>NC_143139.1:11063333-12270416 GCF_059928025.1 Delphinapterus leucas | reverse complement strand
GCAAAGAAGAAGTAAAACCATCACTATTTGCAGACGACATGATATTATAAGAGAATCCTAAAGATGCTACCAGAAAACTACTGGAGCTAATCAATGAATCTGATAAAGTAGCAGGATACAAAATTAATGCACAGAAATCTCTTGCATTCCTATACAATAATGATGAAAAATCTGAAAGATAAATTAAGGAAACACTCCCATTTACCATTGCAACAAAAAGAATAAAATACCTAGGAATAAACCTACCTAAGGAGACAAAAGACCTGTATGCAGAAAACTATAAGACACTGGTGAAACAAATTAAAGGTGATACAAACAGATGGAGAGATATACCATGTTCTTGGATTGGAAGAATCAACATTGTGAAAATGACTATACTACCCAAAGCAATCTATAGATTCAATGCAGTCTCTATCAAACTACCAATGGCATTAATCACAGAACTAGAACAAAAAACTTCACAATTTGTATGGAAACACAAAAGACCCTTAGAAGCCAAAGCAATCTTGAGAAAGAAAAATGGAGCTGGAGGAATCAGGCTCCCTGACTTCAGGCTATACTACAAAACTACAGTAATCAAGACAGTATGGCACTGGCACAAAAACAGAAATATAGATCAATGGCAGGATAGAAAGCCCAGATAAACCCATGCACATATGGTCATCTTATCTTTGATAAAGGAGGTGAGAATATACACTGGAGAAAAGACAGCCTCTTCAATAAGTGGTGCTGGGAAAACTGAACAGCTATATGTAAAAGAATGAAATTAGAACACTCCCTAACACCATACACAAAAATAAACTCAAAATGGATTAAAGACCTAAATGTAAGGCCAGACACTATAAAACACTTAGAGAAAAACATAGGCAGAACACTCTGACATAAATCACAGCAAGATCCTGTTTGACCCACCTCCTAGAGAAATGGAAATAAAAACAAAACTAAACAAATGGGACCTAATGAAACTTAAAAGCTTTTGCACAGCAAAGGAAGCCATAAAGAAAGCGAATATACAACCTTCAGAATGGGAGAAAATATTTGCAAACAAAGCAACTGACAAAGGATTAATCTCCAAAATTTACAAGCAGCTCATGCAGCTCAATATCAAAAAAATAAACAACCCAATCCAAAAATGGGGAGAAGACCTAAATAGACATTTCTGCAAAGAAGATATACAGATTGCCAACAAACACATGAAAGGATGCTCAACATCACTAACCATTAGAGAAATGCAAATGAAAACTACAATGAGGTATCACCTCACATCGATCAGAATGGCCATCATCAAAAAAATCTACAAACAAATATTTTACTGTTGGTGGGAATGTAAATTGATACAGTCACTATGGAGGTTCCTTAAAAAACTAAAAATAGAACTACCCTATGACCCAGCAATCCCACTCCTGGGCATATACCCTGAGAAAACCATAATTCCAAATGAGTCATGTACCACAATGTTCATTGCAGGACAATTTACAATAGCCAGGACATGGAAGCCACCTAAGTGTCCATCGACAGATGAATGGATAAAGAAGATGTGGCACATATATACAATGGAATATTACTCAGCTATAAAAAGAAACGAAATTGAGTTATTTGTAGTGAGGTGGATGGACTTAGAGTGTGTCATACAGAGTGAAGTAAGTCAGAAAGAGAAAAACAAATACTATATGCTAACACATATATATGGAATCTAAAAAAAAATAGTTCTGAAGAACCTACGGGCAGGACAGGAATAAAGACAGGTGTAGAGAATGGACTTGAGGACACAGGGAGGGGGAAGGGTAAGCTGGGACGAAGTGAGAGAGTGTCAATGACATATATACACTACCAAATGTAAAATAGACAACTAGTGGGAAGCAGCCGCATAGCACAGGGAGATCAGCTGGGTGCTTTGTGACCACCTAGAGGGGTGGGATAGGGAGGGTGGGAGGGAGACGCAAGAGGGAGGAGATATAGGAATACGTGTGTAGCTGATTCACTTTGTTATATAGCAGCAACTAACACAACAATGTAAAGCAATTATACTCCAATAAAGATGTTAAAAAAATTAATGAAGATAGAAAAAAAAAGAAATATTAGTTTTAAAAAGGAGTTAGTTTGAAAGCTTTTTAAAAACAACTGTTAGGTAAATAGTTGCGTCAGTAATATGCAAATATGGTCAAATAGTGTAGGTGGTAGGTGAATAGCTGAGGGTTTGAGTAACACTGCATTGTGTTGCTTGTAATGCCATATGCATAACTTACGGGTTTTGTTGACAAAGGTCCTATATGCTGTTTTAGGCCAAGTTCCTGAGAAGTGGAGCCTGAAGCAAGGATTTTTGTACAGGGGATTTATCAAGGGGATGCTTTCAGGAAAAGCCTGAAGGGGAGGAAGGGCAGGAGAAGAAGCTAAGTAAAATTGTAATGTTAGGAGAATCTTAACCTCAGACAGATCCCACAGGGAATCTGGGTGTGTAAATGCAACAGACGTCTTGACCTGCCCAGAGGCAAGGAGACCCAGCTGTTAAAACCCCACTTTAGTCTGTCATGGGCCATAGACCACTTGGGGGAACAGCAAAATTTCCCAGGTATCTCTTGGTGAGGTGGCAATCTTCTGGAGAGGAAAGCAAGTCACAGTACCTGGAAGATAGGCACTCTGGCCTGGTAAGGGGAATCTGAAAGGAACACCAAGAGCATCTGTCATGCATTCTTATAGGGAGAAAAAAAAATACCCAAAACAATAGTAAACACCCATAGTACCTTGAGATAGCTAGCTGGTAGACTATAATCTACTCAGATCCTGAAGCCAACTGGCAACAATGACAATCCATCCTTTGTAAGAATTTCTGACAGAAAAGGAATCTCATCAATTCTAAGGATCATGTTGGCCATCCCCATACTGGTTTCATGCTTTCTCTGCCGGCCGCCCTGGGGCTGATGGCCCCCCAAGGATGACACTAGCAGCATTGTGACATGCAGTCTGCAGGGCACTGCCCTTGTCTGCCGGATCCCTGGCCCTAGTGTTACATGGATGTGGTCCCGCTAGGTGATACTCTGAACTTCTGTTCAATCATCACAAGGAAGAAATATTTCCTCTTCGTTAGAGAGTCTGTTATAAAGGGGTAAAGCGTGCAGAATCAATTAGCTGTGTGGCAGGCACTCAGAGGAAAGGGAGATTAGGTTTCAGCTGGCAGGAGGTCTGGCTTCCGGCAATGGCTGGCCCGCTTTGGGGCATGCCAGCTCATTGCAGTTGACCACATATTTCCACCTAGTATCTCGTAGACACACACCAGATGCGTCTGAGTAAGTGCTCCCAGCACTGGCTGTCGTAAGTGCCTCTCTGGCAGCTCGCCTCCTTGCAGCTATTGGAGCTGGGAGCTGCTGAGGTTTGCCATGCTCACCCCAGAGGCTGTCTCAGGGGGGCCGTGGGTCTGGCAGTGTTCCTCTGCATTCTTGCATTCAGCTCCTCTTAGTTCTTTTTGGTTTTGTTTGCCCCACTTTACCCTCCAGCCATGCCTTGTTCAGCAGACCTTGCCCCTTTTGTTCTTCCTGGATGCTACCTGTCTTCTTGGGGCCTGGCTGCCTGGTTTGGAGCAGGACGGAGGGCTCCAACATGGTCAGCTGGAGCTCACCTGCAAGTGAGAATGTTTAGCAAATTTGGTCAATGACCACCAATTTGGGTCCCTGGCAACCAAGCCTGCACAGCGTATTTCCTGTTGGGCATAACGATATATGGCTCAGGGATTAACAACACAGACTCTAGAGCCAGACTTATTGTAGCTGGGCAATGTCACCTATAGTCTGTGTTACCTTGAGCAATGTATCTACTTTCCTGTGCCTCAGAATGATCATCTGTAAAATGGGAATAACCTACTTTGTGGTAGGTTACTCCTGTGGAATAACCGTAGTAGGTTATTTCTATGATGCATGCAAATGGCTAGAAGTAGCTGCTGGTACATAGCAAAATGTTGATGAAGTATTAGCAATTTTCATTATTAGCATTATTTAGATAGCCAATATAATTTATATTATTTATATAGTTCTTCAATTCTAAGCAACTGAACGTCTCTAATATCTTAGCTGATGAATTCTCATCGTAACTCTGAATTGTTATGTTGTATCTTTCCATTAACCAAAGTAGAGCACAAAGAAATCTACCTTGTCTCTCACTGAAGTATTAATTGTATGCAGCAATGAAAAAGAATGAGTTGGATTTATTTCCAATGACTTGGAAAGATAAACAAGACATAAAATTGAGGAGCAACTGAAAAATCACAAAACAGGGTGTGTAAAATGACTCTATGATCCCATTTTATGTTAAAAAACAAATGTATACATAAATATATACAATTAGGTATGTGATCATATTTGTATAGACATTATAATATGAACCAAAGTATTAATCTTTATAATTACTGGTACAGGAATCATTTTGTGGGAAGAGACCACCTTTGTTGAAAGAGAAGACCCCTGTACATTAAGTGCCTGAGCCCCAGGGTCAAAGTTCATGGGGAAGGGAAGAGAGGTGAAGTAAGATAGAGGCGGGAGATTGAGTAGGTTCAGGCCCAGTGCAGTGTGGAGGAAGGTCAAAGAGAAGAGGACCCCCAATTGGTGGTAGTGGGAGTGATGGAAGAACATTTAAAGACAATTTAAATGGGAGAGGAACCCATCGATAAATTTGACACAGCCCCCCAGTACTTCAGAGAGTGAATTTCCTTTATGTAGACCATAGAAAAAGGCTACATTCAGTTTCCAGGTTGGAAAGGGGAAAAGACAGGATTTTTAGCTGGAGGCAAGCAGTATTTGGGTTATATGTACAGATCTATGGGGAGATGTGCAAATGGGGACACACACACACACACACACACAAAACCCAAAAGTGGCACAAATACATCTCAAAGTGTCACGTAGTGACTGCTGGGAAAGGGACATGAGATGGTAAAGTAAGGAAGATTCACAGTCTAATTTCTCTCACTCTCTCTGCCTCTCTTTGTATCTGTCTGTCACAAGGAGTGTGTCTTCATGTTTATGTTGGTTAAACGAGCAAAGTGGCTCCTTTCCATGCCTCCTTGGTGAAATGCTTCTGTCTTTATCAGGATCCTGAGCCCAGGGCGTCACCGTTATTCTTCCTACAGTTCCAAGTGCTGAGGAGTATCTGGAAGGTCTGGGGTGACCGCGTGTCTGGTTTGGGTGCTCAGCCTGCGGGTCCCTTGCCCTTCTTGTATATTCTGCTAACTTTGTAAAAGGTTTGACAGAGAAGTAAAGCAACAGATGTTCCGTAATCACCAATTATGTGCCAGCCACACTTACTCATGTTTTCCCTTTAACATTCTTACTAACCCCCTGAGTTAGTCATTGCAGGCTCCATCTTACAGAGGAGGACTTTGGGCTCAGAAAGATTTGCGTGACAGCTAAGTTCATATGGCTAGCCAGTCCTGGGGTCACTATCAAAACCTAAGTGTTATGTTGTTTTGTTTTTGCTTTTTAATTTCAGTCCCACATTGGGTCCCAACTGCCTTGCAAATGTTAAACCCTCAACTCCCTAGGGTGACTTTGTTTTCTAATCCTGCATTTGATCTCACAGTCTCCTCTCCCTTCCTGTTAATCCCTACCTGCTGCCCTCGTTATTCTTAACCTGCTTGCAACTTGGCCAGTTTCTTTCCCAACTGCTCTGTAATTAGTTCTCTTTGTGTTTTAGTCTAGTTGTCATTTGCAGATTTTCTTTTTCTCGGTCCTCTCTAGATATAGATGAGCTCTTTGAGGGAAGTACCCTGTTTTGTCCATCTTTCCATTCCTAGGGACCATCACATTGCCTAGGAAAGCAATAGGTTTGAATAAAGATTGGTTGCACACGCGGATGAATCGATGTGGTAGAGCTGTATGTGTTCATAGTTTTCTGCCCAGCAAGACCCACTTCCATGTCTGCCCTTCATTCCCTCCAAGTGCAAACACAATCCCCTTTACTTCTACCATGAAAGATTGCCTCCCCTCCTCTCTCACCATGCTCTTCTGTAGGAGTCGCAAAAGCTGTGTCCACAATGGCAGCGTTACTACTTGCCCCTTCTGAGAAAGCCTTGGGGGAAGAGAACGGCCCCAGACTTCATGCAATGAGAGAGTGAGAGACCAGTTAATAAATAAAACCAGAGCCTTTCCCATAGCTTTCCGTTTGTGGATGTCAACTACATTATGTGAAGGGCTGACCCTTGACATCTTAAAACTATGAAACGTAAGTCCTTGAACCATATTTGTATTTCATTATGAGAGTGTGAAATCTCTTGAGAGGAGAGAGTCAAGCCGACATCATGACCGTCTATTAACCCTGGTGGGGAGAGCATGCGGTTCATCTGCAGGAATGTGCTGAAATCCTCCCATCTGGTGGCCAAAAGAGGCATGACATCCGTTGATTTTCTCAATTCTGCAACTGCCGTGGGGAACAGCAAGCAGCCGCCAGTTGCCTGTTTCAGAACCGTGCTTCTTCGTCCCAATGCAGAGTGAAGGGCCCTGTTTCCTTCCAGCCCCACCCTTTGATGCTCAGCATCTCTGCTTCTGAAAAACAACAACAATAATACATTTCACTCTTTCCAAAAGTGTTTGTCCAGTGGAAGGCTGGATCTTCCATTCACGTACCCCAGTGAATTTTGCTGCCAGAAAGGTGTGTGGCAGGCTTTTTGTTCAAAATACAGGAGATATTTTGTTTTCTTTGACTCTCAGGAAACAAAAGCAGGCGATCAATACTTCACGTGTTCTTTCTTCCACTTTTCTTCCCTTTGCCTGGTTGCACCCTCAATTGAAACAGATTTCTAAACACACAAATCAACGAGGATTCTAACAAACCGTTAGTAGACAGGAAGGTAAACAAAGGATAAATAAGTGATGAAATGGTGATTCTTCAATGAGACTGCGGAAGACCTAGCTGAAGCCATGCGATTGGTTGTCAGCAGATGAGAAAGCCAGGCTTAGTGGGAATCGCCCTCCTGCTTTAATCTCCTTGTTTGTCCAAGTAATGCCCCCAAACTGGGAGGAACTTTTCTCTGAAAGCCGTTGCCACACACACTCCTGCACACGTAGAGAGTGAAGGGGCATATAAACTGCTGATCTGATGTTCTTGCCAGTGGGCAGACTGTGCAGTGTCCAAATGCTGGGATCTAGCATACTTTTATCATAATTTGATTAAAGATTTGGTTCACTTATACAGATACCCTAGAAGCTGGTTATTATATTTTTTTCAATATTGCATTGGAATGAAAATGAGCTATTAATCCTGCTAACTAATCTTTACAACCCCAAACCCAGTCAGGAATCCAAATTTCTCCAAGAGATTTTGAATCATTTTGATGTTATCCACATCTCTTTTCCATATTTATAAAAGCAAACTCAAGTGAAATCATAGAGATTGTGACTCATTCTGGGAAAACTTGTTGTCTTTTTCTTCTGTAGTACATGGCAGTAATGACAGAGGTTAAGCTCAGAGGTTAAGCAAAATCAGGGTGCCAGTGAAACATATTCTGTGTGCAGGATCGTTTTTCTTGGTAAAAAGTCCAATCCCTGGTACTGGATGTACTTTATAATAATGACTCACTGCTGTGAATCATAATTCTGTAAACATCTGAGCTGATACAGAACTTTCAAGAAAGTTTCTACGACACTGACAAGACTATACTTGGTTACTTCTGAAGTGAGGTCCTGGGGGCCCTGTGTGATATGCACTTGTGTATTTATGTAGATATCTGGGCCCCATGTCAGGCCTATCAGACCAGACTCTCTGGAATGTGGCCCTGGGATCTGCATTTTTAAGTCAGGTCAGGTGACTCTTGTGCTCATCAATATTTGTGAATGTTTGCTCTGGAACAGTACTTCTCAACTTCCCAGAGACTTTTTAAAAATGATTTTTTAAAAAAATGATGCCCTACCCCTTCTGAGATTCTGAATTAATTGGCCTGGGGTGTGGCTTGGGCATCTGGAATTTTAAAAGCTCCCCAGGTGATTGTAACATGCAACCAAGGTTGGCAACCCATGCTCCAAGACTGGGATTGGCAATTTTTTTTTCTATAAATGGCCAGATGGTAAATATTTCAGCCTTTGCAGGCCATCTGGTCTCTGCCACACCTCCTCTACTGTGCTGTTGTAGCTTGAAAGCAGCCATAGATCATATGTAAACAAATGGATGTGGACTGCATTCCAGAGAAACACTGTTTACAATAAGAGGCGGTGGGCTGGATTTGGCTTGCTGGCTGGAGTTTGCTAACCCTTGATCTCCAATTTAAGGCAGACACTTAAGACCCACCCTAGGCTTACTGACTCAGACTGCATTTTATCCTGTATGTACATTAAAGTTTACGAAGCACTGCTTTAGGAGACAGCAGGGTGTAGAAAGGATACAGCAAGTGTTTGTCACACCCTATACCACACCCATGACAGATAATCTAATAAGTCATGGCGCCCTCTTCAGCAAGGTCTGCAGATACGACTTCAGAATCACTCTTAGCACAGCACTCCAGGTAATAGCACTTATTAGCTGTGTCATATGGGACATAGCAGTCAACTTTCCTATTTCCTCATATATTAAAAGAAATAGTTTAGAAAGGTTCCAAGCCCCTTTTTTTCTGATATTCTGTAATCCTGACTGTGGCCTAAATAATTGACATAAATGAGTAAAAGAATTAAACTAACTGAAATAGAATGCAGAAGATATTATTTCATACTTCAGAAATCGAAAAAAAGATTCTAGTGCCCAATTACTAGAGAAACTTAGACAGAAATCTTGGAGCAGAAGATGAAAACTTTCTCTGAAGAAATGTAACTCCTGTCTCCTAGAAAACATCACATAACTGTCAGGAGGAGAATAAAAGAGGATGTTGCAGAGTCACTTTTTAAATAGTATCAAAAAAACACTGTTTCAGTGGATCAAAGAGAAAAGGAAAAGGAACAGACAGCTGAAGGGATACATTTCCCAGAAATGAGGATGGAACTTGAATACATTAATTTTACTTAAAAAAAGAGTCTTTCTCCACAAATAGGAAAGAAATTCACTGCTTCCCCATTAAAGGGTAACTGTTATGAAGTTTATTGATTTATGGTTCAGTAAGTAAGCACATTCCCTGCTCTTCAGCTGTTTGGATTAGAAACCAAACTGTGCACACCCCTTTCCTCTTAGTCACCTTGGCCTTTGTCAAGGCTATGGGATGATTCCAGGCAGACTGAGGTTTGAAGAGCCAATATGTATGCTTCAACACAAGTGCTAAATGTCCATGGAGATGTAGACGAGGCCGGCCAGTCTTACAACTGCTGTTACTTTCACAGGATGGTGTATCAGAAATTAAAGGCCCACAGTAAGTCCCCTACATATGAACCTTCAAGTTGCAAACTTTCAAAGATGTGAACGTGCGTTCACATGTCCAATCACGTTAAGTTAGTTCATGTGTCTGGTGTACATTGTCACGTGCATGCGTCCTCTACAAGTGGTTGTGCTTTTGTCTACTTTACTGCACAGTACTGTATAAAGTACAGTTGTACAGTATCTTTATTTCAAGCCCAGCATGTCCAGAAGCAAACATAAAAGCAGCAGCATTGTAGCTGGTACGGTACTATATAGCCGATTGTGTTAGTTGGGTAACTAGGCTACCTTTTGTTGTACTTATGAACAAATTGGGCTTATGAACACCTTGGAACGGAACTCATTCGTATGTAGGGGACTTACTGTAAATAGGACTAAATTTGAATTCTCTTTCCGCTGTTTACAATTGCTTTG
The DNA here is from genome assembly GCF_059928025.1 of Delphinapterus leucas. Classification (NCBI taxonomy): domain Eukaryota; kingdom Metazoa; phylum Chordata; class Mammalia; order Artiodactyla; family Monodontidae; genus Delphinapterus; species Delphinapterus leucas. The sequence goes on along the minus strand of NC_143139.1, from coordinate 12,260,687 downwards.
ACTTGGGCCAAATCTCTCACCATCTTGGACCTTCAAATTCCTCAACTGTTAAACAATTTCATGCCTTAGGATTTCCGTGAACATTAAGGGGATAAAGAGGATTTTTGCACAATCCATAATATACATCAGTAATTATTAACTTCCTTTCTGGGCCTTTTTTTTTTAGTTTTTCAAAGAAATAAAACTTTTTTTCCCCCTGGTGAGTGCCTAGTGATGAATATATTACTTATACAAATTTATAAATCCAGAGATGGGGAAAAGAGACCATAAATGCCTGCAAGTAAACAGTTTAATGAATGAGCTGAACTTGAAAGGCATAACCTAAACATAGTTTCATATTTTTTTTCCAACCATTACTTTCATGTTTGCTCTGTCTCCTCTCTTCCCCATCTGTTCATTCTAATTTGGGTGATTCCATAGTTTTCCAGTCACTTTTAGGTACTATAAGAACATGATTAATTTTCAGGTATGAAAATGTTCAGTCAAATCTAAATAAAAACTTTAATCTCACCTTCAGTTCAAAACTCATTTCCTTCACCCCACCGAGCCCTGAATCAGGGCATGGGGACCCGTAGTGGGGAAAAGGGTGTGAATGAGGGCATACCTAGCACAAAAGTCACCTTAGTATTTAAAAATAATCCTTTTGAGGAGCCCCCAGTCATGGTGGGTTAAAGGTGGGTTGGCTGGATTTCAGCTGCTGTTGGGCCCCCTGACAAGACCCCTTTGCAATGATCCAAGCAGCGGAATTTTGTTTTGCTTTGTTTTTTCATCGTCTGTCCTGACCCTTTCACTCCCCCTTCTCCATTTTCTCTTTTGCTCCTGGCCCCTCTGAGTAGAAGGGAAACTGGTTGGTGTATTTCCAGAAAAATGCAACTAGCGTCATTCAGTTGATGGTCCCCACCTCGTCTCATGTTTGAATGCTGCCATTTGCTGTGGGGCTCTGATGAATTTTTTGAATACTCTGCACGCTTCGTGCACAATTCCGACTGGACCAGTCTCTGCGGATTCTGACTGGGGTGATGCACTCTCTGTATGTCCTCAGCCTGTCTATACTATCATCCCATTTTGGCAGGATGCATTTTTTTGACTGGGGTCCTCGTTATCTTCCAGGGCATCTCATTGGCCCGTGGGGGCCTCCTTGCCTTGACAAATGGTCGGGGTGAAGTTTGTCCCCTCTCACATTGCCCTGTCATCATAGCAAGTCCATAGCCTCCTGCCTTTAGGTTTCTCTAGGCAAAAAGTAGGTACCACTCTCTTTATTCACCTATAATTGAGGGGTTATGTGCCTATTTTCCCAAGAACTACCTCACAAAGCTCCACTCTGGTGTCAGACTGAAGCTAACCTGAAGTTCCTGTAGCTGGCAACTTATTGCAATACAGTAAGCCCCCTATATACAAATGAGCTCCGTTCTGAGAGAATGTTCATAAGTCCAACTTGCTCGTTAAGTCCAACAAAGTTAGCCCAGGTACTCAACTAACACAATCGGCTTTTATGCTTGCTTCTGGACCTCCTGGGCTTGAAATAAAGATACAGTACTGCTGTACAGTAAAGTACACAAAAACACAACCACTTGTAGGGAATGCACACACGTGACAATGTATGCCAGACATGTGAACTTACGTGATTGGACACACGAACACACGTTCACGTCTTTGGAAATTTGCACCTTGAGGGTTTGGGTATAGGGGATCTACTGTATCCCCATCCTCTGCACCCATCCTCCTTACTGACCTGTGATGGTGTGTTCGGGAGGGGGAACCCCATCCTCTCACAGAATGACAGTAACGCTCTCTCAGTGTATCTTTCCAGCGACTTTTCTCTAGGTCCACATGGCATCTATGATACAGCTCACTCTACCCTTGACCACAGGGAGACGTGAACCAGGCTGGCTAATAGAGTCTCATATTCCCCTGGACACAGTGATTGGTTTTAGGGACGAGGAACTGCCCTAAACCAGTCCAAACTCATCCTGGGACTTTGACAGAAACACACTGAAAAAGGTATTCTTTTTCTACTATGTTTGCTGAAAAGATGGAGCTATTGTTAGTCATCTTGCTGCCATGAAGAGAAAGCTTGCCTGAAAATAAGATCAATGCATAGGAAAAGCAGAAGGAAGAGATGAAGAGAGTCTTGACAATATCATATTGGCACTTGGAGCCTACATGTAGTAGCTAACCCTTATTATATTTCCCAGGAATTTAACTTCTGGGTTGCACACATGTCCATGGCTGCATTCACTGAACTTACTGGAGTTTTATCTATAGGTACATGTTTGTCTCCCTTATGAGAACGAGATCTTTGCATTCTCCTGTGGCCAGCAACACAGTGCTCCTCATTTGTCAAGCACTCAATGAATAGTGACTAAAAAGGCTTACATCTTAAAATATTGGTTTGAGCAGCTCCAAGGTTCTACTCTTTTAAACGATCATAACTAGAGTCACTTTTCTAAGGTGAAGGATCTGATTACCCAAAAGATGGTAAAGATAAAGGAGGGACCGTTATCTATGTTAAGCTGACTTAAGGCAAACACGTGAGACAATTTTAAAGGGATGTAATCTGTTGACACTACCATCACTTTTTCTCCAGCCAGGGAAGTGAAAATTCTTACAAATAGCTAGATTTTTATATCTTTTTTTTTTTACTCATGAATTGGTGAACAGCTTGGGAGAACCTAATAACCTACTTCTTTGAATGCATAGGACCATTGACAAGTCTGGAACCCTTTCCTTTACCATCTACAACAGACACATTAATATTGATGAATGTAGTCTAACCTTTTTTTTAACATCTTTATTGGAGTATAATTGCTTTACAATGTTGCGTTAGTTTCTGCTGTATAACAAAGTGAATCAGTTATGTATATACATATATCCCCATATCTCATCCCTCTTGCGTCTCCCTCCCTCCCACCCTCCCTATCCCACCCCTCTAGGTGGTCACAAAGCACCAAGCTGATGTAATCTAATCTTATTTGCTAATCATAGTCTAGAAAAGTATTTCAAATGATGAAGTGTAGGAAGAGGTGAAGTACAGGAACATGAGGGGATAGCTTAAGGCCCTACATACTTGGAGGAACACCAAAAAGCATCAGAGAATTAGAATTGAGGGATGAATTCTGAAACTGGCCATAAATAACCAGAAAACTCCTTTTGGAAATCTTTGTGATAAACACTTCCTGTATGGTTTCTAGAGACCCAGCTGGTCTTCAATCCATAAACAACAATGAAACATGTTAAAGGGGAAAGGTGAAGGAATAGAAACCAAAAGCGATGGGCTGTTCTTGGCTCCAATGTCATTTCTGATATTGGCCTGTTGAGGATGAAGAAAAAATTGATTCCTCCATGAAAAGTGGAATTGGGATGGATCACCCTTGTTCAAAATAAGAATAGAAGCTAGTCTCCAAAATGTTCTCAGCAGAATGTAGGCTTCACTCCCTGCCCAGCTGGCCTCCAAAGCGCACAAAACATGGGCACTGCAGGCACTTAGGAGAGAATGCAACCACCAACCTGCTGGTGGTTATAGCACATTCCAATCACCAACTGGTGACATAGAATGTTCCAACAGCTCTAGGGAGGTATTGCATAGCGACAAAGCCAGGGAAGAGATCAACTGTCAATTTCATTTCATTCCCTGAGATTCATCCTTGTATTTCACTAGATAATGACAAATTTTTCACTAGTTTCCAGTAGAAATGTTTTCACTTACAATGCAATTCATGACCTCAGCTTTTATAGACTTTGAGATGCACGTGTTTTACATTTCTATCTCATACAATATCGCCGTTGAAGAATTGACCATTGTTTTAGCTAGTGTGCCTCACATACTGTTTTATGCAATAAATAACTCTTAGATTCAGTTACAGAAAAAGAACATTTCTCTTGAAAATTTTACTTCATTATAGTTATAGGAAACTGAGAAGTATGACCCAATGTGCTTTGTGTTTTGCTATCTGGAAGCTAAGATCTGAATGTAGAGCCTGATTGACTTTCTCCCTTCCTTCCTTCCTTCCTTCCTGCCTTCCTTTCCTTATTTATTAATTAAATTTTTTTTTCCAGTGTTATTGAGATATAATTGGCAATGGTGGTGCCAGAAAAACCAAAAGCACTACAAGGAAGAGGTTGTGGAGGAGATGGTGGCTGTGGTTGAGTAAGAAGCACAGTTGCAGACCCCTTGGATCCTGAATACACTTTAATTTTATTCCAGCCTCTAGCCTCACCATTCCTGATATTGAAGTGTGATATTAATATCCCCCTCTTCATTAATAGAAGCAGCACCACATATCAACCTGAGCCTCTTAGAAAGTGCCAGAAGCCGGCATGGCCATTCACACTGGGTAATGGAAGGGTAGGTATCAAAGCTTCCATAAAACTTTAGAACTCAGTAAATAGAGGCTTAATGATTTCTTTGTACAATGTTGACCGGGAGGCAGGTCAGGTGTTAGCATTTCCGTTTTATATAAGAACTGAGACCCAGAGTTATTTATAAATCGCCCAATGTCTCAAAGTTTACTGATGTCAGAATTGGGCTAAGTCCCCCTTTCTTAGTCCAGTATTCTCAGTACTTCATCAAGATTTAGTAAATAGGAAGTGGGAAAATTTCCAGAATAAAAGCAATCATAATCTAGCTAAAAGCTACCTTAAAGCAAAATTTAAGAGCTATAACTGTATATTTTGAATCAAAAGAAGAACTGTTAAAATCATTCCATCTTTAATTTCCCCTATCATGTCTTCCTTGGGTTAGGGTCATTCGTGAGAAATTCAAAGCACAGACACAATAAAACTAAATACTCATTTTTTAATGGGGGAGGGGAGATATCTAATTGGAAGGAGAAGCAAAAATATTTGGGTGGAATTTCAGATGGTTTCTATGATTTCAGGTAAGAATCACCTCTCTAGATAACTGAACTGAATAGATCCTACAAATCCTTCCTGTTCTTAGTTCGTTTCTTTCCATCTTAGTTCACTAAGAAGACTCTATGAATGATTGATAGAAGAGAAAAAAATACAAGCTCTTGCTACACCTGACACTTAAGTGTATTTAGATGTACACTTTGGACTTGTAGTGAAATCAGTAACAACTCATGTGTCCATAATGCCATTGCCTGATGATTTATCTTCCAACAGCTGTGTTAGCAGATTTTTTTATTAGAGACCATAATGTGAATCAACTCTCTATCAAAGAAGTGGTACAAAATGTTATTGAAACTGCCCCAAATTGGTAAAGATAGGAAATAAAGAAAAGCCTGTTTCTTCCTTGTCAGACAATTATGTTTCAACACATTTGTCCTCATAACCTCCACCTGGTAGCACTACATTTTAATTTTTGTTACAACAACAGAAAATAAGCTAAAGTCTGACTCACTGCCATTGTAAGAAAAGAAATACTGACTGGACTTCCTTGGTGACGCAGTGGTTGAGAGTCCGCCTGCCGATGCAGGGGACACGGGTTCGTGCCCCGGTCCGGGAAGATCCCACATGCCGCGGAGGGGCTGGGCCCGTGAGCCATGGCCGCTGAGCCTGCGCGTCCGGAGCCTGTGCTGCGCAATGGGAGAGGCCACAGCAGTGAGAGGCCCGCGTACCGCAAAAAAAATAATAATAAAATAAAGAAATACTGACTGACTGGCCTGATTTTTTCAGAAAGTTGGTATAAGCAGCTCCTTATGAGAGATGATTTCAACAACTGTAGAAAGGGAAGTTGGTATTTATTATTAACACTTGATATATACCTAAGACCTCATTTGATTCTCATAGGAAATAAGTAGTTTTTATTTTCTCTGTTTTCCAGTAGTGGATCTGAAGTTTAAATGTAGGTTTACTGGACTGTTTACGCCAAAGAATATTACTTCCCTAAAAAAGGAGCCTTCTCTCCTCTGGACTTGACACCTAAAATTTGCATTAGTTGTTAAGATGCAAATACCATATAGAAATGCCAACCCATTCATTTGTTCTCAAAATTTAGTGTGTATCAAAATCACTTGGTGTACTTGATAAAAAATTCAGATTTCTGGGGCTTCCCTGGTGGCACAGTGGTTGAGAGTCCGCCTGCCGATGCAGGGGACACGGGTTCGTGCCCCGGTCCGGGAAGATCCCACATGCCGCGGAGCAGCTGGGCCCGTGAGCCATGGCTGCTGAGCCTGCGCGTCCAGAGCCTGTGCCCCTCAACGGGAGAGGCCACAACAGTGAGAGGCCCGTGTACCGCAAAAAAAAAAAAAAAAAAAAAATTCAGATTTCTGTGCATCCTGTTACAGACTTGCTGAACCAGAATCATTTTGTGTGAAGTCTGGGAAGCTGCCTTCTTTAACAAGCAAAATGAGAAACAAAGTAGATATAGATAACAGAGTAAATAAACAGATCAGGGTCTATTCAAACAATGAAACATCTTGCAATAATGATTCTTATTAGGCGATACACACGTGACATTTTGAGAAGCAGCTGCATTATTTCAAATATAAATTACTTGAGCCTTAGAGGAAATGAGGCACAGATATTTACTAAGGGCATGTTTTGTCAAGAATAAAGTAGGAGTAACAAGAGGATGCTGGGCAGATGAAGAAAACGATAGGGAACATTTACGGCAGAGAATAAGAGAAACACATCAGAAAGGGGCTTGCTATTTTAAGACAAGATAGCAAAATTTGTCCACCTCATGTATTGTCTGGAGATCAACTGTCTAGCAGACTGTTGACAATTTTCCCCTCCTTTTTTGTAACCATGGATATCTTGTTTATCAGGACCAGCTTTCTACTGGAGGAGCTAAGAGTTACTGATAAGAGTTATTTGGTAATTATTTCAATTTCTCCTTATAACATTTAAGGTACTTGGAAGTTTGCGTGGTGAAAGGGGGTGGGACTTAAGCAAAGGCAGTATCAAGCTGGACTTGGACAATATGAACATCCAGGAATTTTCATCTCCCTGGGCAGCCCCACACAGGTAAACATCTGTAATGCACGTGACTCTGAGAATGAAATGGTTAAATGCTGATACACTTAAACTTCTGTAGCCAGAGGGAATGTTTAATAGCTTCACACAGGGAATAATATTGCATCAACGTTTCTGGGAAAATTAATCTCTTCAGTTTAGACTATAATCAAAAATTCTCTCCTAAGAGTGTACAATTAATATGATAGTAGAGGGTATTATTTAACTAGGAAGTTCTCATACATTTTCTTACTTAACCCTGACAGCCACTCTGAGGTGTGTTTTAATATCTCCCATCGTATAGATGAGGAAATGGAAGGATAAGGAGGATAATAAAGTTTGTTCCAAGTCCCATGAAAACAGAAATCTAAAGCTCACGCTCCTGACCAGACAGTATACTAGAGGACTTTGTTCTCCCAACTTCATCGTAAGCTCACGGGGACATAGGGCTCAAGCACAGAGATCAGAATTCAGCACACAGCTGCAACACCAAAAAAGCTGAAAGCAGTCATTCTGGGATAGCAGGCAAAGTAAGAAGTTAGCATTTTTCTGAGCTTCATGGAGGAAGCAAAGCCTGTAAAACGATGGATGATAAAATTTTTTACAAATTGTGGTAAAGGTTCTGATTCAGGAAAATGTGTTGCAACAACATACACCAAATGAGAACAGCATAGGAAAATTGGGGGAAAGTCAATATGACTTAGAAAAGCAAAGGGAAAAGCAAAGGCAAACTAACTGAGCTCTTCTCTCTGTTACGTAGTTTTTACTCATTTCTGACTTATCAGGAATGAGAAGTTTATTTAAAAACCTTACTTTATATACTGAGGTTTTGAAATAAATTACTCATAAATTATGTATTATATTATATTACATTTATATTATATTATATATGTCCAACATCATTCTTTTTGCACACTTATTGAATTCCACATCCATTTTTTAGTGCTGACTCTATACAAAGCCTTTTAGTAACGAAACACTTTGAAGGAAGCAAAGCTTTCAACAGTGGGAAAGTAAAGAGAGATTAGATAGATAGATACAGATACAGTTCTGTAGTGAGATTACTATTTCTCTAATAATTAGCGATGTTGAGCATTATTAGAGAAATGCAAATAAAAACTGTCATGAGGTCCCACCTCACACTGATCAGAATGGCCATCATAAAGAAGTCTACTGGAGAGGGCGTAGAGAAAGGGGAACCCTCCTACACTGCTGGTGCAAATATAAATTGGTGCAGACACTGTGGAAGACATTATGGAGGTTCCTTAAAAAACTAAATATAGAGTCACCATGTAATACAGCAATCCCACTCCTGGGAAAGATGAAAACTCTAAGTCAAAAAGATACATGCACCCCAATGTTCATAGCAGCACTATTTACGATAGCCAAGACGTGTACGCAACCTAAGTGTCCATTGACAGATGAATGGATAAAGAAGATGTGGTATATGTACATACAATGGAATATTACTCAGCCACAAAAAAGAATGAAATAATGCCATTTGCAGCAACATGGATGGACCTAGAGATTATTGTACTAAGTGAAGTCAGACAGAGAAAGACAAATATCATATGATATCACTTATATGTAGAATTTAAAGAATAATACAAATGAACTTATTTACAAAACAGAAATAGACTCACAGACATAGGAAACAAACTTACGGTGACCAAAGGGGAAAGGGGGGAGGGATAAATTAGGAGTCAGGGATTAACAGATGCACACCACTATATACAAAATAGATGAACAACAAAGATTTACTGTAGAGCACAGGGAACTATATTCAATATCTTGTAATAAGCTATAATGGAAAAGAATCTGAAAAGACTATATATATATTATATACATATATATTACTTATATATATATGTATATAGCTGAATCACTTGTTTGTACACCTTAAACTAACACAATATTGTCAATGAACTATAGAGTTCAATTTAAAAAAAGAAATGAACGTAACTCTTCTTTCATAAGGAGGGTGTGATCCTTCTCAGCCTTTCTCAATACATCATTATTTTTATGCTAGCAAACCCCAAATTAATGAACTTCTCCAAGCATTGCTATCGAATGACTAGATTGTTTATTCCTTCCTTGACTATTTATTGGAGTCTAGTTCTAATACTCAGCATACACAAAATTAACATCTAACAGACTATACTTATAACAACATTTATATTGTTCTTTGGTGGGAGGTCTAGGTATGCACTGGTTTAATATCGCTGCTGCAACAAATTACCAGAGATTTAGTGGCATAAAACAATACAGATTTATTATCTTGCAGTTCTCTAGATTAGAAGTCTGACACATGTGTCACAGGCTAAAATAAAGCAGTCTGCAGGACAGGATTTCTTTCTAAAGGCTCTTGGGGCAGAATCCATTTTCTAGCTTTTTCCAGCGTTTGGAGGCTGCTTTCATTTCTTAGCTGCCTGACATCTTCCTCTATCTTCAAAGCCAGCAAACTCAGGCTGAGTCCTTCTCAAGTTGCCATCTCTTTGCTTCTCTCCTCCATTTTTAAGGACACTTTTGATTATACTGCACCTACTTAAATAATCCAGGATAATCTCTATTTTAAGGTCAGTTGATAAGCAGCATAATTCCCCTTTGCCATGTAATACATTCACAGATTCCACGGGTGAGGATGCAGACATTGTTTTAGGCACAAAAACACCATAAGGTATTCTTACATCTTATACTTACATGAGCTTCAAATATATGAAAACCATACAGACCAAGTTCTTTATTGTGAATCTACTTGAGATTGTTTATATTTATAAAAGTAAAGGAAGTGAGATTACTTAAAATGACAGGTGATATCAGGACTCTTGGGGTCAAATAAAGAATTCTACTATCTCTATGCCTACTCCAGGTCATCTACTGTTAATTTTTCTTTAAAAAAATTTATAATTTCTTTTAATGAGATGTACACAAGATGGAGATTCTTAAGTGATATTTGTAAAAAATGACATAATGTTTGTGGAAGATGATGTTTAAAAAACATAGTACTGAATATTTTTTTCTCATCTGGGACATAACATTTGATAAATTAAGAAATAAGAAATGGTAGAAATAACAAATTACTTTTAAGAATCATAGACTTTACAATTCTCTTTTATAAGCATTAAATCATTCTCATGGTAAGGAAGAGAAATTCCACATCTTACCTCTTATTCTAGTCAGAAAGTGCACAGCAGGGTGATTTCCAGCATACAATAGACAAACAGAATAGCTATTGACCAAAGATCTAAAGAGAAAAGCCAGCTCATTAAAATTATCAAATGAATTGATTTGTAAATTATTTTTGAACGCCTATTTGATTCCACATGCATTTATTGAATACTGACTCTATGCAAAGCCTTTTAGTAATGAAGTACTTTGGAGGAAAGAAAGCTCACAGGCAGGAGGAGAGGTGGATATATATATGTTATATATATATATATAACATATATATATAATATATATATATAAAATTTCAATAGGAACTGACTGTAGTAAATGCCATGATAGAAATAAAAATTCCAGTAGAACACAAGCTCTTTGAAGGCAGAAGTTTTTCTAATCCTAAAGCCAAGAAATATGGTCAGTGACACAAATAGAATGTGCTATGGGGATATTAAAAAGGAAATACAAAATTTCATAAACCATCAGAGGGAAAAGTGGGAGCTTTAGACCCCACCCTTGAGGGTTTTTTGTTTTCTATTTTGAACAATTTTTTAATTGAAATATAGCTGATAAGTAACTTAAATAAGTAACTTAAATAAGTTACAGGTGTACATTACAATGATTCACAATTTTAAAAGTTATACTCCGTTTATAGTTATATGAAATATTTGCTATATTCCCCACGTTGTATCCTTGTAGCTTATTTTATACCTAATAATTCCTTGCTTGACTTCTGAAGATGTCATTATCCTTCTTTAACACTAGGTGGCACTACAAATGCAGGCATTGGAATAAAACTCTGTTTCAAAGATGTGTGCCCACCTGCTTAGAATGGGAATCATTTACCTCTTCTGTGGGAATTTCTCTGAGTTAGCCAGAGCTAGAGAAAGAAAAATACTGAAGGGGATAATACAGATGGGGACTTTGTGCAAGAACAAGGATTCTCTCTAATACTTGGATTTTAATCAATATTTCTTTGGTGAAAGTTACCATTTGAAAATTAAATTTTAAGACTTTCTTTTTTCTATAAGATCTTATTTTATTTTTAACATATAGGAATTTGGAAAAAGATGCTTTTTTGAATTTGACATATCATATCAAACTTTTTTCAAACATCATTCCATATTTAATCAAATTCCCTTGGACATATTAAACTACAATGACAATTTCAATATATCTGGATTGTCTCAAATGGTTAATCACCCAAGACAGATACAGATTTTATTTTAAATATCCAAATACAGATCTAACAACATCTTGCTAAGCACTGAATTTGTAAATCAAATAAACCAGATGTACAACATAGTAGATCAAATTCTTCTAAGCAGTTCAACTAGCTTGAGACCCAGACCACACACACAGGGCATCATAATGCTTCCTTAGGAACAACTAGACTAAGCCAAGCTATGTTGCTGTGGGCTCTTTTGCATGGTCACATTTTTTACTGTCATGTGAGTAGGAGCTTTCTAAGATTCTCTTTTCCTCTGAAATTAACTAGCTACTTACATTTACATGATTGCAACCCAGTGCTTTTGCCTCAAGTAACTGGTCACTTAAATTCAAAGGGAATTTTCAGGTCATATCAGAGATCATACCCACTCAACTCCAGAGTTTTACACAAAAGGATTTCTGAGGTTTCTTCACTGACTTGCCCAAGGTCAAATAGCTGGGCAAGGTCAGAGCTGAGACTTGAACCCAGGGATGATATTCTTTCTCTACAGCTCCATTGATGTGATGTGGGTTTATGATAGGGGCCAACTGCGTGTTATGTTAGGGAGTCATTTTACTCAATCCACTTTTTTTTTTGGAAGAAAATCAATAACCTCAAGATAACATAACTAGTGACCTTAGAAAGTGATTTTATAAACTTCAGTGATAGCCACTATTTATTGAATAAGTAGCATGTAGCAGGACTGGAATTGCTATTTTCCACATAAAACAACAATCTTGTAAGGAAGAAATTATTAACTAATTTAACAGATGATGTAACGGAGACTAAGATGTTAAGTAACTTTTTCAAGGTTAAAAAAAAAAAATCTGGAATGAATTTCAGAAACAACTGCTTCGAAACCAGTGTTATTTCTTCAGCATTGGAAGTCCTCTTCATTGCTAGCATTTTTGTTTAGTTTTAGTTTTCACTGTTTTTTTAAAAAATATATAAGATATTACAATTTTATAATTCACTGAGTTTATTTCAAAATTGCTTTTGAAGTTATCTTTTATCTAGGTATGTTATTGATTTTAAGTCAAATTTCAAATGACAGTTACTCCGTAATTTATATGACAGGGTTCTAGATGGGGCCTGTTTATCTCCCTGAAGAGAAATAATTTTACCGTTCTAATAGTTCTGGAAATACTTAATCTTAGAGATGCACCTCTGCAACTGATGGTGTGTGATGTCAGGAGCCTGGAGGTGGGTGGTCCCTGCAGCTGTTCAGCAGTGCTGATAGGGAGCACGGTTTGATCCAAGTTTCTGCTCCACAATCTGTGGTATGTTTGCTTTGGTCTTCAAGCTTGCTGCTTCATCGTGGAAGGATACATCTGCCAGTGTATCTCTACAGAACTCCATACAAAGAGAAGGTCCCTTTGTACCAAGAAAGCAAGTTTTCCAAGGAGCCCCACATAGGAGACTTCTGCATGTGTCTCTCTCCACTCCCATGAGGCCACCCCTAGAGAGAAGGTTACTAGGGAGAAGGGGATGGTGGGTAAGTGTCGACTCAGACAACCTACAAAAAATGAATTACCAAAAACCTCTGGAATTTAGAAAAAGTGGGCAAGGGGTGAAAATTCAATGACAAGCCCTGAAAAGTGTAAGCCTGTTTTATATCCTCAGGATTTCAGCAGTCAGGAAATACTTCAGGAGCCAGCCTCCAGAACACTATGCCAAGTTGGGTAAAAAGCCAAATCCACAAAGTGGGATAGTCTACATCTGTCTCACACAGGGATTAGCCCTAAAGTATGCACACTGTCTCCTGAAAATCCTTTAGAAATGAGTCAAGTTAGCCACGGACATATTGGTTCTTAGTAAGTTCAGTGTAGCAAATTTCTACTTCAAGTTTTCAAACAGATCTCCTTTTATTTTTGGTTGACCATCAGATGAAATAGTTGGCTTTCATTTATGCACATAGTTGTATAAAAATTACACACCTTTAAAACTATAATTGCACTCAAGCTATCTCAAATAATGAATAGCATATGTGCAGCAGGTACTTGTTAACTCCTTACCAAATACCTGTTTTCTTCTTTCTCCTAAAACAGAATCTCATTGCTACTATTATCGTATTTTTACCCCTTCAGATTCTGTGCAATTAAGGGTGGTCGAATGACTCTTCTCTGCCTAATAAAAAAATTTAGAATTTTTTTTTGTGAAATAGAATTAAACAGAGAAAACTACATTTTATATATATATATATATATATATATATATATTCAGTTTAATAATTATGAAGCAAACACCTGGGCAATCATACCCATCAGATATTTAAAATTTTGTTTGGGAGAGTCATGCTTGTTCTTTTATGTATCTTTAGTTTATTTCTTTTCCTTGTTGCAAGGTATTTCATTGTATGAATATATTCTGATCTAATATGGTGATGGATGGTAACAGGACTATAGTGGTGATTATTTTATAATGTATAAAATTATCAAATCACTATGTTGTACACCTGAAACTAATATAAGTTTGTATGTCAGATATGACTTAATGAAGAAAAAGATTGTCCTGATCTGTTTATTTATTTTGCTATCTATATCTATATATCTATATCGAGTTTGTTTCTCATTTTGCTTCTTATTATACATTCTTAATGTATGTATCCTGGTGCAGAGAAGTCAATATGTTCACTGATTAATTCCTAGGGTGTATGCCTAAGAGGGGAGTTATGTATACATTTAACTTTACTGGATGATATCAAAGTGTTGTTCCAAACTAGTTTGAAAATAGCTGTCAGCAGAAGTGTATGACAGTTCCTAATGTTCTATATTCTCACTATTAATTGATCTTGTACTATTGCCCGTCTAGTCGATGTGTAGAAATAGATCATTGTTATTTTCATTTCCCTAATTACTAGTCTGATCACATTTCCCTAGGTTTATTGACCACACATTAGTTTGCTAGGGCTGCTATAATGACATTCCCCAAAATGGATGGCTTAAAGAGAAATTTATGATCTCATGGTTCTGGAGGTGACAAGTCTAAGATCAAGGACCAGCAGGATTCATTCCTTCTGAGGGCTGTGGGGAGAATCTGGTCCACGCCTTTCTCCTCATCTGGTGGTTTACTGGCACATTTTTGGCATTCCTTGATTTATGGATGTATCACTCCATCTCTACCTTGATGCTCTCATGGTGTTTTTCCTGTGTGTGTCTGTGTTCAAATTTTCCCTCTTCATAATGACACCAGTCGTACTGGATTTAGGAGCCCACCATACTCCAGTACGACCTCATCTTAACTAATTACATATAGCAACAACCCTATTTCCACTTAAGGTCACATTCTGAGATCCTGGGTATTGGACTTCAACATATGAATTTTGGGGAGAAACAATTCAGCCCAAACAGATAACTGGATTTCCTCTTCTGAAGAGAAGCTGTTGAAGTCTCTGTCGCCATTTTTTCTTTTGGGAGGGGGGTCTTCATTAATAACTTTAGGATCTGTGTGTGTATACAAGATCTTTGTTTAAAATATATGTTGCAAATAGAACTTCCTTCTCTATGGCTTATCTGTTTATTCTCCTTAGAATTTTTTTTATGCATGGCATAGTTTTCATTTGAATGTGGTTGAGTTAACAGATCTTTCCTTTATACTTAGTGACTTTTGCATATTCCAGAAATATTCTTCTTCCCTGACTTCATGAAGATATTATCTTATGTTATTGACTAAACATTGATAGATTAGCCTTTCGTCTTTATGTTCTTTATCTACTTGGAAATATCCTTGTGTGTGTGTGTATGTGTGTGTGTCCATCCAACTAACTGTCCTAGTTCCATCTGTTGAAAAGTTTGCCAGTTCCCCATTGATATGTCATGCTGTCTCCATCATATTTCAGATCGATGTAAGTATGGACCTGTTTTTGAACTCCTGATCAGTTCCAGTTGTCTCTGTTGCCTTTCTCTGTGCTAAAAGAATACCTTTTTAATTAACATTGCTTCAAATAAATCTTGATATCTGGTAAAGGATTGTTCTGGTCTAACATTTTCTTTCTTCCAGAAGGGCTTGCCTGTTCTTGGCTCTTCACATTTTCAGATATATTTTAGAATCATACAAAATTTAGAATAAAATTACGTGGAATGCATAGGTCAATTTTGATAAAGTTGATATCTGTAAAATATTGTATCCACAAATATGGCCTACTTCTCTTTTTAATTTTGGTCTTTTAAATTATCTAACTGATTAATTATATAATTAATTAGATTAATTAATTAATTTAATTATTATAGAGTTTCAATAAAAACTCTAATTTTCTCCATAGAGATTTTGTACATCTTTTATTTGTTCCTCAGAATTTGATATGATTTAACGCTATTGTAAGTGATACTTTTTTCCCTGTTTTCTTCTGTTGTATAGGAAAAAATTGATTTTTCATATATTCATTTTGTATCCAGATACTTCACTAAATTCTTCTGTTAATTTGATAATGTATTTAGAGTATTTAAGATTTTCTGTGTTCACAGTGACACCATCTGTGAATAATGAAATATTTTTTTCCTTTCACAATTTTTATCTTTGTTTCTTCTCTTTAGCTATGGTACTTGGTGCAATGTTTTTTTTTTTTTAACTGAAATACATTTGACATATAACACTGTGTAAATTTAAGGTGTAAAAAATGTTGATCTGATATATATATATTGATAACCCATTGGAGTTATCGGTAGAATATGAGTCTGGAGTTTGCAAGGGATGTCTGGACTGCTGTGGGAGTAATCGGAATAGACATGGCGTTTAAAGTCATGGTATTAGATAAGTGTAGAGAGAACAGAAGGAAACAGGTGTAGAGAAGTCTTAAGCCCTTGGATAAATATTAGGGAGAAGGATAAGAACCTCTAGAGAATATATGGCCAGTGATTTAGGGAGAAAAGCAAGAAAGTATGTCTGGAAGCTAAATGAAGAAAGTGTTTCGGGCTTCCCTGGTAGCACAGTGGTTAAGAGTCTGCCAGCCAATGCAGGGGACACAGGTTTGAGCCCTGGTCCGGGAAGATGCCATATGCTGTGGAGCAATGAAGCCCGTGCGCCACAACTATTGAGCCTGCGCTCTAGAGCCCATGAGCCACAACTACTGAAGCCCACACGCCTAGAGCCGGTGCTCTGCAACAAGGGAAGCCACCAAAATGAGAAGCCCACGCACCGCAACCAGGAGTAGCCCCTGCTCACCACAACTAGAGAAAGCCCACGTGCAGCAGCGAAGACCCAATGCAGCCAAAAGTAAATAAATAAATTTTTTAAAAAAAGAAAGAAAAATTTTCAAGGAAGATGGGCTAACCTGTTGATTGTGTCATATACTCTGATGGGGCTAAGTAAGCTGAAAACTGAGAGTTGGCCATTGTTTTGATTTAGTGATGTGGGGTCATTGGAATGAGGATTTAGAAGAAAAAGAAAGAGGAATGAGAAATCATGAGAACAAACAACCCCTTGAGAAAGTCTCGAGAAAAAAAAAATGAAACAGAGAAATAATATTGTATGATTGTAGACTGTTTAATAATTTTAAAAGTAATTTCCTGCTCCTTGTTTCTTGGAGACTCTCCATAGACAGGGCAATGATTTTCCGTTTTATAATTAGGAAACTAAAACACGGGAAGGTAGATTGTCTTGGTTATTATTATGCAGCTAGCAGGTGACAGAGCCAGAAATAGTGTTCCAGAATATACAATGCAGATGCTATGCGCAGTGAAGATAAATTCCATGTGCTTAATTGCTCTGCTGAGGGCCGTGCTCGGCTGGGTTCAGTGTACAGCTCAGTTCACTAGTGATGCTTTTTGCAGGTTGATGAAGTAATTTGTTCAGCTCCAGAAACCCCATCGGTCTTCAATAGGTGTTAATTCATTAATTGATCCTCAGAGGAAACTTGTAAATCCCAATCTGTTTTCTTTATTGAAGAATATAATCACAATTCACATATAATCACTATAATCACATATTTACCCCTCAGACTAAGATCCTTTGATTTTCTCAGTGCCAACTAGGGACCTCATTTCAGTTGATGCTTGTAGTGTAGAATCATCTAAAGGGCCATTATTGTCATAATTAGCATATAAATTTAATTTAATGTCTACAGCAGGCAGAGAAAATTATTCAAACACATAATATTCTTCCTTGGTCTCATGCAATTTCTTTTTATAGGAAACTAGTTAAGTCCAAATTAATGTCCATCAGATATGTAAAGGAAATCTTGCCAGTGATATATGTAAATATGCATTTATGTCCTTCTGCTATAAACAAGGCACTTATGAGAACTTATCAGACCACCGAGTGAAATTGCTAGCTAAGTTTTTCCCTTGCTACACTCTAGTGTGGAGAGGAGAAACAACATATTCCTGGAATGGAGGGGTCAGTGACACAGGAAAATTTCTAAATATGATCAGTGGTAATGCTATAGAAAAATAAATGGAATTATCCCCCATCAGACATACACACACACACAGACACACACTACTAAATCAGGGGAATCAAGAATTAGACAGAATACATATTGAGGGCCTGCTGCGACCCTGCAGGTTCACTGTCACTGATTTGTGAGGAAACTCGGCTCTCACATTCTGGTATAGGATTGTAGTCCTACTTCAAAGAGTCAAGGTGGCAACTGTTTTAGATACAATTCCACTGCGAGTCATGTCAGAGAACTGAAAGCAAAGAGCTCTCCTTAGTTTCTAACTAGTTGGAAAATCAGAAGCATAGGTATTAGAATTCTGCAAACACACAAGTTAGAGAAGAATTCCTGACTTTAAACATTCACGACACTTAAAGGGGAAACAGAGGTTTGCTTGGAAAGGTTTCTAATTCCCACATGCAATCCTGAGAGGTAATGTTTATAATGATTGTATAATCATATGATATATATGTATATATCTATATACATATATATCATATGATGAAGTATTTTTTGTTATTTGTATCTCTTTGTAGTCATGATACTTATAGAGCGGGCACACATTTCAGTGCAAGAAATACCATGTTTCTTCTATTGCTGAAATTAGTTTAAATCCAACGCTAAACTCCTGTGCCACCAATCTCTCTTGCTAAACTCTGGATAGCCCTCCAGGGTTATGCAAAGGTCCTGGGGTTTTATGCAAAGCAATTATTTGAGAAGGTACTTTCAATATGGGATCCACACTGGTCCCTGCTCAGATGCCCCTTGTTCACAAGTCTTCATGGTCCTTTGAAGTCCAGCCGTGGTATTCCTTCATCGACTGAGGCACAGGGTCTTTGCTGGTGCTGAAACTCAAGTGCCTAGAGCCCCAGGGCATGGCCCGAAAGCATCCTCTTCCCACCCTGAGGAGATGCCGGGGTCTTTCTTCCCACTCTCACCCTCACTGTCTCCCTGCAAAGATACTTCTTCTCCCTTCCACATTCTGGAAGCATAAAATAATGTCTTTAATGAGCCTAGGCTTTTATAAAGCACAAGATCGATTGGCCTTGTAACAGTTCCTACCATCCACCAGTTCAATGATAAACTCTCAGCTTGGGGGAGGGAGAAGGTAAACTGCCACAACTGCAAAGTAGAGAAAGGAAAGACGTTGCCAGTCCAGTACATTAGCTGTTCCAGAAATGCCTGGTGAGAGTATGAGATGAAAAGGATATCCCGTAGGTTAGTGCGTGGGTCTCTAAGGCAATAATATTTGACTCAAAGTCTGTATTTTTGTTAATCTCTTCACAACAACCTTCACCATAGCTCGCTCTTGAGTGTCTGTTTTTTAAGGTTGTGGGGTGTGGGGAGAGGCAGCAAAGGAAGGATGCCAAGGAGATGGGAAGTGAGCAGAGGAGAAGGGATGGGAAGGATGCAGGGTCTCTGTGTTCAGTTCCTTGCTGGTGAAGTCCCGGAATGCTGCTACGGCAGTGAGATCAGAAAGGCAGCTTGCATTTCTCCCTTTGGTGATGCGTTTTCAGGTGATAAGTGGTAATGAACAAGGGGAAGTGGAGAAAACGGAAAATGTTGTAAAATTGGAGGATGAGGAGATAAAGAATGTTTGGACCTCTTTAAAACTTTCGAAAAAAATTGCTGTGAGCTGTCTCCACAGCCTTCCTCTCCTTCCATGAACCTCTCTTCCTCCTTCACTTTCATACACACACACATGCATGCGCACACACACGCACACACACACATGCATGTGCGCTCACACATGCACGCTCACACACATGCTCAGACACATGCATGCACGCACACACACATGCACGCTCACACAGATGCTCAGACACATGCATGTGCGCACACAATCTCTTTGCAAGTCTCCTCTCTGTTTCATTGCTGTCCTGTCTTTATCTTCCCTGATTTCTAGAATCTTTCAACTGCGTTAAGCATTCACAGCTTATGGTAATATATTTCTATACACTAAACTGACTACTAAAAATTTTTAAGATTTCTTAACTCATAAAATTCTAAATACATTCTTTGTTTTCTTTTTCGTTTCTTTTTAAAATTTTTATTGGAGTATAGTTGATTTACAGTGTTTGTTTGTTTCAGGTGTACAGCAAAGTGAATCAGTTATACATATACACACATCCACTCTTTTTTAGATTCTTTTCCCATTTAGGCCATTACAGAGCATTGAGTAGAGTTCCCTGGGCTATACAGTATGTCCTTATTTGTTATCTATTTCATATATAGTAGTGTGTATGTGTCAATCCCTATCTCCCAGTTTATCCCCCCGACCCCTTGGTCATTCTCTATTTTCTATGATTTCGTTTTAGCCAAATCTTTAACCAAGTGGATGGGAAACCCAAATATAAGGACAAAAATGTTTCCGGATTTTGGTTTATTATCTTGTAGACAAATACATTGGCATATTTTCTCCATGTGGAAAAGAAAACTAATCCCATACTAACATTGATAAGAAGCCAAATGTGATTGAGGGAAAGGCAATCCTTCAGCTGATCCTTAACAAAGTATTTTCTTATTGGTATGTATTGAATGAACCACTACAATCAAATTGAGATAAACCCAACCAATTTTAATTTGTCTATCTTTCTTTTTAATTAGAAGGAGAGTTTCCAAGTGATTGCACTCAGAAAAATGGGTAACACCACCATTATGTAAACATTTTATTCCTTGTTTCTCTTAGTATTTGCTTTTCCTAATGCAAGCTAGTTCACTAATCTTCCTGAAGCTTAAAGAAAGAAGCCCTATATATAACCTGTGAAATGTTGGACTTGAAAAGGTGCGAATGCAATTTTATGATAAACTATAAAAGAATTTAGGCACAAGTCATTAGGGCATAAAAGTTTATTTAAGATCATGATCTATTGTGGGACACAAGAGCATTTTTATTTAAGAACCATGATATATGTTCATTTTAGTTTAAATAGCATTTCAAGCAACTCAATTGAAGACAGCTGTGGTGGTTGGCAGTAAAGTGATGAGGAAATTGGCCAGGTAGGTGGGGAAAAGAGTAGGTGCATATAGCTGGTTGGGGTGGCAAAGAGAACATCAGTGGGAGGAAGAGTAATTCACCAGTTAAGAGAATCAAAGTTGTGAAGTTGCATGTTTGTGTACTTATTTTATCCTCTACCACTTTATATAAAAGAATTTCAGTCAGTTTACAGAGAATATATAATACATACTAGTGCAGTAACTCAAACTATTTGTGGTAAAGAGCTAGCTTTCTTTCCTCTTCTTTCATTCCTTCCTTCCTGCCTTCACTCCTCCCTCTCCTTCTTTCTTTCTTTCTTTCTTTCTTCTCTCTCTCTCTCTCTCTCTCTTTCTTTCTTTCCCATAGACTGCTACTGTTGCAAAAAAGAATGAATTACTAGGAAAATGAAATATAAAGAAAACACCCAAACTGGTCTATTTTTTTTTTTCAGTGAGATGAGTTCACTGATCATATGTTTGAAAGTTATGTCAATGGCAAATTGCTCTCAATTCTCAATTTCTGTACTTATTCTGTCAGGGACCATGCTTTTAGTAGCGCTGTACTATTCAAACATAAGTGAAAACAAACGTGAACAAAGCAAACAAACAATCACCCACAGCAGCCAGAAAGCCACGTATTAGAATAAGAAGCACTCCTGGTACGTTTGCTGTTGAGCTCGGTCCTTGGCTATGTTTGCATTTAGATAAATCCCTCTGGTTTATGTGTAGTAGTAGGAGTCACTATTTTCTGGTTTGTAGGTGATAGAAACCCAACTAAACAGGCTCCAGTTGGAAATGTATTCGTATACGTGGATCCTAGGAAGAACAGAGTTAGAACTGATTTCAGAGATTCTTGGAACCTGGCAATGTGGTTATTACGTAACCTCCGTTTTCTTTTTCTCTTCCTTCCTAATCAGCCTCAGAGTTTGTTGCGGGGGGAGGAGTAGGTATGAGGGGAGCCTGACAGTTAGGACTTGGTTCTATGGGCTCGTCACCAGTGTTTGCCCACCTCTGTGCTACTAATTAAGGGTATAAAGAATCAGAGGGAAATGGATGTTGAGTCCCCAGAGTGGGGACTGACCTTAAC
The DNA here is from genome assembly GCF_059928025.1 of Delphinapterus leucas. Taxonomy (NCBI): domain Eukaryota; kingdom Metazoa; phylum Chordata; class Mammalia; order Artiodactyla; family Monodontidae; genus Delphinapterus; species Delphinapterus leucas. The sequence goes on along the minus strand of NC_143139.1, from coordinate 12,238,961 downwards.
TCTTCCAGTAGCATAGGATGGTTCTGGGTCTCTGCAGGATTTCAAGGGGTTGGTGGGATACAGAAGGAATAACTGGTATAATTGAAATGTGGCATCCGTGCCTTCTGGGTGGGGTGAAAGTGAACAGCTGGTACACTCCAAGCCAATGCATGCAGAGGTCACCTCACTTCTGGCAGGAAGCCCTCTTGAGAAGCAGGAAGTCACCTCTTTCAAGACAGCTCATGAAGTTCACCTTTGACACCTGGAAAACATACATCTTTCCTCTAAGTCTGTCAACTTGCAACTCACCCCACTCCCACCTTCTTTCCTCCGTTTACGGAGCTCTTGTCCTTCAAGGGACTCCAATACCAGTCGTGTGTTTCAAAACCTGTGTGCTAAACTCTAAATGGTTCTACAGATCCTGACTTACAGGCTTTAAGTGAGAAGGGAATACCTCCCACCCTCATGGCTGGTGGAGAACAAGGGTGAAATATACAACACACTGACAATTTACTCCAAAGAAACTTGTGCTATTGGCTGCTGCATCCTCCAATGGATTCCCTGCTTTCCTTCATAGATTCTGAAGGCAGCTGACAGTCTAAGGAGGGTGGTGCGGGTTTCACAGTCCCTCGGCGTGACCTTCCCACCTGGTTTAGCCTCTCCTCTAAGATCCTTGCACAGTATTGCATTGCTCTCAGCCTTTGCTCCAGACAAGGAACATGTCATAGTTATTATAGTGTTATATAAATGTAGGCATCATGCGCACAGAGACGGAGATAGCATTTGCACGATAGGACTGCCTAAGAAAATTTAGGAAGAGAGAGAAAACAGAGAGACCCATTTAAGGGCCCCAAGGAGCTTCAGTATCCAGAAGTAAGGTAGCGAGGAACCTGCAAAGGAGTTTGCGGGGAGGGCACAGAGATGAAGGGAAAGATAGATGTTTGGTATCACAGCATTTTGAAGAAAAAAGGCAAAGTCTTACCGCAGTATATCCTTCTCCACCAGAGATGAAGCTTCCTTTAGTTCCTGTTCTTTGACAGACATAATCCATTAGTGCATTAGTTCATGTTGGGACATACTGTAATTGATACTAAGATTAAAAGTGCTGGTGAACCAAAAACTTCATGAAACAACCCTTTAAATAGAAGTCAGTTGTCTTTAGTTCATTTGACCAGTAATAAAATCTAACAAATGGAAAGCACCAGGGGGCACATTTCAGTTTTAAAGTTCTGTGGGACTAAGAGGAGAATTTAAAAAATCAAAATTGAAAATAAAAAAACAAAAACCAACCAGCCGAACAAAAAACTGTTAGGAAAGCAGCCAGTATTCATTTTCATTCTCGTATATCTAACTACTAAACGTTATTGCTGGTTCTCTTATTTGGTTCACAAAGTTGACGTTTGAGCGGAGACATCCATTTTTAGGCTGAAGTAGAATAAGCATATTGTATACTGACTGCTTTTACTGTCCAAATGCAATTAAAATGAATAATCTTAAAAATGTTTGTCTGGCATGAATGAATATACAAATGAATTAAAGAATGTATGCAATGGGTACCATACCCCAAACAACATGAAAAATTTGAGTTTGTATGAAAAGTCAAATTAATATTTCTCCATCTGCCTTCTAAGCAGGGCATCATGTTCTAGTTAAAGAATGTGGTATAACTTATCCTAATAGAGCCTAGGGTCTGAGAAGCTTTTAATTATAAATTTTGTTTTGACTTTGTGGTTCAAAGTATTTAACTTCTAATGGAGACAGTTATTGTATATATAATTTTAAATGAAGATTTAACTGTTAGGATTAAGGATTAATTTCCATATTTGTTTAGTTGCATTCTCTCCCTTAAAAAAAAAAGGCTCAAAAGTAAGACAAAAGGGCTTGAACAATATTTTATCCATCACTGGAACAATATTATTGTCTGTGAAGTCATTTTGGACTGAAAGATAACCTTTAGCATTTTCTAAACTCTAGTAAACAACTTTAAACTTTGGAATCTAGAAATTTCAACAAATGCATCAATTCTCTTCTAGTGAGCAGTGGTAATTAGGTCTTTGCCAAGTAGAAAAGGGACCTTCTGGCAAAAAGATATACTTTCTTAATCATATAAAGTAGTAATTATTTCCATTCAAGGCTATTTTTAAGTTGTTTGCTTTCATGTTTGGGAAAATCAGCTTTGGCTGAGGTAAAGCTTGACTTGACTAGACAGTTGGCATAAAAACCACTAACGATTTGCTCCAATAAACATGAACAGAAAAAAGTGATTTTTTTATTGTCTTTAAAATCCTTAATCGTAGGAATTCACTTTTGAAATCTTATTATCCTTTGTCCACAAATCACTCATTTGCTTATTATACATCTTGGTTCATTTCTGCAGATCTTCTACATGTGTGCTGCACTGGGCCAGTCATCCAGAAAGTCTAGCTAGATGTTCAGTCTCAGGGGAGTTGATCAAGGCACAAGTGGTAAATGTGATGCGGGTTCTGTTGGTGCTCAGTCAACTTGGATGGTTCAATTGCCAGGAAGTGGGGAAGTGGAACCACGTCAGAGTTGTTTATTGGCCATGGGACCAGGGTCAATGCCCCGAAGGTTGCCAGGAATCACTACAGTTTCAAGTCAAAGGGAGTCAGGAGTGGTATATACATGTAGGTTCCCACACCAGCCAAAAGAGTGTGGGTGGAAGGTTAGTACTAAAGAGTTTTCTCCATCCTGGAGATAGGGCAGCAATTCTCAAAGGGTTATGTTCTCTTCTGATACTTTTTGTAGTTTAACTTAAATTTTTCATAGGTAATTACATAGGCGCAATAAAATATTCAAAAAGTATAAATGGTATATAATGAAAGGCAAGTTCCTCTCCAAGCCTTCAGTTCCTTTCTCCAGAAGAAACCACTGTACCAGCGCCTTGTCTAGGTATGCATGAGGACACGTGCGTGTGCATAAAGACAATTTAAAAATATACAAATTGTATCGTACTGGTTTGCTCCTTCTTTCCCATTTATCAACGTATCTTGTAGTTCATTCCTCAGCAGTACATAAAGAGGCTGTTCCTTCATTCCTTTGAGTGGGTTCTGCTCTCTTTTAATTCTGGTATTTGGGTCTGCCAACTTAAATTTATTTCATCTAACTTATTTCACTTAAAGAATCTTTGCCTTAAATTTAAATTAAAACGTGAACATTCAGCATCTAAGAAATACCTGGCATGGAGGAGGATCTTCCACTTTTGTTTGTGTGCCATTGAGGAAGGCACTCAGTTCTCTCATCTACATGAGAGGGATCCTACTTACCTGGCTGATGTGGCCAGGTTGGCTGGCTGTCTTGCGAATGTATGCTCTCTGTTTCAAAGTAGAGAAGAGGCTGTCAAGGTGGAGACTGCAGTTCTGGGCTCCCTTTATATCTAGTGTAACCACGTAACTAAGTTTTGCCAATGAAAGATGAGAAATAGTAGTATGTGTCAATTCAAGGCCAAGGCAATTAAAACCAGAACTGTACACTAAATCATATAATTGGGGTAAAGATTCAATTCGATAAGATAACGGAAGTAAAGCATTAGGGCATAGTACTGCTAAGTGACATCTATTCTTATTAATACTGTAATTTATATATAGCTCTCCATCTGAAAAACATATTTTGTTTCCTGTACCAAGTTTAACAAGGACTCAATACTCAGTCATGTGCTCCAAAGTCAAATGGACTTCACAGAAGCATTAGGGAGCAATGAAGATTTTAATTGGGGAACTAAAAGAGCAAATTCACTTCCACAGCTCATAGGAAACAACTTAATAGTAATCGCCATTAGATTTTTTCTTCAAGAGTGATTCTTTAGCTACCAGCCAATAGGTGTCTTTCTTGATGTTTTCCCCATAAATCTCTAAATTATTTTCTATTGTCCCAACAAATGCAGATTCCACCCAAAATTTAAATGATCTCACTTAAAGAACTACTCAGGGGGCTTCCCTGGTGGCGCAGTGGTTGAGGGTCCGCCTGCCGATTCAGGGGACACGGGTTCGTGCCCCAGTCCGGGAAGATCTCACATGCCGCGGAGCGGCTGGGCCCGTGAGCCATGGCCGCTGAGCCTGCGCGTCCGGAGCCTGTGCTCCGCAACGGGAGAGGCCACAACAGTGAGAGGCCCGCGTACCGCAAAAAACAAAAAAAGGCAATTTATCAACTATCCTCTGGTGCTCCACTTACCTTTTGAGAATCTTAGCTCTTCTCCAACCACATTATTAAAATATTTATCCAACGAAAGTTAGTCTTTACCTAGAAGGTGATATTTTTCTGCTGAGAAAAATAAGATTCACCTCTTCCCCTCCTAATTTCATTGGAATTAGAAAAGGCTTTCTTAGTTGAGTCCTAGTTGTATTCAGGAGATGGACTCTATCGGGAAGTACTCTCCTCTCTTGGACTAGAAGAGCCCCAGAGAAGTCTCTCAAGGGAAGTTTTGAGTTACTGCATTAAAGGCAGCATCCGCCAGCCAGCTTACCTTCCGTGTCACAACTGTCCTTTTGAGATTGACTATGGCTTTTGCTTCCGGCCGTGTCTTAACCATCCCTTGCTCTCTTCTACTGAATGTAGCTCATGGATTCTGCCTCTGCAAATGCTGAATTTACTCCTAAAAACATACCCCAACTCCCTTTCCTGCCTTTGTATTCTTGTTCATGTTCATCCTTCCAGGTTTCTGCACTGGAGTTCAGGCTCAGAGCCTTCCCATTTCACTGATTTCAATCCTTGTCTCCTGAACACCACCAGCCCTCTTTATGTGTAGCTGATGAGCTGGTTCATTCAGAGAAGTTACCACCAAACTAATATTCAATGTATCTCGGTCTACTAGTAGGTCGTAGAACACAGAATGCAAGTGCAAATATACACACTATATCTGTGACTAACTAGGGTGCAAGGGTGACAAAAACACCTTGAAAGTGTTTCATAAGAATTAAAACTTGTTTAATATTCTCTTCCCCCCAACATGCTGTAAATTCTATAGGCAATGAACTGTGACTGAATTATTCCCTGGAGTATCCTCAGAATCTAGCACAGTTATGTGCTTGGTTATGTTAGAGCCTCAATAATGTTCATTAAATAAATAAATGATACAGATAACCTAGAAGTAAAAGACTAAAGGTTCAAATATATATTTTACAAAATAAAATCCATATTCTATATTTAAGAACATCTAACCAAGTAGCATCCAATAATTACCAACTTTGTAAATGTAGACAAGATATTCTGGGTTTCCCTTTCTTTATCTCTAAAATGAAGCTAATGGTAGAGTGAAAGAAATTAGAACATCATAAAAGTGCTGTCTGTGTATTGGAGATTATTGTGTTTACTCACATTGGCAATATGAGGTTGATAATCTAGTTGTTACAGTCTGAGGACAATTATTTGGAAGTCTATTGCATTATAATAAAAATAATGTGTCTTGGTGACACCTTTATAGGAGCTCATCTTGTAACTTGCTGGGCATAAGAGGCAAATCACTTATTTCCTCTTATTACTTTTAAAATGAGAATAATGCATATCTGCCTCCCAATTAAGTTGTGTATGTTCATTCAAGTGCTTATAATTTACCATGTATCAGCTCATCTATACTAATTTTTTTTTTTTTCCCGTGGAGCAAGATAGCATCTGTGGCTAAAAGAAACTGGCAAGTACTTTAGCCTGATTGTTACCTGTATTTCAGATTTTGAGCCTGCTGTTTTATATCAAAATGTAGAAACACACAACTGTCTAAAACCTTATGGATTTATCTAATTCAGAGATGAAAACGCAAAATTAAATAGTTCCATGTTCTGTCCCTGCCATTAACAAATCCTTGCTATTAACCCCACAGATAAAACTATTCCCTGAACCAAAACTAACATAAGTATATTGTCATAACATATTAAAAGTAGCAAGTGATGGATTTTCTCCATATAGGGCAGGCCTGGGGATACTTTCAGGCCTGAGGATACTTAATAGGTAGCTCTAAAATAAAAGTCACTTCACTATAAAGTGAAGGTTTAGGTCAGTAACGCACAATGTCTTCCAGGAAGGACCCAAGTCTCAAATTCTTCATATCCCATCAAGGTTGCTAGAGAATTTTACATCCCTGCAAAGCTTCCCTCACCATAGCAGGGAAGGGACCGTGGAAAACCTCCCTCATCACAACCGTGAAAGCTTTTTGGAAAAGGAACACCCTAGTCTCCTAAGACTAAATGTCAGCCCTTATGGAATGCTTCCAGGTAATGGTAAATGATGGATGTCAAAATTTTTTTTTTTTTTTTTTTTTTTGCGGTACGCAGGCCTCTCACTGTCGCAGCCTCTCCCGTTGCGGAGCACAGGCTCCGGACGCGCAGGCCCAGCAGCCATGGCTCACGGGCCCAGCCGCTCCACGACATGTGGGATCCTTCCGGACCGGGGCACGAACCCGTGTCCCCTGCATCGGCAGGCGGACTCTCAACCACTGCGCCACCAGGGAAGGCAGGAAGTCATGTTTTAAAAGTATTTCTTGAAAGGTGAAGATCTAGGAACATAGTTAAGTGACAGCTAGAAGTAGCAAGCCAGGCTGAGGTTCTGGACAGGGCTGAGGAGGACCAGAATCCCTGACTCCGACATGGGAGAAGGATGCGCGCTCTAAACACTGTGTCTGCAGATACACAAGTCTCATCCTGTCTATATATTTAACGATTATTTAATATGTGTGGGTATTTTCTTAAATAAGTCGATTCTATGCTGATGGTGTCTCCCCACTATAAAGGTATGCCTAGTGAAATATGCCACAGAGGGCAACAATCCTAAGTTTGGTATCCCAGCCTTTCTGCCATGGGGTGACTATAACCAGGCTTCTATATGTTCAAGTAGCCCTGAGCTGTCCCTTGGAAAGGTTGGAAATAAGAGAAATATACTTACTTTCTGGGAGTTAAACTAGGGACGTGAATGGTGTGGGTATCTTACTGGAGAACACAGACTTGAGTGTCATCGTAGCTGAGAGCATGGTGGACTTGGACAGCGCGGGCACCTGGACATCTGGGGGGGAGTGGAAAAGAGGATGGAATTCCTAAATAAACAATTGACAAAGAGATGTATATATTTATTTAGTGCCAAACAGCCTTTGCTTCTGCTTGTCTCCCAGTCCCGGACTCTTGCTTCTATATTTTGACTTTGAAAAAAACCTGCCTGTCTGTACCTCTTTCATTGAACAACTCCCTAGACTTTCACATCCTCCTATTTCACCTTGGCTTGTCCTGCCTGGTCTACGTAACTCCAGTCCTTGAGAAAGCTCTCTGGCTGGGGCGACAGATCAGTTCATACGAGGTAAACATTTTCATAGCGTTTGGTAAAATGCTGTAAGAATAGATTCATGCTCTAACGTAAGAGCTTCTTCTCGGGTATTCATCCCTCTTCTCTTCCACCAGCCAGAATCAGCACACTTGAAAACCTCTAAATATCAAATTTGCCCTCTTTCACTGTGCATTCATCAGACTATACGATGTACAGCACCATGAATATTTTCAGATGCTTAAGATTTTTTTCAACCTAGTTTTGATAAAAGATTTGCTTACCTGATTTGCAGCATCTTAACTTGGGCCTATCTGAGGCATTTCTTTAACTTGAGTCTTTATAATGAAAACAAAAATGTATAATCCAAGAATGACTGTCTTACGTTATGAAATTAGGAATAATTACACATCAATCTGCTTATATTGCCCGATAGTTGATGTTACTTCCCAATTCATTCCTTTTAGGCAACTAGTAAAAGATGAGCAGTAGGAGAACAAGCTCTTTCCTCCTTGATTCCAAATTTATTTTATTACATAATCCAGATTCTATTGATGTTCTTCTGCCAGTTTTAGGTTACTTTTAGGTTCCACTCTCAGATGTGACAGTCGCTTCTTTGTATCAGAATTAAAGGATTCTCAGCTCTTGTATTAGTTAAAAGTTTACTTTAATTGCAGATCTTTAAGCTACTAAAATGTAAAAGAAATTGCTTTCTTCCAATGTTTTTGGTAAACACCTAGAAATAGCTTTTTCTTGGTTTGTATGTTTTGCCTGCCTCTGAAATTCTGAGCTCCATGTTATATTAAGAAGTTAATTGTAAAGTTTGGTGCTTGCTCCAGCAGTGCTATCTCCTGATATTACCTTCTGGCTAAAGGAAAGAAAGGAATAAAGGCAAACTGTGTGTGAAATACAGAAAAGGATACTTTCAATAAGGCCACCTAAAGGGGGCTGTACTGGGGTCAGGCTTTTGTAAAAGTGAGCCCCTTGAGCCATCAGCCCTGTGGTAGCACTAACATGCCTGGGACCAGCAGGACTGTCAGCAGCACAGCTCCCGTTCCCAGTCTCAGACATGAGTGACAGCGTCTTTCTACTCCCTTTCATGCCTTCCTGTCATCACTTTTCGTAAGCAAGCTGGCTGAAATATCATTCACCACCGCAGGAGAAGAGCGTCTGAGGCATCTTGGCAGCGTTCATGTAAGAGATATAACTCTACAGATATAACTCTGTAGATGCCGACCATGTATCCTTTTTTGTACTGATGGTTTTGTTGTTGGGCCCATTTTCCTTGAACAGGCTTTTTCAACCATCTCCAGAACGCATGTATCAATATTAACTTTGTATTTTCATTATTATTTTAAAGAACAATATAATTTTTGCTTTCTAACAATTATAATACACAATCTTCATTATAAGATGAATTCAATAAAACCAACTAAAACATTATAAATAAACCTAATGTCCCCTTTATCTATGAACACCAACCCTAGATACCTCTCCACAGGTAACTGTTCATTTGTCGGCTTTACAGCCTTCATATATTTACTATGAAGCCATGTGTGCATGTTTGTGTAACCACATAGAAATTATATAGGGTTTTATACATAAATCATGTCAAATTTTATATACTATATCCTGTTTTGTGTTGGAAATATTTTTATGTCAGTACATGTGGAAATACCACATTTTTTAAAACATTTTTATTGGAGTATAATTGCTTTACAATGGTGTGTTAGTTTCTGCTTTATAACAAAGTGAATCAGTTATACATATACATATGTTCCCATAACTCTTCCCTCTTGCGTCTCCCTCCCTCCCACCCTCCCTATCCCACCGCTCTAGGTGGTCACAAAGCACCGAGCTGATCTCCCTGTGCCATGTGGCTGCTTCCCACTAGCTATCTACCTTACGTTTGGTAGTGTATATATGTCCATGCCTCTCTCTCGCTTTGTCACAGCTTACCCTTCCCCCTCCCCATATCCTCAAGTCCATTCTCTAGTAGGCCTGTGTCTTTATTCCTGTCTTACCCCTAGGTTCTTCATGACATTTTTTTTCTTAAATTCCATATATATGTGTTAGCATATGGTATTTGTCTCTCTCTTTCTGACTTACTTCACTCTGTATGACAGACTCTAGGTCTATCCACCTCATTACAAATAGCTCAATTTCGTTCCTTTTTATGGCTGAGTAATATTCCATTGTATATATGTGCCACATCTTCTTTATCCATTCATCCGATGATGGACACTTAGGTTGTTTCCATCTCCGGGCTATCGTAAATAGAGCTGCAATGAACATTTTGGTACATGACTCTTTTTGAATTATGGTTTTCTCAGGGTATATGCCCAGTAGTGGGATTGCTGGGTCATATGGTAGTTCTATTTGTAGTTTTTTAAGTCACAGAGCAAACAGTGTTTGAGCTTTCTCCAAGAATTTGCAGGACTACTCCTGCACAGAGAGGCAAGTCTTACCTCTGCCGCAGACCCAGCTGTTCCGGTCAGCGTGGCCCACAACTCACGTCTGCAGTGGCTTTCCAGGTCAGCCGGCCCCGGAAACTGCCTCCCTGGCTACATCTCTTCCATCAAGGACACGCTGAAGACTGTTCACTCAGCCCTAGGTCCCGGTCTGCTCTATGCGGTGGTTTTCTGGAGGCCACCTGATATCTTGCTAAGAACACCTAGGTTTCAAAGGAAAAAAATAATGTAGGTGTTTCCTGCTCCTCTCATCAAAGGTCTCTCAGTCTTTGGGAAATGATTTCACCTCTCTGAAACTCACCTCCTCGTCTCTGAAAGGCTAATAATTTTAAATACTAGTGCTTACCTCAAGGGAGGTTATAAAACACCAAATGAGATGAGCGATGTGAAAGGCACAGCACGAATATTAACCATCTTTGTTAGGCTTTGAGGATGATGGACGATGACTTCAAACGTTGTAAATGCTGACCTTGTAAGGACAGTGTGAAGCTTTTGGAACTTTCTCAAATATACAGATATGAATTTCAGTTGAATTCACTATTTATGTCTCTTCTAGCATCTCAGTTTCCAATCCAGTCTGGATTTCATCCCAACCATTTACTAGCCTTGGACAAGTTATTCTAAGTTTCCTCTCGGGTATTATGGGGATAATTAAACGTGTCTCTCAGGGACGTTGTGAGGATGGTTTGAAGTATGGAATAGAAAACATCACCTAGTAATGCTTTCACACGCAAGGTTTTGACCAAGGAAAGAGGTCCTTCTGTGGGAACCTAGAGGCCGGGAACTGAGCAGGGGCAAAGGGAAGCCTGTCTCCGGTGCGGCGCGAAGGCGGATATTTGGATGTTCGTACTCACCAGCCTGGGCGGCATCGCGGGAAGAGCCGGGCGCTGGCCCCGGTAGGGGGCGCCCGAGCGCCGCACTGCAGCATCCTGGCGGCCTCTCCGGGCTGAGCTCGCGTCCTGCCGCAGTCCCTCGGCGGCTAGTCTGAGCGAGTGGCGGCGAGGAGATCCTGGCCGCTCCGCCAGCACTTGCCGCAGCTGCCGCCTCTCCCACCCGCGATCGCAGCCCATCAGCTGGGAAACGCCCCCCCCCCCCCGCCTCCCGCAGACTGGGCTGCGCAGCGTGGGAGGGTTAGCGGTCCCGGAGGACCGATTCCGAACTTGCAAGGGGACCGCGGCTCTCCCGGGCCTGGAGAGTATGAACAGGTGAGTGTCACGCACGTGCCCAGGTGGCTCTTTCGGGATTGCTTCTTGCAGACCCTTTCGAGCCCCTGAACGCTCGGCCTCTGGGGCGGTCCTCCTGGTCACTGGGTCCTCCCAGGCGGGGGTTGTGGGTCACTGAGAGAGAGATGTGAGCGCCGGCGCCCAGAGCTTGACAGCGCCCTCCGTCCGAGCTGAGACCAACCGAGAATGCCCTTTTGACTTAGGCTGCATTTGCTTCCTAGGTCGAGAGCAAGTGACCTGCAGTCCACGATGGGCTTGTTTGTTTATCATTCCAGGATACCTGTTGCTTTCCGAGCAACGGTATAGCCAGGGGTCTCGTACAATCATCCTCATTCCTGTGCGTGCTGCGTTGTGATAAGGGAGAATTTCTGACAATGAGACCAGGAAAACTTGATTTCAGAGCTAGAGAAGGAGCGGCCCAAAGAGAATCTCATTCCCACGATCAGACTAGATTCTTTGCTTCCCTAAACACCTGCACTTTATTTTGATGAGACCATAAATATAGAAGTTACAAAACTATTACCGTATAAAGATGCTTGCCTTTTTTTTTTTTTCCAAAAGGAAATAGAAAGCATGGACCTTGATAAGTGTAATAGTCTTGGGATTGATTTATTATGGATAAATCATTATTTTTAAATAAATATGAAAATAGGGCTATTAGTGAACTCAATGTCATAGGCCTATTGAATTGTAAGTTCCTTGAAGGTGGCCATTTAGCATAAATGCGGGATGAATCAATGCATGCATTAATGTAACACAGAATTTGGGGTCTTGCTTTTTTCTCTTCTTCTTTCTAAGCTTTCTTTTGGTACCTTTATGTTTAGGAAAAACCTTTAATCTCTTAAATACCTAAGTGTGATTTTAGCTTTAGGAGTGACGAGAACTGAGACGTTTTTGCCCTAATAAAGCACTGTCCACGTAAAAAGTGGATGGCAGCTTCAAGACCCAGCCAGAATATTTCTGCAGAACAGCATGAAAAAAAATGTTTTCTTCTATCCGTGTTATGGAAGCTCTTGGATCATGAATTATTTTGAACATCAAAGACTTGGCAACAGGTCCCTTATTAAAAGAATTTACACATTTATCTTTCTTTTCTATCTTTATCAAATGTAACTTTTCACATTTTCATGTGAGAAAATGTTGAAGGATATATGTCAGTTTTGTGTCTTCCTTTAAGGGATTTTTCTAAACATAACCTAAGATTTACAATAACTAGCTACATCTTTATTAGGTTATGTATGGAAAATTTAGCCTACACAATTTTTCTTTCTTCTGTGAAATTCCTATGCCTCTGAGGCCATTTGGGAGTTGCTGAAAAACTTAACAAATGTTTTGTTTTGTTTTTTTTAAACCACATTTGATGGCTACTTTCTTGAGGCGTAAATCAGATAGTAAATTATTTGGATTTTTATGTGCATGGGAATGAACAGTTCTGTATGAAATAACAAATTGTTGTTTACACAAGCTCCAGACACTTGCATGTTCTATGTTTCAAAGAAATGCTTGCCATTCTTATTCGGAATTTATTTAGTTAATACATCTCGATAGATTATGCTTCTGTGATGCTTCTGTGATGAACCACTGAGCCTTAAGCATAGAGGCCTTTTCTTTTTATTTTCTTTTTGATTTTCAAATTTTTTTAGATTGTATCTTTTTCGTTTTTTAACATCTTTATTGGAGTATAATTGCTTTATAATGGTGTGTTAGTTTCGGCTTTATAACAAAGTGAATCAGCTATACATATACATATATCCGCATATCTCCTCCCTCTTGAGTCTCCCTCCCTCCCACCCTCCCTATCCCATCCCTCTAGGTGGTCACAAAGCACCGAGCTGATCTCCCTGTGCTATGCAGCTGCTTCCTACTAGCTATCTATTTTACATTTGGTAGTGTATGTATGTCAGTGCCACTCTCTCACTTCATCCCAGCTTACCCGAGGCCTTTTCGTAATGAATGCATATAAAATGACAAATAATGAAATTCTTTTTATCTTTAGCCAAAAGTGTGGGACTGGACAAATTACAGATGTAAAAGCTTCTGGGTTTTGTACTATTAATGATCACTAGGGAGTTTGTTCATTATTGGGATGAAGTAAACAACAGCCAGTGTTATTGTTGACCTTTCTGTCCTTCGGAGGAAGCTCTGGCACTGTGGAAATCAGCGAATACAAAATTTGTGAGGTACAGGTCCATAGTTTAGATGCGTAATGAAGGAGACGATTACACGTTAACGTCTTTGTAGAAACACTTTTTCAGAAAGACTTTTACTTTTTTCTTTCTCTGGAAAAGCTCTTTTTGAAAATTTGTAGATGCCAAAACTCTGGCAGGAACAGTTCATGTGTTCAGATAACAGACTTGAAAGTGAAGTCTTGTACTTAGGTTGAAAACATCGATAGCAGAAGTTCAGAATAGGGGAGCCTGCAATTCACGTGAAAAATGGGAGCCTTGATATGAGTGTACTGAAATATAGCTACAGTGCCAGATGAAGAAGAGGAAGAATCGTATATGAGTGTACTGAAATATAGCTACAGTGCCAGATGAAGAAGAGGAAGAATCGTATGAAACTTTTGCTGGGCCATTTGTCAGGTCGTATCTCAAGGGGCGAATGCAGAGGGTGCCACATTCTTAGAGTGATTAAAATGGCAAATACCAGAGAAGAGAGCTGCACATGGTCAGGAGGGAAGGTGAGGGTCAAAAAAACATAAACAAGAACAGATGTCCCATGAAGAACCAGGGAAGATGATTGGGTCTCATTTTCCTAGAAAGTAGACATCTAGAATGGGGCAAAGGTTCCTAATAGCTGCTTGGCTACTTGAAGGGCTCTGAGTGAAAGAAAAGAAAAAGGTGATATAATGCTTCTCCTCCCCCCATACCTGGAAGCCATAAATTAGACCCAGGATGGTTGTTAGATGGTTGTGTGATCAAAAAGGAAGGCTGGATGGATTTTTCCATTGACTCCAAGGCTTTTTCCAATTTTACATTTCCATGGTACCAAGGACCTAGGTGTCCTTCCTAAAGCACCCAACTATATAAAATGTGCTTACATTGTATATAATGTCATTTCCCAAGTGTCAGGACAGTACCATAAACTAATTTACTTGAGGTTGTCATAGAAAAGGAATCAGAAGTCAGCACATGTCATTTATCTTTTGTGTACCAGGGCATTGTGCCCAGAAAAATATAAAAATATTATCTAGATGTTATATATCAATTTTGGAACATGGGTATCTGTCACATGACTCAACCATGTGATCCAGTGTGAACCGAGATAAAATTTAAACCTTGGAATGCAAATTCAATCATATTACAATGGGATACACTAATATGAATGTGTATTATTCAGCCCAAAGGGAAATAAGAGTTCCAAACGTGACTCTCCCCATGTGTGTATGTATATTGGATGTTTGCAGACATATGGTAAATACACGTATTCACAGCCAAGTATTTGTTATCAATGACTGACAAAAAACATTCTTTGAGGAAGTACTTTTGAAAATGCTATCTTGTATAAAAATGCATTGTTTAGAACCAAACAGATCTATGTGCAAGTCCTAGGTCTATCACTTTTTAGTTGAATGGTTTACAGTGTATTGCTAGAACCCTCTCGCAGGATTGTGGTGAAGATCACCAGGAAAGATGTTGATCGAGTGAATGGTGCTGGCACGTAGGAGATGCTTCAATAAATATGAGTTTCTTTCTCCAGTCAGTTATGAATTCCCAAATCTCTTTTGTTGAAGGATTGCTGATTTACAATGATATGGTGAAACCAAGGGCTGGAACCAAAAAGATCTTCTCAGCTCTTTAGTTTGAACCACAGTGAATTGCCTACCAGCAGCCGGCATGGCTAAAAGTTCAGAGGTCAAACTGGCAATATTTGGGAGAGCAGGCGTGGGCAAGTCAGGTAAGATTTTTGTGGTGGTTGTGTGTGTGTGTGTGTGTGTGTGTGTGTCTCTCTCTCTCCTGCTCTCCTGTGTTGCTCTTTTAGATGAAGCCTCTTTCTCTTTATCTGAAATTTTCATTTTGCATAACCAGGTTTTATGTCCTCTTTTGCTTCTCTATGGTAAAGAAGCTCTGCTGGTAATACACAAGGCAATGGATACAACACAGGTCTTGGTATTCTGAGGAAGGATGTTCAACTTCCAAAGAAATCAGATTGTAGAAATTAAGAAGTACATTTGCTCTTTTTTTCTCTGTATGAGATCTTGAAGGGCCAATGTAATATCTCGTCAGTCTTGATGCAGCTGGCTCAATGTCGAGCATGTGTTGGGTGCTGAGTAAACGCTTGCCGAGGGGATATATCTTTACAAGAAACAGAATTGTATTATCACCCAACACGTCTAAAATTGGGGAGGACTGGTGAAAGCTGGGGCGTGTGTGACCTCAAGTAAGATAGCTATTGCCAGAACCTCTGGGGTGAATTTAAATGATCCAGTTGTGGCCCACGTTGGTAATTCAGAGGCTTTTGTATTTCACACCTCAGTAAAGGTTTGCAGACCTTTAAGATGAAGGGTGAAATGGTGGAAGTGAAAATGTATCTAATCCAATTTGAGAAACGGATCTCAGATTTTATAATTAAATGTTAAGTACGTGTTGCTGAAATATCAGGGCAACGTGCTTTTTCAGACAACGTCGCTTTGATCTCTCACTGGAGGAAAGACTCATAATTGACTTTGCCCATTGAGCTCTTGGCTCTCAGCAAAGGACTCAAACAGACACCTAGTAGGTGTGTGTTTGTAGAGGGAAACCCATTCGGATCATCCAGTACAAGTCATCCACATAATCTTAAACACGCACGAGCAGCTTTGAATTCTGTGACCAACCTCTCTTTCCAAACCGGCTCTCTGGTATAATTTCAGCAATAAATCTTCCCTATTCTAAGTTCTAAGTCTCTCTCGCTCTCTCTCTCTCTCTCTCTCTCTCTCTGTCTCTTTTTATTTTCTCAAGAGGGCTCTTTTTTGCCATCACCCTTTCCTCCTGCTTGCCACTTGCTCTGGCCTCTGGCAGAAACCAAGCAAAAAAAAAAAAAAAGATAGTTGACAAGGCTAAGAAACCACCAGCCTTCAGGAGATCGAAGATCGTCAAACTCCTCCCTGTTAATCTCCTCAGTGTTTCCTGATGGCATGAGAACAAACAATTTCCGTAGCTGGTGGAAGGCTCTGGAGAGTGAGGAAACTGTTCCAGTGAGTGGAGGACCAAGGCGATGCCGTGTGTGGGAAGACGTGTTCTAACAAGAGCTGGTCTAAATTTTTCGCGACCGAGGGATCTAGACTTAGAGCTCAGCGTTTAACATTCATGCATGCAAAATTTAACACAGGCAATAAGGGAAGGGGAATTTTTACCCTTATATCATTTACCAAAATAAACTCTGCATCATTTGAAAAGGGAAACATAAAAATAAAAATCCAGTGGAGAGAACCACTTAACTCTGTGTACCGTATACCCACCCTTTTTCATCTGTATTATCTCAGAGCAAACTGGGTATCTCTTCCGTCAAGGCTGATCCATCAGTTAGACCTCAGTTAGACCTCAGTTTCCTTTGTCTTCCCCCAAGTTGTTTCAATTATTTCTTCAAGGATTCTTCTCATTCTCTACTGACATTTTCCCCTCGAGCATTTCTTTGTCCACTACTCCATCTTTTTCTTTTCTCCAAGGTTATTGAACTTGGGTTCTGCCTCACTGTCTTAACTTTTTTGGCCTTCCCATTCATTGCTTAAACATGGCAATCTTCCACTGTGATCATGCTGCTGAAACTGCTTTTGTGAGGGTCACCACAGATCAATAACCAACCAATCTAATGAATCTTTCTCAGTTCTGGTCTTCTTAGAACTCTTCAACATAACCACTTACGCTTTCCTAAAACTCCTTCCTTCCCAGGTTCCCATGACATCACACTTCTTGGCTTTCCTGCCACCTCTCCATTGACCCTAAGCAGCCATCTTCGTGCACTGCTTTTTACTGGCCTACCTCTCTCGAAGATTGGGGCTCTCAGGTTCTACATACCATCCTCTTGTCCTCTCATGGCGGACCCTCTCCCTAGGGGAAAGCCCTCAGACCCAGAGCTGAAGATGACACCTGCACACAGAGGCCACATTCTGTTGACCTTGGTTTTAATTTATGCAAAGGGCAGAAGTTGAACTTGTTCATTTAGGTCCTTTCCAACTCGAAAATCCGATGACTCTTGGTTAATGACTCTTCTTTGGACTGGTTTTCCTGTCCACCTTATATACATTCTACCGTGCGTGTTTATTTTCATTTAGGTGAAAATGACAGTGATAGACCACATGCCTTTAAACAATTGCCTTTTTGTCTGTCATCTATAAACAGTGTTTTCCTATTTCAACATGAGACTGTTTTCCTGAGACCTTGTAACCACACCTCCCGTTTATAAAGTAGACCGGTTTGACTTATGCATGGGAGACAGTTCTGAGACCTTTTCCCATAGTTCGGTGAGAACAACCCTAGAGTACTTCATATCTCATCTCTCAACTTTGAAACCAGACTGTGAATTCACGTTTATACTAGTTCTTAATTAATATGGAGATCTCTGCCTAACCATCGTATCCCACCTTCGCCTTCCTATTGTACAGATTCAATTTGTCTCATAAGTAACTTTTGTTTTTTTAAGTCTGCAAGAAATTATACCTGCTGGATTGTAACTACGGCTCCTCACTTACTCAGATGCCTCCCCCAAATGGTCCTGACCCACCCGTGGGCTCAAACAATCCATTTCTCACCAAACATTCCTGCAAAGGGACGGCAGCTTGTGACCTTGGAGTGGTAGAAACTTGAGCGTCTCTGATTTGAACCTGGGTCTGTGTGAATTGCTTCAGAGGCTTCAAGCCTTACCTGACCCATCTGTTTTCCTGCACGCTGAATACCAATTTGGAATTTGGGGTAAATAAGACCATATTGGCCATTTGCTAATGGAGTCAAGAACAGGAGACCCGGAGTCACACTCTTAGGTCTGACTCCCAGTTCTACACTTTATTAGCTGTGTGAATTTAGCAACTTTAACAAGGTACTTAAATTTTCAATTTCTGCAATTATATGAAGGATGTAATAGTGCCTATTTCAAAGAGTTGTTGTTTCGACTGGCTGAGTTATTACACGCAAGTCTCTTAGAACAGTACCTGGCACGTAGTAAGTGCTCAAGTATATTAGCTTAAATTATTACAATTTTTCAAGGTGTGCTCTTCTTCATTTGTAAGTTGTCTAATGAAACCATACAATCAAAGATATATCTATGGGCTTCCCTGGTGGCACAGTGGTTGAGAGTCTGCCTGGTGATGCGGGGGACACGGGTTCGTGCCCCGGTACGGGAAGATCCCACGTGCCGCGGAGCAGCTGGGCCCGTGAGCCATGGCCGCTGAGCCTGCGCATCTGGAGACTGTGCTCCGCAACGGGAGAGGCCACAACAGTGAGAGGCCCGCGTACCGCAAAAAAAAAAAAAAAAAAAAAGATATATCTACATTCAAGTGGATATTTGGGTTTTCAGTAAAAGTCAGAAAGCTTATAAGAAAAAATTTTGTATTGCTTGCTCAGCACACCCTAAACACACACATGCACACACAGACACAGACACACACACTTTCTCAGTCTCTCTCTTTGTCTTAAATCCAGAGCCTGGTTTATGTCAATTACAGCTTGACCGCTGCTGATCATAACAATACTTCTCCTGGCTAATATCTTGGAAATCTTGGAAAAACAGCCAGAAGTATTATGGTGTCATCAATAAATTAACACCGTTAAATTTGAAAGTGCTTCTGGTATGTGGTGGATGGTTTCCTAAGCCCAGGTAACAGATAAGCCTTCCATGTTTAAAACAGAATTTAACGTTAACCAGAAGTCTTTGGTTGACAGGTTGACATTAGAAGCGTCAGCACAGGCGAAACTTAATAATGTGTTAATTACAAAACATGTCGGGTATGTGTATACATGTGTATGTATATTGCAGTATTTACAGGGTCTTTTGTATCAGGAGGATTCTTCTTCCTTTTGCCTAGTTTTGGCAGTTGTTGCAGTTCTGTCTTCAAGTGAGCTTCCTGTCTTGGCTAGCTTGCTGGTTCAGCATGGGGAACACTGTGTGGAATCTTCAAAGTGGAGAGCCAAGTTTTCCCAGCCCTTTGCTTCTTCTCTTGCCCCAGCAGAGTAAACGTTTCCCTTCTCTGGCTAAGGGTAAGGCAGCCAGTAATAACATGGCATGTAGGGCATAGATTTCCTTACTCGTGTGTGCCAGCCTGTAATGTGGCAGGCTCCAAGTAATGAAAGCAAAAAGACCTGCCATAAAACCTAGAATGCACACCATATTTATGTAAATGCTTCCTGGATTCACATTATTCGAATGTGTAGTAAGTGGGAGGAGTCGAGAGAAAAACAACTGAAATTTTCAGTTGCGTTTCACAGTTGACGTTCTCATTTTAGGACTGAAATATCGTGTGCCATAGCTAAATATATTTCTTGAAAGGGATAGTCTCAAAGTTAATGGAGTAATGCTATTCTCTGATTCAAAACCAATTGATGCACTCATCCGTGAAGGCTTAAGTTCTTAGACTCAGGTTGCTGGGCTATGAATTGGGTGCCAAACACAAATAAGCATGGGATACCGTTTCCCTTGGCACAAAGAGATTTATTTTTTCTTCCTTGTTCTTGTTCTTGTTTGCTTTTCCCCCTCTCTCTCAATTATTAAAAGTTTTTAAAAGCCTTTTTCATTTTATTTTCAAGTGAGACAGGCAGGGACAATTCTGATTTTAATTGTGACTTTTCCAATGAGCACCAGATACTGCTTTAACATATATGTTTCTTTATGGCTGAGTTATGTTTATGAGATCTCATATATATTAAATAAAGACAATATCAATAGCATCTTAGGTAGGTCAATTTCCTTATGCTATAGAGCTCAGCTTTGTGTTTTAGAACTTTTTCTTTACCCAAGTAGCTATACCAGTTCGTTCCCTTCATTTATACTTCATGGTGTAGTATGATGCTTCTTAAACGTTGTCTTCAAAGTACTTCTAAAAGAAGGAGGAGAAAGATCTAGGGGATTGGGTCATGCAAGCATTTCATTACAATCATGTAATTGTTTTGCATGTTTTATTACTTATAGAAATATAGGCAAATTTTAATCCACAATATGTCTATGTTTGTTTGAATATAAAAACAATTTTATCCCCAAATCGGTGACTAAAATGGACTCTTCAGGAAGATATAGCAAATTGATCTGTGGCTTCAATAATGCCTAGGCTTTGGGTCCAGTTTCAGGACCACGAGCAGAGGAAATAGCCTCAGCTGTGTGCATCACATGAATGTGAGCACCGGCAATGGTCCTGGACCTCACTTTCTACCTACTTACGTTGCCAAGCAGCTCTTCAAGTTCTCGTTTATTCTTGTTCTAAGATTATACAGTATAATATTCATGGTAATTTTTCTTTAAATATTTGTTTAGGTAAAAAGAGGGACAGGTTGTGTTTCAGGTGGGTACAGAAGTTCCACAGCTCCTGGAAACGTGTGTGTGTGTGTGTGTGTGTGTGTGTGTGTGTGTGTGTGTGAAGAAGCCTTTCCTAAGTGGTTGTTGAAATTTAAAGATTACCAGAAATCAGGTCCATTGGTTCCTATGTAGATGGTGGTTAGAGAAATAATTGTTTTTTAATGGACTGGGCCAAAGGGAGGAAGGTGGCATTGAGACAAGTTAGGATAATGCTGGAAAAATAGCTGTTCTCTTGTCATAAAATACCGTGATGTGGTTACCTGTGGCTTTCAAGCATTTATACCTTCCTTTACCTGCAAAGATAGAAAAGCAAAAAGAGACAAACAGCCGAAATGAGTTTATTTTCATTTGATTCTTCCACCCCAAGAGGATTAAAAGGGTGTTTTCAAACTGCAGGTGTATACCTATGGATATGTACAAAAAGTCAGACTTCTGTGCTAGGCTTAAGTCACGCAGACTTTTCTTGCATGCCCAGGAAGTTAAGCAAAGATGAGGAATCGTGCATATAAAGACTTAGAAAAAGAAAGAGAAAGGAAAGAAAGAAGAGGAAAGAAAAATTAAAAGAATCAAAATCAGTTGTTTATTGGTGGGTAAACATTTTTGTAGGCTGGCAGTGGCCAATTCTTAAGCTTTTCTCCCAAGAAAAATATAATTAGGAAAGAAACAATACTGGAAAACAAAACAAAATCAAGAACTGTTTTTCAAAGTCAAAAGGACATATCTCTGTCTCTGCTTTTTTCTGCTGGGATATATTATCAAAATTCAATTGTCCTTAATTTTTATCTGATGGCTAATTTATTTATTGAAATATTTTGCTGTAGTTTAATTATCAGTTACCAATTGGTTCCATTTTGATCATGACTTGTTTTCTTCGCAACAAAGACTAAATTTGAGGGAGGGAGTGAAGAAAATTGTAAATCATCCTTGTAATTCCCCTTTTTATTACTGGTATTTCTCCAACTCATGGGTTTGGGGAAATCAGCCAAATTTTCAAGGTGGTACTGGCCTTGAAGCCAAAATTCCAGTGCAAACGCATCCCTATTGCTCCAGCTGCCTTTAAAAATTGATGTGGTTTCAGAAAAACAGCCATAATTTCTTCCATCCCATTAAAAATGAAAGTAGTTATATTATGAAGACAAGGCAGCCTGAAATAGGTAATTTCAGCTTGGAATACGCAAATAGGTAAAGCTCCTATACATACACATGAGAGAGATTCTTACCTAGATCACCCAACTTATTGGAGCCGCACCCAAGTCTAGAATCCCAGTTTATGACTGTGCGAGGCTTTTGCAACTTTGCTACTAAGTGTTTTCATTTTGTATCACCCTGTTCCTTTCAAACACCTTTTATTAGGAAATGAAATGATCATTAGACTTTTGTAATATGAATTTTGTAAAAAAAAATCTAAAGGGTTTTATTTTCATAAGAAATTTCCAGTAATCAGTGAATTATCAATGCATGGCAAAGCCCCCTGGGAGTACGGGGTAAGTTGCCAATCAATACAACCAAGATTCTCAGCACCCTGTATATGTAGGAAAGTTCCCCTGTAATGCAGTATTCCATTTGTTATAGCTTTGGATCAAGAGTAAGAAGACCGATGAATCATCTTCTACTAAAGGGTACATTTTCCGTTGTTATCAAAAGAGATTATGATGCTCCATGTCCTGTCAGTATGATCTAATGAAAAAGAAAAGCACCCAACCGAACCGAGTGAAAGGATTGGGGTTTAAACTTCACCTTCATCCCATCCATGACTCTCTCTTTTTATTCATCCATCAAATGATACTTTTATTTGCTTTTTTTTTTTTTTTAGCAGTGATGCAGGTCGGATAGGCTGTGAAGGTACTTTGAAAAGTTACACGTGTGATATAAATATGGTTCTAATACTATCATGCTTTTATTATTGAAATCTGTGCAGTTCTTCCCCTGCGTTCCTTAACATTCGTGTTTGGAAAAGCAGTATGGTCGGTTTCCCGGCTGTCCATCACTGGAGGCTGGATGAACACGCTCAGGTCAGTAGTTGGCTATGAGGGTTCCTCCACTGAGTGTATAACGTTACAGACTATCCAGAGGTTGTAGATTCTATGCTGAAGGAATTTGCACTTTCAAATGTGTGAAATGAATAGACATTAAGTCAGGGTGTTTTTTTTTAGGCTCAGTATGTAAGGGGGTCAAAAAAGGAGAAGAGTTTAGGAAAATAATTTGGACTTATGCCTTACTGGAGAAGGAAATATGGCATGTTATAGAATTTTTTGGTAATCAAATCTTATCCTTATTAAAAAATTAAAGCTTTAAAACATTTACATATTTTTGATAGAAACATTTCTCAAAAATATATAAATATATGTATCTATATATTTCCCTATAATCTTAAACTATGTTTTTATTCATTCATTCAATTATTCATTCAACAAGTATCTGTTGAGCGCCAACTTTGTGTTCTAGAATAGCTTGCACATAGTACAGGATTCATGTACATTCCAAAAAAGCAGAGTAGTAACTATTTCTGCTCATTATTATATTCCCAGAGCAGATGAAGACTGGCTCCTCAATAAAGTGAATAAATTGAGATAGAGTATGTGGTCTATATGTGCTATATAATTCCATCAAGAATCATATCTTCTAAATGGTCTCTTTATTGTTGCCAAAGTGGTTTCCTCTCCTGCACTTGAATATCTCTGGTAACAGAAACTCAGCATGAGAAGAAATAGACCATTCTATCCTTGGGCAACTGTATCAGTTACAGTCTTCCAGAGAAACAGAACCAGAACCAGTAGAACACACACACACACACACACACACACATTACGTCTTTCTATATTTATTTGGGCTGGCAAGAGTGAAATCTGTAGAGAAAGATGACAGTCTGGAAAGTCAGGGAGGAGTGAATGCTGCAAGCTAGAGGAAGAATGCCTTTCGCTCTGGGAAAGCTCAGTTTTTGCACTAAAGGCCTTCCAGTAATCAGCTAAGGTCCACCCGCATCATTCAGGCTAATCTCTTTTGCTTAAGGTCAACTGATTGTAGATGTTAACCATATCTACAAAATACCTTCACAGCAACTCCTACAGTAATATTTGATTGAATAACTGGGCCCTAGAGCCCAGACAAACTGGCACATAAAACTATCACAAGTCTTCCTGTCTGTTACTTTACCTTTTTTGCAACCAAAGGCTGTTCACCAGTTTCTGCTCACTGACTTTAACCCCTTCAAGTTCCACAGAGCACTTTAAATTCTTCTTCCTCATGACAGCCCTTAACATATTTGAAGATAAACCAGCATGCCTCCACCCATGCCTGAGTTTTCTTTTCCATTGTCTGGTTCCTCACCGTGGTTTCATTTGCTCTGCAGAGATCACGGTTTCTGGTCACAGCATCATCCTTGCTGTTCCACTCCAGCTGTGCACGCCACGAAGTGTAGGGCTTGGAAATGAATGCAGGCATTTCAGATGTGGGATGCCCAGACCAGATCAGAGCACAGCTGTGGTTTTGATACCAGATACTTGGCTTCTGCTAAGACATTCTAAGGTCACTGTTGCTTTCAGGGCGACAGTGGGTACAGTGTTGGCTCATGGGGTGTATACTGCATATGAAGTCTTTTTCTTTAAATATACGCTGTTGCTGAGTCAAATCTTCCCATACTTGTACCTGAGTATGTGTATGTTTCATTCAGGTGTAGAAGTTAATTTTTATCCTCTAAAATACTGTTTTGTTAAATTTAATTTATACTTCTGGCTTGTCAGGAGCTTTTTGGATACAGCATGTGTATCATCCTTCTCTTCTTTCTGTCATCTAGAAATATGTTGGTTTTGGAACATTTTAGGCCCTGGATGCTCTTACTGAATCATAGAATTTTCCACTTTGGTATTATTTAGCTCACTGAAATGATGAGGAATCCCAGTGAGTTTTTTGGATACTTTTCAGCTAGTAAAGAAAAACAAAGGTCTTTGACTCTTGGTGTGGGGACATTAACACCATATCACGTTACTTCCATGTTCATTAAATAAGTTCTGTTTAGAATTGCCATAAAATAGGTTGTCTGGGGGGAAGACTTACACACAGTCTTGTCTTACGATTCAAGGTATCTTGCTATATAAAGTGCATAACAGTGATCAACTTTTATTGGCCCACATATCTAGTCTTTACAGAAAGTCATTTTCCAGAGAATCATTCCAGGATATGTATGTTTCTGTGCTGAAATAGCTGAGTTTATGTGATGCAAATCAGAGCTGAATTTTGGAAAGAGTTTTCTTCCTTAGATTATACTGGTAGATATCAAACTTTAGCATGCCTCAGAATCACCTGGAGGGCTTGTTAAAATATATATTTCAGGTCAGCACTCCTGAGGTTCTGATTCAGCAGGTCTGTAGTAGGGCCAGAGAATTTTTTTTTTTTTTTTTTTTTTTTCGGTACGCGGGCATCTCACTGTTGTGGCCTCTCCTGTTGCGGAGCACAGGCTCCGGACGCGCAGGCTCAGCGGCCATGGCTCACGGGCCCAGCAGCTCCACGGCACGTGGGATCTTCCCGGACCGGGGCATGAACCCGTGTCCCCTGCATCGGCAGGCGGACTCCCAACCACTGCGCCACCAGGGAAGCCCGAGAATTTGTATTTTTTAACAAATTCCCAGAGGATGCTGATGCTGCTAGTCTGAGGACCACATTTTGGAAAACACTAAGTTTGCTGAGTATTCAGTTTCCATTTGAAATAGGTGTTTTCGGCTTTGGAAAAGCATACAGCTTTTTGTGAGCTACATGTAATAAACATTGAGTGCCAGGCACTGTCATGGGTACCAATGATACCAGGGTAGATAAAACAGACAGGGTCTCTGCACTCATGAAGTTAACATTCTAGCGGGAGTAGACTAGGCCAAAAATTACTCTATTGGGGCAGAGCAAATGTGAGCTTTCCCTGTGGTTCCTTAAGACTAGAATTTTTCATTCGCTTCATAGTAAGATAAGTTTTGTTTAAAAAAAAAAAGTGTAAACCTCAACAACTGTGACATGCTGAGCTTTGATTTTAAGATGATACTTTGAGCTATTTGGCAACAGTAGGGGTGGGTTGGGCTAAACTACAGTGTTAAGAGTCTGGGAGTTAAGCATGGTCGAAGACCATGGTACCAAATATTCTACTGACAGAAGCTAAGTAGGCCACATAGGAATTGAACCTAATAAACTTGAGCCTATTAACACAATGCTCCATCAGTCAATTAAAGCCAGTGTAGATTAGCTTTAATTAATATAAGATAGTTGTTCTTTCTCCAACATTTGGAAAAAAACAATTTTCAATTGCTTGCTGACAGTGGCATTTATAAAACTTACGCAATGGTTGTGTAGACAGAACTACGATATTGAGAAAAGTTCATAAGTTTCCACTGTTTTGGATAGAAAGATAACATCTTTTTCTCAGTGATGCATTTCCAGGTTTTTTTTAAAATGTTTTCTAAAGTTCTCTTTTGCTTTATGCTGTTGGACAGTAATTTAAGTGGTGAAGCCAAAAATTAAAAAGTAAGAATAAAATTGTGAATACTTATCTGTCTGAAAAGTATTTGACTTCTTTTTCCATTAAGGATCTTGTAAATTACAACTGAACCTAATAACTGAGCCAGCTTCCTAGTCATTTGGCAACATGTGTTGAGCTAGATGTTTTAAAGGAAGACTCAACCACACTTAGTAGTGTGAGTAATGGTTATCTGTTCCAATGCCTGGGACTATTTTTCCATTCATATATTTTATAATTGGAAACTGTTTTTCTAGCAGTTTCCAAAAGAGGTGAAATCAAGAGCACAGTAACCATACATTTAAATCCTTGAGTCCCAAAAGTTAACCCATGATTTCTTAATGTTGCCCACTTATCAATTTACAAATATTTATGAAATTCCTCCTATGTTCCCAATTATTCCACCCTCTTCATCCTCCTGCCATATGCCTAATAAAATGCCAATATTTGGGGGGAAGTCCAAAGAATTATATGATTATCCTTGTCTCAGGGACCTTAGTGTTTTGTTGGGCCTGTATGACTTGCAACTAGAAATCAGCTGGTGATGGTTTCCAGCACAATGATTGATTTTGACAAATTTGCATCTTGAAATATTTTTAGAAAATTGTCAGAGTTGCAAAAACAAACAGAGAGCTCTTGTGTACCCTTCACCTAGCTTCCCCCAATGATTAACACCTCACATAACCGCAATACATTATCAAAACCAGGAAACTGACATAGACATTATATCAATTGTATGACATGGTTACAACTATGCTGTAAATATTAGAATGATTGATTTTTGACTCAATTCAGGCTCAGGACCCTTTTGAAAAGACAACAGCAATACAGAAGGAGAGACTTCAGTTGTTTTAAAATTAGTAATTATTTATTTTACAGTCTGTTTGAAACAGGCTTTTAATAAAGGCTATGGACTGTAATTTTGTTTGATACATGCCTTACATATGGAATTCATGGAATTTATGAGATTTAAATTTCCTCCTCCATCAATTTTTTTGGGTATTATTTTTGTTAAGAAAAGTGCATCATTTGTTCCAAGCAGTGTCCTGCAAACTGGAATTTGCCATCTGGATCCCCAGGGCGTTGTGTAACACAGTCCTCTGTCCCCTGTATTTCCTGTAAATACAGGAAATTGGTGGTTAGATCCAGAGGCTTCATTTTATTCAGGTTTTCTTGTTGTTGTTTTTTTTGTTTTTTGCAAGGTGTTATTGTATACTTCTGTCACTCAATGTCTGGTAGCAATTGAAGCTCATTGTCTAGAGTAGACTTTCTAGAACAGCACTTTCCAACAGAAATTTCTGTGGTGATGGAAGTGTTCCATATCAGTCTTTACTTATTAGCGGGAATATTTTTATAAGGAGAAACTTCCTCTTAACAACTGTGTTGCTACTGTGAGGTTCAGTTTATATAGGAAAGACAGAAAAATTGTTTAATTCTTACTCTCTATTATCAGCTGTCAAAATAATAAGTTGGTTCCTTAGCATTCTCCAAAAGTGATGCACCCTCATCTTTATGTGTTTTTTGTTGTTGTATGTTGTCATAATTTGCATTTTAATTTATTGTAGTTATTCTTGTTGAGGCTCAAATTGGTCAATCCTTGGCCAGAGGGGATTTATTCAAATGAAGCTCATCATGGGTTTTCAAAAGGTGAAATTCAATAAGGTATTTACTATCAGAAATTTATTTTTTGAGATCTGTGCAAGTTAGTGTCTTAAACTGTACACAAGACAGTGTTCTAGCAGTTGAGTTCAGGCCATAAATGCTATAAGAGTCAAGAAGAGGGAGAGAAATCAGTGGGAAATACTTGGGGAGCTTTGAGGGAGGCAGTGGGAGACTGAAATACCATACGTTCAGTGAGATTTTTATGGTTCCCTTTCATTTCTTATCTTTCAAAATTATGATGTTTTCTTCATACCAATTCACATATGTCATTAATATTGGAATTAGGAGGGGAAAAAGGACAACCAAGTAATAAATGAAAGGGATAGGAACTAATTGATGCTTAGGGAGGGTGAAGAGCCTTGGGCATCCTGCTGATTCAGTTGTAGGAAAAGCCCTTATAAAGCTTCCCAGAGCCAGCTTTTCAGTCTTCATCTCCCTTCAGTGGCAGGAACACAGGTTTGGAGGCTGACAGGCCATATATTAACTGTGTGTGTGGTCAGCTTACTTAACTTCAGTGCACCCCAGTTTCGTCTTCAATAAAATGCAGAAGATAATAACCATCTTCTATTAGGGCTGCTGTACGCCAAGCCTATATGAGATCTGATGATAACCAGCAATTGCAATAATTAGCTAATGTTTATAGCATTGACTATAAGCCAACCGCTGTTATAAAACTTGACACATATGAACTCACATAATCATAACCACTCCTCTATGAATTGGCCCTGTTATTATCCCTTCTTTACAGATGAGAAGCTTGAGGAGGGTGTAAATAACTTGCCCAGGGCCTTACAGGTAGAGACGAGACTCTAGCAGAATTAGGACTCAAACCCAGGCAGTTTGCCTCTGGTGTCTGTGCTTTTATCCACAGTACTCGGAAAATTTCCAACAAAATGCCAATGCAGAGTTGTAGATGCTCAGCGATTGCCTTCTTCCCTTCTCCCTCTCTCGTCTTCTCTTCCTTGTTACTTGGGAACATTCATTTCGATTAATCAGTATCCATGAAAAGTACTTTACTTCACTGGAACCATTACTAGGGAAAATGAGGAACCAGAACAGAGGAAACGGTGCTTAAACTACCAAGAGATCTTCTAGCTTTATATTACACTTTTCTTCAGCTCAGTTTTTAAAATAATACTTCTATTCCAAATTCTGCCTATGATTTCATGCTGAAACCACTTATTGGGCTTTTGAGGCACAGCTGTATGCGAAGGAGGTGTTACGGGAGAAAGGCGGAAGTTGTACAGAAAGATGGGCGAGCTTAGCACTGAATATGTGAAAAAATGCGAAGCGTGTTAAACATCTTCAGTGGGAAGGGAGGATACATTAATAATTTGACCTGGAAGAGCCCCAAAAGCAAAACTCAGAAGCTATTTAAAAATGTGAAAGTCCTAGGATGTCAACATTAAGGAAAATATATAGTCAAGTCAAAAATTTTAAATGATGGGCTGTGTTAAAAATATTGGATCGCAGAGAGTTGCTTTATTACTTACCACAATAAGAGGGTGTTTTTTTCCTCCACTGAAATGCAAGATATTCTTGTGAACCAAATAGCTGGAAGAATCGGGCTCCTACACGGGGCAAAATGCCAGAAGGCTTCAAACATTTTATGAGGGCAGATTGGATCCCATCAGATAACTGGCAATCTTTTATCTGCTATGAATAATTCATGATTAATTATTGCTGGAGACTTCTAGGTCAATAAATATTATTGAAGAGTACGACGCTTCTTATAAAGGCAAAGGACCCCTGTCATCATTATTGATGATTGTTTTTGACTCCGTAATTCATTATGCAAAATTACATTATGGTGGTGCTATTTTGGGTGTATAATTGGTGTAAACAGCCTTGATGGCAAAGCAGAAACTCTACATATCGTTTTCTTAGGTCATTTTTTTCAGAGTCAGTCAAAAGGAGATGCTGTTCAGTACAAATTAAGAAATTCCTCAAGCCAACCACCACGAGAAAACATGAGCTTTTGTAAATGGGTTTTATTTAAGGCATAATGAAAGAAGATTTCTTTTGTATTATCTTTTATTTATGCAATGTAGCATTGCCATAGTTAGTAAGTGAACACTTTTATCTTATTTGGTCACCTTCAGGATATTCATTATAATTTCCCAAATGCCTTTGTCTGTGTGCTCAGCCAAGACTATTGTTTAGTCCTGTGTACCTTGTGCCCAGTTCCAATAGCATTCACAATATCGATAGGTTTTATTTCTAACATGTTCTGGTTTGAATGGCTTAAAAATTACTGTAGAGTAATTTTATTACAGTGAAAGGGTTTCGTTTTATTGAGGGACACATGCAAACAAAAAGAAAGAACTTGCCAAGAAATATCAAGTTCATTTTAATCTTGGAATGCTCTTTCTATAAAGATGTATCGATAAAGTTAGAAACAAAACTGAATTCTTCATGCTCCACGTTTTCAAGATACTGGACTAGCCATTAGATCAAATTAGATAATTGAAACATCTCCACTGTTATTTGATGAGTGTGTGTATGTGAGTGTGTGTGTGTGTGAGTGTGTGTGAGTGTGTATGTGAGTGTGCGTGTGTGTGTTGGCTAAGAATGCTAGTCCAGAAGATCAGAACCTCAATCAGTTATGAATGGCAGTGGTTTCTACATTTGAAACACATGAAAACTTTTAGATACGAATGGGCTTAATACTTAGTCTCTATTTAGTCTCATGTTTAGCTTTTTCCTCCATATGTGGCAAATCTAGAATATAGGAATATAAGAAAAACATATAACTAGCTCTGCCCTGGGAGTAGAGAGTTGCAATCAGAATGGGAAGATTGTAATGGCATACAGTAGACATAGTGGGACATGCAGGAAAAAAAAAAAGAACACTCATGGTCTTTTCAATAAACGCCTCAGAATGCCATCAGGAGTGGAAACCTTTGACAAAATGTGTAAACTATAGAAATAAAAACAGTTGAATTATTTCAGAACATTCACATTAGAAAAAGGCTACCTTATGTTGCCATCTAGAGCCTCAGCCTTGCCTGGTTTATCTGAAGTAGATAATGAGATCTGGGACTTTTGAGCTGATGAGATTTTGAGGAGATTTTTGGACTTTGAGTAGATGCTGTAAAGGATTGAGAATATTGAGGATCTTAGGACGGCATGAATATATTTGCAAGTGGAATTCCCTTGCGGGTCCAGAGAGAGGAACGAGATGGACAGAATAATGACCACAAAGATGTCCACGTCCTAATCTCCAGAACCTGTGAATATGTTACCTTACAGGGCAAAAGGGACTTTACAGACGTGGTTGAAGTTACGAACCTTGACATGGGGAGACCGTCCTAGATTCTCCAGGTGAGTCCAGCTTAATCACATGACTCCCTGACATTGAAGAACCTTTCCAGGCTGAGGTCAGAGGCTGAGGTCAAGGGGAAGTGTGGCGAAGAAGGGATGGTCACAGAGATGTAATGGTGCTGGTTTTGAGGACAGAAGAACGGAACCTTTAGCCAAGGATTATGGATAGACTCTGGAAGGTGGAGGAGGAAGGGAAATGGATTCTCCCCAAGAGCCTCCAGAGAGGCACTAAAGACCTGTGTCAGACTTCTAACCTATGGAAGCGTAAGATGGCAAATTTGTGTTTTTTTCAGGGCACTAAACTTGTGACCATTTGGATTCTTATTCGTGAAAATGGAGTGTGGCTCCCAGAAGCTTTGATTTCATACACTAAGAGCCTGCTGAGAATCAATATGTATTTCACAGAATGAGGTCTCTGAGTCTGTGCGGACATTTGCCCCCTTACCCTGACGTTCAGAATCATCTGTGGAAACTAAGGAATGGAGCCCAAATCAGCCTTGAAGGCGACCAAATGGATGGGGATGATCAATATCCCGAAGAATCATAACTGGTCAATTTCCAAGTTTAGAGAATTGCATTGAGCGATCACTTGAGTGGGCATGACCCAAGGGGATTTGAGTCCTGCACCCCTCTTGGTAAAGAAGGGGAGTGCCTTTGAGAACTACACCCAAAGGAGGCTGCTCACAGGTCAGACCGTATGGACTGATCAATAGAAGCATCCTTACTACGAGAGAGGACAGGAAGATAGAGAGCAAAGGAAGTAGATCCAGGGGTTGTAAAGGAAAGAGAGCTGAGGCCCCAGGGGTGGAGCACCCAGACCAAGAGACAAAGCGGTTTGTGACCTTTAGGCATCTCTGCTTTCTATGGGCCCTGCGTGACCTGGTCATATTGTGGACAGAGACCTAAAGCAAGCAAAGCTGGGGACACAGGATAAAAGACTCAGGCTCCTTGATACAGGGAGCTCCGTTTTGGTGCCCCTGGATAACACAGGATGCTGTGCACTGCATCTTGCTCTCTGCACTGCCTGTGCCCGTGAACACACACACTGAAGACACATGGGCTAGAGACCTCTGCTCTGCCTCAGTCCGTGCAGTCAGGCATTTATACAGTGCAGGGCTGACGTTCCAAGACGACTTCAATCGGCTTCTGACATTTTATTGTCTGGCTTTGCGGGTCCATAAGAAACAAATAAGAAGAATAATTTACTTTCTACAATTCCGGGCACTTGGCAAAGTATTTTATTTCTCTTATCTCATTGAATAGCTCACCACAACACAAAGAATGTAGGTCTTGTTATAATTTCTCTCTTCCAGACGAGGCTCAGAGAGGCTTAACAACTTGCCCCAAGCATCTGTGGAATATATAGCAGAGCCAGATCTTGAACCTGGGTCTGCTGAATCCAAACGCCAGCTCTTTTCAGTTTCAGGCCCCGCTCCTATTTCCATCGAGAAGAGCAATCCAGCCACATCAGTCACAGAAAGCACATCTCTCCCAGGTGTTTCTTTCCCAGGTGTTTCTCTCCCAGGTGCTTCTCTCCCAGGAGTTTCACATTTAACTCTTCGTGATCTAAGAGATTCTCACTGGTCTCCAAAAGAGGCTGCATTCTGTGACACCTACTAATAACTAGGATGGTTTTACAGCCCAGTAGCCAGACTGCTGAGGTTCAAATCCTGGCTGCGCTAGGATGTAAGTTACAGAATGCAGGCATTTGCGTGTGTTTTGATCGGAGCAATAGTCCCAGCCCCCAGACTAGCGTCTGACACATGGTAGGTGCTAAATAGATATTTGGAGAATAAAAGACTGCTTCAGTTGTCACTGTAAGTATTAAGTGGAAGAATCCATGAACATACTTAGAACAGCACCTGACAACGAATAAGTGCTCAGCCAATGTAAGCGATTGTTATTGTACATGAGATTGACACCCTTGGTCTGTGGTCCAATAGGCCTGGGATCCCTCAAGATGCCAGCCATGAGGAGGTTCGGCTGTTTTACGATTAGAACCTTTCTCCCTCATTCCTAACCTTTCTTATTTCTCCTCTCATTCTCACCTAGGACTGTTCTGTTTCAGAGGCAACAATTAAAGATTACACAGTATTTCTAAAATATAAACTGTGCTATGAATGCTGAAGAATAACCTCTCCTCTGCAGTAGAGTTATGTACAAAATACCTTTCTCTGAATGAATTACTGACAGTACTTGGAGAGTCGCCATTTCTAACGGTCTTTGGAAACCATTTCTCAGCCCAGAGAAGTGGCATGGGTTTTGTTTTTAGTGTAAACCAGACGCTCACAGATCATCAAAAGCTTTCCCTTCAATGTGTTTACTGGAGTTGATTCTTAGTATATTCTGGGGGCAAGGTCCACAGTCTTGGTAGCAGAGGAGACGTGATTGACCTTTCCACCAGGGTTTAAAACTTGAGCAGTGTTGCTAATATGAAGCCCAAGTGTGGGGTTGCATCTGTTTGAGAAATACTTGCTCAGGGGAAAAGGATGATTAAGACAAGGTGTCATTTTCTAGCATGTTTGTGCCAACCTTGTAACAAGCTGATAATGTTAACTCTCTCCATCCAAGGAGCCAGGGTCAACTCTTCAGTCAGAAAAGCTCTGCCTGGGCAGAACGAAATATTCTTTTTTTCCCCCAGAAATAAACGAAAGCTCTGCCTCTACACCATTTCACTGGGATGGGCGGTGTGCCCCTTCTTCTCCTGGGCTTCTTTCTCATTTGCCTTAAGATGAATCCTGTTCACCAAATCGTTAACTAGAGAGGTCTCACTTATGTAAACTTGTGGAGGAACAGCCCCCCTTTCTCGGATTTTAAATGTCCTGAAAGGAGGCGGGAAGTGATGGGATTGTATTGCTCAGGTAGTCAGGGCTCACACACTCAGCTTTGGATGGGGCACGTCTGCAGCGCACTGAGCTTCATGGGCGGATGGCTGCATCCCTTCCATGTGCTTGTCCGTTTAGCTTGTAATGTGGCTCACGATACACAAAACCCAAAACCATCCGACTGAGTGGCTCTTCGCCTTACGTTGTCCAAGTTAAGCCATGATCTGGGGACAGGAACATAGGGTGGAACTGAAGCTGTGAACCTTCCGGGGAGGAGGACGGCGTATGGACAGTGCCTTCATCATCAGTGATGGTGCTTCTGGGTAGCTGCGTGCCTCAGTTTGGTGCCACGTGGCGGCCGACGCTGTTTCCTCCCACCTTCCTGAACTGATTTTCTTTTGACCTCAGTTCAATTTGAGACCAAAAAATGCTGATAGATTTGGGTAATTAACTAAACCAACAGGAGGAAAATGAATAAATAACCCACAGCCAACCTTGCTGTGCATTAACAAGGTAAGTGGAGATTTTCCCGTGGGTGGCTACAGAACCAGGATACACAGTCATTCGTAGGGCAGGGTGAAAGCCACCTACTTAGCAGAAAAAAAAAAATGAGTGGGCAAAACCTATTCAGAGATTACCAATGACCTCTGTTGATCCAACTCTTTGTTTCCTAATTAGGCACCCTTGGCATTCAAGGCATCGCCCCTTATGTTTGAGGTGGGAAGGGGAGGGGAGGTGATCCTGTAGTGTTGGCACTTCATGCCTTTTCTGACACCTTAGGCTCACCCTCAGCCATACTGGACCTTATCCAAAGCAACACACCTGAAGGCAGTGCGGGAATCTCCTCAATTCTGCCACCATCTCCTGGTGGCTAATTAGAATTTTTCCATTTCATCCCTTATTTGTTCATTAGCCAAGATGATAATGACGTGCAGAAGGGCTAGACCCAAGTCACTTGGCAAGCATTAATTTGAGAGGCTCTCTAGCTTTCTGGGTCGTGCATTAAACTTTTCCACAAAGTGTATTCTGGAAGATAATATAGGTAGATATTTCAAAAACCAAACCAAACCAAAAACTCTCTCCCTTTCTGATGGATGTGAAGGGGTGACTCCTTGACATACGTTACCCCATGCCATCTGGCAACCGGAAATTGGTCTTGCAGAGGTAGTGGATTTCAAGTTGGTGGCAAAATCATAACATCACCGGTACGATTTTCTCTGTGGATTTCATCAAGTTCTCAGTGGTCAGACCAGCAACCCAGGATCCTGCAGCAAGCCGAGGGTGAAAAACGGACATAGCAAAAGATCCTGCTGTCAACAGAATTGCTTTAACAAAATAAAGCAAAGTAGAACTTCCTTCTTGGCAACTGCCTAGAGAACGTCATGTGTAGCATTCTTGGAAAGATGGGCTCCAGGCTTTTAAACGACACCAAGACTGTACATACTGTGCATGAATCTGAGCTAATGAAATACTAGTAAAAGAGTAAAGCATTCCTCATACAGATTTCACTTGAACACCATTTTTTTTTTCAGGAGATCAGAAAACTTTTTTTTTTCTCTCTTATTAAAAACAGTCTAATAAAACCTATTTTCAAAAGTATACGTTCTGAGGGGAGAATGTATAGATTTGGGGAACTGAGGGGCAGCAGACCATATGTGAGAGGGGGTAGGAAAAGGGTGTTTCAAGAGATCTGTTTCTAGTGACTGCGAAAGGATCATTTACAATCCTGCTGAAATGTCTTCTGCCTTTCCTTCCTTCACGGCAGGCCTGGAATGTGCCATTGAAGGAAGTCAGGGTTTGTTGTTTAGAGCCCAGCCTGGATCCTGTAAGTGTGTGTCAGGCAAGCTGTGGGAGTCCAGCTGCACACTGTCTCTTTTTCACCCTTCAGCATATAATTTAGCATAATCCTCTGAAGCTTTTCAAAACAGGGAAATAATCTTAAATCCTTGCACCGAGTTTGTGAGTCATCGTTTTGATTGTTCTTGTAAAGGTACGTACCTTTCTTCCTGTTGGCAAAGCAAAAATCTCAGATTCAAATTATCTTGGAGGAGGGGTGGGAAAGTTGAGGATAAAGAGAAGCAAGCCTCTTTTCCCCGATTCATGCCTTTTTATAGAATAATAACCTGAGTCGTTTGCCTACCTCTGAAATTCAGGAACAGGAGAATGAATGCAGGGGAAGTAATAGCCAAGCGTTCGGAGGCAGATTTCTCTCACTTGCAATGGTATTTATAGTTTCCCGTACTTACAGTACTTTTCTCTCCAAACCAGACCCAGAGTCAAAATGCCAGATGATCAGAAACATCTCCCAGCTCTAGGTTCAGCGCTCTTTCCGCTACACCGTATTGCTGTGTCTCCATTATTATGTCCTGGACCCACAGAGTTTCTAAAACTGTCATTTTAAGTGTGTCTTTCTTTGGGGGAAATAAAAGAGGGGATTTCCGCGTGGGAGCGTGAGAATGAGTGCACAGATAAGACTGTCACAATGGCAGAGAGGCGGGTATAATTCTCCACTAAAAGGAACAAGAATTCCTTGGAGAAGGGGTTCCAGGGCTGGGGTAGGCAAGTGAAAGATGAATGTGGAACATCTTGTGGCACCAGAAAGTAAGAAAGTGCTGGAAAACGAGAGAGGAGGGAAATATATCCATCAACCTGAAAGGGCTCCCAATGGCCAGAGTTGGAATAATTCGAGCAAAGCAGATAACAACATAAATCCAATAATAGTATTGATTATAATTCAATGGATAACATGGCTCTCCTTGAGTCCACGCTGATATAAACAAACAACCAGCTAAATAAAAACGAAGAAATAACAAGTCTTCTTTACAAAACAATTCCAGTTAATAAATATAGAATGAATGAGAGGAATAGAACATTATAACATCACAGGAGTAATTTATGCAGGCAACCATGGATGGATTTCGTGGGTGAAAGTTTTAAGCAGAAACGGGACACTTGCATAGTTTCAAAAGATCTCCCCTAAAATAAACATTTACTAATTGCAAAGGAAAAAATAGTAACGCTATAATGAAGAAACCTGGCAGGCACCACCTTAACCGAGTACTAAAGGGGAAATTAAATAAGAAAACAACGAAATAAAATAATAATCACTAGGTGCAAGGCATATCGACATAGTATGATTCACTGAGAAGGGTACATCATATCTGTGGCAGTCTTTCCAATAATGTATAACCTCAGTCTAACCGTGGATTAACACCAGACAAACCCAAATTGAAGGGCATTTTGCAAAGAGCTGGCCAGTACTCTTTAAAAGTGTCAAGGCTGTGAAAAGGAAAGTCTGAAGAACTGTCACAAAATGTAGGGAGACTAGAGAGACATGATAACCGAATGCAATGTGACATTCTAGATTGTATCCTGGAAGAGAAAAAAAAAAAAGGACATTATTGCAAAAACTGGCGAAATCCAAATAAAATCTGTAGTTTGGTTAATAGTATGGTATCAATGTTAATTTCTTAGTTTTGATAATTGCACCATGGTTACATGAGATATTATCATTGCATGAATGTGGGTGAAGGGTGTACAGAACTCTCTATTTTTATAACTCTCCTGTAAGTCCAAATTTATCTCAAAATGAAAAGTTATTGCATCGGTGACATTTAGTTATCTGTCTATATTTTTCAACACTGGAAAATAAATGAGTGTAAGGCATCCGGGACAGTGGCAAGAGAGCTGCTTATAAGAAAACTTGGCATTTGTTCATTCAACAGTTATTCAGAAGCCACTAGGTTGAATCACTGTGTTCGTTTCAGGGATTTAGCAGCTAACAGGCGAGACAGTTCCTGACAAATCAGTAAGTGTCAGCATAAAAAGTACATGGTTCTATGTGAAAACACAGAAGCAACGCTTAACTTAGGCTTGGGGGGTCAGAGATCACAGAGCTGAAGATGAGTGCCAACAAGCCAAACTGATTGGGTAAAGATGGAGTGCAGGGTTGGGGGGAAGTAACAGGCAGTAGAAACAGTGTATCAACAGTAGAAGCAGGAGAAAACGTGGAACTTTGGAAAAACAAAGAAATAATGAACTTGGCTGGATCCTGAAGCTCAAGGGGAGCTAGAAAGGTAAGAATCCACCTGCCGATGCAGGGGACCTGGGTTCGAGCCCTGGTCCGGGAAGATCCAACATGCCACGGAGCAACTAAGCCCGAGCACCACAACTACCGAGCCTGCGCTCTAGAGGCTGTGAGCCACAACTACTGAAGCCCGCGCGCCTAGAGCCCGTGCTCTACAACAAGAGAAGCCGCCGCAGTGCGAAGCCTGTGCACCACAACGAAAAGTAGCCCCCGCTTGCTGCAACTAGAGGAAGCCCACGCACAGCAACGAAGACCCAACACAACCAAAAAAAAATAAATAAAATAAATTTATTTTAAAAAAAAAAGGTAAGCAGAAACCAGATGATGTTAAGAAGCTTGTAACTTAACCAAAATGTGAGGGGCAATGAGTAAAGAGCTCTAATCAGGGAGTGATGTTATCAAATTTATATTTTAGAAAAAGTACTCTGGCTTCCTTGTGAGGACCAGATTATACAGGGAGGTGGGGCAGAGGTGGAGGGGTAGGGACACCAACTAGGAGGCCACTACAACAGTCCCAGCAAGGGATGGTGATAGCCTTGACACCACAGTGAGGGCTTTAAAGAGAAAGTGGACAGATTTAAGAGGTTTCAGGAAGGCATAATTAACAGAGGTCAACGCTTGATTGCATGAGGGTGGTGAGGGAGAGGGAAGATTTACTGTGGAGAATGTTCAATTCCACATCTAGACTCCATACGTCATTTCTTAGGCTACACATAGATTGATGCTATCATGTATGGCAGTGGCCTGTGACTCAAATATGATTATCTGGGGATCTACGATGATGCTTGTGTGAGTGTGACAGACACACCTTAAGATGACCCCTAATGAGCCATGTCCCTTCCCCTTGAATTCACGTAGAACCTGTGACTTGCTTCTAAACAATAGAAAATGGCAAAGGTGATGGGGTGTCACTTCTCTGATTAAGTTACATTACATAAGACTCTGTCTTAGCAGACTGGAGTGAGAGAGACACCCTCCCCTTGCTGGCTTTGAATAAGTAAGATGCCTTGTTGTGAGACAGCTGTGTGGCAAGGAACTATGGGTAACTTCTAGGTGTTCAGAGCCCCCTAACACACACCCTCCTCCCCGCAACAGTCAGCAAAAAAAATGAATCTTAGTCCCCAACCATGAGGAATTGAATTGTACCAACAACCCGAGGAGGCTTGAAAATGCATCTTTCCCAAGTCAAGCCTCTGGTTAGACCACAGTCCCCGGCTGACCCCTTGGTGGCAGCCCGGGGAGCCCCTGAGCAGTGTGGCGGGACAAGAAGCTACGAGATACTAAAGGGTGTCTGAGCCACTACGTTTGTGACAATTTGTTATGCAGTCACAGAAAATGAATACACTTGCTCCAGATGCCTTTATTCCCTCTTTTGTATTTCCTATCTTTAGCTCTGTCCATTATCAGGGTCTTCAACCAGGGATCTTGTTCTTGTTTTTACCTATCCTTATATTTTTCAGCTATTAAACCTGGAGGTTCCGAATATCAAACACTCTCTTTGGCTCTAGTACCAGAACCTGGGTTAACTTAAAAATTAAGGAACATCTTACCACCTTTGGACAACCCTGGATTATGATGTGTACATAACCCATGACCAGTGACATTTGCTTTCAGGTTTTGGAGCAGCCTAAAGGTCTTCCCACTGTTTAATCTCTGAGGACCCATCGTAGACCCAAGTTGCCTTTTTGCGCTCTCCTATGTCCCTTACCATAGGCCCTGTGGATGGAAGGTCTTTCAGGCTTTACTTAAGGTGTCAAAAGCTGCTTTAATTCTTGCAGTTCTTTGAACCCCCTAATCTAATCCCTAAGCCAGACTCTATATAATGCACCCCCAACTCCTCCCTGTCTTTCTCTTACTAAGAATAGTAACATTTAAAATTAATATTAAGAAGTGGATAGATGATTATGAAAAGAGCATATGTGGAGATGTATGGAGTCTAAGAAATCATATGGATTTCTTAATGTCAAGATCTCTGGTCTGTATCCTTGATGAAATAGGTGATAAATAGGAAACTGTGGCTTTCTGCCTTATTCATAAATTTTTGAGGATGGGATTTACCAAACTCTTCACTTCATAACCCTCACTTATTGTGAAAATTCCTCTCCCAGAAGCCCTTTCTTCCTAACAGTCTAGGTGTAGAATCATTTACTCAATCAATATTTATATACGAGTCACTGTCTGAGGCTCTGGGAATATGGCAATAAACAAAATAGTTAAGAACAATGGAATCTGCATTATAAAGGGTCAGAGATATAATAAGAACATGAATATTTGCAATGTACATTATGTCAGAGCATGATAGCTGTGATGGGAAAAAAATAAAGATGGGAATAGAAACAGAGTGTTGAGGATTGCAATTCTAAATAGACTGATCAGAGCAGATGTCAGGAAGAAGACTGCATTTAAGCAAAGATCTGAAGAAAGTGAGGGAGTGAGTCATATGGTCATCTGAATAAAGAACATTCCTGGCAAAGGGAACAGCAAGTGCAAAGATCTTATGTCTGAAAGGACACCAAAGAGGAAGCC
The DNA here is from genome assembly GCF_059928025.1 of Delphinapterus leucas. NCBI lineage: Eukaryota > Metazoa > Chordata > Mammalia > Artiodactyla > Monodontidae > Delphinapterus > Delphinapterus leucas. The sequence goes on along the minus strand of NC_143139.1, from coordinate 12,198,630 downwards.
CAGTTTAGCTGGAGAGAGAGGAGTGGAGGAAGAAAGAGGTCAAGGAGACTCTTGAGGATGGTGAAACTACATAGGGTCTTAGGTCACTGTAAAGACTTTAACTCTTACTGGAATGACATGAAAAACCATTGGAATTTTTTAAGCAGAGGAATGACATGATATGGCTTATGTTTACTAACACTACTCTGATTTCTACACTAAGAATACAATACGGTGTGCACTGGGGGAGAGAGATTGAAAACAAAGGTAGGAACAGAGACCCCAGTTAGGAGACTATTTCAGTAATCCAGGTAGCACAGTGCAAATACAGAACATCTCCATCAACAAAGAAAGTTCTGTTTGACTTATCGGGAAGAGGGACAGTGTGGGATACCCTGGCTTCTTCTGGTGGCTGATGTCAAGAGATCCCTTGATCTCTTTACTCTGAAAGAACATGTGGGGTTGGGGTGTTCTCTTAACTCCTGCCAGTGGAGAGCGGAGAGCTATGGAAGGGTTAATAGATTCCTCCTTCTCTCAAGTAGAACATTTATTTCTCTCTAAGAACTGTAATTGGGGCTAGAAAAACCCTTTGAAGGAAAAGCAAATAACGTCTTACTATTGATCACCCGTTACATGCTAAGTACAGTTTTAATATGACATTGGTGTAAGCACACATTATGTGTGCCCATTGTGTGCTAAATACAGTTTAAATGGTGTCTCATTTTCATCTCCACACTGAATGTGTAAAGGATACCTTCATTTCTTTGTAAAGCCACAGTTCAGAAAAAAATTAGTGACATGTTCAGAGTAGGAGCTATAGTGCTGGAGCAAGATTTGATCCCAAAGACCGTTCCCTTTTCATTGATGTACTTGTACTGCCTCCTTTCTGAGCATCTCTTCATGCACGATGATCAAAGAAGAATGTTAATAGATTCAAAACCTTTGTCTATGTGTTTGTGTAACTTCCTCAATATATCTGTAGAGACACTGTGACCTTCTCCAAGTAGCAGTGGTTACCCAACCTTGGATATCTGAGCAGAATGTGCTTTCTTATCCTTTGTCAAAAGCCTATTCTGTTAGAGTGTGAAAGATAGACATCTCCTCAGAGAAGGCATTAACTCTGGCCATGTGAGAATAAGAAAACACTGGCGGAAGTACGTGAACATTGGATTGGGTGAAGGAGGGGGCAGAATTTATGGTCTTGACTTTGCCGCTAATTAGCCTTGTGACCTTGGGCAAGTAAGTTATCCAGCTCTTTGTATATCTATTTCTCATCCTTATAGTAATACTACTGCTCGTCCAAGAACCCATTCTAGCTCTGTAACTCTAGAACCCAGTGTTCTTTATCCTTATTTACTCTGGTGGGAAGAAGTTTTCTAGGTTCCTGTATCTTTGGTATTTATTTCCTGATAATGCAGAGGAAAACAATATGCAGTCTTATAAAATTATGATAAAATCTTACTTCAATGTAGTTCCCCTAGTACAATGCAAACAAGGTCTCGGGGCTTCCCTGGTGGCGCAGTGGTTGAGAGTCCGCCTGCCGATGCAGGGGACGCGGGTTCGTGCCCCGGTCTGGCAGGATCCCACATGCCGCGGAGCGGCTGGGCCCGTGAGCCATGGCCGCTGAGCCTGCGCGTCTGGAGCCTGTGCTCCGCAACAGGAGAGGCCGCAACAGTGAGAGGCCCGTGTACCGCAAAAAAACAAAAAACAAGGTCTCAGAGTATTTCATTTTGCTGCTAGAAATAGCCAAAAGACCAAGAAAAAGCAGTATATGTGTATGACCTTAATTCCCATTTGTACCTAACATTGTCACACTTAAGAGCTAACTGTTATGGCTGGTCATTGAAGTATGAGCAAATTAGTAATAGTGCTAAAACCCCGGACCTAAAGAACTTTCTGGCTGCCAGTCAAATCATACTTAAATTTTGCATTAATATATTCATATTTAGCATTTGGTTGTGCTAAATACTACATTTACTCTCAGGTTCGTTGTAAGCTTTGCTCTCCCAAAAGAGTAGTGCCTTTTACTTAGGATTCATCATGGTGCCTTAATCCTACTTGTTGACTGGAACGCTGGTTCTACCACCTCTTGAAATCCCACTTTTCCTAAAGTCTATTGTTACTTCTTTCCCACCTTCTCAAAAATTATCCTGGTCATAACTCCCAATTTAGCCTGGGGTAGTGGAAAAGTTTTACCTATAGTTAAGAGACTTGAAGAGTGAGAGAGGAGATAGGCAGTCTAATGATCTCTGTAGGAATCTGAATTGAAGCCAAATTGTCCCCTGCGTTAATGTTTTTTAATAGGAAGAAAAAGAAGAAAGCAAAAGCAAGCACCCAAGTCCTCCTCCATTTTCTGCTTCATAGCGAAGCTAACAAGAGGCTTTTCCTGGGTATTATTCCTTGACAGGCATCATTTTGGCCATCCCCAGGGCCATCGACTCTTCCCAGCTGCTCCATTAATCTCTGGGAAATCCCCAGAGCTGCAACTGTCACTGTAAAATTAAATGCTTTGTTATTTTCTGCACAGTCCTGTACTTCGGCAGCTTATTTTCATTAATCGCAGGGCCTGTTCTTTGTCACTTATCCCATATGGCTGTGACAAAGTAGCCTCTGATCTTTAGTCTTTTTTTTTTGCGGTACGCGGGCCTCTCACTGTTGTGGCCTCTCCCGCTGCGGAGCACAGGCTCCGGACGTGCAGGCTCAGTGGCCATGGCTCACGGGCCCAGCCGCTCCGCGGCATGTGGGATCTTCCCGGACGGGGGCACGAACCCACGCCCCCTACATCGGCAGGCGGACTCTCAACCACTGCGCTACCAGGGAAGCCCTTTCGGCTTTTTTGTTTCTTCCTCTTCTCCTTCTGAATCAAGGAGTTTCCCCCGTTCTTTCTTCCCCCGTTCCTCCTCACCTTCTCCCCGCACCCTTCGTCCTCCTGCATCCCCTCCCCTCCTTCTTCTCCATCTCTCCCCCCTCCCCCTTCCCTTCCCCTTCCCCCTCCCTCCCTCCCTCCTCCTACTCTCCTCCTCTCCACCCTCTTCTCCCTCATCTCTTTGACTCCAAGACAGATTCTCTAAATCATATATCAGATTGATATCACGATTTTTTATTTTCCTTCTAACCTTTTCCTCCTCAGACAAAGATTTAAAACTTTAGAATTTAACGTGCATTGCTTTTTTATGTTTCCCGCACAGGGGTTAATCTTTGGCTTGAGTGCACGGCTCAGCAGACATCCAGACACTATTGATGGCTGTCAAAGCTGAACAGGAAAAAAATCAACCCTTTCACTTCTCGATGTTGTCATCATGCTAGTGATTTCTTAATTGTGGTAACAGAGACCACACTTTGATAATAATACAGGAAGATCTTTTAAAATCATTATTGTCCCCAGAGAGTCCAACCTCAGAATTTTCCCCTAAGATACCTTATTATTGCTCAAAAGTGATGCCATCGCTTTCATACACACTTAAGAGGCTTCCTGACACTAAATGAAGTGTCTTCCCCCAGTGGAAGGTAGTGGCATCTGAGGAGATCTAGGGGAATGAGGGGCTCCCAGGGTGGATGGTCACTGAGTTGAACTGCAAGTTCCTTAAGGAACTTCCCTACCCATTTTCATGTCCTCTGTCAATTGATTCTCAGCCTTTGGGTGCAGGTTAGAATTAGGTAAGGGAGCTTTACAAATCTTGATGTCTAGGTCACAGCCAAGACCATTGTGAGAGGGGATTGTTAAGGGGAGAGGTTATTAGTTTCATAACTCCAAAGGAGAAATTGGTGATGAGAAATGACTAAGAGCTCTCACTGGAGGCCAAGTGATTACACAGTTATAAATTGGGTACCTGCCTGGCCGTCTCACTTTCTCCTTACATGGAGCAGGTGATGCATAGGCTCTGGAGTAAGACCTGGATAAGAACTAGCACTGATGCCTGAAACCTGCAGCAATGCTCTTGACCTTTCTGGGCCTCAGTTCTCTCATCTATAAATGAGAATAATTATGCCTCCGGAGCATGTGTTCCGCAACGGGAGAGGCCACAACAGTGAGAGGCCTGTGTACCACAAAAAAAAAAAAGAAAGAAGAGCACACACATAATGTGTGACACTTCCCAAGAACCTAATAAATAATTAAGACCTTGTTTAGCATGATGACGCTGGTCTACACCTTGCTTCTGTTCCATGTGCCCTCTGTTCTCACAGACTCACAGCAGATGATCCAGTACTCACAATTCTTGTTCATGCCTCTATAATTTTATTTATGTTTTTCATTCTAACCAGAAGAAGCTATCTTCTTTGACTGTTTACTTGGCAAAGTAATATTTATCCTTCCAGGCTTAGCTTGGTTTCTACCTGTGAAACATTCTACAACTTCCATAATCAGACTTAAGTTCTCCTTTGGTAACTTTCCTCCTGAACTTTGTACCTACCTTGAAAAGGGTAAAAAGTATGCTGATGGTTGAAAGGCCCATCTGTCTTCCCACTAGATTCTAGTTACTAAGGCCAGAACTAACTGGTTTTGTTTTATATTGTTTTATATCCTGGTGCCAAGCACAATACCCAGAACAGAGTAGCCGTTCAATAAATATTTTTTGAATGAATGGGAACAAATGAGTTCTTTTAATGCATTTTTCGCAAAAAAAAGGTTGGAGTTGCCCAGAATGCTGTCAGGAGTCAGAAAGGAGAGGAAGACATGGAGAGCTAGGCCTCCGAAGGTGGAGATTACCTGGTAGTCAGAGAAAAGAAACTTGGAAGTTGAAAAGAGGGGGTCAAATGCCATTAGCCTCTCAAGGAAAAGTGTTGTGTTTTTATTTTTGGTTTTTTTTTTTGCCACGTGGCATGCGGGATCTTAGTTCTCAACCAGGGATCAAACCCATACGCCCTGCAGCCCATAAGCACGAGTCTTAACCACTGGACCACCAGGGAAGTCCAAGGAAAAATGTTTTGATTGTTTATTGAGGGTTCAAATTTTAATTCATTAAATTGAATTGAATTGCAAGCTTCCTGAGGAGCTTCATACTCACTTTGCTCCCCTTTTCCACTGACTCTCAAGCTGTCAGTGCATATTGAAATTATGTGGGAGCTTTTAAAAAAATCTTCTGCTGGGCTTCCCTGGTGGTGCAGTGGTTGAGAGTCTGCCTGCCGATGGAGGGGACACGGGTTCGTGGCCCGGTCCAAGAAGATCCCACATGCCGCGGAGCGGCTGGGCCCGTGAGCCGTGGCCGCTGAGCCTGTGCTTCCAGAGCCTGTGCTCCGCAGCGGGAGAGGCCACAACAGTGAGAGGCCCGCGTACCGAAAAAAAAAAAATCTTCAGCCACATCCTAGACCCAGGCATCAGCAATTTTTAAAGTTGCCCTTCTGACTTCGGTGAGAAGCCAATGTTGAGGGCCATCGCCCAGCACAGAACCCAGCTTAGTTCGTTGCCCACAGTAAAGGCTCAAAGCCTGTTTCCAGTTGCATCACTGAACGTCTCGCTCATTACCTGACTCCGTCCCAGCTCGTCACAGCTGAGCATGACAGCGCAGGGCAGTGTTTCCAAACACTGGATTAATCAGACCTACAGGTCTTCAGAACAGGCAGGAGCGACTAATTTGTAGCTCCAGGGAATGAATGTTTGTTTTTACTACTTTTTTGTGTGTGCTCATCCTTGCTGTCAGATTAATATATTATGCTCTCAGAGTAGTAAGACAACTCTAAAACTATTGTGGCAGGAAATGGTGATTCAGGGAGGGAAGTAGCGTGAAGGGGGGCCTCTGTTTCTGACAGTTGATCGTTCCGGAATACTGTCACCCTTATCGAAGCAAACAGAAGATTCTCCCATGAGGACATTGGCCGTTCAGCACATAAAGGCCTGTAGGCATTCCCCAAAACTGCTGCACTGGACTTAATCGTTAGTGTCAATGTAGAATTTCACAGCATCATATGGTAAAGGGAAGAATCCGCAAGGATCAAGGTAACAATCACTCCCACAAGTGAGAGCACGTTTATTGCACATTTGAAGACAGGAAGTGAAAGAAGAGAGGAGATTAAGAAGGAGTACCACTTTTAACTCTGATTTACCTTACCATCTTGGAAATCAAGGAATTCTGACTTCCAAACCAAACCTCAGAGCCTGTGGATTCATGTTGAAACACGCAATGCCAATATGCTGCTGATGGCTTCTGCAACTCTTGCATGCCATAGAGAGAAACATTTAAAAGCTCATCTTTCATCAGCATTCCTTGAGGGGGTGGATGCGCTGTGCCTTACAGATTGGCACAGATGAATATCATTAAGGAGATTGACTTTGCTTCCTTCAGAAGTGCATTACCATAGAAGAAGCAGTTTAACTCTTTAAACTTCACAGGTGTTTAATGTAGTACCTTGTGTTGCAGCACGCGGGGACTTCGTTGCGACATGCGGGGTCTTCCTTGCGACATGTGGGGTCTTTAGTTGTGGCATGTGGACTCTTAGTTGTGTCATGCATGCAGGATCTAGTCCTCAACCAGAGGTTGAACCGGGCCCCCTGCATTGGGAGCGTGGAGTCTTACCCACTGGACCACCAAGGAAGTCCCTCTTATCCCAGCCTTATGTAACATCATAATTATGGGACAGACGTCCCATCACCTTTGTCATATTCCATTGGTTCGAAGCCAGTCACAGTTTCTACATTCAAGAAGATGTGTGGGGCAGGGGTTTGCACAGGTTGGGACTCATTGCTGTGACTATATTGTGTTTGTTGACCACAATATTCTGAACAGGCATTTTACTGAAGTTGTTGATTTATTAGAACCAACTCAGTAAAGGTGGCATAGGTGAAGTAGAAGAGAGAGCCCTGGGATTAATGTGCTTTGCAGTCATGCAGCTCCATGACCTTAGACTAGTTACTTAAACTCTGAGACTCAGTTTTATCTCCAGTAAGATGGGAACAACTAACACCTACTCTATAGAACTGTAAATAGAATATTACATGTGTATTTGAAAGTTCCTGTATGTTGTTCAATCAGTCTTAGTTTCCATTAAAAAGAGTGATCGGTAGAGATTATTTTAGTATGTCTGAGTCCTTTAAACCCAAGATCAAGTCACCAAGATTAAATTCTTTTTCATTTAACTCAATTTCTGGAATTTCAGCAACGTATCTGGAAACAATACAACTTCTTTTCTCTAGTACGTATGAACTCCTCTAATAAGCGTGCAGGGGAAACCTCCAGTTGAATCCTCCAGGGCCAGATTATATAGATGGAAAAATAATCAGACAAACTGAGGTAATTTAATCACTCGAGACTTTCCCCCTCCCTACGAAAAGGAAGAAAGAGGCACAGTTTTTACCATGGAGATTATAATGAAGATCTTAGAATATCAAGCTATAGCTCCCAGAATCCTCTCCCAGCTCATACTATCCCTTTTTAAGGAACGCATTTGAGGTTTAGGTTGTTAACGGGCACTATTTTAGGAATATGGAACATACCGCTGGACCAGAGAAATTAAATATTTCGTGTTCTATATTCTACTTGTTGAAACACTGCATGATTTGGATTCAATTTGTGTGTAGTCTAGCAATTGTGGCAATCAACATAAGATCTAAATGTTTGGGGGGAAATGAATATTATATAAACATAGCCACCAGGAAAAAAATGATCAGGGGCGTGCACCCTTCCCTAAGACTTTGCCGGCTTAAGGATAAAGTAAGCGTTGGGGGAATTGTATGGAGGCTACTTGTGCAGTGTTTGGTCTGTGTTTGACAAATTACTGGAGCTGCTTTTCTGTCACTTTCCATCCGAGTGTTATATTAGGTTACGGGAAAATAAAATTACATCTAAAACAGAATATCATTTTATGCCTGCCTCCGTTCTTCCTTGTGGTATTTCAGATCATGCCAGTTAAGGGAGACATTTTAAGTACCTCGGTTCATATTCTGAAAGAACTCCTGAGGGTTGGCCCACTTAAGAAGTAAGAAGTACGGTCACCCCCAAACTGACTTGGTAATAGGCATTTTTCATAATTCCCCTCTGACTGCTTTTGCGACACACCCTCTGTCATTATGATTTGCTGTCATTGGATGCTATTAAATTCATCAGTTCAAACACACTCTCTTCCCAGGTTTACAGCTTGTAATAATGATCTGGATCTCTGTGCATTCCTGATAAATTAGGCCCGTATGATCACGTAGCACGCATAGGGATTAAAAAGTTTCAGACATTCTGGCTTATTGTATCTTCTCTAGAAAAACATGTCGCAGGTCATACTTCTTTTTTGAAGAAGAAGCAAGCCGATAGTTTAGAAAAGCAAACAACTTCCGTTCGAGGATAAATAACACCTGCTTTCCTGCAAAGCTAGTCCTATGTACAAAGGAACATCTTTCCCTTTTATTTGGACTGGGCCCGTTTGGTTTAATCACCTGTCACTGTGGTACTGATATATTATTTGCCTTATAAAAAAATATAAAATGTAGACATTTTTAAGAGATTAAAATTAATAGAAACAGAAGTTTGAATATTTTCTCCCTGCATCCCTTTGGAGACTATTGGTGTGTGTGAGGAAATGGGATAAAAGGTGTTGTGATTCACCCCTTTCTTCCCTTCCCTGATTTGTGCTCAGCACCATATTCTGACTGCTAAGTGTCACTGGGTTTGATGTGGGTGTCTTGGTCACGGGAATTGGGGAGTGACAGCGGTATAGAGTGGATTTCCATAAATTCACATCACACATTTTACTTTTGGAAAAGTTACTTGGCTTCCTACAAAAATCTGATAGGAGGACAGAGATATTAAGTGTTTGCTTACAGGCTCCTCATTAGGCTCTGCAGGGAAGATGAAGAGATACATAGTTGAAATAAAACTGGGCATTATTCCCAGCTGGGTTCATGGCAGGCTAATCCTGAAATGTGTGAGTTTAGGGTTAATCAGGACGAGCTTTTTCTTTCTATGCTATTCATGGGCCTGTGTAAGAACTGTGCTTTTTATGGATTTAGGATAAACTGTAATAAAATAATTTTTCTAAAATGATATGTGCAGGTCAGTTATTTAAAGAAAAGAAAACATCTTAATAGCTTTATAATTTTTTGAAATCTCAGAATGACACATTGTAAAATAAACATGCTGTAAGGCATAAAACTTTACATAACATCAGGGAAAATATTCTTCCTAGGTTAGAAATTGTACACCTGAACAAGAAGTTTGGATCGAATACCATATTTCATGCCTTCACTGGCTTTCTTTCACTAGCAATTGAGATAGATGCTTACAATTTTTTGGCTGCTAAAAAGAAAGGCTTTTTTTATCAGCATATATTTCCGGAAGATGACACCAATTTTTGAGTTGTAAACAAAGTGGGGAATGAGTATACCATTACACGTTTAAATTTGTAAACAAAATTATTTTTATTTAGCATTTACTTTTTAAAATTCTCAACTAAGTTGATTAGTCAATTTGAATGCTATAGTGCTTTCTTGATCACAGATTATTACGTTCTCCCACTTATCTCACAGGTTTATGTTAAAATTTAAATGACATCATGACTGAAAAGGCATTTTTTAAACCATTAAAGATGATATGATATGAGTTATTATTACATTATATATTATTACATGTTACTATTATTATATTTCAAGTTATTATTATTACATTCATTGCAATTTATGTCTTCCAACCCACATAGCTTCCATCCCACTTTTTCATAATGTTTGGACACGAATCTCCCTTTATTACTTTCTTAATGAGATAATGTCTGTAAAATATTTTGAGGTCATCAGGAAGTGAAAGATCATTATTGTTAAGTCAGAAAGTCAAGACGAACAGTTTATATCACTCGACATTGGTGTTGTTCTGGAATCAACGTGTATGTGTAGAAAGTACATGTTTTGCAATTTAGCAATTGACTCACTTTTCCTGGAATTATATATCGTTTAATGGCTTTAGATGAGGAGAGAAGAAATAAGCCGTGTACCTTATGATGTGATCTTACATCTTGGAGTCAATATTCGATTATTTTTTACCTCTGAAATTCTTACTACCCAACAGCTATTCTTTGATTTCATTATGGTTAACCCTTGGGACTTGGTGTGGATGGATAGTTCTTTTAGCAAGAAGCCAGACCTTTTTCAAGATTAATCTGCCAGTTGTTTTCTTCTTCTGAGATAAAATTATCTCAAAACTGAAATTTAATTCTTCCAAGTATAAAAGAGAAAATGATTGAATTTCCTGGTGGCCATAAAGACATTCTTCCAGAATTTACTGTGTGAATAGCAGAGCCATTTGGCCGCACCTTTGCAACGACCTCCCAAGGGCATTTTCCACCTGGCTGTATGTGTGACCTCACTTCTCCCCTTCTTTCTTCCATTCTCTACTCTCTCCTCATTGAAGTAAGCTTAGAGGGCTACCCCCAGCAGGCTTTTATCATTTCCTTTCTTCCTGTATGGGATGAAGAGTAGGTTCACCCAGACATAATAATAAAATCTAACATTTATCGAGCTCTTCTGATGTTCCAGGAATTGTTCTAAACATTTTATGTATATTAATTAAGTCCATAACAACTCTATGAAATAGTTAACAGTATCCCTGCTTACAGACGGGGAAGCTGAGGAGAGAAGGTTAAGCAAGTGGCACAACCAGGATTCGAAACCTAGCAGCCCTGGCTCCCAACACCCTACACTGTGTCCCTACAATTACTTATTGCTCTGTCTTTAAGTCTGCAAAGCTCAGCGATTAGCCATCTTGATAAATGGCATACCTGTGGACACGAGGAAGGAAACAAACCCCATGCCCGCTTTTGAATTGGATGCGAAATTTCATAAAAGTGTTCTAGCTTAATATTTCACATATTGTTCAGATCATTAAGATTCTTCAGGAAGAAGAAGACTCCCTTACTGGAGGTTGGGTTCCTGACTTAAATTCTCATGACTCAGTCATTATGGGAATCGCTCTGGGCCTCCACTGCCTTGCGAGTGTTGAAGGCTTTCTTTGGCCTACTCTGTATGTGCTGGTTCTAAATGAAACCAGAGTCTCAGATGCAGAAGGTGAACCAAAAACAAATTTTCAAAGCTATTGATATCTGTGTTTGGTTTCTTCCCAAGGGAAAAAGAATAAGTGGAAAAAATGAATGTCTGGATGCAATAGAATTGTCACTCTTAATCATTTTGTACATATTAGAAGAATTGAGACTGGGAATTTATGAAATATTCTTATAATCCATGGTCTGCCTAACGACCTTCCACCCAGAAGGCTAGGGGCCTCCCCTTCCGTCCCTTACCACATCAGAGGGGGAAGATATGTCCCCATGGAGTCTTTTTTTTTTTTTTTTTTTTTTTTGCGGTACGCGGGCCTCTCACTGTTGTGGCCTCTCCAGTTGCGGAGCACAGGCTCCGGATGCACAGGCTCAGCGGCCATGGCTCACGGGCCCAGCCGCTCCGCGGCATATGGGATCTTCCCGGACTGGGGTACGAGCCCGTGTCCCCTGCATCGGCAGGCGGACTCTCAACCACTGCGCCACCAGGGAAGCCCCCCCATGGAGTCTTGAGTGAGGCTTTTACCTATGAGTGAGGCAGACAGCCACCTCGGATATTTATGAGTAGTGCAAGGAGCAGATGGCTGTTCAGTCACCTAGTTCCTAGCAGACAGGAGGGCTCCACATACTTCCTATCACCTTCAGCCAGTGTGACTTCAGTCTCAAAGCCTGTGCCTCCAGTTACAGGGTGTTGGGGATGATCTACTGGATTTGCCTTAAGGGCGTGGAGCTTTTCATTTGAACATTCTTGGCCACAGTCTGTGGAGCTACTACTTACAGGAAGCTGGGCTGTCAGGACTGTGCAGAGAGGCAGGTTTCCTCTTCCTGCCAGAGTCTCAGCTAGGAGCTCAGGCCTCCCCACTCAGGGCCCCAGCTCTCCCACCTCTCACTCCAGGACAGGAAGGAGTAGTTTGAAGAAGGCTCCTGAGGGGCCGAATGGCCCAAGGCAGGGGCTCTCAGGATCCACGGTGGATATGCCTTGTGGGTTCATTTCACACTGAAAATAGGGCTGCATCTTTATCTTTGTTTCGAAGTATATTTGATTTACAGTGTTGTGTTAGTTCCAGGTGAACAGCACAGTGATTCAGTTATACATGTATATGTATGTGTAGCTCTTTTTCCAATTCTTTTCCCTTATAGGTTATTACAACATATTGAGTAGAGTTCCCTGTGCTATACAGTAGGTGCTTGTTTTTTATGTATTTTATATATCGTAGTGTGTTTATGTTAAACCCAAACTCCTAATTTATCACTCCTAACCCATCTTTATTTATAATTTGATAATTCAGACCTTTGTTCACTTCTTATATCAGTACTTTGCAGTAAAATTCCAAGGTTTCATGTGGAATTCCTCTCTGTTGGAAAGGACAGTATTCCATGAGATTTTTTGACTTTGCAGTTTAGAAAACGTTAAATCCCTAGCTAAGAAATACTGTTATCTTTTTCTTTAATTTTCTTGCACTGGAAATCTCCCCAGATAGGTTCATATGGGTGAATTTCATGTCACTTCTTTCTTCTTCCCCAAACTACTAAACTCAACCCATCTGCTTTGCATTACATTACAACTTTGGCCTGGCCACTGACCCTCAAGATCTGTGTCCAGGCTTGTGAAGTGCTGTCCTAGGCGCTTCATGCAAAGTCCAGAAACGATCTTTTGAAGCTCCCGCTGTGCAGTGTAGAAGCTGCGATAAAGTGTGACTATAACTGGAACTGCCCACCCTGCATCCCTCAGTGCCTCATTTTGCTTTCTCTGTTGATTGGTAATTTTCTCCGACAAAAGCCATGAATCACTGTTGTGGCTTTCAGAGATGGCAATTGGAATAAGAAAACCCGTAGGCATTTTCTCACACTTCTCTTAATACCTTGATATTTTTGGATGTTACGTGGCAGCAAGCAAATGTTTCCTAACAGTTTTTTGGAGAGCGATGCAACCTAAATATGGAAGATAATGCATTCAGCGGAATAAGCCAGACACTTCAGAATTTTTTTGATGGAAATTCAGAAAATCTCTACATTTAACTGTAGCATGGTGGGGCAGAAGATTGCATTTGAGCAGGTACAGAGCTCTCATCCTGGACTTGAACAGTGATTGATGGCAGAGTCCTTAATGTAGTTCTACAGTTCAATTTAGTTAGGTAAAAGCAGTGCCAAGCCCTAGCTTTCAGCCCTTCTGAACTACATTGGTTTTGGAGATCCTTTCCTTCTAAACTGCCTTTGAGATTGCAAGAAGTTGTGGCCGATCAGGTAAGGAGAAAATCGCTGCTGTCTTTAGAAGCAGTTGTATTTAATTAATATAATACAAATTTAACTAGGACAATGGAGGGGTTTACCTTGGTCCCAGGATAGCTAAGCAGTAGCCACCCACAGCAGCCCCCGGCCAACACACATACACACTCATTCCTACCGCCCTCTCTTCCTCACCACCTCCCCCAACATAATCACACATTCTCTCTTGCTCTCTGCCTTCCCTTCTCTTCTTTCTTTCTCTCCATCTTGAATTTTTTAAATTTAAAAAAAAATTTTTTTTTGGCTGCACCACGTGGCTTGCAGGATCTTATTTCCCTGACCAGGGATTAAATCCAGGCCCCAGCAGTGAAAGCCCAGAGTCCTAACCGCTGGGCTGCCAGGGAATTCCCTTCCCTTCTGTCTTTTCCTTTCACATTTCTGATGTCCAAAATCTTCATTTAACAGGGGCATGGGGAAAGAATTGCGTTTTAAGCAACACACTAACTAGAGAAAGCAGAGTTATAATTTCAACACAAACTTTTAGTAATTAATTAAGAAACTTCTACTGTAGGCATTCACCTCTTCTGAGATAAAAGAGTTGACCTGATTTTTAATACAACTGTAACTCCAGAAAAGAAAACAGTTATTTACCAATAAATAACTTTTCTTCAGGAAAGCATAGTTTTTTTCACATCTCTAATAGGATGGTCCCTTTACCAAATCTCCACGTAAGTTGAGGAACTTGGAGAATGTCGCTATGCACATGTCCTAGATGAATGTCTTGGAGGTTTGTAGGGGTCAAACTTTCGTTTCAATGCAGTCATTTAATTTATGTTTATGATTTGGCCCTCACATCAGGTTTCATTATCCATATTTTACAGATGAGAAAATTGAGGCTCAAATATAATATGTAACTTGCGTAAGATCACACAGTAAGAGATGAACTTGGAACTCAAGTCCAGGCCTTCATGAATCCAAAGCATATTCTCTCCCCAAATACAACAACAGTTTATAAAATTAACGAAAAAAGAAAAGAAAAGAAATAGATGGATATTGTCTTGTGTACCTTCCTTGATATTTTGTTGATCATTTCTCGTACTTTAACTTTGCAGAACATATATCAAGTCTATTCATTACTGCCAAGCTCCCAGTCTTCACATTTTTACTACAGTCTCCCAAAATACATAACAGTAAATATTGCAGAAAACCCAATGGTGTCATTTTAAGTGGAGTGGGAAAATACAATGTTTCAGTCAGAAGAATGGTTGAAATGAATAAGAAGAGTGTAGTTAGTGAGTTTCTAGAGAGCTTAAAGCTACTCTTGAACTTATTTCATTATAGAATCAAGTTCTTAACACATAGTCAAAATGAGAGAATTGCAGTGTATCCCTCCATTATACCATTTAGCTTTCCCCTTTCCTGCTCCAATATAGCAGTAAAAATGTGAAATCTGTTCCCTCAGTCATCCAGGGAAGGGTTTCAAACTATTTGGGAAAAAAAAAGCTGAAAAGGGCAGATCTGGGGATGATAGCATGTAAATGTCTAAATATATGCTTCCAGCTCCCTTTGTTGTATGTACTCTGGGTTTCTGGTTAATACAGCAAAACAGTAAAGTGTAATATCATGCTTTTTTTTTTTTTTTTTTTTTTTTTGCGGTACACGGGCCTCTCACTGTTGTGGCCTCTCCCGCTGCGGAGCACAGGCTCTGGACGCTCAGGCTCAGCGGCCATGGCTCACGGGCCCAGCCGCTCCGCGGCATGTGGGATCTTCCCGGACCGGGGCACGAACCCGTGTCCCCTGCATCGGCAGGCGGACTCTCAAACACTGCGCCACCGGGGAAGCCCTAATATCATGCTTTTAAGCAGCAAAAATAATAGATGATACAAGTAGAAAAGAAAGAGATGGAATCAAGAGAGATCACAATTTTAGTCTCATTTTGTCTCTTGCTTCTTTATTCCTCATGTCCTTTATAGGTTCTGTCTTTCAATATATATATTGTGTATATATATATATGTATATGTATATATTTGGTCTCTACTCTAGATTTTCAGCTGTAGCCAATGTGTTTATAGACTAGGAGACTGATAACAAATGTTCCTTTAAGCTGACAGCTTAGGTGTCTTTAATTTTAAAATACTGTGATTGTTTTTGCTGCCTTTCATGATCAAACATGGAGCCCTTGGACTTATCAGAAAGAAATACACTGTGAGGTACTCTATTAAGCAGTGGTATGAATTTCAGAAGAAATTCGTAAACAAGTCAGCTAAGTCAGAGGGAGGACTTTTCTATATGAGTTTTAAAATTGTTAAGAAATTAGAAATTATCATGCCAAAATATATTCTTAAATTTATTTGAAAGCAATCGAAAGGATTATGAACACCTGTATATCATTTAGATGTAGAAAAACCAAGTGATGACGTTTTCAATAAAATCAATCATTTTCACACATTATGATAACATTTTAATAAGCTATCAGAAAGGTGTAGCCACCCTCAAATAAATGTGTTTACAAATAAATGTGTTTACCCTTTTTGTTTGTATTATTGGTACTTAAGGGGTGTGAGGGGTAGTTAGTTAATGGGAGTATATTCTTTTATTGAAAGATCAACTATTAGAAAAGTTCTCTAAGGCAATGCATTACCCAGAAGAAGAAACTAGATTAATGTAGTTTTTTTTTTAATTAAAATATCTTTAAAGAATACAAAAGAAAGTACCAAGTAAAATTTTGTGTGTGCTGGTATTTTAAATTATATCCTTATAATCATGAAAGATGGGTGGACTTTTTTTCTTTCCATTATTTCCTAAAGTATTTATGTATCATGGTAGGCAGTTTGAAAGATGTCAAACTGACTAGCCTTCTGACCATTTTCAAATTGCAGTATACCTAAGTACCTGACCTCCAACAAAGAAAAACTAACTTTTTCAGCATCTATTTTACAATTTTCATTGTTCGGTGTCCTATTTTAAGCTGATATGGATCTGTGCATGTTCGCATACTCAAGCAAGTGTGTACACTGAAAAATAAGAGCAATAGAAGCATAATACCTATTATGGGGAGATGGAAAAGCCCTCCTATGTTCTGCAAATGTCTGATAGCATAGGCATATTGTGTTCTGTTCTGGGTACCAGTGATAAGAAACACAGTCAAAATAAGGGGAAAGAAAGGAGGATCACTTAGGAGATTTAATATTATTTATAATATGAGGAACTATGTGATATAAAGAAGGGACTGGAAAAAAGTAGGAAAATTTAGGTTTCCGCCACATGTCATAAATTCATGAACTTTGAACTAAAATGTGTAATCACCTAAATAAATTAGATGAAAACAAAGATCAAGAATCACTTATAATATATGAAAAGTTTCAATCAAATTACATTTCTCTTTAAGAATAAATAATGGTAGGAGGCTTCTGGAATGGCTGAATGAGGAGATCTGTAAATTCACCCTCCCATAAAAGCAAAGAAAACAATGGCAAAACCATCAAAATCAACTTTTTAGACCACAGGAAATTAACTGAAGTCTTGTAACAATCTGGTAATAGTTTATTTGGGAAAAACTGCTGAACCTCATTAAGAACTATAGGGTTTGTGGCATTTTAACTTGATCTGCTATTGTTACTCTCTTCCCAACTCTGCACAGTAACCTTGAAAACCAGCCTCACAACCACATAGCTGTGAAAAATGGCAGCCTTGGAGTCAATGCAGGGGCCGTCAGGTTGGGTTTGGAGCTCCTCAAAAAGTTCTACCTATGGAGCATTGTCATCATTTGATTTATCTCACAGCCTGGGGAAAAGCCCATTCAGGGTGTTGTTATTTGATCTGACTCAGAACAGCTGCTGGAGGAAAAACCCTATCCCCAGGGCATTTGTCAAAAAAAATCAGTAGTGATTGTTTAACATTACAGACAAGCAACTAGAGACTTAAAAGGAAGATAAGGGAAAAGTGACATCCATAGGGGGTTTTGAAACGCTCTAACATGTTCCTGGGGATCTAGAAGGTTGTATTCATGTACAAAGTTATATGCATGCCCAGAAAAGATGTGAAAGGGCCTAAATCTCTCATCTCTAGCCAATCTTGAAGCTCTGTGCAAGTAGAAAATGAAGTCTAAGGCAGAGATATAAACTGACTGCCTGGGCATTGAAATCATGTCCCAACACACAGGGAAAGTCTGACAAAAAAGGTTGGAAGACTTATTTTTTCAAGACTTTTAAAGAAGTCTCGGACCAATCTCTAGCTGATCAATAAGTTAACTGAACAGATACTTCAGCTGTTATATGCTACAGAGAATACAAACTTTTCAAGATTGGTCTGGGAAAGTTATAAAACAAACAAACAGCAACAACAGCAATGACACAAAAATAATAACAACAATGACAACAAAAATACTTTTTTGGGAAGGAGTGATCTAACTTCAGAGTTTCCATATTATTTTAGAAGTCTAGTTTTCAACAAAAAATTATGAGACACACAAAGGAATAAGAAAGTATCATCCAGACACACGTAGTCAATAGAAACTGTCCCTGAGTGATCCCAGATCATGGGTTTAAACTTTAAACCAGCTTTTACAGATATGTTCAAATAACTAAAGGAAATATGTCAACAGAATTAAAGGAAAGTATGAAAATGATATCTCACCAAATAGAGAACATCAATAAAGAAAGAGAAATTACAAACAAAGAGCCAAATAGAAATTCTGGTTTTAAAGTTACAGGAACTAAAATGAGAAAAATTCACTAGCAGGACTCAACAGCAGATTTTAGCTGGCAGAAGAAACAATCTGTGAACTTGAATATAGGTCAGTTGAGATTATCCAGTGTAAGGAACAGGAAGGAAAAAGAAAGAAGAAATATAAATAGAGTCTCAGGGATGTGTGGGACACAATTAAGAATACTAACATACATATAATGGGAATCCCAGAGTAGAAGAGAGACAGAAGCAGAAATATTTAAAGAAATAATGGCCCCCAAACCCCACAAATTTTATTTAAAAAAAAAAATTAGTCTCCACATCCAGGTAGGATACAAACTCCAAGCAGGATAAACTCAAGGAGATCCACTCTATACATATCACAGCCAACATTTCAAAAGGCAAAGACAAAGAGAGAATTCTGAAAGAAGCAAGAGAAAAATTATCCATTGTATATAATGAATCCTCAATAAGAATAACAACTAACTTTTACTGCAAAGCTATGGAGGCCAAAAGGCAGTGGAAAGACAACCAAAGTGCTGAAAGAAAAAGGCTGTCAACAGAGAAGTCAATATCCAGCAAAACTATGCTTCATAGAGATTAAGACACTTCCCCCAAAAGAAGAAGCTGAGGGAGAATTTGTCTCTAATATATCTGCCTTACAAAACATACTAAAGGAAATCCTTCAGGAAGAATTGAAAAGGCACAAGGGAGTACTTGATACCACGTGAAGAAACAAAGAGCATCAGTAGAGGTAACTGCATAGATAAATATAAAAGGCAACTTACAGGTATGTTTTAGTAAAAGGATCCAGATTAGAAAGGAAGAAATAAAACAATATCTGTTTGCATATGGCATGATCCTGTATACAGAAAATCCTAAGGAATTCACACACACACAAAAATCTACTAGAAGTATTAAATGAGTATATTGAGATCTCAGAATACAAAATCAAGTTACAAAAATGTTATATTTCTATACACTGACAATTAACAATTCAAAAATGAAATAAAGAAAACAATTCTACTTAAAATAGCATAAAACGAATAAAACGCCTAGGTATAACTTTCACAAAATAAGTGCCATACTTGTACCCTGAAAACTACAAAATATTGCTGAAAGAAATTAAAGTGGAAAGATAACCCCTGTTTACATATTGGGAGAATTTCTATTGCTAAGATGGCAATATGGCAGTACCCCGCAAACTGTTCTTCAGACTCACTGCAGTCCCTATTGAAATTTCATCTGACATTTTTTCTGAAATTCATAAGTTGATCCTAAAATTCACACAGAACTTCAATGGATCCATAATAGCTAAATGACCTTGACAAAGAAGAACAAAATTGGAGATGCACATTCCCTAACTACAAAGCTACAATAATCAAGAAATTGTGCTACTGGCATAAGGATAGAAATATAGATCAATGGAACAGAATTGACAGCCCAGAAATAAACTCATATTTATGACCAATTGATTTTTGACAGAAGTATCGAGAACAATTTAATGGAGAAAGGATAGTCTTTCCAGCAAATGGTTTTGAGACAACTGAACATCCACATGTAGAAGAATGAATTTGGACATGTACCACACCATATAAAATTTCTAACTCAAAATGGATCATAAATCTAAATATAAGAGCTAAAAACATAAATTTTTAGAAGAAAAAAGAAAAACTAGGAGTATTTGTGACTTGGGGTTAAGGAGTAGTTTGTTAGATATGACATGTAAACACAAGCTACAAAAGGAAAAATAGATACATTTGACATCACCAAAATTAAAAACTTTTCATGCATCAAAGGATATTATCAAGAAAGTGAAAAAAACAACTCAGAGCATGAGAAAGTACATTCAAATAAATTATCTGATAAGGGACTTATATCTAGAATTTTATAAAGAAACGTTACACTAAATGATAAAAAAGATGAATAACCCAGTTTAAAAGTGGACAGAGGGTTTGAATAGACATTTCTCCCTGGAAGACATACAATAAACAATAAGCACATGAAGAGATGTTCAACATCATTAGCCATTAAGGAAATGCAAATCAAAGCCATAATAAGATGTCACTTTGCACTCACTAGCATGGCTATAAAGAAAAACACAGATAGTGATAAATATTGGCAAGGATGTAAAAAAAATGGGACTCTCAAGCAATGCTGATAGGTATGTAAAATGGTGTAGCCCTTTGGAAAAAAAATAGCAGTTCCTCAAAATGTTAAACATAGAGTTACTATATGACCAAGCAATTCTTCTAGCTATATACCCACCCAATAGAAAGAAAACATATGTCTACGTAGAATCGTGTACATGGATGTTTACAGCAGTATTATTCATAGTAACCCCAAAATGAAAACAACCCAAATATCCTTAAACTGATGAGTGAATAAACAAAATGGTATATCTACATAATGGAATAGTTTCAGCAATAAAAAGGAATGGGTACTAATACATGTTATAACATGAATGAGCCTTGAAAACATTACATTAAGTGAAAGAAGCCAGGCGCAAATGATCACATATTGTATGATATCATTTCTATGAAATTTTTGCAATAGGCAAATCTGTAGATACAGAATGATTAATGGTTGCATAGGGCTGGGGGCAGGTGAGGTGGGGTGGAGAGTGACTGCTAATGGGCATGGGTTTTCTTTTCCGGTGATTAAAATATTCTAAAATTAGACTGTGTTGATGGTTGTGCAACTCTGTGAATACACTAAAATACATTGAATTGTACACTTTAGACTGGTGAATTTTGTGCTGTGATAATTATAATCTTCTAATAAAGCTATTTTTAAAAAGCTATTATGACAATCTCTAGGTGCATCCATGTCACTGCCAATGACATTATTTTGTTCTTTTTTACGGTTGAGTAATATCCCACTGTATATATGTACCACATCTTCTTTATCCATTCCTCTGTCGATGGACATTTAAGTTGCTTCCATGTCCTGGCTATATATATATAATAGATAACTAATAAGAATCTACCGTATAGCACAGGGAACTCTACTCAATACTCTGTAATAACCTATATGGGAAAAGAATCTAAAAAAGAGTGGATATATGTATATGTATAACTGATTCACTTTGCTGTACAGCAGAAACTAACACAATATTGTAAATCAACTATACCCCAATAAAAATTAATTTTAAAATGCTATTATATAGCTTAAAAATGTAAACAAAAAGTGTTAGGTCTTATACATGTTAAAATACTTCATGAAAATTAGAGTGCTACAAATCATTATTTTATTAATTACTAACAATTTTTATCGTTAGGATGTTTAACCAATACTCCCATTATTTTAGGTAGGTTGCACTCTTCAAATGTGTTAATATTATTTCCTGTGGAAATACATCACTTACAAAATACTCATTTGTATGAGCTCAAGGAAACAGAATAATTTACAATAATTTTATTGACATTTCAAGACCTTTTCAGGTTAACCTAAAATGCATTTCAAAATAATTTAGTAACAATATAAAATTAAAAGAGAGAACAATTGCTTTGTAGGTGTGTCTATTGTATATTTACTTTGACTCATCATCGCTCCTAACCACATTCTTACTAAAGCGTGATTTCCTGTTTTCATTGTGTTCCTGCCCCACTGAGAACGATTTATCGATTCCCCTTAGGCTTCTCTGCTGGCCATGCAGGATTTCCCACAGTCTAACTCCAATCCAGAGGCCAGCCTTATCTGCTGTTCTTACATAAACCCTGTAAGTCATTCAAATTATCTGGTCTCTGAACTCACCTGGCATTTATTCATCATTTATTTCATTAGTCTTTCAATGAAAACATTTGCTCAATGTCTACCATGTATCATAACTACTATGATCTCAAGGTCTTTATATGTGGCGAGAAATCAGAAGACCACAAGACAGAGTAAAAAGTAACAGTATTAATCAATTCATACAAATGCAGCAAGGAGGCCAAACTTCAGCTCCAATCACCAGCCCTGATTACAGCTTCCCAAACAGAGGGATACACACACCCCAAAGCAAGACAGTGGCATCACACTGCAGTGATCCTCATAAGCCAGAGACCTGCAAATCTTCATTCATGTTATGCAGTGATAAAACCAATAAATACATCAATTAAAGCCTCTGTGTTGGTAAATCACAGAGAATAATAACCTATGCATATAGTTGAGATTTTCTAAATCTCCCTTAAGTTGTCTGCAGAGCTTTAGGCTCCCAGTCAGTCAGATAGGGTTCTACTTCCCCTGGTTGTGAGGGAAGTGATTTCAATTTTTAAAAAGTGATTGTTTAGGGTCATTTTCTCTTTGGGGAGCTAAAGTAGTTAGTAGGCAGAGCATATGGGCAAGTTTTGGTACCTTCAGTGAGAGCTGGAAATGTCATTTTGACCCAGAGTGCCTTAACACTGCAGAGTTCTGCAGGCTTCCTTAAAATGTGTCTGCCCATCGTATGCTCTACAAAACACATTCATTCAGAACAAAGGTCTGTGACCAAAAGTTCAACTAGAGTCTAGCCTTCAGATCAACATATTTCACTCAGAGATTGGAATCACTGGCCCCTGCCTGTTCGTGAAATGCCCTTAATAGCAGTGATCCTAAAGGCTACAACTCCAGAAAGTGTGACCTGAAAAAGTTATGAATATTTCTTTTTAAAAATAGACTATGTTTTAGAGCAGTTTTATGTTCACAGCTAAATTGAATGGAAAGTACGGGGAGCTCCCATATAAACTCCTAAACCCCACCCCCTCTCTGCCTTCCCCAGCTTCAACATCCTACACCAGAGTGGTTCATTTGTAACAATCAGTGAACATACAATGATATATCATTGTCACCCACGTTTACATTAGGGTTCACTCTTTTAATATTTATTTTTAAATGATTTAGAACATTAATTTTATTTAAATAAAGTTGTATTTTTATGTTAAAATGGTCCTAAGTCTTATTATCATTAGAGTAGTTGAATTCAGTTATGATTGCCATTTCTGTATATGTATGTCTCACTTTATATTCGATGGGGTTTACAGCAATTAAAAATACAAAACGCTTTGCAAGCTGGGTCTTAATATCTGGTCCCCTCAGAATTCCTGCGCTGAGATCTCTGATACCCACACACACACACACACACGCGCACACACACACACACACACATACTTTTAAGTGGATGATGTGTTGGTGTGTGCCCTCCTTGTTCCATTGCTTATGCGGTGTCTGGCTTCTGTTAATGTTCCCACCTCCTGTTCTCCATAAGAAGTGAGATTAATCATTAAAAGAGGAAGTTTAGTACAGGCCAGGAATTGCTGTCACATGAATGACTGACTAGAAACTCATAAAAATAAAATTCTGTACACATTTAAGGGGGAGCCCTTTATAGCTAGAAGGAACGCTATAGATCTGTCTCTATAGGTTGGCGCTTATTGAACCTGTCATGAGCTGAAGCCATTTAAACCTCATCACTTCAAACCTTATAGATTACAGTCTGGGCTTATGGTTCATTTCACTGGCAAACCAGAGGTAACTCCCATTCTCTTGCTTTATTTCCCTGCCTTGGTATCCCTTTGATTTGTAAACTAAATCAAACCGTTTCTTTCCAAAAGTCATTAAAATAATTTTCTTCTCAAACAAAGGAGGAAACTTCAGTGTATCAACAGAACACACCCTTTGGTTGGCCATCTGTCTACTTGTCTGTCTGTCCATCCATTATCTATCTATCTATGTATCATCTATCTGCCTATCACCTGTCTGTCTACCTACCTATCTACTTACCTGTTCATTTAGTTATTTAAATTTGGTTTCCCAGAAGAAAAGCAGCTTAGTGATGGTAAGACCATGGATTTTTGATAGGGCTGGGTTCTGTCCCTTACTTTGTACTTGAGAAGACAATAAGAATCTGCACCTTTGTTTACTCATCTGTAAACTGGGGGAACTAATATTAACTGTACAGGGTTTAAGGGTTAAGAGGGATCACGTATTTGGAAGTGACTTTATTACCCATACTGCAGCAGTGAAATGTTAGCACTGCCGTGGTGGTTGAGTGGGTGTGGAGCTGTCATCCTCTCACATCAGTCTCCAAGAATACATTTGAGAAACCACTCACTTGGAGCAGGAATGCAGCCTGTGAACAGGGACCAGGGCAAACTAACAATCCATCACTGCGAATACAGGGCACCCATAACATGACACCAAGAAGATGGAAACCTTGCTGTTTTTTAAGGCAAGTTTCCAAAGTGCACTCACTCATGTTATCTCATTCTTATTTTGATCATCAAAACAACCCAGTGAAGTAGTCCAGGCACTGATTATTGGCTCCATTTTACAATGGAAAAAGTCTGGTGAGTCAAGGGCTCTGTCGAGGCTCTGGAACCGATGAGCATTAAAGCTGGATGGAGGCTGAGTCTTTAGACTCAGAATAGGATACGTTCACTGCTGGGTTGCTTGCTTGCTAAGTAGGCAAGCCGACTGAGTGAGGCAGAGGCTGGACTGAGCTTATACTTCATTCTGGTTTGTGATGGATGATTGAAGCTAGAGGGGACACATCCACGTCATTAATATTGAACATGAAAACAACACGTAAATCTCAGGAAATGTAGCCTTTTTAGGAGATCAGGGAATTGTACACATTTTGTTTAGGTGCAGTGTACTATTAAAGCGGAGGCTTGGAGCTCTGTGTGTGACAACAAAAAGGGCTAAGAGCTTAACTGGTTAACTAGATGAGAAGCAATCATAAACCAAACTTGCAAGTATAATGAAGGGGGAAAATGAGGTCGAAAATTGACCTTACCTTCTCTCAGGGCATAATTTCTAATTCTTATTCAACTTTCAAAGGACAAATTGTAAATTTGTGTTGCCAGTCTGAAAGGCTTTGTCCTTGATTTGGGTGAAGAACCAATTAAAACATTATTCACTTTTATAGCCCGAGGGGTGTAAAAAGATTAAACAAACAAACAAAAGATACCAGGTGATTTTGTGTCTTTATAAAAATATTAAAAATTGAAGTCTACATGAAAAAAATAATATTATTTGGATGTAATTTATATAACAATATCATCTATCTTAAAAGTTTATATCCATTATCCACCTTTTTAAAAGCACCTTTTTCTATTCCAGCTGCCATCAGAATCAACTCAAGAGGCTGCTTGTTTCTGAGGCACATTTAGAGGGTTATTTTATAGGTTATTTTATAGCCAGCATATATGCTGGTTATTTTATAGGTTATTTTATAGCCAGCATATATGCTGGTTATTTTATAGTTTATTTTATAGCCAGCATATATGCTGGTTATTTTATAGCCAGCATATATGCTGGTTATTTTATAGGTTATTTTATAGCCAGCATATATGCTGGTTATTTTATAGGTTATTTTATAGCCAGCATATATGCTGGTTATTTTATAGCCAGCATATATGCTGGTTATTTTATAGGTTATTTTATAGCCAGCATATATGCTGGTTATTTTATAGGTTATTTTATAGCCAGCATATATGCTGGCTCCTCCAGAATGTGAATCTCAGCGTGTGGTCCTCAGAACACCAGCATCAGTATCATCTTGCACATGCAAGTTCTCAGGCCCCACCCTAGACCTACCAAATCAGAAACTTTGAAGCTGGGGTCCCTGAATCTCTATGCTACAAGCCCTCCAGGTGATTCTGAACTTTGAAAACAGCTGCTCCAGAAGAGACAGGCATTGTCTTGGGGGTGGGTTAGGGTTCTTCCAAGGCAGAAGAGGTTAATAACAATACAGATGTCTTTGGAATTATTGCCCAAATTACAAATGATGGGTTTTCATGGATCTAAGTCCTTCTCCACCCTGTACATACAGAAATGAGTGTTCTGAATTATCTCCAGTGCTGTTCATGACTGTACAGCACCATATCCTCTCCCAGTTCTCCTGTAATTAGTGACCTACACCTAGGAGATGGTCAGGGGAGCTTATTATAGTCATGGAGCAGACCATGATCGAAGCACCTCCTTCTATCTCTGAAGATTGACAGGGAGAGATGGAGAGGATATGGTTCTAAGATTAGCAAATTGCAGAGTAATCCTGGGATGTTGGAGAGAGGGCGTTAGCTGATCCCTGAAAGCAAAGTTAATTTTCAGGGAATCTAAAAATGTACCAAGTTGGGAGTGTTATGGTTATTGTTATTTTTTAACCTTCTTGGGTCTCCCCGGTACTAACTTCAGGGCACCATGACCCCAGTTTAGAAGGAAAATATTCTGCTTGTGAAAGCTTGCATAGCAAATCTGGGTGGGGCTGTTATTTAAAGCCTCTCTGGTCACGGCATGATGCACATGAAGGCACCTTCCACATGGTAACTCTTAGCACCACCCATGACAGCAAAACCATTTGCCTAAGGGCAGGCGGTGCATGGAAGGAGGCAGCCCAGAATCCCACATCATCCATTCTGCGAGGACCCTTAGGGAGATACAGAGTGTATATTTTCTGGAAGTACAGTTTATTATGTTGTTTGAAAATGTTATTTTTGGAGGCCGAGCAACTTTATTTTAGTGAAAAAAGGTCTTGACAGAAGTTAAAGATTGTTGGCTAGAAGAAGGGGTTGGTATATGGGCTTCCAATCCAGTCTCTTGAGTGGTACTGGGACAGTTTGCATGCAGAGGCACAGGGCTGTAATTTGCAGTCTTCGAGTGGCTGCTGCCCTGCCATGACTAATGCCACCAGGGCTCAGCAGGGAAGCAAGGAGCCTTCCTCTCATCTTCAGCTCTCAAGTGCCAAAGGGAGAAGAAAAGTGGTTGAGGAGCTGATTGTGTCCTCAAATCCACTGGGGGTTTCGGGACACTTCATTCCCCCTCTTTACTTAGCTCAGAGTCTGCTCTGGTGGAGCAGATTGAGACCTTGATCCTCAGTGCCAAGAAGATTATTTGCTATTTGCTCTTATATTTAAATTTTCAAAGTGGCACCCTGGCTTTATGAAGAGAGCACTTCAATGGAAAACTTCAATCACACCCTTTTCGATTCTCTCCAGGGACAAGAAGTCAAGTTTCCCAAGGAAATTTAGTTTTATTTCTATCTTATTCTCATACACCTTTGACTATTTTGTGCTAATTAATCTCTCTCGTGGATGGCAAATTACTGAAGGACAGATAGAGAAGGAAAATTCAATTTGACTGCTTAGCGGACCAGGGGTGATCCAAGTGCAGAGAACTGAATCGAGGCTGTATTGCCCCCAAGGTTGGTAGACTTTGGATGAAGGCATGGTGCTGCTTGGGAAATTCTGTTATTGACCATATCAAAGAGACTCAACCTGGTGGGTGGGGACACAGAGCCTGGGGACACACTGGTGGTGATCAAGAACATCCCATAGGTGGCTGCACCTAGACACCAGATGATCTGTTCGTTTTGGATCAGTATCTTCATCCAAATTTAAGGGTTCAGGCCTTACTCACATCCCTTAGAAGAACGAGTTCATAAGAGCTGCTTATTAACAGGCTTTCAGAGTCTCAGAAAAATGCTTCAGGATCAGAGTAGACTCTTGTGGTGAGCTGGAGGTTGACTTTATAATCGACCAAACACTTTGGTTGTTTAGGGAAACTCTAAAGTTTGGCAAATAGACAATGAGTTTGGAGCTTACTTCAAAAGCACTAAAGAGGAGGATGGACAAATCCAGACCCCATGGCAACAGAGGTCCTAATGGAAAACTTGCTTCACTTAGGATTGGCTCAGAGATCAATGGAACAGGATCTGCTAGAGTCAGACTTCATTAACTCTGCTATGTGTTCTGGTCAACAAACTGAGTAATTTCAGATTCATTTCTGCCCTTTTTCTGCTCTTCTCTGTTTCAAATGAAACCACATTTCCTAGGCTCCCATGTCCTTTGCCTCCCTGGTATGTTTGGCCAGTATGAGGCAATGACAGAAGTTTGAAGGGCTGGAAGGAGGGAAAGCCACCATATGTCTCCCTCTTTCTCTCTCTGCTCCTTGCTGTGTTTCCTGTAGTATCAACATTTCCTCTTGAGCTCTCATTACCTCAAAAAAGCCCCTCCCTCTATGAGCCCATCTCCCACAAGGCGGTCTCCACTGACTCCAGCCCCTTCTGGAAGTCTTCAAACGCTAGGCCCTGCACTTCCTCCTGCTGTCCCATCACCTCTAGTTGTGGTTATAGCTTTCTGCTGTTGCCTCCCCATCTCCTGACCGGCTTCTCAGTTCTTCCACTGTTTTGGATAACAATTTCCCTCTATTAAGTGCCTTCAGTTTGAAAGATCGATGGTGGTTTCTGTATTCCTGGCAGGACCCTAGGGTACACTTCCACTGAGCAGATGTGGAATTGCATCAGAGAGCATATGATTATTAAATTACTCTCTTTCCCCTGTGTCAGATTTATGTCCTATCCTCTACTGGAAACATTTCCCCTTTCTAGCCTTATTGTTCACATCCATGTTGAATTTTAGTTCCTTGGGGTCATTGTGTTCTTTTCATCTCAAATCTATATATTCAACTTAAAATTAGCTGGCATTGTTTAAAATACAACCTAGGAAAAATGGCTCAATGAGTCACAAAATAAAATTATAAATGTAAATTCCCATCCTTTCTTCCCTACAGCCTGGGTCATCCACTTTTCCAACTATGTTATTCCTTTCTGCTATCTGAATATCAGGCCACCTGGCAAGGGTAATGTCTGCTTGAGTTTCTACAGCGCTTCTGGCATTGTTGGCTCACAGCAAAAAGAAAGCACTCATCTCCACCTACATCTGTCATATTTCAACAAAGGGCAGAAATGCCATGTCACCATGAAGCTAGGGATCCTCATTAACACAGCCAGGGGCTCAAGAGAAAACAATAACTTGTATTGTTTCAGCAAAGTTTGTCAAAATTCTTAGCAAAAATTTAGGCTTACCATGAATATCATTCTGTGAAGCTACTGCTAATGGTAGAATTTAAATTTTTCATAATACATTTGTATATTATAGGACTCCAAGGTCTGGTACTACATTATAAGGAGTCCTGGGTTCCATTATTCATGGTGCCAGTAATTAGCTGTGTGACCAGAAGCAAGACTTTCATTTCTGGGTTCATTTTCACATTAGTGAAATAAGGTAATTGGACTAGATAATCTCCAAGAGCCCATAAATATAAAGTTATAACTGTATAGTAAATTTGGTTTTTTGTTTTTTTTTTCACTGTTCATGCTTTATTTTCCCTCCTTGAGAACAAAAGAGATTGTCATGAGCAAAGAAAGAAAAAACTTTTCTCTGCTGGCTTTTCCCACTTCAATACTCCCATCCATATTACCCCTTTTTTCCTTTAATGTGTGATGCATGCTTAATATTATCCTTTTGCCCTAGAAGCAGTGCTAAGTGTGAGAGAAAAGACCAATGGGCTTTTGATTCTGCATGTTCGGTTTGTGTAGTTAGTATTCATAAACCCAAGCTGTCCCACTCTTCTTAGCTTGGAATATCTTAGCTTTGGTATACTGGAAGACTTGATCCCCTGATTTTTCCTTTATTCTGATTGACCCACCCATGTTTTATCCTGGTGGCAATGCCTTTTCAGGGTTATGTATGGGCCTTGGTCCATTTTGTGCATAACCAGAGTAGTTAAACATTTCAACTATGAGATTTGGATTATTTTGCCCTCAAACCTTCCTCTTCCCATTCCCCTGCCATTGTCCTATGTGAGGACCCCTAAAGCTTCATGAGATTCATTTTGATTAAGATAGTATCTCATCTTTCAAATCTCAGTTTATTCAACACTTCCTCAGGAAAGCTTTTCATTTCTACCTCTAGCATGGGTTAGAGTCTGCTTCTATGATGCCCTCTACTCTCTTTACCAAGGAGAAGAGCTACTGGAGCCAGACTGGTTTTAAATTCTGCCTCTGCCAGGTAATAACCATGTGAAAGTTACTTAAGCTTCACAAGACTCAATTTTTAAGATTCTAAAATGAGAATAATAACTGCATATACGTCCGTGTTTGGGGGGAGGATTTTTTATGTAAAACACTTAGAACAGTGGCTGGCAATTGGTAAGTGCTCAACAATATGGTTTGCTGTTATTATTATGATTGTTATTGACATTATTGATTGTTTATTTCTCTCCATCACCAAACTGTAACTACAGAGTGCAGAGATTGTATGTTTCTTCTTGCATGGTCAGAGTCCAAACTCCTAACATCGAATAGGTGCTTGATAAATATCTATTGAATGAATGAATGAATCCCTAAAATCTCTTCTAAAACGCATGTATTTCTAGGAGAATTAATTGAGTACATCAGCCATTCACACTGAGTGAAGGGAATCTGGCTAGTTCCTGAAGAGGCAAGATATAAATGGGAAGAAGGCAGAAAGAAGGTCCAGAGTATGGAGAGCAGGTCTGTGCACTTTACAAGGGGGTTTCAGTAACTAGCTTACCCCTGAGATAAGAGAGTGCTTCAAGGGGAGATAGAGGGGCTCCAAAGAATATACTTTCATTGACTATGAGGTTTTCCTTACAATTGCCCATATATGAAGGTTTTGCTGTGTGATGCAGTGGCATACTTTATACCAGATAGACTGGAACATTCAGTGATGCTTCTACTTGCAAGAAGCATTATTCCTTTAGGCTTTAATGCTTACTGAGCATCTCAAGATGTATTTTTCCAACTCAGTTCTTAAATTTTCATCTCCACTATGCTATCATCCATGTGATGGGGGCAAATGGATTCTTAATTTCCAACACTCAATATAATGTCCTCAAATGTCCTTGAATGAAGTGTGATCATAATTAATATGACTCTTTGTCCGTGCCAAGTATTTTATTGTACAGATTTTTTTTTACTATAATAACCTGTGGGATAGGTAAGGTAAGTATTATTATCATACCTGTTTTAGGGATGATGAAACTGTGGTTTGAAGGTTAAAAGACATTTCTGAGGTCACACTCCAAATTCTGCATACCTTCTACTGTATGGTTCTTTTATGTTTTCTTTATGGATGGAGGCTTTACAAACTTTTCCAAATATGTGGGCTTTAAAGAGCCATATTTCAGTGGTATCTGCACATCTCTTGCATCTCTTCAGTCCTCATGTGCTGCATTCTAGCTCATGAAGTGGCCTGGGACCAACAAGGCTACTGTGCTCCCCAACAAGGATCACAGTGCTGCAGACTGAGAATTAGTGAAATCCGTACAATCTAACACTATTTCTTTCAGTACAGTATCAAGGAAAGGATTTAAAACAAAAATGACACAAATGTGCTACTATATATATAGAACACCCCAAAAAACCTGCTCAACTACAGAGAGTACATCCGCCATTCTAATGAAACATATTTGCAGATTTATACAAAGAAAAATAGCTATGAGCATTTTTCTCTCTGTTCGTTTTCCAACATTTAAGGTAATCTCTACTGCTCTCTTCCTTCTTATGTGAACAATGGACTATCACAATTTTCCTTCGCTGTCTAAGGCCTCGGCTAAGTCTCTAAGCCACCAAGTCTCTATTTTTCCGTTCTCAGGAAGATAAACTTGGTTAGAATTTTTTGTTGTTTGTTTTGGCTTTGGCCTGATTTATTCTTGCGTCCATAAATATAAAGTGCCTGAAATCAATAACTGACATAAAGAAACCACAAATCCTGAAAAGCCAAATACGTACTTTAAAAAATACATATACATAGTTAAATCAATCATTAATCATTATTCTCCTTTCTGTAAAAGTAAAATGAATCATCTTTATGTAAGAACCAAAGATTCATTTCTGTATAGCAAGGCAGCAAATTTTTCAAAAGAATGAAATACTATTTTTGTTGTGCTCAACAAATAAATGATGGGGGCCTGTCAAAAGGACACAGGAGCCAGCTTGAAAGGGCACTTGCTGGACAATTCTGGGACAAAATATTGATAGTAATGGATTACAACCTTGAATAAAATAAGAATATATGAGTCTATGTTGATAAAAACAATAACTTACAGTAGAATACCAACCAATAAGTGTAGAAAGAATGACAGATTTAGAAAACTACCACTTGGGAACCATTGTAGTACTAATTGATTAAGGTAAGAGTCATCCATGGATGCTGGAAGTAATGGGTGAAAGTTTGTTGAGGATCAGGGTATTTACATAGTCTTAGAGGATCTCTCACAAATTATTTATTAATTGCAAACAGAAAAATAACAACTTTACCCTGAAAAATGCCACCTAAATCAAGTGATTAAAGTTAACTTCACCAACGATGGGACAAACCAACAACATGTGTCTTCTGATATGATTTACAGAGAAGGACACACTGTCACTTCTGTTGCATTTCTGCCCCCAAATGCATAAGCTGACTCTAGTCACAAGGAAATACTAGACAAATCCAGTTGAGGGACATTTTAGTTTGTCCGTATTCAAAAACTGTATACTCTTCAAGATGCCTTGTACTCGTTGAAAATGTCAAAGGTTTGAAATATATTTTTTTAAAGACTAAAGAAATCTTCCAATTTAAGAGCGAGTAGAGATGTATAATAAACAATTTTAATGTTTGCTCCTGGATTAGATACTGGACCAGGAAAAAAAAAAGTAAATATAAAGTGCATTATGGGGACAATTGAAGAAATTTGAATAAGGACTGTGGATTAGATAACATTATTGTGTCACTGTTAAGTTTTCTGATATTGGTAATTATTTTGTTACATTACAAAATATCCTTATTAAGTATATATATTGAAATACTTAGAGGTAAGTATGCACAATATCTCCAATTTACTCTCTAATGGTAAAGAAAAATGCAAATTATATATATTATATATCATATAAAGAGAAAGAGAGAATGATAGAACCAATGGAACAAATTGTAAACAGTGAGTGAATCTCAATAAAGAGTATATGAGGGTTATTTATTCTGTTTTTGTAGGTTTTTTTCTAGGTTTGAAAATATATTCCCAAAAAGTGACCCAAAAAATTGGAAAGCAAAATTTCCCCATCAGCAGATGCCATCATTTGAATTTCACTATGATAAGAAAGAAAAGCCCAGCTTCCAGAAATAAGCAGCCTAAGTTCTCATTTCCTAGTCATCAGTTATCTTTGTGTGTTTTGGAGTTAGAGTTCTTTTCTGTGGTTTTGTTTTTACTTTTTGCATCCTTAAGTATAAGGTGGAAGCCAAAAAGAGTAAAAATGGGACACTCCGGGTAAGTTTAGAGCTACCACTTCAGGGACAGGAAGCAGTTGATCAGTTTTAGTACCATATTTTCATGAAACAGGAATATGGTTGTTTCCCAAGAATGGCCATAAATTATATCCTTCAAGTCAACCCCGGCTAGTGGGAATTCGTATGAAAAATTACTTGCTAGTTCTCAAGCTTCTTGCATGTCCCTGCTGACATTTTGGCAAAGCAAAACTGGGGGTGGCTGGATTGTAAACTATTTCCCCAAATTACAAAATATTTTAGAGCTGATACCAGACCTACACTCTTATCTGCTGACTGCAAATATTTTTAAGCTATTCTGCTATGTCCTGTGCATCTTTCTCAAATGCAATCTAAGTGGCCTCTTTTCTTTTTCCTGCCTTCTTGAACCGAAGAGATCCAGAGGTCAGAATGAAAAACAGCCCATCCGCTAAAGGGAAGACCCTAGAGCAGGTCCAAGAAAAGAAGCTGAAAGGAAAGACAGGGTGAGAGATGTTTATTAATCTGTAGCTGGTCCTTCTTTTCTCATTTCACGACAGGCGAGGGATACTTTACGGCAGGCACTGGTTTAATACATTACCGTGCATTTTCTCATGTAATCCCTTAATATTTCTGAGATGGGCACTACTTTTATCTCCATTTGGCAGCTCAGATAACTGAAGTTTAGAGAGTTAAAATCATTTGCCAAATATGAGCGGTGGGGTTGAGATTTGAAGGAAATGCTGCCTGACTTCAGAGTCTCATTAGGCTTTAATTATCCTGTTTTATTAACTGTAATGAATACCCTGCTCTACTTGTTCTTCCCCCCCCCCCCCGAGGACACATGGTGCAGTGATAATGTCATCCACTCCTGCAGAATTTGTTGCATATCTTGGTTTAGACAGAAAATATGAAAACTATCATCTGTTTTCGGAACCCAGTGATTTCATTAACATTCCTCCAACCTACAAGCCAATAGTATTTGATCCTCACACTGTTACCTCTCGGTTATACTGCAAGATTTTTTGGGGGCCTCTCACTGTTGTGGCCTCTCCCGTTGCGGAGCACAGGCTCCCGACGTGCAGGTTCAGGGGCCATGGCTCACGGGTCCAGCCGCTCCGCGGCATGTGGGATCTTCCCGGACCGGGGCACGAACCCGTGTCCCCTGCATCAGCAGGCGGACTCTCAACCACTGTGCCACCAGGGAAGCCCCATACTGCAAGATTTTGAAGTGACTTCTTAATCACCAGAAAGATAGAGATTAAGTTAACACGTTTTTGAAGTAGGTAATCATAATACAACTGCTCGAAGACTGATGTGGCATTTGTGGTAAACTTCTGTATCAGGATGGGTAAACCTCTACAGCAATGTTTCTAACCTTGAGGTCCAGACCCACCAAGCAGTCTTCAGAGGGCCTGTCAACTTGTATGGGAATACATTTCATCTTCATTCTCACTAACCTTTAAATTTCATTTAAGCGAACTTTAGCCTTGCCTTCCATTACAAATGTTGATACAAAGCACAGCGTTGTTAGCAATACCGGTAACTGTCACCCATAGATACCACAGATATTTTCAGTCATATATATCAGTTGCAGCTGAAATTTCAAAATGTCATCTATACTCATAATTTACTTGAAATTATGATAATTCGTAGATAATTATTAATTAAACTCGTGACTAGATCTTATTTAAAATGTTAACAAAGAAGCATGCAATTGCTATATCAAAAATTTGTGTTTTTAAATATTTTTAAAACAGTACATCAATATTTTAATAGTAGTATTTCAACCTAGGTTTTATTTGTAATTACACTTTTTACGTTATATATTATAAAATATTATTCTGAGAATCGATATACAGGCTATGCCAAAATGGTCCATGGCATGAAAATAGTTAGGAATTCTGCTCTGTGGCATGAACCCCTTCATAGCCTGAGTGGGGAATACCGTGGCTTAACAACTGGCTGCTTTCAGAGTCCCCCGGAAAATTGCAGTGACCCCAGGAATGGAGAAAAGCTCTAAATGCTAGAACAAGATGATTGTTAGGTCCTACCAAGCGTGTCCTACCCAGTGCTTCAGGAACCTCCTCCCTTTAGCTCTCACCCCTTCCAGGTCCCAGAAGATTGGGCAGTTATTATTCTGCCCAGCCCCACTGCCTGTACTCCTTCCTACTCAATTTCAATGAAAGCAGCTCTTCCGGCAGCTGCTCCAGTGCGACCCCAGTGCTCTGGGGAGCTGGGCCCGTGTCAGTAGGCCACGGGGGTAGATCAGAGCCAAGACTCTTGTGATCCTCTCCACCCTCATTTTCCTGTGAAAACGCATCCCAGGAGGACTTTGCTGGAGGGTTGATTAACTTAGCCATATATTTACTTTGCTGGAAACTTAAGTTGTCCTTTTATGCGTCATTTTCTCTAATTTCATGTTTTTTCATCCTTTATTTTCCAACAGGCAGATTCTGGTCACACCTACAGAAGTGGCCCCAGGTGTGTGCATATTTTTCTGATAGTTACAATGCATCATAGACCCTTCCTGAAAATGAAGGACGAAAAAACTTAGTGATGTTTATATATTCTAAATACAATGCCTGCTTCCTTTCCTTTTTGTTTTTTGTTTGTTTGTTTTTTCTTTTCGCTTTATATTTTCTTCATTTAGGTTTCCTTATTTGGTCTCTTTATTTTATTTTATTATTTATTCATTTATGCAGTCTGAATAGGTCTTAGCTGAGTTTCTCATCATAACCGATCATTTTATACATATACTATTCAGTTTCTTTCCCAAGTCTCTATAGAGCAAGGATCAAGACAGTGTGACATCAGTGTCTAAATGCCTAAGCATGTGTAACTTATATTTCAAAAATGGAAAATGTGTGATACTATCATCACATTTAAATTAGCTTCTCCAAGGCTCCTTCATCAACTATTAGGGCAGACCCATTCTGAAGTTTAATATATCTTAAAAACGGTAATGTAAAAATTCTGTTTGCATGCAAGTTTTTAAGTCTTCATCTGACCCAAACAATATCAGAGGTAATGTTCATAAACGTGAACATTTATGTTCTGAGTGTGACTGAGGCAAGTTTTAATCTACATTATTACCCTGTTGGGCAGGGGACCAATGAACTGCCACATTATGGAAGCACCAGAAGACTTCTGGCCATCAGTGGATGTCTATGGTAGCTTCAGTGTTTTGTTTTGTTTTTTATAAGTTTATTTATTTATGTATTTATTTTTGGCTGTGTTGAGTCTTCGTTGCTTTGCACGGGCTTTCTCTAGTTGTGGAGAGTAGGGGATACTCTTTGTTGCGGTGCCCGGGCTTCTCACTGCGGTGGCTTCTCTTGTTGTGGAGCACAGGCTCTAGGCGCGTGGGCTTCAGTAGTTGTAGCTCGCGGGCTGTAGAGCACAGGCTCAGTAGTTGTGGTGCACGGGCTTAGTTGCTCTGTGGCATGTGGGACCTTCCCGGACCAGAGCTTGAACCCGTGTCCCCTGCATTAGCAGGTGGATTCTTAACCACTGTGCCACCAGGGAAGTCCAGTTCCAGTGTTTTTTACATTCTGCAAAATTTTCACAAATCAGACTACTCTAGCTATTTGGCCAAATTTTCCTTGAAGAAAATGAAACACAATCAACCCCTGATTCTTTTCTAATTATTGGGGGCCACTGCTTCCTTCATGAGGAATAATAATAAAAATAGAATTTGTTTGGCTTCATAATGCAATATGTGAGCTTTTACAACAGAATCGCCCTCCTAATTGCTTTGCTCTGGCCAGTTCCAAAAGGAACTTGCCTTAGCTGAATGGCGGTGTGACATGTTCCAGAACCGGATCAGGTGGTTGAATCTAAGGGCAATCTGGACACAACTTCTGTGCTCTGTTGATGGCCAGAGAGACTCAGTGGTAAATGGCAAGCCAAAAGACAGGGCTCAGGAATATATATCTGGATTTGTTTCCAGGGGCTGCCATAACAAAGTACCACAAACTAGGTGGCTCAAACAACAGAACTGTGTTATCTTACAGTTCTGGAGGCAAGTCAAATCAGGGTGTCAGCAGCACAGCTGTTTCCTTCTGAGAGCTGCAGGGGAGAATCTATTCCTGCCTCTCTCCTAGCTTCTGGTAGCTTCAGACATTCCTTGGCTTGCAGAGGGTGTTCTCCCTGTGTCTTCACACTGTCTTCCCTCTGTATTTGTCTATCTCTGTGTCCAGATTTCTCCTTTTTATAAGAATGTAGTCATATTGGATGAGGGCCCACCCTAATGATGTCATCTTAACTTGATCACCTGCAAAGACCCTATTTCCAGATAAGGTCATATTCAAGGGCACTGGGGGTTAGGACTTCAATATCAATATCAATTCAACCCATAACAATATCTATCTCGAAAAATCACCAGAGACGATAATTTGTAACTATTAGTAAAATTTATGGGAATCCTATAATTTGCCTTCGGTGAATTTATTTATTCTAGACATCTTATTTAGATGATAGGATGCCAAAAGTAATGCACCATGAATGTTCTTTTTCTGTAAATTATCAATGCTATTCAATTATTCCTACGTCTTCCAGGGACTATGGTTCCCTATTGTTTTCTCATAGACCTTGTTGGCATTTTTCTGAATTTCATCGCTCTCCCTTCATTTTATAAACACTAGACTCTCCCTCTTTTATACTGGATAAGCAAATGTTTAAAGAGTGAGTAAAGGATCTCTTTTGTAAGTAAAGTACATGTCTGGGGCCCTGCTACTTGGGAAACTTAATTCAGTTTCATTCATTTGTAATATTCAAAGTCTGTACCACTGCTTCATATTTTTCAGAATAATAACCGTCACATTAGATGGTTAGATACGGTTAGATATGTTCTCTTAAAGTAGCATACGATTGTAATCAAATTTAAAATTAAGCATCCATCACAACTCCCCCCTTTCTTCCTTTCAAGAAAACATAAAGAAACCTGGGCTAAACCTAGGGCTCTGTGGACTTGCTGGAAAAACACTGACCCAGAAAATAAATGTGTAACAAGTCAAATTTTTTCCATTACTTAAGGGAAATTGTGGTGTTAATTTTTTTCTTAATCTCTGGGCTAAGTATAAATCTGTGACTCACCCAAACTACCTCATTCTTAGACCATAAATATTAGGAGTGATGACTTATAAGGAGGTCATGTTGATGTGTGGTGAGTAAATGCTTGTCCACACATATTAATTTAACAAGAAAATAGCATTTTCCTAAGTAGCATAACATAAACAGTAGAGAATTTAATATAAGTGAAAAGCAGTGTTATTTCTGAAGAGTTACTATGACAAAAGAATCCTTTTTTCTCCTCCAAATAGTAATAAAATTGTATTAGGCTTTAGTATCTAAGAATATGTGTATAAATCTGGTTCCAATCAAAAAAAGTTCTATTAAATTTCCAATACTATGGGAAAATTAAATTCTAAAAACTATATTTGTTCATTGCAAATTTCTATTCCTAGTACATGGGAAACCACAGGGAGGTGTTCCAGCCGGGTTGGTTTTCTCAATTCAGGTTGTCAGTGCTAAACTTCAACCCTAGGGGGCTTCCCTGGTGGCGCAGTGGTTGAGAGTCCGCCTGCCGGTGCAGGGAGCACAGGTTTGTGCCCGGGTCCAGGAAGATCCCACATGCCGCAGAGCGGCTGGGCCTGTGAGCCATGGCCGCTGAGCCTGCGCGTCCAGAGCCTGTGCTCCGCAGAGGGAGAGGCCACAGCAGTGAGAGGCCCGCGTACCGCAAAACAAAACTTCACCCCTAGGGCACTGCTACATGACTTGAATTTCAGTGACACAAATGGGGTGATGTCATGTGTTCTTTGTTCTTGGAGCAAACCCCTACTTTGTTTCTCTCCCAGAGATGGCTTGCTTCAGAGCCTACTCTGTTAGGGAAAATAAAACACTATAGATAACAGCTTCAGAAAACATGAAAAGCCCACTTATTACAGTAGGTGGGACAGATATATCACTTGGTCTCTAAAGTAGGTGAATTGGTGCATTTAGAAGTTTTCTAAATCAATGTAGACAGCCAGAAATATTAAACGAAAGGCATTAGTTTCCATTAGTAATGAAATTTCTACTTCTGTGACTTTGCTAATGCTGGTTTCTGCTTTCCTTTCTGCCTATTCTAGTAGTACATCCTTCTCTGCTTTCCTCAGATGGCTTTCCAAAATGACCGTGGCCAATTTTCCCATCACTCAACAACAGTAATTAGCAATGCAAAACAAAATAACACCAACCTTCTAATATTTTTAGTTCCTGGGTTATTTCATGTGCCTCTTGGTTATCTCAGAAGCTATTTCTCTCCAACCTGCAGGCAAGAGGGTGGTCTTGTAGTTAATTTATTATCGTCATGGTGACAAGCTCAGGACTTAGCCCATGGGAGACACTCGACATTTATTGTAAAATGACATGTTTACAATCAAATGATGATGGCAATTTGAGTCATAAGAGTAAAGGTAACCCATAGTCTATGATCCCTTCACAGGGAGGAAAGACCTCACCTGATTCATGCAGAAAGAGCAAGCAGAATAAAATGGAATTAGGTTGACCTAATCCCATCAGCTTTCTCTGCTTAGAATTGGGGGGTGAGGGAGTTCCCTGGCATCCGGTGGTTAGGACTCCTCCCTTTCACTGCTGAGGGCCCTGAGGGCATGGGTTCAATCCTAGGTTGGGGAACTAAGATCCTGCAAGCCACTCCGCGTGGCCAAAATAAATAAATAAACTTCATACATCTTTATAAAAAAAAAAAAAAACACAGTTGGAGGGTGGGAGGGCTGGACACTTTTCCTGAGAAATTGTTGCCTTTACTGGTAGTGCCCCCTGGTGGATTAACGACCCTCTGCGTCACTCAATTCGTGGACACTCTATTTTACCTTTAGCTACCACTTAGCACTCCCCCACCTCAGCATGAACAGGCTTTTCTTTCAGTGACTTGGGATGTTACAGTCTACTACAAATATTGCTGGTGTGTGGTTTGTAAGAGACACCTAAGGTGAATTCAACTGAAGTGAATACCAGTTGTTACCCTTCCAAGTCTATCAGATGCCAGTGTGGGTGCAATTTAACTGTTGCGTGCAAACCCTTGGCTTGAGTGTGTTTATGTAAACAGTTCAAAGCTGTGGACTGTGTGTCTGGCAAGTTGCTTCCAAGACACAAAGGAGAAATCGGCATGTTTTCCATTTACAAGACATGTGGTTCTTATTGCCTTACAGAGATTGGTCTTTGTTTGTACTTCATTTTATTTTTAAAGTGAGTTTTCCACAGTGAAATAAAGTGTGTTCATTATAGGAAATGTTGAAAAGACAGAGGCAAAAAAATTATCTGGAATTCCACCAAAGCCAAGACGGATTTTAGATGTAGCCTGACAAGGTATCTATCCTGCTTCCCTGGAGTGTATAACCTCGGGGAACAGGCATTAATGGACTGAAGATGAGCATGTCATTAACCTTCTTCGCAGCTGTTTTCTCAATTCATAAAGTGCAATGATAATACGGCATTTGTTTACTTTCATTTTCTGTCTCAAATTAGGTCTGCTAATTGCATAACAATAATAGAAGCTATTTATTTAGTTAGCACAGAATTTCAAAGCCTAACCCGAGAGTCACCATTTGCCTCATGGAGTACAGCAATTTAGCCCAAAGTCAATTTTTCCCTATAGCCTCCCATATCTCTGCCAGGATTTGTTCTTGTAATAGTAATAACTACGATTTATTAGGTTCTTATTACACAAGATAATACAGTGCTTAAGTATGTAGCCCGATTGAATTTTAATTCTGGCTTTTTCCCCTAACAGCTGTGTGATCTTGGATGAGTCTGAAGTCTGTTCTACAGTTTCCTCCTTTGTCAAGTAAAGGCCCTGCCCCCCAGGGTTTTTAGGAGAAAATTAAGTCCCTAGAACAGATCTGGGTACCTGGGAAGCACTCTGTAATTATTAGATGTTATTATTACTATATTGTGATGATATATTAGACATTATACTACATTCTTCTTTATTCATTATGCCATTGAACGCTCTGTACCTGGGAAGCACTCTGTAATTGTTATGTAACCATAACAATCCTATGAGTTAGATATTCTTGCCCTGTTTCAGACAACGAACATGAAACAGAGAACCTCAGTGACTTGTCCAAATCACATGGCATGTTACCCCTAGACCTAAATCCTAGCCCAGATCTGACTATCTATAAAGCCTGAGCTTGCCATCTTATTTTCAATGTGGTTGGAAGTGGTGGGTTAACTATTACTTTGCTTCTTTAATTTTTATTGAAGTATAAGCTATATATAGAAAAATGCACAAATCATAAGTTTAAAGCTGTGCCAATTTTCACCAGTGAAATCACCTGGGAAGTCAGCACCGTAACTTTGCCAGACGTTGGAAAGTGCCCTCGTGCCTGCATCCAGTCTCTAATGCCTCCAACAGTCACTGCTAACTTCATTTCCAACATATAGGTTGGTTGGCCTGTTTTTAAACATTACATCCATGGAAGTATACAGGACAACCCATTTTATGTCTGACTTCATTCACTTAGTTTTACGTTTGCAAGATTTATCCACGTTACTATATAGCATTATAGCCATTGACACATCAGAATGTACCCATTCTACTCTTGGACATTTGGAAGATTTCCAGTTTGGGACTAATATGATGAATATTGCTACCAAAATAATGCTTGTACATGACTTTTGGATTGGAAAGGATTAATCCTTTCCATTGGATTAATACCTAGGAGTGGAATTGTTGGGTCATAGCGTAAGCATATTTTTAGCTTTAGTATTTATTGCCATATACTTTTCCAAAATAATTGTAGCAATTTACACTCTTTAGAGAGTTAACTTTTAACCTATATAAGAGAATTAGAGGCCACTTTTTATCTTTAAAACCATTAGAACAAAAGATAGTTTGATCTAAATAATTTTTGGATTTAAAAAATAAGATCAGTTAATAATTAGTTGCTCCTGCAAAGCACACGAGTTTTTCTTTTTTAATAAATTTATTTTTATTTATTTATTTTTGGCTGCGTTGAATCTTTGTTGCTGTGCGGGCTTTCTCTAGTTGCGGTGAGCAGGGGCTACGCTTAGTTGAGGTGTGTGGGTTTCTCATTGCGCTGGCTTCTCTTTCTTGCTGAGCATGGGCTCTAGGCGCGCAGGCCTCAGTATTTGCAGCACATGAGCTCAGTAGTTGTGGCTCGTGGGTTCTAGAGCACCGGCTCAGTAGTTGTGGCGCACAGGCTTAGTTGCGCTGCAGCATGAAAGTACACAAGTTTAAATTTACTTACACAATAAAAATAACTCATTTTTGACATAGTTAAATACCATAATGTGAATGAAATATCAAGAAATTAAAAGAATAAAAAGAGTAAGCACAGCTGTGGTATTTACAGCAAAGTATCTCATGGATGGAATAGATAGTTCGCTTGCTGGTGTGCTTGGAAGCATGTTATACGGTCATCCATAAACTGTGTTTTCCACACAGAACCAGCTGTTTAATATCAGAGATCTTGTCTTTATTAATTAGGAAGATTGTAGGAAGACAGAAAGGGACCACATTGGAAAGTTTTAATATTTTTCAAATTCTTAGTAACAAGTCCATTGCCCCAAAGAAATCTTACGTTGAAGTGCAAAATGTTAACCAGAGGAGCTGCTGTGGCAGAAGCAAAAGTGAGAAACCTCAGATCTCCACCTGCACTGCCTTCCCTTCATTGCTTCCTAGGACGACAACAGATCCGAGGAGCATGGCACAAGGATGTGCCTATATCCTGGATGATAAAATGCACTCATCTTGCATCACCTCAGTCAATTGGTAGCAACTCTCAGGATCAATATGTCAAGAAGGAAGGCTCATAGGCCATGGTGAGAGCACTAGCAAAGTATGCCATGATCAGTTAGTAATGTCTGCCACAGGCACAGAAGGGGATAGTAAGGGTCTGTAGGCTGGCCCTAGGTATCATTTATACACATATACATAAGTATGTATACACACTTTTAAATATTTTATTTCCTGTAAAGATGGTTAATGTTCAGTACAGATAGGCTAAATACTGACGTAGGAATCACCTAGGTACGCATACCTTTCTGTATTTGTCAAAAACATCTTTGGGGATAAATTACTAAAACTGGAATTTCTTGCATTAGCGTTAAATCTCCCATACTCTTCTACAGAGGAGAACTCTGCCCCGCCAATGTGTAACACAGGTCACATTCTGCCCTGTATTATTGGTACTAGTGAGCATCCACCTCCCCATCAGAACTGCAAAGCCCTGGGTGTAAGTTCTGTTTTGTGTGTCTATATTTCATTCCCCTCCCCCACTAACAGTGCCTAACATGGTGCTTCCTTTTTCTATAATAGATGTGGGTACATATTTTTTTGCTTTAAATAATAATGATACATTTTAATATTCTAATGAAATGCTAAGAATTAAGTGACAGAATTCAGCTTACATAAGGAAAGCCTGAGATGAATTAATAAAAAAATAGGAGAAAATTTTCTAGAATTTAATATAGAGCAAATAAACAAACAGTGCCTTGTTCTTCTCAGTTACTTTTAGGGACAATAATAACAGTTAAAGGACCACTAATGAGTTTCATGGAACCATTGTCCAGAGCATTGATGTTCACTGTAGAGAGCAAAATTTCAGAGCTAAATAGACACATTAATATTGGAGCAGGAATATATGAGTTTTAAAAAATCTCTAAATACCTATGGAATCGGTAGTTTTAATAAAAGTGACCTTCTTTAATTCACTTCATGTCCCCTCAGTGCCTCTGCCCCTGGCGTCAATGGCTGATTTATCAAGTCACCTCACATAAAGCTTTTTCTTTAAATTGTTAATACGCTAAGATTATTCTTTATGAAGCTTCTTGTGCTGACATCACTGGCATTCCCCATCATTTGCTGGTTTTGTGTTTTGGGTTTTTTTAGGTCATTTTTGGTTTGGGTCTCTACATTCTTTATTCACCTCTTCTTGTTTTATTCCAGTTAGCATTTCTGGTGGTCCTTTTGGAAACCCCCGAAGTCCCCATGATGGCCAGTCTGCCTAGCCTTCTGTGTTCTTTGACTTTATTACCTACAATTCAGTTGCAATTTGTTTTGAACGCACCTGTAGCCTTGTCTTCTGGAAACTGCTCCCTCTGGCTTTTTCCTCTCAGTTCAATTATCTAAGAAGATATTGCACTCACAAAACTTTGGCAGTGTTTTCTTGGATCTACCTAACCACTCTCTCTTCGAGAGGAGATCTCAGATCCCGACGCACCTCCACGTTATTCTGAGGGAACCTGATGTACTTTACATATATGTTTGACATGTTTCATGTACACAGACAACTATTATCCATCAAAACTCCAAGACATGCTGTCTGGTTCCAGAGACACATTTGTATAGAAAAGGTAGAAGGCTCAGCCCCAATTTTATGAACACACATTTTTCCAAGTAAAAAACAATTCAGTGGTTTCTCTTGTTCAGCATTTTAATACATGGATTTCTCACAGTCTACCATCTAATGTGTTCAGATCTTTTCTTCAGTTAATTATTCTGGAGCAATGCTTTGTTTTCTGTTGAATGTTGCTAAATAGTTCATCACATTTTGATAGAGGTATTCTGGGTCAGTGGGCATAATTTCAGATACAGGTTCTACATTTACATGTTTTTTTTTTTTCAAAGTTTCAGTTTCCCCCGTCTTGTGTCTGTATAAGAGGATGCT
Source organism: Delphinapterus leucas (assembly GCF_059928025.1). Taxonomy (NCBI): domain Eukaryota; kingdom Metazoa; phylum Chordata; class Mammalia; order Artiodactyla; family Monodontidae; genus Delphinapterus; species Delphinapterus leucas. The sequence goes on along the minus strand of NC_143139.1, from coordinate 12,154,037 downwards.
AATTTATGCACTCACCATTCTGAAAAATAAATATATCTGCACAATTACAGTTATAAAATGATTCCACTTTTCCTCCATCTTTATTCAGATTATTTCAGTTTGAATTAACTAAAGACCATTCCTCCAAATATTCATCTCATTTGGCTTGTAAAGACACAGTTTAGTTAAAGAATGTTGCAAAAGGCTTTTTTCTTTGAGCAAAGTTTACAATATGAATTATGTTCATTTTCAGGCCCAGATTTTCATCTTTTTGATTTATAATATTAACTTAAGGTCAAATAATTCTGTAAACCACAGCCAGAGTCTTTCTGGTCACCAGTATAATTATAACTTTCAACCAATGTTTACTAGGGGATAGTGAATTCATTTTGTTAAAATGAGATCTGGCATGAACCTTACTCCAGGCTTAACTGAAGTAAACATAACCTTTTTTTTTTTTTGAGGTTTCACTAAATTAGATTTACAAACTGGACACAAAAGCTTTAGAATACCAAGGAAAAGGCAGATTTGAGGGAGATAGAGATTTTCTTTTAAGAATGTTTGACTAAAATAAAAAAGAAAAGAAAACTGAAGAGAGGGGTTGTTAATGTAATATTTTTAAGTTGATTTGCTTAAAGCTAATCTGCGTGTTTTTGAACGGTTTGCCAATCCAACGCAAAGGCCAAATCCCTAAAGGTAAACAGGATTTGGGAAGCTGCCTGCTCAGGAATTCAAGGATTAGCCTTCACTCTGCTTTTGACTTGCTGCTTCAGTCTAAGTGGGTCCATTCCTCTGTGCCTCAGAGAAATTGCCTCTGTTTACATACACATAGTTCTTAGGTAAATCAAAAGAGTAACATTGTACCTTACATGAGGGCACAGTAGATAGAAAAACAGACTGACCTTTCAAGCTGGTGGGCTTAGATTTGATTTTCCATACAGCAGCATAACCAACTGTGAGAGCATAGATACACTGCTCAAGCCATTTAAACTTTAGGCACCTCACCTATGAAAAGAAAATAAAAATACCTACTTTACCTTGCAAGGATCTGGAAAGTATATGCAGGGTGACCATGTTAGTTATCATCCAAACCAAAAATACTTTTGAGTGTAAAAGCTGCATTTTAAAAAATTATGCCAAGGCAATAGCAGTAAAATAAGGCTCTCCCAGACAAGCCAGAAATATAATGTAATATAAACTAATATAATAGCTACATATAATTGCTACATATAATATGTTAAATACAACACAAAATACATATAATATTTACCAGTACAAGGAGCCTGGTACATTGCAGAATCTGGTGTCACTTTCTTTACCCTTTATTTTGGAACATTTATACTTTTTAAAACACTTTTATATGTAATGTGGCATTTTATAATCACAGTAGTCTTGTAGGATATATTTACTTGTTCTCCTTTTACAAATAAGAGCACTAGAGCTCAGAGAGCATAATTACCTTGCTTGAAATTCTTTGGAAAGTTACAGAGGTGGGACCCAAACCTAATTCTTACCATTTCAAGTACAGTGTATTGTATTTCCCTATACCGCAATTTCTCCCAAAGAGCTTGTAAACACACTTTCTGTGTAATTGTGGGCTCGGGTGGTTGGTATACATTTTTCTAAAACTACCTAATTTCAATCTCTAATCATATTCTGTGTTCTGAATGAACTTAAAATCGTCCGTTTTTATGAGTTTATTCTGAAACTTCAGATTTTGTGTAGTGGACTTATGGTCCACTGTGGGGTTTTGCTGCTGCCTATGTATTCCCTTGTGTGAAGTGGAAGTTACAGGGGCTTCCCGCAAGCATTGGAAGTTCTTCACTGTTTGTCCCTGAAGGTGTCTGCTGGCTTTGGTATTCAGGCAGGGCCATCCCTCTGTGCTGATGATCTTGAGCACATCTGCTGTTGAAATCCCCTCATCAGACTATAGGATGTGCTCAGGTCCACTGGCTCTTGATGACACACCCGTGGCACTTTCCGAGCCACGGAGCAAGCTTTTGTATGTGCTCTGGGTCCTACTTGGACAGTGGCTCTGCGAACCTGTTTGAGATGCATCTGCCCACTCATCCCATGAGCTACTGCTACTGTTCCTCCTTAGTCACGAAGGGTCTGGAGAGGGCTCTCAGGACCAAGACAGGTTGCGGAGGAGAGGCGTCCCTTTGTTCTAAACCTCCTAAAGCTAACCAGGAATTCCTGTGCCCCTTCTGCAACATCTCTGGCTCAGCCGAAGAGGAAAGGGATATAGCTCCACATCAGCACTTCTTTCACTTACTTTTCTCTCTGACCTCTCTCTTCCTAGACTAGAAAGAGTGCTTATCTCAGGGATCTAAGGATGGAGGTGTTTGGAGGGCGAAGGGATAGACAAGGGGTTCTGTCTAGAATCTAATTGTTAATGCCAAAATCTTGGTCACTGGAATATGCTAAAATCCAGGAATAACTGTCTGGTTTCTCTTGGTATTATATTTGTGCTCTGTCTTACCTTCCCTTGCGGAAGTGAAGGTCAAGGTCTAATTTAAAGGGGAAAAAATCCAAGAAATCTTCTAAAAAAACCCCACTTGAGTAAATGCTTCACAACATTGTCCCCCTCTTTCATTTTACAACTTTCTTTCATTTTGTTCTACTCTTCTTTCTGTGGCATTCCACATTTAAACTACTAAATAAACATCTTAAATTTCTGTGATTAAAAATGGTATCGTCAAACAAAATGATGACTGATAAATGTTTGAAATGGGTCCATCTCTGTGATTTTTATGTGATTCAGAACGTTTTCATAATAGCTTAAAAGCCTACATTTACTTCTCCATTTCCTCTCCTCTGTATTCTCTTGAGCCCACTCCAATCAAGCTGCCATCCATACTGTGATTTCACACAGCCAAATGCAATTCTCAGTCCTCCTCTTACTTACTTGCAACATTGAAACAGTTGATCAGTCTCTTCTTCATGAAAGACTTTCTTTGCATAGCTTCCATGATTCTAAACCCTTTACGATTTCCTCCTACTTCACCTTCCCAGTCACCTTCACTGCTTTTACCTCATCAACCCAACTACTAAAGGTTAGAGGTGCCCCAGAGTTCAGGGTGCTCCTATATCTATACGGTCTTCAGGTGACTTCATCCAGTCTCGTGTCTTTAAATACCATCTTTATATTGACATATTTGCAAATTTACATCTCTAGCCTGTATCTCTGCCCTCAACTCCAGATTCCGATATCCTCTACCTCTTCACATCTCCATTGCATGTCCTAAAGATATCACAAACTTATCTTGTTCAAAACTGACTCCTGATCTTTCATCTAAAATCTTCCCTACTCATAGTTTTCCCCCATGTAAGGAAAGGGCACTTCATCTTCCTAGTTTCTTAGGTCATAAACCTTGGAGTCATCCTCCAACCTTCTTTCCTTCTCATACTCTGTAGCCAGTCCAAAAGCAAATCTGATTATTTCCCACCACCTCCATGGCTCCTCCCTGGTCCAAGCTGTCATGATATCAGATATCACAATAACCTCCAAATTGTTCTCCCTACTTCTTCCCTTGCCCTACTCCCGATAGTCTATTATCTGCAGAGCACTCAGATCATATCACTTCTTTTCTGATGTGTCTCTGCCTCCAATCAATGTCCTTACACGCCAGTGAATTTTTTAGTAGTTTAATTTTATCTAACAAGAGGGACTGGTATTACATTTTTTAATTTCTTCTCCCCCCACACTCCCTCTCTTCTCTCCTCCTTTAGACCCCAAATATTATTATTATTATCCAGAGAAGATACTAGAAAAATTAAAATAGAAAAAGAGAACTAGTTGATAATTCACCACCAAATAATCCATAGTTGACACTCAAATTACACCACATGAGCATTATCAGCCATACACACATATTAGGATCATGTATATAATAAATAAATGAACATGACAATCATTTGGTGAGCTTTTAAAATTAATTTATTTCAGAACAAAGGTAATTATAAAGTGAAATCTTCTTATAAAATACCCTAGTGAGCAACATAGAAACATTGTTCTGTGTTCATTAATTTCTAGATATTAGATATTGGTCTTGTCTCACAATTTACTGTTAGAGAAATTGCTAGCAAGAGAATATCCTTGTGTCATTTGCGTTGAAAAGAAAATAAGACTAGCAAAGTGAATCTGAAGTATAACTTGCTCATTTGAAGAAAACAATGACTCTGGGATTATTAAGACTAAAAGATAACACATGTAGGTTTATGAGTATATGAAAAAATTTAACACATTTTTATTTATTAGTAGAGGATAATTAAGAGTATGTAATCATATATATGTGTATATGTCTAAAGTTAGGTGAATATGAGTAACTTGAAAGAGTTAGAAAAAACTAAATAAAACTAATGGTGAAATATTAAATACTTGTTAATTGAACTCTGTTTCTAAGTCCTATGATGCCAATGTAGGTCAGTGAAATCCATTTTGCATTGCACACATGAAAAATACTAGAATATATATCACATATGGCTGAGCTGAAAGAACAGTGAGAGAATACTGAAAAGGCAGAAATAACAGTAAGATGAAGAAGCTCTGAAACCTACTTATCCTGTAAAATATCTAAACAACCTTCCAATTTCAACCCTGAAATGTAAAGAGCTTCTAAATCATCACTCTTATCCTTACAACAGCAACAAAAAAGCTGAACAAACAAAATCAATTACTTTTTTTGGTCCAATCAAAAAAATTGAAGTTGCTGAGCAATATACCATATCCTGAAATCTAGAGAGAGACATGTGAATACAGAAAATTATAGCCAAGATTAGCTTACCTAGACATAAGCTAATGGAACTATCACATGAATAGGCAAGAGAAAAAAAATCACATGATCACAATAATAGGTGCAGAAAAAGCACTAGACAAAATTCAGCACTCATTCATGATGAAAACTCTCAGCAACCTAGGAATAGAGAGGAATAACTTAATAAAGAATATCTACCAAAAAAACCCCCAACAGCTAACATTATAATTAATGGTGTGATGCTAGAAATTTTCTTGCTAAGATCAGAAACAAGGAAAGGATGACCTTTTCACCACTCCTTTTCAACACTGTATTGGATATTCTAGCCAATGCAATAAGACGAGGAAAGAAAATAAAAGGTATACAGATTGGAAAGAAGGAAATAATGCCATCACATATATGTAGGAAATCCAAAAGAAGAGACAAAAAGAAAGAAACCTCCTGGATATAATAAGTGATTATAGCAAGGTTGCAGCATGAGATTAAAACACAGAAGTTAATTGCCTTCCCAGAAATAGAGACACAGATGTAGAGAACAAACGTATGGACACAAAGGAGTGGAAAATGGGGGGGGGGGATGAATTGGGAAATTGGGATTGACATGTATACACTAATATATATAAAATAGATAACAGGAACATACTGCATAAAAATAAATTAATTAAATTTTTAAAAAAGTCAATTGCCTTCCTTTATACCAGCAATGAACAAGTGGAATTTGAAACTGAAAACATAATATCATTTTTTTTTAATTTATTTATTTTTGGCTGAGTTAGGTCTTTGTTGCTGCGCATGGGCTTTCTCTAATTGCAGTGAGCAGGGGCTACTCTTCATGGTGGTGCGTGGGCTTCTCATTGCGGTGGCTTCTCTTGTTGCGGAGCATGGGCTCTAGGAGTGCGGGCTTCAGTAGTTGTGGCACACGGGCTTAGTTGCTCCGTGGCATGTGGGATCTTCCCGGACTAGGGCTTGAACCCGTGTCCCCTGCATTGGCAGGCAGATTCTTAACCGATGCACCACCAGGGAAGCCCATAATATAATTTTTTTTTTTGCGGTATGTGGGCCTCTCACTGTTGTGGCCTCTCCCATTGCAGAGCACAGGCTCCGGACGCACAGGCTCAGTGGCCATGGCTCACGGGCCCAGTCACTCCGCAGCATGTGGGATCTTCCCGGACCGGGGCACAAACCCATGTCCCCTGCATCGGCAGGCGGACTCTCAACCACTGCGCCACCAGGGAAGTCCCCATAATATCATTTTTATTAGCACCCCCAAAATGAATTGATTCTATACAAATTTAATAAAATATGTATAAGATGTATATGAGGAAAACTACCAAACTCTGATATTAAAAATCCAAGAACTAAAAAATTCCATGTTTATATATAGGAAGACTCAATATTGTCAAGATGACAACGTTCCCCAACTTGACCTAAAGATTCACTACAATCCCAATCAAAGTCCTTGCAAGTTATTTTGTGAACATAGACAAACTAATCCTAAAGTTTATATGGAGAGGGAAAGGACCCAGAATAACCAACACAATATTGAAAGAGAAGAACAAAGTTGAGCTGATACTACCTGACTTCAAGATTTACTATAAGCTACAGTAATCAAGACAGTGTGGTATTGGTGAAGTATAGACAAATAGATCAATGGAACACAATAAAGACCAGAAATAAACTCACATAAATAATGCCAACTATCTTTGACAAAGAAGCAAAGACAATACAATGGAGCAAAGATAGTCTTTCAACAAATGGTACTGAAACAACTGAATATCCACATAAAAAAAAATCTATATACAGACCTTATACCCGTCACAAAAATTAAGTCAAAATGGATCATAGACCTAAATATAAAATGAAAAACTATAAAACTCCTAGAATATATCATAGGAGAAAATCTAGGTGACCTTGGGTATAGCAATGACTTTTTAGATACAATAACAAAGGCACAATCCATGAAAGAAATGATTGATGAAAATCATTAAAAACTTCTAAATTAAAAACTTCTGCTCTGTGAAGGACGCTGTCAAGAGAATGAGAAGACAAGGCACAGCCTGAGCAAAAATATTTGCAAAGGATATTTTGATAAAGGACTGCTATCCAGAATACACAAAGAACTCTTAAAACTCAAAAATAAAACAACGACACAATTAAAAAATGGTCCGAATATCTGAAGATACCTCACCAAAGAAAAAACACAGAAGCCAAATAATTATATAAAAAGATGTTACACATCATATGTCATTACAGATTTGAAAATGAAAACAACAATGATAAACCATTCACACCTATTAGAATGGCCAAAATCTCAGTGACAACACCAAATGCTGGCAATGATGTGGAGCAACAGGAACTCTCATACTATATGACATTCTGGGAAAAGGCAAAACTATGGAGACAATAAAAAGATTAGTGGTAGCCAGGAGTTAGGAGAGAGGGAGGGATGGCAAGGCAGAACACCTAAAACTGCTCTAAAAAATAAAGTCTATTTTTTTCAAAGGGATAAAAGATCTGAACAGATGCCTCGCCAAAGAAGATATATGGATAGCAAACAATTACATGAAAGATTATTCCCAACCTTATCTGTCATTAGAGAATTGTAAGAAAACAACAGTGAGATAACAATGCCCACTTAATAGGATGGCAAAAAAAAAAAAAAACATCAAAAGAAAATTGACAATACTAAATGCTGACAAGGATACAGAGCAACAGAAACTGTCGTTCATTTCTGATGGGAATGCAAAATGGTACAGCCACTTTGGAAAACAGTTTGGCAGTTTCTTATAAAGCTAAATGCAGTCTCACTATAATCCAGCAATTGTACTCCTAAATATTTACCCAAACTATCTGATAACTTATGTCTACATAAATACCTTCATGTGAATATTTATGGCCAAAACATAATTGCCCCAAATTGGAAGCATCCAAGATGTTCTTCAGTTGGTGACTGTATACACTGTAGTATACCCATACAATGGAATATTCAGCAATAAATAGAAATAAGTTCTCAAGGCAGGACATGACATGGAAGAAATTAAGATGCATATTGCTAAGTGAAAGATGTCAGACTGAAAAGACTATATACTGTATAATTCCAATTATGACTTGACACATTTACTGGTGGGTAGGAGTGAATTTTTCCTTCTGTAGTACTGGAATAGCTCCTTAACTAGTCCCCCTGTCTCCAGCCTTACCTTGGCACTGAAATAGCAGTGGCCTTTATAAAACAAAAAGATGATCATGTCATCTTTGTGTTTATAATACCTTAATGGCTTCTCACCATCTTAAGCATAAGTAGAAATATCTTAGCTTGGCTTATAGGTTGTTCATAGTGTGGGCCCTTTTCCAACCCAATCTCTGACAATTCCTCTCACTTACAGTCTTATTTTGCCAAGCTCTAGTTCTCCATACAAACTCTGACTTTTTTAAGGCTCCATGTTTTGTTTTTATCTTATGAGGTTATGAAGATAGCAATAGGAGTGGTGATGGGGCTACAAATGGAGACACGCAGTTGCTAGAGCTAAGTCTTCAAGACCAGAGTCATAGACACAGCCTCTTAAATCCATTTGTGCCCATATAGGCAGGAACCAAAATAAGTCTGGAGCAGAGGCCATGTGTGAGAGGAATAACTTATAAGATCCTTGGTTCTTTGTAAAAGAAGGCATTCAGTGGGGATCATATGAGATATTCCTCTGCTTGTCTGGGATATTTAGTCATTCTGAATCAGTTTTATGCTCCAACAAATTCCATATGTTTCCAGTTGCCAATTTCTTGTGTGTTCTCGTAATATAAGCCTAGGAAAAGAAATTCAGACATTAACACCATACACGTTCCTCTTCCAAAAAAGAGTAAAAATTAAAAATTAGAATTTTATATCCAAATCTCTTGAAAAATTTAGAAAAATACTTAATACAAGACAGGTAATTCTTCTTAAATATAATGGCTTGGTATAAAATATTATTTTAATGAAAATAATTATAAATTATTAAATTTAAAACTCTGGCTTAGGAAATCTGGTAATTTATTTCTTAAGGATCACTTATAATTAAATTGAATTATAATTAAAATGAATAATAATTTCCAACTTATATAAAACTGGTTCGAATTCCTGGGCACAGAATCCATAGCTTTTGACTTATTAACCTTCAAAAACAAATGAAGAGACAAAGCCAAATCAGCTGATTACCATATTTCAAAGTTAATTTCTCTTGTTTCTACTTTCAATTTAAATTCTGGAAAATTTATTGTTATTCAAACATACAAGCTAATTTTTAATTTAATATAAAGTTTTTTCTTGATTTTACATACTCTATAAGCATTCTCAAATCTCTACTCCCTATCAAACACGTTAAGAATTATAAGTCATGGTCCTGCTTTTTTCCCATTCTCATTTGTCATCCTAAAGCACTGTTGTCAGTACCAAATCCTTACCTTACCATTCCATACCAAAGTAAGTCAATTTTCAAGACTTGAAATGCGCTGAAGCTAGACTCCAAGGCTAGGTTTTCAGATACAAAAGCATCTCCCTAATAATTCTTGGAGATTACACCATTTATCTTTAAAAATTTCCTGCACAGAGAACTGACTTTAATTCTGTAACTCTTTCTCAGAGTGATATTTTTGTCAGAATGCAGGACAAGTCAAAATGTTCAGGCTTAAATAAACAATAATTTAAAAGCAATCCTTAGACCCCCATCTGGAACTAATTTACATCTCATTTGAACTTCTGGCATTATAAAGCAACCACTTTGATACTGCATTAATTTAAAATTCCCATTAAATTGCTCAATCTCCATGTTTTTATGGGGCTTAAATGTTTTTTATGTCAATTTATTTTGACCATCACAGGAAATAGAGCAGGGAGTAGGGGATGGGGGATGGGACTGCTTCAGAAACTATGGCTACATGAACAAATTTTTGTCCCCTGACTAGATCTGTTAAATTTTTTAGTTCAGCTAGAAATTTTAGGAGTTGAGAAGGAGGAGAACATAAGAATCAAGAGAAGTCACCATGAGATGACATTGAAGATAGATAGCACTTCTGTGCTAAGTCCTCTTTTCTTTATCTACATTGAGCATCTTAACTATGCCCATTGCATTTGCCAATCACTAGAAAGTATCATTCTAGCAATTATCAACTCTCTCCAGCTTCATGCTATGATGTCAGCTGCCTATGGGACAGTGCTTAGCAGTGACTGGGACATGACAGGCATTTAATAAATAAATGTTGAATGTATGATAGATGGGTAGATAAATAGAAGCATAGAAGATGGATGGATGGATGGATGGATGGATGGGTGGATGGGTGGATGGGTGGATGGATGGAGAGATGAGACTTCTCTACCTGGATGTTTTCATTAATGTCTCATGTTCAACGTGTTCAAATCCAACCTCACTTGCACTTAACTAATTTCTCCATTATATTCTGCCTCAGAGAATAGCTCAGACTTTTATTCCATATAGACCAATCCCTCTCTCACACTTTGTACAACAATTTCCATAGGTAACCAGCTCAAATTGAGCCATCTCCCTACTCAGAACCTGTGTGTGCCCATAGATTTCACTGTAAAATCCAAGCTCGTCAATGTGACATATAAGCTCCTTCAAAGTCTGGGCTGTGAAGAACCTCACAGCCTACCCCCTACATAGTTCCATCCACACACCACTCAACCTACGCTGAACGGCTTGTGATTCCTAAATGAACCAGGGTCTCCCATGACTCATGGGAGGCCTTTGAACATGATGCTCTTTGCTTACAGTACTCTCCCTAAGTTAGCAATTTCAACTCATCCAAGACCTAGCTCACAATTTAGGTCTAATATGAAGTCATTGCAAAGATCTTGCTTAGGGAATCCTCTGTCTTGCTTTCTTTCATGTCTAGCACAGTGATAAATAAATATTTAATGATTAAATAAATGTGTGTAAATCTCATATATGTGGGGAGGAGAGAAAGACTTAATGAGAGAGCCATACAAGAAGCATTTGAAAATATTAAATTTAGATATCAGTAAATCTGACATCTGATTTCTGTGCACACATCTTTGCTCTGAGCCCCTCTCCTTAAGATCTGACATTTCAGAGGATGAAAAAGAATATATATGTATAATTGAATCACCTCGCTGTGCAGCAACAATTAGCCCATTGTAAATCAACTACTCTTCAATAAAATGTTTAAAAATTAAAAATTAAAAAAAAAAAAGATCTGACATTTCAAGTCACACAATTTCCGGGTGCTTTTTTTGTCATCTCATTTCCAGGGCAGCCTATTTCCATAACCTTTCAGTGAAGAAAGGGCTTTTAGTCTGCTTTGACTAGGGGTCCTGAGATTCCAAAGTGCCACATTCTTGGTTTCAGCCATACTTGCAGCTGTTAAGCCCAAACTTCAAAGAGCTGTGCTGTCCCCCACAGGTCCTTCTAGATCAAATCTTTGTGCTGAGATTTCCATAGTTCAGTCCTTGATTTGAGGCACAATGGCCCAAGTTTCTTGGGGGAGGCTAGTGTAGTCAGAGAAAGAGAAGCCTGCTAAAAGGAAGAACATGAACTTGGGGCTTGGTGGTTGAAGAGAGACCCAGGAATAAAGTACAAAAGACCAGAAGTGTCAGATCCAGGGGGTGGGGAATAGGGAAATTTTATCTGGAGGCTTGATTTGACAGGAGGATGATTGAGGTCAGGGTGAGGGAAGGAAAAAGGTAAAACTGAACTTCCTCTTGTATTTTAGCCAAACCCCATCCATCTGAAAGATGGAACAGAAGCAATCATAGGATTGACACTTTATACATATTACTCTGATTTTGTCTATTACACTTTCTCTTCTGGAAAACACAAGAAGGTTTTCTCGCTTTGAGGCACTTAAGTCGGTTAGACTCACCTCACTCTGGCCTTCCTTCTTTTACCCAGGCATCATAACAGGACTTAGACAACATTCTAAATTACCCACATGTCTTTTGATTTTTCCTGGAACATGCAAAAGTGCAAATTCTCAGCTCCTCGAAAATAGGAACCGTGTCTTATTTTCTGTGCTGTCTTCTTCACTGCCTAAAATGTTTCCTGACATTCTATTCTGTGTTGTTGAAAGAAGGAACTTGTTAATGACTGAGGAAACTAGTAAGAAAACAGTTGCTTATCATATACTACTTTATGTCTGTATCATTGCACACTTGTTTTTTTCTTTTGCTCCATCTTTTAAAGACCTTTTCAAGAGAAAAACACAAATCTTATTTATATAAAATTTCCTTCTTGCATCTTGAAATTCATATTCTCTTTCTGTGTTGCCATGGTTTCTGGTCATGGATATTCCCTCCACTGAGGATGAAGAAATCTAGTCATGAACAAAAAATGCACTCTTCAAAGCATGCCTCTTTGTCAGATGTAAGCTCATAGGGAAAACAATTCCAACCATTCAGAATTAAATCATATCCATAGAAATATTAAAATACAGTGGTAAATATTGGACATTAGAAAAAGCATGCATTTTAAAGTAAACAAACCTGGGTTCAATCAGTTCTGTCACTTGACTGCTCTGCAAAATAGACAAGTTTATTTACTTTTCAGTTCAGGTTTCTTATGTGTAAAATAGGAACATTAATTCCTACTTTTGAGAGTGTTTATGAGAAATAAATAAGCTTGTAGTCCATATTCAATACAAACTACCCTTTTGAGAGTTAGCATTCCAGAAGTTCCATTAGTGTCTTTATTTAAATCACAACTAAAATCTACTTAATGGTATTTTCTAAGAGTGTATATACTTTAATCCAACAGCTCATATAGTTATTAAATAGGTACTTAGTTCTACAAAATTAATGTATTCAGCAATAAACTATCTCCACAGGTCTAAGGTAGAATTCGCTCTATTTCTGTAAGTAAGCTCATTTTTATTTCCCTGACGCTTATGAACACTGAAGGTTTGGAGTTAAACTTAGAGCTGATAGTAGTATGAGGTCTGGGGCTGTGGTTTCCTCTGGCCCGAGAGAAGGGGCCTGGAGGGTCCTGTAGGTTGACGAATCAGGTTTTCAATAGACATCTGAAGTAGGCATTGAACCTGAGAAGTGGTGCCATATATTCACTGGAAGTTCTGCTGTAAAGAAGATGTTTTCAGATAATAAAAGCACACTAGAGTACCAACCTGAGTACAGTAGTAATACGGGGGCCAAATAATTTATCCAGATTTTAATTGTTTCCTCATTGGTTTCTTCAAATATTTATTGAGCACATATCATGTATCAGGCAGTATGCCAGCCATGGGAGATAAAGGTGAACAAGGCTTAATCTCTGATCTCAGGTCACTCACAATTTGTAACACATAAGGTAGTATAAGTGAATAATTTACAAGGCAGCTGTGCACGTTTTATAATAGAGAAGAAACAAGTGACAATTTCACATCACAGAGGGAGTGATTAACGGCTTGGGAAGGCCAGGGAAGGCTTGAAAGAGGAGGTGATCCTTCACTGGTTACCACAAGTAGAAATGCTCTGGTGAATAGTAACATTATCTATGAGTCTATTGCTTTCTAAATACATCTTTCTTTTTCCCTTTCATTGATTTAGTTCCATTCTGGGTTACCTACTTAATATGCTGACTAGTTTTTAGCTTCTTTGGACTTTCCTGGGTGCAAAGTTAAAAAAGAAATCAGCCTGAAATTATTTATGGGACACTCGAAATGAGTAAGGATCTCTGCATTGTATTTAAAATAATAATTATTAACCTTGAAAGCAACCTTGAAAAAACATACAGCAAACCACGTTCCGATGAAGCCAAATGATACCATCAGGATGATTACATTTTCTCCCTGTGTGTTAGAACACCACGCATTACAGAATGAAAGGAGTAGGGTCAGTGCCCCACACGAAGGCAAGAAAAGAAGCCCAGGAGTGTTCAGAAGCGTCTAGAAACTCACTTTTTTTCTAGAGACATTTCAAGGCTTTATTTTCACCAGGGTTTTGATCCCTTTTTTGGTCACAAAAGCAGTGTTGGGTGACTAAACAATATATTTTCTTCAAAATAGACCCTGTTTCTAAAGTACATACAACTTTCTCCCTGAAATTTTTCAAATTAAGAGTCTAGTAACAATAGAGGAGTATACCAATAAGACTTGTCAGCTTTCTAGTGGCAAATTCCTCATCTGTAAAAAGAGGGGCTTCCACTAAAAGAGAGAGGGTGACACACTGGTGTCAGACAAGAGTGGGCACATATTTCAGGAAGAAATGTAAATAATCTGAGCCTCAATTTCTTCCTTGAGGTACACACATACCTATAATATGTGTATCCATATACATAATCACATGCATAGATTCCATGCTATGGGGCAATGAAGAGTAAACATATACATGTAAAGATATAGCACAGCACCTGACCTGATAGCACACACTCAATAAAGGAAGGTGGATAACAATACCGACAAAACTGCACGATTTTTTTCTTACTGTTTTCCCATTATAATTTTTATGATATTGTTTAAATTGAGGCTGTGCTTAGTGAAGTGAGGAAACCATTCCCAAGTGGTATTAAACTCTTTCCTCTTTCTCTTTTTCATGATTTTTCACATATTTTACTTATTGTGACATTTTCCCTATCACTCATAAAATTCAAACTGAAAGCAATTTAGTGTTGACTCTTGCTGCCCATTTAAGCTTGGTAATGTATACCATTGTTTCACATTTTTTGCTGGCCAAGTAGTTACACTGTAAGTAGTGTAATGAAGTAGAAACGGGAAGAAGAGGAAAAGAGAGACATTCTATCTTCTATGCATCATAATTTTGAGAAGTTTCACATTTGGGATACTGTGTAAGTTTACTATAATGTTTTTTCATGGTTTTTAAGCTTTAACATGTGTATTAAACATTGAGAAGTTTGGTTGTAAAAAAATAGGAAAAATAATTCAGATAACAGGCAGTAAATATACTTACAACCCAGAATGGACTCTGATTATGCTAGTATTATCCATATCTGCTTTCTTTTCCTATAACAAAAGTTTTTGTTTGTTTTTCATAGCATAATTAAAACTCTTCATGAAATAATTGCTCTCAATTTAATAGACTCTTGTGGAAGGTCATTTAAAAGTATTTAAAAGTTACCTGGTCTTACAATTTAAAAATAAATATATTTTGTATGAAAGTCCTGCAGGTTACCGAATAAAAACCATATACATCACTTAATACATATTCATAATAACTTTTCATTACGATATGAATGTAGGAGATAATGAGCACCATCTTAGCATAATATGAAATTAAGGGTTTTCACTGGGTGTGTTACCAGGATCAAAGGCAAGTTCAAAAGTTAGTCGAAATGGGCAGGTGAAAGTTAATGTTCCTTGAAGTACTCTCAATTGAAGCAGAAATTCTTTTCCTATCCTAAAAATTCGGACCTAACTATTTTAAACACTTTTCAGCTGGATTTTTTCCCAAGATAATCAATTGACCACGATTCTATAAGCACATGATAATTTTCCCATAATAAATGCTTATTGTTGTATGCTACTGAGTTTGGGGTTGTATTTGTTACATGGCAATTGCTAACTGATACAGAAAGAAAGGAAAGGTTTCATAAAGGAGGTTATATTTGAACTAGATTTTGAAGGATGATTAGGATTTTATTAGATAAGGACTTTCAAGGCAGCAGTAACAATGTGATTAGAGGCATTAAGAGATGAATATGCGTGATGTTAGTAAGGAGTACAATCAGTCTGGTGGGGTGATGTAAGGAGTGCTATGGGAAATGATTGAAATTCATGTTGCAGAGGTATATGAGGATCCAGGAGAAGCAAAAGAATCAACTATGAGCCACAAGGTGATATTGCTATCCATATATTATAGATGAGAAAGCCAGAGTTTGGAAAGGACAGGTAATTGGAGACTGTTTTAACTGAGAACACATTCAATATGCATCAGTAAAGAGATAAAAGTTCCTTTCAGACAAAAAGACTAGATTTTTAATAATAAGGATACATCTTTAAGAGACCTAGAGAAAAGACAATGATCACAAATATTTAGGGGGTCTCATATGCTTAAGTATCTTACAACACAGTTGTATTATACAGATTGTTAATCAAGTTATTTCATGATTGTATAAGTGAAAAATAATGACATCTATAACAGGATTTTTTTTAAGAATATGAGTCTAAAAAGTAACCTTTGAAAGTTCTGTCTGAATCTCTCTTGAATTTATCTCTTAAATTTTTTTAAAGTATAAGAATATCATGTGTGTTAGTTTTCATTTACCTTGAAAAGTTCACTTCTTTCTAAGAGTTGGTTTATTGCACAGATTACATCCAATCAATTTTCATTTAAAAATATCATTCTAGTCATTAAAGCTGGTACTTCAGATGTCTGCCTCATCGTGATAATGACATCAGCAATTATTTTGAAAAACTATCCCAGTCTTGTTAACCTTTAGAAATAGTATGGCTATTTTAATATAGAAACTTTCCCATCTAACTCTTGCTTATAAACAGAATTTTATCCTATTTATTTATTATCTTGATGTCGCTTTTAATAATATTTCTTTCGATTAAGTTCTACTTAGTGAATTTTCCGTTTTGTTGGGAACTAGCTTATATTGATAATCATGACAGACAGGAAATAACCTAATCAACTACTATACTTATTATTGCTCATTCTGCTTTAGCCATACTGGCTTGCTTAATATTCCTTGAGCATATCAAGCACACATTCCTGCTGTAGGGCCTTTGCACTGGCTGTTCCCTCTTCCTGAAGCACTGTTCCCCCCACATATCTTCCCTCATCTCTTTCTTCTATCACCTTCTCACCGAGAATTACCCTGGTCACCCAATCTTAAATAATAACTCTCACACCCTCATCTCCCAATACTGAATCCCCCTTACCTTGCTCTTCCTATTTTATCTGATAGCACTTAACACCTCTAACAGACTATTGTAATTTATTTATTATTTTTATTTTTTATCTGTCTCCTCCTAGAAGAATATAAGCTTGGTAAGTTCAGAGATCTTTGTCTCAATTGTTTACTGGATTATTGCAAACACCTAAAACAGAACCTGGCACAGAGAAGTCACTCGAAAAATACTTATTCAATGAGATGAGGTCAGCGAACGTTTGGGGAAAAGATGTGAGAGTTCGTTCAAGTTTTAACAGAGTCATTGGCTGCTGTGTGGAGAGTAGTTTAAGGGAGTACTGGGGGTGCAGTTAAAATAGGGACACCACTGAGAAAGCAATTGTATTATCGTTAAGAGGTAAAACCATGTGATGAGAGTAGTCATGGTGGAGGAGGTGAGACTTGGTAAGATATATCCCATACGAAAATTATATTTCATAATAAAATTATAATAAAACTAGGGATGAAATAATACTGGTGAAGTTTTGTAATTGCATCAATAAATGGTGAATGTCACTTAAGCACCTCAGACAATTTAAATAACAATAAAGCCTTTAGCAGATATCATTTCCAAAGATGTAAAATTATTTGCATTCTTTTGACTAATAATTTTACATTATGATATTATTGAAAACTTAATAATATCTAAAATGCATTTGTCTTTTCCATGAATAATCTGTGAGAGATGAAAACATGTTTTCAAAAAATGAATATATGACATGTCCATTTTTCAAAATGGCTTTTGATGATTTTTACTGCATTTGAAGTAGATTGAATTTTTTTTAAATGTATGATTCTTTTGTTAAAATAACCATGACATAAAGATGTAGATCCCTTTAAAAATGTGTAGACTGATTTCATTGATTAAGCCGAGCAGCACTGCCCATTGCAAGGTGACAATCTGAAACTAAGCCCAAAACCCAGGAGTCAGCAGGTATGACGTTATCAACAACAAAATGATAACTCAAAGGTGCACCAGAATCATTTTTATATTCTTGGAACAAATTGTTTAAAACCAAACCCCAGAACTGATTTACTCCAATATTAGGCAAAATTCTAACAAGCTTGTTAATATGGCTTATCCATCTTTGGAATGATAAAAGTAACAAAGTACATTTATAGATAGGTTATTAAAGGTAGTCTCGGAAACCGTAGCAAAAAGATAAAGCCATGGGGCTTTCCTGGTGGCACAGTGGTTGAGAGTCCGCCTGCCGATGCAGGGGACGCGGGTTCGTGCCCCAGTCCGGGAAGATCCCACATGCCGCGGAGCAGCTGGGCCCGTGAGCCATGGTCTCTGAGCCTGCGCGTCCGCAGCCTGTGCTCCGCAACGGGAGAGGCCACAGCAGTGAGAGGCCCGCGTACCGCCAAAAAAAAAAAAAAGAGAGAGAAAGCCATGGTATTTCAGGGAGGAAAATATTATATATGCGTGTATATGAAAAATTATATTTATATAACCAAAAATTAAAAATATGCAAAAGCCCTAGCGCTTTAGAATTGCTTTGCCTCAATGACTCTACAGCTTCTAAAAGTATCGCCACATAACTACACAGGGCACTAATCAAGATTCTTAACTAAGATCCGGACGTTTAAGAGTGATTTAGTTCTACTCGGTATACTTGGTTTTGAAAGGCAATGGCCTGTCTAAAACATTTTATAAAGATTTCTTTGCGAAATGATTAAATTTAAATGGTCTGGGAACTGGGGTACTTCAAACTTCAGTTATGTAAAAAATTTTGTTAATTTTAATAGCTCATGGCTTGAAATGCCAGATAAATGAATTTTTCTAGGTCACAACATTTTGAGTTAAAACTCCATGTTCTGACAAAATGTGAAACTCTTTGAATACTGTAAGCAGTTATGTTGACTAACACTGACAATTGAAAAACAGAAGAATATCTGTCTAGGGCTTACAGTTTCTTACATGAAAAAAAAAAAAGACAGTCTCAAGAGAGTGGACAGTGACAGACTCTGCAAGTTGAAGATCAAACCACACGTACACTCACCGTGGGAAGTATTATAAGGTCAGTGGCCTTGCTACTTTAGGCACTGCAAATATTTTGGCTCAAATTCGGCCTCACACTCTGTAATTAGAAAGAACATTGCTGCTTTCAGTCTCCAGCCAAGGCACGTTTACTTGTAGTCTGTTTTATGAGGTTTTCATTGCAATTTGCACTGGGATCTCTCATATAAACCACTGCGGTAGGAGGGTATATACCCTGTTGATCTTAACAGAGGCAATGGACAAAGGAGAGACTGACGGTGACTTTCAACTAAATAGTCTTTTTTCTCCAAGGATTATCTTTATAGACTACTACATAAAAGGCATTTCAGTAAAACTACCATAATAGACATTTTTAAATGATAAAATACAGTAGACATTGATTCTTTAGTTAGGGTCAGTGGGATCCCAGAAAGACCATCAAGGGTATTCAAAGGGCTGGTGAGCCTGCTGAAATTATATACTAGACTGTGTGTATATACATTTTTCCAGGGAAAGGGTCCAAAGTTTACATTCTATTTTTAAACTGTCTGTGATACTCTCCTCCAAAAAAAGTTTTTTTTAAGATTAAAAACCATTGTTTTCAACTATAATACAAGAATAAGAAAATGTTCAGCATGTGTCCCATCGGTTTTTTAAGGACAATAGAATCCACCTCTCTCAAGCATCGCTCTTTTTCTGACTCACCTTCTAGTTAAATATTAGCCAGATGGCCTTGGCCTTAAATTCAGTTTAGACAATGGAGAAAGTACAGGCTTTGGAAACAGCCTCTTGAATTCACATCCTGACTCAGCCACTAACTAGCTAGGTGAGCTTAGTTAAATGAGTTAACCTCTCAGAGCCTCAGTTTCCTTATCTGAAAAATGGGGTCAATCCTAGTACCTGCCTCTCAGGGGTGAAGCGCTGGTCGAGGAGATCATGCAAGTGAAGTGAATAGAATAGTTCCAGATCCTGACAGTAAGTACTTCATTGACCTTACTTTTGAGAAGCTTTAGTGATTCACTAATAAAGTCTGTAATTTTGAATATTTTTTATAATACAAATATCTTTTCATTACAGTAAAAATCATCACATTTTAACTGGTCTTTATCAATCATTATCAGTATTCAAACTTTAGACATCCATATTGTAATGCTTTACGGCTACATTCATTGTTTTGCTAAAAACTGTATATGTGCGCATTTTCACATTGTGATGTTTTTAACTCCGTGACTAAAGGAACAAATCTAAGATGTTCATTAATGCACAACAAACCATTAAAACATTACACCAATTTTTAGGCCACAATATGAAAGTTTAAAAATATCTGTATAAACATAAATCGATATATCGGGTTTATATTGGGTTTATATGCCCAGGAAACATAAAACACATATAGTTGTATGGGCTATTTCTCTTTCCTGATGAGGGTAAGAACTATAAGAAAATTAACAAATTTGATTGAAATGTTGTTCTTTTTTTCCACAGCTCTTGTAGTGAGATTTCTGACCAAACGGTTCATCTGGGAATATGATCCCACCCTCGGTAGGTCAAATTTTGTTTCATCCTTCTCTCTGATCAAAGTTTTGACCCAAAAGAGAGAATGACATTTTCTGTTGCAACGTTTTTAAGCATCTTGCAGCTATTTGGGAAGTGCTTTATCAAATCATGCGAAGAAGCCCTGTAAGAAGATGGATGTTCGTTGCATGCCATCTGTGCTTAGAACCCTGTGGAATTTTAATGCATAGAATGAAATCAGGTCAAACCAGAGACAAGGAGGAAATGGGTACAACTTGATGCTCTTCCATCAGTAAATGTAGCGTCATTCTAGTGGGAGAAAGAGGATGCAGCGGTCGTGGCTAATTGGGTGTGGGAGAGAATGGCATGGGGAGGAAAGGATAACAGTAATATAAAACTTGTGAATGCTCATTTTGGGAAAATGTATAAATAATCTATGTTTCTCCCCCTCTTCTATCCAATGAATCTGATTTAAGCCTATTTAAAAAATAAAAAAGCAGCAAAAATTGATATCTCTGGATCTTGAAAGTAGCAGTGGATGGATGAGGTATTCGTCACATGTATTTTTCATAGTCCAAAGCAGAGTACTTATTCGTAATCTATTTAGTTCTCATCTTCAGAATAACACTGAAAATCCATGGGTTCCAAATAAGCTACGATTTGACTCTGAATTAAGCCTTTGAGTTTTTGTTTGTTATGCTTCGGGACCTCAGTTGGTTTTGTAAAGGTCAACGTCTTTGAAATCCATATGAAGAGAGAGAGGCATACATCGTTTCATTACCAGGCACAGTGTCCCAGACGGAGCTGGCCTTACTCAGAATGATGAAGTGGGGCAAGGTGATTCCTGGTTTGTTTTTTGTTTTTGTGTTTATCACTACAAGGTTACACACATTCAGTTTAAAAGGGGGCTTTCTTTCCTCTTGTGACTCCTTTCATTGCTTTTACTCATTCATCTGACAAGTATGTATTAAATGCCTCCTATGATGATTCTAGGTGCTGAGGATAAATCAATAGGCAGAGGGAGAAAACATGGGCTTTGGTTGAACTTACAGTCTAATGAAGAGAGAAGAGTCAAAAAACAAATATATACATGTCAAATAGTGATAAGCATTACAAAGGGAAACTGAACAGGGAAGGGGGTAGAGAGTGATCTTATATTTTATCTAATCTTTAACTTTTTCATCTATAGAATTTATTTTACTGAGAAGTAAAAGGTGAAGACCCAACATCTTTTCCAAATAGTTGACCAACTGTCTTCCTATTATTTACTTAACCATCCCCACCTTTCCCCACTGCTTCCAATGCTGCCTTTTTTTCATACATGGGATCATGCATGTGAGGAGGCAGTTCTAGATTTGCTTTTCACATCCAATGCCACTACCACACTCTTTTGATAATTGTATGTTCCTGAGAACATGGTGAAACCCAGTAGAGAAAGCCTTCCTTCTTTACTTTTTTACAGAATTATCTTGGCTACTATCTCTAGTTTATTCTTCCAGGTCAATTTTTAAAACTCTATCATAACATGACATAATTTTTATTGGAATTGCATTAAAACTATAAATTACTTTGAGAAGATTCACAGCTTTAAGATATTTAATCTTTGAATCTAAGAGAACAGCATGTCTCTACATTCATTAATCATCTCTGTTTCTGCTTTTAAATAAAATGTTTTTCAACATCAATAATTTTTGACATGTTTTAATATAGCCACAATCTAATCTTAAGATGATATATGTGGATCTAAAAATGCACTTGGTTTGAAAAAATCATTCATTATCTATTGTTTGCCCCACCTAAGTAAATGCTTACTCTCCTCTTATATTTTTATTACTTATCTAAGTTTTATAAAGATTATAGTCCCTGAGAATCTTGATAATTTATGGGAGTTTAATAGAAAAATACTAATTTTATTTAACTGTACCAGTACATCTCAATGAAAGATGAAGCTTCTAAAAAATGATCTCATAAAATTTTTGAGCTCTCTCTGAATATGTTCTAGTAACTAATGTTACTTTTTAATTAGTCTTGGAACCATTTTCCCTTTGGTTTTATTCCTTCTGAAAAACGACAGCTATTAATAGAAATCTCCTGCATCAGTTATCTGTAACTCGGGATTCCTTCACTAAGAATAATGAAATTTTGGGCTTCCCTGGTGGCACAGTGGTTGAGAGTCCTCCTGCCGATGCAGGGGACACGGGTTTGCTTCCCGGTCCGGGAGGATCCCACATGCCGCGGAGCGGCTGGGCCCGTGAGCCATGGCCGCTGAGCCTGCGCTTCCGGAGCCTGTGCTCCTCAACGGGTGAGGCCACAACCGTGAGAGGCCCGCGTAGCGCAAAAAAAAAAAAAAAGAAGAATGAAATTTTATTGAGTGACCTTGTACCGTGCTGCTCCAAAAGGATTGCAGTTGCTAGGCAACAAGAGTGCTCATCTGACTTCAGGAGTATCAGATAGATGGCTCACTCCCAGGTGAGGCTTTCATTCAGTCACCCTGGAAACTGGATGTGTGTGTGTGTGTGTGTGTGTGTGTGTGTGTGTGTACACTCATGTACTAGAAGTCACTAATGTTCTAGCCTACAGGAGTTTCCAATCCATCTGATTCAAGATGAACCAAGAATTTCCTGTATGTAACTTCATACTATTATTATAGAGTTTCAAAACCACCATCCAAAGGGAAAGCTACCTAGAAAGTAAAATGGCATATTTGCAAAGGACAGTTTTGAATTCTGAATGCACAGCCTTCCTCCAAAACATGGGGCCTTTTTTCAACCTGTAACAGAATTATTGCTCCATGAGATGCTGAAGATGATGAACACCATTCAACATGTTAACAACACTGGAATATCTATTGCTCTGAGATAATTCTATAAAGCAAATGCTTGCTACAGATAATTCTTGCTTCAGATAATTCTATAAAGAAAATAGCAAGTGATTCCCAAAATTTAGATATTTTTTTTTTAAGGAGAGGAACTATCACAGGAATTCCAATTAGGGATGGAGGCTCAGAGGCTGAGGGAAAATTAAACATTCTGGTGGCACTTACATTTCATAAAAGAAGGAAATATTATTAGCCTCCAAGTGTTTTGAAGGATATAATCTAAGAAAAAATTCAATCCCTTACATTGGACAATTTTAGTTTTCCTTAAATTTTTCTCATTTCGCCACGGACCAGTGAAATCTTTGTCAGAGGCCAGAGCTGGTCTGTGAATTGCATTCGAAAACCACCGCTGGAGCCTATAGGATTTGGGACTTGGACCACCTAACCAGGAAAAACCCCTGATTGATGGAGGTGGCAGCAGTGTTCTGGGTGCAGGACAGCTTCTGTGTTCTGATTAGATTCCAAAAAAAGAACTGAATCTCTACCTCTGAGAGTCATATTACCTTCAGAAAATGCTGATCATGGTAGAGAACACAGACAAAGGCTTAGATCGTGTACAGTTGTGTGTGTACGTGTACTTATGCTTGTTGGGGGCAGTTGGAGAGAGAGAGAGAGACTACTACTACCTAGGAGGCACCCTACTCTGTGTTTGAATGGATTATGGTGTCTCTACTTGGTTAGTAAAGGCTCAGACAAGAGTGAGGGTAGGAAGTGGGAGACATATTGGACACACTGACACTCTGATTTTGAGATTGGTTCTTCCTGCCTGCATTACAATTCCCTCTGCTTGGAAAGGCTCATTCTAAGAGAGAGACACACCCGGAACAAATGCTCTCAACTGGATACTAAAGCAGAGGTGCTCAGACAACTCACAGAACTATTTAATATTGGCACAGCAAGGAACTTTGAGATCGTCATTTGGCAAATAAGGAAGCAAGTCCAAAGAAGTAAATTTATCCAAGATTACGTGGCTAGTTTGTGGTTAGACCAGCAATAGAACTCCAGTTAGTACAATTCCCACTATAGCATAAATAAACATTACTGTCATTGTTACTGTACTAGCCAAGTGTCCATATTAATATGTTGAAATTTGCAGAAGAGCTAAATTAGTGAAAGGATTAATCACACAAAACATCCCTTTGAGCATCAGCTTCTTTTAGTATACAAAATATACTTCTGTTTATAAAATGGTAATGAATATAGGTTATAAATCATGTATCTCTCATATACAGCGAACTTCAGATATATGTTTAATATATATATATATTTAATATGCCTAATTCCATCTTGAAACTAATATTGACCTTACAGTATACAATATTTGGTTCACTTCAAAGTATCTCTTAAACAATCATTCTCCCTAACATTCAAGAAAAAAGACTAAAAATTATCATTCTCTGTTAGTATGAAAAAAAGAAAAGTGTTTCCACCCTCCAAACACATACACATTTATTCTCATGTTTTAGAATGAATAGTAGAATTTCACTCCAAAGTACTTAGTACATTTTTTAGAATTATCTTCGGATAATTCTAGCACACGATGTACAAGGTTTTGCCTCTGTAAGCAATGTTTCCACTGTTTTACATGTAGACATGGGTTCCTAATGAGAGAGAGAAGGGGCTTAAAGAAAAAAATGCTTCAAATGGCATGAAACCAGTGTTCAGCTTAGATGAAATCACTGCTACCACCCGCTGCTCTGTCTGTGGCTAACATTCCCTCATTTCCTGCCTTTCAACGTTTCCGTTTCGGTTAACAAACAGCCAAAGAATCGCACAACTTCATACCATTTTCATTATATTTTATTCCCCCCCTACTGTGACCTTCTGTGGTTGAAATACATATCCTATTTATCATGGGGGCAACTGAGAAAAATGTCCCTGTCAGACAACTTTTGGTGCAAAGAGATGGGCTAGAGCCCAGAACTCTTGTTTTCCAGGCTCCAGGGCTGATGCCAGTCCTTTCAAAAGGGAAGGCAGCGCAAAGGTCACTGCAGAGCAGTGGAGAGAGAAACAAAAAGGGCATGGATCCTAGCTGTGTGCTGCCCTCTGGCCTCTCCTCTTCAGGCTGGAGCACTGAAGATGAAAAGGAAATAACTGAGAGAAAACTTCTAGATGAGTAGCTACTGTAAATGGTATTTTAGAGCATTCAATTAGACAAAACAATAATCTCCCATTTAACATAGAAGAGTAGGGGGATGGAGTGATCTAGAATTGAGAATCATTGTACATACCACATAGGGATTACGTATTATAGGAAAATGACAGTAACGTAAAATACACTTGTTAAAATCTATTGAACATAATCCCATTTTCATTTTTTAAAATGGAGGAATAGTGATTCACAATAGTATATTAGTTTCAGGTGTACAACATCGTGATTCAATTTTTTATAGATTACACACTATATAAAGTTATTATAAGCTATTGGCTATATTCCCTGAACTGTACATTTATTTACAATAGCCAAAATATAGAAGCACCCTAAATGTCCATGGCCAGGTTATCATTTATATGTGGAGTCTAAAACAAAACAAAACAAAACAAAACTTCATTTTAAAATTTTATTTTTCAGAAAATACATTCGCAATGGGCCATGCCTATGGCAATGATCATTACACGCGACTGATGGCAGGTCGAAGGCTAGCTTGGCTATAGCGCTGCTTAGCTAAGTTTCCTTTCTGTGGCTTCTATTTTGAGTAGGAGACTTGATTTACAACAAAGTTACTTAAAACCGTGGTCAGAAAAGAACTGTAAAATAGTTGATGAGCAGAAGAAATGAAAGTCAGAAACATGAGACAGATAGAGAGGAAATGAAATAAAAACACTGGTTTACTGGCTACCCTGATGAGAAAGAAACTTCTAAGTTTTAGTTAGTTGCTTGGTTAGTGATTTGGGTACCTGAAGTGCAAATAATTGAGTTAATTAATACTTCAGTTAATCATGCTGCTGTTTTCCTGGCACCGTGTCATGTGTATGTGAAGCCTTTATATTATTTCACTTTATTTTTCCTGCATCCCCTCTTCTGACATTCACTGCCCTCCTCTTTCCCATAGGTACATAATCTAATATGGTTGCCACTTAGCACGGTGGTTCAAAGCCTAAATTCCCAAAGCCAATCTTCTGGGTTCCAGTCTCAACTGTACCTACCACTTAACACCTGTGTCACCTTCAGCAACTTATTAAATGTTGTTGTGCCTCAGTTTCTTCACATAAAATGGATCTGATAGTAATACATACTGCATGAAATATTTGTAAGGAGTAAATGAGTTAACATAAGTAAAGCGTTTAGAACCATTCGTGTTCAAATGATAAGCGGTATGTGCTAGCTATTACATATTTTTTGAAAAAAGTATTTTTCTATATATGCATATACTTTAAGTTTATATACATTTTATCATGCTGTAGATCTACCTATAGAAGTAATCATGTGGTTTTTTTTCTTTAGTCCTTTAATGTGTTAATTGCACTAATAGTTATAAACACTTTGCATTACTGAAATAAACTCTACTAGTTTATGATGTACTTTTCTTATTACACTGTTGGATTCAACTGGGTAATATTTTATTTAGAATTTTTGAATCTATGTTTAAGAATAAAATTAGGCTACAATTTTTTCTCTTTTCTCTTCGTATTACTTTTGCAATACTTCTTGTTGGAGTTTGTGTAATGGGTAGCTATTCTTTTTTTTTGTTTTTCTAGAACAGCTTCTTTAATGTTTAATAGCAATCTCCTATAAAGCCAATTGAGTGTAGTTATTTCATTATGACAAAGAGAAATCTACAATCAGCATTTAAATTTCTTTACCCACTATTGATCTACTTGTGTTCTATTTCTCATTGCAACAATCTGTGTATTTTTTTCTCTCACAAAATTTATCAAGTGTTTGAAATTTGTTTGGTATACAGTTCATAATATTATTTTATTTTTATTACTATTTCACCAGAATGTGTAATTATTTCCCCTTTTTATGCTAAATTTTGTTTGATCGCACTTTCTCTCTTAATTTATTAGTCAACATTGCCAGATTTTTACCTTTCCTCCACCCTTTTTTCTTTAAATTTTTCAAGCACCGTGCTTTGGTTTTGTCAACCTTATCTAATGTTTTCTCTTTTACTTCTTTCCTCATATCTTCTTGGATTTATTCTGTTTTCCTCTTCTAACAGTTGAGTTGAATAATTTGCTCACTTTTTTCAGTTCTTCCTTTTTGTCATGTCATCATTTGGAGTAAGACAAGTATATTAGCTCACTCAAACCTGCCTCTGGTCTCTTCCCCCACCTCCAACCTGATATATTGTTGTTATCTAGAACTGTAATTCTGGATTGCTTTCGTTGTAGTTTCATTGCTTTGCTTGACTCCATTAGGATCCTGAATTCAGTTTTGCTGAGGAGAAGCCCAGGGTCAATCTGAATCACATGCTTTTGTAGGTGATGTGCTTTTTTCCTTTAGATCCTTTAAAATTTTCCTCTTTGTCATTGATATCCTTACATTTTGTTGTAACAGGTTGAGACATGGGACTTTTTTCCTTGTGTGTCCTGTTAGTTCTTTTTTAAAACTTATTTTATTGAAGTATAGTTGGTTTACAATATTGTGTTAATTTCTGCTGTCCAGTGAAGTGATTCAGTTATACATATATACATGCTTTTTCATGTTCTCTTCCATGATGGTTTATCACAGGATATTGAATATAGTTCCCTGTGCTATATAGTAGGGCCTTGTTGTTTATCTATTCTATACTGTCAGTCCTTTTGATATGAAGTTGTTCAATGCCTCTCATCCTGGGAAATTCTCAGTCACTACAACCTCGAATATTTTCCATTCTTCTATGGATTTTATTCTCTCTTTGAGGCTGATTTTATAGTAGAAAATAACATGTCTATTTCTATTATCCATATCTCTTATATTTTACTTTCACATTTGCCTTCTTATCATTTACTTATCATTTACTTATCATTTACTCCCTTCTTATCATTTACTTATCATTTACTTATCATTTACTCCCTTCTTATCATTTACTTATCATTTACTCCCTGCTTTCAGGGAGAGTTCTTCAACCTGAACTTCATCAACTTAATCAGTTATTGAGTGCTTTATGACAGTTGTTCTAGTTTTCATATACAGCAGCACCATTTTAACTTCTGGTTTCCATTTCACGTTCAGGGGCACACTCAGCCATCTGGTGCCCTTGGCCCTGCTAACTTCTCCTGACTCCAGCAGAGCTTGGGGACTACTCTGGTATCATCCTACCAGCCTCCGGCTGGTATTGAACTGCTGCCATTTTTCTACCTTGAAGAGGCAACATGAACTCTGCTTTGTTCCCTCTCCCCTCCATGCTGCCCAGCCCTCCTCCATGTTGGGTAACTGTTCTTCACCAACCCCCAGTCACTGGGGTCCAACCACCTTCTACTGCCCCAAGGGTCCCTCATAGCTTTACACAGTCATTTTTTACATGGATAGCCATCCACTTCCCTCTAATGTTTATTACATTCCTAGGGTTGAGGTCTAGATAGAAATGAACAGCTTCTGTCTATATGCCATCTTGTCTGGAACAGGAATTAACATGATTCCAGAAACTGGAGTTTTAGGAGTATGAAGGTAGAATGCACTTGTGGGAATCACGTTCTCATTTTAGGATGTAGAGGCCTCATTCTAGAAGGAAGAGAGCATCAGGAAGCTGGCCTCATAGGAGAATAAAATAAGAGGCAAAGACTTCCTGGGATGCACATTCCCTTATGCTATAAAAACAGACATACTCCTGTCAATAATTGGTAAGTCTAAGCATCAAATTAAATCATGCACTTATTTACCTTTTCACCTTCTTTTTCACCTTTCATCAGAATCAACCTACCGACACCAAGCAACCATTGATGATGAAGTTGTCACCATGGAGATACTGGATACTGCTGGCCAGGTGAATGAGGAATAAGCTAAAATATTTTCTGGATCAAATAAAAAATGAGATGTGCATAATATGAACAAAATTAAGATACTTTCCTATAATTAGCTAATGATGCCTAAAGACTTTTTAAATTTAATTATCTAGTTATTTTAAATACAATATTAACTTATTTGCAACAGTATTAACTTATTTGCATATGCATCCTTATGTAAATTACCCAGTATTCCAAAGGGGTTTTGAAAATATCATAACATTCACATAATATCATCTAGAATAGAATTGCCCACCTATATTTTGTGGAGTTGGAGAGATCTCCCAAAACTCCCATTGGAATGCTGTGATAAAGTTAAACAGATATCATTACTGGAGAAGTTCTCAGAGCCTTAATATGCTTATGTATAAGGTGAATCTTTAAGAAATTTACTATATATTATATTCTAAACTTATATGACCTTAGAATCTTTTTTTGGAATACTTCATTTTAAGAATCCCTTCTGTAATATTCTTTTCAGACCTTAGCACATCCGATTGAAAATTTGAGCCACATCACTGAACAATAGTAATTTATTTTAAAATGAAACTAATATAAATTTGTTTTGTAGCCAGTCGTTCTGAAATTATAAACAAGTTCATAGGTAGGTTTGGTTCCCAAGATTAGGCATGACCACTAAGAATGAGGGTTAGGCAGCTGAAGGATTTCATGGTGCTTTTCAGTTACTTGGGATCCCAAGAAGACTTGAATTAAAGTATTTAATTCAAGAAATATGCTTGCAGCTAATTATACAGTTTTCCTTCTCATCACTACCTGCTCCCTATATATGCTCTCACCTTCCAGCACTGATTCTAAAGAGAGGCAGCAGGGAAATACTTGCCTGCAGAAATCATTTGAGCCTATAAAGGCAATGCATTTTCAAATCACACATGCTGCCTTCTTAGGAAGCAGGGATCACCCACTTTGAGAATCACTGCAAATGAGGTTCTGTCATTATTGGGACTGCATAATATTTGGAGGGTGTTGAGATAGAAAAAGAAGCCGAAATCCCCAGACTTTGAATTTGACTCTCTATACAAGTTTTCACTGTTTTTCTGTCCTGGGGGCTAATTGTCTCTAACCTGAAGAGAGAAAAAAATTTTTAAAAAAAATCAAAACCAGTTCACTATGCCGTGCCTCTAATCCTGATCTCAAAGGATGGGATAAGGTCTACTTGTCTGTTGCCTACCGGCCAATTCTTTATTTGTGATGAAAAGTCTCAGAGGCAATATGCTCAACTAAGAGTATAATTTCTTTATAATTCTTGGGATTACACACTTAATGATGTGGCAAGAAAAAAATCAGAAGCCGAAAGTTAGGTTCTATGCAGTTAGAAAATGTTTCGTTCCCTAAGTAATGCTTCCACTCCAAACTGACTGAGAAGGTCAGCTTGTTCAGGCAGACTACCAAGAAATTTTAATGACACTGAACATAAGGAATAGTCATTAAGGGATCACCGTTAGCATTTGCAGCATCTATACAGGGCAATTACTGCCAGGTCTCCCGACTGCCGTATTTTCCTTGCCAACAGGAAGACACCATTCAGAGGGAAGGACACATGCGATGGGGGGAAGGCTTTGTGCTGGTCTATGACGTTACTGACCGAGGAAGTTTTGAGGAAGTGCTGCCACTTAAGAACATCCTGGATGAGATCAAAAAGCCCAAGAATGTGACTCTCATCTTGGTTGGAAACAAAGCTGACTTGGACCACTCCAGACAGGTTAGTACAGAAGAAGGGGAGAAGCTGGCCACAGAATTGGCATGTGCTTTTTATGAGTGTTCTGCCTGTACCGGGGAAGGGAACATCACCGAGATATTCTACGAGCTGTGTAGAGAGGTACGTCGCCGGAGGATGGTCCAGGGCAAGACGAGGCGACGCAGCTCCACCACGCACGTCAAGCAAGCCATTAACAAGATGCTCACCAAAATCAGCAGTTAGGCAGCTCTGTTCTTGTGAAGGCCCTGCTCAGGTGGGTTGGGTAAATGGAAACACTTTCTTGCCCTTTTTCCCTTTTTCTCCCCCCAAATAAAATACTCCATTCCTTGTTCTGACTCTGGGAAACATCTGGGCTTCCCACTGGTCCCAGCCTCCCATATGTTGGGAAGTTATAGAGTGTTTTAATGCAATTTCAGTGCTGACAATCTCTCTTTTGCCTGCTTGAATAAAATATGCTCTTTTGCAGTTTGAACATGTAATCACCAGATTCTGCAATGGCTGTGTTCGCATTAAGCTATTTTTAGGCATCTTCACCTTGCTTCGATAGGTGGAAGTCTTTTCCAAGGCATTTGTAAATTCCATTCCTTGTCAAAGTCTACAAATGATCACCCTAAAAGTCTAAGACAATAGAAAATACAGTGAAAACACAGGAAGAGTACTTAAGATGTTGGACCAGGGAATAGAGCCTTAGTTTCTATTTGAAGTGAGGATTTTTCTGAATTATCTTAAATCATCTAGTTTTTCTTTAACCCTTGTTTTGTTCTTAAATTCAAACATGCTCTCACAAAGTTTTCCATTGTCATAGAGAGTTTCATTTCAATTTGAGTTGGTTCTCTCCTTGATCTATTGATCATTGCACCCTAATTCTTCTTCTGTGGCTCCAACAAGATTTAATTATAACAAAGGCAGCAGGACCCCTCAATTCAAATCCTCCTGGACCATTTCTCACCACGCCCAGGGCGATGTAAAGACGAAAGGAATCTTTTCACCAAGCCCTGACTTTATTGAATGCTAATAGAGGATTTGGAATTAGAGGTGTCTGGTTCATTTCTCCCTCTGCTTATCATCTTAGAAGAAAGACAACATTCAAAACAACAGGAAAATTAAGAATGAGGCTTAACTACTCTTCCGTTGGGGAGCCCAGGCTTTGTGGCAGGCACAGTAAGAAGAACCAGCCTCTGATTCATTAAGTTGGCTACGTGGCTTCTAATATTTCAGATAAATTAATTCACTTAGGAGAATTCAGAAAAGAATGAGTGATTAGAGTTCCCTATACCTGAATAAATGCGTATAAAACAGATTCTTATATTGAGAAAGTACAGTCTATAATTGATAAAGCTTTATGATTCTTTTTTCCCTATTATGCCCCCATATATCAAGATTTGGGCACTTTACTTTAGAAGAAAATATATATCTTTTACATATGTGTGTATTTA
Organism: Delphinapterus leucas; assembly: GCF_059928025.1. Taxonomy (NCBI): domain Eukaryota; kingdom Metazoa; phylum Chordata; class Mammalia; order Artiodactyla; family Monodontidae; genus Delphinapterus; species Delphinapterus leucas. The sequence continues at coordinate 12,121,997 of NC_143139.1, read as the reverse complement.
TAAATGCATAGATATATGTATAAAAATTTGTAAGAGTTGGAGGCTTTAATTCACCAATGCATTTGGACAACTCAGTGTAACTGACTATTTTACGTGAATATAATAAAAAGCATAACTTTCACATTCTGTCACCTTCAGGCAGTCTTTCTTGTGATAACATAAAAAGTTTGTAGTTTTAGGAGAGACTTCAAGAGATTGTTGGATTGCAGAGCTGACGAATCAGTGAACGTGATACAGAAAAGAAGCACCTGAACAGCTCTGTTCTTGTGAAGGTCCTGTGGAGGTGGGTCAGGAAATTGGAACCACTTGAATATAATAATAGCTACATTTTTAGAGTGCTTAGGTGCTACTTTAGGCGCCTTATGTATTATCTCATCATATTCTCACAATACCCCTATGCAAGAGATAGTATTATGATCACAGTTGTAAGGATAAAGATACTGAGCCACAAGGGAAAACAAGTTTGCACAGCTATTTAGTGGGCAGAGCCGGGATTTGAACCCAGAGAGGCAAAGTCAGACAGTAGAGCCCATACTATGATCCACTATGGTATATTAGTAGGCTGAGATATGGCTCTTGTTCTTGAGCTGTGGAATGAAGACACAGGAAGGATAAAATGTAGGGAAGACTTGTTTCATTTATGCTTTCATTCATTCATGAACAAATATTTACAGATAAACTGGGCATGTAACTTGACATGTTAGTCCATTTGATGGTTTCTGAGCTGAACCTTGAAGAATACAGTTGACCCTTGAACAATGGCGGGGATTAGGGGCGCCGACTCTCCACACAGTTGAAAATCTGTGTGGAATTTTTGACTCCCTCCAAAACTTAATTACTAATGGCCTACCGTTGACCAGAAGCCTTACCAATAAAATAAACAGTCGACTGACACATATTTTGTATGTTATATGCATTATATACTGTATTCTTACATAAATTAAGCTAGAGAAAAGAAATTGTGATTAAGAAAATCATAAGGAAGAGAAAATACTTTTACAATACTGTACGGTACTTATCAATACCGTAAGTTTACATCATCGGTTTACAAGATGAATCATCTGTCAGCACCTACAGCAACATTGTCTTATATGATACAAAACGCTGTAGATGTAATACGTATTACTAACGCTAAATGTCAAAAATGGAAAGACCATGTGAAAAAGAAATTCATACTTACTTCATGCATGGATAACGAGGAAGCTGCAATAAGAATGCTTTATGGTAGCCTAGTGTCATCAAAATGATTACTTCACGATAGCCTAGCCTATACACTAATGAATGAATGGTTATAACAGTATGGCATACAGCATTACAGTCATATTCATAATACAGTATTGGAAACATTTACATTTTTTAAAAAAACACTTACCCATGACGATAGGCTGACAGGTAATTTCTTCAATTAGGAGAGAGCAGTATACTGTACTGTAATGTAATTTTTTGAACACAATGTTATAAAATGGTAAGAAAACTAACACATTATTAATTTTATGTTAAATATCGCTCACCTTATGCCTATGTAAGGATAGACTAGTATCTACATGTGTTATGCATTCATGACATACCTTTTTCTTAATTATTTCGATATTTCTAGGCTATGAGTTTTGTCGGCAGGTTTTTTCATATTATCACAAATCTCCAAAAATCTTTCCAGTATGTTTGTTGAAAACAAAAATCCACATAGAAGTGACCCATGCTGTTCAAATCTATGTTGTGCAAGGGCCAACTGTATGTACAAGTTATCCAGGAAAGAAAGATGGTGAAAATATCTAGGCAAAAAGAATAGCGTGGAACCAAAAGATGGAGACATGAAAGGTGATGGTAAGTATAGTAATTAAAAGAGTTTGGAGAGCCACGTGTATCATTCTTCAGGAAGAAAAGGGAAGGGAAGCAGAGAGAAGGGATAAGAGAAAGAAAAAGGATAAAGGATTTGGAAGTAAGAAAGAATATCAAAAATTCATAGAGCTACAAGTTTAGGTAATTGCATCTTAAAGGACCAAGTAGGTAACTTAGCTGTAATTCATTTTCAGTCCATTTAGACAAGGGTAGGGAAAATGAGAGCAGAGTAAAATTGTTTTTAAAATGTCCTCTTCTAGAAACATAGTCTCTTTCATTCTCTCGTACTATACTTGGAGATGAAGCTCAGCCAGTGCCCATTAACAGCACGCTCCTAAGGAGGCCTAGTGTGATACCTGGATGCTACCTTAAGTCAAACACTAAGGAAGTGAAATTCACAGTCACCAACACCAGCATCTTCCTTAGACATATGCATACAAATCCAGACCTGTTAAAACATAGAACCACTGGCAAAAGTACCAAGTGGTAATTACAGAAGAACATGAGATTGCACAAATATAAATTAGTTATTCCTCTCATGCCTCAGGTTTATCCACAAATGAAGATTATAAACAAGTCGGTTTTTTTCACACAGTATTTTAATGATGGAAACGTGTGTTCTTGAACAATAATGATAAGTTGTTATCATCACACTACCACTACCAACGTTTGCTTTTTGGTAATTGCTTTTCTTTCAAGAGTCAAAAGACTTTTTTCTATATATTGTGTTTGTACTCATGTGCCTCACAGCACAGAAAGAAGAGACCAATTAGTCAGGACCTTTCTTTTAAATAATATATGTAATACGTACATATACAAAGATAAACACAACATCTTGCATTCTAAGTATGATACCAAACAAGCTTTCTTATTAAAACAGCCTATGCTCACTTTGAGGATAAGGAACTCGTCAGTTCACTTGGCCAAATTTAATCAGAGTAAAGTTGAATTCAGAGTAAAGTTGTCCTGAGCTAATAACTTATTGGGACAGTCTGAGAAAAAATAAAGACAAATATTTTTTTCTCCATAGGTTTGACATGCTACATTTAGCAAATTCTGTATTCCCACATATATGGGTCTATTTTGAGACTGTTTGTTCTGTTTCATTGGTCTGTTTGTTTGTTCATGCTCTAGAACCATGGTATTTTAAAATTTGAGCCTGGTAATATAATTACTCCTGTTATAACATGTTTGTGTTTTTTTTGGTCAGAGAGCATTTGCTCTTTATTTTCATGTAAAGTTCATGTTCACCCTGCATTACCATGTAGTAAGGGTGGTAAACTTGCTTCTTTGTGACTGGAATAATGATACTCCCAGGGGTGATCAAAATTAAGAATAAATTTTTTGGTTTGGACATTACTGTACTCTGGGACTGTATAACTGTTGGGTCTAAAAATAGAATCAGAAGGAAGATTTTCTGTTAGTGCTTAGAACCCAGTGTCTATTTTTTCCCAAGCCTTATTGAGATATAACAGACAATACATCGTGCAAGTTTAAGGTGTACAACATGATATTTGATACATGTGTGTATTGTCAAATGATGACCACAATAAGGTCTGTTAACATGTTCATCACCTCACATAATTACCTTTTCTTTTCTGTGGTGAGACTGCTTAAGGTTTACTGTCTTAGCAACTTTCAAATATATAAAACAAGTGGTGTCAGCACCCAACAAAACAAAAATTGCAATGTCTGGCATCTAGTCAAAAATTACCATGAATGTTGGAAATAGGAAAATATGACCCATAAATAGGAGAAAAATCAACCAATAGAAACATACCAGGAAATGCTAGATGACAGCATAACAAACAAGGAACTTAGGACAGTTATTATAAATATGCTACATATGCCTAAGAAGGTAGAAAGAGACATGAACATTATAAGGACAGAAATGAAAGCTATAAACAAGGCCTAATTGTCACTTCTAGAGATGGAAAATACAATATCTGAAATAATAAAACACTGAGTAGGATTAACATCAGATGAGATCCTAAAAAATATTACCAGTGAACTTAACGACATAGTACTTGAAACAATCCAAAATGAAGCAAAGAGAGGAAAAAAGACAATAATAAACAAAGAATCGGTGACATCTGAAACAAAATCAAGCAATCTAACATACATATAATTATAGTCCCAGAAATAAAGGAAAGGGATGGTGGGATAGAAGAAAGTATTTGAATAAATAACAGTGAAAACTTTCTCAAATTATAAGCTCACAGCTCCAAGAAACTCAGTAGACACCAAGTAAAAAAAGCAGAGGAAACACACCAAGGAACATCAAAATCAAATTCCTGAAAAATAATGCAAAAGAGAACATTTTAAAAGCAGCCAAGGGTAGGGCGTACTGGATGGAAACACATATGTACAGTGGAACAAAGGCTGATAAAATGTAATTATATTATTTGAAGGTAGGCAGTGATAAGTTGAATGAGTATATTATAAATCTTAGAATGACCATTAAAAACAAAAGCAAGAACAAAAACAGAGAGAGATGTAGCTAATAGGTCAATAGTGTTTATAGAATGGACTCATAAGAAATACACAATTCAAAAGAAGGCAGAAAAAAGAGGAAATAAAGGAACAAATAACAGATGGGATAAATAGAAAATAAGAGCTAGATGGTGGCTTTAAACGTAATCATATTTTTAACTACATTAATTGTAACAAGTGGGAATAGACCACAGAGGGTCTCAAGGGAACATTTCTAGGATGACAGAACTAGCCTATATTATGATTGCTGTGGTAGTTATATGACTACATACATTTTCTAAAGCTCGTCAATTTGTAAACTTAAAATTAGCTTCTTTATTGTATGTGAATTATACCTCAAAAATGTTGAGCAGAAAAAGAAATATATCTTTCAGCTGGGAATTCAGCAAGGAGGGCACATCAAAGAAAGCCATCCTGAAAACTATTTAAAACAAATGTTCAGGGGAGACCAAGATGGCAGAGGACTAAGACGTGGAAATCACCTTCCTCCCCACAAACACATCAGAAATACATCTACACATGGAACAACTCCTACAGAACACCTACTGAACGCTGGCAAAAGACCTCAGACCTCCCAAAAGGCAAGAAACTCCCCCACGTACTTGGATAGGGCAAAAGAAAAAAGAATAAACAGAGAGAAAAGAATAGGGACGGTACCCGCACCAGCGGGAGGGAGCTGTGAAGGAGGAAAGGTTTGCAAACACTAGAAGCCCCTTCGCGGGCGGAGGCTGCGGGTGGCGGAGGGGGAAGCTTCGGGGCTGCGGAGGAGAGCGCAGCAACAGGGGTGCGGAGGGCAAAGCGGAGAGATTCCCGCACAGAGGATCAGGGCCGACCGGCACTCACCAGCCCGAGAGGCTTGTCTGCTCACCCGCCGGGGCGGGCGGGGCTGGGAGCTGAGGCTCGGGCTTCAGTCGGAGCGCCGGGAGAGGACTGGGGTTGGCGGCATAAACACAGCCTGCAGGGGGTTACTGCGCCACGGCTAGCTGGGAGGGAGTCTGGGGAAAAGTCTGGACCTGCCAAAGAGGCAAGAGACTTTTCTTCCCTCTTTGTTTCCTGGTGCGCGAGGAGAGAGGATTAAGAGCGCTGCTTAAAGGGGCTCCAGAGACCGGCGCGAGCCGCGGCTAAAAGCGCGGACCCCAGAGACGGGCATGAGACGCTAAGGCTGCTGCTGCCGCCACCAAGAAGCCTGTGTGCGAGCACAGGTCACTCTCCACACCCCCCTTCCGGGGAGCCTGTGCAGCCCGCCACTGCCAGGGTCCCGTGATCCAGGGACAACTTCCCCGGGAGAACACACGGCACGCCTCAGGCTGGTGCAGCGTCACGCAGGCCTCTGCCGCCGCAGGCTCGCCTCGCATCCATGCCCCTCCCTCCCCCAGGCCTGAGTGAGCCAGAGTCCCCAAAGCAGCTGCTCCTTTAACCCCGTCCTGTCTGAGCGAAGAACAGACGCCCTCTGGCGACCTACATGCAGGGGCGGGGCCAAATCCAAAGCTGAACCCCGGGAGCTGTGAGAACAAAGAAGAGAAAGGGAAATCTCTCCCAGCAGTCTCAGGAGCAGGGATTAAATCTCCACAATCAACTTGATGTACCCTCCATCTGTGGAATACATGAATAGACAACGAATCATCCCAAAATTGAGGAGGTGGACTTTGGGAGCAACGAGATATATATATATATATATATATATATATATATATATATATATATGGGGTTTTTTTTCCTTTTTCTCTTTTTGTGAGTGTGTATGTGTATGCTTCTTTGGGTGATTTGGTCTGTATAGCTCTGCTTTTACTATTCATCCTAGTGTTCTGTCTGTCCTTTTTTTTTTTTTCTTTTTTTTATTACTTTTTAATGTTTTTTATTTTTAATTTTATAACTTTATTTTATTCTATTTTATATTTTTCTTTCTTTCATTCATTCTTTTTTTTCTCCCTTTTCTTCTGAGCCGTGCGGCTCACAGGGTCTTGGTGCTCTGGCCGGGTTTCAGGCCTGAGCCCCTGAGGTGAGAGAGCCGAATTCAGGACACTGGTCCCCCAGAGACCTCCCATCTGCACGTAATATCAAACGGCAAAAGCTCTCCCAGAGATCTCCATCTCAACACAAAGACCCAGCTCCACTCAACTACCAGCAAGCTGCAGTGCTGGACACCCTATGCCAAACAACTGGCAAGACAGAAAAACAACCCCACCCATTAGCACAGAGGCTGCCTAAAATCATAATAAGGTCACAGATACCCCAAAGCACACCACCGGACGTGGTCCTGCCCACCAGAAAGACAAGATCCAGCCTCATCCACCAGAACACGGGCACCAGTCCCCTCCACCAGGAAGCCTACACAACCCACTGAACCAACCTTAGCCACTGGGGATAGACACCAAAAACAACTGGATCGACGAACCTGCAGCCTCCGAAAAGAAGACCCCAAACACAGTAAGTTAAGCAAAATGAGAAGACAGAGAAGCACACAGCAGATGAAGGAGCAAGGTAAAAACCCACCAGACCAAACAAATGAAGAGGAAACAGGCAATCTACCTGAAAAAGAATTCAGAGTAATGATAGTAAAGATGATCCAAGATCTTGGAACTAGAATAGAGAAAATACAAGAAACATTTAAAAAGGACCTAGAAGAACTAAAGAGCAAACAAACAATGATGAACAACACAATAAATGAAATTGAAAATATCAATAGCAGAATAACTGAGGCAGAAGAACAGATAAGTGACCTGGAAGATAAAATAGTGAAAATAACTACTGCAGAGCAGAATAAAGAAAAAAGAATGAAAAGAATTGAGGACAGTCTCAGAGACCTCTGGGACATTAAACGCACAAACATTCGAAGTGTAGGGGTCCCAGAAGAAGAAGAGAAAAGAAAGGGACTGAGAAAATATTTGAAGAGATTATAGTTGAAAACTTCCCTAATATGGGAAAGGAAATAGGTAATCAAGTCCAGGAAGCACAGAGAGTAGCATACATGATAAATCCAAGGAGAAACATGCCAAGACATTAATCAAACTATCAAAAATTAAATACAAAGAAAAAATACTAAAAGCAGCAAGGGAAAAACAACAAATAACATACAAGGGAATCCCCTAAGGTTAACAGCTGATCTTTCAGCAGAAAATCTGCAAGCCAGAAGGGAATTGCAGGACATATTTAAAGTGGTGAAAGGGAAAAACCTACAACCAAGATTACTCTACACAGCAAGGATCTCATTCAGATTTGATGGAGAAATTAAAACCTTTAGAGACAAGCAAAAGCTAAGAGAATTCAGCACCACCAAACCAGCTTTACAACAAATGCTGAAGGATCTCCTCTAGGCAAGAATCACAAGAGAAGTAAAAGACCTACAATAACAAACCCAAAACAATTAAGAAAATGGTAATAGGAATGTACATATCAATAATTACCTTAAACATGAATGGATTAAATGCTCAAAACAAAAGACACAGGCTTGCTGAATGGATACAAAAACAAGACCCATATGTATGCGGTCTACAAGATACCCACTTCAGACCTAGGGGCACATACAGACCTAAAGTGAGGGGATGGAAAAAGATATTCCATGCAAATGGAAATCAAAGAAAGCTGGAGTAGCAATTCTCATATCAGACAAAACAGACTTTAAAATAAAGACAAGAGACAAAGAAGGATACTACATAATGATCAAGGGATCAATCCAAGAAGATATAACGATTGTAAACATTTACACACCCAATATAGGAGTACCTCAATACATAAGGCAAATGCTAACAACCATAGAAGGGGAAATTGACAGTAACACATTCATAGTAGGGGACTTTAACATGCCACTCTCACCAATGGACAGATCATCTAAAATGAAAATAAAAAAAGAAACACAAGCTTTAAATGATACATTAAACAAGAAGGACTTAATTGATATTTATAGGACATTGCATCCAAAAACAACAGAATACACTTTCTTCTCAAGTGCTCATGGAACATTCTCCAGGACAGATGATATCTTGGGTCACAAATCTAGCCTTGGTAAATTTAAGAAAATTGAAATCATATCAAGTATCTGTTCCAACCACAGTGCTATGAGACTAGATATCAATTACAGGAAAAAAATCTGTAAAAGATACAAACACATGGAGGCTAAACAATACACTACTTAATAACCAAGGCATCACTTAAGAAATCAAAGAGGAAATCAAAAAATACCTAGAAACAAATCACAATGAAAACACGATGACCCAAAACCTAGGGGATGCAGCAAAAGCAGTTCTAAGAGGGAAGTTTATAGCAATCCAATCCTACATCAAGAAACAAGAAACATATCAAATAAAAAACCTAACCTTACACCTAAAGCAATTAGAGAAAGAAGAACAAAAAACCCCCAAATTTAGCAGAAGGGAAAAAATCATAAAGATCAGATCAGAAATAAATGAAAAAGAAATGAAGGAAATGATAGCAAAGATCAATAAAACTAAAAGCTTGTTCTTTGAGAAGATAACAAAATTGATAAACCATTAGCCAGACTCATCAAGAGAAAAAGGGAGAAGACTCTAATCAACAGAATCAGAACTGAAAATGGAGAAGTAACAATGGACACTGCAGAAATACAAAGGATCATGAGAGATTACTACAAGCAGTTATATGCCAATAAAATGGACAACCTGGAAGAAATGGACAAATTCTTAGAAAAGCACCACCTTCCGAGACTGAACCAGGAAGAAATAGAAAATATAAACAGACCAATCACAATTCTGAAGTTGAGACTGTGATTAAAAATCTTCCAACAAACAAAAGCCCAGGACCAGACGGATTCACAGGCGAATTCTATCAAACATTTAGAGAAGAGCTAACACCCATCCTTCTCAAACTCTTTCAAAACATAGTAGAGGGAGAAACACTCCCAAACTCATTCTGCGAGACCACAATCACCCTGTTACCAAAACCAGACAAAGATATCACAAAGAAAGAAAACTACAGGCCAATATCACTGATGAACATAGATGCAAAAATCCTCAACAAAATACTAGCAAACAGAATCCAACAGCACATAAAAAGGATCATACACCATGATCAAGTGGGGTTTATGCCAGGAATGCAAGGATTATTCAATATATGCAAATTAATCAATGTGATACACCATATTAACAAACTGAAGGATAAAAACCATATGATCATCTCAATAGATGAAGAAGAAACTTTCGACCAAATTCAACACCTATTTATGATAAAAACCCTCCAGAAAGTAGGCATAGAGGGAACTAACCTCAGCATAATGAAGGCCACATATGACAAACCCACAGCCAACATTGTTCTCAATGGTGAAAAACTGAAACCATTTCCACTAAGATCAGGAACAAGACAAGGTTGCCCATTCTCACCAACATAGTTTTGGAATTTTTAACCACAGCAATCAGAGAAGAAAAGAAATAAAAGGAATCCAAATCAGAAAAGAAGAAGTAGAGCTGTCACTGTTTGCAGATGACATGATACTGTACATAGAGAATCCTAAAGACTCTACCAGAAAACTATTAGAGCTAATCAATGAATTTGGTAAAGTAGCAGGATGCAAAATTAGGGCACAGAAATCTCTTGCATTCCTATACACTAATGATGAAAAATCTGAAAGAGAAATTAAGGAAACACTCACATTTACCATTGCAACAATAAGAATAAAATACCTAGGAATAAACCTACCTAGGGAGACAAAAGACCTGTATGCAGAAAACTATAAGACAGTGATGAAAGAAATTAAAGATGATACAAACAGATGGAGAGATATACCATGTTCTTAGATTGGAAGAATCAACAGTGTGAAAATGACTATATTACCCAAAGCAATCTACAGATTCAATGCAATCCCTATCAAACTACCAATGCCATTTTTCACATAACTAGAACAAAAAATTTCACAATTTGTATGGAAACACAAAAGACCCCGAATAGCAAAAACAATCTTGAGAAAGAAAAATGGAGCTGGAGGAAACAAACTCCTGGACCTCAGACTATACTACAAAGCTACAGTAATCAAGATAGTATGGTACTGGCACAAAAACAGAAATATAGATCAATGGAACAGGATAGAAAGCCCAGATATAAACCCACGCACCTATGGTCATCTTATTTTTGATAAAGGAGGTAAGAATATACAATGGAGAAAAGACCGCTTCTTCAATAAGTGGTGCTGGGAAAACTGGGCAGCTACATGTAAAAGATGAAATTAGAGCACTCCCTAACACCATACACAAAAATAAACTCAAAATGGATTAAAGACCTAAATGTAAGGCCAGGCATTATAAAACTATTAGAGGAAAACCTAGGCAGAACACTCTATGACATAAACCACAGCAAGATCTTTTTTGACCCACCTCCTAGAGAAATGGAAATAAAAACAAAAATAAACAAATGGGACCTAATGAAACTTCAAAGCTTTTGCACAACAAAGGAAACCATAAACAAGACAAAAAGACAGCCCTCAGAATGGGAAAAAATATTTGCAAATGAAGCAACTGACAAAGGATTAATCTCCAAAATATACAAGCAGCTCATGCAGCTCAATATCAAAAAAAACAAACAACCCAATCCAAAAATGGGCAGAAGACCTAAATAGACATTTCTCCAAAGATACACAGATTGTCAACAAACACATGAAAGGATGCTCAACACCACTAATCATTAGAGAAATGCAAATCAAAACTACAATGAGGTATCACCTCACACTGGTCAGAATGGCCATCATCAAAGAATCTAGAAACAATAAATGCTGGAGAGAGTGTGGAGAAAAGGTAACACTCTTGCACTGCTGGTGGGAATGTAAATTGATACAGCCACTATGGAGAATGGTATGGAGGTTCCTTAAAAAACTAAAAATAGAAGTACCATATGACCCAGCAATCCCACTACTGGGCATATACCTTGAGAAAACCATAATTCAAAAAGAGTCATGTACCATAGTGTTCATTGCAGCTCTATTTACAATAGCCCAGGACATGGAAGCAACCTAAGTGTCCATCGACAGATGAATGGATAAAGAAGATGTGGCACATATATACAATGGAATATTACTCAGCCATAAAAAGAAAAGAAATTGAGTTATTTGTCGTGAGGTGGATGGACCTAGAGTCTGTCATACAGAGTGAAGTAAGTCAGAAAGAGAAAAACAAATGCCGTATGCTAACACATATGTATGGAATCCAAAAAAAAATAAAATAAAGAATAAAACAAATGTTCAACATCTCAGAAGTGGTTTTTATTTTGCATCTTTTCCATTCTTAATAAAGTATCAATATTTTATTTTAAAATAATAGTTTCATTTAAATTCTCCATGCTCCTATATCATTTCAGGCTCCCTGGCGTCAAGTACCTTTAGTCACTAGAGAACCATTTCAAGAGAATGCCATTCTGTTCTCTTGTGAATCCAAAGACCCTTTTATTTTTCCTTAGGAAACACAGATGAGTGCTTGGTCTTATGGAGTGTGGGAGTGTGTGTATGTACATGTGTCTGTCGAATCTTTACCTGTTTTCTGAGAGAAGAAAATAATTTGATTTATTCTATGAAGGAGTATTTTTAAGAATAAAACCTCGCTGTTTAGTAATCTAGGGAAGTGCTTGTTGATGCCTTCTTGATGCTTTTATGATTTATCAGATCCTATAAACATTGCCATAAAAACTTTTATTCTGTCATGCTCTTCATCTTCTCACTGTTAGGAGAAGCAAAGAGCTTATTGAGAGAAACAAGGTAGGACATTGAAGTAAATACAGGATATTGATTGCTTCTCTTCCCTGAGTTTCTGAGTCAATCTATATAGTGGAAGTGTCCAACTACAATTTATGTTCCTAACATTTGCTTGTAAATTGGCTTTTGGGGATGCTGAATGCAATTTCCCTGGCAAACAAAGTTATAAACCACATTTAGGTTCCCCAGCTTCTCCATGGCAGCCTATTAATCGATAACATAGCACTTTTCTTGGTGAGAAATACATTAAAAAATAACATTTCATAACAGATAAATATATTTTCTGCATCCTCTCATCTTTCCCACACATTTTGGTGTCCTCCTGTCCCTTGAACCCTTCACTATATATACTTTCTTTGGGGAGTGGGGCAAATCAGGTATTTTTTAAGAGGATGATTCATTACACAAACATATCCAACTGGCGATATTTCAAATAGCCTAGAAAAGTGTAAGGAAATATTTTATGCAAAATAGAGGAAGGATTTTTTAGAAAAGAAGCATGCATACAGTTTATATAAACATAGGGGAGACAAAAGGAACTTGGTGATCATCTAATCCAACAGCATTTCCCACAATAGCAACTTTCTTGAGTCTGTAGACTGCTACTAGTCATCATTTAAAAAAAAAAGAGAATTATGTTTCAAATGATTGGAACACGGTATGTTAATATAAGAAAAGCATTCATCCATTCAAGTATTAATATTATGCTAATGAATGTTGTAAATCAATAAGTGTTGCCTAAACTCACTTAGCTATGGGGCTGCACCTCACAGGACTAATGTTCTGTGAACTATACTTTAGGAAATAATGTTTTCATCCCATCTTCAAAGAATGTCTTCTACATCATCAAGGCTTTCCATCAATAATGGAGAGTTCTCTGCTCTTCAGGAGTGTCCCTTTGTAGGATGTTCTGTCCCTTTAAAGGAGTCCAGGGCAATGAAAATAACATGTGAGCCATATATGGAAGTTACAATTTTCTATTTTAAAGTTATTAGATTCTTATTAATTGCCTAAATTTAAATTATTTAAATTAAAAAGGTTTACATTTAAAGTAAGAAAGAAACACATGAAATTAATTTTAATATATTTTATTTAACTCAATATATCCTTATATATGATCATTGCCACATACAATCAATATGAAATTATTAATTCATGAGATATTGCACAATTTTTTGTACTAAGTTTTTGAAATCCACTGTGTATTTTACACTTACAGCACATCTCAATTTGGACCGATCATATTTTAGGAGTTCAATAGCAACACATGGCTAGTGGCTACCCTATTGGATGGTACAGCTTTAAAATAGTTTAACATCTATTGAGTCTTAATCCTCCTTTATTTTGAACAAATCCAGTCACTAAAAAATTGAAATCAGAATCCTAAGTTTTAGACATGAATGTGTTCTTAGAAATCATTTAATGCAATCCTCTCAATTCTACAGCAAAGTAATGAAAGAGTGATGGGATTGGAATGCAAGTTACATTCTCCTGGCCCCTGATATACTATACTATTTTAACATGGAAACATTATGGTTTGAATTTATAAAAAGAATTTTTTACTTACTTAAAAAAATCACTACAGAATCCCCCTTAAAAATTGTCCACCTCCAGAAAATTTAATAAGTTATTCTTTAAAACAAAAATTCAATTTGCAAACACATTTTCCAGACTTCATCTACTGCACAAAGTCATACCACCTGCTCATTTTTAGTGCCAAACTAAAAACAGAGAATCTTTTTTTAGATTAAAAAGCAACGCCTGTCTGTTGCTACATTTTATTGTATGAGGTACTTAAGTCAGCAGTACAAACATATAATAAACACAGCAACCACAGCCAAGTTAGCAATATGGTGGTCCTTCTCCATTTCTCTCAGGAGAAGGGGCATCCAGCTTTCATTCATCTGCTCAGCCTCTGTCCTTAAGCCAAATGACATCACTTAAAATTTGAATTTTAAAATTCGTTTTGCTAGTTTCTCTAGCCAACTCATTCTACTGGCCTTGGGGAAAAATAGAAATAGGAAAACATTAAGACATGTAATAGACAAATTGAGATTTAATTATCTATGCAATCTTTATCAAACTATTCTTAATGGAAAATTGGGACATTCCATATCCATATTGACTTTCTGCAATAAGTGGGTTTCTAGTTTTTCTCTTTTAGTATTATTAAGCTAATCTCTAGTTAATAGTCAATATGAAGCACCCAAGTCAACCAGTGCACCAAATGAAAGCTTTTATGGGAAAAAAAGAATATAATCCAAGGATATGTGAGAACAAAGCAGACAAAGAACTACCCATCCAGATATCTCATGGATAATGACAAAAAAACAAACAAGAGATGTGCTGCTCTGATTATCTTTCCAGTTGAAATTAATAGTGAACCAACATCCTATCTCCAGCTACCACCTTGGCTGAAACAATCCATTAAAATCACAGCTCAAAGTGGGGAACAGAAATTATGCTGTACCAATAATGATGCTGATAAATGATCGGATCGTGACCATAAAACACCATGAGCAATTAAAGCAGATTGGAACTCTTCTCACCAACTCTAATTACTGGGCACCTGTCCACAAACCATATTGCTGTATCTGAATTCTGCAAAGACTAAACCTAAACTACATTCTGGACTGCCAACCCACCAACTTTATAATAATACTTGTTTAATTAAAATGGTATAAGAACAAGGCCACCATCAGACACCTGAATAACAAAGTCTCTCTATTCATCTTTTTGTTTTGTATCCAGAACAGACATTGTCTCCAAATAGCCTTGGCATCAACTTATCAGGTTCCTTTAATGGGCAGTTCTTACTTAAACTGGGCAGAAATGCATCCAAGTTATCAGGGAAGGAGATGGATACATTAATTTCTGATTCTTCCAGGGCAGTATCCCAAGAGGTCAGTGTCTCCCAGCAGCCTGTAGATATTTAAACTGTTAAACACCCTGGGACATCAGAATAAGGACCCCTGCACATTACCCTGCAGAGAGAAAAAAAAAAAGCACTCCAGAGCTTGCGAGGAGGTGCCAACGCCGAATCATACCTGGAAAGAATGGTGACTTGTGCTACAACTTAAAGAAAAAGGGAAAATTGTTTAACCCAGGTACTGGGAGAGTCATGGAGAAATAATTACAAATGTTATCTGAAGCTCTTTGCATCTCAAACATCCAGATTATTCTGCATAACAGGAAGGATCTTGTATCTAGGCACCAACAACTCAAAGTTATAAAATCTAGAAAGTATTGACCATTTGGAAGGAGGCTTAGACTTCGTACTTCTTAGTATGCAATAAAGCAAAACAAATTTACAACTACTTTATTGGAAGTGTAGAGGAGAGATAAACCTAAAAATGTCTAGCAAGCAAACAATAGTATATAGAAATTCATTGATATCCATCATACAAAAACTTACTTTAAAAATCAATAATATTATGTCCACTCTGTTAAATTTGTTTGATTTTTTTCAACTTAATAGGTACTTGTAAGTGTGTTTGACCATCTAATCTTATTTTTGTTACACAAAGTCCTTGAACTTTTCCAGGGCAAGTTCTTCTATCACGGGGATTTTCAGGAACTTTAACATAATGGCTCAAAAGGGAGTACAATATATTTTACTTTCTTCCTTCACAGAGTCTTCCAAATATATATGCCTCGTCTTTAACAAACTCATTTCTG
This sequence comes from Delphinapterus leucas, assembly GCF_059928025.1. NCBI lineage: Eukaryota > Metazoa > Chordata > Mammalia > Artiodactyla > Monodontidae > Delphinapterus > Delphinapterus leucas. Next base: position 12,106,282 of record NC_143139.1, on the reverse strand, counting down.
TGGCACGTAAGAAATACACAGCTCGTATTATTACATTTTCAGTCATAGCTGACAGAAACTATGCAATCTAGCTTAAGCATGATTGGAAGTGTCAGGAATAAGGGCTTCAGACATTGATGAATCCAGGGAATTATCTCTCTTCATTTTCTGTTCACAAGACAGAAAAAAATAGTTACTCGTCAGCCCAGGGGAAAGAGTATTTGGTGATATTTTCTGCTGGGAAAAAAGTTTCACAGACCTTGATTATCCTGATGTGTGTATTAGACCCATCCTTAGACCATTCATTGCGTGTGTATTAGACCCACCTTTAAACCATTCATTGTGTTCGGTAGGTTGCGTACTCTAATTACTCACAATCATGTTTACTGCCAACTCCTCTGGCTGGAGAAAAGATCAGCTGCACCCAGATAACACGCACTGGTTTCCCTAGAAGAAAGAGAGGTTCTAGTTCTAGGTGAATGGGGATCTAGCACTGGGTATTTTTGTTTGTTTGTAAACCATTGAAGCAAACAAAATGGAGCTCCTTGTGAAACTGCTACTGTGCTGGTGGAGGAGGTGTTTCTCTTTGCTGCTGTCACCCAGTGGTGAAAAGGGACCATTTCTGGCTAAAGAACATAGCCTGGCCTAGTGTTTTCCTCTACTATGGCCATCGCCAGCTGGTAGGCAAGGACTCTCAACTCTCCATTCTTTGTGGATGGGTTGGGGCACACTGGTGCTTCCTGACCTGGTAAAAATATCCCTGGGAGATTTGCACTGGTTTCCTGTCACTCAGAGGCCAAGCTCAGCTCCCTATAAAAGCACTCCAGAAATTCCTCCTAGGTTCTTCCTGTGATCCCTCTGTTCTAACCAAAAGAAACGGCATGCAGGGTCCATGCCTGGGTTGTTTCAATCCACATCTCCTCTTCTAGCCCCACCATTTCATCCCTAGAGACATAAGATCTTCTTTTTGGGGGGTAGGAGTTTATTAATTTATTTTATTTATTTTTGCTGTGTTGGGTCTTCGTTTCTGTGCGAGGGTTTTCTCTAGTTGTGGCAAGCAGGGGCCACTCTTCATCACAGTGTGCGGGCCTCTCACTATCGCGGCCTCTCTTGTTGCAGAGCACAGGCTCCAGACACGCAGGTTCAGTAGTTGTGGCTCACGGACCTAGCTGCTCCACGGCCTGTGGGATCCTCCCAGACCAGGGCTCGAACCCATGTCCCCTGCATTAGCAGGCAGATTCTCAACCACTGCGCCACCAGGGAAGCCCAGATCTTCTTTAGATTCTCTGTGTGAATTTTGTTTGGCCGGTGCCTCACTGTTAACTCTTCTCATGATTTTTGAATCAGAGCCTCTGGATACTGTGTGTTTAGGTCTCTGGAGTCCCTCTATTACCAAGTCATGTAACTAGCAGATTCCCTCATCTTAAAATCACTTTTTACTTATGATTTCCAAGCCTCTGCCCACCCAGACCAGCTGTAAATTTCCTTTCTCCCATTTGGAGACATCTTATCTCTGTTACTATATTCAGGGATTCACAAGGCTATTTATCATTTAAAACATGGCTGCAGACTTCTGCTCTGTTTCTGTTTGCATATATTCACGTGTTAACATAGGACCTATGTGGAAAATCATTTCTACATTTCACAGTCATCTTTCTAGATGAAGTTTATATTTCCACAGTCATTTTCAAACCAGGGAAATAGCCTGCCTGTGATTACGCTGCTTCCTGTACCTAGAATATTATTTCTGTCTCTGCCCTTTTATACCTCCAAGTGTTTACACTCAAGAGTCTACTTAGAAAACTATTTTAAAGAAAGAAAAAAAATGCAGCAAAGACTTAATACCAAAGGTATTAAGGTAATTGCACTGTCTCATAACAACAACAAAAAAACAACAACAACAAAAAAAAGAGGAAGTCACTTATATATCCAGTAATGAGATTTATTTAAAATTATAGTATAGGCCAATACATTTTATATAGACATTGAATATTATTGACAAAGTTTTAAAAAATACAAGAAAGTGCTTATGACATCTTTTAAAAGATAAATGGGATATAAATAATTCAGATAAATCTCAACCACGTTAAAACTATGCATAAAAAGAAAAAAAATTGAAATAAAGCACTAATGTGGTTATTTTTTACTGGATTATGGAGGACTGACTAGTTTGGGTGTTTGTCAAGTAACCTGCATATGCGTAACTTTTAGGATAAGAAAAATAACCTATAGACAGTATTAAAAATAAATACAACCTAATCTTAAGGATTCAGCTTAAATATCATCTTCTCAATGAAACTTTCACTGATCTTCCTCCTTTTTCTTCTTTGTATTAACAGATTACTTGGCTTAACAATGATCCCCTTTTGACTTGTGCTGTGGTGATTTATGTTTTTGTCAGTCTCGTGAACCAGATCACCATTCATTTAATTGTAGAAGCTGTGCCTTGTTTGAATTTGGTTTCCATAGCCCTGAGGACAGGGTCTTCTCAAACCTTAGTACTCATTTGCAGTATGTTGTATTAAATTGAAAGCGTAAGAATTGTAATTCCCTCGGCTTTTAGTTACTACGGCTTCTACCTTCTATATTAATGAGCTTCTGAGGGTGCGGCGCGGGACATAAAAAAAAATCAAACCAGCATCTGATCACGAACAAGAGACATCAGATATCAGCTACCTGAACACAAGATCAGTCTCTGGATGAAAATTGCCATTGTTCCCAGAAAAGAGTGAAAGTAAAGGGACAATATACCAGAAGTAGAATTATAGCCCAATGATAAAACCAAAATTTAAACCTCGGGATCATATAATCCGTGATATCTCTCCATGATGAAAATGTCACTTTTTATTTGACACGTCTGCATCCACTCAGTCACGATCAAGGCTTGGTTCTGACCCTTGATTCTAGCCATGACTACGGAGCCAAAACCACCAGCTTAAAATGCCCAGTTAGTAAAGTCAGTCATTTGTTTCCAAGGGACCCAAAATAAACCAGTTGTTAAGATTTTTTTTAAACCTTAAAATCTTTAAAATCTGAGGTTAGTAAATTGATCTGTGGTCTTGCCTTATTCACACTGCAGGGTTGGACCGACCTTAGTCAGTATTTGGAAATAAGCAGTTTGCTTTGTCTCCTTCACTTTCCCTAGGGAAAAGTGGGGAAAGGGGGTTTTAATAAATTCCCAGCATATACTCACTTGGTCTCCAATTGAATCTGTAGCTTTAAGAAAGACAGTTCTAACAGTGGTAGTTGTTTGGACTTTTCAAAATGGTGTTATTTAATGCCAGTCATATCAATCCAATTTCTTCTAATTTTCTCAGAGCATTAATTACTTCAATCTCTTCTTCCCTCTCTGTTTCTGTGCCCAGACTTTCCAGAGAGCAGCTTTGTTCCATGGAGAGCAAAATGGCCCCTAAGTCTGAGTAACTGACTTATACATAAAAAGGAGGTTCTTTATTGCACCATTTGTTTCATTGGACTGCAAATTCGGCAGTACTTTGTTCAAGCACTCGGTGTGAGTGCTGGTAAAGTGTTGATATTTGGCACATAGGCTCCAAGCACAGGTATTCTGTGCATCGTTCAAAGGTCCAAATAGCAGTCAGACTCTAGTTGCCTCCTCTTAAATGCCTTTAAAATGTTGACAAGTCATACATTCTGCCACATAATCTTATGTCCTGTTTATTGTGAATCTATATCTGTATAATTGTCTCATGCTTCTTTACTGAACTTTAAATTATGTCTTTATATACTCTTGAACCTAAGACAGTACTGAGAACAAAGTTGGCACCACATGTTTCATTTACTTGAAACCAGAAAAGCGCTTGTCAGAATATAATTTTTATGACAAACTTATGATGTTTATTAGTATTGAGAAATAGTAACTATGACTTAAATAGATAATGAACATAAGTAGATAATGATAAACACAAATGGATAACGAACAGCATGAGGAAAACCCCTTTCGCTTGAAATCTTTCTGCCCTTCCCTACCTAATGGACCCACTTACCTATAAATATAACCCATAACACTTTCTTTTTCCTGAATAATTCAAAATTACTTGCTATAATTTATTTGCACTGAAGACAGCAAAAATTACAATCCAAAATGTATTTAGTATAATGTCAAGTCATTTCTTCCAGATATAGAAACAACCAGTGATAAATTTCCAGTCATCACTGATGAAAGGACTGGTGTCACCCAGATGCCACATCTTGTGTTTCGGGACCATTATACCTTCAGTGTGTCTATGGGGGACCCTCTTGGAATCAGAGGCTAATTACTTCCTGAAGTAAACACCTGTTGTCCCAATGTTTTAGAAACTATAAGCCTACAAGTAATCAGGAAATGTTTCCAACTTACTTTTGAAAAACACACCAAAAAGTAGTCTTTTGAGTATGGTTTACACTTGCTAATAAAGTTAGCAAGTGTAAGTTTGCTTACCATCCAAACTGAAGCACTTTGGAGCAAAGGAGAGGATAATTAATAAGTTTACCAAGAAAATAGGCATAAACTAAGACTGTCCCAGGCAAAATGGCTTCTGTGTTCATCTTACTCATAAATGCACTTTTGCCACAATATCAAGGAAAGGTAATTTGTGCCTAAAAGTATATTATCGCTCTAAGAGTACCATGATTTTCATCAAAATTTTGCAGTCTTTTACTGTCTGCATCATTTTCTCCTGACTGCTGTAATCCAAATGTCGGTCAAATATATAGAACTCACAAAGATGCACAACAGAAAACTCAAAATCTGAGCTGTCCAACATTGGATGTGATTTCCTGATACTGCTGGAGTCTGTCTTGCAAGGCATGGAGAGAAAGGGTGCCAAATGGGGAACTTGACCTCTTTCAATGCTCTATCTCTCCCACCCCGAACAATACAGTGAGAAATAGACTCAACTGTTTTGTCTAGACAGTATCAATCAATGTCATCCATTAAAAAATGAACAAGCGTGGAAACTAATAATGAGAAAGTGAACTTGAAGTGCTCACAATTATCTAATTGCACACATATCACCACATAGGGAAGCTCAAAATTAATGCTTAGTTCTTGCTAATGCCTTCAAAGTATGTGGCTTTTATAAATCCACAACCCCTGCATAGGCAGAGCCCCCCAAAGTCATTTTGATTCTAGAGTTTGAATCTTTGGGGAAAATAAATAGAGTGAAAATATTTTTATCCCACATAGTTGAATTTAAAGCATGAATCTTGTTTTGTAATTGAAAAAAAGATATCGAGTTTGAAATGTTTTTGCTTCAAGACCTCAGGGAAATTATTTCATTCATTTTGGATGACGGTTCTGTCCAAATGAATGTGCACAGGTCTCAAGAGCTAAGGTGCTCCTGAGGCACAGACAAAAGGAGGCAACGACTCCATTCCCCTGGGTAGCCTCGCCTCCTGCGATGTGGAAGGAGAGAGCCTAGATCCCAATCTAAATCAGGCATATTCGATATTTTTGTACTAGAGAAGGCTTAAAAGACTGGTCGAGGTCAACTTCTGGTTTTAGTTACACTCGTTGTCAGTTGCTACCATTCCAGGGTCTGGCTGATGATACAATATTATAATAGCTTCTGGGGGAAAATATAACTGAATCACTATAGCTAACGTTCTTCACAAAAGGCTTATATACTTTCAATTCTGTAGTCAGAGAGTTTTCAGTCTAGAAAAATTGGGAAGAGCTTGCAGAATAGGAGTGTTACCATGCACCCCTTTGTAAGAAGAAGCTTAAGTACTAATAGATTTCGCGGTTTACTTAAGGTCACCCTGCGTGTGTGGCAGAGCTAAGGAGGTACTGTACGGGTACCTTCTGTTTTGTTAGGCTACAGGGAAGTGAAGGATATTTTTTGGCATTTCAAGAACATTCCCGCAATGTTTTTGGTGAAGAGCACACTGTACGTTTTAATATATCACCCTGATCAGTATTGCACAAAGTGTGGTCTCCAGACCAGCAGCATCAACATCTCTGGTGAACTTATTAGAAGTGCAAAGGTTTTGCTCCCCCCCACCCAGATCTCTGTGTGGAGCCCCCAAAATCTGCTTTAACGAAGATTCCAGCTCATTCTGAAGCATGCTAAAATCTGAAAACTATTGAACTAGTTTCCCAGTATCTATATAATTGGCAACATATTTAGGAGATTCCCTTCCCACCTCTAATTTAAAAGAAGAAACAACTTTGAAATCAGGGTAATCTGCTCACCTAATGGGTCTAAAGGGTGAGGAAATAGCTGAAATTCATCATTTATTCATTTCATTCATTCAAACTGACCAATTATAAACTTCATCCTATAAGTCACCTGTCTGTGTCTTAGGGATGGGGGAAGAAGAAACCAAAAGAAAGTATAAGGTAGGATTTCATCCTTGAGGAGCTCAAGTAATACCAAGGTAAAGAAGAAACTACACTTAACAATACTTTCAAAGTGATGCTTGGTAAAGCCACTATTATCTAGTCATTAACTGAGACCCTCCCTGCCATCCTCCAGGTAAGATACTTTAGAATTCCATAGCTTATGAAAGCTTCCAGCTCTTCCCAAGCTTCCAGAAAATTGTTCTTGTGGTCACGTCTGTCTCTTGATAGCTGATCTCTCCAGTCCTTGATCCTTTGGTCTTGATGTGAAACACAGTGCTCTTCAAATTCTAAAGATCAAAATAAAGTAAAATATAAAACACTTGCCCATGTTATTCATGAACGCAGTTAGTTTCAGCTGGAGATTTGAGGGTGATGAAAAAGTGTTCTATACTGAAGCAAGGAGATTCCAGCCACAGAAAGGATTTTCCTGTACCTAAAAAGTGTTTATGGGGCTTCCCTGGTGGCGCAGTGGTTGAGAGTCTGCCTGCCGATGCAGGGGACACGGGTTCGTGCCCCAGTCCGGGAAGATCCCACATGCCACGGAGCGGCTGGGCCCGTGAGCCATGGCCGCTGAGCTTGTGCGTCCGGAGCCTGTGCTCCGCGACAGAAGAGGCCACAACAGCAAGAGGCCCGCGTACCGCCAAAAAAAAAAAAAAAAGAAGTCTGTGTTTGAAGCATGACCCTGAGAAAATGTTTAGGACTCCAAATTTAGACCATTTGCTTAGTGGTGATAGTTGAATCCACAGGAGTCTATTCAAATAGCTAGAGAGAATATAGAAAGAATGTGCTCTGAGGAAAGAAACCCTCATCTATAGAGGATATGAAGTAAAGGAGCCAATGAAATATTATCAGAGGTACAAATTCAAAATAATACAAGGAGATAATATTAAGAATAGCATGGTTGTTACTAATGGTGAATGCTGCAGAGGTTAAGGAGACTGAAAATCCATATGAAATCTATTGTCTCAAATGAACTGAAAGTCATTGAACTTGTACAGAAGATACCATAGAGCAAAGAGTTTGAAAATTATATTGGCAGGGCTAATGGGTTGGAAATAAAAACTCAGAAACAGTAAGTTTACCCTATTCTGCCCACTCCCCACTTTAACATTCTGGGAGATAAGGTAGGAATTTGATTGCCTAATAATATAAAGATAACGAATTTTCCATGAAAAAAGCCTTTTTGACAAAATTTTTTGAAATAATTTATATTATCAAAAGCCAGCCAGGACATACCGTTGTCCATGGCAAACTTGGTGAGGCTTAACCAAGCCCTTTTCCTACCAAGCAAGAGGATAATGGAATCACTATATCAACGTGGCTTTGATGACACCATCAAGTTTTTACTTGAAGAAAGTTGCTTTGAAAGAATGCTTAAAACTTTATAACGCAAAACATATTTCAGAGAGTTCTTGATGGAGGTTTCTGATTAAATCCCTTTTAAAAAGTGAAAAGAGGGCTTCCCTGGTGGCGCAGTGGTTGAGAATCCGCCTGCCGATGCAGGGGACACGGGTCTGTGCCCCGGTCTGGGAGGATCCCACATGCCACGGAGCGGCTGGGCCCGTGAGCCATGGCCGCTGAGCCTGTGTGTCCGGAACCTGTGCTCTGCAACGGGAGAGGCCACAACAGTGAGAGGCCCATGTAACGCAAAAAAAAAAAAAAAACAGAGAAAACCGTCATCAATAGTTAAGAGTTAGACAAAACACGAAGCATATAAACAACTCTTTGTGGGCACTGAACAGCAACTGGAGCATAGCTCCAATCCTTGACAGAAGGAGAGAAGAGAAGGTCAGCCCTATGCTCTTCCTAGCTCTCCTGGAGGACATCTTCCAAACCTCAGTGCAGGAAAATAGAGTCCAAAGAAAGGGCAGTGGTTCTTACTGGCAAGAAGATGCAAGTCTTTGGGGTTTCCAGGGCAGGTAGGATTTGAAGGGAGTGTCCTCAAACAATAGAGAACAATAGAGTAGCAACTCCAGATATCCGTGCTAACAATTCCCTTCAGGTCCATGGCTAACCTCTAAGCTGTATACCCACAGGGCAAAATTCCCAGAGGCCCAGCAGAGAACATCACACAAGTCTGGGGAGATAGAGGTTGGAGTTTGGGCTAAACCAAGGTGCAGAGGCCTTGGTGAGCAATCTAGTCTTTGATTCCAAGCCCAGAAAGGTCACACCTTAGAAGAAGGAGCAAAACAAAACAGACTTGCTCCAACAAAGTCTAAAATCAGAGTGATCTGCCAGTAATTTAACTGACTGTCAGAACAAGATTTATACCTCTTAAAAGGAAGACATGATAGTGTGGAGCCTGACAATGTATCATGCAAAATGTGATTAAGCAGGAAAAGGTGATAAAAGAGCTTTAAAAAATTAATGAGATTCAGAGATGATTCATGTGTAGGAGTTAGTATGTAACATAATTAATGTGATAAGGAAAATGTAGACAAATTAGATACAAAATGGAATATTTAAATATAGAATATGAATCTAAAAAATTAAATGGGAATTCTAGAACTGCAGCTTGCAATAACTGAAAAATATCTAAAATGAAGAACTCATTGAATAAGTTGAACAGCAGACCAGCACAGCAGACAGGATTAGTGCATGCAAAGACAGTTTAATAGAAAGTGTCAAAACTGAAGCACAGAGAGAAAAAGAATGGAAAGAATAGACCATGTAGGACATTCGCTCAAAGTCTGACACCTTTCATTGGAGTTCCAAAAGGGGATATGAGAGGAGACGGAAGGAACATTTGAGAAATATTAGCAAAGGATTTTTCAAGTCTGCTGAGAGATATCAACCTACAAATTCGGACTCACTGAACTCTACAACAGGACAAATACAAACAAAAGCACGGCATAATCAATTGCTGAAAATCAAAAAAAGAGAAAATCTTAAAAACAACCAGGAAGAGAGGCACAGTATTGAGTGCTTCCAAAGGAGTGGGAAGAAGACTGACTTTCCCCATCTTCTCCTATTTCCCTCCTCCCTCCCCCTGTGCTGGGCAGTCCACAAATTCCCACCCCTTTCACTAGCAAATAATTCTCTGATATCATTTGTCCTCATAGGCCCCACATTTTAAAGATTTTGTCAAAGACAGAAAAATGAGAAGACTAAAGAAATATTTCTGGACCAGAAAGCTTCAGTCCAGATGGCCGCAAGCTTCACAAGGTCACCTTTGTCCGTGGCCACTCACCTAGTGCCTAGGACAATATAGGCCACGGAGGGATGATTCCATCAATTTTTATTTTTTGCGGTACATGAGTTTCTCACTGTTGTAGCCTCTCCCGTTGCGGAGCACAGGCTCCGGACGCGCAGGCTCAGCGGCCATGGCTCACGGGCCCAGCCGCTCTGCGGCATGTGGGATCTTCCCGGACTGGGGCACGAACCCTTGTCCCCTGCATCAGCAGGAGGACTCTCAACCACTGTGCCACCAGGGAAGCCCCCCATCAAATTTTAAATTATGAAATCAATGATGAGTATTGAAATCTGAGTCTAACAGACTATGACCAAAAATTACGGAAGTAAACTCTACTGTAAATCAGGAGTATATTATTAAACATTATTTAACATTATAAACATCGTTTAAACATTATATAAATACTATAAAACAATATTTGTAAGTGCTCTAAATCCATTCTGAAAGACTTGTATGAGAAAGAAATCAAGATTCTTAATAAGAGTCTACCTGATATGGTAATCTGTCTGACACTTGCAAATATTATAATAAATCTTTTATTTTTAATGTCAGGGTTTTTTAATTTGTCTTTCTAGACAATCACATTTCAAGCAAGGAATTTGTTTTCTAGGTATTTTGTCATGTGCTTGAAATTGCTTTAAAATTGTCTTTCATTGTAAGGCAAATCACTTGGCAAGGCACATTCTTTAAAGTTAAAAAATGGCGGGGGAGGAGGGGTGGAATGGCAAAAAATTTTAAATTGAAGTTCCACCCATGGTATTACATGCTCTTTGATCTTGCCCTCAAACAGTAGAGACTGAGGAAGCATCACTAAGATTGATCTTAATCTTTAAAGAATATAGTTGAACATAAATGGCTTGAATATCAGAGAAAAGAAGACAGTTCACCATCTCATGCTAGTAGTATGTAATAGCAGTAATATGACTAAGAGCTGGAGGGTCTCTCCCAGAATAATCACAGTAAATTTGGACCTGCTGAAAAGAGTACATTGGTTCAAACTTCTGAGTTTAGTTATAGCGTAAAATTTTTACTTTTTTTTTTTTTTTTTTTTTTTTGCGGTATGTGGGCCTCTCACTGTTGTGGCCTCTCCCGTTTGCGGAGCACAGGCTCCGGACGTGCAGGCTCAGCGGCCATGGCTCACGGGCCCAGCCGCTCCGCGGCATGTGGAACCTTCCCGGACCGGGGCACGAATCCGTGTCCCCTGCTTCGGGCAGGCGGACTCTCAACCACTGCACCACCAGGGAAGCCCAATATATTTACTTTTTATTGAAGTATAGTTTACTTACAATATTATATTAGTTTCAGGTGTAAAAATATTGATTCACTATTTTTATAGATTATACTTAGCCCAGGATTCTTTTTAATTTAAAGCTAAGATGGCACACGCCCACACACAAATAATACAGGTAATTAGAGTTTTTAAAGTTGAAAACTTATATTACAATAACTCATTGTTAGCTTTTAATTATTTTGTTTCTTTGATAATCCTAGACAATTTATTTATACCATATGTTTCCGTTTGAAGATACTTAAGTTACCTCTGTAGTACTACATCTATTATACATAGAGAAACCAGTGGTATGAACATTTGATGCTGGCCACAATTTCACCCCTCTGATATGCCCTCTGGGAAAAAGTGTTATTTCTGATATTTTGATTCATTTTGTTTGCAGACCTCTTATTATATGTTATGTTGGCCACAGTGCTATTATACAAGGTACAAAGATAAATGAGACAAATTTCTGCCCTCAGGGTTCAGAGTCTACTGGAAGAGAAAAACAAATTATAACATTTGATATTATATAACATTTTATTGATATTGATGTAATGCTGTGCTTTGAGAGAGGTAATTACAGACAGAGCATCTGATCCAGCAGGATGGGTGTGAGAGGATTCAGGACTCCATGGCAGAGAATGAACCCTGGAACTACATCTTGAAGGCTGAGCAAAAGCCAGCTCAGTATGAGAGCTGGCGGAGGGGCACAGAGGTGGAGTGTTGAAAGAAGGGTAACTGTTTCAAGAAGGATCATGCACAAAAGATACAGAAGGAGACTGGTAGGCCATCTATTATAGCCTGTCAGCTGGAGCAAAAAAATAGGTGCATATAGGCAAAGCTGGCTTGGCGTGGAATTTTGCCACTGTTTAACATAAATATTCATGAAATGATATAGATACATATGTCTATACGGGCTAACAAAACTGTAGTCTAGTACAATGTGACTATTACACAATATGTTTGCAATGAATAAAACTTTCAGATGTGCTGGAAATTTTCTCCAACCTACCTTCTTTTAAAACCCTGTGATATTTGTTTTTCTCTTTCTGACTTACTTCACTCTGTATGACAGACTCTAGGTCCATCCACCTCACGACAAATAACTCAATTTTGTTTCTTTTTATGGCTGAGTAATATTCCATTGTATATATGTGCCACATCTTCTTTATCCATTCATCTGTTGATGGACACTTAGGTTGCTTCCATGTCCTGGCTATTGTAAATAGAGCTGCAATGAACACTGTGGTACATGACTCTTTTTGAATTATGGTTTTCTCAGGGTATATGCCCAGTAGTGGGATTGCTGGGTCATATGGTACTTCTATTTTTAGTTTTTTAAGGAACCTCCATACCATTCTCCATAGTGGCTGTATCAATTTACATTCCCACCAACAGTGCAAGAGTGTTACCTTTTCTCCACACCCTCTCCAGCATTTATTGTTTCTAGATTCTTTGATGATGGCCATTCTGACCGGTGTGAGGTGATACCTCATTGTAGTTTTGATTTGCATTTCTCTAATGATTAGTGGTGTTGAGCATCCTTTCATGTGTTTGTTGACAATCTGTATATTTGGAGAAATGTCTATTTAGGTCTTCTGCCCATTTTTGGATTGGGTTGTTTGTTTTTTTGATATTGAGCTGCATGAGCTGCTTGTATATTTTGGAGATTAATCCTTTGTCAGTTGCTTCATTTGCAAATATTTTCTCCCATTCTGAGGGTTGTCTTTATGCTAACACATATATATGGAATCTAAGAAAAAAAAAAAGGTCATGAAGAACCTAGGGGCAAGACGGGAATAAAGACACAGACCTACTAGAAAATGGACTTGAGGATATGGGGAGAAGGAAGGGTAAGCTGGGACAAAGTGAGAGAGTGGCATGGACAGATATACACTACCAAACGTAAAATAGGTAGCTAGTGGGAAGCAGCCACATAGCACAGGGAGATCAGCTCGGTGCTTTGTGACCACCTGGGGGTGGTGGGATGGGGAGGGTGAGAGGGAGGGAGATGCAAGAGAGAAGAGATATGGGAACATATGTATGTGTATGACTGATTCACTTTGTTGTGAAGCAGAAACTAACACACCATTGTAAAGCAATTATACTCCAATAAAGATGTTAAAATAAATAAATAAATACTTCTTCCAAAAAAAAAAAAAACCCTGTGATAGAGATTTTGTCATAAATCATGCTAAATACTCCACTCATCTAGTTATACACTGTAACTACCTTCTTTATAAGGTAAGAGGACTGCAGGGATCCTATTCAAGATAGTAAATTGCGATACAAATATTGAAGGTTATTCATGTGTGGAAGGAAGTACTTCGCACTATTACTTCTCCACAGTCATTAGGACTGAACCTCTTGGGAGCCAAGGAAACATCAACTTCCTCTGTAGTTTTCCTGGGTAACCTAGATGTAGCTCCATTTGGGCTCTTGATTAATAACAGAAGACTACCAGCTCCCACAGCTTTTCCCTTGTCTCAAACCACCTTATTTTAGGGTCACAGATGTAGGTTCATATTTGATGGAAAGCTGTTTTATTCCTAAACATGGGGGAGAAGGTAAACACTGCTTTTTTTTTAAATAGGAAGAATCAGTGCAACCTGCCAACCATTGTTATTCACTATGACTTAAACACAAGTCCCTCTACATTCCTATTTCAAACTCAATTTGCTTACAGTTCAGGTAAAAGAGTCAAGATGCCAGAATCGATAGATGGTAGAGTGGCCCCCGATAAAGGCAGCAGTGAGAGGCACTTTATACTTTCAGATGATCAAGCCCTTCTTTTTAATGCTGGAGTTTGTGTTTAGCATAGTTTGTGTTTCCTTTCTCTATAAATTCCACTACCATAATCACCAGCTCTAAGCAGAACTGGGCTCTTAGTTACAATTTATTTGTATAATCAACTCCATCTAATAGAAAAATGGCAATCCTGCTTTCAGGATTGGTAAATGTTGCCATTCTGGCTTGAAAAGGGTTTTGTTGTTGTTATTGTTATTTTTAACAAAATTAGGAAAGGAATAGGATAGATTTGAAGTCTAACGTATTTAGCATATTTATTCAAATATTCTTGAAATTTCTGAACCCAGTTGTCATGAAGAACTGTGTACCTTTGAATGATCACAGCTGTGGCTGAAAGGATAACAGACAGCTGATCAGTGAAACACGAAATAGATTAAATACCAGAAAGAATCATAGATCATCTCCTTAAACATCCCTAGTTTATAAGTAAAGAAACAGACCAGAAAGGATATGTGATATTTCAAATGTCACAGTGGTGGTGAGTTAGAATGCTGGATGATTCCATAGCCTAACCGTTGAGCTAGTGTGCTTGGTATACACACATTAGACTAGCATTAGTTTACAAATATTGGTGGTTAGAAATAATATGCAGCACTGCATTTATCCATTCATCATTTCCTTTTCAGTTCTTCAGAAGGGTCTAATGACATACAAAGGCATTTTGCAAAAGAAGAGATTAACATACACAGAAAATAAAAGCCTTAAATTCTATGAAGGCAATCACACCAAGTGTTCCTTACTTCTTGTGGTACCAATACCACCCAGATCAACTCTATTTCAATCATTATCATTCTTTCAGTATTTATGAGAGTTATACTGTATTAAAGTATGTCTTATTTTAGTGAATTAATTTTATATTTCCTTCCAGAGGCCCAAAAGATTCCTATACCTTTTTTTAAGTACCTCACAAGACTCCATACAGGAAAGTAGAAGTATTAAGTAATTGAAATGTCAACTGAAAAAAATGCACAACCTAAAAGTTGAGAATTATGTTTTATCTGGCTGGCAAAACTGAGGATTTAAGCCTGGGACGCACCCTCTCAGGTAGCTTTGAGGGACTCCTCTGAAGAGGTATGGGACGAGCCAGGATATACAGGAGTTTCTGAAACAAAGACCACATAATCGGAACATCAAATGCTTACTGTTAATTAAAGAAAACCAGACGTCTCAAGTTAATGAATTTAGCCCTTTTCTGTGTATGGGAAAATACAAAAGCCTGGGCTCACTGAAATCATTCCTTTGATGTGCACCTCAGCTATCTGGGCCAGCGTCCTGTGTTTTCCCATCCTGAGTTTCTTCAGGGTCATTGGTGGGTGGGCTGCAGTGGCTGAGGGCTTGATGGCGGGCATCCTGTTTCTACCTTGAGTTCCCTCAGGGCTCACCATTGAAGTGGCTGTAACATGATGGCTTGATGGCTGTAACATCCTTTGTTTACTGATATGGCAGGCAACGTTTTTTCATTGACAGAAATAATGTGAAAATATTGCATGTCTCTTACTTCTAAAGGCATTGCTTTTAATGTAAAAATTTTTGGCCATCAGAGTAAAAATGAATAGCTACTACAATTCTACCTCAAACTTAATTGAGGTGGGTTTCTTTTAGCAATAAGTAGAATGCATCTGGTCATTGCTAGATGATTGGATTGAATTGATTTCAAGCAATCCCATATGTGAGCGGTAGCAATGTCGGTATCAGACATTCCTCAGCATGCTATAATTTTCAAAGAAAAGAAACTTCAGCTTCCATTGTGCATAGTCAATTAACTTTTATGAGTTCTTGTGACACCAATAAAACCTCTGACTCCACCCCCAAGAGCTCATGTAACAAGATTGAGTATAATCGATCCAAAAAAATTAACTTTGATAACCAAGGAAACATAAAAACCAGTGTTTTCAAGTAGGAAATTGAATACATGAATTTATAATTTCACTTAGCAATTCAAAATGAAAGGTCAAATCGTGTCCCTGGGCCAGGAAGTAGGAATGACTATTGCTAAACAGTAATTTAATAAGGGAATAAGTGGCCAACTAATCTTGCAGTCCTGGTAACTGATTTCTCTATGATTATACTGGAAACGGATTTGCCTGGAAAAGTAAAAGCTCTCATTTTATTCATACCGCCTAGATTTCACATAAGACAAGACACAGACATAAACAAGCATTTGCTGCTAATGTTTTCAATATTTGCTATTGAGAAAATGATACTTAAGATGTCTGCAGGAATGGTGAATATCTGATTAACCACTGTACACTCTGATTATTTTTTTCGAAGCACTAAATAGGCGTATATTAAACTAAAAAGCATAAAATTTTCAAACTAGGATCCCAAGCTGTGTTTCTGAATCTGCTGATATTAGAAACAAATTTGTGTGATGAGTCTACCTATAAAACAAAGGCTTCTGATCCGATTTAGAAAAGACAAAGAGGAAAGGTAGATTTGGACATTCAGATAGGCCACATAGAGAAAGCCGCCTTCTAATGGCATCTAAACGTATACTACATTATGCATATACATTCTATACTGTATATATCCTTAAACTAAATATATATATCCTTAAAGAGAACTGATAAATGCCATAGCAATGCATAAAATTCTGAGGCTGTGAGGTTAGCAGAAGGATAGTAAATACTAAAACTTAGAACAAATTTAGGATTTCTTAGGATTCATGATAAAATGTATGCTATGTATCCAAAGACCCCCATCCCTTCCTGTTTTAAATAGGTTCTAATGGGGGAATTCTCTGGCGGTTCAGTGGTTAGGACTCCGTGCTTCCACTGCCGAGGGCCTGGGTTCAAGCCCTGGTTGGGGAATTAAGATCCCACAAGCCATGGGGCACAGCCAAAAAAAAAAAAAAAAAAGAAAGTAAGTTCTAATGGAATGCTTAGTAGAACAAAGTTTTTTGTTTTTTTTTTAACTGAAAGATGAGCTACTTCTTGCAGTGGCTGTAGAGATGTGTGGATCAAAAACAGAGATGAGGGCTTCCCTGGTGGCACATGGTTGCAAGTCCGCCGGCCGATGCAGGGGACATGGGTTCATGCCCCAGTCTGGGAAGATCCCATATGCCACGGAGCGGCTGGGCCCGTGAGCCATGGCCGCTGAGCCTGCGCGTCCGGAGCCTGTGCTCCGCAACGGGAGAGGCCACAACAGTGAGAGGCCCGCGTACCACAAAAAAAAAAAAAAAAAAGAGATGAAAAAAGTTTAGGACATTGAAAAATCTGTAGGTTCACAGGAATATTCCAGTCAAGAAGAAGAAACTTATGATGCAAAAGACAGAATGAAACTGTAAGACAAGTAGGAGTAAACAGTTTTCATGTAGAAGGGACCCGGTATATCATGTTTAGTTTGCAGATAACGAAACCATAGAAATTTAGCTTAGCGCCAGAAATAGTCCTAGAACCCTCACCGCACAATCCTTACTTCAATGTGCTTGTAATTACATTGAGCAAAAGGGTTGTTTTTTTTGGGGGGAGGGAGGGTTGTTTGCTTGTTTGTTTTTTTTAACTTTCTTAGTCCCTGAGACAGTAGGATGTTATGATCTTACTTCTAAGGCAGGAAAACAAACAGCTATATCCTAAGGCATTCTTTTCCCCACCAGGGCCTGGTCTAGCTACAAAACTCAACTGATAAGGTTCCTAAAGCCAGAATTCCAGTGAAAAGGAACTTTCCCCCATCTACTTCAACCTGAAAGGAGTAATCAAATTTGCAACTACAAAGATAATGTTTCTCTAAACAGATTTACTCCATAAATAAATGTATCAGATTTCTTAGTTAATTTTTCTCTCCCTGAAAGATAAAGTGTGATAATCCCATGCAATGAAACCAGTTAGAGTCATTAAAAAACACAATATTTCTTGTCCAAACAAACCTTGGGAGAAGACATGTGGGGCTTTGGAATATAAGGAAAAAGAACTGTTCTAAGAAATGGAGGCAAAGCAAGTGACCCAACTACAGCACAGGTATTAAAATTTTTTGTCAAGCATAAGCTATGGAATCAGGTAAATATGGAATCAGGTAAATATGAGACGCATTTCCTGTTTTCACAGAACTTAGGAGGAAACTAAACAAGTAGTCCAGTAATTAGAACAAAGGACGCTGTATGTACACCAAAGGAAACCATAAAGGAAACGAAAAGACAACCTACGGACTGGGAGAAGATATTTTGCAAATAATGCAACTGACAAGAGCTTAATTTCCAAAATATACAAACAACTCATACAATTCAACAACAATAAAAAAAACCCAAACAGCCCAATCAAAAAACAGGCAGAAGACCTACATAGACATTTCTCCAAAGAAGACATACAGATGGCCAATAGGCACATGAAAAGATGCTCATCATTGCTAATTATAGAGAAATGCAAATCAAAACTACAATGAGGTATCACCTCACACCCGTCTGAACAGCCATCATTAAAAGGTCTACAAATAATAAATGTTGGAGAGAGTGTGGAGAAAAGGGAACACTCTTACACTGTTGGTGGGAATATAAATTGGTGCAGCCACTGTGGAGGACAGTATGGAAGTTCCTCAAAAAACTAAGAGTTGCAATATGATCCAGCAATCCACTCCTGAGCATATACCCAGACAAAACTATAGTTCAAAAAGATACACACACCCCTATGTTCATAGCAACACTATTTACAATAGCCAAGACATGGAAATAAGCTACATGTCCATTGACAGATAAATAGATAAAGAAGATGTGGTTTATATATATCTACAATGGAATATTACTCAGTCATAAAAAAGAATTAAATAATGCCAACTGCAGCAACATGGATGGACCTAGAGATTATCATACTAAACAAAGTAAGTCAGAAAGAGAAAGACAGATACCATATCACTTATACGTGGAATCTAAAATACAGCACAAATGAACATATCTATAAAACATAAACAGACTCACAGATGTAGAGAACAGACTTGTGGTTGCCAAGGGGGTAAGGGTGGGGGAGGGAAGGATTGGGAGCTTGGGGTTAGCAGATGCAAACTAGTATATATAAGATGGATAAACAACAAGGTCCTATTGTATAGCACAGGGAACTACAATCAACATCCTATTCAGAATGGAAAAGAATATTAAAAGTAACTGAGTCACTTTGCTGTACAGCAGAAATTAACACAACATTGTAAATCAACTATACTTGAATTAAAAAAAAAAAAATGACGCTGTGTGGAGAACTATAGCCGGAAACCTGGCAGGGTAGTAACTGAACTTTACTGCACATTAGAATCACTGGGGATTGTTAAGAAAACACAAACAGATGTTCCCCAAACTCACAGCTTTTGTTTATTTGTTTGTTTTTTGTTTATTTATTTACTTACTTATTTATTTATGGCTGTGTTGGGTCTTTGTTGCTGCGCACAAGCTTTCTCTAGTTGCGGCGAGTGGGAGCTACTCTTCTTTGCAGTGTGCTGGCTTCTCATTGCAGTGGCTTCTCTTGTTGCAGAGCACGGGCTCTAGGTGCACGGGCTTCAGTAGTTATGGCGCATGGGCTTAGTTGCTCCGTGGCATGGGGGATCTTCCTGGACCAGGGCTCGAACCCGTGTCCCCTGCATTGGCAGGTGGATTCTTAACTACTGCGCCACCAGGGAAGTCCCAAACTCAGTTTTTGATGTAGCAGGTCTTGAATGAGGCCAGTAAAGTTTTATTTCTAACAATTCCCCAAATGATGCTCATCTTAGACTTATACTTTGAGAAGCACTTTCTAAGGAAGCAAGGAAATTCTCCTGGACGTTTAAGCTTATTTAAGTTATATGATATGGGAAAGCTGAGTATAAAGTACAATTATAAACTTATTTTAAGCTATAGCTATCTAATAGAAACAAAGTAGCTCAAAAACAGTCATTAAGTAAAACTTCTGTTCCTGCCCATGAACCAATTCCACTTCTGCCCAAGATGAAATAACTGATACCCAAGTAATTCTTCCAAGCTGAGCAATAGTAAAATGTGACAAAATATATGAGGAATATTTTCAGATGTTGTACAACAGGCAGCATAAGATCATTATCTCTCGAGAGGAAAATACATGAGATGAACCAAACAATGACCTTAACTTGTTGGCTGGGACACATTCCTGATTGAGGTGTAAGGTGGCCCCATGGGTCTCCATAAGCTGATAAGGCAGAAATCATACTGATGTTGCCACATTGGCTGAATACGGCAGGTTATCAAAGAGAAGAGAGCTACCAAAAAAAAAAAAAATCTTTGTATGACTCCTCTTAAGATTTCAGCCAAATACTAATATGCACATGCATAGGACAAAGGTAAGTGAGGTCTTCCAGGGACTTGTTTCTAGGGGTCTATGATCTGAATGGAGATTCTAGAGCTGTACAGGAAGACATAGAAATTTTAACGAGCCAGAACAGAGAAACCTTGCTGAATACCTACAGGGCTAAATTAAGAGCTACTCTAAAAGCACCCTTAAAAAGCTTAAAAACAAACTTCAAAATGATGAAGTTACCAGTGAGTTAACAGCCGACTGAACAATATGAGGGTGTTTGTGCCAGCTCTAGCCTATCGATAACCAATGTTGTGGCTGGACTGGCCGTTCAGGTTCTTGTTACAGTTGCAAGAGACCCTCAGCAATAACCATCAGGAAACTTTGAAAAAAGAATGAGGTTTATTACTCACAGGTCCTGGAGAGTACATGGCATAGGCCTGGGGCCACAGGGCAAGGTTGTCGGTAGAGAGAAAGAGAGCTTGGTCTTGTGGTTCTTTTATTGAGGCTGAGGATGGAGGCCTAAGAGTTTTGCAGGTTCACTCTTTGTTGGTGAACTTAAAATGTAAGAGTGGGAATTTAAAGCACAAGAAGAGAAAAACAAGCACCCCAAGTGGCGAGTTATGTAAATCAACCAAAATCCCTAAAACAAAGAAATCTGATTAGGGGCCTGGATGGAGGGAGAGGTGGTTACTGCTTCTTTATCTAGTTGTGTGGCTGATATTGTGTTTATTTGAAAGAGCCAACTTTGAAATGGATACCTCAATAATCAAAGTGTAAGTCAGACACACAGCATTTCAAAAAAGAAAAACCAATTGTCAGGCTTATGCTACAGAAAGAACAAAATAATTGCAGATGCCACGGATGTTAAACGGATGTTAAAGGGATAATGAGGGTGTCTTATGGATAACTTTACGCCAGTAAATTTAACAAGCTTAGAAAAATGGTCAAATTCCTTGAAAGACAAAACTTACCAAAATTGAGAAAATATGAAATAGAAAATCTAAATAGACTTATTCTTATTATGGTAACTGCAATAATAAAAAATTTCCACCGAGAGAACACCACATCCAGAATTAGTGAATTATATCAAATACTTAAGAAAGAAATAATACCAATTTTACATAATGTCCTTCAGTAGAAGTGGGGAGGATGGAATATTCCCAGACTGTTTTGAGGTCAGCATAATTCTGATACCTAAAGCAAAGATATTACAAGCAGAAAAAACTGCAGACCAACATGTATCATGAACATATATAAAAATCCTTAACAGGGGCTTCCCTGGTGGCACAGTGGTTGAGAGTCTGCCTGCTAATGCAGGGGACACGGGTTCGAGCCCTGGTCTGGGAGGATCCCACATGCCGCGGAGCAACTAGGCCCATGAGCCACAACTACTGAGCCTGCGCGTCTGGAGCCTGTGCTCCGCAACAAGAGAGGCCGTGATAGTGAGAGGCCCACGCACCATGATGAAGAGTGTCCCCCACTTGCCACAACTAGAGAAAGCCCTCACACAGAAACGAAGACACAACACAGCAAAAATAAATAAATTAATTAATAAACTCCTACCCCCAACATCAAAAAAAATAAAAATTAAATAAAAGATGTAGTTTCTAAAAAAAAAAAAAAATCCTTAACAAATTTAGCATATTAATTTAGCCAAATGGTGTTTACCATAAGACTGAAAAATTGGCTTCACATTTGAAAATCAGTGTAAGTCAGCACAATAACAGGTTAAAGGGAAAAGCCACATGGTCATCTCATCAGATAGAGAAAGGACTTGACAAAATTATTTACCAGTCATGATAAAAGTTCACAGCAAATTAGGAATGACATGGAATTTCCTCAATCTGATAAGTCATATCTATAAAAAACCTACAACTTACTTAATGGTGCAACACTGAACACTTTTTATCTTAAGATCAGGAATAAAGCAAGGGTATGTGCTTTCATCATTTCTATTCATTACCATATATCATTTCTACTCAGTACCTTACATGGTCTTATATAATGCAACAAGCCAAGAAAAATACAAACTGCATTAAAAAGTAAAACTGTCTCTATTTGCAGATATGAATTTTTATATAAAAATATATGAGGTAATCTATAAAACAACTACTAAGTGAATTTAGCAAGTTCTCTACACAAGTCAATATGCAAAATCAATTTGTGTCTACATACTTGCACCATACAGTTGTAAAATAAAATCCAAAAATTTTACTTACAATAACATCTAAACAAAATACTTAGGAATAAATTTAACCAAATATCTAAAGGCTTATATACTGAAAACTAAAAAGATTGCCCAGAGAAATTAAGGAACTAGGTAAATGAAGGGATGTATCAAATTCATGGATTGAAACACTCAATACTGTTAATCCATTAATTCTCTCCAAAATAGATTGGAATACACTCTAATTACAATCCCAGAAGGATTTTATCAAAATTATCAAGCTATTTCTAAAATTTAAATGGAAATGCAAAGAGCCTACATTAGTCAAAGTGATTTTGACAAAAGTCATTGGAAGACACTGTCATTTCAAGACTTACTAATAAGGTACAGTAATTAAGACATTGTGGTGTTGGCATAAGGATCAAACAGAAGAGATGGTCCAGAAATAATCACACTTACATGGTCAATTGATTTGAAAGAAAATAAAACTATTCAATAAAGGGAATAAACATCTTTTCAATGAAAATTTGTGAAACAGCTGTCTATCTACATGGAAGAAATTAACCTCAACACTTATCTTACACCACACAGAAAAATTAACACAAAATGGACATAACATAAATGCTAAACTTATAGACCAAAATGTAAAACATAAATCTATAAAACACTTAGAAAAAAATATATCTTTGCAACCTGGGTTGTGGCAAATATTTCTTAGACAGAATGCAGAAAGCAATAACAACAAAAGAAAAAAATGTTAGATTTTTGTTCCTCAAGACAGCATTAGAAAATGAACAAACCAACTCAGAGAACACATTCACAACACATACATCTGACAAAATATATGTATCCAGAATATATAAAGAATGCCTGCAACTCAATGACAAAAAGACAATCCTATTTAAAAATGGGGGAAATTTGGGACTTCCCTGGGGGTGCAGTGGTTAAGATTCCATGCTCCCAATTCAGGGGGCCTGGGTTCGATCGCTGACCAGGGAACTAGATCCCACATGCATGCCACAACTAAGAGTTCACATGCCACAACTAAGGAGCCAGCAAGCCACAACTAAGGATCAGGAGAGCCACAACTAAGAAGCCCACCTGCCACAACTAAGACCCGGCACAACCAAATAAATAAAGAAATATTTTTTAAAAATTAAAAAAATAAAAATGAGGGAAAGGTTTGACACTTCACTAAGAAACATTCACAAATGGCATATAAGCACATGAAGGAAGCTCAGCAAGTTAACAAAGGGAATGCAAACTGCAACACGATGAGATCCATTATATACCCACCACAATGGTTAAAATTTAAAATGCTGAAAATACTAAATATCAACAAGGAGGATGTGGAACAACTAGAATATTCATACATTATTAGAATGTATTTTTAGACCAGACAAAACTATGCTATGGTGATTAAAAAAAAAAAAAAAGGCAGAACAGTGTTACTGAGTTCAAACTTGTATGGCTTACTGCCTGACAGGTCAATAAAGCAAGAGGTGAGTTGTTCAGCAAGGAATAGTGACTTTATTCAGAAACTCAGCAGACTGAGAAGATGGTGGTCTAGTGCCCCCCAAAAACCATTTTACCTGAGTTAGAATTCAGGATTCTTTTATAGTAAAAAGGGAGGGGGTGCAAACTTCTTGGTGCTGGAATCCTTTGTTCTTGCAGCTGTCCAAGTAGGTCTGGTCACAATGTTCCTATAAACCTCCACCAAGACAATTGTTATTTTCTGTTCTGCAACTTTTTATCTCTATATGAATGGAAAAGTGTTATACCTTTAGAGGTAAGAGCCTTGAGAATGGGCTATCCTGTATATTTAAGGCTATAGGCAACATTCTTTTAAAAAGGTGCAGAGAAAGGGCAGACAGCAGAAGCAAGAAGAACTACAATCCTGCAGCCTGCAGAACAAAAACCACATTCACAGAAAGATAGACAAGATGAAAAGGCAGAGAGCTATGTACCAGATGAAGGAACAAGATAAAACCCCAGAAAAACAGCTAAATGAAATGGAGATAGGCAATCTTCCAGAAAAAGAATTCAGAACAATGATAGTGAAGATGATCCAGGACCTCAGAAAAAGAATGGAGGCAAAGATCGAGAAGATGCAAGAAATGTTTAAAAAAGATCTAGAAGAATTAAAGGACAAACAAACAGAGATGAACAATACAATAACTGAAATGAAAAATACACTAGAAGGAATCAATAGCAGAATAACTGAGGCAGAAGAACAGATAAGTGACCTGGAAGACAGAATGATGGAACTTACTGCTGTGGAACAGAATAAAGAAAAAAGAATGAAAAGAAATGAAGACAACTTGAGAGACTTCTGGGACAACATTAAATGAAACAACATTTGCATTATAAGGGTCCCAGAAGGAGAAGAGGGAGAGAAATGACCCAAGAAAATATTTGAAGAGATTATAGTCAAAAATTTCCCTAACATGGGAAAGGAAATAGCCACCCAAGTCCAGGAAGCACAGAGAGTCCCATACAGGGTAAACCCAAGGAGAGACACGCCGAGACACATAATAATCAAATTGGCAAAAATTAAAGACAAAGAAAAATTATTGAAAGCAGCAAGGGAAAAACGACAAATAACATACAAGGGAAATCCCATAATTAGGTTAACAGCTGATTTCTCAGCAGAAACTCTACAAGCCGGAAGGGAGTGGCAGGATATACTTAAAGTGATGAAAGGGAAGAAACTACAGCCAAGATTACTCTACCCAGCAAGGATCTCATTCAGATTCAATGGAGAAATCAAAAGCTTTACAGACAAGCAAAAGCTAAGAAAATTCAGCACGACCAAACCAGCTCTACAACAAATGCTAAAGGAACTTCTTTAAGTGGGAAAAACAAGAGAAGAAAAGAACCTACAAAAACAACCCCAAACAATTAAGAAAATGGTCATAGGAATACATATCAATAATTACCTTAAACGTGAATGGATTAAATGCTCCAACCAAAAGACACAGGTTTGTTGAATGGATTAAAAAAAAAAAACAAAACACCCATATATATGCTGTCTACAAGAGACCCACTTCAGACCAAGGGACACATTCAGACTGAAAGTGAGGGGATGGAAAAAGATATTCCATGCAAATGGAAATCAAAAGGAAGCTGGAGTAGCAATACTCATATCAGATAAAATAGACTTTAAAATAAAGAATGTTACAAGAGACAAGGAAGGACACTATGTAATGATCAAGGGATCAATCCAAGAAGAAGATATAACAATTATAAATATATATGCACCCAACATAGGAGCACCTCAATACATAAGGCAACTGCTAACAGCTCTAAAAGAGGAAATTGACGGTAGCACAATAATAGTGGGGGACTTTAACACCTCACACAAATGAACAGATCATCCAAACAGAAAATTAATAAGGAAACACAAGCTTTAAATAACACAATAGACTAGATAGATTTAATAGATATTTATAGGAAATTCCATCCAAAAACAGCAGATTACACTTTCCTGTCAAGTGTGCATGGAACATTCTCCAGGATAGATCACATCTTGGGTCACAAATCAAGCCTCAGTAAATTTAAGAAAATTGAAATCTTATCAAGCATCTTTTCTGACCACAACACTATGAGATTAGAAATCAATTACAGGGAAAGAAAACATAATAAACACAAACACATGGAGGCTAAACAATACATTACTAAATAACCAAGAGATCACTGAAGAAATCAAAGAGGAAATCAAAAAATACCTAGAGACAAATGACGATGAAAGCACGATGATCCAAAACCTATGGGATGCAATAAAAGCAGTTCTAAGAGGGAATTTTATAGCTATACAATCCTACCTCAAGAAACAACAAACATCTCAAATAAACAATGTAACATTACACCCAAAGGAACTAGAGAAAGAAGGACAAACAAAACCCAAAGTTAGCAGAAGGAAAGAAATCATAAAAATCAGAGCAGAAATAAATGAAATAGAAACAAAGAAAACAATAGCAAAGATCAATAAAACTAAAAGCTGGTTCTTTGAGAAGATAAACAAAATTGACAAACCATTAGCCAGACTCATCAAGAAAAAGAGGGAGAGGACTCAAATCAGTAAAATTAGAAATGAAAAAGAAGTTACAACAGACACCACAGAAATACAAAACATCCTAAGAGACTACTACAAGCAATTCTATGCCAAAGAAATGGACAACCTGGAAGAAATGAACAAATTCTTAGAAAGGTATAACCTTCCAAGACTGAACAAGGAAGAAATAGAAAATAAGAACAGACCAATCACAAGTAATGAAATTGAAACTGTGATTAAAAATCTTCCAACAAACAAAAGTTCAGGACCAGATGGCTTCACAGGTGAATTCTATCAAACATTTAGAGAAGAGCTAACACCCATCCTTCTCAAACTCTTCCAAAAAATTGCACAGGAAGGAAAACTCCCAACTCATTCTATGAGGCCACCATGACCCTGATACCAAAACCAGACAAAGATACTACAAAAAAAGAAAATTACAGACCAATATCAAGGATGAATATAGATGCAAAAATCCTGGACAAAATACTAGCAAACAGAATCCAACAACACATTAAAAGGATCATACACCATGATCAAGTGGGATTTATCTCAGAGATGCAAGGATTCTTCAATATACATAAATCAATCAATGTGATACACCATATTAACAAATTGAAGAATAAAAACAATATGATCATCTCAACAGATGCAGAAAAAGCTTTTGACACAATTCAACACCCATTTATGACAAAAACTCTCCAGAAAGTGGGCATAGAGGGAACTACTTCATCATAATAAAGGCCATATATGACAAACCCACAGGAAACATCATTCTCAATGGTGAAAAACTGAAAGCATCTCCTCTAAGATCAGGAACAAGACAAAGATGTCCACTCTCACCACTATTATTCAACATAGTTTGGAAGTCCTAGCCATGGCAATCAGAGAAGAAAAAGAAATAAAAGGAATACAAATTGGAAAAGAAGAAGTAAAACTGTCACTGTTTGCAGATAACATGATACTATACATAGAGAATCCTAAAGATGCCACCAGAAAACTACTAGAACTAATCAATAATTAGGTAAAGTAGCAGGATACAAAATTAATGCACAGAAATCTCTTGCATTCCTATACACTAATGATGAAAAATCTGAAAGAGAAATTAAGGAAACACTTCCACATACCATTGCAACAAAAAGAATAAAATACCTAGGAATAAACCTACCTAGGGAGACAAAAGACCTGCACGCAGAAAACTATAAGACACTGATGAAAGAAATTAAAGATGATACCAACAGATGGAGAGATATACCATGTTCTTGGATTGGAAGAATCAATATTGTGAAAAAGACTATACTACCCAAAGCAATTTACAGATTCAATGCAATCCGTATCAAATTACCAATGGCAGTTTTTACAGGACTAGAACAAAATAATCTTAAAATTTGTATGGAGACACAAAAGACCCCGAATGGCCAAAGCAGTCTTGAGGGAAAAAAACCGAGCTGGAGGAATCAGACTCCCTGACTTCAGACTATACTACAAAGCTGCAGTTATCAAGACAATATGGTACTGGCACAAAAACAGAAACATAGATCAATGGAACAGGATAGAAAGCCCAGAGATAAACCTATGCACCTTTGGTCAACTAGTCTATGAGAAAGGAGGCAAGGATATACAATGGAGAAAAGACAGTCTCTTCAATAAGTGGTGCTGGGAAAACTGGGCAGCTACATGTAAAAGAATGAAATTAGCACACTCCCTAACACCATACACAAAAATAAACTCAGAGTGGATTAGAAACCTGAATGTAAGACCGGACACTATAAAACTCTTAGAGGAAAACATAGGGAAAACACTCTTTGGCATAAATCACAGCAAGATCTTTTTTGACCCACCTCCTAGAGTAATGGAAATAAAAACAAAAATAAACAAATGAAACCTAATGAAACTTCAAAGCTTTTGCACAGCAAAGGAAACCATAAACAAGACCAAAAGACAACCCTCAGAATGGGAGAAAATATTTGCAAACAAATCAACGGACAAAGGATTAATCTCCAAAATATATAAACAGCTCATGCAGCTCAATATTAAAAAAACAAACAACCCAATCCAAAAATGGGCAGAAGACCTAAATAGACATTTCTCCAGAGAAGACCTACAGATGGCCAAGAAGCACATGAAAAGCTGTTCAACATCACTAATTATTAGACAAATGCAAATCAAATCTACAATTAGAATGGGCATCATCAGAAAATCTACAAACAACAAATGCCAGAGAGGGTGTGGAGAAAAGGGAACCCTCTTGCACTGTTAGTGGGAATGTAAATTGATACAGCCACTATGGAGAACAGTATGGAGGTTCCTTAAAAAACTAAAAATAAAATTACCACATGATCCAGCAATCCCACTACTGGACATATATCCAGAAAAAACCATAATTCAAAAAGACACAGGCACCCCAGTGTTCATTGCAGCACTATTTACAACAGCCAGGTCATGGAAGCAACCTAAATGCCCATCGACAGACAAATGGATAAAGAATATGTGGTACATATATACAATGGAACATTACTCAGCCATAAAAAGGAATGAAATTGGGTTATTTGTAGAGACGTGGATGGATCTAGAGACTGCCATACAGAGTGAAGTAAGTCAGAAAGAGAAAAACAAATATCGTATATTAACGCATATATGTGGAACCTAAAATAATGGTACAGATGAACCGGTTTTCAGAGCAGAAATTGAGACACAGAAGTAGAGAAAAAATGTATGTACACCAGGGGGGAAAGTGGCGGGGGGGTAGGGGTGGTGGTGGGATGAATTGGAAGATTGGGATTGACATGTCTACACTGATGTGTATAAAATGGATGACTAATAAGAAAACAAATAAATTAAAAATAAACATTAAAAAACTTAAAATTAAAAAAAATTTTTTTTTTAGTTTTAAAGAAAGGTGCAGCATCAGTATGGCTAAAGAACAGGTAACAAGAGCTCGAAAGTTAGAGCTAAAGGAATAGATTCAATATGGAGTCAGGTTTGCTCTTCTCTGTTAAAATTGCCTGGAATGGGAGTTACGGGAAAAGTCCCCAAGGAACGCTGGGGAAACAGAAATATTCAATATCTTGACTGTGTTGGTTGTACAGATAAATGCATTTCTCAAAACTCAAACTGTGCACTAAATATCTAAACATTTCACTCTGTAAATTTTACCTTAAAAACCAATAACAAAAACTAAAGCCATAATACGATTGAAAGAGCCTTGCCCTATGACCTAGAAAAGCTGAAAGCGAGTCCAAACTCTACCTAGTGACCTTAAAAAATCATCTTAACTTCTCAGAGCTTCAAATACCTATTTTAAAAACTAAGACATTAATATCTACATTTCATTCAGTCGATGTTTAAGAACCTACTACAGGCCAGGCGTTCACTAAACAGTTCTACTATTTCATAGGCTTATTATAAAGTTCAAATGAGAATATTGAAGTGATTTATAAGTGAGACAGTATACAAATGTTATGATTTGTTACTGAGTAAAGTAACAGAAACGACTCCACAAGAAAAAAAAAGATATACTCAAGGTTTCAAATCCTGTGTAGCAGTGACTAATTTCTACTTTTTTAACATAAAAGAACATGAGAGATCTTACATGAGAGGGAATATTTTAAAAAGTAAACTACAAAGAGCCCTTTTAGTTTATGGTCACAGAAAGGACTCTTATTTGTGCAATTAAAGCTGGTTGCCAAGGGAAACAGCAAACCTAAAAGCCTTTAATATCAAAAGCCTAAAGATCAAGAATTTAAATCCCTGAAGTAGAAGAGCTGACCCACAATGAATCAGAAGGAAATATTCCAAATAAGAAAATGGAGGTAAAACCAAAATTTGAATAGATCAGTCTTATTTTTATCCATGTTAAGTTTGTTCCATATGTAAAATAAATTAAAATATAAAATTCTCTAAACAGGAATAACAGTTTATTTTTTAAGAATTGTTTAAAGTTAGAAAATATGTAGTTTAAATCTATAGCCCATGGTAGCTACTTCCACTTAGCTCTGAACCTTAATGAAAATATCAATTTATGTGCCTAAAATGTAAGAGACAAGATGATTCAAGACAACATCTTGAACCATCCTCTAGATGTTTTAATAAATCCTCCCAAACTGAGCTCCTTGGGATCTAAATTGAATTTTTTAAATAGTTTTTATCACTCACATTAATTTAGTCATTTTTATTTTAACAAAGATTCTTATCACTCTTAATTTCATTCTGACAAACACACTAAATAATTTTGATAGGACATGAGGCAGTCATGAAGACAGAATCTATTTCAAAATGGAGAATTGAATTATTGAGGTACTGCTCCCTTCCCTGGCCTTTCCAGGCTTTCTTCTTACAGTAAATATTCTAAAGTAAATGCAAGTGATAAATCCTACAAAAAGGTACATTATTTATATTTATATCTAATTGATGCTTAAATATTGTTTTCCATAAAGGTGGCAATGCCAATCATGGTGTGTCCTGTGAATTTAGAAAACTAACAGCCATTGAAGAAAGATTCCAACAGAAATATCCACCAAGTTATTAAGTTAAAATAAGATAAATTATTAGAAGATACCCAAAGTCAATGGAACAGTACCCCCAATGAATGTTTTACAAAGCAAGAGGTTTGGAGAATTCTATTTGATTATTAAATATCCTTATGTGGGTAACATAGCAAACTTATGAAAAGGAAGGCTGACAAAAATGGTTTGAATCTGTTTTTACACATTTTCGGGATAATGAGATCTAATTCATCAAGTGCAAGGATAAAAGCAAGTAGGGAATGTATAGAATAATCATGATGGTGATAGTAAGTAGATTAAAGAAAATTTAGAAATCTATAATCTTAATATTAGTATCTACTATTTATTGATGGTCTACAACCAACTTTTATTTCACATGCTTTATTGTTTTACCCCCTTACACTAGCCCTCGAGAAATATTTTCGTATCTCCATTTAAAGAAAAGAAACTGGCATTCAAAAATTTAAGTAACTTGTCTAAAGTTAGTACTGGCAGAGGTTAAAATTTAAACCAAAGTCAGGCAGACTTCAAGGCCCATGGTTTCTATTTCTGTTTTTACCACATCCACAGCTGAATGAAGTTTTTAACCTATAGTGCTTATAGTCTACCCTTTCTTCATTTTATAAATAATCCATATCCCCAAAGCAAAGCCAACCTATCATACCTTGGCTTAAGAATCTTCATGGAGTCAGTCCCCTATGTATGGCAGTGTTTCTTTAAGTGGCTGAAAGATTACATGTAGCCAGTTGACTAAAAATCTCTTCTATCTGCATGAGAACATAATGATTCAAAAAGTCTGTTGCCCTATCCTAGTCAGGACAGCCTTAGCTTAAAGTTAAAACAAAACAAAACAAAAAGAGTCCTAAGACCCCAAAAAACAGGTTAATATAGAGATAAGACCAATGAATATATTATAAATTAACACTCATACCAAAATACAAATGCTTTCCAAAGGCTAAATTGAAATAAGAAAAATTTTAGTCTGTTGTCATTCTTAATTATTGGTGCAAGAGAACAAGCGGAAATAAAACATATGGAATCATGATATTTGGTCAGGTCAGTCTCTCATAGCTGAATATGGGATTTGCAGATACTTTGTGAATTTCCTTCTATATTTGCACTTATCTGGCAACAACGAGAGAGAAATAAACAGCATCACTTTTGAAGAAACAAAGGTATAATTTATGCTTAAACAGTGGGTAGTTACTCTACCCTTGTTTTCCATTCAGTGAATATATTTTTCATTCAGTATCATGGACATTAAGTGTTAGATCATTTGTCAAAGGAAAATGTCCCTGTCCTTGTTTATATTGGCATAGTCCTTGGATCTAGCTAATGCTCTTTTGTTCTTAAGAGCCTTGATGGTTTCATTTTTAAAAATATAACCATGACTTACCTGATAACATAGGGGGGACATATACTGAAACAATCTGCCTTCAAAGAATTTTAGAAATAAGTGAAAACAGAAACTCTTTAAGCAAGAGAATCATATGAGCAAAGATTAATCCAGGGCCATCTCTCTTTTTTTTCCCCATCTTTTCTCTTATTCAACCAAAGTGTTCCAATGTATTGGTTGTTTTCATGCTTCCTAATCCTCCCTGGACAGAAAGTACTCCAACTTGCTTTAGCATGCAAGTCTTTCTCATTTTCCCCAAAAATAATCAGCAAAGGAAGGGACATTGAGAACAGGAGGGGCAAAGGGGATATTGTTTGGACACAGGAAAAAGGCTGTCTGGTGCCCTTCAAATCATGCAACATAAAACTCCACTGTGTGAGTCCAGCTCTGAACAAAAAGGGAATTTTCTACTGCAATTCTAAACTTTGCAGTTTATGTTCAAATATTAGACATCTAAGTACTTGGCTGACATTTAAACATATGGCTAACATATGCCAAATTTGTTTAAAGTTGTGGCCAAAAGTTCAAATGTGGAAGACTAAAAGTCCTGATTCATGTTTTCTTATTATATTCTCCTGAAGATAAATCAGTGCCAGTATGTCTATGTGTGTGGCAGGGTTAGGGGGTGGGAGGTCATGAAAAAGGATTAGAGGGGAGGGAGAAAATCCTTTTTTGTTTTTCCTTCTCCCTCCTTGGCAAATGGGAAACAAGGTAAAATGCTAAGAGTCTTGTAGCAAAGCAAGTCTTTGTGTCCAGTAGAATATACATTTTAGATGATAGTTGAAGGTAAGGGCACTATTTATCCAGAGCAATGGAAAACCACCACAATTCCATAAAGGTGTGTATATTATAAGGTGGAGTTTTCTAAGCCTGTATAGTAGTAAATTTTCAATGATTAAAAAAATATATATATATATATCAGAAAACTAAAATAGGTAATGCTTAACCATAATTATATAACGATTTGTGTTCTTACTTTGTGTCTAGCACTTTTTAAAATGCATGTATTCATTAGTTGCATCTCAGAACAATCCCAAGATGTAGATATTTATTATCATTTCCATCTTACAGATAACAGTACAGATGGACTGAGAAACTAAATATTTTGACCAAGTCAAGAGTGCCAGAAAAAGGGGGATCCAGGATTCAAACTAAGGCAGTTTGCTTCCATAATTCATACCCCTACCCACAATGTCATGGAAAGGCTGAACTGATCAAGTCTCTGTTACTATTACTTTGAGAGGAGAAAGTAATAGTAAAAGTAATTAGCATACTTCTTTAGTACTGCAGTCCCAGGTTTGGTGGAAGGGTAGGAAAACATGTGGTTTCGTGTTTTTGTTTTTGTTTTTTGGGGGTACGTGGGCCTCTCACTGTTGTGGCCTCTCCCGTTGCGGAGCACGGGCTCCAGACGCGCAGGCTCAGCGGCCATGGCTCACGGGCCCAGCCACTCCGCGGCATGTGGGACCTTGCCGGACCGGGGCACGAACCCATGTCCCCTGCAACGGCAGGCGGACTCTCAACCACTGCACCACCAGGGAAGCCCTGGTTTCGTGTTTTGAACTGCTGTCAGAATTAAATGCACAATTACAACAAACTTTTTTTTAAAAGGACATTGCGTTGTACTGAAAAAATCTGGATATTTATGTTTCTTGGGGTTTTTCTTTATATATTTTACATTTTAATACATTGACAACTGGGAATTTGCAACAGATCATTTTGTGACAGGAGCTTAAATGTGTCGATAAGGTCACAATTTATCCAGAGCAATAGAATAAATGGCCCATCCTCAGAAACCTAAGAATTATTTCGATTCTTCTTATACCCATCTATTCATCTCCACTCAGTTATTAGAACCTTTCCTCCAGTTGACATATCTACTTATTGCTAGCAATCATACCTAACTTAATCTTATGACAATACCTTAGTTCAAGTCATTCCCATATGACAATAATCTCGCCAAACACATAAAACCTTCTTCAGGGCTTTTCCTTCAAGCCATTCCATTTCCACGAAGCTTTATCTGATCACATGTCTTGTCTATGAAATTTGTGGCATTGTATGTTGTCCATATTTTACATGTTATCCTGTTACCTAAACTATAAATTCCTGTTGGGCAGATATTTTTATCTACTCACTGATATTATAAATTTATAAACAAGAAATATTCAGTCTACTTGAATGATTTTATATTTCTGTAATTACCATGTAATCTTGAAAAGGGTGACAGAAGATAATGAAAATTGATTGTAAATGAATAGCTAGGAACCCAGGTAATGACATTGTTGCAGCAAAGCAGATAAGAATAATTTTACAAATCACAGGTACACACTGGAACTCTTGCCAAGATAAATTTGAGTTATTTTCTCTCACAATGGTCCAGACTCAAAAGGAATTCACAGTGTGCTATGTGACAAGTTTTGAATGCACACATTTACTTTTCAAACCAGCATGATAAGCAAGTTACAGTACTTGTAACTTGTACAGCACATCAGCCCTTATTTATTTATTTTGCAGGCAGCCATTGGAGCCGTGAAGCTGGTCAACAGAGGTTCTATAGAAACATTCAAAGCCTCTACCTCAAAGGGCTGGCATGCGTCCATCTTTACAGGTTTTGAGTTTCCCAAGCCACAAACCTACCCAAGGGGTAGAGTTCCAAGCATTCCGCTTATCCGCCAGCATCAAGAATTTGTTAATTCTGCCAAGACCCACAAGTTGTAACACCTGCAGTCAAACTAGGTTTAGTTTGCGCTCTACCCTAAAGAAAAAATATTTGGGTAGCTCACAACACATTAAGCCTAGGAAATATTATTTAGGCTACTAGGTTATAACAGCTGTTGCCTGAGGGGATAAAAATGAGCAATGGGGTAAGGCAAAAGATTGGAGCATAGGTGGATTAGTGGGAAAACCTTACTATACAATACCTAAAACGAATGTCCCAATACCTAAAGTCAATACTCCGATAATCCAATTAATAACATTAACACTTAAATGTGAAAAAAAAACTATATAAGTGATTCTTCTCTAAGTCTTTTAAATAATATACTATGCAAAAATATTCCCTCCAATATATACAATTAGGAAATAATATGTCCTAGAATTGTAGGGAATAACCAGAATGATATCAGTACTTAATACGGTGCCAGACATATAGCAAATGCTCAAGAAAGTTAAAATTCCTTATAAGTCTTTAAATGAACAAACACTTTTAATGGGGGTCTAGAATCGACCTTAGAGTATTTTCTACTCTGGCTAAAAGTATGTTAGTGAAGCACCGTTGCAGCAACACGGTACTTTCACTAGTTCAGATATTACTCGTCAATACCAAGATAATAGCTGACTTTTGATGAACTATGATGCTGTTCTCGACACTTAATCTGAACTGACATATTCAACCAACAGGACAAAGCAAAAAATGTCACCCCACTTTTCAGATGGGGAGACTGAGGCAGAGAGGCATTAAGTAGACTACTTAGGTTACAAGATAGCTGGGCTGAGATTTGAACCGATGCAGTCTGGCTCCAAAACCCTTGCCTTTTTAACTATAGAACTATACCACCTCTGGCATTTGGGGAACTAGAGGTAATAATTAGGGTGAAATTGCACCCTTGACTTATAACTAAACATAGTGGAGCAAAGCATCTTTACTCTATTCCCGTCTCTTAAAACAGCTGCAAATAAGAAGTCACTTCTCTCGTAAAGCACAATGTTCTTTGGCAAAATTGATTTTAACACCACAGTAGGCCATTTTTTCCCCAACCCCAAACTGCAGACATCAAAAACAGGCAGGGCTGATCTGATGAACTTACCCAATTGCAGGCCAAGAAGCTGGAATAGAGCTAGCTGGAACAGGTGGACCTTCTAGGAAAAGTCCTTTTCTCTTTCCTCAAGGGGACTAGAAGACTCAGCTGCCTTTTTGACTGAGTGGTGTCATTTTCCTCGATTAAAGCAAAGCACCCTACTTACTAGTAAAAAGACATGACCCACTGAATGCACAGACTCTGATTATCCACCTCCATCTAAAGGGAAGAGAAAATAAGGATGTGAATTTCTCATTTCAAATTCCCTAGTAACTTTATTCACTATAATTCATCCAAGATTATATGTGACAACATAAATAATATCCCAAGTAATATAATACCCTAAAAATTAATAACATAGATTGTCTAAATATGAAGTTGCCAGAGAGATTAAATTCCTAAGTGGAATATCCTTTTCATGTACTAAAAAATTTAAATTCAAAATCAGTTTTCTCTTTAGCTCAGCTCAGAAGATACTCACTTAATCTGGGTTTCTTCAGCAGTTTGGTGCCTCTGGATCCTGTCTTCCATTGGCGACTCCCCAACTGTTGTTATTTCAACTTTAAAACTCGTGTGTTTTCCAGTCACACTGAATAGGATACAGGCTATCACATCACTGTCTTCATACCCATAAAACTTGTAAAACAAATCTTTGACCCCTGTGGGTATATTCCTAGGGGGAAAAATTGTATTCCAGAATCTAAGACTACCCATACCTACAAAAGTACCGGTATTATCTTGGAAAGAATGGTAGACGGGAAGTATAAGAGATAAAGGGAGAAATGTCTTGCTTTCAGTAGATCAGGATGCCATTCAGTCTATGAGCAACAGTCTGAAGCTCACAGTCTGTGAGCTGAAACTCATTTCTAAGAAACTTTCCACTGAGGAGTAAGTTGTCATAATATGATTTTCCGCATCCTAGGGGTAAAATTTATCCATACGCACTGCTTTCTCTCTCAGATAGAGCATTTAAGACATTGCAATTTCCATAAGCCTTCTTTTTGTCCCTTGATTCCCACATATTCAAAAAGTCTTAATTTCCATCTTCCCTTAGAAAATATACTTAGTACCCTGGCCATGAATTTGGTGTAAATTATCCCTCATGGAACCACTGGTGCTTGTTATAAGTAGAGCTTCTCCCATTTTTAACATGCAACTTCTCCAAGCAACACTTATTACCCTTCTTTCTCTGCAGCCTTTTTATCCCTTTCTGCATCCCAGTAAGATCCCAAGGCTTTGCAGCTATATGCCACATGCAGCCTGTGAATCCTGTCTCCTAGGAAGGGTTCCCCCATTGACTCTACATACATGCCAGCTGGAGAGCTACTCTCAGAAAATTTCAGAAATGAAGCTGCTGTTGGTGCTTCCAAAGGCCATGCCCTCAGAAGCACCATGAGGTTCAAGGCTTTCCCTCACCTTCTAAACTTTCTAGATAGTACATAGAAAACTGAGCAAATGAAAAAAAAGTAAATTATTAACTCCTGCAAGAAAAAATGTAACCTCCATACACCAAATGCCTCAGTGAGCAAAATGTATGTGGTTCTAATAATCTAAACCTAATGCTGATCTAACCAAATGTGTTGAATAAATGTGATGGAAGGATGGGAAGTGGAAGTGCATGGAAGCAGGATATAATATAAAAGGACTAAATCTTCATCTTCCAGAGTAGGAAGCCATCACACAATATCTTAAGTTGAAAAAAATCAAGAAATAGCCAATAAGCATACTACTCACAAACATGGATGAAAATACTATAAGCCATATCCAAACATGTTGATAAACAATTTTCCCTGGGGAGTAGCATGCAGGGATGAGAGATGGGTCATGTGATTACTCCTTGCATGTTTGTGTGTAGGATGTGTGTTTAATATAAGCCTGTGAGGCTATCAATATTTCCAAACCATATACAGGTACCAAAATAAAAATTTAAATTAATGTATAATATTACACATACCAAGCTGAGAGAATCCATTTTTCTAATTTTTGTCTTTGTCAAGCCACGTAAATACACCAGAAATGGAGCACTGAGGGTGTAATGGCTAAGAACACACCTACAAATATTTAACAGAGCTTCTTATTTCTAAACACAATAAAAACAGACTAATTACTTGGGTTCCCCTCCCTCATTTTTTCTTCTCATCTATATGTAACTTCTCATTCTTAAGCAGAGAAAAGCTATCTGCAACTTTCCATTTCCATGAAGCAAAGAAATAAGAACCATCTGGAAAACTCTGTCTCCTAGCCTAGAAACTTCGAGGAAGCTTTATTTGCTTGGGCTTCATAGTGCCTTGAATTTTAAAAAGAGGCAAGGAAAAGAGATCAAGATGGGTAAGTGAACACTCCATGGAGGAAGACGTTGCTGAATTTGAGCCAATGGAAGGATAAAAAGTCCTGTCTTGCAGATGGAGGCTGAGGCTGCACATTTGGAAGGAGTCCTTCCCACATGCTAATCCAATTGACAAGCCTGCTGAGCCTGACAAGGATTTTACACCAGCAAAGCTTCTTCTTCAGACTTCTGTGTTCCCATTTTAAAAAGAAAAAAAAAAAAAAAGAGAGAGATCATTTTCCCTTTCTGGATGCAGGACATAGCACTAAACTTCTTTACAGACAGCTTCACTTTGTTGAAAATACCAGTGTAATTTGAACCAATATCTTTAGTCACAGGTCAATTTCATGCCACATCAGTCCATGTGATTCCTATTTAATGCACAGAGTTCTTGTGTTGTGTTGGGTCCCTGTTCCTATCATTTAAAATTTACTGATATTTATATGGTATTTCAATGTGCTCTGTAATTAAAATGTAGGCCTTGAGACTTGAAAACAAGAAGAAAATTAATGGAAGGATTGCAAAAGGAACATAAGGAAACGCTAACAGAATTCTGAGTTTTGAATCTGAGTAGAAGTATTCATGAATCTGAGAAGTATTCATCACATATTTCAATGTAGTATAAGAAATTATTATAAGGGAATAACGATCATACATCTTTTCCTCTCACATTGAATAAATGTCAGAAACAATTGCTTCAATTATGGATTGAATACATAACTACTCGTTGATTTTATTTTATCCTGAAATAATCAAACAAGGAGCAAACTTCATATTAAGCTTGGCAACATTCTCTTCCTGCCTCCAATTATGTGGTCTGTTGAGACCAGCTCTGGCCTGGTTTCCAGTGATTACTTCTGTCTGGAAGGTTGGTGTTTCTCCGTATTTCGCTGCCTCACCGGCAGCTGATTCCCTTCACTCTCTCCCTGGTGGCAGTGGCCAGGCTTAGCCGTCTTTATGCTCAGTAGCCTGCGTGGTGTGCAGGCCCATTCCCAGGCAGCATTCTGGGCCTGTGGTCAGTCTCTACCCCTGCTCCCTAGCTTCCTGCTGGCCTCTTGTATCAGTCCCCATGTTCTGGCCAGTCTTACTGGGTGATTTCTATTTTAAAGAAAGTTTCAAACACAAAAATACAGAGTATTTGACAGAGTCAAAGTACCCACATCAACACTTGGCCATATTTCTTTCCTCTCTTCCATATACCTTCTTTTATTACAAGATTTTCTATTTTTAAAATGAATCCCAGACTCCAGGAGATTTGAGCTTTATCCACTTTAGAATGAATCTCAAAATAATAGCAATGACAATAGTAATGATAACACAAATGACATTTTCTTACCAAAAGACATACCATTTTTATATTTTAAAAAAATACCATAAAGAAGATGTGGCACATATATACGATGGAATATTACTCAGCCATAAAAAGAAACGAAATTGAGTTATTAGTAATGAGGTGGATAGACCTAGAGTCTGTCATACAGAGTGAAGTAAGTCAGAAAGAGAGAGACAAATACCGTATGCTAACACATATATATGGAATTTAAGAAAAAAAATGTCATGAAGAACCTAGGGGTAAGACAGGAATAAAGACACAGACCTACTAGAGAATGGACTTGAGGATATGGGGAGGGGGAAGGGTAAGCTGTGACAAAACGAGAGAGAGGCATGGGCATATATACACTACCAAACGTAAGGTAGATAGCTAGTGGGAAGCAGCCGCATAGCACAGGGAGATCAGCTTGGTGCTTTGCGACCGCCTGGAGGGGTGGGATAGGGAGGGTGGGAGGGAGGGAGACGCAAGAGGGAAGAGATATGGGAACATATGTATATATATAACTGATTCATTTTGTTGTAAAGCAGAAACTAACACACCATTGTAAAGCAATTATACTCCAATAAAGATGTTAAAAAAATACCAAT
This sequence comes from Delphinapterus leucas, assembly GCF_059928025.1. Taxonomy (NCBI): domain Eukaryota; kingdom Metazoa; phylum Chordata; class Mammalia; order Artiodactyla; family Monodontidae; genus Delphinapterus; species Delphinapterus leucas. Next base: position 12,066,297 of record NC_143139.1, on the reverse strand, counting down.
AATTTCTTAATATTATCTAATAGCCAGTCTATTTTCAAATAGGTCTAATTGTCCCTAAATAATAAATTTAGAGTTTGTTGTTTTTATCAGATGCAAGCAGACTTACTCAATGCATTTGATTGTTACCTCTAAAGTCTTTTTAAGTCTATTAATTTAGAATAGTCTCGACAATGTTACTATTATTTTAATGCCATTGTCTTGTTTAAGAAACAAGATCAATTCAGTTGGCAGGTAGCCTCTTTATATCATTTAAAGTGTCCTTCGAATTCCACATTTCCATTAGATTAGAAATTAAATGTAAAGGCTCATTTCAGTTTCAATTTTTCCTTTTACTTTTTTTGGGAGGTAAACCAGAAAAATTAAGTGGTGCTGTATAATTCATATAGCATGACATCAGGAAGCATAGAATTTATTATTCCTCTTAATAACATTAAGGGTGGTCAGTAAATTCAGGTGGTAAACTTCCTTATCAGTAAAGTTCCTTATCTTTCTTTCCCTAATGATACCACGATCATTGATAACCTTTGCCTGAATCATTTTTTTTAAATTAGGGATTACAAAATTGTGTTTTTCCAACTCCAGTTCCTTCTGCATTTATTACCTGGAATTCTTCCATTGAGAACTAGCCTTCATTCACTTGGGCTATTCGACTACCCTGAAACAGATCTCAAACTAGAAAGGATAAAACTGGGTCATTTGTAGAGATGTGGATGGACCTAGAGTATGTCATACAGAGTGAAGTAAGCCAGAAGGAGAAAAACAAATATCGTATATTAACACATATATGTGGACTCTAGAAAAATGGTACAGAGGAACCCATTTGCAGGGAAGGAATAGAGATGGAGACGTAGAGAACAGACATATGGACACAGAGGGGAAAGGAGAGCGTGAGGCGAACTGGGAGATTAGGATTGACATATATACACTACCATGTGTAAAATAGATAGCTAGTGGGGACCTGCTATAAAGCACAGGAAGCTCAGCTCGGTGCTCTGCGCTTCTAGATGTGTGGGATGGGGGTGCGGGGTGGGAGGGAGGTCCAAGAGGGAGGGGATATATGTATACATAGAGCTGATTCACTTCATTGTATGGCAGAAACTAACACAACATTGTAAAGCAAGTATACCCCACACACACAAAAATAATAACTAGAAAGGATAAATACTTAATTCTTACCCTTTACGTATTGTTTTTCACTATTAAGAGTTGTAAGCAACCAATAGTGGCTAAAGAGTTTTCTGTTGTGCCTTTTTTTCCCCATTGGTATCTTTGCCTTCATGGTTCATATCACACAAATTCATGGCGTTTACATATTCAATATGTTTTAATCAGGTGCAGTTACTAGGGGTGGAGGCAGTGCTAAAATGGTCTTATTTTGGCCAGTAGAAGCCCCTTCAACCTGGCTTCTATGTCTTTTTGATACAACGTCATTAAGATTTGATAGTTTTCTTGCATTCTGGCTTAAGATATACAGATTTATTTTGTACATTTACTGTCCCAGAACTGGAATTAGTCATTTTTCTAAAGAACCCTGACCCTTGTAGTGGGAAATATTAATTAGAAACCACAATCTGGGCATTACATATGTTCACTGTTCCTGAGTTTTCATTGTTTTTAGGTCTTTTTGTCAAGCAGAGTTAAGAAATACATGTTTATAAAGAAAAAATATGAATTTCACTGATATTTACCATTCAAATTTAATGTTAACCTCCTTGATTTTATATTTGTGTCTCTTATTCTAAATAATATCCAAATATTTCCTAACAATATTAACATAGTTCTATGCTTTATTACACAGTAAACATATAATACTTTCAAGTTAATAGTACAGGTTTTTTTTTAACTAAAATTAAGCTTCTAAATGAAGTTCAAGGGCTTCCCCGGTTAAGAATCCACCTGCCAATGCAGGGGACATGGGTTCGAGCCCCTGTCCGGGAAGATCCCGCATGCCGAAGAGCAACTAAGCCCATGAGCCACAACTACAGAGCCCACGTGCCACAATTACTGAAGCCCACGCGCCTAGAGCTGCACTCCGCAACAAGAGAAGCCACCGCAATGAGAAGCCTGCACACTGCAAGGAAGAGTAGCCCCGCTCGCCACAACTAGAGAAAGCTCGAGTGCAGCAATGAAGACCCAACGCAGCCAAATATAAATTCAGTACTTAATATATACATAAGGTACCCTAAATTCAAAAGCGCATTAGTTGTTAATGAGATTAACTGTACATTCATGATCTAGAATAAACTAAAAAATAAATAAATAAATATTGAAGTTCAAGGTTTTTTTGCAGTTTTTAGTCCTTAAGTTATATACAGTCACAGCATTGTGTTCTAAGATCAGGTGGAATAAATCTTTTCTCTGTAACATTTTTCCACTAACTTAGTATATAGTACCATTCATTTGTTTCTATTGTTTTCAAATTTCAGCAATACCAAAGACTTTTTCTTCATTACTTAATTTTTGACTATGTAAAATATTTACATGGTTCCAAACTCAAAACTCAATGAGGACAGCAGAAACTAACACACCATTGTAAAGCAATTATACTCCAATAAACATGTTAAAAAAAAACCCCAAAACTCAATGAGGTATATTCAAAGAATTCTTACATCAACCCTAAATTTCCCTCCAGTGTTTCTTTTTGTAAATACATATATTTTCCCATTTCCCTTTTTTATACAAAAGCGAGCACTCTATATACACTCTTCTGTACCTTGCTCTTTTCACTTTACCATATTTTCTGGAGATGACTGTACTTCAATGTACACAGTCTTCTAATACCTTTAATCCTTTAAAAAACTGCATAGTGTTCCATTGTGTGATTGTACTCTAATTGTTCAACCAATTGCCTATTGATAACCACGCGAGTTTTTTCTTTAGTCTTTGCTATTACAAATAATGCCATAATGAGTAACCTTGTGATTATATCATTTTTCATTTTTGAAAATCTATGTTTATGATAGATTTCCAAAAGTGAGATTGCTAAATCAAAGGAGGAAATTTAGTGGGAATTTTACAAACTGCAGCAAACTCTCCTACATAAGAGTTATACCATTTTGCATTCTTGCTAGCAAAGTATGAGACGGCCTGTCTACCCAGAGCACACCAACAGAATATGCTGTGAAACTGATGGCGAGAAACAGTATCTCAGTGTGATTTTAATTTTCATTTCTCTTACCATGAGTAAGGTTGAACAGTACTGTTTCATATTCATTCATCAAGATCATTGTCATTCTTTTCTCAGAAATCTGTATTTTTGCCCATTTAAAAAATCAAGTTGTTCTATTTCTCCTTGATATTTAGGATATTGTTATATATTAGGGTCATTAGTCCTTTTCTGTGAGAGAAGTTGCAACAGTTTTTTCCCCAGTGGGTTATTTGTCTCTTGATTTTTTGCCATGCAGAAGTTTGGTTTTTGTTTTTTTGTTTGTTTGTTTGTTTTTGTGGTACGCGGGCCTCTCACTGTTGTGGCCTCTCCCGTTGCGGAGCACAGGCTTCGGACGCGCAGGCTCAGCGGCCATGGCTCACAGGCCCAGCCACTCCGCGGCATGTGGGATCTTCCCGGACCGGGGCACGGATCCGTGTCCCCTGCATCGGCAGGCAGACTCTCAATCACTGTGCCACCAGGGAAGCCCTGTTTTTAATATGGTCAAATTTATCAACATTTACGCTTCTGCATTTTGAGTTACTATTAGGAAGTTTTCCCTATACCTAGGTCAAAAAAGGAATTCATGAGTGCTTTCTTCCAGAATTTGTACAATTCCATTTTAATGGTGATAATCTTTTGGGAATTTTTCTTAGTTTATAATGTATGATCTGAATAATTTTACCTTTTCCCAAATGGCTAACTAGCTGTTCCAATACTTTTTATTAAAAAGTTCATCTTTTTAATTGATAAATTTGAGTTTCTAAATTTATCATATACAGAATTACCATATTCATGGCCTACTTCGTAATTTCTTTATTCTATTCCATTAGTTTTCCTGTTCATTAATTAATATTCTAGTTCTTTAATTATAGAGGCTTTATATTTTGTTTTAATACACAATGGAACTAATTTCCCTCAATTTTTTCTATTTAAATTTTTTTCTGGTTATTCTTGCTTATTTTCTCTTCCATATGAACTTTTGAATCAATTTATATGGTTCAAGAAAAAAACTTTTCAGTATGGTTATTAGAACTATTATTAAATATATAAATTAGAAAGAGTTGGCATCTTTACGGTATTAAATGTTCTTAGTATCTCTTTCTATTTGTTTAAGTCAATTTTTATGTTTGTCAAGAATGTTTTAAAACTTACTTCATAAACAGATTGCACATTTTGTATTTCTTATTATGATTTTAAATGATTTTTTATTCCATTATATCTTCTAACTAGTTACTGTTTGTAAGTATAAGCCTATTTAGAGAGAGAGATAGATATAGAGTTATTAATTTTGTATTCTTCTGCTTTATTAAGGAATCTTAGTTTTGTAGAAGGTTTTCTATTATTTGCATTTTTTTCGATATACAATCACATTATCTGTAGATATAGACAGTACCTTTCCTTTTTCAACTCTTAAGTCTTTAATAACTTTTAACAGTCTGCTTTTATTAGTAATGCTTCTGGTACTATGTTAAATATTATCAATGATTTAGGAAATTTTGTCCTGTTTCTGACTTTGGGAGAAATATGTCTGGTGTTTCAGGCACTCCTGTTAAATAAAATGTTGCCATTGGAGTATACATGTTGTATTGTTTTATTTTTTATTTTAATTGGGAGTAGGCATTGATTTTTGTGAAATGCATTTTCAGAATCTATGGCAATGACCACATAATTTTTCTCCTTAGATGTATCAATATACAATTTAGATTAATGGAACCCATAATATTAAACCATCCTTGCATTGCTGAAATAAATTTACTGAATACAAAGGTAGCATATATTGAATTCTGTGTGCTTTATGGTTTTACAATTGATAATATTGACTCAGTATTTATAAGCATAATAGGTCATTCTTTTGTGAAGTTTTTGTCTGATATTGGTACTAATGTTATATTTACATCATAAAAGATTTTGGAAAGGTTTTCTTTAATGTACTGGAATAGCCTAAACAGCATTGAGCCTATCTGGCTCTTTAAAGGTTTAGTGGACTTTCCCTGTGAAATCATCTAAACAAGTGCTCTTGTGCAGGGAAGCTATTAGACAAGTTTCTCTATTATTTCTATGGAGACTGGTCTTCTTGAATCTGCTGTCTTATCTCAACTGCAGTCATTTTTAATAAATTGTATTTTCCTAAAGACTTATTTACTTCATTTAAGTTCACAATTTTTTTCCAAAAGATGTATAAAGTAGTCATATGATGTTTTAAAATTCTTTAGTCTTGCTACGCACTCCCCAACTTTTTATCATGTATTTGTGCATCAGAGCTTGCCTTTTTAACTAAACTAGAAAAGTGGTTTCCATTTTGTTGATAATTTCAAAAATATGTTTGATATTTTCTTTATTAATTATTTAGTTTTTGTTTTCTAATTTATTAGTTTTTGCATTTATCTTTACTAATTACTTCCTTCTGCTTTTTGTAAAGTTAATTTTTATGTTCTTTTTCTAACTTTTTGAGTGGAAGGTTTAATTCATATATTTTCAATGGGCTATGGCTGTCTCCTACTCCAAGTTTTGTGGGAAATGTGCTCAAGCAAAAAGCTGTAAATTTCCAAATCTTAACCTGTTGCATTTTCCATCTTTCAAGGGTACATTCCCTTTAGCCTGCATTTGGTCACTTTCCAGTGCCCTCAAATAGTTGCTTTTATGTATTGTCCACACTTTACAATTTTTATCTTAGAGGAACTAACTTGACTAAGCTGTTCTGCCATTACCAGAAGCTAGGGTATCTGTCTGGTTTATAAAACAAGAATTTAAAGGATTTTTAAAAAGCTACCTTGCTTTATTTATCTTAGGGCTCTAAATCTCACAGCTCCTGCCATAAAGAGGCCAAAAAAAAAGGGGAAGCATTCTCCAAGTAGTATGCTTTTAATAGAATTTTGAGAGCACATGTGAAGTGACAATGGGTTGAGATCAGAGAAATAAGATTTCCCTCTAAGCCTTGAAAAATAAAGCTATAATATATTTGAGATTAAATTTTTAAAATTACCTTTCAGAGAATGAACGGTCCTGCCATAAAAGAGAGTGACTAATGATATTAACTTATTTAAAGAAAAATCACATAGATGTAAAACTCCTAAATAAAATAGTAAGTCCCTATTATTGAACAGGTCATTATTTAACTTTTTAAAGTTTAATATCTTATTGTAACCATTTTCAAACTAACAGGGAAAAAAGGTATTACTAGAATCAATCTCCATATACCTCAATGTTTCTTTTCTTTTTTTAATGTGTAGTAATATAGGGTATAACTCAATAATACAAAGAGGTTAAACATCAGAAAATCTGTCAAAGTAATTTACCATGTTACCAGAATGAAAGAGAAAAATATCAAATAGAGGAAGGAAAGCCTGTTACAATGTTAAAAATCTATTAATAGTGACAATTATTAGAAAATTATGAATAGAACTTCCTTAGCCTTATGGCTTTCTTCCAAACATCCATAATATAAAAATTTTAGACAAACTTTATATAAGTTTAGGAACCTGGTAAGAAATTTTGCCATTACAGTGACTCCTCAACAAAGTATTGTAGGTCTTGTAAATGAAATAAAACATAAATAAAGCTATAATGACAAGTAGATATTATTTATTAATGAAATCCCAAGAGAATTACTATATAAACTACTGAACATAAGAAATTATTTTTTTTACTTAATAAAAGAGCCACATACAAGATTTAGTTCTGTTCCTCTACTCTATTCCAGCAATAATCAACAATTAAAAAATAATATTCCACAACAATTATGAAGTTCCTAGGAATTAACCTAGCAAAGACAGCATAAGACCTTTATGGAGAAAAGTTTAATATTTTATTAGAGGATATAAAAGATTGTGTGTGTGTGTGTGTGTGTGCATGTGTGTGTATGTGTGAACAGTAGTTCTCTTCTAAAATAACTTATGAATTATTCATTCCATGAAATTACATTAAAATCTCAGAAAGTTTTGAAAAGAAGGAATCTAACAAATTAATTCAAAAATTGATACTAATGAATAAAAATCCTTGCATAACTAATACATTTTGGAAAAAGACAAACAAATATGTCTGCATGCAAGCAACATTACAAAGCCAAATAATTAAAATAGTGCCACTGGAACAAGAACAGATAACAAGAACAGAATTCATAAATGTCTTTTGTACACTTTTGACTTAATATATGATATATGGGAGAGAATGAAGTGATTTTGTAAATGCTGTTAGTATAATTGGTCTTTATATGGAGAAAAATAAATTTGGATAGCTACCTCACACCATGCACTAAAATAAAATTTAGATAGGTAAAAATCTAAATGTAAAATAATAAAGAGGAAGAAACAAGAGAATATCTTTGTGACTTTACAAGTGTAAAATGTCTTAACTAACATCCTAAAAGTACAAGACATAAGAGGAAAATTAAATATATACATTAGATTACGTGAAAAATTGAAACTTCTCTTAAATAAAGGACATCTTAAACAAAGTAAATGGATAGAAGACAGACTGGGGAAAGTATTTGTAATTTTTATAACTGACAAGAGTTAATACTGAGAATATACAAGGAACTCTTGAAATAAGGAAGGAAAATATTGGAAACCCAATAGAAAATGTAAGGTCCTTATACCTTTTAATTCAGCGATTTTACTCTTGGACATATACACCAAAAAACTCAGTCAAAATGCTGAGTGCATCAAGATATTCACTGAGTAGTGCTCGTGGTAACAGAGGTGGACATGATCTAACATGGTCTCACCAGTGGAATGGCTAAGTAACGATATATATTAATACATAGAGTGGAATTATTATTGCAACAGACAGAAGCCATGAACTAGACTTCCGAACATTGATGGTCATCAAAACATAAATGTTGTGTGAAAATGGTAAGAAAACAAATGCAATTATAATTTTTATTTTACAGCATTAAATTTATATGTATTAAACTGAAAGAAAATCGCACCTTATATTTTTCAAAGATTAAAGCACGTTATGGAAGGCAGATTGGAAAGACTTATATGACAAATACAAAGTGGGTACCTACTGAGGGGTTAAGAAAATGGAATTGGGCATGGGGGCTGGTAAAGGAAAATAATAAATATCACAAAATAAACATGGCCATAATTAGCCATAAACTGAAAAGTATGATCAATTTTCTTCTATTCTCCCAAAGGAAGAGAAAAGTAGTGTTCAGTGTGTGACTAGGAAGAGAGACTGTGATGATCAGGAATAAAAGCGTAAAATAAGAAACACTGACTTTGTCATTCACTGTCTCAAGATTAGAGTATCCTGATGGACTCAAAAGTCGCACGCACCTTGCACAGTGGGGCTGATGTTCAGCATGGATGCACCATTTTGGTAGACTATAGCCAGAGTCCCAACTGAGGACAGTATCCGTTCATATGGGTTGAGGTGTGCGTTTTACCTATCGTAAAGGCAACTCTGGTATGGAGATCGAAGCAGCAAATTATCAGAATTTGGTGATATTAAGTATTTAGATCATATAATTAATTCCTTCATTCTGAAACCATGCCTCCAGATAGCATCATCATCAATTTGCCTATAGGAAAATATATATTGATTAGAAGAAGGAAACAATTGTTATACAAAACAGCTTTATTTTTAGTGTAAATTAATAATCTTGATATTATGGTTAACTTTTATAATACAGTGTCTTGAACATACAAAGTTGAAGAGGAGATCTTGGATCCTGATAAACTCATCAAGTGAGATTGCTTTTAATGTTTACTTAATTTAAAACGTTAAAAGTTTGTTTAGATTGTTTAAAATGTTTCCTGACCCCATTTCAGTATTTATGAGAAGTCTGAATTTAAATGATTGAACATGGAATTTTCCAGTAAGTATCTATTGTTGAGGAAATCTTCTAATAAAAAATGGAATTTTATTACCTGGAGCATTGTCTGATTCTAAATTGTTATAATAATCGAGCTTCCCTATCTATGAACTTGCAAAACAAACCATGACTCCTGCCTCTATCTTCCAGAATATCTCATAGAAACAAGGAATGATATTTGATCAACTGCCTTTTTTCTTTTAACATCTTCTTAAAGTTGACATTTTAATTACACATTCAAGCATTTATATTTTAGTCCTGCCAGAAATAATTTATGGTTCCTTTACCATTTGAAATACTCATAACCAAAAGGGTCTCTGGGCTGAAGTCATGTTTCTCTTTTCCTAGAAAGAACCTCTTTGACAGTATGTGACCTGCCCTTCCAAAGAGAGGAAGACCCAAAGGGAGATCTAACCCCTCGCTACCTAAAGAGTGGTGCTCCTGTCCCCATCTACAGCATCTGCGTCCCCTGAGAGCTGAGCCTTGGGGGTCTCAGAAATGCGGAGTCTCAATCCCCACCCCAGGTCCATGTATTAAAATCTCCAAATAAACAAGAACTCTGAGTGAATCACACGCACCTTCAAGTCTGAAAAGCACTGGTCTCCCCAAATCTGGCCAATCATCAAAATCACTGTGAAGAGGTTTTGAAAAGGTGAGCCTTGGATCTTGCCCATGGAAATTCTGATTCACGTAGTTTGGGATGGATTTAAATCTCAGCTTTTAAAACTTCCAATGCTTGGGCAAATTCAGGAACCAATGCATAAAATGTTTTCATCACTAATGCACAGAGATTAATTCCATCATGTGTGAACAGCTATTTATCTGCATTTAGGAAATGACTCTCCTCTAACATGAGAGATGTAGATGCACCGCTGAAGAAATTAACAAGGTACGCTTTAGAGGTAAACGTTCTGTTTTATAGAAGAGAAAATTGTAGCTAGAGCTATAAAGTGATTTGTTCAAAATTACATTGTTAGTAATTCCAGGGCCTGGGATTGAACCTAAGCATCCTGCCTCAAAATACAGTAATTTTCCCACTATGCTAGAGCTGTCCTTTCCTTCTTTGTCTTTTGCAGTCATGAAAATTCATTCCCTCATTGCGCCCTGGTGGGGAAGGAACATGGGGAGGTGAGCAGAAAACCACACTTCCATAAAAAGTCCTGTGTTCCCTTCTCTCTGGAAGAGGGTAAATGGGGCCAACTGAAATCCCAGTTATATCTTTTTCTGCTATCAAAGCAATAAGGTATAAAATACACTAAGCTCCAAACTCTAAATTTGAATATTATTTTCAAAATTCCTGGGGGAATAAAATCCTGTAACCTCACTACCCTACCACAACTTCTATTTTGGTAGTGTCACTTCTAGGTTTTGTATTACATGTATTACATATGTTTATATAGTGACAATTACTAAAGCTTTAGCTCCAAGAATTGCTCAAAATCTTCCCTCCAAAAACATTGTTTGTGGTGACAGGAGAGTCATTGGAGTCACACTGATACAGAAGGTCAGCATCAGAGGGAAAGAGAGTCTTGAGGCTCACAAAGAAAACTTCCTTCCTGTTTGTAGTCAAAACTTGGATTTGGAGCTTTTTTTTTTTTTTTTTTTTGCGGTACGCGGGACTCCCACTGTTGTGGCCTCTCCCGTTACGGAGCCCAGGCTCCGGACGCGCAGGCTCAGCGGCCATGGCTCACGGGCCCAGCCGCTCCGCGGCATGTGGGATCCTCCCGGACCGGGGCACAAACCCGTGTCCCCTGCATCGGTAGGCGGACCCCCAACCACTGCGCCACCAGGGAAGCCCTGGAGCATATTTTTAATTACAGTGATATCAACATGATTTCTGCATAGACATTCTCCTTTTCTAGTCCTGCATAACCTTCTGTTTTGGTTTGGTTCTAAAGGTAATTAGGGAGAGTGAAAGTAGCAGTGACTTTGATTAGCCTCTCACATCCAGACTTTTGGAAGTCCATCATTTCAGCAAAAAAGAAAGTGACTTACTTGAGTATTTCCTCTCCCCTTGAGCAATTGTCCTACATATTTTTCAGGGAAACATGGGTTAGGAAAGTGGTTTTTAAACTGCTGGCAGAGAAAAACAGATTGGGCTTGCGTCTCCTCCCCCAGATATCTCACTTCTAGGAGAACAACTCAGATCTATAGGCATTATTTATGTTAAAAAAAAAAAAAGAAAAAAACAAACAAAACCAAAAAATACAAGATTTTAAACATTGTGAAGACTGGTCTTGGAGTTTTGATGTGGTGTGTTAATAAAGAGTGGGGATGGGAAATGCAGGGATAATGGATACCAGGGAGGAATGGTAAATGCCCAACATTTGTACATGTTGCTGTTCACGGTGGGCAAAATTAGAGATGTCTGTATCACTACTTTCCCCAAGGTTAAAATCTGCTGATGTATTTTCCCATAGGTGTTTTGCACTTCAAGCTGCTTATTTTTGATTGTAGAATAAAATAATTTGTCCTCTCTTAAATTTTTTTAGTCATCAACAAGCATGAGGACATGTATGGTGAAACCCTTTCTTGTACTCCTAAAATCACATTTTCTTCACGCAAATAAGACAGACCAAGCCTGGCAGAAAAGATAAAATCTGTTTGTCATAAGATTCACATATCTGAAACTCTCAGATGTTGAATTCTGGGAACTCAAGAAAATATTAGCAAATCTAATCAAACATAGTATAAAAGGAATAATCCATCATGACCAAGTAGAATTTATTCCACGTATGTAAGTTGGTTTAATCTTCAAACTTTAATCAATCTAATTCACCATAACAACCAGCTAAAGAGGAAAAATCATATGATCATATCAATTAACACCAAAAATACTTCAACATAATTCAACTTCCATTCATTATAAAAACTCTCTGTATGCTAGGAATTGAGGGCGACTTTTCCAACCTCATAAAGAACATCAATAATTAATCTACAGCTAACATCATATTTAATGATGAAGGATAGAATGCTTTCCCTCTAAGATCAGAAACAAAGCAAGGATCTCTCACTTCTATTTGACATAGAACTGGAAGTTTCAGTCACTGCAATAGTGTTACTGAGTCCAAGCTTATAGTGCTCTTAGCATGACAGGCCAATAAATTGAGAGACGAGTTTTGGGGGCAAGGAATAGTGACTTTATTTGGAAAGCCAGCAAACCAAGAAGGTGGTGGACTAGTGTCCCAAAGAACCATCTTACCTGAGTTAGAATTCAGGCTTCTTTATACTAAAAGGTGATGGGGGTGTGGCTGGTTGTTACAGACTTCTTGGTGCAGGAATCCTTTGTTTTTGCAGCTGTCCAAGTAGATCTGGTCACAATGTTCCTATAAACCTGCAACAAGACAATTTTTATTTTCTGTTTTGCAACTTTTTATCTCTATATGAATAGAAAAGTATTATACCTTTAAAGGTCAGAGCCTTGAAAATGGGCTATCATGCACATATCAGTCTACAGGCAACATTCTTTTAAAAAGGTGCAGAGCCAGCATGACTAAGCACAGGCAACAGAGTTGAAACAGATTCAATATGGAGTCAGGTTTGTTCTTCTCTGTCACAATTATAAGGCATGGAAAAAAAACAAAAGGCACACAAATTGGAAAAAAAAGAAATCAAACAACCTCTGTTTGCAAATGGCATCATGTAGAGATAGAAAATTCCAAGGAATCTACAAAACAAAACCACCTAGAACATTTTAGTAGGGTCACAGGATTAATGATCAGCACACACAAATATTGACAATGATTTTGACAATGAAAAAGTAGAAACTGAAATAAAATATGCATATCACTTACAATTGCCCAAAAGAAAATGAAATAGATATAAATGTAGCAAAATATGTATGGGAGCTGTATGTGAAAATGAGAAAATGCTGAGGAAAAAAATCAAAGAAAATTTAAATACTTGGAGAGAGTATGCCATGTTCATGGATTTGAAAACTCCACATAATAAATATCAATTCTCCCTAAATTTATGTATACGCTTATCAAAATTCCTATCAAAATCTCAGAAAGTTTTATGTAGACATTGACAAACTTACTCTAAAATTTATACAGAAGGGGAAAGACTCTAGACCTTTATTTTTCAAGATAATTTTGAAAATTAAAAATGAAGTGGGAGGAATCCCTCTTCCCAATGTTCAGGCTTAGTATATAGTTGAAATAAGCAAGAAAGTATATTACTGACAGAGGGAAAGACACAAAGATCGATGAAATAGATAGAGAACCCTGAAATTGACCCACATTAACATGTCCAGTTGATTTTTGACAAATAAGCAAAAGCAATTCAATTCAATGGAGAAAGGATTACTTTTTCAATAAATGGTGCTGGAGCAGCTGAGTATCCATTGGCAAAAAAATGAATCTTAACCTATATCTCACACCTTATACAAAATTAACTTACACAAAATTTAACTTATACAAAAATGGGTCATGGACTTAAATGTAAAATTATAAAATGCCTAGAAAAGAACATAGGATAAAATATTTGGGACTTAGGACTAGCCAAAGTGTTCTCAGACTTGACACTAAAAGCATGATGCATAAGAGGAGAAAGTAATAAATTGAATCTAATCAAAATCAAGAACTTTGATCTGCAAAATATCCTGTTAAAAGAAAAGACTCAGAGAAAATATCTGTAAATCACATATCCAACCAAGGCTTTATATTTGGAAGCTCATGAAAATATGTTCCACATCATAAATAATTAGTGATATGAAAAGAAAAATCACAATTAGAATCACTACATACCTATCAAAATGGCTAAAAATACAAAATAATGACGACATGCAATGCTGGTGAGGATGAAAAGAAACTGCAACTGCAATTCTCTCTGTAATCCCACACTCATACATTGCTGATGTGGATGTAAAATGTAAAAGGCACTTTGAAAAACAGTTTGGCAATTAAGTAAAAAAAAAAAAATAGCGTGAAACTATTATATAGCCTAACAGTTGCATTCCTGGGCATTTATCCAAGAGAAATGAAAACTTATGCTCACACATAAACCTATACAGAAATGCTCCTAGCTGCTTTATTCATGATAGTTAGAAACTAGCAAAATCCCAAATGTCTTTCAACATCTGAATAGTTAAAGTGTGTTACATCCGTACCATAGATTATACTTCACAATAAAAAGGAATAAACTCCCAATATGTGCAACAACATGAATTTCCAGAGAATTGTGCTGATTTAAAAAAATCGAATTCCGAAAGATTCATACTATATGAGGACATTTGTATAACACTCTTAAAAGGACAAAACTATAGAAATGGAGAAGAGATTAGTGGTTGCCAGGGGTTAAGGAAGAGGCAGGAGGGAGGTTCATTAAAAATTTTAAAAAGTGGTCTTCTGATATTACCTTTGATACTGAGAAAACTCAGTCAATGATAGTATCCTTCTCTAACCAAGAATGAGACTTTTCTATGTCTACTCTTCCAATCTTTCTCCTCCACTCTTGACCTTTATGGGAGGTACTACGATGTAGATGCTGTCAGTCCCCACCCACGCCCCTTTTGATGTTATCATTGGAGTGAAAACCAGCCAATTTTCAACTTTCTGAGGACTTTCTCTGCGGGTGAGAGCCTGCATAAATCTGGCTAGAAGTGTTGGGGAATCAGTGTTCCCCCTTTACACCCACCTCTGCAACATTTCTTAACCCTCGCCCTTTGGATGGGCAAACTATGAAGTACATTTTCAACATCCTGGGAGAATTAAGCTCCAGTCACGAACGGCAGTAACTGGTTTGATTATGAACCCTTTACCGACTGACTTCCCCACCCTTTCTCAATTTCCCACTCTCCAGCTGGCTTTTCCTGAGTCACCACCTCCCAATCAAATTTCTTGTGTTAAAATCTTTGTATTAGGATCTTTTCCTAAAGAACCCAAAACAAGACAATCACTCCACAAATCTAGGAGTTAGTTCTGGTGAGCTTGGGATGGTCTTTTCTTCCACTGTGTGTTTCTGTACTTCACATGCCCTTACCTAGACCTTGGAAAGAGGAGATCTGAGGTTCATTCTTTTCCTCTATTTGCTTTGACCTCATGAGCAATGAGTACAGAACCAGCCTAAGCATCCCTGGTTCTAGTCATTTCCCATCCCTTATTAGCTCCCTGAACATAGCCCGGACAAACAACCTCATTGGCTCTAAATTTCTTTTCTTGAATAAATAGGGATAACAGTATCCGCCTTGCTGCCCCCAGAAATCTGTCTCTAGGATAAAACGTGAACATGATTGGGAAAGAATAAAACACGATAACATGTGAAGTCAGAACATCCGTACCTTTGTTTTCCCAGGGAAAATTCTCTCTGTAATCCCACTGCCCCAGTGTGACCGGATGCAGAGAGGGGAGAGGCTCTGAATCATCCATTGAACCTTCCCCTTCAAGGCTTTCTCTGCATTCCACTAGCGCCAAATGGTTTTTTGTAGGCAGTATAAGTCTGGTTGTGTTCTATCTTGTTGGGAACTTCAAAATATCTAATTTCCTCTTCACCAACCCTGCCACAACATCGTTTTGTGTTCAGTCTAAGCCAGAAAAGGAGCTTCCGTTCTGTAAAAAAGCATTTACACGTTCCCTTTGTTGTTTTGTGTGAATCTCTAACAAAGGGATCTGAGTTTTATGAATTTTCCCTTCCCCACATTCATAACAGAGACATATTGTTTTCTCTCTCTTTTCAATTCAAAGGGAAGATGTTGCCCAAGGCAGAGACTACTTATTACCAGATATTCATTTTTCATGCAGCTTTTCCCCTGCTGTGATTTAATGTAGAGATGATGAAGCTACAGCTCTCATGTGATCTGGGTTTTTAATAACTACGACAAAGGTCTCTCTCACCCATCTTGGCTAAAGTGGTGCAGATCTCTTAAAATGAGGGAAAGCTTTCGGAGTAAAGAAATGAGAAATGTTTGGTAGAACATGTAGAAAAAATTCTCTTTTTCTACATTCTCTTGGAGGCAGTAGTAACTATAATGCCAAAGAGGCTTTCTCATTATACTTTTATTTAAGAGCTGTGTGACCTTCAGCAAGAGACTTAACCTTTGTGAACCTTCATCCAGAAAATGGGTATAATAATGATGACACCTACCTCAGGGGTAAAAATGCTCAGTTCCTGGCACAGAGTAAGTTTTCAACAAATGTTCGCTGCTGCCATCATTACCATGATCATCAGTAGCATTAATATTATTTTTTCAAAAGTAACATTATGGTCATTGAGATTCTCTTCTTAGAAGATGTACATCTGTTAACTACTTTTTCTTTTCTTTAAATAGCAGATTATTCATTTGCTTCCAACAGTATGGCGATGCTGGCTCATTTGAGAATCTATTCCACTCCACAGAAAAATTTTCATGAGTGTCCCAAGAATCACCAGTTCTTCACCTGTAATGCTTGGCACTAACGATGCCAAGAAAAAAGTGTCTGCCTGTGTTTCCCTAATATCATCTTTACCTTAGTTTCTTAATGTTCTTGTGTTCCCCATCATCAGGGAACAGGCTTAATAAAACAGGCATAAGTGGTAAGCAAGCTAATTACTTGCCTGTTTTCAGGAATTGTGTGTACTTTTAAAACATGTAATAGACTTTATTTTTTGAGTAGTTTTAGGTTTATGGAAACATTGAACAGAAAGAAGAGAGTTATTATATAATTGTGTACTTTTAAAATCAATAAAATAATAGTCATGAGCCACTTACAAATATGACTCCACCTGGCTAAGAAAAGTGCATCTCTCTTGTCAAAGAGATAGTCTCAAACTGAAGAGTTCAATTTTGCTTGAGAGTAGGACACAAAGGTAACATAAGTAAGAGATGATGCTTAAGAAAAGGAGAGAGAGAACTCAAAAGACACCGAAAAGGTGTAAAGATTTTGTCCTAGAGGTAATGGGAAACTATTAAAGAATTTTGTACAGAGAAAATGACATAATCAGATTCGTGTGGTAAGGTCATTCTGATAGTAATGTGTCAGATGGATTAAGGAAAGTCAAGCCTAGGTGAGTGGAAACTAACATGTCTATTGAAATAATTCAAATATAACAATTCAAATGAGAACTCAAGCAATGACAGTAAAATGAAGGAGAGGATGGCTCATATTTATAAATTATTTGAAATGAAATTAACAGACCATGTTGGGTCATTCTCGGTGAGGACAGCGTAGAGGAAGAAATATAGAATGACTCCCAGGTTCTGACTTGGGCAATTAAATTAATAATGATGTCGTTTCCCAATAAAGAGCATGTAAGGAGAGAAGGACATCAGAAAAGAGAGTAAGTGGAGTTTTAAATATGTTGAGTTTGGGACATTCAGGTAGAGCTATCTAATAGTATATAAGATGTAACATTCTGGAGCCCAGAGAAAGATGTTTAAGGTGGAGATAAGATTTGGAGGTCATTAGCTAGTTGAAGAGTTTTCCTAGGGTGTATGTACTTGGAATAAAGGGGAGGGTCTAGGATAAAACCCTGAAGAATACCAATATTTATGGAGTAGCTAGAGGAAACAGCTTTAGCAGAAAAAGAACCAGGTGAAGGTGAAGTCAAGGAAGCCAATAGAGAAGAACGTTTAAAGAAGAAGGAAATAATCAATGAGGCTCTGTAAAAAAATGCTTCTAATGTAGCTCGTCACTAGAAGGTCACTGACAACCTCAGCAAGGGGAATTTGCAGTAGACTGAGGTATGAAATTGAAATGTCTTATTCATCGCTGAATCCCCATCACCTAGCACAATGATTTGCCCTTCTCTTTGTTCAGTAAATATTTATTGAATGACTGCATGATGTAGTCACTTAACCAACAGGAAGCAGCAGAATTGTTGTTCTTTTGTTGTACTCAAAATTTAGTGGTTCTCCTTCTCTGATCTGCAAGCTTATCTGACAGACTAACGTAATCACATGCGCTCAGCTATACACTTTGCATTCTGTGCTCTTACTCAATTATTCATGATAGAATTTTAAAACAAAGTCCTTTTCTTTGCCAAACAGTTTAAAATAAATTTTAATGCTTTAAAAATGTTTTAATTGTGGTTAAAAAAAAAAAAACCATTAAATTTACCATCTTAACTTTTCTGTCTTAGTTCCCTAATGTTAAGTGCATTCACATTGCTGTGCAACAGAGCTATAGAGTTTTTTCACCTTGCAAAACTGAAATTCTATTATCAATTGAGCAACTCCCTATTTCCCCCTCCCCCAGCCCCTGGTAACCACCCTTGTACTCTCTGTTTCTATGAGTTTGGCTACTTAGGTATTTCATGTAAGTGGAATCACGCAGTATTTGTCTTTTTGTGATGGGCTTATTGTTCTCAAGCATCAGCCATGCTGTATCACATAAAATGGACCTGTTTTTTTAAACATGGCTTCAGTACTTTTCGCCCAAAAGTTCCAAGAATCCAACACCACATATAAATCATACAATTTCAAGTTAAGTGGGAATCATGAGGGTTTGTCCCTCTGTTTTGCGTGTTTCTTTAACAAGGAAAGAAATTCTTCTTCCTATCAGAAATCATTCAGTGATAGGGAACCCACAAACTTTGGGGGTGCCTACCCCATTTTTTAATATACCTCACCATTGAAAGTTACCACTACTCTACTCTCTATACCGTTCTGGAGAGGCATTTATTGAAATCCTAGAATCTGACAGAAATAAAGCAGCGACCTAATGCCAGTTTAGAGCACTGATTTTCCTCAAAACCTCATAACATCCTTCAAGTCACCTTTGTCTTTCTGGCAACTAGCCATTCTATTCCTTGTATCATTAAACCGGGGTTACTGATTAATCATTCCCCATGAGATGACTGAAGTAACAATGTTTTGCTAAAATTTAAGCTTTCTGGCTTGAGGGAATGAAAAGAGAGAGAGGTATAAGAGAGGAAGGTTTGAATTTATCCCCAAAGACCAGACAGAAACTAAAAGCTGTCTGCTATCTCAGCTGCTGAAGGCTACCTCCTACCCTACCAGATTTTACTATAATTAAGCTCTCAGTATCCAATTTAGCATGACTGCAATTTCCAAAGGTATTTCAGATACAGAAAGCCTAAAGCATATTCCACACATTTTCATTTGTAGTTTGGTCAACAGAAAAGCTGAAAATGAGACAGGAAGATGTCTAAATTCCTATGTAAATAGAAGATGAGGATAATCCAGTCATGGTGCTTCTACCTACGCTTCTCAATTCTGCCACACATATACTCCAGAAAGAACTGGGTTAATCTTAGCTAATGTCATTCTTCCTTTTGGCCATGTACAATAGTCTAGTCTCCCGAAGGCAAACATGTTTAGTTATTTTTACTAGGGTTGAACAAATAAGCACTAAATCTTTCTTTAAAACTTGAGCTGATCCTCAACATAACCTTTTAGGAAGTTCCAAAAGATTTTCTTGCCTTAAGTTTTCAACCTGGTGTTTTCACTTGTTCCCCTGTTGTCTACCAGCCAATCCTCATCTTTAAAAAAAAAATTGTTTTGAGAAAGATTTTATCAGCTCTCCATATAAAATATGAGAAAAAATTCCATGATTACTCTGTATACAGTTACTTAAACTATCTTTTTAAAAAGTTTTTGCCAGGCAAGCATTCTTCTTTCTACCATAGAACACAAACAGTATTGTGGCCTTAGTACTAGTATTTACTAAGGTTTTCCCTTTGAGAAGACCCATAAGTGTACGTTGAAATTCATAGAAATTCCTTTATATGGAAGATGTTAACAGTTAAATTTTACTATCCTATCTACTCAGATATATACGCTCCTGAATGCCCTTCATAACGGTTCCCTCTGCCCAAGACTCCAGAGTTAGGTTATGAAGGATGACTTGGGTTTTTTGCCAAACTACATGATTCTGCTCTAGGATGAAGCTGACTCTCTTTAGCCCCAAGGCCTCTACAGATTTGCGAAACATCCTCTCAGCCTTCTGACTTACACATGAGGCACAGCTGTACAAAAATAGTGATTCTTGACACTTTTAAAGAGAACACAATTACAAAGTATGTTCTTATATGTTACCTTAACACAACAATCTGAGATACCCAGGTCTGGAAGCATAGCCGCATTTTATAGATCAGGAAGCTAAGGATAAGCCCATGGTCTAAAGACAAAGAGGTGAGCGCAACATTGTTCTTCATATTTCTTCTTCCATTCGGCTGTCTTTCTCTATACCCTCATCTCTGTCTTCCCTTCATCAGTCTTCTATGCTTCTCCGGAAATTACCTCTGCCTCGTAAGAGCCAGTGCATATTGACCCTTTGTAGCCGCTCCCTGAGACCTCCTGAGCTGATGACTTTCCTGAGCTCTAAAAACCTCTCATTTTTCTCAATGCCCTGCTAGACTGTTGGGACCAATTCATGAGAAATTAACGGGAGGTAGTGGTTTAAGGCAGTGCTTCTCAATCAGGGTGATTTTATCCCCTAGGTGCCCTTTGCAGTGTCTGGAGACATTTTGTGCTATTGGCATCTAATGGGTAGAGGCCAGAGATGCTGCTAAACATCCTACAATGCACAGGACAGCCCCCCAAGACAAAGAATTACCTAGCCCCAAATGTCAATAGTGCCCCAAATGTCAAGATTGAAAAACCTTGGCTTAGAGCAATAACCCGCCCCACAATATTTATTACAACCATTTTCCCAAAAGAATGACCAACATCAGGACTTTCTGTCACCATGGTAGTTGGAGAAGATAATAGGATTCAACAGAGTGGGGAGTGGGAGTGGCAAGAGGGTGTGGTATTTTCAGTGAGGTTACAGAAGTAATAGCCTAGTTGGATTGTATGAACTGATCGTTCTTGACACCATAAAGCCACGTTAAACTTGCAGGGCTGCTTTCTGGCAACATAGCAGAGCCTTGCCATGAGAGGAAAACAAAAAAGGGAACGTGACCATGGAGTTCTCCATCTCAGAGACACTCAAGGTTTGTTGTGTGAGTCCCACAATCGATCTCCTGCTTCCAGAGGTGAGTTCTGGGCAAATGAGTCCCAAGCAACTACAGGAAATGATTACTTGACGGGCAAAGCCTTGAGAATTAAAAGACAAAAATTATTTTTGATGTAGTATCCCACGGTGAGGAACACATACCAGATGTGAGAACTTGAATGTGAAATCTATGGTCTGCTATTGCTGGATCTATCAGAGCCGGGGGTCATCTAATTCCACTCCATCTACAGAATAAAATACTTATAAAAATTCATTCTGAGACCTGTGCCATGTAAATGTCTAACTAGCAGTGCAAAATTCCATTTCATCTCAAGAACAAAGAACAATTTACTCTCAGCCACAAGCATCCTTTCTTCCTTCTCTGACATCATCAATTCTGTTCTTGGTTCCTCCTGTCTACCCTCATGTGGAACCAGCTCAAAGGACAAAGATATCCTTTCACCCCATTGTCCCTCCACTTTCGTGTTCATGACATGTATTCACAGTATTTTGAATGCGCTATGATTACTTAATTCTAACGTTTTTTGAAAGAACATTTTCCTTAAACTTCTTACTTTCTGACTCCAATTCTCCCAATCCAAGGTAATTTCTTCCCTCCCACTTAGCTAAATCCTAGGACCAATCTTTGTTGCCTATCTTCTTGACGCCTGTTTCACATCTGATGCTTTTCCATGCTCTCTACCTAATTGCTTTCCAGTTTCAACTGCAGAGGCATTTAGTTTTTATCTTTCCTCTCTTATTGCTTCTTTACGTTACCAGAACATTACATGTACACACATCATGTCCTTTCTTTTTGTACTATAGGATTGAAACTATATGGGTATACAAGTTCTACTCACCACTACTCATGGAAAACTGCATTTATTTTGAGCTTTCATCCCAATTAACTACAACCCACCCATCACAGTCTGATTCACTGATTCTTCTACTGAGATAAATAGGCTGGAGCTCTTCTACATTTCTCCTTTCCATAATCAATTTAAAGCAAAACTACTTGTGGGTTGTGTGTGAGTGACTCTGTGTGTGTGTGTGTGTGTGTGTGTGTGTGACCATCAGAAAAAGAGAGAAAGAAGAAGATTATTTTCAGGTATTTAAAGGTGATAGAGGGCTTCCCTGGTGGCGCAGTGGTTGAGAATCTGCCTGCTAATGCAGGGGACACGGGTTTGAGCCCTGGTCTGGGAGGATCCCACATGCCACGGAGCAACTAGGCCTGTGAGCCACAACCACTGAGCCTGCGCATCTGGAGCCTGTGCTCCGCAACAAGAGAGGCCACGACAGTGAGAGGCCCGCACACCGTGATGAAGAGTGGCCCCCGCTTGCCACAACTAGAGAAAGCCCTCGCACAGAAACGAAGACCCAACACTGCAAAAATAAATAAATTAATTAAAAGAAGCCTCAACATTAAAAAAAAAAGTGTATGGCAGAATTAATGAATCAATAAAAAAAATAAATAAAGGTGATAGAAGTTCCTTTTTCTTAAATAAGTTTCTACTTATTTCTACTTACTTCCACTTCAAGGTCCCAAGCTTATAAGGATCATGCTAAGAGAAGAGGGATTTAGGGCTGTGTTAGTTTCCATTCACTAGTGGAGTCTCTTCCAATGGTCAACTATTTTTTATCCTTTGGCAAGGACACGTTTTTGTTTTGTTCAGAAAATCCTTTGCTGTTGGCAGTGCAAATATTTCAGTTCTCTGAAGGAAGTGGAGAGAACTGTGTGACAGAACATTTTTCGTGATTTTTTTCCTCAAAATGGAAGGATATGGGTCATTGAGGATGAGAAAAATAAGGTGTATTTTGACCTCTACAAAGTAAACACTGTATGTACTTCACCGTCCCACAGAGCCTAGTTAAATCTCTATAACCACTCAGTGTCAGGTCAGTATCATCACCAGTCTGCTTTTGTCCTGAAAGTCTAAGAAAAAAAATAGATAAGAACTTCATGCGCAAGTATACATTTCACCTTTATAATAAAATACTGTTTAAAAGGTTAAAGGATCCACCCAGTGAAAGTATATACAAAGGCTTTAAAACTTTCAATGTGCTGCCCCCTAGTGAGCATTTGCTAAAAAGACATCTCTGCCTGAGCGTTTTCTACCACAAGCCGGAGGCGGGGCCACAGCCCATGGGGCTAAGTTGGTGGTGATGATGGTGCTGATGTTGGGGGGAGATGAGGAGGGGCAAGAAATCCACCGAGGAGACTGAGACAGAAATACAGAGACCAAAACTGGTGTGGAATGGCTACTTCTCAGAAGTTTCTCTGATGCATTCATAGATTTTGTGGACTAACCCAGCCAGGCTTAAGCCATGGCAAGTTCCAATCATCACCCCAGCACTCTATTTTGGAAACCAGGGGCTAATGGGAGGGATTGAGAGGCAGGGGGAAAGAAGTTGGCCTGCCAGCTGGTGGTAAAAAAACAAACAAACCTGAAATTTACATATGATCACAATCCTGAAAGATGCTATCTGAAAGAGCGGGCTGGCTATTGAGAAATACTCCAACTTTGACACATTACCTTCTCTGCACAACAAAATTATTGTGAGAAAAGGAGTTGAATTTGTGCCACGTTGGGAAGTGTTGAGTCTGGGCCCTGGGAGTTTGCAGGTCCAACGTCGGCACTCTGCCAGAGGTGAGATGTGGGTAAGCTGAATCCAGCATACAAAGAATGAGGACTTTGGAGGTCTGACCATGCCAGTAAATACTGAATCTTTTGTTTCAGCATTCTAAGGTAGCCTACTGTCCCCTTCTTGGGTATGGAATATAGGCTTAACTTCTTCAAAATTGTATAAAGGTAAAATACATTTTAGATGCCATCTCTTTAACTAGTAGCCTATCCTTTTGGGCAGCCTTGCTCTACTACTACTACTAGTATTACTACTACTAATGTAGGAAACATTGTTTTTGAATACCTACTGTATCTTTCCTTAATCCTAAAAATAACCAAGCCTGGATGTAAATCTAATTCCCCAGAGATTGCTGCCAAGAGAGTTGCCCATGATTAGGAAAGTAGCACATGGCAGTACTGAGACTTGAACTGCTTTGCCTGATACTAAAGACAAGAGTCTTTTCACTATGCTCAAGTTGCCTTCTCCCCTCGTTAACAATCATTTCCTTTCAAGACATACAAAATTCTGTTTGCTCTTCAGGAAGATAGTTCGCGAAGTTGATCTAATCTGAGCAAAGTAACCCTCCCTCTTCTCCTGAGTCATATGGGCATTTGTCACCATGGTTTTCGGAGACAGTGTCAGATTCAAGGAGATCATTGGACATTTCTAATCAGACGTAAAGGGAAACTATGACAGAATAGTAGAAGTAACTCTGGGCGGATGAAACCTTGCAATTCCTCTCAAATTAAACGATATTTCTTTGGATGAGCAGACTTTCCCTCCTGCTTTGTTTTACTAATCCATTGTACTGGGCTGTATAGTGTCCCCTCAATTTATGTCCATCTGGAACCTTAGAATGTGTCCTTATTTGGAAATAGGGTCTTTGCAGAAGTAATTAGCTAAGATGATGTCATACTGGATTATAGTGGGCCCTAAATCCAGTGACTGGTGTCTTTATAAGAGAAGAGGGAAGGAGACTTAGACACGAAAACACAGAGGAGGCATAAGGAACATGGAACAGAGATGGGAGTGATCTCTCTGAGCCAAGGAACACTGAGGATTGCTGAGAGCCACCAGAAGCTAGGGAGAAACAAGGAAATTTCTTCTCCTAGAGCCTTCAGAAGGACCGCAAACCTGCCAACACTTGACTTTGGACTTTTAGCCTCCTGAGCAGTGACAGAATAAATCTCTGCCCACCTATTTTGTGGTACTTTGTTACGACAGACCTAGAGAACTAACAGAACCTTCATTACTAATTGACTTATCCATGCAGTTATCCCCTTGAACACTGAAAAAGCATAGAATGTGAAAGACTGAAACAGAAAATAGTCAAGGTTCAGTGGCTGCTGAAAGCACAGCAGCAAGACATGCCAAGTGGTTGGAGGGGAAATACAGCGGTCCAGGAACTGAGAAAGCAGATAAGGTGAAAAGGACAGGTCAAAAATACGATATTGACGTGAAACCGCTTGCTGTTCACTTTTGTCTAAGGGTCCCAGTTGATGGTAATCAGTCCTGCCAATTTCCTAAAAATAAATTAGGAAAATTAACATGCTGAGAGGATTTTTTTTTTTGTATTGGGGTATAGTTGACTTACAATATATTAGTTTCAGATGTACAACATAGTGATTCAATATTTTTGTAGATAATACTCCATTTAAAGTTATTATAAGGGAATTTCCTGGTGTCGCAGTGGTTGGGAATCCACCTGCCAATGCAGGGGCATGGATTCAAACCCTGCTCTGGGAAGATCCCACATGCCACAGAGCACCTAAGCCTGTTCGCCACAACTACTGAGCCTGCGTGCCACAACTACTGAAGCCCACACGCCGAGAGCCCATGCTCCGCAACAAGAGAGGCCACTGCAGTGAGAAGCCCACACACTGCAGTGCAGAGTAACCCCTGCTCGCCACAGCTAGAGAAAGCCCACGTTCAGCAACGAAGACCCAATGCAGCCAAAAATAAATAATTAATTAATTTTTAAAAAAGTTATTACCAAATAATAACTATACTTCCCTGATCTGTACAATATATCCTGTTGCTTATTTATTCTATACATAGTAGTTTGTGCCTTTTAATCCCATACTCCTATCTCACCCCTCCCCGCTTCCCTTGTAAACACTACTTTGTTCTCTATATCTGTGAGTCCCTTTCTGTGTTGCTATATTCATTCGTTTGTTTTAATTTTTAGATTACACATATACGTGATAACATAAAGTATTTGTCTTTGACTTATTTCACTAAACATAATAATCGCTTAGAGGATGTTTTTAAAATTAGTGTATTTCTTTTAAGTTATGCTTTAGATATTTTACGTAAATAAAACCAGTTTTCCCAATAAAAACATTATCTAACAAACTTTGATTCCAATATGCTAAACCAAAACATACATTTTTAGATAAATGAGTGATTTTTTTAAAAATAAATAAACTTCAAAACCCGATATTCATATGAAGGCCTTCCTAAAGTCAACAGTAAATGTACGTTTATATTAGTTCTAGCCAGAAAACACTTTCAAAATGGTATTAGTACACACAATTCTTTGCTTACGGTTTCATAAAACCCTTAGCGGATACTTCTGAAGAGCGGAGCTCTTCAGAAAAACAAAGTTTGAGTTAAAGTTAATTGCTTTCTCAGAACAAGCAAGCAGGAGTCTTGGATGGAGTGTGGAAATTCTTTCTAGTCCCTTTCATTATTAAGGAAAACACAAAAGGACGTCATAGTTTAATAAAAGGAGCCTTGTGCAGAGAATCAGAAGACTCCACCTGAATTACAGCCCAGGCTCTGACAGTGATTTGCTGTATGACTTTAAGGCAAATATTTCATCTCCCGCTGTCTCACCTTTCAACTTACTTTCTGCTGTGTAACATTCAACCAGCTATACAATAACGTTCTACCTCAGTTTCCACAGCAATTAAATTAAATAACGCCATCTTCTTGTAGGGCTGCTGTGAGGATTAAATGAGTTAACATGTCTAAAGCATTGAGAACAATGCCTGGCACAGGATAACTAATATCAGTGATTGCGGTCTTACATGTCTGCTCTCCTCTTTGAAATTTTAAGCTTCTTGAGGACAAGAATCATATCTTGCTCATCTTGGTATCTCTCAAAATACCTAGAAAAGGATCTTGCATATAGTAGTTGCTCAATAATTAACTGACCTGAACGTAAACGTCAAGGACAATGGCTATATACTATCTAGGTTGCTGGAGTTGCATTCATTTAAATGTTTCTAAAATCCTGTTATCCAGGAAAATAAGAGAAATCATTGGGGAAAACATCTGTGAACAAAGCATTCCCACGAGAAAGTTTCTATCAGGTTGGAAAAGTACTTTAAAAAATCTTCCCCCCAGTGAGGGCAGAAGACTTTCAGTCTCTCTGGGCGCCAGTGTGTGCTCTCTTAGCGCAGCCTGGAATATACCCACTGTCTGGAAAAGCCTAGTTCCTCTCGTGATGCCCTTCTCTTCTTTCTACTTTCCCCTTCCTGGCCCCAGGCCTCACCCCAGCCTCTTTCCCATTCTGCTGGAGACCTCCTTCTCCCAGGAGAACTAACTGTAAATTCTTTATTACTTTAGCTTTATTGCTTTTAGCTCTGGAAACAGTGTGCTTTTAGGCGGTAATTATATTTCATTTATAAATATTATCTCTAAGAGAATAGCTAATAGCTTTTTGGTAATGCTATCTGTAATTCTGTAGCTGCTAAAGTTATGTGTCAACTAGAATCTCGAAGTAAACAAAGCTTATAAATTGATTCCTGTAGAATGACGTAAGATCTTGCTAGACTCTAATGCCACTCAGATAAGAACAACCAAGCTCTTCAGCTAAGCCAGCAGTGAAATCAAAAAT
Organism: Delphinapterus leucas; assembly: GCF_059928025.1. Classification (NCBI taxonomy): domain Eukaryota; kingdom Metazoa; phylum Chordata; class Mammalia; order Artiodactyla; family Monodontidae; genus Delphinapterus; species Delphinapterus leucas. Next base: position 12,038,986 of record NC_143139.1, on the reverse strand, counting down.
ACAATGAACATTCTGAGCAGTCTTGGAGAACCAGGATAGATTAACAGTGAAACTCAACATGTGAATGTCAATTGTTTTGTGAAGCAGTCAGGTTGCAGGTTATCCAGCCTCCAAAGGTTCAAGCGTTTTTTTTTTCCCAAATTAGGTTCAAGTTAGCTTTTCCCATTAAAAAAAAAAAATTATTTCATTAGAAAGAGACTTTAACCTTCACAGCGAAGAGTTCAAGGAATTGTAAAAAGAATATAAATCACAGGTAGCTCTACTGACCCCCGTAGAAGGTCAGCAGATGGAAATGCTTCTCAGTAAGAAGTTCATTTCCACTCTGATGTCTTAGCTGTAATAACAGGGTCAGGATGAGCTCTAAGGTAAACTACATGTGGTGGCTTTCCCAACACTAAAGAGCATGAAATGTTGGGAAACTTCTGTATACTAAGATGAGATTCACTTTCTCTCAGGAGATAGCGTTATGGAATGATAAACTGCATAAGCTCTGAGGACAGAACTTCACAGGTTTATATTCAAATACTCTTTGAGTTGGGCAAGCTGTGTCGGTTTTTTTCATTTGCAAAACAGGCAGTAGTTGCGAAGACTAAATGAGTTAATACAACAGAAGGACCTAGCACATCATAAGAGATCAATGAGTGTTTGCAATTATTATGTTACTATTATTATTATCATTTAGAGTTATTTTTCTTCAGAATAATTATTAGAGTTATTTCATTCTGAATTGTTCTATTATTTAGAATTATTATTTAGCTCTCTCTTAGCTCTTGCAACCTTTATTTCAGCTCATCTACTGTCAAGATGCTGCCATCATCTTTACTGTCCTGAAAATCTCTTTTTTTTTTTAATTAAAAGACCAAACAAGAATAAAAACAGTTAAATCGGAAAAGAAAGATATTTAGAACACAGCCTTCCAGAATGACTTGTTACTAGTCCTAAGGGAACTGAGGTCCCCAGGGAGTCTTTGGCGACCGCAGGGTAGGAGGAGGCTCTATTTCTGGAAATACAAGGAATTTAGCCAGTTTTGTCCTCCTCTGATCTGTGGCTTCTGTTTTCATTTACTGGGATTTCTATTTCCTCAAGACTGGTTCCAGAGTGGATCACAATTCTCCCCGAACTTTCCGTTTTTGTGCTATCTCCCCTAATTAACAAAAAACACTTTTTCATCCAAGAATTTGATTACTATTACTATAGAGTAAAAAAAAAAACAAAAACGGTGCTTAAATTTTTAAAACATTTAAAAAACATTTCTCAAACAAAAAGTAAAATTGGGAAGCTGCAGAGCTCTCAAAGTTCTTATGAAACGCTGGGATTTTGACCCTGAATGTCTTGTATGGAACACAGACCCCGCTGTCCTCCAGTTCTTCTGCCCATCTTAAAAGTGGAACCTTTAACCAAAATAGCATCCATCACTAAATCTTCTCCAAATCCTTTTCTTTTTAAAGACTCTTCAAAATAGGGATAAGGACATAATTAGGGTGAATGAATTAGGCTCTTTGCAAATGAGTGCCATGTACCTCAGATAAATTCCAGATGTACAGCTCTCATTTGGGGCCACCTCTGTGTTCCTCCATTTCTGTACATTAAAGGTCACTGGGTGAAGTCCATTTATTTCAGGATCCAGTTCCCATCCTTAAACCAGTGTTTCTCAAATTTTAGTGTGTATCACAGTTACCTGGAGGGCTTGAAAAGGCACTGATTCCTGGTTACCACTATCAGAGTTTCTTATCCAATAAGTTTGGGTTAGAGCCTGAGAATTTGCATTTCCAACCAGAATCCAGGTGATGCTGATTCTGCTGGGAGCACTTTGAGAACCACTGACTTATGGTTTTCCTACCCCAGTCCCTCCTTTCTTCTCAAACGGGGAGAGCCTTTCTGCAGAATGAAACCAGAGTGAGACACACAAAATCAAGGGAAAGGATGGGCCACACCAACAGAAACAGAAACAAGATTGTTCAGCTCTGGACCCATCAGGGTCTGAAGCCAGCTTCAACACTCCATTTTCCAGTTATATATTAAAAGTTATAAATATACTTTTGGCTAAGCTAGTGTGAATTGGGTTGATGCCACTTGCAACAAGAGACAACACAGCCAGTATAATCTCAGTAAAATGTACAGTTATAACAATGTCCATTCGAGGGCATTGCTCACTGCTTCTGTAGGTAATCAGAGAAGTTATTTCTCCACATCAGTTTATCAGCTTCGTCAACAACAAATATCTATTAATGACGTGACAACCACCACATGTTTAATGATGGAGACCTGACGGGGTTGAAGCAGATGGAAATTCCCCCAGGTAGATGCAGGCACAGGAGGCAAAGTTGAGCATGTGATTGGTGAGCCCAGAATCATTCATCCGTTGATTCAATAAATATTTGTTAAACCCCAGCTACGTGCCCCTCACTATGCCAAGTGCTGGAAGGAAACAGTGAAAAGACCCTTCCTGTCAAGTTAGGGTGACAGAAGTGAACAGTCATTTACAGTAGAGTCAGATCAGTGCTCTGCAGGCATCAACATGGTACCATTGGCTCTGGAGCGAACGGAGGCACCAGGGAACCAGGAATGTGCTCTGTCAACTATTGCTCTGAGACAAGTTTTGGGTGATGGTGAGAATGCAGTGGATTTTAATGTTTTGACGGACAGGCTTCTGTCTTCTCATCTAGTTAGCTACATTGATTAATTACCTCAAAAGCCTCAGTTTCTCTTATTTATAAACAGCTGTTTTTACCTGTTTTAGGTTAATACTGCAGTAAGAACTGCACACCAGTATCAAACATACAATAAATGTCCTATCAATGTTTGCAAAACAAAATACCCCCAAATTACATAATTTTAGAAAAACAGTAAAGGAAGCCACCGTCTTCCACTGGAAATCTACTTATAGAGGAAACATGAAACCTGAAATTCCAAAGACCAATGTGACACTAAAATTAAATAGAAGAGGAATTTTGAGTGATCAGTAGCTTCAGACCTGAAACTCCAAGGAACATCTGTAAGAATCAAGACTGAGGCTATAAAATTTTTTGGAAAATATAAGAAATGGCATGGTATCTGTTTTTGAAAATGGAAAGATGATGGAAATAAAAAAGAAGCCATGAGAGACATGCAGATTAGAAGCAGTGAAGACATAAGTGCACTGCGGCCCTCATTAATGGAAAACAGAAAAATTGCCACTGCAAGATTATTCGTGTGCACATAGTAGAAGAAGGAAAAAAGGCAAACCATCAGGCTTTAGACTTAGATTTCACCAAGAACTAGCTCCACTACTTTCTAGTTTTGGGGCATTAAATTCTGGGTTCAAGTCTCATGATAAATGATGTCATCAAAACACCTACAAGACAGGTTTGTGGAGAATCAAGAGAGACAGGAGTGTGAAGTGCCTAGGATACTGCTTTGCACCTAAGAGGCACTCGAAGGATGGGAGCTACAGTAACTGGTGAGACGGAGAGAAGTGAAGTGATTCCCACTCCACTGGGCAAGCGACACTCCATTCTGATGGCTTGAACCTTCCCACTGCATGACTCTTTCATCTTTTGCAGAACACAAAAAAATGCTGTTATAGCCAAAGTCAAGTTGGTTGCTGGAACTTCAATCAACAATTCTGGGACAGAAAGCCTACTGTGGGCTTAATTGTGAAATTATTGAATACAAGGAATTTCAGGCATTTTAGATGACATTTTCTGCCCCAGCCCAGGTGTTTCTAATGAAGAATTAACTTTGAAAGCTGCCCTGACTCTGACCCACCAGGAGAGGACAGTTTCTTAAAACATGGTTCTCAAAGTCCATGGACCTGCATCCCCCTTACTCTGAGCAGATGCTGGCATGAACGAGCAAGTGGTGTGTCAAGATTGGGTGCTCCTGGAAACTACTGAAATTGTTCCATATGAAAAAAATTTTTACATGCCTGAGGAAAGGATTATAAACCTATAGACAGTTTTTCTCCCCTCCAATATGATAGAGAAAGGGATGATCTCAGAATCCGTGGACCATTGAGTTTTTTACGTAGCATTTTAAAAAAATAGGTGCTTTTAAAAGTAAGAAAACATTGATCCCACTGAAATGTGTTAAAATTGATAAATAAGTATGGCACTTATATTCTGTACATACCTCCACTTGTTTTATGTATTTAAATATCCACTATCAGAAAAATATTTTTAAATTAAAAGAAATGCGGCAGTTAAAATTTTTTAACATCTTTATTGGAGTATAATTGCTTTACAGTGGTGTGTTACTTTCTGCTGTATAACAAAGTGAGTCAAATATACGTATACATATATCCCCATTTCTCCTCCCTCTTGCATCTCCCTCCCTCCCTCCCTATCCCACCCCTCTAGGTGGTCACAAAGCACTGAGCTGTTCTCCCTGTGCTATGCGGCTGCTTCCCACCAGCTACCTATTTTACAATGGTAGTGTATATATGTCCATGCCACTCTCTCACTTCGTCCCAGTTTACCCTTCCCCCTCCCCATGTCCTCAAGTCCATTCTCTATGTCTGAGTCTCTATTCCTGTCCTGCCCCTAGGTTCTTCAGAACCCTGTTGTTGTTTTTTTTTTAGATTCCATATATATGTGTTAGCATACAGTATTTGTTTTTCTCTTTCTGACTTACTTCACTCTGTATGACAGACTCTAGGTCCACCCACCTCACTACAAATAACTCAATTTTGTTTCTTTTCATGGCTGAGTAATATTCCATTGTATATATGTGCCACATCTTCTTTAATCATTCATCTGTCGATGGACACTTAGGTTGTTTCCATGTCCTGTCTACTGTAAATAGAGCTGCAATGAACATTGTGGTACATGACTCTTTTTGAATTATGGTTTTCTCAAGGTATGTGCCCAGTAGTGGGATTGCTGGGTCGGATGGTAGCTCTATTTTTAGTTTTTTGAGGAACTTCCATACTGTTCTCCATAGTGGCTGTATCAATTACATTCCCACCAACAGTGCAAGAGGGTTCCCTTTTCTCCACACCCTCTCCAGCATTTACTGTTTGTAGATTTTTTGATGATGGCCATTCTGACCTGTGTGAGGTGATACCTCATTGTAGTTTTGATTTGAATTTCTCTTATGATTAGTGATGTTGAGCATCGTTTCATGTGTTTGTTGGCAATCTGTATATCTTCGATGGAGAAATGTCTATTTAGGTCTTCCCTGCAGATAAAATTAAATCTTAAAAATCCCTGCAAGTCAGTGATGAATTGTTAGAGCTTCGAAATACAGAATTTGTAGAAACATCCACAGTTGTGAGAGAAAGAACATGGTGAATAAATCAGTAAAGAATCTTTATCCATTGGAGTCCAATTAACAAAACTTGAAAGCATACTAATTACATTAATGGATGGGATTTATTATAAATTAATGATAATCGATTATAAGGAATTGCCTAAATAGGTGTTAAAAGGCTGAAAATGCAGAAGGGGACATTGAGGTAATAGAGGTAAGTTCCAGAAGGAGGAACCACCATAGGGAAGGTGGAATTAAAGGAAGGAGTTGGTAGAGAAGGGGCGCTTGGGAGCTGAGCTGACTTCTGAGAAGACGCAGCCTGGCTGGTGCTGACACCTCTGCAGACAGTAGGGGGCGCATAGCAATAACTGGAGGCTAGAACCAGCACCACGGCTGCTGCCAAGATAGGGGAGCTGTTGCCAGGAGCTGTTTCTGTCAAGAGCAGGAACTTCTCCCTCCCTCCCTCTGCCCCACAGGTGCCCCTGGCACCTCCTTCATCCTGGCACCGAAACTAGCCTCCCTGCCCAGAGTCACAAAGCTGAGGACAGAATGGTGGGTTTGGAGTAGAGGGACAGTAACTTCATAAATCAGCACAGTATCTTCTTAGCAACCCCTTCAAGTAAACTCACGCAGAATCACAAATCACAGCAGGTGTAAACGTAAGAGAACATCGATCCCACTGAAATGTGTTCAAATTCAACAGGCACCTGCAGTTTGCACTGATCTATCCAGAGAAGGAATGCCACTGTTTATGCGAGCAGGACCCTGTGGGGCTCCCGGGCACAAAAGCCTTTCTGTGTCCCCCATTTCTTGACGACAGGAAATAGGCTTCATTCGGCCTCCATGACCTTCCCTGAGTTCCGTTAATTAGGGAAGGGAGAGGATGCAGAGACAAGGGAGAAACAGTCAAGAGAAACAATAGTGCAGCCTTGGGGTAGGGTCCTGGTTCCCCATCAAGGGATATACATAACAATATCTTTGAGCTGTTTTGCAGTTACTGAAAACCACACCCGGTGGGAGAAGTTAGCTATCTGCTGCCCACAAGCACGTGGACCCCTAAACCCCAGACCAGTTGGAACCAGAAGGTTGATGACGCTGACTCCCACTTACCTCACCACCAACCAATCAGAAGAATGTCCACGAGCTGATCACACCCTCTTTGAACCATTACTATAAAACTCTTCACTAGCCCCTCTAGGTCAGGACACACAGTTTTGAGGGCATTAGCCTACTGTGACTCCCTTTGCCTGACAAAGCAATAAAACTATTCTTTTCTACTTCACCCAAAACTGTCTCTGAGATTTAATTTGGTGTCGGGGTACAGAGGCCAGATTCGGCTTCACAACCATCCATGTGAAACAGGAGGGAAGGAGGCAGGGCACAACCTTTGAAACAATGACATAGCCCGAGGACATGACTTAAACTGATTAGAACCAAATGGGTCCAAGATGGCGGACAAGTCACCTTCCACTAGACCTTGAGCCTCAGTATACGATCACATCAGCAAGCTAAATGACACACTCACAGGCACCATGACAGTTCCAAGATGGACCATAGGATCAAAATGTGGGTGGTGGCCCAGTTCCTGGAAATCCCCGCCCCTTCCTAATATAGCTGGAATACTCCTCCCACTCATTAGCCTATGAAATTACCCACCCCTATAAAAACTAACAACCCCATACCCTGGTGCCACCCTCACCTTCTGAGATGGCCCACGCTCTGTCTGTGGAGTGTGTTTCTCTCTAAATAAATCCACTTCTTACCGATCACTTTGTCTCTCACTGAGTTCTTTCTGCGATGACACATCAAGAACCTGAGCTTCATTAAGTCCTGAAACCAGGTGTGTGATCTCAGTTGGAAGACTGTGGGTTTTGGCCGGGTTCGAGTCCCAGCCATGTGGTTTCAAGTCCCAATCTGGGTTTTGGCCAGATTCGAGTCCTGGCTGCATGGGTTCAAGTCCCAATCTGAGGTGCATGGTTTCACATGCACAAAATCATCTCATTCATTTATTCTTGTATTTATTCACCCAAGAAGTATTTATTGACGTCCTTCTCTTTCCGGGCATTTTTCAAGGTGCTGAGATAGTTATAACGGTGAATAAGACAGATAAATTACTTGTCCTCATGGAGCTAACATTCCAATGGGGTAGATGGACAACAAACAAATACATAATCGATGGCCAGTAGCGCTAGGTCCATGGGGAAAAGAGGGTATTCAATCCACTTTCTTTTCCTAATGTGATGAACACACAGAAAATTTTATAAAAATGCATCATTGCTCCAGTTTACCTGGATTGACATTTTATGTTAACATTCTCTCTGTCATAAACCATCGTTTCAACCGTCAAGTGGTTCATATTAAGCAGCCTGATTGACATCGTGTACCTGATAAAACGACATCTAAGATTTATTGCTTTCTGGGAAAAGCCAAAATACTGACACATCAGCTCAAATGCAGCTCGTTGAGGTGGGTGGGCTGCAGGAAACTCTCTCTGCAGATGTTCTGGTGTCCCAGGCATATCTTGTGTGTGTCTGAAATGATCCATCTCAAAGAGATTTAGCGATGAGCTGCAGGCACAGATTTTGTAGGAGAAATTAAAACCTAGAGGAGATGTTTCGGGGCTGATCCTTCTTTTAAAGCTTCAGTGGCAAATCACCTGCTTGTAGCTTAGTGTACAGTTAGTTGCCTAGATAAAATAATATCATAAGATGATTCTTTTATTTTTACTGTGGGAGAAAGATGTATTACAGATGCCTTAACTCCAACTTGTTTTGCTTCTTCTAGGCACTATGACTATTAAAATATGGAGAAAATTAATCAAATGTGTGTGTGTGTGTATTGTGGTAACCTCTGTTAGAAAAAATAACTGAGGTTATAACGTACATTTACTAATCCTTAACTAATTTAAACTCTGTGCAATATCCACAGATTATGTATACTAACTTTTTAAAATGCCATGGATATAAATCTTAATTATTTTTAGAGCACTTAAAAAAAAAACTCTTCTCTGCCGTATGATCCAGCAATCCTACCCCTGGGCATATATCTGAAAAAAACTTGAATTCGAAAAACTACATGCACCACTCTGTTCATAGCAGCACTATTTACAATAGGCAAGACATGGAAACAACCTAAATGTCTATCGATAGATGAATGGATAAAGAAGTTGTGGTATATACATAAAATAGAATACTACTCAGCCATAAGAAAGAATGAAATAATGTCATTTGCAGCAACATGGATGGACCTAGAGATTATCATACTAAGTGAAGTAAGTCAGAAAGAGAAAGACAAATACCATATGACATCACTTACATGTGGAATCTAAAATACAACACAGATGAACTTATCTGCAAAACAGAAACAGACTCGCAGACGTAGAGAACAGATTTGGGGTTGCCAAGGGGGAGGAGGGTTGGAGGAGGGATGGATTGGGAGTTTGGGATTAGCAGGTGCAAAATATTATGTATAGAATGGATAAAAAACAAGGTCCTACTGTATAGCACACGAACTATATCAATATCCTGCAATACAGCATGATGAAAAAGAAGGTTAAAAAGAATATATACGTGTGTGACTAATCACTTTGCTGTACGGTAGAAATTAACGCAACAATGTAAATCAATTATACGTCAATTAAATAAATTAAGAAAAAACTCTTCTCACCATATTCCTTCTCATACCTAACACTAAAACTCATATTCTGACTCCTCTTCTGAGTATCTAGGTATACTGGGCCCAAATTCCCAGTGGCTACTGCTTGTCGATGTCACGTAAAGTGTAGCACAGTCTCTGGTTCTGCTCAGGCAGCTTCACCCAGTTTCTGCACGTACTGGCCCCTGGAGGCATTTGAGCTTTGCAGACTCTGCATTCCACTGAAGAGCTTAGAAGAAGTATTAAAAATATTTAATACGCAGTAAGGCACGGACAATAGAGTGAGTTCCTAAAGGTCTCAGGCAATGTTAGGCATTCACCCCCTGGTTTATGATTGTGTGGAGAAGAGGCTAGGGCATGTGGGTCCAGGGAACACTTAGGGGGCTCAGGAGGTCGTTACTTGCCTATGTTGTGGAAATATCAATATCTGAACAACCCATATGGCCATATCAATTATATATCAGACCTAGGTGAACACTTTAGGTTGAAGGAGTCATGAAACTCCATGAGTTTAAGGTAACTATTGAGGGAAGGGAAGATGTAGAAGAGAAAGAAAAGGTGGAATGAAGAAAGAAGACATAAAACTAGAGGATAAAGGAAGAGTGTGTGTGTGTGTGTGTGTGTGTGTGTGTGTGTTTCTGCCAGAACACCTAACTAAGGACATCTGTAGAGATTAGAAAGAATACTATTTCTGAGGCCCTGAGCTTTGAACTACATAAGATGCTTGACCTACGAAACATCTAAGAGACTCCTGTCTTAAAATGGATAAGAAAAGCAATGATTCCCTGGGCCTATAGGCCTTACAATGGAAAAACCTCAGGCAACAAGACCTCTATTAGATCTCTTATCCCACTTATCTTTCTTCTTCCACTGGATTAAGAGTCTCTCTTGTCTTTGTATTTCCTGCACTTCAAACACTGCCTGGCACACGGTGTGTTTCCTCCCATGCCCTTCCAGCTTCAAGCTGATTTAGGTGTTCCCCCTTTGTTCCAGTTTATCTATCTCAACTGGAAGGTCCCTGAGGGAACAGACTATGTCTTATTTACTTATCATTGTGATAGCACTTGGCTCAGAGTAAGGCTAATATATTTGTTGAATAGATTAGGGGATGAATATCAATGAATATCAATGAATATCAATCAATACACTATCTTGGCAAATACTTGTGGGGAAAATCTGTAAGCTTAAGTGTTTATTTGTTTAAATTATGCTGCTAATTTATGGGAAAATGAGGCAGACGCTAGTGACTGGACCCAAAAGTCATTCCCAACCCCTTCATCCTAGGGGTCTCCTTGTATAGCAGCTGGAAATCTTTATGGCGCCCTTTGCTTAGAAGTAACCATGTAATACAGTTCTGATCCATGAGCAGAAGTCTACTGGAATAAGGATAGGCGTAAGTGTATTATTCTCTGGCTATTTGGAACTTTCCTCTATTTTCCTCATCCTATCTTAGACATGGATGTGATGGCTGGTGCTGAAGCAGCCATCTTGAAGTCATGAATGAAAGGACCTGAAAATCCAGGCCAGGACATCTTTGAGCAGCCCTGACATCTTTAAGCAATTGAACTGTCACTAGAATCTACATACTTTCACTCTCCTCCTTATGATTAAAAAAAAATGTGAAGTTCAAAAAAAAAAAGGTTTAAACTAACGTCCTGCTACTTGCAGCTGAACACATTACTAATCGATAAATAGCAAATGTTAAAGTTATACAACTCTGGAATATAGTCTCTCTGATAGGCATATTGTAGGAATAGGGAATATAAATGTATTTAAATCCAAGGATCTGAAAGACTGGGGTGTTAGAAACCAAGGTATGTTTTCTGAATTTTCTCTACCATCTGTAGATGATTTCTTTCCTAGACATACACTAAGAATTAACTTACCCTTCTGGAAGATGAAAAAGTAGAACCTTAATTTTCCATTTCTCTGAGATGGAAGCCTCTAATTAAGCTCCTTTTCACTGTAGAGAAGGTTGCTAAACTTCTGGGTACAATTTCTCTCCCTTTCCCATGTCCTCAGAGACCTTTGCATCTGTTTAATTGACTAAGAATAATAAGTTTAGCCCCTTCCAAAACTATAGTCCTTCTGTATTTTCACAATAAAGCTATCTTAGTAAGATGTGCTTTACTACCCTGCTACAATGTTATAAAACCAATTACAGTAGCTAAAAGATTAATCATATTGCTATCCATTAGTATTTATCATTGAAAAACTAATGAATATTGATTAATTCAACCCTGCAAGTCCTTGTCATTCATTTCTAGCAGGTTGAAAACTTCTGGATCCAAAATAAAATAGGCCAACAACTTATTGAATAATCATTAGAAGGATACAATCTTATTTTGCAGATAAGGAAACCAAGAGACCTAAAATGAGAGCCATCTTTGTGTATGTTTTCATGTTTCCAACATCTGTGTTTATTTACATAAACTAATAAGGGACAAAGATTGCTTTCTCACATTCTTTTTTCTGCTTTAATTAGCCAGTGCCTGACACAGTACTTTACACATAGGAGATGCTCAATTAATGTTCATTGACTGAAAAAGTGATTCCACAGATTTGACTGGGTTTTGTCTCATTCATCAGACAATAGTAGGTTGGCCTCCACTGGGTCCTCGTGGGCCTTATGGGCCTCTGAATGTGCCCTGATCATTCACATCTGCCCACCTTCTCTCTGACTACCGTCCCCCATCCTGCCAGCTCAGGTTCTAGCTCCCCTAAGGAGCAGTCCATGCAATCTCCAGGCCCCATGGTTCTCATTCTGCTAAAAGAGCTCAAAGGATAATCAGCCTATTTTATACAATTTAGGATTTAATTACATAATCTCTTTTATTAATTTCTGGTTTTCTTGAATAATTTTGTCCCTGGTGTCATTTAAACACCCAGAAGGTGATAACAATATGCTATATTTTCTATGAACCAAAGTGCACATCCTGTTCCAGAGCACATGAAGGTCCTCAGCCAGTCCTTGATTTGTTAATTGGAAGAAACAGAAACTATCTCCAAGTTCCTTTGTGAATCCCTACTCTAAAAAGTAGACGTGAGGGCTTCCCTGGTGGTGCAGTGGTTGAGAATCTGCCTGCTAATGCAGGGGACACGGGTTCGAGCCCTGGTCTGGGAGGATCTCACATGCCGCGGAGCAACTAAGCCCGTGAGCCACAACTACTGAGCCTGCGCGTCTGGAGCCTGTGCTCCACAACAAGAGAGGCCGCGATAGTGAGAGGCCCGTGTACCGCGATGAAGAGTGGCCCCCGCTCGCCTCACCTAGAGAAAGCCCTCGCACAGAAACGAAGACCCAACACAGCAAAAAATAAATTAATTAATAAACTCCTACCCCCAACATCTTCTTAAAAAAAAAAAAGTACACGTGAAATAACTTCCATATCATGAAACCAACATCCTAAAAAACAAATGAGAAGACGAGTATTTTACTGAGAATCAGAAAACCACACTAGCGCTAATAAAGTCAAACAATTTAACATGAAAGGGAATCTAACAACCATTCAACCATTCAAGATGCTGGACTAGGTACATGCATTTATATGCTGTATCTCCCAGAACACACTGACATAGTTCGGAAACACCACACACACACACACACACACACACACACACACACACACACACAAGAAAATAGCAGGGATAAGGGACAATAATAACCGAGAGATAAGCGGTTGGAAGACAGAAAACAGGTGGGAGTATACTGATGGGCCACAGCAAAGGAAGTCATAGCCTGGAAAGTTCCATGAAGGGGCTGAGAGGGGAATGGGGATCTGCCAACTAGAATCTCGAGACGCTCTGGACTCAGGGAGAGGGACTGGTCTGGGGCCTAGAAACAGATGGAGTATTGAAAATATAAACAGAGAAGAGGTATGCCGGTTCAATTCTCCTCTCTCCATCTCCCTCCCTGCTGACATTTGCAAGCCATCTGGGGAGCTGGGGCTTCTAGTGGGATGTGGGCATCCACAGTAAAGTTTTCTCACTCTGACTTTGTAAAGGAACCCCACCTGACAGCCATCTCCACATCGTCTCATTTTAAAGGTAAGCTTGCCATTCCACAGGCTCCTGCCTGTGTAAACAGAACTCTGTCTCAGAATTCCCACTCCACGGAGCAGCCTGTCTGGAAAGCCATTGGAAACCAGTATAGCAGAGGAGATGCCTATACCAGATCTCATCCTTCATTCTTAAATATGAAGAGACAAACCAAAGATAACCAGACATGAGAGAACAACCAGCATTATAAAGAAAAAAAAGAAACAAAAAAAAAAACATAACCAAAGGGGGAAAAAAAGAGAATTTGGATATTCAAAAAGATTTTACATCTATGAATAGGATGTGAAGAAAAAGAAGCAAGCAGAGATAACTAAAGAGGTTAAAAACAGGATTGCAAAAAATAAAAATCAATAAAATAGTAGAAAAATAAAAGAGAGAATTATCCAAAAAATGCAAGCAAAATGATAAAGAGAACTATAATATGAGAAAAAATATAAGAGAAATAGAGAACCCGTCTTTTGACTTAGAATCCCAGAGAAAAGAGAACAGAGAAAATGGTGGAGAGGATATTATCAAAGAAACAGTTAAAAAAAAAAAAAGATTCCCAAACTTAGAAAGACAGAACTTTTCAACAGAGAAGGGTTCCCTGATAGCTGAGTGGGATCTGTGAAAAATCTTTGTAAATTTTAGGGCACCAATGATAAAAGATAATTGTAAACATTTCCAGAAAGGAAAACACAAGTGTGATCTAAAAAAAAGAGTGTGTCTGGGATGACATAGCAATGCAACAAGGCTGGAAAACAATGAGTCCAGAGTGGTCCAGTAGGACAGAGGCTCTGGTAGGGGTGACTTCCCCAAAACAGTCAGAAGACTTGGTACAATAAACAAAATAATCGTGAAACCAGATAAACTTGAGGCTGTGACAAAGCCATATCATTCTTTTGCCAAAAAAAAAAAAAAAAGAAAAACATGAGAAATAAACAAGTAAACAAAACAAAAAACTTTACAGGACTTTAAGTAATTGATGACATGTAAGGAAAGAGAGTCCTTTTGACCTTAGTCCTGGAAGGTGTTCCACTGAGCAGCCTTCCTGGAAATGTAGACATTGAATGGATGGAGGAGGGAATGTTTTCTAAAGCATGCTACTTGGCCTTGGTTTTTTTTTTTTTTTTTAGCGGTACTCGGGGCCTCTCACTCTTGTGGCCTCTCCCGCTGCGGAGCACAGGCTCCGAACGCGCAGGCTCAGCGGCCATGGCTCACAGGCCCCGCCGCTCCGCGGTATGTGGGATCTTCCCAGACCGGGGCACGAACCCGTGTCCCCTGCATCGGCAGGCGGACTCTCAACCACTGTGCCACCAGGGAAGCCCCTTGGCCTTGCTTTGAAACAAATAAAATTATATGGTCCTAATAATGGAAATGCAGTTGATTAGTTCTGCTTTTAGAATCAATGTATAGGAAAAAATATATAAGGTTCATGTAGGGCTAGTGAACAGAAAACTAATGCTAAAAACCGTGAGAATGTAAAAGAAAAGTTGTGGCGACAGAATGGGGAAAAGAGGAAGGAAAGTCAGAGGGAGGCATAAAGGCACTGACAGTCTCATCCTAAATAAGCAAAGATTCGAGACAATGACTGAAGCTGATGCAAGAAGAAATACCACTTGAACTATATTTTCAAAATTATAGTGATAATCCATGAGACCTAAAAATAATAAGGATTGAATTTAGGGAATAAGAATGGATGGGGAAAGTAGCCAATGGTATAAGTTAATATCTCATCTTTTATAGCAGGGAGTCTCTAAATGTTGTTTAATTAAATAAAGGTATAAATCTATTCCTTAAAGTTGTGGTAACTACTAGAAGATGAAAAACAGCAGATAAAGAGTCAACTCTAGGAAGTGGAGAACAGAAAGAGAATAATGGGTACTTCGCTGTTTGGAATAAGCTCTTTAGTTTTATGAAACGCATTTTTACACTGGTTTTATAACACTAATTTTGTAATAAAATAATGTATTAAGGGAATTCCCTGGTGGTTCAGTGGTTAGGACTCCACGTTTCCACTGCAGGGGGCGGGGATTTGATTCCTGATCAGGGAACTAAGATCCTGCAAGTAGCCAAAACACAAACAAACAAACAAAAGCTATAATACGTTGCTATTTAAATGTTTCATGTAAGTCACAAGAAAATAATGTATTAAGAACCATCCCTCAGCCTCATCTCTATTCCTGAACCTCACCCTATCTTTATTCTCACTCCAAATCTCATACCCGTCCAGCCTGGGACTTACATAGTCTTCATTACTGAGCTTGAAAGGAGAACATGGCTGATGTATCGAAATTGCCCATCAGATTGGCCGAAGGAAAATATCATGAGTGACTAGTCATTTCACCCTCTGGACCTCAAGCTTTTTCTTCTGTAAAATGAGGGCATCCGTGAATAATCTAAAGTCTTTTCCAGTTTTCACATATCTTAAGAAGGTATGTGCATATTTATTCGTCTACATATTTGTTCTTGTCAGCACTGGATTGCAAATCTAAACATCCACAAGATGGCAGTAGAAGTCCAGTTCTATAAAGAATCTGCCCTTATTTTGCTTTATAATTGTCTTAGACTTGCTGGTAGAAACTACACAGCATAAAGAACCAAGAGAAATATTTTGAGGAAAAGTTCAGTATGGCCATCAACCACACCCAGAGACCAGGCTTACCTCCCCCAACCTTCAAGCATTTACCAAACCTCTCCAACAGCGTGTGAATTGCATTGTCACAAGTCCTAACAGCCTGAGTGTAAACAAGTTCAAAATAACGATCACAAAACCAAATTCTCTGCTTTGGACCTGCGTTATCACAGTAGGAGACGCAGTCTGCTGCTCATTCCCCTATGCCTTGCAGCTATTTCTGAGATTCCTGGCAAGTGCTTTATCAGCCAAACCTGTTACATCTTCATTCCTGTATCAGCCAATGTTCTGCCGTAGAAACAGAATAACTAGGATATAAACACAGAGGGATAAATTAGGAGTTTGGGGTTAACATACACACACTACTACATATAAAATAGATAACCAACAAGGACCTACTGTAAAGCCCAGGGAACTCTACTCAATATTTTGTAATAACCTGTAAGGGAAAAGAATCTAAAAAAGCATCTGTATATATTATATGTATATATATATATATATATATATATATATATATATATGAATCACTTCACTGTACACCTGCAACTAACACAACATTGTAAATCAACTATATTTCAAATAAATAAATAAATAATTTTATGGCAGAAATTAATGTACATGATTGTGGGAGTTGACTAGCAAGACTGAAATCTTTAGGGCAGGCTGGAAACTCTAAAGCAGGTCCACAGCCAGGTTTCTTCTCCAGGGAAACTTCAGTACTACGCTGAAAGTGTCGCACCTGATTAGGTCAGGCCCACCCAGATTAGCAAGGATGATCTTTTTTTTTTTTTTTTTGCGGTATGCGGGCCTCTCACTGTTGTGGCCTCTCCCGTTGCGGAGTACAGGCTCCAGACGCGCGGGCTCAGCGGCCATGGCTCACGGGCCCAGCCCCTCCGCGGCATGTGGGATCTTCCCGGATCGGGGCACGAACCCCTGTCCCCTGCATCGGCAGGCGGACTCTCAACCACTGCGCCACCAGGGAAGCCCGATCTCTTTTATTTAAGTCAGCTGACCGTAGATGTTAATCACTCCTACAAAATACTTTCACAGCCATACCTAGTGTTTGACTGAATAACTCAACACGGTAGCCTTGCCAAGTTAGTACATAAAACTGACCATCACAGCTTTTGTACCATTTTCCTTTCCTCCCTCTTGGGGGGAATGGGTTCTTTGGGGCAATGTCAGCTCCCAAAGATGCACATGTTGCCGGTGCTGCTTACGTTGGGGGTGTCTGGAGTACTCCTTCTGAACTACTGAAGCGGCAGCGCCCAGGGGTTTGAATATCCTCGTGCTCCCTTGTCCTCTTAATTTCTTCACCCAGATTTCAGCAACATGGTCTTTGGTTACAGCCTCTCTTCCCTGGCACTCAGGACACAGGATAATCTAAGTGGGAAGAACCCAGGACACATTCATGTACAAACCCACCCTCAGCCACCAGCTGTTTTCTTTAGACTAAACTTGTATATCTTGACTTTCTCCTCCATTATCTTAGAATGGATAAATAAAGGTCTAACTCTTGGTGTGGCCTACGAGACACAAAGTGTCTGACATTTTCTGTTTCTGTCTGTTCTTGCACTGTGTTCCCACTGCCCCCTACACTGGTTAATTGCTTTGTTCAATTCCTTGTCGTTGCCAGCCTTACTCCTGCCTTGGGCCCTTGTATGTGCTCTTCTCTCTGCCTGGTGTGCTCCCATCAGCCACACTTTCATTACCCCAGTATCTAGATAATTGTATTTTCCCTCCAGATTTCACTTCAGTTGTCATTTCTTCAAGAAAGTCTGTCCTGAAAATGTTACCCGGTTATTCCCACTATATACAACTATAGATTTATGTGCCACAAATACTTACAGACCTTACCACAGTTGAAATATTTTTTATATGTCAATTTTGTTTCATGTATTTCTTCCCAACTAGAGGGTAAGTACCACAAAGCTAGGGACTATGTCTGGTTTTGTTCCTTATCATGTCTGCAGCACTTAGCAAGAGCACCTGACATAAATTGATGCTCGAAAAATTTGGTGACTGAAGAAATAATTATCTTTTGTATTCCTTTCAAGACTTAACCAGTATCTTCATTTTCTACGACGCTGCCATAACAAAGGCAAATCAGGCTTCCGTAACAAAGTGTCACCAACTGGGTGACTTAAAACAACGAAAATTAATTCTCTCACAATTTTGAAGGCTAGAGTCTGATGTGAAGGTGTTGGTCAGGCCATATTCCCTCAAAACCTCTAGGGAAGCACCTTTCCTTGCTTTATCCAGCTTCTGATAGTACCAGATGTTTCTTAGTTATGACAGTATAACTTCTGTCTCTACCTTTATTGCCACATGGCCGTCTTCCCTGTGTTTCTCTGTGTCTGTGTCCCAATTCCCTTTTTTCCTTTTTTCTTAATATTTTCTACTGTTTTTTTTCATTTATTAATCAAAGTAGAGTTGATTTACAATATCATGTTAGTTTCAGGTGTACAGCACAGTGATTCAGATATATATAAATATATATATATTCTTTTTCAGATTTTTTTCCCCTTATAAGTTACTACAAAATATTGAGTAGAGTTCCCTGTGCTATACAGTAGGTCCTTGTGGGTCAACTATTTTATATATAGCAGTGTGTATCTGTTAATCTCAAATTCCTATTTTATCCCTCCCCCTCCCCTTTCCCCTTTGGTAACCATAAGCTTGTTTTCTATGTCTGTGAGTCTCTTTCTGTTTTGTAAATAAGCTCCTTTGTAGCTCTTTTTTTTAGAGTCCACATATAAGCGATATCATATATTTGTCTTTGTCTGGCTTACTTCACTTAGTAAGATAATCTCTAGGCCCATCCATGTTGCTACAAATGACATTATTTCATTCTTTTTTTATGGCTGAGTAATATCCAAAAAATGGGCAGAAGATCTAAATAGACATTTCTCCAAAGAAGACATACAGATGGCCAACAAACACATGAAAAGATGCTCAATATCGTTAATTATTAGAGAAATGCAAATCAAAACTACAATGAGGTATCACCTTACGTTGGTCAGAATGGCCATCATCAAAAAGTCTACAAATAATAAATGCTGGAGAGGGTGTGGAGAAAAAGGAACTCTCTTACACTGTTGGCAGAAATGTAAATTGGTACAACCACTATGGAGGTTCCTTTAAAAAGTAAAAATAGTTACCAGATAATCCTGCAATCCCACTCCTGGGCATATAACCAGAGAAAACTGTAGTTCAGAAAGATACACTCACCACAACGTTCATTGCAGCACAATAGCCGAGACATGGAAGCAACCTAAACGTCCACCGACCGATGAATGGATAAAGAAGATGTAGTATATATATTTAATGGAATACTACTCAGCCACAAATTCCCCTTTTCTTAAGGACAACAGTCATATTGGATTATGGACATAGGGCATTGGGTAGAAAAGGGGCTTGACGTTGTACTATGTTCACTTGTATACTCTTTTAATGTTTATCTTGTGTGTAGGCAAACATGTACATGATAAACGTGGACAGCCAAGTAGCACAACAGTTTAAACTGGTCAATAAGGGGGAACAAATTCAGAATTAGCTCAATGGATTCCAAAGTCTAATAGAAATGGTCTTCCCAGGGTTCATGAAATGTTCATTCATGACAGCAGGTGGCAGCACTATGCATGATTTGGTTTAGGGGACCCTGGAGAAACGTGAAAGGAAAGTAGTTAACCACTCATTCTGAGAAAAGCTGGAAACAGTCTCAGTGCCTTGGACCTCTGGCCATAAAGAGGATGGTTTGCTCATGTTTGAAATATGTTTAGATTTATTACCTGAGTTTTAGAGTTTTATACCGGAAGGGTCCTTGGCAATTATTTCATCCAATATCCTTTCTTTAATCCTCAAACACTGAGCCCCAAGAAGACGAGTGAATTAGCTGATTACCTAGCAGGTGCTCTGCGGCAGGGCCAGGCAGAACAGAGCGCTCCCGACTGCTTTGCCGCAAGGAGATGGTGTCCACTGGTGTGGACAATCGTCCACACGATCCTCGCTTTTAATTTTCAGTTTTCAGCAGCCTGACTCTGCCCTAATGAAGCGAGAAGTCAAGCAGCTCACTTCAAGTTACAAAAAGAGAAAAATAAATACCGTATGCTAACATATATGTATGGAATCTAAAAAAAAAAAAAAATTGCTTCTGAAGAACCTAGGGGCAGGACAGGAATAAAGACACAGAGTTAGAGAATGGACTTGAGGACACAGGGAGGGGGAAGGGTAAGCTGGGACGAAGTGAGAGATTGGCATGGATGTATATACACTACCAAACGTAAAATAGATAGCTAGTGGGAAGCAGCCACATAGCACAGGGAGATCAGCTCAGTGCTTTGTGACCACCTAGAGGGGTGGGATAGGGAGGGTGGGAGGGAGATGCAAGAGGGAGGAGATATGGGGATACATGTGTACGTATATTTGATTCACTTTGTTATACAGCAGAAACTAACACACCATTGTAAAGCAATTATACTCCAATAAAGATGTTAAAAAAAAAAAAGCACATGCTAGTTTACACAAACACACAATTTTTATGGCCTGTATAAGCCTTCCCCTCTGGCCTTTTATAAAACAGAAGTTCTCTTCTGTTTCTCTCCTTGAAATAATTCAGTGTCATATCTGCTCAGTTCTCATAATATTAGTTTTTATGTTGCTCGGTCTTGTGTGATTATTTTTCCTCTTGTGCTAAATATTGGACTTATTGATTATTCTTGTCTGTGTATCTTTTCCCTTCGCTTCTCTAGTTGTCGAGAAAATGCTCTCCTTTCCTCCGTTTATGGTGATTCTTGATCTTTTTACAAGAGCCCAGTGGCAATTGTTTAACAGCGACTGTGTCTCTTTGCCTAGGGTGTGCACACCAGAGGAGCACCTTCTCCTTATATACAGTTTTCTGTAACTGTAATGCTAGGAACTCTGGAATGGGGGGTGGTGTCTACATCACCAGCACCATCAACCCCAGCTTCTACCCAAGGATAGGAAAGGGGTGGAGGGTAAGCGAAGGTCACTGCCTCACCTGCCCAGAGAAAGCTCTCGTTCTCCCTGGTCCACCTAGTCCCGCCAGAGAGAGACAGAGGCTGCAGAGGGAGGGTGGCCACGCCAGGCAATGGCAAAAGGTGACCCCTGGGAATAATGGTGGCTGTCTGGCTCTAGCTTCTCGGAATTTGTCCAACACTTAGATTCTGAACTCTCTGACATTCTCTGCAGCTGAAGAAGCGCCTAACTGGGTTAGGTGTGGAGGAGGGAGGCATCGTCTATCTTATTAGTCCACACAACGGTCTGAGAGTCCGAACACACGACTCTTAGCCCCTGTTCTCACACATATTACATATGTTTTGGGGGCAAGTGGAACTGATCTCGGAGAGAAAGCAGTGAGCGTTCCTGAAGAGAGATCTTAGTTCCCTGCCCAGGAATTGGGCCTGGGAAGCCTGGATGAAAACCAGGGATTCTAGCCACTAGACCACCAGGGGCAAGAGGCTTGAAGCAAACTTCCCCTGGCTCTTACACCCAGTGAAAGTAAGAATATTTCAAGAAGGCAAAAACTGTAAAAACAGGTACAAAGTATATTAATAGAGACACAGCACAACGTATGGGAGAGCCCCCAGAGAAGCAGTTTATTTATTTATAAAGTCAGAAGCTAGGCAGAAATACACAAGAGCCCACAGAGAAGCAGTTTATTTATTTAAAGTCAGAAGCTAGGCAGAAATACACACCCAGAGAGAAAGGGTATGGGCGTCCTTCCTAATGAGGAGAAGGTCAGTAAAGAGGTGATTTAAATCCCTTATATAGGATGGTTCTTCTAGGTCTTTGTTTACCTTTGGTCAATTATCCTGTTTCTTTTTTCACACCTGACCTGCCCTAGGATGCTCCCCAACATGTGTGCGCAACTTTTTGCTTGGATGGATCCCACCGCAGAGGCCTGTGGGTGCATGTCCACACTTATTATGGGGTGGTACTCCCTCCCTTTTTGACCCCCAAGGAGGCTTCCTGTGCGTGGGCAGACGGGCGGGTCTTCCTTGACCTCAGGTGTGGGTGCCTTATCTCTTTACTGCAGCAGAGCTCAGCTTCTGCCACTAGCTTTGTCCCTGGTGTGTCTGGGTGCGAACAAAGCTTCAATTTTACTCCACCTGACAAACGCCAGCTGTTCAGCCCAGGGGCACATCTACCTACTATCTCAGAGCCAGTTAAATCTGTCACTGGACGGCAATACGCTAAGAATTCGCTAATTCCCAATGTTTAAAATATAGGCTTGGACCACATCAGTGTTTTCAAACGGACACAAATTAAGAAGCATTGGGGACCCATATTAAAAATATAGATTCTAAGATATTTTCCTTGGAGATTCTTATTCAGAAAACCTGGTGTGAGGTGCAAATTGCATGTGTTTGTAACAAGAGATTCTCAGTGGCTCTTACTATCAAGAAAGTGTCAGAAGATTTCAAAAAATCCTCCAAACCCTAAACTTCTATGAGAATTCCCTTCTGCAATTGCTCTTTTTCATCTATTGTGTTCTTCCTATTTGACATTGTGCTTCCTCCGCTTCTGGGGTTTATATTAGAATCAACTTTGGAGGTTTTAAATGTATCCATGCTATTTCCCAACTTTAAGTGAAGATCACTGGTTAACAAAGAGTGTCTGTTCTTTGATACTATTGCTCTGCTGGCTATGTCCAATTTGCCCCTTTACATCCATTCTCCACCTGATCTTTGGTGTTGAAGGTGAACCCTACTCACCACATCAATGGGCTCCTTTGCCTCCTGACTTCAAGTTAGGTTTATCCAATGGGAGGCATCAACAGAAAAGTAGAGGATGGGAGAACAACATTGGGGTATTAATTAGCCTCACTCCCACCCCTCCTGATTACCCATGGGATCACGGTGGGCTGGCTGTATCTTACTACTGGAGACCACCTCCCTCTCGGGGTTGGGGGGTGCACTTCCTTATGATTAGAGCTGACCTCTTAGGGTTCCTCCAGGCCTAGGTTGGTCACATAGCCCCAAAATTGTTGCTAGCCCCAAGTTACTCTATTACCTTTTGTAGATTCTCCTTAATCCTTCCCAAGCCTTTGTAAATAGTCCCTTTGTTAAAATTTCCCCAATTACTCTGTTTGAGTATGGCATCTCTGCTCCCAGGATTTTGATGGGGATAATAATTTTCCTTTATCTCTTTCACATGTGCTATTTGTGTAATAAAGGTTTTCTTGTATCTTATTAAAAATAATAGAAAAAATAGAATTTAGGAATAGAAAGAACGAAACTCTAGTGCTTGAATAAGCTTTAAATTATGTCTATTCTACACTATGCTTCATAACAGGAACTAACATAGTGTAGTAGGTCAAATGTACTTCAAAATCAAACAAACAAGCAAACAAACTCATAGAAAAAGAGATCAGATTTGTGGTAACCAAGGGGGGGTGGGGGGATGGGAGGAGAGGGAATTGGATGAAGGCGGTCAAAAGATACAAACTTGCAGTTATAAGATAAATTAGTACTGGGGATGTAAGGTACAATATAATAAATATAATTAATGCTGCTGTATGTTATACATGAAAATTGTTAAGAGAGTAAATTCTAAGAGTTCTCTCATCACAAGAAAAACATTTTTCTATTTCTTTAATTTTCTATCTATATGAGATGACAGCTGTTCACTAAACTTATTGTGATAATCATTTCATGATGTATGTAAGTCAAATCATTATGCTGTATACCTGAAATTTATACATTATTGTATGTCAATTATATCTCAATAAACTGGAAACAAATAAATAAATTATATCTATTCTAGCTTACTACTAAATACTAGAATCCTACATGAAATAGGTCTGCTCCATCCTGTTCATTGCAACTTTTAAAAAATTTATTGGCAATGAACATTTTCTCTTTCAGACTAAATATTATGCATTCTTCAACAGTTCTTCACATAGCATGGTTTCTAGATCCTTCTCCATCCTGGCCATTGGCTACGTTCCTTTGGGTGAATTCTGTTGTGTCAGCATTATTGCTTCATGTTTAGGAAACATTTGCAAAGTAAGCCAAATGTGGACAGATCTCCCCAGCTGGAGAAGAGCACAGGCATCCCTAAGTGAAAGGCACACCCTTCCACTGGGATGAGCAAGTGCAGACTGAAGGTTCTGGCTGCCAAACGGAGCAGCTGCTCAAAAACAGGCACATGGGTGGAGGCATGAGCTCCTGCGGGGGGGAAAACATCCTTACCACTACACTCCTTGCATATCATGGTTTCACTTTTGAATTTATACCCTACTTTTTCTTTTTTTTTTTTTTTTTTTTCCGGTACGCGGGCCTCTCACTGTTGTGGCCTCTCCCGTCGCGGAGCACAGGCTCCAGACGTGCAGGCTCAGCAGCCATGGCTCACGGGCCCAGCCGCTCTGCGGCATGTGGGATCTTCCCGGACTGGGGCACCGATGCGTCCCCTGCATCGGCAGGCAGACTCTCAACCACTGCATCACCAGGGAAGCCCCCTACTTTTTCTTTTATACTTTTTATTTTTCACTAAGTATAATAGGGAAGAACAAATCTGACTCCATACTGGATCTGTTTCTTTTACTTTAACCTTTGTATTTTATTGCTTTTGCTACAAGTTAATCACTAAAGGGATGTTGCCTATAACTTAAAGTATGCATAATGGCCCGCCTGGAACCCTGGCTCCCATGCCTGAATGTTAAGCTAAAATGCCTTTGTTTAAGCTCAGAGGAAACATCCTGACTAGGCCACCTGTGAATGGCTACAGGAAAGAAGAAATTAACAACCCCCTCCAGAGTCTGGCCAGGACCAGAAAATATTTGCAACAATTTATCACCTTTTTATTTTACCTCCTCACACCTCCGCCACTTTGTTATAGAAAAGAAACTAGCATCCATATAAGTGGAATCTAGAAAAATGGTACAGATGAACCTGTTTGCAAGGCAGAAATAGAGACACAGATGTAGAGAAAAAATGTATGGACACCAAGGGGGAAAAGCAGGAGGTAGGATAAATTGGGAGACTGGGATTGACATATATACACTAATATGTATAAAACAGATAACTAATAAGAACCTGCTGGATAGCACAGGGAACTCCACTTCAGTTCTCTGTACAGTAGAAACTAACACAATATTGTAAAACAACTATACCCCAGTTTAAAAGAAAAATAAACTAGCAACCAAACCTGGACAAGATGGTTCTTTGGGACACTGGTCCACCATCTTCTAGGTCTGCTGGCTTTCTGAATAAAGTCACTCTTCCTTGCCCCTTTTTCGGCCTGTCATGCAGTGAGCAATACGAGCTTGGACTCGGTAACATGAGGAGGGAACAAAGTGGAATTCTAGTTGGGCCAAGGGTTAAAATGAAAAATAGGCATGCTTTAAATTTCCATGATCTGGAAACCCAGTGTCCTTACCCCATTCCAATCCAGATGTGTCCCTTGGGCTTTTAGATTTCTGGCCAGAAGGTAACAATGTCATTTGTGCAAAACAGTGAGTGCAGAGCAGAGCCTGCAGCCGAAGAAATGTTCTGAAGAAATATTCTCCAGTGCTGAGCATCTCTCGTTCCCGTGCTCAGACAAAGTCACAAAATTTATCGCTACCGTGAACCTTAGATTACTTAATTCAGGCAAACTGGAGGATCCCAAGAGTGAGATCTTTGCCCAAAATGATGGTGCCAGGATTAGAACCCAAATCTCTTTCCCCTCTATCATCCTGCCTCTCTCTTCAGTTAATTTACTCCATTCTTTTGCAACAAATTACAAAACTGAAATGAAGAAGTTAATACTGCTAGTACCCAAAGCATCCAAGCCAGACAGAGGCAGCCCTTGAATTGCACAATTGCCTTGAAAGTATTGGGGAAATATAGCTATGTGCACATTACATCTGACACTACTTCACTGGTGAAGCAAACCATTGTTTTATTTTTCCGATTCCGCTACCTATCTTTTGCATCTGAGTCTAAACTTTAAAGGATACAAATCTTTTCAAGCCACTGAATCAAGGCACTCAGAAGGCTCAGAGTCTTGAGTTTAAATCTCCAGTTTGCCACCAGCTCAGAACTGTACAATTTAAAGCTGCATCAGATCTCAGGGATAACCTAGTCCAGTAAAATTTAGACCCAGAGAGTCCGTGATTTACAAAGTTATAAAGCAGAATCGGAACTTGACTCTTAATCCTATGCTTCTTTGCATGCACTGTGCTTATTTATTTCCTGTGTGACTGTGCCGTCTTTGTTTAATTGGGTCTCAGAACAGGGCATCAGATATCTGCATATAGCATTTAATACAACTTCATCATGAGATTCGAGGTATCTCCTTTATTAAAGAAAAAAGTAGAGGAGTGACATAAAGGGTATCTTAAAAGGCTAATACCGATCATAATTAATGCCTAGCAAAAACAGATTTGAGAGGCTTAAACTTTAGAGAAATACTGATGACTTCTAACCAGCTGATCGGAAAAAGTGGTAATGTTTGAAAGGCCCTATCGAAAGTTGATTTCACCCGCTCTTCTGAGCTAAACTATACTGCGTGAGAGAGTCTGACACTAAGAGAACTCTTAGTAGTAACTTAAGGGAAATGACTGTGTAAGCCAAAGAAACCACTTCCGACAGCTGTATGTCAAGACTCTGGCAGATCAATAGGGCAGAAGTAACCAAAGTTACAGCAGGTGCTGTTGAGAGTGGCAGAACCTCTGGTGCCTCAGATGATCCCAAACTGAGCAAGCTCGTTCAACTCCAAGTGGCTGAATGCCTCCCAAGGACAAATCACCGTGATATCTGCAAGGGAAAAAAGAAGAACTTATAAGCCAATCTCACCCCTAGGAGAGCCTCTTCTGCTCAAAAGGGCATCCTTCAGGCAGAGACCCCTCACCCCTCCCTTCCATATGCTGTCTAGATGACCGGGAAGTTGTCTAGAATGGCCCTTCATCCCAGGAAGGATCAGACCAGTTGTTTAATCCTCTGCAGGGCTCTGATTCCCCCAGAACAGGCTCCCAAGGTATTTGTGTTGGTTTTATTCTGCATCCTTTTTGGGGAGATGATCCAAGGCTTTTGACTGGGGCTATCCTGTGGGGGTGTAGCTCTCTGATCACACGGAGTCTCACAAAACCACTAAAGAGGGAACAGAGGTGGAATTCTAGTTAGGCCAAGGGTTAAAGTGAGAAATAGGGGTGCTTTAAATTCCCATGGTCTGGAAATCCAGTCTCCTTACTCCTTACCAATCCAGACGTGTTTCTTGGGCTTCTCTGACTGCTCTTAAGCTCCTTTACATTCTGAAATGCTTATATCCCACCGCATACTGAGAAGTGATCTCAAGGCGTCATCTCATCCAGTCTCTTGCACCAGCAATAAGATATTATTGTTCCCGAATTACAGGGAAGCTGGCTGGTACCCAGAGTGATTAAACACCCAGCAAAACATCCCACAGTTGTAGAGACTAGACTAGAGCCAGATCAAAGACTTCAGAATTTCCATCAGTATAAACCTTTTGCCACTGTTCCAAATATGTTGGCAGGGTTAAGGATGTGTTCCAGAGTCAAAAGTGAATTTTCTGGTCTTATACACACTTGGCCAAAATAGAGAAGCATTTGATTTAAAAGAGTAGCATCTGAGCTTTATAAAAGTGGCTAGAAATTCTACTGGAGATCCGAGGAGCGGCATTAGACAATAAAAAGTAGATAAACTGAGAGCTGCCCGGAAAGGACACTGATTGCTATGAGTGCCACCATTTATCAAAAGTGTATTGGATGAGCTGGAAACATGTGGCTACGCAAAAACCTGCACAAGGAAGTTTATAGCAACTTTATTCATAATTGTCAAAACTTGGAAGCAATCAAGATGCCTATCAATAGGATAAATAAACTGTGGTACAACATATAATGAAATATTCAGTGATAAAAAGAAATGCACTATCAAACCATGTAAAGACATGGAGGGAGCTTAGATAAATATTACTAAGTGAAAGAACTCATACTATATGATTCCAACTGTAGGACCATCTGGAAAAGGCAAAACTATAGAGACAGTAAAAAGATTAGTGGTTGTCAGAAGTTTACGGGGGGAAAGGGATGAACAGGTAGAGCACAAGAGATTTGGGGGGCTAGTGAAGGTATTCTGTATGAACCTGTAATGGTGGATACAGGATATTGTGCATTTGTCAAAACCCAAGGAACTGGACAACACAAAGAATGAACAAGCTATTTCAGTTAATAACAATGTATTAATATTGGGTCATGAAATATAACAAATGCCCCACGATAATGCAACATGTTAATAATAGAGGAAACAATGTACAGGGAGAGGAAGGTGGCAGAGGGGTCTATAGGAACTCTGTACTTTCTGTTTAATTTTCCTATAAACCTAAAACTACTCTAAAAAATAACGTCAATTAATTTTTAAAAGGACATGCAGGGGACTTCCCTGCTGGAGCAGTGGTTGGGGGTCCGACTGCAGGTGCAGGGGACATGGGTTCGAGCCTTGGTCTGGGAGGACACCACATGCCGTGGAGCAACTGGGCCCCTGCGCCACAACTGCTGGGCCTGAGCTCTGGAGCCCGCGAGCCACGACTGCCGAGCCCGTGCCCCTAGAGGCCAAGCTCCGCAACGGGAGAGGCCACCGCGATGAGAAGCCCGTGCACCGCGGCGAGGAGTGGTCCCCGTTCTCCGCAGCTAGAGAGATCCCGTGTGAAGCCGCAGAGACCCAGTGCAGCCAAAAATCAATAAATAGGATAAATAATTTTTTAAAAAAGGATGTGCAGTAATTTGCATGCATTATCCAACAAATAAAAATTCTAGCCAATTAAAAAATATTGTACTGGATACTTTCAGTATGTAGGGCCCTGTTCTGGGTGCCAGAGGATGTGTGAAAAAAGGAAGTAGGTGAGGGAGTGGTTGGCCCTGTAGAGTGAAAAGGCTCTCCTGGCCCCACCCTTGTTTCCAGTACCTCGCTCTGTGGTCTCAGATTGTCACTGAATTCCTCTATGTCTCAGATTTCTCTTCTGAAAAATAAAGTTGGTCTAGACTCATTCTAAGAATCCTTCTACCGTGAAAGACTGCAATTCATCACTGTGTGCCCTCAAGGGCATTTAACAAACACGAAGATTCATTAAACTTTGGGGCAAGTCTGATTTCTTTTAGAGCTTTAGCCTCTGGGCATACACATACTTATTTTGGAAGTTAAGTTAAAACCCCACTTCTCTAGGTCTTTAAAGCATCTGCTGCCTTAGGTATTTCTGGTAACTTTCAAATGCCCCATGTGGCCTGACGTAGAAAAAAAGGTGAAATTCCAAGGGTGAGAGTCACTGAAATCTTTGGGTAGCTCACCTGTTCCTAGTCCCTCCATGCCCGGAATGTCATCTCCAAACCTATGGAAAAAAAATACAAGAGAAATTAGCTGATATCGGAGCCAAAGGATCCTGGAATAAGTCATGTGAAGAGTTTCCTGATTCAAAGAGAAAGAACAAGAAGTTTATGTTTTTGTATTTGAGAAATCCCTTCTGTCTGCATTGAGCTGGCGCAAAGGAAATGGCACTCAGGCAGGTTTTAGACAATGTGTCCCAGAGCAGGAATAGTTTCCCCTCTGTAAAAATTTAGCTCAAGACAATTGAGAGCCAGAAAAAAAAAAAGAGAGAGAGATCAGTGGGGCAATTTAGTCAAGCTCCACTTTTTAAAATAGAAATTGGAATGAGAAAACAATATGAAAGTCATTAAAATGATTAATTTATCCATTTGTTTAGTTTATCCAAAAGTACATATTAAGCATCTACTATGTCCCTGGCATTGTGTTAGGCCCTGGGAGTTAAGGAAAAAAACAAACACACAAATTTTCTCTGAGGTATCTCAGTCTCAGGGAACAGATGACAAGAAATAAATGTAATATAAAATAACACAAGTTACCATCGCTGAATGTACAAAATGCAAACATGGAAGTAATGACAATGTTTGTCTAAGGGAGTCAGCAATGGCTTTCAGAAGAAATTAACATGAGTGTGTGTTGAAAATAAACAAGATTTTGCCAAGAAGAGAAAGAGAAAAACAAAGAACTGAAGAGAGAAGATTTGAAACCATAAAAATAAATGGTGTGCTCTAGAAGTGGCCAGTGTTTCTGTGTTCCAGATTAAAGCACAGGTTACATCAGCGAAGGAGAGTGGTCAAGAAAAGTCTGAAAGGTCAAGTTGAAGGTCACTGTGAAGGTTCCATTTTCCATGTTAATTCTGGCTGTAGACCAGGAATCCTTTCCTGTAGAAAGGATTCCAGGACTGAAAACATGATTCAGCAAAGATTCTGTTAGATAGGAAAACAGAGGGTGGGGTTGGAAATTTTTATAAGTCTATTTAATATTGTGAGCATTAATTTCTTAAAGCCAAATCACTCTTTTTTTTTTTATAGATCTTTATTGGAGTGTAATTGCTTTACAATACTGTGTTAGTTTCTGTTGTACAACAAAGTGAATCAGCCATATGGAGGGAAAAAAACAATAGAAAGTCTAATTTTTAATCTTGGTCTTACCCTTTCACACCTTTCTTAGGAGGCTTGCTCTTGAACTGACGAGTCTGCCTCTGCTTGAACTTGGGGGGTCCTTTGCGTGGGGTGATGGGACCTTGGTTTGAAGTTGGAGGGGCCACAGTAGAATTGTCACTCATTCTGCTGGTCCTTGGGGGGCTGATGGTTTTCTTTCAGGCTCCTTAGACAGTAAGAGAAAAAAAGAAGACCCTTCAAGGTATGAGAACCATTACTTATTAGACCCTGACGATAAACTGGAGGTGGGGAGAAAAACACCTTGATAAAGAAGCTCAGTATCTTGTGTTGACACCAAAAGGGAGAAGTTATCTTTTAAAGGGATTTTTAAGAGAATGTGGTATACATCAAGGGAAACGCTCAGTAGAGTGGGAT
This sequence comes from Delphinapterus leucas, assembly GCF_059928025.1. Lineage (NCBI taxonomy): Eukaryota > Metazoa > Chordata > Mammalia > Artiodactyla > Monodontidae > Delphinapterus > Delphinapterus leucas. The sequence continues at coordinate 12,008,558 of NC_143139.1, read as the reverse complement.
ATAAACTGGCAACTGATAGAGTTCAAAAATCTGGGTGGATTTGTTGCTCCAATAAATCTGCCACTAACTTTCTATGTGAATTTATTATAATGATGTCCTTCTGTTTGATCACCAGTTCTACCATCTATAAAGGGAGAGAAATGAACTAAAGAATGTCTATAGTCTTTGCAGCACTGAAAAATTCTTTAAGCTTTACATATTTTTCCATCTAGCTGTAAAATAACCTGACTCTAAATGTTTATTGACCCATTTTTTATGGCCTTTGTTCTTTATGGTCCTTATTTTATTTACTTCTCATGTGATCCAGAGACTTCTTTCCTAGTTCTGGGGATGACAGTGTAGTAGTCTGGATAGGGGAAACTCTGAACCTGGTGTACCAACACCACGGAAGTGTTCAATACATCCCAATACACACACACACACACACACAAGCACACAGAAGACAGTGTGGGGTGATTAAGTAGTAAGCGTGTGCTTTAACTCCACATCCAGATATAAAGTTTTCTAGCCACATATTCCTCAGAAATCTTCAACATTTTCTCCTATTTAAATCAAGGAGCTATCCAATATAATTTTCCCAGACTTTCATTTTAGCTACAAAAATGTACATAGTCATTCTTCAAGTACAAATAAAAGAACATAACAAATTTTTATTACATGTTATAATAACATGTAATAAATTAGCATGATTTATGTTAAGCTAAAGAATACTTTTCTTTCTCCTTCTCTATAACAGAAGTCGATAGCACTTAATCTGGGAAGGAAGACTCTGAAAAACCTCCACAGAACTTCCAAACAACCTTAATCTCCCACCTGGAGCCAACCTGTCCATAATCTATGGCCTGGGAGCTTGTTTTCATAGAATTCCATATTTCATTCATTATAGATTTATGCTAATATTCTTAACTTCAATTGTTCCCAACAATGTTTAGCTCATGCTAACCATCTTTTCCCTCTCTCTGCCACACTGCACACCCTTCAAAACTTATATTGTGTAACTTTTATCAACTTTTTCCTATTACTCTCAAAATCATGTAAAATTATTAATAAATCCTTGCCTCCAAGATATTTTTCTCTATTTTCTCTTCCCCAATTACTATTTTATTTCGATCCTGGCCAGTCCTCAACTCGTTCAACAAAAACACATTGACTACTCTGTGAGCTGGAACCAGGGATGGTGATGCTGGCCAGGGTCCTGGATCACCTACACATGCAATGGATCTTGTCTTGATCCCCCACTGGAATATGCTCCATGAGGCTGCTCTTTCAGTCTTTGTTCATTTCTGTAGCCTCAGAACCTACAACAGTACCCGGCCCATAGTAGGTATGCCATATACATATCTGTCAGATGAGTGAATAAATAAATAAAGAGAACTAATGCTTTGAAACTTGGGTCCTGAGATCCTGTGACCTTCCTGTGACCTTCTCCGTCAAACCATAGGTAAAGCGTCAGCTGATCTTCACCTCATAAAGCCCTCAGTGGCTTTAGAAAATATTCTGCCAGTTCCTCTACTCCCTGAATCCAATTCTTGTGCTGCGGGCCCTCTCTGGCCCTGGTAAACAGGCAAAGTTTGTGCCTCTCCCAAGTGTGGTTGGGACCATGGGAATGGCTTGGCGGGCAGCCGAGAGCAGCATTACTCTCTGACTGTGCCACCAGTAACAGACACACCCCAGCTCCGCCAAAGCCACAGAGGAAAGTTAGAGAATTTCCCTCAGATCAAGCTTTTGGACTTACCAATTCTTTCAAAGCAATAAGAAACTACAAACTTTCCTTTCTTTAATCTAGAGAGCCTACTAGGCTTAGGATTGCCACATTTAGCAAATAAAAATACAGGAAGACCAGTTAAATTTGAATTTCAGCTATACAACAAATGACTTTTTTTCTAGTATAAGTATATCCCAAATATTTCACGGCACGTACTTATACTTAGAAACTTGTCTTGTTGTTGTTTATCTGAAATTCAAATTTATCTGGGTATCTTCTATGTTATCTGGCAACTCTAACTGGGATCCTACTATGTTAGATCCAAAGTCTATAATGTGAGGGTCTAAGCTAAGGTAACCTTAGTCAGTCAAATCACCCTTTAGGGGGCAAAACAGTGTAAAGAGTAGATGCTTTAGAATCAAATAGAAATAATCTCAAATTCCTGCTCCACAAAACTGTTTATGTGACCTTGGATAAGTTGCATAACCTCTCTAGGTCTCACTCCACCTATAAAATGAATCAAATAATATCTTCTTTTTAGGGTAATGGGGAAAATAAGAGGGAATAGCGTAGAGTGTTCGGTGAAAAATACTCAAAAAGGAGTAACCTTTTTATAGTAGACCTTCTGACAGTCAAGGAAGCCCTGCACACAAATTTATGGTTTCGACATAGGTTCACCTGGACTCCCACACCCCTTCCTCCAGGCCATCTGCTGAAGGGTCCTTGTCACGCACCAGAGAGGTAATTGCTACCTGCACTTGCTGGGTAATCCTCTGCATCCTTCAGATGCCCCAACTATTAACTTATTTTTGCTCCCAAAATTCTGTCTTAAGAGGACTTCTTTGGATTCCTTTGACAACCCTAACAACAACCCCAAAGAACTTAAAATTCACACTTGACTTCTATGTACCCCTGATTACATTTCCCCTTTTCTCTGGTGAGTTTCTTTTGCATGTTTATATAATTCTGAAATTGCAGTTGCAAGTTTCTCTAGGCTTGGACGAGTTCCTGTCTAATTCCAAGTGTGATGTGTTACATAAAAGAATTGTCCTTGGAAAGAGTTATGTAAGAGTTGCCTGGCTAATCCCTGAATCCTCGTGGCCCTCGGGATTTGCGCTATGAATAATAACTGTTTTTACATTTATTGTGCATTTCGAGTACAATATTTCATTTTCGAGTACCTAGGACAGTCAACCAATCCCTAGGGTGTTTCTGTCGTAGATTTACCCTCCAGTTTTCCCTGTAACATCTTTGGGATGAGCAGAACAAATATGACCTTGTCCTGCCTTGGAAATCAGTCCTGTCGGCCACAGGTATCACCTACAGCTGAACTTATCCTGACTGTGCTTTCCTAAGAACTCCGAGGGCATCCCTGGAAGCTGAATAATCCTGAATCTAGTATCAGACTTGATTTTAGCTGCAAGCAGAGGTTTCACATGTTTGCCTCCCAAAGTGCCAAGTAATTCATTCCTTCGTGAGACAGAATGTTTTCCCTGTTTTTAAAACACGGTTAGCCCTTCCCCTTTCGAAAATTACAAGCTCTTCCTCTGCAGAAAGTGGATGCAGCAATGTAAGATTTCAAGGTATAGGTTTGAGGGAACTGAGGTTACTGTTGCCTTAGATCCAAGGCAGCAGAGCTCAGCTGTAGGAAGCTACAGATGATGCTCCATAAATTCCAGCTAAGGAAGGGCAGTTTCTGAAGATTCTTGAGTCAGGTTCTCTAATGCTACTATTATCGCCCTAGGCTTCGAGTTCCCTCTTTCTCAGCAAAGATATGGGCGAGGATGGGGCGAATATAGGCGAAGGAGCAATTTCCTCCATGGATGTGGTTGGACCTATAAACGTCACCCAGGGCCCCGCTGAGGCAGAGAGAATCTAATAATGTGGAGAGCCAAGGAAGACCCAAACCAAAGCCGTGAAAAAAACAAAAACAAAAATCCAGCAAGTACCTTGCTTCAGCTAGGAGCAAACAAACATTTTAACCTCGGAGGGAGAAGGTTTAGCACACCTGTCCTGCACTGCGGTCATTCCCCCACTGGTTCTGGTATCATTCCCCTCACCCTCACGCTCCCACATCAGCCTCTTGGTGCCTGGACTTAGTTTTCAAGCACACCCTGGGAGTAAAGAACTGTTTGCTCTGTGGTCACTTAGTGCCCCAGATCCCTCCTTTCCCAGAAAACTGTTTGCTATGGAGCCGCCAAAAGGGAGGGTCAGTTTTGGGTTGCTTCTAAGTGAATTTAGTAATCAAGGTTTGCAATGACCTTGTAATAATCAAATTTCACTCATTAGCTTGTCACATGGCATTATAAGGAAGTTTGGGTGTATTTCCTCCATGTTTTCTCCCATTTCCATCCCCATCCCTGGTCCAGGCCCACAGGTTCAGTGTGTTCTTTTCTTCCATTTCTTTGTTTTAGAGCCAAATTGAACCCCCCCCCACACCCCACGCAAACAAAAGTCCTTTGATTATATCCTGCTTAAACTCTCCAGAAGTTGAGAAATACTCACAGAGCTGAGTGTTTCTCCAATGAGCTGTCCAGTTGCCTTCCTCCCAGTAGATGAATAAAGGACCTTTGCATCCTGATTTATCTCTCTGTAATACCCTCATGCTACCTAAGCGCATCATCATAGGCTTAGGAGCATCAGCCCAGGTGCAAAGAAGCTGCAAGAGTGTGGGGTGAGACTGGGACAGGCTTTTCTGTTAATTGGATGTTCTTACAAACTGACTTGGGCTCTCTCCTGTCCATAAATAAGTATTGAATTCGCACACAAAGTGTTGATTTCCAAGGGGAGACTTGCAGATTGCAGTTCAAAATCTTTTTTCCTTCTCCATTGTTACCTTTAGTCCTTACCCCCCATTCTTCCCTTTTCCTGACACACACAAGCCCTTGCATACTGTCCCCCTCTCTCCTCTCTCTCTCTGTCACACACACACACACACATATACACACACAGATGATCACATAATTCTCACAGTGTCCCCTGCTTCATTGGAGACATTGATCATGTGAGCAGTGCCACTGAGAAATACCAGTATCTCTCCCTAATCGGTGTTATATGCATTTTCTCAGACACATGAAACCACAAGTCAGGAATAACCTAAAATTCAGTGATACGTGACAGAGAAAGAGCACAAGTGGCAGCTGGGAACTCTTAACTGATGATATTTATCTGAGAATTGATTGCTGGATCTTCCGCACCAAACGCTTCAGGGTGTAAGGTCCAGGCTACGATCCCCTTCAGTGGGACCCTTGACACCCATCTTCCAATTGCATTGAGCCACTAATATGAATTTGTACATCACTTTATACAGTTTTGAACAGACCTTGACTCATATGCCAGCATCATTAAGCTCTTTTGACAAATTTGTCATAAAGAAATTAAATGATTTATTCAAGATTGCATATAAAGTGAGTAGGGGAGCCAGGAGCAAGGCCCAGCCCTGCAAATATCTTGTGTATTCAGCTATCTTTCTACTCCACTACAGCAAAGCAGACCTGGACCGAGATGCCTGTGTTGCTGGTTACTCTGATGCATTGCTAGTGAACTACAGTGTGCTTCTCTAAATCGTTACTTATAAGAGAATTGTACTCCATGAGATTATAGAGAAAGAATGTCAATTTATCCTTTCTAGGCAGGGAATGATTCTTAACCTGCAGCCCCAAGCAGGTTACATAGGCAGCTAACCAGCTTAAGGGGATTTTTCAGTAATCTTTCCCTTGGTATTTACCAAAATTAGAGGATTCTGAAGACAGCAAACACCTTGCAGAGGCAGCAGGGTGTTTTGTCTCTGGATGGGTCTTTCCACTCCCTCCTTTGTCTCCATTACTTTTCACATCTTTCTCTACTCCTACACACCAGACCCATGGATGTCTTGATGCTTATCTGTCAAACCCTCCCACATTCTCCATGTCTTTGGTGAAGAACAGAGGACTTCTCATCAGAAACAGTGGAAGCCAGAAGGAAGTGGCACACTTTTCACATCCTGAAATAAAAGAACTGTCAATTCTGAATTCTATTATCAAGTGAATTGATCCTTCAGGAATGAAGGGGAAATAAAGACATCCTCAGACAAAGGAAGATGAAAAGAATCTGTCATCAAAATATCTTGAAAGAATAATAAAGGAAGTTCTTGAAACAGAAAGGAAATGACAGAAGAAGAAAATGTTGAACATCTAGAAAGAAACAACGATGAAAAGGGTAAAAGTATGGGATACAAGGAGGCGCATGAAAGACAAGGAACACGGTGAGCTTCGGCAAGGCTATGTGGAGAATGAAACATTGTTCAAGACCCTGCAGTTCTAAAGACCTGGTCACCTGGTACCTTCAGGAGGTGCATCGTGTTTCCCTGTTCCAAGTGGCTTCTCTTTCTGCTCTGCCTCCGCTACTTCTACTGAGTCTTAGAGGATTGGAGTAGACTAGCCAATCAACACCCCCTGCCTCTGTTGGACAGAGTTCTTCTACCAGGTCACTTCACTTGTCATTGCCTTGCCTAGTGTGGTGAACTTTTGGTCAGTTATCTATCTCAGATCTTATCAATCAGGTAATAGGGTCACGCAGCTATAAACAAGGTGATCAATAACCAAATAATTTTCTGGAAGAAGCTTGGGTGTGCCTGGATTTCACAGACAAAAGAAACAAAGCCAGCAGGAACCTTGCTGGGGGGAAAGAAAAATAGAAGATTTATAGATGGATGGAGTGACATAACATTATTTAATAGATGAATATTAAACACATTTTGCTAAGTGAAAGGATCCAAAGTCAAAAGACTCTATACTGTCTGATTTTATTTATGATATTCTCAAAAAGGCAAAACTATAGGGCTGGAGAACAGATTGGTGGCTGCCAGGGGGTGAGAGGAGGAGTTGACTACAAAGGGAAATGAAAGGAATTTTTGAAGGGCTATGGAATGATTTGGTATCTAGATCATAGTGGTGGGTATACAACTCTATGTATTTGGCCAAACCTATAGAATTGTACACCACAGAGAGCGAGTCTTCCTATATGTCAAATTTAAATCTAAATACCATAAAATACTTTTTTCAAAAAGTAATCTTTGTTTCATAGCTCTATAATCCTTAGCTCTTAATCCTTTCTGATGGATGGGAAAGTCTTGTTAATTATATACAGGAAAAGAGTTAACGGGCAGGTACTAAGTAATTAGAAAGTAATTAAGATTTTAGCTGTCCTATAAGCTGCTTACACAAGTGCTAATCTCTAATCTTTCTTTAGTGTTTCTTAAAATACCAGTGAGTCGGAAGACACACGTCAGACACGCATCTCCTCCACATTTTGAATCTCCTAGACTGAGCTTCCCACTCTACTAATGCACAAGGGACCCTAGAGAGGAACACTCTAAATGTGGAGGAGGAATGCACAGGGCCAGTCCCTCCTTCCCTTAACACCTACCACGCTAAGGGATTCTCCAGAACGACATTATTAAGCTTGAAAAAATAACTTCATTAAAAGTACAATATTCTCGGGCTTCCCTGGTGGCGCAGTGGTTGGGAGTCCGCCTGCCGATGCAGGGGACACGGGTTCGTGCCCCGGTCTGGGAAGATCCCACATGCCGCGGAGCCATGGCCGCTGAGCCTGCGCGTCCGGAGCCTGTGCTCCGCAACGGGAGCGGCCACAGCAGTGAGAGGCCCGCGTACCGCAAAAAAAAAAATAATAATACAATATTCTCTTTCAGAAAATAGAAAGAAAGGTAGGCTTCCCCACTCATTTTATGACGCCAGTTTTACTCTCATGAGTTTTAAAAATTATTTTTATGTAAGATTCAGGTGTAAGAATTATAGTTTAACATCTGTATACACTACAAAGTGATCATCGCAAGTCTAGTTATCTAGTTACCATCTATCACCATACAACTGACCCCTTCACCCATACCACATGAAACTTTTCACACCAAAATCAAACAAAAACAGTAAAAAGGAAAAGTACAGACCAATATCGCCCATGAATTTGGATGTAAAATTCCTTAAAATATTAGCATATCCAATACAGCAATATATAAAAATACTAATACGTCAAGACCAAGTGGGATTTATTCCATATACGCAAGATTTGTTCAATATTCAAAACTCAATCAACATAATTCACTATATCAACAGACTAAAGAAGAAAAATGCTATGATCCTACTAACTGATGCAGAAAAACCTTTTCACAAAATCTGGCAGACATTCATGATAAAAACTCTCAAAAAACTAGGAATAGAGGGAAACTAATAAAGACCATCTACAAAAAACCTACAGTTAACATCACATTTAATTATGAAAGGCTGAATGCTTTCTCTCTAAGCTCGGGAACAAGTCAAGGATGTCTGCCCTCATCACTCTTATCAACACGGGACTGAAAGTTCTGGCCAGTGCGATCAGGCATAAAATAATAGAAACCGCAAACACTGGAAACAAGGGAAAACAACCGTTTCTATTCGCAGATGACATGATTAGAAAATCCTAAGGACTCTATATTTTAAAACCTTCCTAAAACTAATAAGTCAGTTCAGGGCTTCCCTGGTGGCGTAGTGGTTGAGAGTCCGCCTGCCGATGCAGGGGACGCGGGTTCGTGCCCCGGTCCGGGAAGATCCCACATGCCGCGGAGCGGCTGGGCCCGTGAGCCATGGCCGCTGAGCCTGCGCGTCCGGAGCCTGTGCTCTGCAACGGGAGAGGCCACAACAGTGAGAGGCCCAGGTACCAGAAAAAAAAAAAAAAAGTGGGTTCAGCAATGGGAGATCTCATCCATTTACATAATTAAACCAGTGTTTCCCAAACTTTAAATTTACCTGCAGAGTTTTTTTAAAACAGCTTCCTGGCCCCAACCCCTGAGATTCTGATACAATAGTTCTGAAATCAGGCCTAAGAATTTGCATTTCTAGCAAATTCCTGGGCGATGCTGATCTGCCGATCCTCAGACCGCACTTAGGGTAACCTGGTTTAAACTACTGCCCATAGCCTGATGAAGCGTAAATCATTAACTTAAGGTTGAAATCCAGTTTTATACATCACACTTACTGTCTGAAATCACTTCCTAGAAATGACCCAGTGTCTTTCAAACTCAATACTCAACATGTCCAAACTCAAGTCATTACTCCCCCAATACCTCTGTTCATTCCTCTGTGTTCTCTGTCTCAGCTGGTACTCCTACCAAGGACCCACTCATCCTAGCAAGAAACCCATAAGTCACCTGTGATTCCTCACTCCTTCTCACTCTCGTCCTTCACGTCTCGTTAATCACCAAGCCATGCCGACTGCACCTAAATCTTTCTCGACTCTGATCACCTCTGTCTCTAGTTCGGGCCTAAACAGCCTCCAAACTGGTTTTGTTCTCATTGAATCCATCTACACAGCTACCAGAGTAAACTGCAAAGCAAAACACAAAATCGATCCTGTCCCTCCTTCTCTTTCAATGGCTCTGATCACGGACAGGATCAAGGCCAAGCTCCTTGCTTACATAGTGTAAGGGGTCCACTGTGACCTGGACCTGCACCTACCCCGCTCCAGGCATGCTTCTCCGCCGTATGTAATGTGCACTTTGAGGTCCAGCCACCCTGAGCTGCTTCCTTGTAATCCCCTGCACATACCACATTATTTTAGGATGCCACTCCTTTGCTCATTTCCACTTCCCTCAAATGCCTTCTCCTCCCCTTCCAACCCTCCCCATGTCAACAACCCAACACCTACTATGCTTTGAGACTGAGCATTGTAGTCACTTCCTCCAAGAAGCCTTCTCTGATATCCTTACTTAGTGCTCTCATAATACCTCATGTATATTACTTTTCCTAGGCTCACAAAAAGTTTTCCATTTGTTTATTTCTGTTTTCCCCCATTACATCCCTGGCAACAAGGACTAGCTGCACAGGTCTAGTTCTGTGTCTTGTTTATCTCTGTACCTGTGCACAGGTCGTAGCATGCTGTGGACTGGGAAAGATTAAGAGTTTGTGGAATTAAGAAATGAGTCTTTATGCCAAGGCTATGGAACCCTGAATAATGTAGTTAAAATGTCATATATATGAAAGAAAGAAAGAAAAAGAAAGGTTGGTCTCATTGACCCCTGCAGACAGGTGACCATACTCATACTCACCCTTCCCCAAGGCAATATTCTCACCACAGGAAGGAGATGGAATCAGGGGTAGAATGTAGGTAATTCTGTCTAGTTTAGATAGATACACTTCTACTAAAAAACTTCAATTCTGGCATGATTTGGTCAAGCCTTACACTGGGCATTCCAAAGACTACAAGTTATGTAAAACACAGACCTTTCCTCCTGCAATTTGTATTTGGGTGGAGAAATGAGACTAATATTCATAAAATAATCACTAAATAATACACGGCAGTGTTTACTAAGGTACTAAATTATATTTGTATAAACAGTGCACACTCTAGGGGTTCAGAGAAAAATTACACACTTGTTTGGATCAGCAGTGGAAAGGTTCAGCGAAAGAGGTAATATTGGATATGCATGCAGGCTGATTATAAGCACTGAGATGAAAATGACTCTTTTCTAGTTATTCTAACATTTGCTCTGCAGTAATAAGGATCAGAATGTGATGGTGGTGATGATTTTCTTAGGCTGGACCATTTATTGAGAACTTACTCTGAAGTAGGGATGCTGCTATATGATTTTCTCACACATCATTTCCAACCCTTCCAGCAACGCCGAAGTTGGATATCAGCCTTCTTTTACAGAAGAGAAAAAACTAAGGCTCAGAGGAGTGAAACCATTGTCCTAAGGATACAAGGACAGGAAGACACAGAGCCAGGATATCTGCCTGAACTGCAGCTCTCCGCTCCACCCCAGGTGCTGTTTGGGCCTCAAGGACACATTGCAGAATGAATAGCTCTTGCGGCAGAAAGTCTTCCCTGAGAGTTTATTTTCCCTCCAAGAAATATGTCTGTGCAGGTGGGTGGAGGCAATGGTGGGATGCAAATCCCACATCTCTTTGAGGACTGAAGTTGAAGAGTTCCTTTGAGATGTCTGTCGACTGAAGAAAATTTGTGCAGCCTAAAATTTGTGAGTTAAGTTTTATCTGGGGATCTTACTGAGGACTGTAGCCTGGGAGTCAGCCTCTCATATAGCTCTGAGGAACTGCTCCGAAGAGGTAAAAGCTCTGGTCCAAAACGACAGCTCCTACCACTCTGTGACTCTCTCAGAATTTGTCACTGGCAGAGAGAAATTTCTTCCCTGCAGAAATTTTATCTCAAATGCATCTAGTTTAAGTCTGTGGAAGGCCTTATTTAACATCATATGATGGCCCTAGAAGGTGCTTTAAAAATGCTGGTTAACAGAATGCTTAATATATACTTTTTAAATTAAAAAAAACAAAACAAAAACGAGATTAGCCCTCTGAATTGTCGTTCTTCTTCTCTGTTTAATATAAAAGCACCAGGCCAAAAGAGAAGACTCCCTAAGAACAAGTTCAGTCCTCAGACTCAGATCCTGATGGCACCTCTGAAGGCAAGAAGCCGTTAGAACCCAGGCCTTGTGCTATTACCTAGCAGTGCATGGTCTAATTTGGGGAGAACGGAGGGAACTAAAACATTCAAGTTTTTACTCCATCAAATGATGAGAGAATAACGCTAGTTTTGAGCTCAGACAATTTTTGATCACGATGGATGTATTTAGAGTTGATTTTGGTTATTTCTGCAATGTCAATAGCATTTTCACCAACACTGTGAACTTCTCTTCTCCTGGCTTAAACATCCTTAGTTTCTTCAGTAATTATTCTGATAGTTTCTAGAATTTTCCCTCTGGTCAGCCCTCCTCCACATCCCCACCAAGCTTGTTGGTCTCATCTAGAACGTATGTAGTTAGCCAACATTTTTCTTGAAATACTGTGTCTGCATTAACATAATACTCCATGTGTCATCTAGCATGGCTAGCCCACATTCTAATAGTACAATATATACATGTGATCAGGACAGTATTACTGAGAGAGTCCAAAGTTGAATTGTCCACCCTCCCACCATCTGACACATCACACTCTTGATTGTCTGCTAAATCTGTTGTCTGCTACAGCCTTGGGAGTAACTTCCAAGACAATCTCAACTCTTTTTATTCTCAACTTTTAGAACTTCCTTTTCTTTTTTCTAGTTATTTAGATATAGAACTTTACATCTATTTTATTTCAAATGCATCTAGTTTAAGTCTGTGGAAGGCCTTATTTAACATCATATGATGTCCCTAGAAGGCGCTTTAAAAATGCCGGTTAACAGAATGCTTAATATATGCTTTTTAAATTAAAAAAAAAAACAAAACGAAATATGTCTCTGCAGAAAGGGGAAGTTTCAACAGTCTGCAGTCATCCGTCACTTTTTCAGGCTCATGATGAAGGTACCATGGAAAATTTGCCTAGAATTTACATTTCAGTATCCTTATAGCAGCAAAGGAAAGCTGGAAAATACTTAAAAGTTTTGATTGTGTTCCGGAAATTCCTGTGCAAATTTCCCAGTTCCATTGATTTCATTTGCCATTACAGACCTAAGGTCATTAGAGTAAGAGCATCTTACTACCATGACAGGCATTTTCGTACACTTCCAGAAGCTCAGATATGGAGATGGGAGCCTTGGTACATAACACATCTTTGTCAGCATGGGCTAGAAGGGGGATGTCTGCCATGTTAATCTTCTTGACGGAAACTCTTAATCTCAGTTTTCTCATCAGATAAAAAATACATGTGAAAAATGAACTGCAACAGAAGAAAATGAGAAATGGTAATTTCAGGTAGATCCCAACCCTGACTGTGATGCTGGAAGATATTTTAGAAGAATATGGCAATTGTCCTCCTACTTACTGAAAGTCCATCATTATATTATCAAGAAGAGGCTCTATTCTACATTAGCAACTCTTAATTCATTTGAGGTCACGGACCTCCTTGAAAATTTGATGAAAGCTATGAGTTCTCTCTCCTCCCCCAATAAATGTACACACACTGCATACATACATATTTCTTTTACAGACACTTTTAGAGGTTTCCATACCTTCCAATGTCTGTGCCTAAAGCAGTGCATTAAGAAAAATTGTGAGGACATATTGGGTTTAGAAGAAAAAAAATGCCCTTTTTGAATAGTGATGGCTTCCCTAAGAGCATGAGAAATGGGTAGTGGCACCCATTGAATCTACCACTCCCAATTTTTCAAATCCTTCTTGTTCCAAATAATTTATTCTACCTATGTTGTTGTTTTTTATTGAAGTATAGTTGAGTTACAATGTTGTGTTAGTTTCAGGTGTACAGATGCTTCTGTACACCTGATTCTTTTCCAGTATAGGTTATTACAATGTACTGAATATAGTTCCCTGTGCTATATAGTAGGTCCTTGTTGTTTATCTGTTTTATGTACAGTAGTGTGTATCTGTTAATCCCAAGCTCCTAATCTCCTAATTTATCCCTCCCTCCCCCTTTCCCCTTTGGTAACTATAAGTTTGTTTTCTACATCTACGAGCCTTTTTCTGTTTTGTAAATAAGTTCATTTGTATCATTTTTTTAAGATTCCACATGTAAGTGATATCATATGATACTTGTCTTTCTCTGTCTGACTTACTTCACTTCGTATGACAATCTCTAGGTCCATTCATGTTGCTGCAAATGGCATTATTTCATTCTTTTTAATGGCTGGGTAATATTCCATCATATATATATACCATGTCTATATATACCTTCTATATATATATATATATGTACCACGTCTTCTTTATCCATTCATCTGTCAATGGACACTTAGGGTGCTTCCATGTCTTGGCTACTGTAAATAATGCTGCTGTGAACATTGGGGTGCATGTATCTTTTATAATTATAGGTTTCGCTCTTTTTGGATATGTGCCCAGGAGTGGGATTGCTGGATCATATGGTAACTCTACCTATGTTATTCTATGTTATTTTTCAATTGTCTGTCTCCCCTAGAACATAAATTCCACAAGAGAGCAGAGATTTTGAGATTGTCTGTTGCCTACTGCTGTATCTAGATACCTTGTATTTATATGCAGTGTCTAGAACAATACCTGGAGGAGTTATGTGCTCAAAAAATATTATTGAAAGAAGAAATATGTCCCTTCTTGAGAGCTCTGAGCTACAAACTTTACTATCTTCTGTGTAAATTAATATTCGCTTTTATTTATAATACGGTCAGAGACTTTGTTTCAAAGGCTATGTTCTATCTACATCATTTTGAAATTTATAGACTAAATCTGTATTTGGTTTTCCTCACTTTTATTAATTTTAATTCTATGCTGTTTTCCTTTTCATATTTTTCTAGATTAATCTCTTTTCTCCCATCAGATGACCACCACCTCCTTACTTATTTCAGTTCCGTTGACTAAGGATAAGATCTAGCTGGTGGCATCAAATTACTAAATGAAGTGAACAGAATGCACTACATTTAAATGACTACAAAATAAATGTCAGTTTCTCATAATAAATGTCAGTTTGCATAATTAGTCAGCTCTAAACATATTAGAACAATGTAAATACTGAATATTGAAATATTAATACAAATAAGCATTTATTATTGGCAGCAACAATGGAAATGTCTAGTGAAAATGTGGCTTGGGTGCCTTAAAAACTGTTTGTTCCCTCAAATGATTTAAATATGGCCTCTGCAACTTGTTTCCATTTAAATTACTTCACAAGCCATTTCCTCAAATAAGGTACAAAGACAGTTTTAGCACTTGTAAAATTATAACAAGTTCTCAGTTAGAAGACTATGAATTAATGAAGTTTTATTTTGTAATCTGCATTCCGAGGTTTAATCAAAACAGTGCTTTGGCTTCTTTTAATTTAAAAGAAAAATTAGTGAAAACTACAATAAATAACATTTGATGGTTTGTGCTGGAATACACGCTACATCTTGAAATTATGACCAGCAAAACTCTAAAGCTCAGTTTGAGGACAAATGTTAAGATTTAGGGCTAAATACATGTAGTTAAAATTCATGATGTCTTAGCACCCTGCATTCGCTACCAGCTAACTTTCAAAATATCTGGCTGATAAGGAAGCTGGCAGAGACCCCAAAGGAACAGAAGTTAGTGATACAAAGTAAGGTCTATGTGAATTTTCTGCTACTGGTTTTAGATTACTTGCCTCAGAAGCGTATGCACTGAAATTGATTTTTAGACATATCCACACAATTATCCATAGGACGCACAGTTATAAGCTCCAGACCCTTGTCTGAACACTCAGGTATATCCGTGTTCACATGGGTGGCCATGCTCTCACATGTGCCATGAATTGTCAGGAATGCTGTTCAGAGTTGGCTGATCAAGAGATACACAGCGCAAAGGAACAGGATTTGAGACAGCCCAGGGTTTCCTCTTCAAGTAGGTTTAAAACTTTTTTTTTTTTTCTCTCACGACTTCCTTCCTGTTCTAACTGCCAGTGCTCAGAAGTCAGCCTTGAGAGACAGAGGCACCCAGGACGGAGACGTGAACCCTTGAATGTAAGTTGAAATATCTTCAAGGTAGGGGGGGCTACAGGTGAGCATGGACAAATGGAGGAATCTCTACACAAGACTACAGTCCTCTACGGTTTATTTTTTTGAGAGGGGCTGTGCCTCTTTAAAACAAACTTTATGAAAAGAAAGTACCTAAGGAGGCTGCAGAGAAGGGGAAGTCAGAGCGGGTGAGCGGGAGTGGCAGCCGTGACTCAGGGGAGGCACCTCGGTGAGGGAGGGTGAGTGCTGCAGCCCAGGAGATAAATTCTGGATGTCCTGGAAAAAGGCTCTGAATGTACCCACTGGGCGTGCCTGGCCAGGTTCCTACAAGGTTGGAGCCGGCATCTGGCCAAGCTCAGAAGCAAAAAGACTGTAGATCCAAACTGATACGAAACGCGTTGGTGGATGGTGGGTTTCTGCTGGGGTGGAGACGTGTGGTTTCCTGTTTATAGGCAGACTTTAAAGAGACTGGTTGAAAAGAAAAAAAATGGTTCAAAGTTGTCAAATATTAAGCTCTTTTCCACTGAAGAATTTTCTGGGGATGTAAGAGAAATGCATAATGAAAGCCTCCCCTAGGGTACAGTGGGATTTAATTATCCAAGGGGGGGCATGGCTATTTACTCATCATTCTACAGGGATAGCATTTCTACCATTAGCAAAAGCCAGTGAGATGGGCAAAAAGATAAGTGCTGTTGTTGCCAAAGACCAGCTCTTTACCTCTGAGAAAACTAAAAGCAAACACAGAAGACACCAAACAATTTATTAAGAGATACATTCTAGAAAAATCCAAGTGGGCTCAGATAGGACCCCCAGTCAGTGGGCCTTCAAAATGTCAGGGTCTGAATTTGGCAGCCATGAGAAGTGCTTTAGGTGTGACCGGAAATACTTTCTTCCTTTTTAGAGGATGTCCTAGGCAGCATGTTTTAGAAAGTGGTCTGTAATTAAACTCTGGACCTAGGGTAACTTGTGGCATGGGTCTGATAAACTCTGAGCTGTTCTTCTGCTCAGGCTCGGGGAATGCAGATTTCTCCCACATGGAGGTCCCATAGTCACCCCTTCACATAGAGACCAAGAACCACTGAATTCAGGGTTAGCATGTTGGAGCCTCAGTGCAGGAATGATTAAGCAAAGAGAATCAAGCGGTCTGTGCTGGCCCCAGAGAGTCCAGTCATAGGCAACCATCATTCACCTTCGCCATTGCTTTGTTTCATTACCTTTATAAGGAAAGATCCCTCCCAAATCCAGATATGACACAGACATAGTAAGATCATCTTATTATTTCCTGAGATGTGTGGACTTCTGAGAGAATAGTTCATTCCCCATCCATACCGCACAGATCCAGCACACGTGGAATAACCAGGTTTTAGCCGAACAAATGCTGGCATCTTCCAGGCATTGGAATTCGGTCCTTATTTGGGAGACCGTGAGTTTGTCCCTCAGGAAGTATCCTCTGAGCAATGTCAAGGTTCTGTTTTCAGTGGAAGCTCAGAACAGCAGAGTCAATCAGATGGAAAGATGAGCGCCCCGACCAATTCATGGGAGCACAATAAATTTCAAACTTCAGCTGGCAGAAAGAGAGATGCTTTGGGGGGAGTAAAAATTAAGCAGATAGAGAAAGAGAAACAACTTACGTGGAGGGCCTTCTTTGGGTCAGACCTGGTATGAGAAATTTATAAATCTGAATTCTGAGAGGACACAGTGAGGACAGGAAGGCTCAGAAGTGTTCAATGACTTGGCTAAGGTCACACACTGGTGCAAAAAAGAACCAGTAGCTACAATGCCTCAGAGGGACATTTTAGGAAATGCCCATGGAAGAAATATTCTTTAATCCCACATTCTGAGCATCCTTGTTCCTGGGTCAGTGTTACTGTCACCCAGGATCTTGGGTTAGAGTCCATACTGGCACCCCCAGAGATGGGTCTCATGTTACTCCTGAAACTTCAACATTTATCCATTCAATGAAGAATCACTGAGTCCCTCCCTGCTGGTTTGCACACACTCTGGTTTCCACAGCCAGAGCTTGTAAAAATTCACTTGGGTTTTCTTAGAGGGGCTGATATTCACCATTTGTGCTTATAAAAATTGTCTCTACTTCTGTCTAACTTTTCATGCTTAATTTAAAACCTCTGTGAATGGATCGAATAATTGCAGTGTAGTCTTTTGCCCAATAATGGCCGCCTTAATGCAGTTTCCTTTGAGGATTATTTAAAATGAACGTTTGTGGAAGTAGAGTGACTTCACACAGTAGAGGCTCAGGAAAGATGAATGCGTCTGCTGAGTTGTCTCTCCTTTTGCATATGAATCTGGGTGTCCACGGGGCACTGGTCCTAGGACCACCCCCCTTCTTCCTTGATACTAAAATCCATGGATGCTCTGAGTCCCGTGCCCTCAGTATCAGCAGACCATCTGTACTATGAATGTCCGGGAAGGAATGATGTATTATTTCTCAGGAAATAATTCTTTCAAGGGAAATGCTAAAGAATTCTGCTTCTAGGAGCCTGTACCCTCCTCTGATTGATCTTAATGTTTATGGTAACAAGACAGTGTAACAAGACACTGTCCTCTCAGGCATGGGGTTGGTTCCTCTTATCCAGCACTGCACTTTCAGATGTTCTTGGTGGGGGGTGGTAAAGAGCAGCTCTGAGGAGCCCTGGAAGCACCAATTCCTCTCAGTCACTAGGGAATAGTGACACACCAGAAAGGAAGCCAGAAACAGGACAGCTTCTGGAGTCCCGAAGGATAAACTTGGATTCCCCAAATGAGCCAAATTACCATGTAGACAGCAAAGCAGACCCAAATCATCCTCCACCAGCCCTGAGAGGGTCCAGCTCTCCATGACCTGCTGGAAAGCTACAACCCCAGATTTGGGGAAAGTGGGCATATCCTGGACATTGGGAAACGAAGATGACAGGGAAAGCTGATGCTCACGTAGGTATTTCTCTGACGGAAATCCCCTACTTCTGTGACTTCCACATTTGTCTCTCTCTCTCCCTCCACTTTACTCTTTTATCTAATACTCCCGGCCTGTGCATCTAAGAAGCATGATCTGGCAACTTTGGGGCATGAGTTAAGTCTCCACTGTACTTTGCTCCAGAGCCAGAGGGAATTCTCTCCATTAGCTGTGCCTGTGTCTCCTGTCATTTCCCATCATTCACAGAGTGACCCTTGGCTTCACTTATGAAAGGGAGCAATAAATAGAATCTAAAATTAAATTGCTTTTTAAAGAAATATAATAGTGACAGTCCCATTTTATGGCTGACTCAGTTCATAAACAATCCTTGCAGTTCCCAGAACTTCTTGTCTCTTTCGTACTCCTCAAAGAGACAAAATCTATTTTTAAGAAGGAAGGAGATGAGCTTGTCAACACTGCAGATCCAAAAGAAAGCATTGGTGTCTGGCAGTCAGTTACCTTGCTGAAGCTGAAACTGTAGCAAAACAGACAGCGTCACCAGGAAAGGAGGAGAGGAAGCGAATAGAGTGTTATTGAACATCTACTATTGACCAGGACAGTCCAAGAACTTTTCATGTTTTCCCCACTCTTCAACCCTGTAAAGAAAGATTATTATTCCCACTTTACTGGTGGAAAAACTTGGGCTCAATGAGGTTAATAACTGGCTTTAGTCCCATAAAAAGTCAATCGTGGATACACAATTTGAATTTCTGGCCCATCGGTCTCAAAGCTCAAGTTCTAGGAGACATACAGGGTCATCTTTCTATGAATTAACCAGGTGATTTGTTTCATCTAAACTCAAGAGTTTTACCTTTTCTTGCCCTCCAATTATTTAGAACTGCCTTAATGAACCAGTAGAGTGTGCTCCATCCTGGAGACTGGTAAATTCTTAAGTGCATTTCACTTTCAGTGTCTTGGAAATTTCACTGAATTTGTAAGCAAAAACACCGATTTGTGCTATGTTATACTCATGCCATGAGTACCCACCCTAATTTAATTTGGCATTTTAATTGAACCTGAGAGGATTAAGTTGCTGCCTCAGCCCATCTAAATCTTGGCACTGTTTCACTGAATACTAAACATGGGTGTGTGTGGGTTTGCTGTGAAAATTCACATGTGTAGGCATCTGTGAAGCAGGAAACAGATAAGTAGAGTGGTAAGCACATAAAAAAAAAAAAGCGTATGTGCTTTGGGGCCTTATGAAATAAAAAATTGATAATTCTCCATTTCACTTCTACTGTGTAAAGAA
Source organism: Delphinapterus leucas (assembly GCF_059928025.1). NCBI lineage: Eukaryota > Metazoa > Chordata > Mammalia > Artiodactyla > Monodontidae > Delphinapterus > Delphinapterus leucas. The sequence goes on along the minus strand of NC_143139.1, from coordinate 11,989,232 downwards.
CCAAAGTCAAAAACAACCTACAAAGAAACAAACAAACAAAACAACCCTGCTCTTTGTGGAACAGGGGGTGAGCTGCAGAGGGAGGTGAGCAGACCCCAACAAGAACGTTCTGTGCTGATGGGCTGGGTTCTCCCCAACCTCACCTCCACTTCCTCTTTCCCTTTCTTGTTTTACAGGCTTCTTTAACTTAAGGAGCATTAGGGTCATTGAATTATGAAGGGGTCTCAGAGATGTTTTAACGCAATGATTTCATTTTGCAGAGGCCAAAACTGGAGCAGAGGTTCAGTGACTTGCGCAAGGGGACACGGAGCCTAGTTGCACTGAAAACCCTCTTTATGTGACACTTCCCTGACTTGCTAAAGCTGCCCTGCAGAGTTTTGCAAAGCAGCACTTATCTCTGCCTGTGCACCCCCCAGGGAGATTCCCACAATGACCAAACGAGCTCTCCAGAGCTCTCCAGTTTCATTATTACTTCTTAATAAAGAGAGCTGGAGCGACAGAGCGTAGAGCCTCAGGTCAGACCACCCGGGCTCAGATATTCATTCTGCCGCTTACACAACAAGTCTTCTTGGGCAAATTACTTACCTCACCTTTAGTTTCCTGGTCTGTAGAAGGGAATGGTGATAACAGCCGTCCTTAAGGTTGTGGTGAGGACTAAATGAGATAATCCTCGTGACAGCATTTAGCACTATGTGTGATAACTGTTAGAATTATTATCATCAATTACAAAACCAGCTGTTCTTTAGATGATGAGATTAGAAAAAAGTCTGGAATTTCCATAAATTACTATTTTCACTTCAGCAGCACCCATAAAATGGAAAAGAGAAAAATGAGGGAGTTCCCTGGTGGCCTAGTGGTTAGGATTCCGGGCTTTCACTGCCACTGTCCGGGTTCAACCCCTGGTCAGGGAACTGAGATCGTTCAAGCTGCACGGTGCGGCCAAAAAAAAAAAAACAGTAAAAATTATAAAAAAAAAAAAAAAAAGGAAAATTGTATTTGTAATTCAATATACACACACAGGTAGTCTGGGAAACCATTGTCAAGATATATAAACCAGTTGGGGCTTTGGGAGAATCTGAAGTTCCCCGGAAATGAACTGTGAAATTGAAAATGTAGGCTCTTTGGGGAATTCACATAAATTTGAAATAGTAAAACAGAGGTAGGTAGTCTCTTATATACACGGGTGAAATAAGGTAACGGAATGGCAATTTAGCTGACACTTGACTACAGGTAAAGGCCTTAGAAAAGGAAAGCACCTAGAGATGGTCTGCCCTAACCCCTCACTTCCCTAGATGAGGAAAGGAAGATCACAGCAGTTGGAACATTTGCTCCCAGGGTTACAGCTAGCTAGTGGCAAAGCCAGAATGAAAACTCATGCATGATGGGGCCTAGTTCGGTGAGGGAATAATTACCCAAAATCAAATAGATTGACCCAGGACTCTTCCCTAAAACTGCCCCCTGTGCACTGTCGCTCTTCTGCTGGGCTTGTGGTCAGATCCAGATGTTACATGGTATCTTCTCCTGCTTCTGAGGGCCAACGTTTCAGGCTCACAGACAGGATCCGTGGCTTGAGGCTGAGTTGTGTCATTGGTCTGGCCAGGCTTCAGAGAAAAGCAAGCTTCCCCTTTAACACTCAACGCTCTGCTTCATTGTTTCCAAAAGTTACAGTTTCAAGGTCATGTTCTTAATCATGGACTTCAGTAGAATCTACAAAGGACTTCAGGAGTCCATGAACCCCTGTACTGCATGCACAATTTCATGGGCTTTTTCCTTTTTTCCTTTTATAAGGACCATGACCCTTACCCAATTTTTAAAGAGCTTTGTAATCTCCAAAAAGATTAAGAACCATCAGTCAAACAAGCTGGGCTTTTTGATATGGCTAGATTGCTCTTCCTCCAATGTCTTCTCCACTTCGGAGAATAACAAATACCAGTATGTGCTAAAGTACAGTGTCTTGTAAGTACTAGATGCTCATCATATATTTGTGACCTTAATTTTGCTTTCAAAAGGCCCTTCCCTGAGAAGTGGTTTCCAGTCCTTTATTTGCCATATTATGACATTTTCATCTTTTTTTCCAATCAGCTCTCCAGAGTGAACTGGTTTGGGGTCATCTGACTTCATATCTCTTTTTTTTATGCTATATAATTAGACCAGATTATTTTCATGTAGTCCCGAATTTCCTCCTCTTGACTTCTACAATTTCATATAGTAATCCCACATTATCCTCTGATCTTCAATGCCTTTAAATAAATTTTTGGCTCATTTTTATAGAGCAATTATTGTATCTGTAATGAATCAAGGAAATTTAAAAGTGACACAAGTCTCAGATTCACTAATGAAAAGATCAAGCTCTAGATGACAGATAAATTGACTTGTCAGTGATTACACTGTGAGAAGTTAGGAAATGCTGTCCTAGACCAGATCTTTCTCTCTCTCTGTCTCTCTGTCTCTGTCTCTGTCTCTCTCTCTCTCTCTCTCCTTTCAAAATTGAGATTTGGGGGTGCAGAATTACAATTCCCTAGGTTATTAAAGTCACCGTGATCTTCTGTGATGTCATCATCTCATGGTCAAACTTCAAGCACATGACTTGTTAGAACCAAGCAATATATTCCAGAAAGTCCTGCCTATGGGGCCTGAGATGCTTTCATCTGTAGATAGCTTTCCTGATGCTCTGTCTGCAGGTTTCTTATGTGACCTCTACCCTGGATATCTGGTCAGGCTCCAGAGGAGGACCTGTCTCATCTGATTACTCTCCTCTGGGTTGCTCTTTATGTGTGACTTAATGGTTGTCCTTAAACTACCCACAACCTACAACCTCCACCCACTGCATCCTACATTGTTTTTCCAACCAGTTCATTCTCTTTCCCTGGGTGTTTTTTGTAACATGAGTTGAGTTAGTCACTCTGTTTATTGTGATCTTCTCTAGAGGCTCAACTCTGAGTGGAGTGGGTTCTGTAGCTGAAGCAAGAGTTGCCATAGGAACAGGCCTACATGCTTCCTTCCTACACAGGAAGTGGACCTGGGCATTGCAATACTGTTTTCAGAGTTGATCCAAGAGTCACAGTGTTTGGCTTGTTATTTTGCTGGAAGAGGATTGATGAGCCAGAAGATATGATTTCTTTTCCTTCCCTTTTTTTTATTCTGTTAAAACTGCTTTTGTTTGGCTTCACTTCCAAATTATTTTTCTTCCTGTTGCCAATTATAGTGACATTGAGACTCAAAACAATAACTGATTTTGGCCAGACACAGCTTCACTCTCAGGGGGCTTTTTAGAGATTTGAAGAGTCACTCAGGATGAGATGTGATAGGTATTTACTTAGTGTTCTGCCATTTCCGAGCACTAAAGCCTTTACCCAAAACAGGGAAGAGAGTTACCCTCAGAGCAGAACAAAAGGAAATCAGGACATTATCTCCTTCTCCAAATATCTCCCTTGTTTCCCCCAAATAGCTCCATTGCTTCCAGCCATGGGGCCTGAAATTCTTCCAGTAGAGATTTCTTCCTCTTTATTAAGACATGGCATCTCACCCCACTATGTGAACTTGGGCAATTCTTTTAACCTCTGGGTTTCAAGGTTCTCAATGATTAAATTAGGGTTTGGAATATATTACCTCTAAGGTTCATTTCAGCTCTGAAAAGCTCTGACTTTACATGCCCTAAGAGGAATAATTTTTAAATTTATTATTCATTCATCAACACTTATGTGTGAATAATTTTATTAGATCTTCCCTCAATGTTTTAACACAAAACAAGTAAATATAAATGATGATGGAAGAAGACAGACCCCAGAGTATGCCCAGGTGAGGTCTTAGAGCATAAGGTCAGGGGAAATCTCGAGAGGGTAGAGAAGTACTAAAAGGGAAGTGGAAATTGATAGAAGGTACTAAAGACACAGTTACAATATGTCTGGAGGAATTTAGAGTCCTTTGTTATTTTGTGTCATTTCAAAAGAACAGAAGATCTTTATATATAGAACCTATTAAGTCAATGAATGAACGCTTATAAAATGGCTGAACTATTTCAGTGTCTTGGGAGATTCAAGAGAAACACAACACTTAGTACCTGCACTCAAGGAATTATTAGCAGTGTTGGGTGAAAACCAATCAGACACTCAGGCAGGTATCACAGGGACCTACAACTTCTCATGAGTTACCTTTGAGCTCTTGTAGGAGGTCAGGGAAAGAGTCAATGAATGGGAAAGAGCTAACATTTTTTAGCACGTACTTGAAACCATCATAACTGGGATTGTACACACTGAGCACTTTGACACTGGCAAGGCTGGCTGGATTTGGAGGACTGTGATAATTTCTATAAGTATATGAGCTAGGGACACTCATTATCGTCCGGGACAGCTGTACTATGTTGTTTCACTTGTTTTACAGGATTCCCGAAGAGTTACTTATTTTCTGTCAGTTTCATTCAGTGAACAGGAGGGACACATCCCAGTACGGTAACATTCAGGCATGTGAAAGGAAAGCCTGGAATGCATTATATTCTTATTTTGTGAAATAGAATGAGGCTGAATTAGGGGAAAATCTGGAAAATCCCTGACAATTACACAAGTTCATTAGGGCAAAAATAGTGCTAAGAACAGCCCCACAAACATCGTTCATATCCACTGACTTTTGGCTAATAGACCATCCTCTCTCTCTCTCCTTCTTTCTCTCCCTCCCTCGCTCTCTAGATCAAAATGACTGAAAAGGCCCCAGAACCACACCTGGAGGAGGATGAAGAGCTGGATGGCAAGCTCAGTTACAAGCCTCCACCACAGAAGTCCCTGAAGGAGCTGCAGGAGATGGACAAAGATGATGAAAGTCTAGCGAAGTACAAGAAAACGCTCCTGGGGGACGGGCCTGTGGTAGCAGGTGCGTGTGTGCCGAGATGCGGGGCAGGTGGAGGGGCACTGACAAGGCAGACATTTCAGCTACTCAGGAGCAGTTGCAAAGGAAAGTATACCAAGTGCTCCCAGGGTTAAGTGAGTGAGGTGCAATCTCTATGTGCCGAATCAAGTTATGGACCAGATAATTAAGCTTTCTTTGGAGATAAGGTGCAAGTTGACATTGACATAGATAAAAATAACACATAGGGAGGGTTTAGAAGGAATTTCAGACTACCACTCAGAATTGTCTTCTCTCCACGATTGCTCACCTTCTCTCTTTTTCTTCTCTTTCTCCTTCTCACTCCTTACCTAAATAACCATCTCTTCCACATACACATAGGCAATGGCGAACTAAGACATGGCCCAGAGATATGGATGGGCCGTGACTAACCAGCAGAGTACCCATAGCCACTCAGGAGATGTCTGCTATTGAGGATTGAGATGGACCTACAAGGACCTGAAGCAGAAATAGCATCACTGGAATGTATAAGGCCACTAAGACCAGGCATGGTGAATCAGCCACTTCCATTTCTTTTCTCCTCCAGATGGAGATATCCCTTTTCTTTGTTATCTTCTCTCTCTCCTACTTTAAATGCACACACACACACACACACACACACACACGAGTACGCAAATACCTCCTCTCTGTGCTTACATTCCCTTTTGAATCCTGCAGACCCAACAGCCCCCAATGTCACTGTCACCCGTCTTACCCTGGTTTGTGAAAGTGCCCCAGGACCCATCACCATGGACCTCACTGGTAAGTGGACACATCTGTTCTGTTTAGTGGGGCCTAATGACATCACTGGGCAAACTGGTTTTTGTCTTCTGTCCCAGCAAAAAAAGAGAAACATCCTAGTAAAGCGAATTCTAGTAAGGTATGCTGAGCCCAGTTCACAAATCATAGTTTTCACAGTATTTACTGTGCTTAATGAAAAGCCCAATCTCTGTCTCTAATTGAAAAGGGGTCAGGTGTAAGTACTGGATATATCTACCTGTATCATATTTACTTCAGATTTTTATCTCCACATGGTAGCAGGAGAATTACTATTTGTGTAAAAAGACTGCTGATGGAAATGTTAAGAAGCAAGCTGTATGCTTCTGAAATGGTAATATTTATACAATCTAAACATCAGAGAAAATATTGACCTTGCATCAGCTACAGAACTTACCCGAAGACAGGAAGAAATCTAAGACCTCCTGAATAATGCTAGGAATTCCACTGTTAAATACACATTATTTAACTTAAAGCTCTGATTCTTTTAAAGAAGCAACTTCCCCCACTAAAGATGTACAAATTAACATGTTATTTTCTTTCACTTTATTGTGACAAGGGTCAAGTCCTTTCCTGAGACTTAGGTCTGGAGGAAATGAGGAGAGACGGGGAAGGTGGCTGATTTGGGGAAAATTGGCAAATGGGAGGAATGAGGAAAGGGCCACTGAGCTAGGGGTTTGGGGCATGAAAGGCAGGTCTTTAGTAAAAAACCAAAAATTATTACTAGATTCAAAAAATGGACTCATGAGACAGAATAAAGCATGACTCTAGAACAGTAGGCTTAACAGCAAGGTGGTTCCCCTCACACAGGACACATCCACTCTTTACCTTTTATGGGCTTTTTGTCAGAGAAAGGAAATTGGAGGCTAAGACATACTTCCTATTCAACCGAAATCATTAGAGCATACATTCAGCTACCTCCACGTTCTAGCATTTCTCCAAGAGAGAAACTCTCTCTCTCTCTCTCTCATCGGACCTCAGACCTCTTCCTGTGCGAAATTGCGTAAAGTTACCAGGTACAACCATCATTTTGCAAGATAAGGTCTGAATTAGCGCTGAGGAAACATGCTCTGTTCAGAGGGCTTGATGATATTGCAGGGAAAACTTGGTCTCTGTCCTCTTTTCCCAGCAGCAAGAAAACCAAATTCAGTTTTCTGTCACAAAAATGCTATAGAGGTGAATCCCAGATGTATACATAGGATGCTGGTACCAACTCTGTACATGAAGCAGGTGCACAGAATTGTGCAAAACATACACACACACACACAGTCACCCCGAATGTCAAATTATACAGGATCACGTTGGGAGAGGAGCAGAGAAAGATCACCTCTCTAATTAGGGGCAGATCTCAGTTTTATGGAGCCTGGAGCTTTTATAACTTAAGTGATGTTTCCTTTTCCTTAAGAAAAATAATATGAAATTGCAAATGCAAAAGCAAAATTAAGTACAAAAGTGAAATTTTTTTAGAATGATAAAAAGGAACCAAATGAGTACATTTTTTAAAGCTAGAAAACACCACAAATGCTAACAAATCTACAAAAAAAAAAAATAGCTGGCACTCATATAATATTTTTCTCCTATTTCTTTATTTGAGGGGTGGGGGCAGAGTCTTTAACCATAACATCTTACATATCCTTAAGGTTGCAGTCAAACTTGGGGAAAAGCTCTATCACATTTCTTTCACATCTGGCTGCAAGATTTCAGGCATTTCAAATGTGTTTTTGTGCAGCAACTAATCTCAGACATTCTTTGACTTGAGGACCATGTGGACCATGTTGCTCTGAGAGGCCCAGCAAATGGCTCTGGAGCTTCAACTTCATTCATCTCCTTGTGAATGTCCTTCTGAGGAGAATTAACTCTTTCAAAATCTACTTCTACAGGGGATCTGGAAGCCCTCAAAAAAGAAACCTTTGTGCTAAAGGAAGGTGTTGAATATAGAGTCAAAATTAACTTCAAAGTAAGTATCTGGTTGTGTATGTTTTAATAAAGTTTAAATCCTTCCTATAATCAGAGGAAGAAAAAATCAAATTTCTTGCATTATCACGTTGGCATACTTTTTGTTTATTTCTCTTTTTTCCCTGGACTGTCCTCTCCCCAATCCTGGGCTCTACCTGTTACAGGTGCACCTTTGCTTCATGCCTTTTTCCAGCCAGGACCCTTCCCTTGGACTCTCCCTTGATCACTGAAGCCAATGGGATCCCTCTCCTGGGACCTTCTAATACTCCCATCCACAAGACACACATTAATTTGTATTATACCATTTGTATCATTTCTCCCCTATTCAGCCTAAACACCTTGAGATAGGGAGAGACTATCTATCACTTCTTTGCAATATTTCAAGCAAAACTTTAAAATGGTAGATAGTTCATGACTGTTTATTGAGAAATAGATAAATGAATGAATCAATTAATAGGAAAAGAAAATAGAACAGCTAGAGCCTCAGCTCTAATTACTCAAGGATATATAAATCCAGGGGGTGTGGTGCTTGGTAAATAACTGGAAATTACAACTTAGTTGTACAGCAGGTAAACAAGTAAGAGCAAAACTAAATAGGAGATAAACTGACATAGAATGAATAGGCCCACATCCCAGTGAGCAACCAAAATCAAGGAGAAAAGTAACCTTGACTTTGAAAACAAATGAGTTAGAAATTCACTGTTTGCATTTAATTGCTTATATGTGCTTTGGTTGCCCCTCACTCCCACTTGGTCACTTCCTCCAGGGCTTGGGCTCCACCAACAAAGACCCCATCTGCCCTCTCTATTTGTACACCAGCCCTTCTTTCTCCAAGGTTCAGGATATGATTCAGGGTCCATGGACAATCATTCCACACCACATACAAATATGCCTCAAAATAATTTCCTTCTGAAAATATTTGTTGATGCCTACTCTATAATAGACACTCTATAATAGTCACTTACTTGTTTCCTGTATTTATTACTAAAGCACCTGAGAGTTTAGTAAGGCGTTGTATCCAAATATGCTTCAGATGGGTTTCACATCAGTCCAATTTCGAATCATTAATGCTACTGCCTTAATTTTTCAATTTAATAAGCAGTTGGGATTGACACATATACATTAATATGTATAAGATAGATAACTAATAGGAACCTGCTGTATAAAAATAAATAAATAAAATTCAAAAAGAAATGTTGATGTGAATAAGATGAGAAGGAAAGGTCTGGTGCGTGGGCTTCTGCCATGGGTGGCAAGGCCGGGGTTGGGTCCTCGGCAGTCAGGATTACACATGAAGGCGATGGAGGAGCAGTTTTCAAGTCCCATCCACTTCAGAGATTTGGCCTTGTCTCTAACAGGGAAAGGTCACTCTCTATGTGTAACCCACATAAAGTCGAACCTCCCTGTGGCCTGTCCCAGCGTGGATCGAGGAAGAAACACCAGTTCCAAACTGAAAATATGTAATTGGAAAGTGATTTAAATCTTTACTGATGTCTTTTGAAAAATGTCCAAGAAAGTTTGCATTCATAACACCAGCAACACACCCTAGAATCCTCTTTCATTAACTCTCTTAGTTGCTCTCAAAGTTCTCTTTCTCCCTCAAAACTTAAAAACACTCTCCAAAAACTGGGATGGTTCTTTTAGTTTCTTCCCCTTTTCCTTCTGCCTCCCAAGGAGATGTGGTATATGTGATTTCCATGGCTCTCACTTTTTTTTTGTTTGTTTGTGTGTTGGGTTTTTTTTGCGGTACGCGGGCCTCTCACTGCTGTGGCCTCTCCCGTTGCGGAGCAAAGGCTCTGGACGCACAGGCTCAGCGGCCATGGCTCACGGGCCCAGCCGCTCCGCGGCATGTGGGATCTTCCCGGACCGGGGCACGAACCCATGTCCCCTTCATCGACAGGCGGACTCTCAACCACTGAGCCACCAGGGAAGCCCGGCTCTCACTTTTATTCATGCTCCCAGTAAACTGTCTTTTCCTGGGGTGGAAAAGACAATTGGGAGGGATGTGCTGGCAGAGGAAGAGAATAACTAGGAATATTTATACTTTTCTTTCGTCTGTTTCAACCACATTTATGTTAAATGAACCCTCTATTGAGCAGTAGAAAAACAGGAATCTCTTTATTTTGAAGCCCTTATTTACTACTCTGCCACCACTCCTGTTTTTTGGTCTTTTAACCACCAGACCACATCTTCGACTAGGCCCAGAAGACCAGCTTAGAGACTTCTAGAAAGATGCATTCATTTTTCCTATTTCTATGAGCCACATGCGGAAGTCAGAGGAATTAGAAAGTTTGGGTTTCATTTCATCACAGTTTCTTCAATGAAGCTGTTTTCTTTCTGTCTGCTTTTGGTAGGTTTATGCTACAGATTTTACTGAGTGACAGTTTCAAACCTCAGCTGGCAATATTCACGGCTGTGCTACCTCATTGCCAACGAAACAAAATGTAGCACTGACAGATTGCTTTAACTATTCCGTCCAAAACAAAAAGGGAGTCCTACCTATTGTCGAGGAGAACCTATTTTTAAGATGCTTTAATTCTTACATCGGCGAACAATTAACCAAGCCATCCAGCTAATGCTGCCATGCCCACTTTAATTTGTTTGTGTAAACATGACCACTGTATAAAATTAACAGAGAGACCAGTTCAGTCCTAGGTAGAATGAATCATGGAAAAACAAAGTGCTTGGGCTGTCTATATTTTCATTCTGCTTTAGTAAATTTTCTTTGAAAGGCTTGGGAAAGTGGCAAGATCTCAGACAACGTCTGAAAATGACAGCCATCCAAAATACAGATGCAAATGGATTTCACCCATTATTTACATATGAGGGGGATGTTTTCCTGTGACGCATCCCCTCATCTCTAGACTCCAATCACAGTTACATTCCAGGCAAAGTCACCTTCTAGACCTGATTTTCCATTACGGCTTTTCTCTTTGCTTGTTTTTCATATGTTAGGTGGATCATTTCTGAAGTTAGGATTTTTCAGATATTTACACAATAGTTTCCATGGGTACCTTTGTAACCTAAAACGAGGATGGTCTTCTGGCCAGTAATATCAGGGAGGGGAGATCAAGACCATTCTCTGGACCATTGAGGAAGGAGAAATGCAATGAAGAATATTGAGACAATGTTGTAATTAACCATCCCATCCCCGACACCAAAAATCACAGTATTAGACAGTTACAACCAGGTTGGTAACGTTGAGTCTTGTGACCTCCTCTCTCCAATGTCTGCCTCATCACCGCGCTAAAAGACAGTAGTAACTTATTCTGAACCAAATCTTCAGTCCTTTCGTCCTCAGAGAAGCCTCAGCTAGGTAGGATCAGCATGAAAGATGAGGGAAAATGAAAGATCCTCTCTAATCCGAATCGCTTGAATCCTTCCCACCTACAGGTGAACAGGGATATTGTGTCAGGACTGAAATATGTTCAACACACCTACCGGACTGGAGTGAAAGGTAAAGTATCAACACTTTCCACTGTCCCAAACTCTGCTTCTCACCGACACTTAAACTTCAGGTTATTAGCAACTTTTAGCCCTAAACTCATTTAAGAATCTGATGACAGCTGTGGACACTCACCCTATGAGAGGCACACATATACTTCTGACCTACGTATTAATGGCAAGGTCTGTATTCAGGAAACTTAGTTAAGACTGGGTCAGCCACTAAACTTCAGCATTCAGCTTCTGGAATTCAACTTTATTACTTATAAAGGGGAAGAGTAACCAAGATAAGTTTGAATCAAAGTACATAAATATAGTCTTAAAATTAAAAAAAAAAAAAAACCAGTTCACAAGTATAAAACCTGGGTGTCAGAGAAATCCGAGATAGGAAAGACCTATCCAATGGGAGGTGGTAGCAGCATACGGGGGGCAGGTGGCGGGGCAGAGGGGTAGGGACAGTGCTCAATTTCATAAACAAAGAAATAGAAAAAAGTACTCTTTCTAGAATCGAGAAAAGCTTTGTAACTGAAACAAATAATATCACATTACTTAACGTGCAGTTTTCTCGACAAGTTGCACCTAAGCGGTACATGCCGTGGGAACCTGTCTTCAGTTGTCTTCCATTAATATGGCCAGGGAGAAGTGAACGGTGGAAGGCTGATGGAAGCACTTGTAAAGTTCCCTTTTACCTGAAGGTGTCAAACAGCATCCCCCGGAAGTGTGAAACAATAATGTGTAGGTCAGTTCCTCCAAATCGATCAATGAGGGCTAGGGAAGGTGCTGTAGGTCAGTTCCTCCAAATCGATCAATGAGGGCTAGGGAAGATGCTGATCCATTTGCATGACATAGAGAACCACTCAGTGACTCAAATGCCACAGAAGATTGTTAACCTGAAAGATCTTGGTTGATCGTTCCAATACCTAGTCTCATGAAAAAATAGTTCAGTTTATTATTTTCCTTTGGGCGTAAAGACTGTGGTGCCTCACTTGGGCAAGAGGTCGATGAGGTGTCTGTAGCGGTTCCTCCAAGCTTATTCAAAACAACAGCTAACTAAATGTCACCTGCCTGCCTACCTACCTTTATTTATACTTTCTAATCCCTACTATTCTTAATATATAACCCAGTTACCTATTAATAACTTTGGTTGGCTATTTTTACCATCTGTCCCAGTTCATCACTATTTTTTGTTTTTACCAAATTATTGGGTTTTCCTTTCCATTTAATTATTCCATCCATGAATTCTGTTCATTCTGATCCCCAGCTGTTACCTTATCTCCTCCAACTGTTCATAGAATGATAGTTTGTATATAGAAGACCCTTGAAGTTCATTATATAGAAAAGAAAGAGAGGCTCCAAAGTGTTAGGTAGTTGCAGAGCTGAAGCCAGAACTCAGGTCTCAACTAGTTTGAGATATTTTTTTATGGAGATAGAATTGACATATAACATTGTATCATTTTGAGGCTTATAGCATAATGATCTGATATATGTATATATTGCAGAATGATTACCAAAAGTTTAGTTAATACCCATCACCACACATAGTTACAATGCTTTTTTCTTGTGTTGAGAACTTTTAATATCAACTCTCTCAGCAACTTCCAAATATACACTAGAGTACTGTTAACGATGGTCACCATGCTGTGCATTCCATCCCCAGGACTTACTTATCTTATAACTGGGAGTTTGTACCTTTTGACCACCTGGGATTTTTTTATGGTATAATCTGCTACATCTCCATAAAAAGAGTCTAGATCCCCATGGATTTAGGGCACTGATTCCCCACCTTCCTGAATCTCAAAATCATCTGTAATGTGTTTTAAAGACACTGATGCTTGGGACCCACAGCAGATCACTAACCTTTGGGAGTGGGTCAAACAATAGTGTATTATTCAAAAGAACTCCAATTTTTTAAAAAAAATGTTTTTAAGAGAAAATAAAAAAGTTGCCCCAGGTAAATCTGGTATTTAGCCAGGATTGGAAACCATTGCTCTTGGCTTTGATCACAGTGAGCTGTGCTCCAAATTCTTCAGTGTGCAGTGTTTGTTTTCCCTCTACCAGGCTTTCACCCTAATGAGCTTTTCTTTCTTCCCAGTGGATAAAGCAACATTCATGGTTGGCAGCTACGGGCCTCGGCCAGAGGAGTATGAGTTTCTGACTCCAACTGAGGAGGCCCCCAAGGGCATGCTTGCTCGAGGCACTTACCACAACAAATCCTTCTTCACGGATGATGACAAGCACGACCACCTTACCTGGGAGTGGAGCCTGTCCATCAAGAAGGACTGGACAGAATGAGCGCCTCTGCCCATCCCTTTCCCTACCTTTGCCACCCAGAAGAGCCCCATCCCTCCTCCCTGATCACAGCTGAGCCCCATCTCCAGCAACCTCCACCTTCTCTTATCGCTGCATCCTCTCCCACACTGTCTCTCACAGTGGTCCCCCGAACAAGATGCTTAAAACCCAGGCTTTAATCCTGCCCCCACACTTCTGATCCCCTCTCATAGCCAGATCTCCCCGGTTCTCCATCCCAGTAGACAATCATTTAATATTCCCTCTTTTATTCCCATTCGAGCAACTAGAGGCCAGGAAATGGGCAAACTAGCACTAACAGTCCTTTTGCCTTGGGTCCCTGTATCTCCTTCCCATCCCTGGATTCTCCTGTGGTTGCTGCTGATTCACTGAAGGTCCCTAATCACATTCCCTGCCAACTGGGGTTCTTCTTCACTGGGAGACACTGTAAACAGCACAAGAGTACAAGAATAAAACAGTTGTATGATCAGATTGAGACCCTCATTTCTTTGCTTTCTTCCTTCAAACAAATATGGTAACCGGATGGTTCCCATTCATGAGTTTCCTCAGAGGGACTGGGGCAGAGCACAGCACACGTGGTGTCACATCTTTGGGAACAGTCTCGTTCCCCTGTTCCAGTGCGATGGGCAATGAGCTTTCAGGATAGGAATGGTAGGAAATCTCAATTTATTTTATTTTATAGTATTATCATATAGAAGTTCCTACTAAGCTGGAGACTTATATATCCCTCTGCCTGTGAGAATCTCTCAAATTTCCACAGGCACCTGGGCCACATCAGGCACTGTTTCTCTCCTGCTTAAGATCTTTCAGTGGCTCCCCATCACCTACGAAATAAGACAAGCTCCTACACTTAGAATATAAAGCCCCCTGCGATCTGGTCCCAGCGTGCCTTTCTGCCTGGATTTATCATTCCCTTTTCTGGTAATACTAAATTACTAATAATTCTCTCTCACACCACGTTCACATCTCTGTGCTTTGGCTCTTTACATGAAACTCCCTTTCCACCCTCGTTGCTTCGTAAAATTTTATTTACCCAGGACTCTGTTTAGGCATCCCCAGCAGGAAGAAAGCCTTCACTGGACCCCACCAGTGTTTAAAATGTCTTTAGTTCATCCTCCCCTAGCACCCTGTGAGTTTCCCAATTTTATCATCATTTTCCATTTTATATTTAAACGATCTGTTCATTTGCCCACTTTTCACATAAACAATCTAGGCTGGGAGAGGTGATCAGGTCACAGTTATCATTGGTGCATAGGTCAATACCCAGCATCGAATATTTTATTTAAATGAACTGACCTGACTTTCTTCTAGCCGGTTTTGTCCTGAGGCCCTGTCACTGAACTCCATCTCTTATCTCAGAAGTTGAAGGTCCCCCATCCCAGAGCCAGCTGCTAAGTTCCCAGAGCTTGAATAACCCCACAGTCAGCTGAAGAGTGGGCTGTCCTGGATCAGCAGTCGTAGACACCACGGCCGGGGCTTGGAGAAGCAGCAGGAAAATGGGGGCCATGCCCTTCAGACACCTGTATCTGTTATGTCTCTTCACGTGCAAACTATCCCCGGAAGTTGCTGCAGAAGTTCAGGAATCCTCAGGTAAAAGAAAAGAACACCATGGGGTGAAAGTGTTGTTGGAAGAAGGGAAGGGAACATGATAGGGCTCTGGGTATATGTCCTCCAAACCTAGGAAACTTCCCAGGAGATGCTAGACAAAGATCTGCCTCCCCTAGTCTGGCATTCTCCTTCAGAAATAGGCTATCTTGTGGGGACCCCCCCCTCCCCATGTTAGTAAAAAATAAATAAATAAAGCCTTGGAATGATAACTGCACTCCTAAATCTCATTGGCCTTAGTATGAAGAGAAAAAGTAGAGATGCCCTTATGATTTAGAGCTGCTTCTTCTCTACTCAGTACGCCCAAACCTTCTGTCTCTCTCTCACTCTCCCCCCACCCTCCTCTGTCTCTGCCTAGATGGTCCCGGTGCCCGGGAACCTGTCTGGCTCACAGATGTCCAGGCTGCCATGGAATTCGTCGCTGCTGCTGAGGTGACTGTCATAGGCTTCTTCCAGGTTCGTCCAGATACCCCCCCCGCTGTCGTTCCTCCAAAGAACCAGAAATATTCTACCTCAAGGGAGCCACGTTAGTCACCTGCTGGCCAGATGACACTGCCTTAGCAGCCTAAGGGTACAGAGTCTGCTTTTAGCTTGTCCATCAAGATCTCTCGATTTCTAGCCATTCCCAGTCTCTGAATTATGAATTCCTCACACTTGCTTCAAGAGTTCTGAGACTGCCGACTGGGTCTCCCCATCTGTGGATGCTTTGAAGCTTCGGACAGTATCTGAATTTCTGAGGCAGGGCCAACTTCTATCATCCAGGCAACGCATTTGTCAATAGTTGCCTCCAGTGTAGAGCCTCTTACCAAATAAGTAGTCCCCTATGCGTCTTTCTCTTTTTTTGCTCTGAAATGTTGAATAAGGATGGCATTTTGTATATGGAAGGTGTTAGCCTCCATCTTCCAGATTGGCTTCCTGGCTAAGAAAAGCAGCCATAAAGGAGAAGGCATCATTCCAGCATTTTTCTATTTGTCTGGAGGTAACATCTGGAGATTCTCACAGCTGATCAAGCCCCTGCTCTCTCCTGGCAGACCTTCTTGTCTTGCTTCCATTCATTAATTCCAACTCATCATCACCCTGTCTATTCTGTGTACACAGCTGGAAATAGCCTTGATGAGATGTAAGTCGGGTAGGAAGATCGGGGAGCAAATTTTTCAGTGATGAGAGATCTGAACTGTAGACAAAAACAGCCACCCTCAGACAGGAAGGAGTGCCAAGGAAGCGGAGTTGGGTGCAATAACTTAAATGACCACCGGGTGTCGTTGTTTGATTCACGAGCAGTTCCATTCTAAGGAGCAGAATAAAAAAAGAGGAAGCCTTGATGAACAATTGTTCATAACCTCGAATGAACTCCACACACCTTTTTGGATGAGCAAGGTGCCAACTCCCTCTGCTTGACCCCAGATGCAAGGCTAACCATGATCTTTTCTCTTAGCACATCTCCTTCTCTAGCTAGAAAGGTGTCAGGGACAAATACGGTCACTCTAGTGTATTGCCTGGAGCTGCTGAGGACAAAGGTCCCATGAGAGCAGGGAAATAATGCCAGCTTGCTATAGAAGGACTGGAATCATCACTCAGAATAGGCTTCCCTGCTCTGTCTTGCAGGCCTGGGTTCTAGAATTGGACCAACCCATGAACAGTATCTTGATGGCTTACACACAGTGGAAAGAGGACTGTTCCTCTACATCCTACACAAGCCTTTGTTAATAAACCTTCTAAGCTTCCACTTTAATTTCTCTTATTTTTATTATTTTCTTTTTTGACCCTTTTGACAACACTTATTTCTGATTTTTGCATTTCTTTTTTCTTCCACAAATTATTCCCCAAACATTTGCCCCCTCTGGTATATCAATGACAGAGCAGCCCAACTCTGCAGGTCTCTATGATTTTGAGACCCCCCTCAGCTACTAGTAAACTGCAAGTTCTATGGTAAAGCCAGACAGGAGTCCCAGGCTTAGCCACAATGTTATAGTTGCCTATTAACCCACCCAGCCTGGAAAATTCAACAATGTCACTGCAAATCCAGCCTGCATTTTTAGAGGTCAATGTTGTCTCACTGGACACTATGATTTCTGATGTGAATGAACACATTTCTACTCCCTAGTCTGTTTCTCTGTCTCTCTCCTCCAAAAACAACCTGTGGGTTTTTTTCTTCTCGTTTTTAGGATTTAGAAGTACCAGCAGTGTCCCTATTCCACAGTGTGGTGAAAAATTTCCAAGATGTGTCATTTGGAATCAGCACTGCCTCCGAGGTTCTGGCCCACTACAGTGTTACTGGGAACACCATTTCCCTCTTTCGTCTGGTAAGTCAGGTGGGCAGCTCCAGCCTTCTCCCAGTTTTTCCTTGGGTTGTGGACGTACAGACTTCTGAGACCAGAAAAGAGTCTAGGTCTTGAACACTAATGGTGCTGCCTGAGTCAGGGACCATGATGACAAGGACGATGGCTCAACTCAAGCTTCCTAAACAGATGCTGTCATGAAATGGGAAGAAGCCTGGACTGAGGGTCAGGACATAAGATTTGGAGCACTGCTTTGTCACCAACCAGCCATGTGACTTGGGCAGGTCACTGAACATTTTTTGGCTTCAGTTCTTTCATCTATAAAATAAAAGGGTTTGACTATATCATCAGTAAGGTCATTGTGAGCTCTAAAATTTTATATTTTCATACCTTTGAGAGTTCACTTACATTCATCAAACATGTGGTAACGACTACTCTGTGTGCTATGCAAGATAATGATAATAAAAACGCATTGAGCATATTCTCCCCTCTCATAGATCTTACAAATATAGTAGAGATTGTAAACATAATATGCACGTATCCATAATACAAAGAGCATCACCATGGATAAAATATTACAAGGGTTCAAATGATAAAGGCAGGGTAGGAATTCTGACCAAAATAAATTATGAAGGAGACAACTGAACTGGGGTTAAGAACAGATAAAATTTGGACAAAATAGAGGAGAATTCGTGGGCAACATGGGGGAAAAAAATAAACTTGGGAAACAGTGATCAGGCCAACTTGACTGGATCTCAGGGAACATGTTTTGGGCAAATGAATAAAAGACAGAGAAGCTTGATTGGAACCATATTGTGAGGAAATTTGAATACCAGCTTAATGGGTTTGCACTTAAGTTGCTTGGCACTAGGCAGCCCCTCAAGCCTTTAGATCAGGGGAATAATATGAACAGAAATGTGTTCGCAAAATTATTTTGGCAGCAATGAGTCAGACGGGCTGTTAGGCAAAGAGACAAGAGTAGAGAGAGCTGTTAGGCTGACAAAATAGATCATGTACTAAGGATCTGTAGCAAAGAGGTAGCAGTAGAAAGTGAAGAAAAGGCAGGTCCTGCAAAGATAAGATATCAAAATTATGGAAAGGAGGCAAGGTTGAAAGCCAGGGTACCTAGGAATAGTGAGGGCATAACAGAAATAGGGATTTCTGATGTTTTATTTTGCTGTTGAGTTTACATTGTTGGTGGAATACCAAGGTGAAAATGACCAGAGTCCACTGGAAATGAGAAACTGAGCAAAAGTTAAAGTTTCAAGATTTCTGGACTGAAGGTCCTTCCCGCTCTCACTTCCATCCTATCTATCTCATATTCCTCATCCAACTGTCTTTTAAATGTATTTTCTACTCAGTGTCTCCAATTTTCTTTAAGCCCTTAAACTACCTAGTTTATGTACCACTCCATTAAAACTGTTTTCATCCAGTCCAGGGTGGCTTCCATATTTCCAAATCCAATGAATACTGCTTGAGTCTTATTTTACTGAACATTTCTGCCATATTTGACATTGTTGGTCTCTCTTTTCTCTTTAATATTTTCTCTTTCCTTGACCTAGGAGCCTCCTTCTCCTGGTCCACTTCTTCTTTTCGTCTCCCTGGGATATTCTCTTCCTCCACCCATACTACTGCCTGACTCAATGCTCTTCCCAATGTAGGTTATATAATCCATGCTCCATGGGGCCAAAGACTGTCTTGTTCATTACTTCAACCACCGAGCATTTAAAAGTGCCTATCATGTAGCAGGTACTCATAAATGTTTGGTGAATAGATGAATATGTGAATGAATTTTTTTTTTTTTTTTTTTTTACTTTTTGAAAAAATATTTACTTGGAGCAGTTTTAAGTTCAGAGCAAAATTAAGAGAAAGATATAGAGATTCTTCTTATCTCTTGCCTCATACATACATGATCTCCCCCATTATCAACATCCCCCTCCAGAGCGGTACATTTGTCACAATTGATGAAACTACACTGAAACATCATAATCACCCAAACTCCATAGTTTACTTCATGGTTCACTCTTGGTGTCCTATGGTCTATGGTTTTGGACAAATATATAATGACATGAATCTATCATTACTGTATCCCAGTATTTTCACTGCCTTAAATTCCTCCGTACTACGCCTGTGAAGGAATCAATTACTGAATGAATGTGTAATCCTTCAGTGATATAATTCTTTCTCATGTTTGACGATTGTGTGTTTGTTGAGGATTTGGAATGTTTTACCTCTAGCCTGGACCTCTCCTGTGATTCAAATGCTTGCTGGACATAACTGTTTGAATACCCTCATAAGCACAGCAGTCTTAACTTTGTCAAAACTGAATTTGTCATTTGCACCTGCTGAATCATGTTCTTTCCTCTAAAACACTGTCTTACTGAATGGCTGTGTTCATTCAGTATCTAATCTTTGCCAATCATACCTCCTACCCTACTGAGCCTATGTTCTCCTCCACTCTTTCTATTTCACTCCTTGCTTAGATTCTTAGCATCTTTGGCATAAACATTTTCAATATCTTCTTAATAGATCTCCCTTTACTACTTCTTATAGTTTCTAGGTTGGTATCACAATGATGGATATAAAATGGAAATTTGACCATGACACGTCTTTCCTAAAAACTCTTCAATATTCCCCATGTCTTAAGAGAGCAAAATCAAGATATTTAAACATGCAGTTTTTTTGTTTTTTTTTTTTGTGGTACGCGGGCCTCTCACCGTTGTGGCCTCTCCCTTTGTGGAGCACAGGCTCCGGACGCGCAGGCTCAGCGGCCATGGCTCACGGGCCCAGCCGCTCCGCGACATGTGGGATCTTCCCGGACCGGGGCTTGAACCCGTGTCCTCTGCATCGACAGGTGGACTCTCAACCACTGCGCCACCAGGGAAGCCCCTCTTTTTCTATTTCTTAAAAGTATTTTTATTACCTGATTTAGTTTTTGGTTAACATATAATGTTTTAGAGGAAACATGAGTATTTCAACGTTCTAATCCCTGGAACCTGTGAATATGTTACTTTATGTGGCAAAAGGGACTTTGCAGATGTGATTAAGAATCCTGAGATGAGGAGATTATCCTGGATTATCTGGGTGGGCCCAATGTAATCTCAACAATGCTTATGAGGGGGACACAGGAGATCCAAGAGGAGAGAAGATGCTATCTATGGTGCTGGCTCTGAAGATGGATGAAGGGGCCAAGGAATGGCTAAGGTCTCTAGAAGCTGGAAAAGGCAAGAAAATGTCTTTCTTCACTAGAGCTTCTGGGAGGTCTACCAACAACTTGATTTTAGTTCAGCGAAACTCATATTGGATTTCTGACCTCCAAAACCGAACATAATAAAAGTGTATTGTTGTTTTTTTTAAGATAGGTTAGCTATTATTTTTATTCTTCCAATCCAAATCCTCTCCCAGCAACTAGCCATCTTTTTTTTTTTAACGTCTTTATTGGAGTATAATTGCTTTACAATGGCATGTTAGTTTCTGCTTTATAATAAAGTGAATCAGTTATACATATACATATGTTCCCATATCTCTTCCCTCTTGCATCTCCCTCCCTCCCACCCTCCATATCCCACCCCTCTAGGTGGTCACAAACCACCTAGCTGATCTCCCTGTGCTATGTGGCTACTTCCCACTAGCTATCTATTTTATGTTTGGTAGTGTATATATGTCCATGCCATTCTCTCACTCTGTCACAGCTTACCCTTCCCCTTCCCCATATCCTCAAGCCCATGCTCTAGTAGGTCTGTGTCTTTATTCCCATCTTGCCCCTAGGTTCTTCATGACCTTTTCTTTTCTTTTTTTTTTCCTAGGTTCCATATATATGTGTTAGCATACGGTATTTGTTTTTCTCTTTCTGACTTACTTCACTCTGTATGACAGACTCTAAGTCCATCCACCTCACTACAAATAACTCAATTTCATTTCTTTTTATGGCTGAGTAATATTCCACTGTATATATGTGCCACAGCAAAGGAAACCATAAACAAGACTAAAAGACAGCCCTCAGAATGGGAGAAAATATTTGCAAATGAAGCAACTGACAAAGGATTAATCTCCAAAATTTACAAGCAGCTCATGCAGCTCAATAACAAAAAAACAAACAACCCAATCCAAAAATGGGCAGAAGACCTAAACAGACATTTCTCCAAAGAAGATATACAGATTGCCAACAAACACATGAAAGAATGCTCAACATCATTAATCATTAGAGAAATGCAAATCAAAACTACAATGAGATATCATCTCACACCAGTCAGAATGGCCATCATCAAAAAACCTACAAACAATAAATGCTGGAGAGGGTGTGGAGAAAAGGTAACACTCTTGCACTGCTGGTGGGAATGTAAATTGATACAGCCACTATGGAGAACAGTATGGATGTGCCTTAAAAAACTAAAAATAGAACTACCATCTGACCCAGCAATCCCACTACTGGGCATATACCCTGAGAAAACCGTAGTTCAAAAAGAGTCATGTACCACAATGTTCATTGCAGCTCTGTTTACAATAGCCAGGACATGGAAGCAACCTAAGTGCCCATCAACAGATGAATGGAGAAAGAAAACCGATGTTTTTACTCCTAGATTCTATTTACTCTAATGCTCCTCATTCTAAAGACTTAAAAAAAAAAAGAAGAAAAGAAACACACTTTCTCCTAAACCATTTCTCTATCTCCCTGGCACTATTTAATCAAACCCCAGGATTATTTCTCAAGAGCTAATCTAGGCATGGCATATTTTGGCAAAGAAATTTCAGAATTTGTCCCTACAGTAAATTTCCATTGTAGGAACGTGTTTAGAAATAAGCTGAAATAATAAGTGGGAATATGAATTGACAGCTATGTTGGAGAGATGAGAGGCTGGCAAATGCTATATTTATGGAACGCATCACCTGCAAAAACAGCGCAGGCCAACTATATACATGCGATTGGGAGAAATGTAAAATGGAGCCATAGTGAGTTGTGTATGACAACCTGTCTGTGTGAGGACAGAGCTTGTCTTTTGTGAGAGTCAGAGCAGCTCTCACCACTCTCAATAGGACTCTTAATGTTGCCCCGACAGAGATGTAATCCCATGTTGAATAAACCGTGAGCCTGCCCCAGACTGGAATTTCAGGTATTACTTGAATGTTTACCTCATTTTGAGTATTCTCAATCACTTCTATTTTAAGAAATATAGGGACTTTCCTGGTGGTCCAGTGGTTAAGACTCTGTGCTTCCAGTGCAGGGGGTGTAGGTTCGATCCCTGGTTGGGGAACTAAGATCCCACATGCCAAAAAAAGAGGTAGAATTAGCCTAACTTTGACCCAATGGACACAGTAGAGGCATCCTTTCACACCTTTCACAATTATTCCTTGGAAACCTATTATAAGAAATGCACCTTTCCAAGCAGAGAATCAGAAGAAACCACTGCATAAAAATAAACTGATAAGAAAGGCAAGAAGTAAGATACATCAAATTTTAAAAGATTTTTTCTAAAGTATATATTTACCAAGTATATGGTAAGCTAAGCAACTTATAAAAACAACCCAGAGAAGCAGCCGCATAGCACAGGGAGATCAGCTCGGTGCTTTGTGACCACCTAGAGGGGTGGGATAGGGAGGGTGGGAGAGAGGGAGACGCAAGAGGGAGGAGGTATGGGGATATATGTATATGTATAACTGATTCATTTTGTTGTAGAGCAGAAACTAACACACCATTGTAAAGCAATTATACTCCAATAAAGATGTTAAAAAAAAAAAAACAAACCCAGAGACATGAGGGCATTTGTTAAACAAATGATTTCTCCGTGATAGCCCAGATATTTAATATTGTAACTGATGTAAACTAAGACAGCTTTAATATGTTTTATGAACTGTTGGGTTGTTAATTACGGAAATTGAGCAGAATTCAAAGGAGTATTGCTGGAATACTAATAAACAGAAAAGGAGTGATGAAATCCATTGGTAGCACACAGTGTCTGAAACATAAAATAATCCACATCTGATTCTCTTGGGGAACCTCAAATTATATTGTAAGGTGACAACCCTTCTGGTTTACTGTTTACTGTTTTTATTCTGGTGCCTCTTTTCTTGGGGAGAAAAATAATATGATTTTTCAAGGAAAATTCTTTCCAAAAACTGGAAAAATATATAAAAATTTTTCCCCCACTCTTGGTTCCAGGGTTGGGTTTTTCTTTCCAGGGCATTAGGCAAATAAATTCCCTTTACAGAAGAAAGAATTCCTTTCAAATGTTGTTTCCAGGAACCCTACACATGAACGTTCCAGAGTTTTTTGGTTTAAGAAATAGAGAAATAATCGGGTATGTTTCGTTCAAAGAAGCCCAACCAACTGGAAAGGCTTCAGGAGGGTGGTTTTTATTAAAGCTCTTTGCTTCTTAGAGAATGTTATCACCGCTTAACCACGGTGCTTCCAGTATACAGCATGCCTTAAGTCCAGAAACACCTGGAGGAGCTGGAGTTTCCTGTTCGTCTTGTTCTGGGAAATGTGAGGGCTTGCCTGGAAAAGGGAGCAGAAAGGGAGGAACTCCTGGCTCAGACCACAGCTCTGTCCCCTGAGCTTAGACACCAGGCCTGCAAGTTTCCAGAAAAATAATCAGGAAGTATTTAAACATATTAAAGATTCAAAGGGCACTGGTTGTGATTATAATGATGATTTTGATGGTTGCACAATTAGCAAAGCCTTAGGAAGGAGACATGCCAGGTGGCAAAGCAGGCCTTAAGCAGCTTTTAAGATCCTTTGTGTTCACTTTCTTCTCTATCGACTAGAGGAGAGGGATGGGAGAAGGGTGGGCAAGGACTCCACCTAGGAAGACTTTTTTCTCCTGCTTTTATATTTCTGCCCCAAGCTTTCTACTCAAACTGTGTGAATTTTAAAACAGTTAAATATGCAAAATAGTTCACCTTTTAAAACATCCTGTGGTTTCGTTGAATTTTTTTCAAAATTCTTTTTTTGAAAGACAAACATTTTCTGTACCTCGGCATTATGTATTTCATAAGTTTGGGTTGTGAAAAACAATCATTAAATAAAGTGATTAAATTTCCATCTGAGTGAGGTCAGCACTTCTGGGCCTCAGTACCTAATATACAGCAGGCACTCAACAAATAATTGAACACAAATGGATTATAAGAGAAATACCCAGATATGACTAAATAGACTCAGAATTAATCAAATTAACCATAAAGAGTGCATTGGGTTTCTTGGAGGTTCATATTGCTTTTAACTAACCCAGTGAGAGACCACCTTGAAGAAAAGAAGAGAAAAATAGAAGATGGTTCTGATCCAGGGCAAGATCTGGTGGGGTAGGACCGATATAAGATAGCAGATAAAGGGAAAGAGTTAAGGAGTGTTCAAGTGTTGGTGGCCCAAAGATCTCAAAAGTGACCCAAACTATTTCAGGAAGCAGACTGTTCAGGATCTGGCCCTGACAGTTTTATCTGTAGGCATAGTTGCTATGGGTGATGGAAGCTTTATCTTCGTCTCTATGGGCATGAGGAGATGGGAGAGGGGAATGGGAAACTTCTGGGAACAATGTTTGGCAATATGACATCCTATCTTTCAACATACCTGAGTATCATGGAAAGGCAGCTCTAAAATGCAAATCTGGGATAGCAGAACAGGTAACTAGACAATCCCTTCCACTAAGGATAATTTTTTTGAAAAAGCTGAGCAAAAAAAAATATTTTAAAGAAAGACCTTGGAGAACCAGCAAGAGAAGGGGGAATGTCTAGGCTAAGATCTAAAATAAAATGGAAACCCAGAAAGATGAACCCTATATTTGGACTGCTTTTCATCTGGGGGACATAGCCAGTTCTAGATGGAGCAGCAGAGAGGCTGAGAGGTTTATTAGCATTTTTGCAATATTCAAGGAGCCAGAAAATTAAATGTTGGAGTTCAGGGACCCCAAGGGGAAGTAGGAGGTAAAGCCAGTAAGACATCCTTTGCTCTACTTTGGGCCCTAAAGAGAAATACCCTAAAATCAAACATGAACCATAAGTAGATCAGCCCTCCCAAGAGCTGCAGCACAGATTCGAGTCACCTCAGCCCCTGATCATATATGAATATATAAGTTCACACACACACATACACATATATACACACACACACTACATACACCTGCACACATATATAATTATATATATGTATCATCTATATAATTTACCCGTAGCCATGCCATAGTATAATAACAGAAAGTCAAAGAAAAAGAGAAAAATCTTAAATCAGACAAAAAAGGATTACCTTCAAAGTAAGCTCAAAGGGTAATACTAAGATTCTCAGATGACTTCTCAATAGAAAGAATGGAATGCAGAATACAAATAATTATATCTTTCAAAAACTGAAAGAAAATAACTCTCAACAAAGAATGCTACCTCCAGCGAAAATAACCTTCAAAAATAAAGGTGAAATAAGCATATTTTAAACAATCAAACTGAAAGAATATTTCACCCAACAGATCTAACTCATTCTAAAGGGAATACTAAATGTGTTCTCTGGGCAGAGGGAAAAAATTCCCAGATAGAAGCTCAAAAATGCAGGAAGAAATGAAGAGAAACTAAAATGTAAATATGTGCATAAATGTAAATGTATATTGATTATATAACAATAATAATAATGTCTTGTGAGATTTAGAATTAACACACAGAACAATAATCCCCTGTAGGTCTTGAGTGTGGGCCATGGACTGATTTGGAAGGAAGTAAAGTGTATTAGAATGTTCTAATGTCTGCATTATCCAAGAAGAAGGTAGAATTGCCAGCTAATATTAGATTCTGATAAGTAAAGTATGCATGTTGTAACACATGCTGGTGATCCTCAGGAGAATAATTATAGCGTGTGTAACTTCTGAGTCAAAAAAGAGAAAGAAGGCATAATAAAAAGTGCTCAATGGATTCAAAGTAGGCCAAAAATGAAGGAAAATGAGATTTGGAACAGGCAGAACCAATGGAAAAAATGCATATTTAATTAAATATATTAGTAATTACATTATATAAAAATAATCCAATTAAAAGGCAAAGATTATCAGACTGGATTTAAAAATAAAACTATGTGCTTTCTACAAGAGATACAATGTTTTAAAAAATAGGGACATATGTAAAGTATAAAGATAGGTTGAAAGTAAAAGGATGGAGATATGCCATGTAAACACTTCTAAAAGAATGCTGGTATAAGTATATTAGTATGAACAAAGTAGTCTTTTATGCAATGAGCATCCATAGGGATAAAGAAGGACACTTCATAAAGACAACAATTTTAATTTGCCCAGAAGATTTACCAATTCTAAATCTGCATACATGACTTGAGAATATGTAAGAAGAAACTGACAGAATTGTAAGAAAAAATGGTTAAATCCACAATCATACTGGGAGATTTTGACACTCCTCTACTGAGAGAATAAGCTAGTCAAAAAATAAATAAATAAATAAATAAATAAAATATATATATATATAATTTGAATTATAAATTAACTAAGTATCCTGATGAGCATATGCAGAATACTGTATTCAAAAACTATAATATATGCATAATTTTAAGGACACATATCACATATACAGAAGTTGACAAATAATAAAAATAAAATGTAGAAATTAAGCTGGAAATCAAAAACAAGCATATAACCCAAAAATCTTACATTTTGAAATTAAAAAATACACTTCTAAATAACCAATAGTTTAGAGAAGAAATAAGAACAGAAATTAGAAAACATTTTGAATTGAATGATAATAAAACATACATATAAAGTTTATGAATTTAGAAGGCATCCATAGCCTTATAAAGGGAAATATGGAGATTTTAACATGTATTTTAGAGAACAGTAATGCTAAAAATCAGAATCTAAGCATCATTTTAAGAAGGAAGAAAAAATGAGTCCCAGGTAGATTTTAGATCCATTGTGAATGACAAAATAATAATGTTTCTAGGAGATAAAATAAGAGAATATATTCAAAACTTTGGTGTAGTCAAAGCACTTTAAACAAAACAAAACAAAAACACACACGAGTTATAGGAAAAGGTTGATAACTTGACTACATTGAAATTACCTTCTGTTCATATGCAGTCACCATTAAAAGGGAAGTCCCCAGTGAGAAAAGATATATAGTATAAAACCACAAAGCGTTCATATCCAGAATATATAAAACATCTTCAAATCAGCAAAGAAAGGATCAACTCAATAGAAAAATAGGCAAGTGACTTGAACACAGACTTCAGAGAAATGGATATACAACTGGTTAATCAGAGAAATACAAGTGAAACCACAGTGAGATACTACCAGATATTCATCAAAATGAATAAAATTAGAAAGGTGGATAATGCCAAGTGTTAGCAAGGATGTGGAACAATGGGACATTTCCAACAGTACAAATGCAAATGTACATTATTGTCCATTTTAGAAAATAGCTTTGGCATTGTCTCCCAAACACACATCAAAATACATGTCAAAAATACACATATCCGGGCGTCTCTGGTGGCGCGGTGGTTGGGAGTCTGCCTGCTGATGCAGGGGACACGGGTTCGTGCCCTGGTCCGGGGGGATCCCGCATGCCGCGGAGTGGCTGGGCCCGTGGGCCATGGGCGCTGGGCCTGCGCGTCTGGAGCCTGTGCTCCGCAACAGGAGAGGCCGCGGCGGTGAGAGGCCCGCGTGCCGCAAAACAAAAAACAAAAAAAAACAAAAAAAAAATGCACATATCCTACAATCAAATCCTAATCCTAGATACATGCCCAACAGATATAGAGACATGAGTACCAAGAGAAATGAGCATGAGTGTTCATTGCAGCCTTATTTTAATAACCAGAAGCTGAAAACAGTCTAAATTTTCATCAGTAGTAAAATGAATAAATGCTTTGCATATTTATACAATCAGATATTATAGAGCAAGGAAAATGAACAAACTATAGCTAAATGCAATAACATGGATGGCTCTTATAAACAAAATTCTAAGCAAAAGAATTGAGATACACATACAAAAAATAGTTTGTTTCCACTTACATAATGTTTTTAAAAAGATGAAACTAAACTATAACATTAAGAGATGCATTTTTAAGCAGTAAAGCTATAAAGGAAAGGATGAAGAAGGTCATCGTAAGTCAGGATAATAGTCCCTTTGGCAGAAAACTAATGGATTATTGATTAGAAGGGATCACAGAGGGCTTCAGGCATTCTGGCAATGTTCTATTTCTTTCCCTGAGTGGTGGTTCCACAGTTGTTTACTCTGTGATCATTTACTGAGGTTAATATTTTCTGTTTTGTGGTTTTCTCTATATGTGTGTTTTATTTCACATTCGAAGGGTACATAAATAAAACATAAATCTGATCCTGTAAGTGTATCCCCTTGCCCTCAGGTTAGAGTTTAATCTACTTACCTTGACTTCAAGGCTCTTTGGGAATTTCCCCTGCCTACCCCACTGTCTATGTCTCTCTTCTACCCGCACTTAACATCTACTGCTAGAGTCTAGCTAAACGAACTGCAGCTTCTAGAATGGGCATCTCGCATCATTTTGCCTTTGGCAAATGCTGTACTTTATTTAAAATCCCACCCCCATCCTCATTCATCTGAACAAGTCTTAGCCATTCTTCAGGAGCTGCCTCTTCCTGGGAGTTTTTCTGCTCTTCCTTAGGTGACAAATGGGTCTGTGATGACACTAGCCGCATTCTGTGTGATGTTTCTGTTTACTTCTCTGTGTCCCACAGGACAGTGTGTTCCTAGAGGGCAGGGAACATTTCCTATTTACCTTTCTGTCTTTAGAGCTTTAGTTAGTGCCTGACATGTGGTAAATAGTCTAGAAACATTTATTGATGAATGAAGACAGTGACAATTTTATCCTTTTTGTGTGACCCAGGTGGATAACAAACAGCTGGATTTAAAGAGTGAAGACATTGAAAGCATGGATGCTACCAAGTTAAGCCATTTCATTCAGAGGAACAACCTCCACTTGGTGACAGAGTATAACCCTATGGTAAATAGCCCCTGTCCGCAGACCCTTAAGTCCCTATGTCAGGGAGGGTACTTGCCTTCATAGCAGAAATCCTTTCCTCCAGGAGTTCTGATCTTTTGACCAATAATAATATTAACCACCAAAAAAATATATATATATATATATATTAACCACCATTAATTGAACACCTAGTCGTTTATGTTGCCATCCCTCTACAACCCTTAAGATTGATAGACTTGTCCCTACCCAACAAAGAAAGAAACAGAAAAGTTAAATGACATCACATGACTAGTAAGAAAGAGAGAGTGCAGTGCTGAGGTGACTACTTCAAAACTTCTGAGTTTGGTTGCCTGAGAGAGTTCAGTGAAGGCAACAAGATTGTGGGCTCGCCACAGCTGCAAAAACGCTGAAGGCCCATTTTGTTTCCCTAAAGCACTGGTGACCAATACTTTTGTAAATTACAACAAAAGTAAATTAATAGACCAATGAAATGTTGAAAAACAAAAAAGTAAAATTTTTTAAAAGTTTTTATACACCTATTCCCATTTTCTGTGCCTATCTCCTTGTGGACTAGTAACTAACATTTCCTGGTCTGGCCTAGACCCTCAAGGGGTCTCAGGTTTCTTTCTGGGTTTGTCTTCCTTGGGTATTGCATGCTGCCTGAAGCCTGGGTGAGGCTGCTGGTCCACCTGTCCTGCTGGCCTTCTAACACTCTACGGCTTATAGAATTACCTTGCATGTCCTGCTTTTGCCTTCCTGAACGTAAATCGTAGACTGATGGAGTGTTGACTTCCAGTGATCTACATCAGCTCAGAAATGCTATGCGTTCTCTAGTAACAGTACGTTATATGCATGTCATGCTTTTTAGAACTTACAAAGCCCTTTCACACCATTTTCTCATTTAATACTCACAGAGATTCTTTGAGGTAGAAGAGAGGAAATTATTATGTCCATTTTATAGAGAACTCTCAAGTTCCAAACAACATTCAAGATTACACAGTAAGTGGAAAAGGCATCTTTTAAGTCAGAAAATTTAACTGATGATGCATTAGCTCATATTGTCTACTTCTATTCTACTGGAGAGGAAATGGGAGTTCAGAAAAGTGAAGTAACTTCCTCAAGGCCATATGACTAGGAATTTGAGCTTCAGTGACAGCCCTATCCACTTGTCCCTGATTTTTTTATGACTGGTCTGTCTGACTGAGTCCTGTGGTTTTTCCATTGCCCCACGCAGCCTTCTACAGAAAACACCCCTTTTCCTGTTGACTAAATTCCTGTCCACCTCTCACACCATGTTTTTCTCCATGGAATGGTGACTCCATTTCCACTTCTGCTAAGATTCCAAACACACGCACCGCAGGGGTGTTGGCAGCAATAATTGAAAAGGCATTTTTCTCCTAGACCATCATCATTCTGGTCATTGTGTCTATAAAGCTGCCAGGAGTGCATGTGGGACCAGGAAAGATGATCTTCCGGTCCCTGAGCTTATGGTCCAGGGTCCTGGAGTTCTGCAGGCGAACGAGGGCAGACGCAAGGACTAGCCTTCCTGAGCTCTGATGCCTGGTCCATCTCTCATCTTATAGAACAATGACATTTGTTAAGTTCCATATTAGTAGTGACAGCAAATCACATCAAGAAGAAATTAGGAAAGAATTTCTTTAGAGAAGCAAGTTCAACTTTTATTGTGACTTTTACATTTCCGAAAAGTAGTTTTTCTCAACTGGTGACCCGCCCACACTACTATAGTTGTTTCTCATCTGTTGCTGGTACAGAGGTTTGTATCAGTAGCAACTGGGCAGAAATTCATAGCCATGTAGTTGGCCTCCTGTGCACTTTTAAGGCACACACTCAATACTTGGCTTCAAGGTGAAAATCCAGCTGTTTAATCTATTAGAATTAAACTGATCACTTCTGCTGTGTTCAATCCCTTCTGCGAAGACAACTATATCATTTGACTCCTCACCTTTGATTTTTTGACTCTTCTCAAGCTTTATTCTCCACCTCCACTCTAGGAGAGTAGATGCATGCTCTAAATTTAAGTAGCAGGATCTAGTAGAACAAGAGACAATTATTTAGCATCCAATCTCCCAAACTTAAAATGTAAGACCTGGTTTGAAACTCCAGGGGGAAAGTTTTGGGAAAGAACTCACTGGACTCTCCTTACCTACATGTTGGCCAGTAGAGGTGGAAAAAAAAATCTCTACAGAGGAGTGTGTAGCTTCTGGAAGGATCCTACCTAGTTGCTCCCCCTCCCACCACCCTGGGACTCTGCCCAAAGATTCCTTAACACACCATACTCT
The DNA here is from genome assembly GCF_059928025.1 of Delphinapterus leucas. Lineage (NCBI taxonomy): Eukaryota > Metazoa > Chordata > Mammalia > Artiodactyla > Monodontidae > Delphinapterus > Delphinapterus leucas. The sequence continues at coordinate 11,957,763 of NC_143139.1, read as the reverse complement.
CTCTTCTTGTGCACACGCTAGTTTTACAGCAGTGCTTTCTGTATTTAGAAGGGAGGGGTGAAAAGGAATGGGATTTTGTTTAAAATAGCGACAGTTGCAGCACTATTTCAGGAAAGGGAAATGAAGGGAACCCGTGCCAGAGTTTTACACTCTACCTTCTCTCCTCCCTCTGGTTCACAGCTGTCCCCTCCCCTCCATCACCGACAACTTCCCGGGGAATGACCGTCTCTAATCAGTAAAAAAGGGCCAATGCTTCTGGTCTCCTGAAGAGCTTACCTTATGGCTGACCTGAGGTGCTCTGATTCAGCCATGCTGAGGGCTGAATTGGTTTTGTTGAGGATTTGCCATCAGCTGTGTATGAGGCAGTACATCCCGCTGGTTAAGATCATGGACTCTGGAGCCACACTGCTTGCTGCGAATCACAGTTCAACACTTTCAGGACTTTAGGAGATCTTGGGCCTCAATTTCTTCTTTTATAAAACTGGGACTTTGAGGATTAAATTAGCTATTACACATAAAGACCTGAAAACAGTGCCCAGCACATCATAAGCTCTCAAAAGTATACACTACTGACATGCAAAGTCCACATTTTAAGAGCATCTGGCTCCTCTCGCAACATGAAAAGGGGTTGAAAAGGTGACTAAAATGTTCCATGGTGTATTTGTTACCTATTGATGTATAACAGCTTACTCCCAAATTTAACAGCTTAGAACAGAAAAAAAATGGACTGTCTCGCACAGTTTCTGTGGGTCAACCGTTTGGGAGTGGCTAGGGTTAGGTGTTGCAAATCTGGGGGCTCATGTGAAGTGGCAGCCATCGGTCAGGGAGGCAGTCACGGGAAGGGCTGACTGGGGCTGAAGAGTTTGCTTCCAAGATGGCTCAATCACAGACAAGTCAGTGCTGGCTGTTGGCAGGAGGCCTTAGCTCCTTGCCATGCGAATCTCTTCCTAAGACTGCTTGAGTGACCAGTATAAGAGAGTAAGTGATACGAGTGAGAACAAGGCAGAAGCCACTGTGTCTTCTATGACCTAACCTTGGAGGTCACACTCCAGCATTACTGCAACATCCCTTTGGTTACTCAGCTCAGCCCTATTCAATGTGGGGAGGAGAAAACTACACAGTTGCATGAAAACCAGAGGGTGAGACTGACTCAGCACCACCTTGGAGGAGTTGCCACTGATGTGATGGATAGACAGCTCTCATTTATGTTCTAGTGTACCTATTCACCGGTTGTCACTAATGTTTTTTTCCCTCCTTTTCACTTTCATTCTGCTTCAATACATTTCAATTTCCCAGACTGCAATTGGCCTATTTAATAGTATGATTCCAATTCATCTTCTAATGATGATGAACAAGGCCTCCCCAGAGTATGAAGAAAGCTTGCACAGATACCAGGAAGCAGCTAAGCTCTTCCAGGGGAAGGTAAGTCTGGACTGGGAAATACCTTTTTGAATACTCAGCAGCAAGACACTAGAAAAAGGGAGATGGGACCAGGGAAGTGAGATAAATGAGGAAAATACATCAGGTTAAGAGATAACAAAGTGAGAGCTAGGGCATAATAAATCCCATTACTCTGATTTAAAACTTAAGATGTATTTTATACTCTTAAAGATGTGTTTAATCATACCTTCCATTAGCAGTAAGTCTATTTCTTTTTTTTATGCCTTGATGGGTGCAGAGAAAATAGAGACCCAAAGAAACTGAAAATTAAAATCACCTGTTAGTCACGATTTATTTACTCCTTGCTATAAACTCTGAAGTTTTAGACCTCAGGGCTTATTTCTCATCTAAAACACCTGTCAGGTATCTAGTGCCCACTGGATGTTCAATAAATATTTATTTCTTTCCCTTCCCTACTTTGTGCAGTTCTGCTTATGTTACTGAAATAGTAAAACTTCAACCACTTCAAGGCTACTGCATTGAATTAGAGGCCTCGATGACAAGGGCTGTCTGGTAATAAAACAAGCTGACTTTCTGGTTTTCTGGTTTCCCTAGCACTGGAAGTTTTCAGTGTTACTAAACATAAATAACTCTCTAGACTATTATCAAGAAGATTTCCACTTTGGACAGAAGGTTTGACTTAATAATACAAAATAGCTAACAGTTTTCAAGCACTTACTATACGCTAAAAACTGTACTAGAAATATTAATTCCATTCTCTCATTCAATCTCCCCCAACAAAAGCCCATTTTTCCAATGAGAACACCTAATCTCAGGGAAGCTGAGTGATGTACCCAAAGTCACACAGCTAGAAAGTACTACAGGTAACATTTAAAAAGAATTCTCCACATTTAGCCAATAGGCCATACTTTCTCCCTTAGCTAACCCCTAAAGTCTCTTCCAGTTCTACGGTCTTAAAATTAAATAAACCCAATCAAAGGGATAAAAAACCAAAACAATGCAAAATAAGAAGAAATTCATTTTAACTCAATGAAGATTTAAATTGTGTGGCACAGGGCTTCCTGGTGGCGCAGTGGTTGAGAGTCTGCCTGCCGATGCAGGGGACGCGGGTTCGTGCCCCGGTCCGGGAAGATCCCACATGCCGCGGAGCGGCTGGGCCCGTGAACCATGGCCGCTGAGCCTGCGCATCCGGAGCCTGTGCTCCGCGACGGGAGAGGCCACAACAGTGAGAGGCCCACGTACCGCAAAAATAAATAAATAAATAATAAATTGTGTGGCACAGACCCTAAATCCCATCAGTGTAAACTCCAACAATCACAAGGTGTCTCTTCCTCCCCAGAGCCTCAGAGAGATCTTTCTTTTCCAAACTTCTCCAACTGCAGATTCTTTTTATTCTGGTGGACAGTGGTGTGAAGAAAAATGGGAAGGTGATATCATTTTTCAAACTAAAGAAGCCTCAGCTGCCTGCATTGGCAATTTACCAGACTCTGGACGATGTGTGGGATACACTGCCCATAACGGAAGTCTCAGTAGAGCACGTGCAAAACTTTTGTGATGGATTCCTGAAAGGGAAGAGGTTGGTAAGTGTGAGACTACAGGTAAAGCAAGTTGAGGTTTGTTTCCCCTCTTGGTCCCTTTAATTTCCTGTTGAATAAAAATTCTTTGACCTCCAGTGGATTTGATTAAGAGTAAAGGGATAGGAAATGTGCATATAAATACATGCACTCAGCCTCTTCTTTTGCATAATTGATAGAGTATTATACACTATTGTATATCATTGTACAGCTTGACTCTTTTACTTAACGTGAGGTATTTCATATGTGACAAGCTTTCTTATAGTTTATTAACCAACTACACAGAATTTTAATGTATTGATGGGCCATGATTTATTTAACTATTCTCTTATTGATTAGACTGTTTCCAGTTTTTTTTCCAGCTGTTTCTCATCCCCCAATAATATAAACAAAAGTCTGTTTTACCCAAACTTTGTCCACACAATGTGTTCTCAAGCTTTCTGATCTTTATCAATATTAAAGGTGAAAAAATGGTATCAGTGTAAAAAAAGAAAAGAGTAAAGGGATAGGACGATATGGTGGTCAGAGTTGGGATGCTTTTTAAGATGTAGTCATGGGAACAGAACTCCAAAAACAGTTTTGGAAAGGTCTTGCATATTCAAAGGAGCTGAATTTTGGATTTTACCATTCTGTGTACAGCATCAATGGGAAACAAGTAAATTCCATATAAGGAGTTCATGAGATAAAAATTGAAGATGGATTTAGGACTTTCAGGAGGAATTAAATAGCTCAAATTGCTAATCTCAGAGTTCAAAAACGAGAGTGGACTCCAAATCTGAATATCAGTCTCATGGTGTTTTTCAGAGAGAAAATCATGAATCAGAAGAAAAGATGTCAAAGATGGAACTCTGATTTCTCCCTGCTTCTTCTGCGTAGGACCAAGTAGCTACTTTATACCGAATAAAAAGGGGTAACCCAAACCTCAGAGACAGTAAACAGGATCACCAGACTTTACACATATACATACATGCACAAACACACACACACACACACACACACACACACACACACGCACACAGCTCCAGTTTGTTCCTTAAAGTCTCATTGACTCTACTTTCCCTTTCTTTTAAATTTTACCCTTCCGATTTTCTCTTCTGCATTCATACTGAGTAGGCCCATGCACTGTCATACATACCACTGGATGGAGGCTGTATGAGAAATACTGCACTACTGCTATGAAGGGGCAACATTCCTAGAGGGAGATTGTTCTGGTGTGTCATTTGATATTGAATTCATATACTGCACGCGACTTACACACAACCTCTTGTAGGGTTGCCTAAGGGTTGAAACTCTGCTTTCCTCATAAGCCCATGTCCCTCTCTGACTCAGGGTCAAGGACAAGAAGATGGTTTTAAATGCCTTTCTGAAATAGTCTTTTTGCCAGAAGTCAAATGATATTTCCAAGTCTCTGAACTCAACAGAAACAGACCGTGTAAAAACTCTATTCTTGTTTCAAGTTCCTAACTCCCCATATAAACCAACAGCTGCATGATAAATAAAAGGCCATCATGTTATAGGAAAAGACTGGCATCTCTTTGCAGACCAAATCCCTTATAAATATCCCGCCACCCAACTCAGCAGAATGGACCTCCCCCTTTGGTATCTACTGTTAGAGTCAGGCCATGAGCCACTAATGTGTTATCGTTCACTGTGGGTGGGATGGGAGCTGGTAGAGACCATCTTGCATGAGGATTGATATAAACGTGGCAGAGGAGCTATGGGAATCAAATTAGGTAAAAGGTTGGAGAAGGGGTAGGAAGGGGGAGCTTGGCCCCAGGGGCGAGCTGGGGCTGGCTAAACGTGGATTATTGCAGGTGAAGTGTGCAATCCAGCCCTTGTGGAATAGAGGGAGAGTTTGGCTGAGTGTCTCTGGCCCACAGGCTGTTACTGTGAACGCACAGATGAGACATTGTTCCCAGGAGGCCCTTGGCTCCAAAGCAAAGTACCTAAGTGCTGAAGAGCTGAAAAACTACAGTGTATACCTAAGGACTGGTCCAAGTGGGGAACAGAGACTGAAAGACTTAGTTGTTCCTTCCTAGGGAGAAATCTCCATGGCCACTGAGCTGGGAGTCAGCTGCTGGCATGGACTCTGTGAAAGCAGCTGTGTACGGTACACCCCTCAGCAACACGAGACCAGTAGATTCTGAGAAGCCCATCCCATCCATCCACAGGTCTACTGAAAACCACCCAAACAGTCTCCTGCTTTAAGGCTGAAAAATATTCCTGGGATAGGCACATCCCAGAAGCCTCCCTTTGATACTGCAAACGAGAGCTCTTGACATTTACAGTCAGGAAATTCTTCCTGATATCCAGCTGAGGTCCAGTAGCCACACAAGCTTGTTTCTTCTTACCTGTACTGAGTGGAAATTCTTAACAGCTGCCAATCACCATCACTAAATGGTACCTTTAACTCCTTGCTGGTTGGTCTTAAGCCCTCTTATCTAATCTTCTTTCCTCCATACTCATAATCCAAACTTTTCACCTTTTTAAAAAATTTCCAAGTCATTTGATTGACTTTATTATTTTCTCTCTTCCCTCTTTTTCAAAGTTCCCTCTTTCTTTGTTTAAAATAATGGGATTCCAGACTATCGTAGGAATTTGGTAAACGCTAAAACATAAATTCCCATGAGCTATATTTTATTCAATATTGAGTTAATTTTTCAAATATTTTACTTGAAGTCTTCCCCCTAATAACTATGGTCACCACTGACCATAGGTCTTACATTTTTACAGTGTATTTTTCTGCTTGATTACCTTCAAATAGCGATTTTACTATACATAGTACTTTGTATGTGCCTTTTTATCTTTATGGTATTTAATTTAATTATTCCTTCTCAGTTTATGTTTCTCCAGAACTGAAAGCTATTTTTGTCTGTCTTCTTCACAGTCAATCTCGTTCTTTGTACAGGAGTTATGACCAAAGAATAGAACTTCTTTCAAAAGAAGAGATTTATAAAAGTTCTCATTCATTCACTAAAGATCACACTTAGTATTATAAACTTCTGTCATCTCTAGATCTTCTCTGTCTTTGAGTAATATCTTCCTAAGACTCTAGATTCATTTTCCCAAGGCCATATTATTGTTGAAATATCTAGATATATCACAGCTATTTTTCATTGTGGAGTCATTTATTGGTCCTAGCTGGCAAGACTGCCATACTTTTTTCCTTAGAGGATGAAGGAAGTGGTGATGTTATACAATAGAACTTTGTAAAATCTATTAGAAGGTTTGGAAGACTACAACAGAAGGCAGGAGTGGGAGGAGGGCATGAGTCAGAGCAATGCCAGGAAAGTTTGTATTTGAGTCTCACCTCTTCTGTGCCTGTGGCTTTGTGACCATGGAAAAAACACTTTCTATCTTAGAACTTCAGTTCACTGAAGATAATACAATAATAATTCATAGGAGTTTTTGAGATCCCAGAGTGATAATACATATTAAGTAAGTTTTTCATTTCTTTTATTTTTTGGTTTAATGCTACCCTGTCTTCTCTGGGTAATGGTCATTTCTCCAGCTGTCAGAACTTATGGCAAAGGAAAGGCTTCCTTCAGGAGAAGTAGTTGAAATAACTTTTAAAGTTTTGTGTTTTTGTTAATCAATCAAACATGGAGGGGCTGGGAGTTGAACCCATGGCCTCATGTATGCTAAGCATGTGCTCTACCACTGAGCTACACTCCCTCCTTCTTTGAAATAATTTTTTTTATGTAGGCTTTATTATTATCCATGTATGGTGAAGCCAACAGATCAGGAGATGATTGCCATTGAAAAGATAGTTTGTTACTCACAGTTCCCAAGAGGAGGGCACATGCCATGTCACAAAGGGCCACATGGGGAAACACCAGCATTGGTCAGGAGACAGAAGAAACAAGGAGGAAATATGGGCAAGAGCCTTCATTGTGGCTTTTGTGGGAAGGAACAGTCAAGGCAGGGTAAGCAGGATTGGCTGGTTTGAATAATTTCAGCAGACTCTGGGCCATAGAAGCTGTCCCTGGTTGCCCCGAACATGACCCTGGTGTTATTAGGGCAAATGGATTTTGTCCCAGAGTGTAAGAGCCTTGTGAGAGTTCAGTAAAGGAGGTGGTATGGGTACAGAATATGGGCTTGTTAATTTGCATGTGAAAGAAACTCTAGCAGATGAGTTGTTTACTACCTCTAGAATTGGCTAGCTCTGGGAGGAGCAATCTCTCCAGGGTCAGCAAGGCCCCAGATGTCAAAGCGTCAGAAACATACGGTTAATACAATCCTCTCACACTCACCTGTCGTGAGATTTGTCTCCCAACTCACCTAGTTTGGTCATGCTACAAAGGAAGGCATACTGTCTTTATCAGGCCCTTATTAATACACGTATACCTTGGGTGTGGAGGGATAAGATGGGTACCAAGTGGTGCATTATTAGAGAACAGTTCATTTATTCATATATTCATTCATTCATTTAAATACTTACTAATCAACTACAAGGATGTCAGGCAAAGCTGCCTCCTAAGAGAGAAAATTTGGCCTTGGGTGATGAGCTATAGAACAGGGAAGTTTCAGTTGTAGTGACAACAGGCAGCATGGAAGCCATCAGACTGATTCAGAGAACTTTAGGACAGAGAAAGCTGGATAAAGGAGAAGGGGGTGCTGTGGAGAGGGATGGATGGGAGGCTGGCAGTGGGCTGAGGAGCCCCGGAGTTGGAGAAGAGGAACAACAAAGGGACAGAGCCTACCACAAAAGGGGAGAGGCTCATCATGGACAAACTTTACTTCACAACTGAGTTTGGAACCAGTCCTATTTATTTCACCTTTCTGGAAGGATCTGGTTTCCCAAGCAAGGAAAATAGAACAGGAAGTGGGATATATCTGACGCATGCTCCTAATTACAGCACTTTTACATACAGAGACCTAAGAATAGAAAAAGAAGGATGTTTAAAACTTCTTTTGAGTTTTGAACCTTTGAAGAAACGGTACTCAAGAAATCAAAGAAACAAATGAATTTTAAAATCATACCTTTGTAAACAAGCATGAGATTCACCCTCATTCAAATCATTTCCAAGATAGGCCAGGGTGTCATTCTTTTTCTTTCCATTCTGCAACCATTTCTGTGAGCTTCACAGTGAAATATCTGAGTGACTCTAGGAGCAGAAGGTAAGGGTGAGTGAAGGATGAGGGGGTTAAGCTACATGTATAGGTTCTGAAAAATTGTGTGGAATCCAGACTTTAATGTGTCGTTGTCCAAACAGTTGCACTAAGTCTTAATAGCAGGATTCAATTTCTACATTAGACCTACTAGTCTTAATACAGTAACATGGTTTTAGCCTGGGCTTGAGGAAGAAAAAATAGATGAGATTTGACATAATTCCAGCTGTAGTGAAGTAAGAATTTAAAAATTAACAAATATGTAGTGTTGAACTTACCTGGTGGCACAGTGGTTAAGAATCCTCCTGCCAATGCAGGGGACATGGTTCAAGCCCTGGTCCAGGAAGATCCCACATCCTGGGAAGCAACTAAGCCTGTGCACCACAACTTATGAGCCTGCACTCTAGAGCCCATGAGCCACAACTATGGAGCCCTCGTGCCACAACTACTGAAGCCCATGCACATCGAGCCCGTGCTCCAAAGCAAGAGAAGCCACCTCAGTGAGAAGCCCGCGCACCACAACAAAGAGTAGCCCCTGCTCTCCGCAACTAGAGAAAGCCCGCGCGCAGCAATGAAGACCCAACACAGCCAAAAATAAACAAATAAATGAATTAATTAATTTAAAATGTAGTGTTACAGGTCATGTTTCCCAGAAAGAAGACTCTGAGACTGAATTTCCTTGCAGAAAGTTTATTGGGGGGTGTTCTTAGGACCTGTGAGGAAATGAAGAAAGTAGGATTGGGCAGAAGGAAAAGCTGGGATGTGATCTAGTCACACAATATCCAGATCATCCCATGGGGCTATTTGGTGCTGAAATGTCCTTGCAGAATTATCCCAAATTGGAGAATGGGGGTGGGGCCTTTATACCCTGATGTTGATCATTTGATGCAAGCCACACACAGGAAAGGGTGTGATTGTGGGCAAGGTGACTCTCCTTAGCAGAGGACAATCTCTGGGTTTGAAGTTAGTGAGTGGGAATTCTGCTGAGAACTGTCATCTGTCAACACACCCAGCAGCTGGGCTGCTATAGTCTGAGTGTTTGTGTGACCCCAGGATTCAAATATTAAATTCCAACACCCAGTGTGATTAGGTATTAGGAGATGGGCTCTTTGGGAGATGATTAAGTCAGGAGAGTGGAACCCTTGTGAATGGGATTAGTGCCTTTATAAGAGATCCCAGAGAGTTTCCTTCCCCTTCCACTATGTGAGGATACAATTAGAAGTTTGCCACCCAGAAGAGGACCCTCACTCAACCATACTGGCACCCTGGTCTCAGACTTCCAGCCTCCAGAACCATGAGATATAAATTTCTGTTGTTTATAAGCCACTCAGTCTGTGGTATTTTGTTATCGCAGCCTGAATGGACTCAGACATACGGGAAGAGTGCTTCTGATCTAAAGAAGTTGGGGGTGATCTGCTCACCACAGTATCTTCTTTCAGGCTACCATAATCATTGTACCAGTGCTATGCAAAAGAATGAGGAAATAATAAATTTGTTTTATCAAATAAAATATATAGCTACTTCACTGAATTGGGATTGGGGGTGAATGTTTGCTTATGTTATCTTCAGAAGAAGGGTTAGAGCAGGCTTCCAGTGACTTGTTCTCACAGTCACTCAGCCATTCATCCTTTCATCAAGCATTTATTGTGTCTCCCATGCAGCGAAGATGTTTCAGGAAACAGACTAGACCCCATATGTTGACTTCACCCCTTCCCATCCCCAGCCATCTGGTTTTCCAGTAGAGGACAAATATGAAGTTAACTGGGAATTTGGTCTGTTGGTTCTCAAACTTGAGAGCTCCCCAGGTGAAATCTAAAATTGGCCCCTGCACACTAAGAGCAAGGAGAGACAGAAGAAAGAGAGCACTCCAGGTCAGTAGGTGACGGTTTTAATCAGCAAGGGATATTCATCCAAGGCTTGTTTAGGTGGCCGAGAGACTAGTAGATCTCTGTACCTGCCCACCAGAATCTTAAAAGTTTATACAGAGATCTTAACAGGGTTCAGTCATGTATACTGTCCAGATGGCCTCAACAACACGTTACTCTCTCAAGGCCGTGTCCTTGAAATAGCTCCAGCCATGAGAACAGTGGGCAGAACGTACATCCTAAGGACAGGGGAGTGAGTGAGGAGCCTCCAGTTGCCCAGGTCCAGCTCACAGGTCAATGTCCTCTCGATGACGCCTTCCAACATGGTCTGAATTTCTAATGTACTCAGTAAGTATTCAAATATTTTAAAGATGATGATGATGTATACTCAAAAAAGGGAAAGCGAAGACTTGAATAGTAATTTGTGAGTGAGCAAAAACTAGCATTAGATTTAATTCTCAATTCTGACCATACTGCTTATTTATACCAACTCAATTTCATAAACATTATCATATCACTTATTAAATATCTTTTCCCTTATGTTCAGAGTCAATGGTGCCTTACCTTCCTGTCGCCACTTCCTGCTCCTCATTCCCCCTCTGGTATGTTCACTTTCTTGTTAATAATTACCAACCCTGATGTCCATCCTTTATGACTTTCCTACAATTCATGGTCTCTGTCTCTACTCCTCCCTCTATCTTTACCTCTTCCTAGGATGTTGCTCCGGGTGATGACATGGGAGAGATGTTGAGGCAGGTTGAGTTAGTAGGAGGGGATAGCACAAAGGGGCATAGTCAGGGAACGAAGTATCCAGGAAGAAGCAGATACATACTGAACAGTATATTGAAAGTTCTGGCCTGGTCCTCCACTCTCCACTTTTATCACCATGATCATGAGAATCTTACTGGTCCCAGAGGGCACTCCACTGCACTTAGGCAAACAAACATGCCACAGAATAAAAATGGGAAATAATTACTTGGATTGACTCATTCCACTCACTCCACCTGCTCTTTTCCCTTCACACCACTAGTAATATACCAGGGCTGGAGAGGGGAAGAGGCTAAGTCAGTCAGTAAGTGGAAATGTTAGGTGTTTGTGGGCAGGCAGGTGGTTTGTGGTAAGGTAATTACATGATTGTGAAATGCAAGAATGGTTATTCGCCAATGATAGGATGTTGATTTGTAAGGCAAGGGCTAAAGGGTCAGAGAACTATTGCTGTGTTGGGGCCAGCTAGTATTTGGAAAAGGATGGCAGTCAGTGAGGTTGAGGCTGGATATAATTATGGAAGCTAGACCAGGTGTTAAAATGGCAACTTACTAAGGGTGACAGTTTTAGAATTGTCATCAACTTATGACCCTCTATTTCTCCTTCCACCGTCTCATTTTCCAATTTGCTAAATTACAAAATATTCAAGTTCATCAGCGTTTCCTCAGGGAGAAAGTCACCATTTTCTAATTGTGTGATTCTGGTTACATTTTAGTATCTTAGCAAAAGCCATTTCCGAAAAGTCACAAACACAATTTTCACATAGTTTTCAAGACATCCGGTTTTAAACACAACTTTCTCAAGTTCCAAGAAGAGATAAAATTTTAAGAATAAACTTAAAAGGATTTGGTTGCTAGATAAGTAAAGAATGAATGAGGAAAGATGTGATAACCATCAAGCAAGATCTTAAAAGGGATGCATTTAGAACAGACCATATAATAGTTACAGCTCTTAGTCACCAAAAATGGAATAGGACCCAAACCACAGCAAAGGCTCTTTCATTTGTGAAGCCAATATTAATTTCTCAGGCACCTCCACAAATTCTTGACCATGTTTCAATTTATCCTTAAATAAACAGATACTCAAAAATCCAACAAGATAAAAGATTTCATTTTTTTTCTTCCTATGGAGAGATCGAGCCTTTAAGATCTGATCGAAGTGGTCACAGTTGTATGAAAGGGAAGAAACTCCAAGGGAATAGGAATCTCGTTAAGGAAAAAGTCACCTCTCCAAGCAGCTGTGCCTTCCATCAGAGTTACTCCTCTGCTCAGCTCTTAAAAGACTGTCATGGGTTTTGTTTTTAAGACATCTAGTCTTTTATCATCTGTCACAGTAAAATGATTTTCCACTAGAAGGGTTGGGCATGGACTGTCCACAAAGAAGCATGTGAAAGGATCTGTCTCTTTTAGTGTAGACATGGAAAGTTAAATTTTACAATAACAAAGTCCAAAAAAGAAGTGACTCTTAAGAATCCAAACGCTCTTTAAAATTAGCCCAACATATTGGACAAATTAACCAGAAGCATCTTTTGTGAAAATGAGCATAGGAGCATACGTACCTTCCAGTCTTCCTTTATCAGACACTTTTCTAATTCATATTAATGGGAGGGAATGGTGGGAAAGAGGCCTGCTGTTAGGAAAACTGAGGTGAGAGAGGAGACATTTGGGTCTGAATCTGGACTTGCCCATTAAATTCAGCTTGTCATCTTGAGAACATCTCTTGGTCTCATTTTCCCTGCATGTAAAATGGAGTTCATCGTAACCTTCTATCTCCTTACAAGTATACAGTCGGGATAAAATGAGATGAAGAATGGAAAGCATTCTGAGATATAAAAATACACATTGACTTTGGCCCGGACTAAGAAACTCCAGTGAACTAGTCCTGCACAAACACGCACACACCCTTGTCCAGATGCACCATAAAAGGCAGGCTCGAATGGCTGAGAAGTAGAGGGGAGAAAACAGGAGAATCCTTAAACGCAGAGTCTATCAATTAATAAAGAGTTGACTCAGAATGTGCGCTCACCTGTGTGCAAACTGAATTGTTCCCACATTGGGTTTTCAACCCAGAAGAGCCCAAACGGAAAATCCCCCTTTGTAGGTACTGTCTGGTAACTGTGTGATGTATTGTTTGATCCCATGCTCAGAAGGGGAAGACATCTTACTTCTCTGAGTCCCAGTTTCCGCCACGCAAAATAAGGTGGCGGGAGGGCTTCCCTGGTGGCGCAGTGGTTGAGTGTCCGCCTGCCGATGCAGGGGACACGGGTTCGTGCCCCGGTCCAGGAAGATCCCACATGCCGCAGAGCGGCTGGGCCCGTGAGCCATGGCCGCTGAGCCTGCGCGTCCGGAGCCTGTGCTCCGCAACGGGAGAGGCCACAACAGTGAGAGGCCCGCAGACCGCAAAAATAAAATAAAATAAAATAAGGTGGTGGGAAAAGTGATTGTAAGGGTTCCTTGAACTAACATTTTCAGTTTTGAAAATTGAAGGAAAAGGAGGGCAGAACCGACAGACTATCTAGTTCCTGTCCGGGGCGCCAGGACAGACATATTGCCTCCCTATCGTCCCCTCAGAATGAAACTAACTTTGGTTCAGTTCATTCCAGCACAGCCTTAATCTACCACTGGTTTGTAAATCAATCATTAGACTAGACTCAAAAGCAGCTGATTCTATTTCTGTCTGAGTCTCAATGCCAAAATTCAATGCCTAGTTTGTTTGGTTTTAATAAATTTATTCCGTGTTGCAAACATTGCGCAAAATGGAAAAAAGTCTAGAGTGGTCTGAGTTCAGGAAGTGAGGGCAGGGCTTCTTTATGAAAAATAAACATCCTCCTCCTTGTTTCCTTTTCACTCTTTTCTCGCAAATCTGCTCGCTCAAAGCCCTTGGAATCCAAAGCTCCAACATTGCCTCAGATCCATGTAGATCACCTCTGTGAATAATAAAGCCAAGAATATATGAAGTTCCTAAAGGCAGCTGACAGTCATACAAGCTGCACATGACAAAAAAAAAAACGAATTACCTGAACCCTAGTAGGATCCTTTATCCTCCTTTTATAAAAGTTGGTGCATTAATCCCCGTGAAGGAGACATGTTTTGTCTGAATCTTGCCTTCCATGTTTTTTGGCACTCACTGCCCTTCTAGTGTTAACTAAGGATTTAACCTTTATCACTTCCTGTCCCACCACGGTATTCAGACCTATAACTAAATCCAGGATTGAGTCTGTTTTCAGCTCTCTCTCTTCCACCTTTAAGGGTTTTCATTTCCTTTTGGGGTCTGCTCCTTTTTGTTTCTCCTCAGGAGATTTTGTGAAGTGCTATTAAAATATAGGGGTTTCTGATTAGTGAAGCACACAAGTGACCCAGAGAAGGAACCACACTAATATTAATTCTAGTTCAACAAACACTTGGAAGGGCCTGGTAGGAGGGAGTATAACATGGGGTTAAGCACACAGCCTCTGGAGTCAGACAGCCTGATCCTACTACTTATTAATGGTGTAATAAAAGCATGAACTTTCTCAAGGTTACTGATTTCTCTGTGCCTCAGTTTCTACAATGTAAAATGGGAATAATAACAGAACTAACTTCCTAGCTGAGGATTAAATGAAATAACACGAGTTAAGGGCTTGACACAGAGCAAGCACTGATTGTCATACTTGAGAAATATTCCAGAGTAAGCAGATGTCACACACTTCACAAACTTTCTTTGTTTTTCCTTTCTTTCCCTGGTTTGTGCTATGTACTAGCTGTTCATTTTACCTAGAATGCCCACCGCACCTTCCCTGTGGGCGGCCCCTCATCAAGTCATCAAGGGCCCCAGTCAAATGGGTCTCTCTGGGCTCCCCTAGCACACGGTACAGGCCCTGAATAATACAGCATTGATCACATACTACTGCCATAATTTATTATATATTATATATATATATAATTTTTAAAATATATTTCTTATATATGGTATATTATATATATATATACATCTTTACAAAGCATATAGCACACACTGAGAACTCAGTACATAGTTTTGATCCCTGGGATACATCCCTAAACCTGTTTTCAATAGTTTCTTTCCACCACCATGTTTATGCTGACCTGATAATGTACGAGCACATGACCATGACCGTCAGAAGACTCAGAGCTGTCTGGGGCACACAGATTAGCTTGGTTTCTTCCAAGAATAAATTTGCTGGAATCTATTGGTTTTCTACTCTAAGAAACTGTATGTATGTTCCCCCACCCCCCATAGGAAGGCCACACAAATTAGCAGCCCCAGCTGAACAAATTAACTTTTTGGAATTTAGCTAGTTACCTAAAGAGCCTTTGGAAATTTTTCAGATTAGACCAGGGATTTACTGATAGAAAAATACATCAGGGAGATAGGAAGTAGGATTGAAAACTCACTTTTAAAAATAAATGAGTGTTTATGAACAAGTAAAAGGACAAAGAATAGTGAAGGCATAAAAGAAAGAAGAAGAAAACCAAAAAAAAAAAAAAAAGAAAGAAACTGAAGCTTTTCTCATTTGAAATGAGGAGGCACAAAATGTGGGTCTCTCTCTCTCTCTCTGGCTCCTGTGAAGGCTGGCTCTGGAGATGGCCACAGAAGCTCTAGGAGATGAGGGACATAAACTATGTAATCAAGGATTCAGATTAATCAAGTCGACAACTATTCCAAGACAGCCTGGAGTAGAGGAGAGAACTCAAACCTGAGCTCTGATCTCAGCCTCAACATTTACTGGTTCAACCTCTGAGCAAATTAGCCTTTCTAAACCCAAAATGGAGATAACATGCATATCTGGAAGGGTTTTATGAAAATTAGAAATAAAAAAGGTGAAATATCTGGAATATATTTTGGACTTCATAAATAATAGATATTATTTTTCTTAAAAAGTGTATGAGGCAATGTAAGTAAAACATGCTTCCTAACCCACAATAAGTATATGATGCATTAAATTTAATGTACTAAAACATCTTCAGTAATTATTTCCTGAAAATAGCAATTTCTCAGTAGCAAAAGAAGAGAAAAGCTCACTGAAAGTTCTGGGGAAAAGTGGGCAAAATTCTTTAAGGCACATAAAAGATGGCAACATCTACCTCCTAAAACAAACATACTATTATGACTTGGCATTTTTATTAGGAAATAGATTTTCACCCAAGTAGACTTTTGCCCACTAGTTCTCAGGCCAATTAAATATTGTATCAATGGTTACACAAGATATAGGACCTGAGCTGGTCCACAGAAAATAGAAAGGATTTAGGTAGGCAAAGGGAGAGGGGAGCAATCCAAAAGAAAGGAGGCGTGTGATGCAAAAGGACCCAGGTGTCTGAGATGATCCTGAGCTTTGAAATGCCCCCATCCTCCCAGCCCCAATAAAAGAAACTCCTACACCCTTGCTTATTCACAACTACATTCTGGACCTTTTTCCATATTCTTGTCTCCTTGCACTAGGTTAGGAGACCTATTACTGATCTCTTAATTTCTGGCCACATTTCCTGTCTACACATCCCTAAACTCTACCCTAGGACCCAAGGTATAATACATTGTCCCTCTGGTTTTACCCCTTGACTTCCTTTCCTTGCTAATAATTTGAACTTGGTGTCTTTTTCTGGTCCTTCCAGATGACTGTTCAGCCTGATCCCATGGGGCTATTAGAGCTAAGGTTCTTGCCAAGTCCTTGGTCCCTAGAGAGGGGATGGAAAAAGACACGAAAAATACAAGATCTTTGTAAATTAATTTGACTGAGGCAGTATTTGGGAAGGTGAGTGGTTAAAAACTTTGGCAAAATTACCGAGTTCTTTCCATGTTGCCTGTCTTATAAAACACTTCGTGTTAGCCAAATTATATTAGCTGTGAAGTCCCATGGCCTACCAAAGGCTAAGTGACAGACTGAAACTTTGGGTCTGAGGTTATGTTGTCACTGAACTATGGTAGCCAAAGTCATCCCCTCCAGATTGGGAAGGGCTTTCTCTTGTCTTCTTAAAGGAGAGTGTAGAAGTAGTTATGGCCAGAGTCATGGTTCTTACAACAAACTCAATTATAAGCCATCATTATAAAAGTGATTTAGCAATACTTTCTGGGTGACTTGGTCAAACAACAAATGCGTATTGATCGCCTACTCTGAGCAAATCATCCCAGTGAGCTTATTTGGTTTAAATTCACTATGTATAACTCAATTTTGTTGAGATTGTGCAATATATTGTTTGGTTTTAGTATTATTACTATCATTATTTGGCTTATTATTGTTCCTGGTAAAGGAGTTGAAAAATAGTAAGCAAAAGGAAATGACAGTCGCTTACCCCTAAGGACTCATCCCCTTCATCCATCCCTGAGTACCAAGCCGTTCCTTCTGTGGAGGAAGACAGGTGGGAACCTGTTTAGGAAAAGGTATATTTTCATTTATTTTGAAAAATAAATGTAACCAGTTTATTTGCATGGGCTGATGACCCTCAGATTTGTATTTCCAGTTCAAATCAGACACTGAACACCAACCACTTTCTCTATATTTCTACCTAGATATCACAAAAGCACCTCAACTCACCATATCCATTTTGATTTCTCCCACAAACTACAAACTGCTGTAAATTAGCACCGATTGCGCAAAGCAGAAGCAAAGGAGCCGTCTCTGACACCACACCTTTACCTCTGCATTCATTGTTTCAACATCACCTTCGAAAAGACTTTCATATCCCTCTTCCTTTTCAACATCGTCTTTGTTTAAGCTCCCATCACTCTAGCACATGGACTACAACAATGGCCCCCCAAATTGATCTCCCTGTGTTAACTCTTACCTCTTTCCAATCTGTTCTCTTCACTGCAGCCAAACTCATTTTTTTTAAACACAATATAATTATATCACTCTTCTCCTTCTTAAACTTTTTCAGTGGTTTTCAATTACCTTTAAGGTTCAAAGAAGTTAGATCTTTGGCATTTTCACATGGTCCTGCCTAATTCCCCAACCTGGTCTTATGTCGTTTTTTTTTTTTTTTTTCAGTTTTATTGAGGTACGATTGACAAATAAAAATTGTATATATTTAGGTTATACAATATGATTTTTTAAGGTATATAATGTGTGAAGTGATTACAATAGTCAAGTTAATTAACTCACTTATCACCTCACATAGTTACCTTTTGTGTGGTGTGTGTGTGTGTGTGTGTGTGTGTGTGTGTGTGTGTAATGAGAACACTTAAGATCTTGTGCCTTTAAAAACACAAAGCCTGGGCTTCCCTGGTGGCGCAGTGGTTGAGAGTCCGCCGGCCGATGCAGAGGACACGGGTTCGTGCCCCGGTCCGGGAAGATCCCACATGATGCGGAGCGGCTGGGCCTGTGAGCCATGGCCGCTGAGCCTGCGCGTCCGGAGCCTGTGCTCCGCAACGGGAGAGGCCACAACAGTGAGAGGCCCGCGTACCGCCAAAAAACAAAAAAACCGACGAAGCCTAATTGCACCTTAAAACTTGTATTGAGCCTGTAAGACTCTTTCTCTTCCTGTTCTTACTACCCCCTTTATACATTTAACTCTTTTTATACCTCAAATTGCAGATCAAATATTCTTCTTCAAGAAATTTTTTCCTAACCCGCTAAACTAAGCCTGGATCCTCTGTCATGTACTTTCTCAACTCACTGTACTTTTCCTTCATTATATATATATATTTATATTTTTAATGTGTCTCTCTCTGAGAGAACACATATTATTAGACTTCTTTTTAAAAATCTATTTTAATAGTCTGTATGTTAATTGGTGAGTTTGGCCCATTTACATTAACTAGAATTACCATCTTATTAAGACTATTTTCTACAGCACAAAACTTTTTACATAACTAAGACTTTCTCACAGTATTTATAATTATTTGTTTATATATCATCCTCTCTATAGAGTATAATTTTCTTGAGGACAGATATGAATTCCAATTAATACAGTATCTGCACAGAAAGGCAAATATCATATGATATCGCTTATATGTGGAATCTAAACAAAGGGCACAAATGAACTTATTTACAAAACAGAAGCAGAGTCACGGATGTAGAAAAGCTTATGGTTATGAGGGGGTAAGTGGGTGAGGGATAAACTGGGAGATTGGGACTGACATATACACACTACTATCATGTATAAAATAGGTAACTAATAAGAACCTGCTGTATAGCACAGGAAACTCTACTCAATACTCTGTAAGGGCCTATATGGGAAAAGAATCTAAACAAACAAAAGAAAGAGTGGATATATGTATAACTGATTCACTTTGCTGTACACCTGAAACTAACACAATACTGTAAATCAACTATACTCCAATAAAAATTTTTTTTAAAAAGTTAACAAGAGAAAATCAAAAGAAAAAAACAGTATCTGGAATAAAGTAAGTAGTAGTTTAAAAGTCTTGTAGAAATCAATTTTCTCTGCAAAGTAAAGGAGCTGTTACAGTGGAGGATTACTGGACTGAATGTCAATATTATGAGGTAGTATGAGTGTGTTTCATGTTTGGTAATTGCAATCATTGTTGCTTTTCTTGTGGTCATCCATTTACAATGCTTGGTGTCAGTTTATTTATCTCTTGTAAAAATAAAATACAGTGTGTGTGTGTGTGTGTGTGTGTGTGTGTGTGAAAAAAAAATAGTCCCGTAGAAAAATTAGCAAATGAATGAATTATCATTATTGTTCTTAGAAACTGCCTTGTCAGTAATATGTTAACTTGTTTTTATAAATTCTATCTAGCAAATAATTATTAAGTGCTTACTATTTGCCAAGCAATGCATCATGTGTTATATTAGAATACAGATATTATGTATATTAGAATACATAATCTTCACTCTTTAGATACTTATAATCTAATATAAATGATATATAATCCAATACAAATTATATCTACACTCACATATAAACATGCACACAGAGAACTGTTTGAAGTCAGGTAAAACCCAAGGCATCCAAGCCATGATATCTTTTTGGAAAAGTCAGTTGACAGTTCCAAGCGTCCCCATAAGAACTTTATAAAGATAAACTATATTCTCTTTATCAAAATAATATTTTAGACTATATTTTGTATTGACATACATTTATTATGGATTTTTATTATAGACTTGCTCAGTTGTTTGCATACTTTTTATCCTAAAAGAAGAATACTAAGAATTGCTTCTTTTGTATGCATATATTCTATTTTTTTAATCAATTTTTGTGCATGTCACTAGTGGGAATTTTTTCTTTAAAGTATCATTTAAGTCCTAGATTAGATAGTTTAAATAATAAGTTATATGCCATGGCCTGTATAAATTTATTTAGATATTCACTGAAATGCTCCAGTATCTTTTCCTTTCTTGAGCTTTTTTTTTTCAGAACATTCAAAATGCCTGAGGGTTCTTTAACTGCCCTTGTTTGAATAATTAATTCTAATCTTACACGATATGGAAATCAACCCTACAAGCCAGGCTTGCCAAATCTCTTCATGGCAGTCCATGTGGTTGCTTTCTTTTCGTGCAACAGAAAGACACGCTGGCATGAGGAGCAGTGAGTCCGTTTTTTTACTTCTCCTTGAGCACACACAGGAAAAATCTCAGCCAGAGGAACTGTGCCTGGCCCTCAAAGGGGTGAGTTTAGGTACAAAGCACAATATGAAGACCAAGTGTAAGGCTGAGATGTAAGGCTGAGAAGTCCAAGTTAAAGTTGCCAACTGACCTCCAATTGTTGCAGGAACATTTTTACTTTTGCACCATTGTCCATTTGATTTATTCCTGGCACCAACATATTAAGTATTTAAGCCCTGCTCTTCTCAGGATTCCACGGTATAGAGAACAGCCAATATCTGTATTCGAGTTATTTCTCGTTCCCAAGAATCTTTGGCTTCAAAATGTGTATCTCCACAAATCCTCCACCTCTGGCTGCTGACCTTGTGAGAAAGTTCATATGTCATCTGAAGACTGAAATTCATTCCAAGAAATACAGCACAACTTCTGGGAAAGGTGAAAATGGCACAAAATTTTCTTCCTTTCAGCTATTCAGCAAATGTTCAGTGAGCGTAAAAAAAATTGCACGTAGAGAGAGAGGAGATAGCCTTAGTCTCTCTTTTTTGTGAATGAACTTTTTGTATATTACTTCTAGATAAGACATTCACATTTTTCCTTTTCTAACAAAAATTGTGCTTTGTTTTAAGATAGTTGGCATAGATGAGAGGCTTGTTTTGGTGAACCAGAAAAAAAGCGAAGACAAGAAAGAAATGAAACTGTTTAATAAATATTATTCATTTTTTAACTTAATGAAAAAAGTAGTTAATTTAATTATTTAATTAATGATGGCCTTTTGGCCATCTTCCTATATTCTTGTTTTCTGTCCATTGAAATTCTTTTTTTTATATAAATTGATTGATTGATTGATTGATTGATTTTTTTTTTTTTTTTTTGGCTGTGTTGAGTCTTCGTTGCTGCACATGGGCTTTCTCTAGTTGCGAGTGAGGGCTACTCTTCGTGGTGGTGTGCGGGCTTCTCATTGCGGTGGCTTCTCTTGTTGCAGAGCACAGGCTCAAAGCATGTGAGCTTCATTAGTTGTGGCCCACGGGCTCATTAGTTGTGGCTCACGGGTTCTAGGGCACAGGCTCAGTAGTTGTGGCGCACAGGCTTAGTTGCTCTGCAGCATGCGGCATCTTCCCAGACCAGGCTCAAACCCATGTCCCCTGCTTTGGCAGGCGGATTCTCAACCACTGAGCCACCAGGGAAGCCCCACTGAAATTCTTATATCTGTAATCTGCAAACGTTTGGTGCTGTACATGGAGTCAGTTTCTTTCTATGACCTCAACTTGTATATACAGGTTCACTCCAGCAGATCCATGTGTAAAAATCTACACGGAAAGAAAAACCCGCAAGGGGAAAATTTACATCCCACACACAGTAAGGGAACATTTCTTGTTTTACTCTTCCAGAGGAATTCTTGCTACTCAAGTGATTTTCTTTGAAGAGAAAGGACAGTTTTTCCTGTACTTACACTATAATTTGATTTTACAATGTTATCATCTGAAAACTTTTCAGGAACATTGCTACTTCACAAAGTGGATAATCAGCTAATTTAATAGTTGGATTACCATATAAGCCAAAGGTAGAAAAAATACAAGTGAAATAGTATTTTTCCCTTCTTTGAGCATACTTATAATTATTTTGTGTTTCAGATTATAGCAATTTCCTATCTTCGCAAGGAATTAAATTTATCCTTCAACTAAACAGCAAAGAGATATTTAGTGTGTGTTATGATAGACTGCGGGAGCGGATTGTTAAGGGTAACTTCACTGAGCTCTTACAGTTTTCAAGCACTGAACAAGGTTTTCAGGTAAGACAATGTATACGGGACTAGGGCTACAAAGATGAATAGAATACAAGCCCTGACTTCCCTTTGAGGAGCTTAAAATTCATTGTCATGTAAACAGACAATTTCAGTATTTTGCAGTGAAACCGGGTGTGATTTATGAAAGGGTGTCCTAGGGTTACTATGAGGACACATCAGAGGCATTTAACTCAATATGTGAATTCAACAAGAGAGTCTTTTCCTTCTTTCAGCAAGAAAGAATCCAGTCTTTCCATAGATGACAGTTTCCTAGATAGTCAGTTGGACCCTGGTGGATAAATGTGCCTGGGGTGAGAAGGGGAAGAGACCTGTGATTGTACCATCAATAGCTGAGGAAAGGGTGTGTGGCACATACGGAGAACAGAAATGCCTGTAATTCAAAGAGGAAGAAGGTGTGCACTACTAAAGAAATAAAACAGAATGCTAAGGGAGTGTTTAGGGAAGGAGAGATAACCTAGTTGGGAAGCTTACTTATGTAATACATAGTGAAGCAGGTGGTATTTGAGATAAGCCTTAAAAGATGCCCAAGGTTGCAATAGACAGAGACAGGAATGCAGAAAAAGAGATTATGCAATTAAATGAGCAAAGATGTGATGACAAACACTGAAGGACATCTTAGAACAAGTTGTTCAGTTTGGCTAGAGAACTGGTTACATTCAGAGGAAAAGTGAAAGAAAAGAATGGGACAGACAGCTGGGAATATAAGGAAGGGAACTAACATTTAATGAGCAACTACTATATTACAGACACTTACTGGGTAGTTTACAAGGATTATCTCATTAAATCTTTACAACACTTTATGTAACAATTGTCATCCTTCACATGCTACAGTGAGGAAATGACTTATCCAGGGTCACATCACTAATCAGCAAGAATAGTAAGAACCACTTTCATGGAACATTTACCATATGCCAACACTGTGCCTGCTAGATGCTCACATGCATTATCTTATTTAATCCTCACTACAACTTTATAAACTACTTTCCATCAGCACTCCCATTTTTTTCAGATAAAGAAAATGAGAATCAGAGAAATGGCAGAGATCACTAAGTGACAGAGCAGAATTCAAATTCAGTCCTGCTGACTACAAAACGCATGCTCTTTTCCACTATCTACTATGTCACTAGAGAATTGGGGATATAAAAGGGATAGGCTACTGACTCAATTCAAGCACTGGGCAGCTGTTGTATGTTAGAAAGATGAATAAGATCCAGTGGCTAAGGTCATGGAAGCAACCTAAATGCCCATCGACAGACAAATGGATAAAGAAGATGTGGTACATATATACAATGGAATATTACTCAGCCATGAAAAGGAATGAAATTGGATCATTTGTAGAGAGGTGGATGGACCTAGAGACTGTCATACAGAGTGAAGTCAGTCAGAAAGAGAAAAACAAATATCGTATATTAACACATATATGTGAAATCTAGAAAAATGGTATAGATGAACTGGTTTGCAAGGCAGAAATAGAGACACAGATGTAGAGAACAAATGTATGGACACCAAGGAGGGAAAGTTGGTGGTGGGGGGGATGAATTGGGAGACTGGGATTGACATATATACGCTAATATGTATAAAATAGATAACTAATAAGAACCTGCTGTATAAAAAATAAATTAAAAAAAATGAAAAGGTCCAGCGGGTAACCTCAAAAACCTCGCAGTCTGGTGGGAGAGCAAGTGTTCACGCCAGACTCTCCTCCTTACTCATCCCGGTCCCCACCCCATATCCATTTCTCCTGCCCTTCTGTTGCTCTCTCAAAACAAAACAAAACCAAAAATTACATCTTGTTCCCTTTAGTTTCTCTTCCCTTCCTTTTGATCCCATTCTTACTTGCACTCATTTATCTCCTACCAAAAGCCAGAGAAAGCACTCCAATGAAAAATCCCCTTATCCCCTCAACAAAATAAAAATCTCTTTTAAAATTTCATAGTGGCAGGAAAGAAATAATGTAAGGTTACAAGAAAGACAGGAAACAGGGAGAATGATAAATTGGAAGAATCAGAGTCAGGGATGATGCCACCAAGATTCAGACAAGCACTGGTTACAGGACTGTTCAAGTGAACAGCAGTGGGCAGGCTAAATTACATTTCCACAGGTCATCCCAACCCACATTTCACTGCAGCATTTTCCATCACAATTCTAACAGGGAGGAGTCAGATGTGGAAACAATCTCTTATTTCACAGTCTGTTCACTTTTACCTTGATCAGCAGACGTGTTCTGCACTATATTCTCCCTACTACTAACCTGGAAATTTTTCCTTTCTGTCCTCTTCCAACTTTTTCTGAATTTCATCCTATTTCCAGGGTTTGCAGTGACTAGATGATGAAACAAAGGAGAGGAACTGTAGAGTTTCAGATCTCTGCCATGAGATTTTTCTCCACTGACCAAACCCCGGCTAAAAAGATTGTTTTTTTTTGTCCCAAGGATTTCAAAGCGTATCAATGTCCAACTTGAATGAATGAAGTTATTTGACAGCACTGGGAAATGACAGCAGAGAGGGCCAGCTGGGAGGTGGTGATTTGAGTGAAATTTTTGCAAGGCATCTTGCTAGTGGTTTTCAAGCTCAGGGGTGGACACCCAAACACCAGTCAGCCCTGGAAGAACCACTTTCAAAATCGCATTAAGAACACAGTGTTCCCTCAAACCCTGGATTATATAATTATTTCTCTATCTTGTTTATCTATTCCAAGGATGAAATAATCTAGAAGCACACAATTATAGCAGTCTATTTCAACACATGTTTAGAAAGAGAATTAAACGATTTTTTCAAAAGTCACATAGGCATTGCATGGCAGTGTCAGAACTAAATTGAGCTCTTTCAGCTTCCAATTTAGTTTCCATTGGACGAGACCTTGCTGATTCAATCACTCCCACTTTTTGTCTACTCTCCTCTGCTTTGGTCATTCTTAACAATCTATTCCTTGACTATTGGGGGAAAACCAAAATAACACTAAACCAATGGAGTTAAACCTATCTTTTTGGAAATAACATTGTGTGTGTGTGTGTGTGTGTGTGTGTGTGTGTGTGTACTCCATGACATTACATGCCAGTGATTAATGGAGGTACTCTACATGTGTTGTCCTATTTAATCCATCCAACAGTCCTGTGAGTCAAGTTTTATAAGGCCCGAAAAGATAGGAGACGCAGAACCTGTTCTCTATTTTGCTTTGAGTTGAAGGAGCATCTTGTAAATTAAGCCCAGATTTCCAGTTTTGCTTGGGGTCTAAGTAACTGTAGAAGTTGGCTTTGTAGACACCATGGAGTCTGTATTCTTATACCAAACCAGATGACAGTCAGCAAACATGATTGTTCATAGACTGGGATGAGACTTGGTGATTCCTGAAGTGAGACTTGGTGATTCCTGAAGTGAGATGAAAGGTTTTAGGAAGCAACATATTTGAGTTGGAGCTTGTTTGGACAAGACAATTTAGTGTGCAGAGTGCTGGA
The DNA here is from genome assembly GCF_059928025.1 of Delphinapterus leucas. Lineage (NCBI taxonomy): Eukaryota > Metazoa > Chordata > Mammalia > Artiodactyla > Monodontidae > Delphinapterus > Delphinapterus leucas. The sequence continues at coordinate 11,932,289 of NC_143139.1, read as the reverse complement.
TAAAGAAATGAGGGACTTAGGTTCCAATACCTAATGCATCCCTTTCTCTGATTTTATAAGTCATTTAACTATCTGGGATTAAGTGGCAATATGCAAATCCTTAATTTCTATTGTCTTTTTTTTTTTTTTTTGCGGTACGCGGGCGTCTCACTGTTGTGGCCTCTCCCGTTGCGGAGCACAGGCTCCGGACGTGCAGGCTCAGCGGCCATGGCTCACGGGCCCAGCCGCTCCGCGACATGTGGGATCTTCCCGGACCGGGGCACGAACCTGTGTCCGCTGCATCGGCAGGCGGACTCTCAACCACTGCGCCACCAGGGAAGCCCTCTATTCTCATATTTTAAAGGACATTGAATAAATCATTATGTTAAGTATGTATATCTTTGTTTAATTTTATCTTTAGCACTGAAACTGGGAACTCAAGGATCCCTGTAGACACAGTCACAGAATTATTTAAGTAAGTATCAGAACATTAGGGAATACTGTATGATTGTATCAGTGGTTAAAATCATACTCTTCTAAATCAAACAGCCCTGTGTTTGAATCCCGTCTTTGCCATTTAATTGCTGTGTGACCTTGGATTGAATATGTAACCTCTGGAGCTTCCCTGGTGGCGCAGTGGTTGAGAATCTGCCTGCCAATACAGGCGACACGGGTTCGAGCCCTGGTCTGGGAAGATCCCACATGCCGTGGAGCAACTAGGCCCGTGAGCCACAACTACTGAACCTGTGCGTCTGGAGTTTGTGCTCCGCAACAACAGAGGCCGTGACAGTAAGAGACCCGCGCACCGTGATGAAGAGTGGCCCCCGCTCGCCGCAACTAGAGAAAGCCCTCGCACAGAAACGAAGACCCAACACAGCCAAAAATAAATAACTAAAGAAGCTTTCATTAAAAAAAAATATATATATATATATGTAACCTCTTTGAGCCTTAAGTTTCTCATATATAATATGTGAATAATTATACTCAATATGTAGGATTATTATGAGAAGTAAAGAACACAGTGAATAAAAAGTGATTATCACAGTACTTAGTATGTAGCAAAGACGATGTATGATATAACAATATTACTTGGATAGTTGTATAATTTTATTTGATATCTGCTATCATATTTTTTTAAATGAAGCTTTTAATAGAAAAGAAAAAGGTAGAGGAAATTATCTATACAGGAAGAATAGAAAAATTACAGCTGTTCTGAACCAAGAGCTCAGCTAACCTCCAGACTTCGCCTTTCCCCAGAAGTTTGTGCCCCGGCTTCCCTAGATGCTCTCCCAAACTTGAGTTCAACAAAGATTGATTTTCATTTAGTTCAGCTAAGACAAATTAAGAAAAAGAGAGGGATTTGATGGATGGGAAGCTATGTGGATTAATAAATCTGAGATGTAGAATCCATGCAAGGGGCTTCCCTTAGAACAGAGCTAAGAGGTCGGCACTGTCTCATGAAATTGGCTAGGTGTTTCTCAATTCATTGCCTTTTGATGTCCTAGAAAGTGATTTCTGTTCTTTATCTTCAGAGATGTTGCTTCCTAACTCTTCTTTGACTTTTTCCCTTTACTGGCAAGAGAAAGGGTTTTAGAGCTGCCAGTAAAAGAATAATATGAACTCATAAAACCAACATTTTGTAAATAAAGCTGAATCTCATGGAACTGAAAGAAAAAAATCTAACAGGAGCCAAGAAAATTTCTCAAAGACAACATGCCTAGTAGCAGTCTGAAAAAAACTTACAGAAAGGATAAGAAAGGACAGAGAGCAGAAGATGTGGAATTGGTGGGGATATATATTAGCTTCATTATTACTGTACCATTATTTTAGTCACAGAAATACTATAGAAAAGGGATAACTCTTTCGGTGTATATTCCAGGACATACCATTCTGAGAAGCTTCTCCCCACAGTAATTCCTGGCAGCTCTGCCAACCTTCCTCCTCCTTCATTCTCTCCCTGAAGTCTGAGCTTCTCATCAGTGTTTTTTGCAATGTTCTGCAAACAAAAGTACTGCTGAGTGCCCATAAAAATGTCGCTCCAAAGCCACCCGCCCCGCAGCGGAGAGGTCACGGCGTGAGGCCACGTCCGCAATCGCCGTGAGGTCGGGGCGCCGGGCTGCACCACGGCCTACAGCCAGCAGGAAGCGAAGGATCGAAGCATATTTGTAACCAAAGAAGACCATGAAACTCCAAGGAACGCGGAGCTGGCGGCCGACGACCCCAATGATCCGTACGAGGAGCGCGGATGGATGCTGCCCCACGGAGACAACATCAGCTGGAACTGCCCGTGCCATGGGGGGATGGCCAGCGGCCCGCGTGGGGAACAGTTCAAGGTGGGCTTTTCCTGCTTCCACTGCAGCACAGAGGATGTCAAGGGGTCGGACTGTGTAGACCAGCTCCGCGCCATGCAGGAGCACATGCAGAAGTACCCGGACCTCTATCCCCAGGAGGAAGAGGAGAAGCCAGCGGATCGATTAGAGGAAACGGCTGCCTCTGAGGCCACCGTAACCAAAGAAGAGGAGGGGTCCAGCTAATGAGGGCCCGGGGCGCTGGGCTCCGGCCTCCTTCAGAGCGTGTGAACATCTCTGAGAAAGTGTCCCTGCCTCTGTTGTGCTGTGCACTGTAATGGACAAAATAACTTATTGTGCTGATCCGGAGTCTTGGCCCCTTGACATATACACTGAAAAATGGGTTGTATGAATGTGTGTCTCGCATGAACCTATCAGCAAATGTAGCTGCCGCTTTTGAATTCTCTTCTCAGATTGTCCTGAATTTTGCCACTTTGAAATAATGTGCTGAATAAACTCTGCAACCAATAATCATTATCTGGAAGTGTCTTGTGAGTGAGCGGACTTATTCTGATTCATTGTATCCCTTTTAGTAGATTTGATACCCAGTTGGAAAGTAAAATAGAAACAAAACATCTTCCTTTAAAAATACTGGAGTCGGGCCATTCCTTGTAGAAGAGGCAGGAAGATCAGACCTTGAGGATTTGACGAAGCACTATGCTTCATTTCTGATATATTTTGGTTTCCAGTTTGCATTGAGCTCCAGGTTTTCTACGTTTGGAAAACAGAGCTTTGGACCCTCTGAGTGACTCCTTTGTAAGTGAAGAGAAAGGCTGATTTTTTCTGATCTTGTTATTCCGAAAGCCCAGGTTTGGGGTCTGTGTTCACACTGGCTCTGTCTCAGCCTGTTCAGATACAATGTTCTTGAGAGGTGGGGACCTAATCATTACCAAAGTAGCACCCAAGAGAGGAAACGGTGTCAATTAAAAGGAAAACGTGATTTTTACCTGAAGAAAAAAATGTCAGTCCAATGAGAAAACACATCATTTGGTCTTCTCTAGGGCCAGCTGGCTGCCTAAACAAATGTCTATAGAGAAGGGCCACTGATTAAATTTGTGATCTAAGAACACACTTTATTCATGAGAGTAGGATCCATACCTGTATTTTTCTCCACTATATTTCCAGCTTAGTGTTGGCACATAGTAATTGCTCAATAAATTTGTAAGACAGATTCATGGATGGATGGATGGATGGATGGATGGATGATGGATGACTAAAAACATGAGGCTACTTCTGGCTCTGAAAGGTGTGGCCATGCTTGGCTTTTCCTCCTGAGACAGGTGGAATAGGAGATCTTGTATTTCTCTATAGCTTCTGTTGCCTGGGTTATACCATACTGCCCATCTCGCATGAGGAAATTCCTGTACAAGCTAAAAAAAACCCTGGTAATCATATCACTGTCTCTCTCATATCTTTGTTGTCACTTCTGGGGGTGTCTTCAAATATTCTTTTCATGAAAGAATACTTTTCTTGGACTTCCCTGGTGGCACAGTGGTTAAGAATCCACCTGCCAATGCAGGGGACATGGGTTCGAGCCCTGGTCCGGGCAGATCCCACGTGCCATGGAGCAACTAAGACTGTGAGCCACAACTACTGAGCCCGTGTGCCACAACTGCTGAAGCCCGAGCACCTAGAGCCCGTGCTCCACAACAAGAGAAGCCACCCAATGAGAAGCCCATGCACCCCAACGAAGAGCAGCGTCCTCTTGCCACAACTAGAGAAAGCCTGCGCGCAACAATGAAGAGCCAACACAGCCAAAAATAAATAAATAAAATTTTTAAAAAGAATACATTTCTTGAGTAGTAAGGGGGAAATATCTATATAAATGTTTTTCATAATTACCTAAAATCTAAATGTAAGTTAAAGCTTCATGTGGTCTAGTCTTTACAAGATACACAAATTTTAAAAATACAAACTAGTAGACAACATTAATTAAAAACGATTTCAAAATTTTTTGGCTATTCTCAATCTTTTACTATCTAAAACAATACAATTCATAACTAAAGCCATTCTGACTTGTCTTTTCCCATGTCTTATTCTCAACGTCTCACATCCTACAACTGTCTGAAAGCTTTTCTATCCACAGCTCAAATCTCTACCTAAAACTCCCCCATCCAACAAACCAAGTCTACAAAGCTCTTCCCATTTCTCTCCCTCCACTTTTTATCTACCACCATTTTTTCTCTCTCTTCTGTCTGATGAGTTGATGTTGGCCTTTTTTGATACAAAGGACCCATCGAGGGATTCCCTGCTGGCACAGTGGTTAGGAATCCACCTGCCAATGCAGGGGACACAGAACCACGAGCCCTGGTCCGGGAAGATCCAACATGTCACAGAGCAACTAGGCCCACATGCCACAACTACTGAAGCCCCTGTGCCTAGAGCCCATGCTCCACAACAAGAGAAGACACCACAATGAGAAGCCCACGCACCACAAGGAAGAGTAGTCCCTCCTCAATGCAACTAAAGAAAGCCCGTGTGCAGCAACGAAGACCCATTGCAGCCAAAGATAAAAGGACCCATCGGGTTAGTTCAACTCCTCTACATAAGAATACATGGCTGGAGAGAGCCCGAGGGAAGTCCAGATCATATACAGTTTGACAAAACATGCCCTGTGGCTGACAGGGTCTTGGTGCTCCGGCCAGGTGTCAAGCCTGAGCCTTGTAGGTGGGAGAGCCGAGTTGAGGACACCGGTCCACCAGAGACCTCCCAGCCCCTTGTAATATAAAACAGCAAAAGCTTTCCCAGAGATCTCCATCTCAATGCTAAGACCCAGCTCCACTCAGTGACCAGCAAGTTCCAGTGCTGGACACCCCATGCCAAGCAACTAACAAGACAGGAACACAACCCCAGCCATTAGCAGAGAGGCTGCCTAAAATCATAATAGTTCACAAACACCCCAAAACACAGCACCAAATGCAGTCCTGCCCACCAGAAAGACAAGATCCAGCCTCATTCACCAGAAGACAAGACCCAGTCTCCTCCACCAGGAAGTTTACACAACCCACTGAACCAAACTTACCCCCTGGGGGCAGACACCAAAAACAACAGAAAGTATGAACGTGCAACCTGTGAAAAGGAGACCACAAATGCAGTAACTTAAGCAAAATGAGAAGATAGAGGAATACACAGCAAATTAAGGAGGAAAGTAAAAACCCACCAGACCAAACAAATGAAGAGGAAATAGGCAGTCTACCTGAAAAAGAATTCGGAGTAATGATAGTAAAGATGATCCAAAATCTTGAAAATAGAATGGAGAAAATACAAGAAATATTTAACAAGGACCTAGAAGGACTAAAGAGCAAACAAACAATGATGAAAAACACAATAAATGAAATTAAAAATTTTCTAGAAGGAATCAATAGCAGAATAACTGAGGCAGAAGAACTGGTAAGTGAGCTGGAAGATAAAATAGTGGATATAACTACCACAGAGCAGAATAAAGAAAAAAGAATGAAAAGAATTGAGGGCAGGGCTTCCCTGGTGGCGGAGTGGTTGAGAGTCCACCTGCCAATGCAGGGGTTCGTGCCCCAGTCTGGGAAGATCCCACATGCCGCGGAGTGGCTGGGCCCATGAATAATGGCCACTGAGCCTGTGCGTCCAGAGCCTGTGATCTGTAATGGGAGAGGCCACAACAGTGAGAGGCCCACGTACCACAAAAAAAAAAAAAAAGAAGAAGAAGAATTGAGGACAGTCTCAGAGACCTCTGGAACAACATTAAATGCACTAACATTTGAATTATAGGGGTCCCAGAAGAAGAATAGAAAAAGAAAGGGACTGAGAAAATATTTGAAGAGATTATACTTGAAAACTTCCCTAATATGGGAAAGGAAATAGTCAATCAACTCCAGGAAACACAGAGAGTCCAATACAGGATAAATCCAAGGAGAAACATGCCAAGACACATATTAATCAAACTATCAAAAATTTTTTTAAAAAATTTTTAATTAATTAAATACAAAGAAAAAATATTAAAAGCAACAAGGGAAAAGCAACAAATAATATACATGAGATTGCCCATAAGCTTAACAGCTGATTTCTCAGCTGAAACTCTGCAAGCCAGAAGGGTGTGGCAGGACATATTTAAAGTGATGAAAGGGAAGAACCTACAACCAAGGATACTCTACCCAGCAAAGATCTCATTCAGATTCAAGCAAAAACTAAGAGAATTCAGCACCACCAAACAAGCTTTACAACAAATGTTACAGGAACTTCTCTAGGCAGGAAACACAAGAGAAGAAAAAGACCTACAATAGCAAACTCAAAACAATTAAGAAAATAGTAATAGGAACATACATATAAATAATTGCATTAAATGTAAATAAATTAAACACTCCAACCAAAAGACATAGAATGGCTGAATGGATACAAAAACAAGACCCGTATATATACTGTCTACAAGAGACCCACTTCAGACCTAGTGACACATACAGACTGAAAGTGAGAGGATGGAAAAAGATATTCCATGTAAATGGAAATCAAAAGAAAGCTGGAGTAGCAATTCTCATATTAGACAAAACAGACTTTAAAATAAAGACTTTTACAAGAGACAAAGAAGAACAATATCACTGATGAACATAGATGCAAAACTCCTCCACAAAATACTAGCAAACAGAATCCAACAGCCCATTAAACAGATCATACACCATGATCAAGTGGGGTTTATCCCAGGAATGCAAGGATTCTTCAACATATACAAATCAATCAATGTGATAAACCATATTAAAAAATTGAAGGATAAAAACCATATGGTCATCTCAATAGATGCAGAAAAACTTTCAACAAAATTCAACACCCATTTATGATAAAAACCCTCCAGAAAGTGGGCATAGAGGGAACTTATCTCAACATAATAAAGCCCATATATGACAAACAAGCTGCCAACATCATTCTCTATGGTGAAAAACTGAAACCATTTCCACTAAGATTAGGAACAAGACAAGGTTGCCCACTCTCACCACTATTATTCAACATAGTTTTGGAAGTTTTAGCCACAGCAATAAGAGAAGAAAAAGAAATAAAAGAATCTAAATCGGAAAAGAAGTAAAACTGTCACTGTTTGCAGATGATATGATACTATACATAAAGAATCCTAAAGATGCTGCCAGAAAACTACTGGAGCTAATCAATGAATCTGGTAAAGTAGCAGGATACAAAATTAATGCACAGAAATCTCTTGCATTCCTATACACTAATGATAAAAATCTGAAAGAGAAATTAAGGAAGCACTCCCATTTACCATTGCAACAAAAAAGAATAAAATACCTTGGAATAAACCTACCTAAGGAGACAAAAGACATGTATGCAGAAAACTATAAGACACTGATGAGAGAAATTAAAGATGATACAAACAGATGGAGAGATATACCATGTTCTTGGACTGTAAGAATCAACATTGTGAAAATGACTATACTACCCAAAGCAATCTACAGATTCAGTGCAATCCCTATTAAATTACCAATGGCATTTTTCATGGAACTAGAACAAAAAAAATTCACAACTTGTGTGGAAACACAAAAGACCCCGAATAGCCAAAGCAATCTTGAGAAAGAAAAACGGAGCTGGAGGAATCAGGCTCCCTCACTTCAGACTATACTACAAAGCTACAGTAATCAAGACAGTGTAGTACTGGCACAAAAAAACAGAAAAATAGATCAAAGGAACAAGATAGAAAGCCCAGAGATAAACCCATGCTCATATGGTCCCCTTATCTTTGATAAAGGAGGCAAGAATATACAGTGGAGAAAAGACAGCCTCTTCAATAAGTGGTGCTGGGAAAACTGGAGAGCTACATGTAAAAGAATGAAATTAGAACACTCCCTAACACCATACACAAAAATAAACTCAAAATGGATTAAAGACCTGAATGTAAGGCCAGACACTTAGAGCAAAACATAGGCAGAATACTCTATTACATAAATCACAGCAGATCCTTTTTGACCCACCTCCTAGAGAAATGGAAATAAAAACAAAAATAAGCAAATGGAACCTAATGAAACTTCAAAGCTTTTGCACAGCAAAGGAAACCATAAACAAGACGAAAAGACAACCCTCAGAATGGGAGAAAATATTTGCAAACGAAGCAACTGACAGAGGATTAATCTCCAAAATATACAAGCAGCTCATGCAGCTCAATATCAAAAAAACAAACAACCCAATCCAAAAATGGGCAGAAAACCTAAAGAGACATTTCTCCGAAGAAGATATACAGATTGCCAACAAACACATGAAAGGATGCTCAACATCATTAATCATTAGAGAAATGCAAATCAAAAGTACAATGAGGTATCACCTCACAGTGGTCAGAATTGCCATTATCAAAAAATTTACAAACAATAAATGCTGGAGAGGGTGTGGAGAAAATGGAACCCTTTTGTTGGTAGGAATGTAAATTGATACAGCCACTATGGAGAACAGTATGGAGGTTCCTTAAAACCTAAAAATAGAACTGCCATACAACCCAGCAATGCCACTACTGGGCATATACCCAGAGAAAACCATAATTCAAAAAGAGTCATCTACCACAGAGTTCATTGCAGCTCTATTTACAATAGCCAGGACAGGGAAGCAACCTAAGTGTCCATCAACAGATGAATGGATAAAGAAGATGTGAAACATATATACAGTGGAATATTACTCAGCCATAAGAAGAACCGAAATTGAGTTATTTTTAGTGAGGTGGATGAACCTAGAGAGTGTCATACAGAGTGAAGTAAGTCAGAAAGAGAAAAACAAATACCGTATGATAACACATATATATGGAATCTAAAAAAAAAAAAAAAAAAAAGGTTATGAAGAACCTAGGGGCAGGACAGGAATACAGACGCAGACGTAGAGAATGTACTTGAGGACACGGGGAGGGGGAAAGGTAAGCTGGGACAAAGTGAGAGAGTGGCATTGACATATATACACTACCAAATATAAAATAGATAGCTAGTGGGAAGCAGCCGCATAGCAGGGAGATCAGCTCGGTGCTTTGCGTCCAAATAGAGAGGTGGGATAGGGAGGGTGGGAGGGAGATGCAAGAAGGAGGAGATATGGGGATATATGTATACGTATAGCTGACTCACTTTGTTATACAGCAAAAACTAACACACAATTATAAAGCAATTACACTCCAATAAAGATGTTAAAAAAGAATACATGGCTGGAGTTGACACATACAAAATTGTCTTTGAGACTCAGAGTGATACAGGAGGAGAGAAAAGGAAGAGGTCTGAATTCTCACACATGTTAATCATTTTTACAAATCATATATAAATGGGATTGAGCGTAAGAGAACCCAGGCATAGATGGAAACAGTGGAAAGGAAAGATAAGAGACTCGTGAGAGATAGTTTCCAAAAGAAAGTGTTAGCCTTACAAAAAGCAAGATGATAAAGAGAGATGCGTAAATGTTTAGGAAAACCAGTGGAAGCAGTATTTAAGATAACTTGTGAAAAAGGTGAAGCTTAAATTGGACAGAGAAATGTAAGATTTTCAAGTTTGGACTTAGCGATTGTAAAAATAAACAATTGTGAGGTCAGGAGGCTGACAGAGCACAGATGCCATCTGCATTTGGGAGTAGAGGGGACTGCTAGAACCGACTGGAGAAAGATAGAGCTAGTGTACGTTACGAAGCACGTGTTTGTAGCTGGAGAAGAGAGAATCCTTTTTAATTCTGGAGATGGGCTGGGGGTGAGAGGTGAGTAGCCTACTCTTTTTAGGGTGAAACATTGGAATTAAACTTGTTTCAAATTATAATGATTGGGGGTTAGTGATTAAGTTGAGTACGTATAAAATGCTATATGAACCATGCCATGTAGTAAACTGGCTTTTGCAAATATAATGACCTGGATGATTTATCTTGGAAAAAGGGCACAGAAGCCAACACTGAGAGCAAATTTGTGATTCAAAGAGGAAAACCACCCCCAATCTTGTGAGTATAAATTGTGATGGTTGAATTTATCAAAGATGATCATACATTGCCTTCTTTCTGAGGATTTTTTTAAGATTTTATCCCAAAGAATATATCTCAATATGAAAAAATCTGGAGGGAAAACCTGAATTTTATTGGTCCCTTAGAACTCAGTAATCCTTCAGACTACAACTGAGTTTTTCCTTTGACAGGAAATCCTTTATTATTTATAAAAGCTCTTCACAGGTTGGGGTTTGGGAGGGTAAGTCCATCCCAATAAGACAAAAAGAATGAGGCATGAGGCTCCACCTACTTGCTCATCACCGCTCTTAGAAATAAATCTTTTTTTATTGAAAAGTACACCCACCCACCCTCATCCCAGCCCTTTCGCTGATCCAGCCCAAGTTAGAGGTCCTGCAACTTTACCTCTTCTACAATCTGCTGCCCTGTGATGCAAGTCTATTTTTCTGCCAAGAAGACTCTTTGGTACCCAGGCAACAGAGACACATCTGATAGAAAATGTTTTCTGATTGTCCAAGAGGTTAAAAAATAAAAGACCTCTGTCTACAAGACAACCGGAGACACCAAATTGCAATCTTCCTCCTAAAAGAAAAGAAACAGTGCTGCTGGTTCTGATGATACAGTGGAGGTGTGTGTTTGTGAAAATCTGTGTTGGAGGATACAGGATGGAGGTGTGTGTTTGTGAAAATCTGTGTTGGAGGACACAGGAGAGCTAAAGAGCAAAGCTAATAGTAAGTAGCTCTTACTTACCTCCTTAGGGACTGTCTTGGTTGTCTCTAGGTCACCCGCATCACCTAGCAGAGTACCTTGCATCTCATCGGCCACTCACTAAAAGCATATTGAATTAGTTCATTATCAAGACAGTGCCTTCAGAAAATGCAAGATGGGTACGCTCATATCCTTGCTGCACTTTACATGAGTGATATCCAGCCTGAGAGAGCATCAGGGCACAGGTGTGAGCTCAACTCACAAAACTGGATGGGCAAGTTGTTACACGGAGCCAACTGAGGAAACAGAACTCAGGGGGTCCCTGGCCATCTCTGTCCTGAGCACCTGGAAAAATGCATCAGGCTATATCATCAGGCGAACACCCAATTGGTTAGGATTAAGAGTTTAACCCTACTGGAAAAATAATTCTAAATTAGTGCCAGCATAGAAAGTGAAGTCCTTTCTCCCCCAGAACCTCTCATCCATCCATCAGGGGAGCAAACAGAACACTATGGCTCTGTTTACGGACCAAACCTGAAAGACCCAAAGTCAGAGCCAGGAGGGCAGACCAGAGAAGGAATTAGGAAGGCAAACATGTGTCTGTGGCGACTCCCTTCTCCGTGGACCTGTGCCAGCTATGACCCAGACATGGGGTGGCCACAACTTGTGTACCAGAGCAGCAGCCGCTGTAGCACAGTGGGGTCCAGAAATGAGGGAAAACTGCTCACCCGGAGCAGATAATATCTGTAAGGAACGAATATTTGGGAAAAGTCCCAGGGCTAGTTGAGTGCCAACCAGTCCCCACCTTCTCCGGCTCCCTCCCACTGGTTCCTCCCCTTTCAGCTGCTCTGATTCTTACAAAAACTCCACAGCCTTTCACCAGCAGCCTGGAGGAGCCTCTCTCTCCACCGCTGCTTCACAAGACAGTGAGAGCGACCCGGAGACGCCATGAGGAGTCTACTCCTTCTCTCCATCCTGGCTGCCTTGGCTGTGGCAGCTCTCTGTTATGGTGAGAACTTTCTCCTGCCATTTCTTTGTTTTTTTCTTTTCTGCCTCTGACTTCAGTTTACATGGATTTTTCCTCTCCCTCCTCCTTTTCTTCCCCCTTTCTCTATTATAATCTTAGAGGACTATGAATCTAACATTTCCCAAGACCTTTGCACACTGACCTGTTCCATCGAGTCTTTTTTATATCCTCAATATCCGGACTATTGTAAGTAACTTAGCAGGCAAGTTCTTTCTATGGTAAGTCACTCTACACTTGGAAATTCTGCTGTCTCAGAAAGAAGACATCAACTTCCCAGCCCCTGAGCTCTCATTTTTTTAAGGATGTTTGTTTAGACTTTGATAACAGTTGGTTAAGGGTATCGGCTGAATCACTCACCTTTAAGAGATTCAGTTTTCACATGAAGTTTTATGTACAGCTCTCTCTAACAGCAAGACAGTCTTACGAACTTCCGATATTTCTTCAGTGGATGAATTTAAAAGTAAAGTTTTACATTTAAAGAACCTCAGAGAAAAATCGATTTCTTCGTTTCTATTGCTAAAAGACAAATTTTGCTTGGTTTCTATGTGTTGTTAAATATCTCTGTGTGTGTTCAAAGTTAATGAAAGGAAATCTGAAACAAAATTATTTTTAGATCGTTCAGTCTTATGCTTCAATTATCTGGGTATTCCAGGTATTCCTGAGCTCAATTATATTAATAACCATCTGTATTTTGCTTCCTCTTCTTGAAATTATTCACCAGTTTTCTGTGTCAGAAGATTTGGTTTTTTCACCTTCTTTTTAACTTTTCAAGCATATTCACTGGCTTGCAAACGTGAGCTTCTTATTGCCAGATTTACCTGCTGTGCCCAGGAGAGTGGTAGAAAGAAGAAAACTGTTGCTTTGGCATCAGCTGAGTTCTTTCTCTGAACTGGCATTGTGCCCAGTGTGAGATGTCAGCTGAAGCCAGTGGTTTCTGTGGCTGTCAATTTAACACAGGTTCTTAAGAGGCTTTCAGAACCTCTTAGACACTTGTCTTGGGAAAGCCAAGCTGAGGCATCTGCCCAGCCTGCTTGGAGAAACTTGCCTGTTTTCTAGGCCCTTTGTCCCTTCCTTGGCCTTGCTTTCAGAGAGGTCCCAAATTAATCAAGGAAGGCTCTCTGGAGCCTTGTGTGCAGCGCTTAAATTGTCTTATTTCTCAAGACTAAAGACTTCATAGCCCCTGGGAAATTTTAGGCAATACCACGGGCACTAGCTCCTTCAACACCGGAAAAACTAAAGAGTAGAGATATCCCAGCAAGGACAGAGCTAGAGAAACAACTCATAAATCCTACATGCCTGAAATTTATAATAACCACACTGCTAAATATATTTCTCCCATCTTTTGGGTTCTTCCCTCCCCTTCCTTCCCTATATTTAGACTGTTGTGGTGTGTGAAAGGTAACAATAAAATGGGTCTTTTTTTTAAATTCCAGAATCTCACGAAAGCATGGAATCCTATGAAATCAGTAAGTGAATATTTGACTTCCTTATTGAAATCTCATGTATTGAAGAATCTCTCCCAATTCTTAAATAGACAAAAAGGTAATATATTTAACAGGGAGGGAAAAGAGGGTCTCTTTTGGAAAACTAAAGTAAATTTAAAAATTCAACTATAAAAATCACCAGATGAGCAATTTTTTAAGTTTGAAATAGTGTAAGATGGCAAGTATGCTTTCAACATACTTAGGAGCCATAAAATCTCATTTGGAAATTTTAAGTTGGTACCACAACAACCACACAGATGGAAAACAGGAGTAATGACAAAGTACAGAATTGGAGGCCGAGTCTGCTGGGAGACCACAGGCATCAGCAGTTGGAAGCTATCAAATATCAACTTATGAAGACTGAGTATAGGAATAAATAGCATATCACTCTCATCTTTAATTTGTTCATTATTTTTATGATGCTTAAACTGTTCATTTACTGGAAATCTAAAATTATGCTTAACAAGGCCTCAGGACAGGGAGAATTTCTCCTCACAGGAATAAAAAACACAGTGAGTAGGAATATCAAGATCAGGTATTTGATCAGGTAGTTTATGAAATCTGCTCTATCTACCCATTTAATTTTCGCAGATCTCTAGTTACAAGCAATGCATGAATGAATGAGCTTTCAAATATGTTTTTGTCAGAGAATATTCATGGAAATATTTTCAATACCTGTCTTCCTAAGACTGCACTATTTTCTGTTTTAAGATCCCTTCATTAACAGGAGAAATGCTAATATCTTTATATCCCCGCAACAGAGATGGAGGGTGAAAGCCCAAGAGAGGTAGGTGACAAAGCTTGATGGGGGAGGGGTCATCTTTCCCAGATCTGAATGGAGTGAGAAATGGGTTTTTTTCCATCATATATATTATTTCTAATTATATTCCCAAATCAAAGAATTTAAAAACAATGTACAGAAAACAACTGAATTTCTAGAAGACTATTTTGTGAAAGGCCCAGAAAGGAGAGGGGGGGAGAAGGAAAAGGAGGACAGAGAGAAAATTTCTATTTCCATTAAAAGAGAAAATCCCTGTTCCACCTTTCCTCCCTGTTCTACAAGTATCTCTTCATATTGGGGGATGAATGAGATCTCTCTACGATATTTTCTTATTCTTTTTTTTTCTTTTCCTTTTTCTCATTTCTCCACTTTCTTTATGCCTCTCAATTTGGGCCTCTTTTCTTTCACTTTCTAGAATCCGAGAACACAGCAAACCTGCATATGAGATCAACAGGGAAGCTTGTGATGACTTCAAACTTTGCGAACGCTATGCCTTGGTTTATGGATACAATGCTGCCTACAATCGTTATTTCCGGCAGCGCCCAGGGGCCAAATGAGATTGGAAAAAGCTTCTTTCCAGAGCCTGGTGCCTGGTTTTGTATTCCCTTGCAGTAGTATCACTGAACTATATAGACACATACGAATTGCTTAATTGTTCCTTAAATGTTCTTGTCTGGCTGCACTCCTCTTTCCTGCCCCCAGTTGAAAAGTAATGAAAGTGCAGTGGAGTGAAGGTCAAAGGGAAGTTAAGATGTGTGATTATTCCATAATAAACTTCTGGTTGGATACTTACATTTTGTGAGTCTGATTTATTCTGGGAAAATCCTGAAATAGTTCAATCAAGGCCCACCTAGCCCAGAGCAGTAGATTCTGCTAATCGTGTTCTAATGTTGATTAGAAGCATAAGTGCATAGGAGGAACAAATCCTAGAAGACACTCACTCACCCATAACTTGTCTAGACTCTCTCTACCTTGGGATCAGTGAATCACTGCTTCCTATTATACGTTTTCCAGGATTTTCAAACATCATAGATGATCAGTCATATGATTTTCCTGCTCCCAAACTCTTTTCCTTGGCTGCCGTGCAGCGTGTGGGATCTTAGCTCCTCCACCAGGGATTGAACCCGCGCCACTTGCATTGGAAGTGCAGAGTCTTAACCACTGGACCGCCAGGGAAGTCCCCTGCTCCCAAACTTTAAATGACTCCTAAATTCCTTCCATGTGGATTCCAGACTCTGTACCTTGGCTCATCACCCTCACCTGAATGTTATCATACCCTAAGATGCTACAGTCTTGACTCTTACTTGAGTCAAGAAAATATGTGTGCTTTCAAAATGACCAGACATTTTTACAAGATTCGGTCATGGAATTTTGGAGCCATACAAAATGTTAGAGCTCCCTTAAGCCTGGTTTGCCAATGAGGAGGCTCCAGAGTCTCCTGCTTGGTAGTTGGGGACAGAGCCCAGGATTTCTCAATCCCAATTCAGACCTTGTTCGCCTCTGTCATGAGGACTGCTGCATGTCCACCCCTACATCCGTTCCTTCTGGTAGACCCACCTCTTTAGTGGAGCATCTTTCTATGCCTTCAAAACCCAGCTTAAGATTCAAGTACTTTATGAAATCAGTGATGGTTAAGTCCACCCAGCTCCCATCACACTTCGCAAGCCAGTATCCAGCGCTTCAAGAATGTATTTAAAGTCACTTTGCTGTACAGCAGAGACTGGCACACACATTGTCAATCAACTATACTTCAACAAAAATTAAAATTAAAAAAAGAATTTATGTAAGGATTCAAGTACAATGATATTATTCAATTCACGTTTTGATTAAATTTCTTTTTATGTGTATTTGTTTGTCTAACAGTACGGTAAATTCTTTGAGCACAGGCACTGTAACTGCAATTTCTTTTCTCTCTATAGCCCTGGTGCTATGTCTATTCACAAAGGGCATTCAATGAAAGCTAAAAAACCAGACTGACTAGTCATGCCTGGGAGTGATCAGCCAATTCTGAAACTGTTAGATTCATCACAATAATGTGTGTCATATAATTTAACCCATCATCGTATTAATATAATGATGGGTGTTCTACAATTTCCTAAGCTGTATTGCATGCAGTAACTCATCAGATTTTAGAAAAATGCAGAAGATGAGTAATACGTATCAGATGGTAAAACTGAAACTTGGAGATGTAACTTTCTGAAGACACTGTAGTAAATGCAGTGGCATGCCACTCAAACTGAGGCATTATTCACATGGTCACCAGATATACTGGCAGCAGTTAGGAAGGCCATAACATTCTCTCAGGGTTTCATTTTCTGTCCCATGGCCTGAAAACTCTCTAAGAAGTTGGGACAATTGTAGGGCTTACCTTATCTGTTTCCCATCTCTTTTGCATCAAGGTCAAGTAATCCAAAAGGAAGAAAAAAAAATAGAGGAAAAGGGGAGCAAAACAACAAAAGGGACAAATTGAAAACAAACGGCAAGATAATAGACTTAAACCTATCTCAATAATCTCATATGTAAAGAGTCTAAACAGTGTGATTATCATTTTACTTCTACCTATGTTATAGATCCTACAATACTTTTTTATTACTTTTGTTTTAAGCAGTCAATTATTTTCTAAGAGGTTTAGATAATACAAAAATATCTCATACGTTTACCCATGTAATTTCCATTTCCAGTGACCTCATTCTTTTGTGCATCCATATTTCCATCTGGTGTCATTTTCTTCCTGTCTGAAGGACTTCCTTTAACATTTCTCATAGTGCAGGTCTGCTGGATTCTTTAAGTTTTAAAAATCTGCCTTCATATTTGAAAGATATTTTCACTGTATATTGAAACCTATGCTGCCAGTTTTTCTTCTAATTCCTGTAAGATATTGTTCCACCGTCCTCTAGCTTACAGTGTTTCTGATATAAAATCTGTTGCCATTCCTATCTTTATATCTCTGTATGCACTGTGTCTTTTATCTCTGGCTGCTTCTAAGGTTTTTCTCTTTATCATTGGTTTTGACTAAATTAGTTATGATGCATCTTGGTGTGGTTTTCCTTATTTTTCTTGTTCTTGGAGTTTATTGAGCTTCTTGAAATGAATTAAGTTTAGAAAATTTTCACTCATTATTTCTTCAAATATTTTCCCTCCCTCACTCCTCTTCTCCTTTGGAGACTGCAATGACATGCAAGTTAGGTCACTTGAAGTTGTTCCATAGCTTCCTGATGTTATTTTCATTTTTATAAGTAGTTTTTTCTCTGTGTGTTTCATTTTTGACTGTTTCTTTTAATGTATTTACAAGTTTACCAACGTTATCTTCAGCAATATCTAATTTACTGTTAATCCCATTCAGTGTATTTTTCATCTCAGTCATTATAGTTTTCATCTCCAGAAGTTTGATATGGGTGTTTTCGGATTCTCCATGTCTCAACATTTTTAACATCTTGGATACTGTTATGATAACTATTTTAATGTCCTTATCTGCTAATTTCAATAACTGAGTCACTTCCAGGTTGATTTTGATTAATTATTCTACTTTTTATGGATCATAATTTCCTACTTCTTTGAACTCCTGTTATTCTTTTATTTGGCACCAGACATTGCAAACTGTACAAGATATCCCTGTATTTCTGTAAGTATTCTTGAACTTTGTTCTAGGATGCAGTTAAATCACTTGGGGAAAGCTTGATCATTTTAAGTTTTGTTTTTAAAGTGAGACCAATGCAGCATTTAGTCTAGGGAAAATTATTTCCCCCAAACTGAGGCAAGACCTTCTGAATACTGCACCCAATATCCCATGATTGGGTGGTAGGAATAGACAATAATCTCAGCCCTGAGTTAGTGCCAACCACTGTTCCCTCTGTTCCACTTGGATGGTCATTTCCCCACATGTATGTGCCAATCAGTTTTCTGCTACCTACATGAGGGGTTCTCTCCACAGATATCCAGAGACACTCTCTCCTCTCCAGTACTTTGTCATGTGAACTATAACCACCATATTCTCCCAGGACTTACAACTCCATTTCACCTCATAATGTCCACTAGATTCCATCTTGGTCTCACCTCCCTGAACCATGGCCTGGAAATTCTCTTAAGATAATAAGCTGTGGCAATCACAGGACCATTTCGTTTGTTTCCCATCTCCTAGGGATCACTCTCTTTCATTGCTTGATGTCCAAGGCCTTGAAAACCATTGCTTTATATGTTTTGTCTGATTCTTTATTTGTTTCCAGAAAGAAGGTAAACCCCATCCCTGAGACTTATTATTGGCCTAAAATCCATTATCAGGCACAACTACTCCAAACGGTCATCCCAGCCTCAGAGTCCCCCATAGACTTGGCTGAAGCATTTATTGCAATTGCATAAGAATTCAAATGCTCATTCTGCCTGCTCCTACTTCCCTCTCCCCTCTCCTGTTATACTCAAGAGTACTCCCCAATAAACCATCTGTATACAGACTTCCAAGTCTTAAAGTTTATTTCCCAGGAACCAGACCTATGACAGACATTCAGATAGTAAATTGGGAGACCAGGGTCCTTCAGCTCCAGACCTCTTGTTTTATTTACTATACAACACTAGATTCATAGTTTTTGAGCTTGCAAGGAGTTCAGCAATAACCTAATTCAACTCCCTTCTTTTACACTGAGTAATTTGAGATCTTAGAGACTAAATGACTATTGCAAGGGCAGGTAATTCTATTCTCTTGAGAAATTCACTTGTCCTGACCTCATAAAATCTAATTCCCTAAGCCAATTTTTTAAAGGGTTATTTATAAATGATCCATATATATGTAACAATCTCCTACTTCCCCATCTGATGAAGCTATTTTTAATGTAGTTTCCGCCTTAGTCAGAATTTTATCTACCTTCTCAGTTCTATTCCTTTTATGAAATATTCTGGTTTGTCTAGAGCTAAGACACATGAAGTGATAGGTCACAGGTCTTATTTTTGTTTCCCCATTAATGGTCTTGGTAAGGCCTTTCATGGAGTAGTACATCCTGGGAACCAAAGAGTGTTTAAACACAGCCAGGATGCTCTGCTCCCTTCCCATAAAAGCAATTTAGGATTTTGGCATAGCATTTGAGAATAAGGACTTTGACAGTACGCCTCCCAGCTCTACCACTTTGAACTGTGAAATTCTTGGTTAAGTTAATTAACCTTGCTGGGCCTCAGTTTCCTTATCTGTAAAAAAGATAATTCTAGTTCCCACCTTAGAGTCGTAAACATTAAATAAATGGTTATATATAAAGTACACAGAACACTGTCTAGCATATGGTAAGTGCTTAATAAGTGTTAGCCATTTCTACTGTTATTTTCTATGGTACTATTACTATTACTGTAATGCACTATACTCTGGATACTAAGAAATAACAAGACAGTCCCTCTTGAAGGCAGCCAGCAGGACTTATAACCAAAAACTATGGATAGCACTGGGCTGTTTGTACTCACTCCCTTCTTCCTCTCTTCTACCTATGCTGACAGAGCATGCAGTTTCAGAAGATTAGGCCAGGGAAGTTCATTCTGATTTAAGGAAAATCATGATCTTAGCTTTCATGCTCAACTGGGTTTGGAATTCTTACACCCATACTTTTATGTAATAATAAAATATCCACATTAGAATGCAGTTAGAGTTATGTGCTTATATAGCAGGAGTTGTAGTATGTTCAAGCACTATTTTCATCTATACATCTACCTTTTTAATAATAGAAATCTGCAAGTAATCTGACGTTCTACACCCGAGTTCTTCAGTATTTTGATTATCCATCATTAGTAGACTTTCCTTCAGTTTCTCAATCCTACTGCTTCTGGCCTAGTTCCTTGTCATAATGCAGAACTCTAATGAGAGTAAATTCTATCCTAAACTCATTTTGATTTGGAACCCTGAAACTTTGCCTAGATTGCCTCTGGTTTTTTATTTGTGAATTAGGGTTCTATTTCATCCTAGATGGTCCTTCTCTGGAACCCAGACATTGTTACCTCTCTATCACCAGATAAACCTGCTTCCATGACCCCTCCCCCAGTAAGAATCCCTGGCAATTGAAGTTAATTCAGACCAGAACATATTAATCTACTCTGCTTTCCCTAAAAGAATGGGGCGTCTTTATGCAGGATGTGTTATACACCTTAAACTACCAAGCATTATATAGTGGTATGTTTCCAACAGGAAGAATACATGGGTCTGAGAACTAAGGTATGAAAGCAGAAGTGGCTCTATGTATCGTATTTTGTAACTCACATGAGGAATTTATATTTTCTATCCTTAAAATTCTAATATCTGTGGGCCTGGAAATCCTGGTTCATACAGAGGGAACAATTTCACCAGGGACATTGGAAGAGTCCCATTTAAGTTCTAGCTGCTCCCTGGTCACTTCAGGCTTTTCATGATAAAAGACCAGTTAGCAAGTAAAGGAGTCATCTTTCCTAAAGGAGATGGTTGAGCATATTCTTTAGGAGAAGACAGGGCTTCTGAATCTAAGAAGGGAAAAACACATTTGCTATCCAGGTAAGCCATTGTAATATATCTTGATATTCCTCTGCCCATTCGTAACAGTAAATGGACAAGTATATCAGCCATGGTCTGAGAAGGGCATGGTGATCAGCTCTCAGGAATGAGGGTCTATTTCACTTACCAACTTAGACACCTAAACCACCAGGTGTGCTAACTAAGAGTGAGGGAATCTAGAATGGGCCGTTAAAGAGGAATACGAGTATTAGTAGTGGTCTTGTGACCAACTGCAGGAGCAGGGGCTGTAGCCTTCACTACACTAACCTTCACAAGTATACTAACTTGCTCCAGGAGCAAATTATACTTCAAACATGTGAATATACCAGAGGAGAAATTACAAAGCTAGGAAAGAGGAGATAGCTGTTACACTAAAACTGGGGAAATACATTTCCATAAAACAGCCAAGTATCCAGGAAAGTGTGACTAGAATCTATCTGTTGTAAATTTTTCCTGGAAAAGGGACCAACCAAAATCCTGGAGAAGCTGTTCCTAGAACATATTGCATGAAGCAAGTGGATGTAACAGTGCAAGTGTGGACTGTAACTGATGCTGCAGTGCTTCCCCCAGATCCCTTCTTCAGGGCTGAGGCACTCATTCCCTCAGATGCTGGCAGCTGATGGCTTGCAGGTAGCTGAGTCTCTGTCCTAAAATTGCCCTGAGCTGAAAAGAGCAGCTTGCCCCTTTCTAGAAACAGTCCCCATTCAAAACTGGTCAATGCAAGGGCATAAAGGCCTTAGCCCCTCTCCCCTGACGCTGACATTTTTCAGTCTTGTGACTACTTCTTTCTTATCTTCCCTTCTCCTGCTACCTCACTGTTAAACAGTCAGAATGTGTCATGGCTCAATTGCTCAGTCTATGAATATGCACGCACGCACACACACACACACACACACACACACACACACATATAAAGCAGAGGGAGGATATGGAAACCTCTTGGTGGGCTTTAAATTCATCCTAGGATTGAAATTGGCCCCAATTTTTCTGATTTTAAAATGTAGCTCCCCACTGCCCACCAAACTCCTTATGACTGCATTATGAGATTTATCTGTTAATTTCTTTAGAGAAATGAACTGGGTGACCTGTGGGGAGGTTTTCCCTCTCTCATTTCTGTGAATTCAAACATGGAAAGCTAACCAACAAACAAGAAAGCCAGAAACGTAAGTCATCTGGGGTTGTTAAAACGTGAGGTTAAGCTTTGAAAATACTGTTAAAGAAATGTTCCTCTTTCTCAGTTCGTACAGGAGATTTTTATGGTGTTTACCTAGAAACACTCTGATTCCTGTACTTTGGAGAAAGGAGTATACAAGATTTGTCTCTACCTATTTCACCTAGTGATGATAACCACTCTTTTGACAACAAACCTGTAATAAAGTAGGAAAGTAATCTGCACGTATTTGGGTGCATGTGTTTAAACATCCCAAGAGAGAATTTTCCTTCTTATAAGGAGTCTTGGAAAGGTTTCTAAAGAGTAATCATTTTGTATTACAAAAGTACTCAGGGAAAATCTCAAGTGCTGTGACTTACTCATATGAGTGAATTAGTCCTCAAACATGAGATTATACCAAAGAAGACATTTTAGAGCTGAGAAAGAGGAGGTAAATTTTTCACTAAACTGATAAGTACATTTCTGTAAAATAGCCACAGTAGCCAGGAAAAGGTGGCTGGAGCTACGAAGTTTAGTTGAAGCATATGGATGAATAGCACCCATCTCTCTGAAAATCTAAACTGGAATTAAGAGTTGGAAGAAAAATGAAGCAAATTTAGACCAGTTTCCCAAACGTGTGTTCTAAAGAACAATGTTCCCGTCCGCATCCTGCCAAAAGTTGTTTTATGCTCAAATAAGTTCTATGGACTTTATATATCTCATTTTGGGGATATATATATATCTGGAGAGTGAAAGAGAGAGGTATGATTTAATATATGAAGCCCTCACATATGATGCGTGGTCCATCAATAAAGGAACCTGAGTCTATTTAACACCGGGGTTCACGAGATAATTTGACAACAGAATATTCTTTTCAGAAGGCATTGATCAACATCTTGCACAACTATTTTAGAATTTAGTCAAGCCCAACCTCTCACTCTTTCCTTCTGTAGCATGGCTAGTATGAATTTAACATTTAACAAACAGCTATCATGTACCTGCTCTATGCCATACAATATGGCCATACAGTAACAGATGATCATGCAGCTTGCACTTAAAACTCTAGTGTTACAAAATTCTCTAGGTCACATGATGTACTCGTACATTTTTGGATAACTAAATGTTAGGATAGAAACTTTTCTTATATTGAATCACTTTAAACATTTTGGCCTTAATTCTTCTCTTTATTTCATTTACCAAGCAAAATGTTACCAATGACCCAATGTTACACGTTCCATTTGCCCTAATTCTAAGACAGCAAAGCTATACAATTTCTTTTATATTGCTTTATTATTGCGGTAAGCAATTTAATATCAGATGCACCGTCTCAACTATTTTAAGTGTTCAATACATTATTATTGTGGACTAAGGTACAATGTTGTACAGCAGATCTTTAGAGCTTATTTATCTTGCTTAACTGAAACTTTATGTCCCTTGATGTGTCACTCTTCATCCCACCACCCACCTCCTGACAATCACCATCCACTCTTCAATTCTACAAATTCAACTATCTCAGATACTGCATATAAGTGGAATAATGCAGTATATTTCTTTCTGTGACTGACCTATTTCACCAAGCATAATGTTGAAAGATTCATTCATGTTGCTGCACATTGTAGAATTCCTTCTTTTTTAAGGTTGAATACTATTCCATTGCATACCACATTTTCTTTATCCATTCATCTGTCAGTGGACGTTTTGCTTGTTTCTACATCTTGGCTATTGTGAGTAGCACTGCAATGAACATGAGAGAACAATTATCTCTGTAATATCCTGATTTCATTCTTTTGGATGTAGAGGTGGGATTGCTAGATCATATGACAGTTCTGTATTTAATTTTTTGAGGAGCTGCCATACTGTTTTTTATAACAGCTGCACTATTTTGCATTCCACCAACAGTGTGCAAGAATTTCAATTTCTGTACAACTTCACCAACACTTATCTCTTGTCTTTCTGATAATTACCATCCTGACAGTTACGAG
The DNA here is from genome assembly GCF_059928025.1 of Delphinapterus leucas. Taxonomy (NCBI): domain Eukaryota; kingdom Metazoa; phylum Chordata; class Mammalia; order Artiodactyla; family Monodontidae; genus Delphinapterus; species Delphinapterus leucas. Next base: position 11,908,420 of record NC_143139.1, on the reverse strand, counting down.
GTGATAGCTCTGTGTACTTTTGATTTGTACTTCCTTGATGATTAGTATCAGTATCTTTTCCTTTATCTGTTGGCCAGATATGTCTTATTTGGAGAAATATCTATTCAAGACCTTTGCCCATTTGTTTAAATCAGGTATTTATTTATTTATTTGCTACTGAGTTCTAGGTATTCCTTATATATTTTGGAGACTGACCTCTTATCAGAAATATGATTTGTGAGCACTTTCTCCCATTCCCTAGGTAGCCTTTTCACTCTGTTGATTTTTCCCTTATTGTACAGAAACTTTTTAGTTTGATGTAGTCACAATTGCCTATATTTGTTTTGGGTACCTCTGTTTTAGTGTCATATCCATGAAATCATTACCAAGAGCAATGTCATAAAGACTTCTCTCTATGTTTTCTTCTAGGAGTTTTATGATTTTAAGTCATAAATTTAACTCTTTAACCCATTTTGAGTTGATTTTTGTGTATAGTGTAATATAAGGGTCTAATTTCATTCTTTTGTGTGTGGATATCTAGTTTCCCAAACATCATTTTTTGAAGAGACAATCCTTTTCCCATTGTGCATTCCCATTGAGATTTTGTTAAGGATTGCATTGATCTGTAGATTGCTTTGGGTACTATGGACTTTTTCACAATATTAATCTTTCCTCACGAACATGAGATGACTTTCCATTTGTGTCTTCTTAATTTCTCTCATCAATGTTTTATAGTTTTCAGTGTATGAGTCTTTTACTTCAGGTTTATTCCTAAATATTTTATTCTTTTTGGTGCTATTGTAAGTAGAAATGCTTTCCTATTTTCCTTTTCAGATAGTTTGTTGTTAGTGTGTAGAAACAACCGATTTTTATATGTTGACTTCATATCCTGCAAACTTACTGAAATTGTTTATTAGCGGTAACAGGTGTTTTAAGGAGTCTTTGTTTCCTAATATAAGACCATGTTCTCTACAAACTAGAAGCATTTTGCTTCTTCCTTCCTGATTTGTATGCCTTTTATTTCTTTGTTCAACATAATTGCTCTGGTTAGGACTTCCAGTATTATGTTGAATAGAAGCGGTGAGAGTGGGCATTCTTGCCTTGTTTCTGATCTCAGAGGAAAATATTTCAGGTTTTCACCATTGAGTATAATATTCATTTTGGGATTGTCATATATGGTCTTTATTATGTTGAGGTATATTCCTTCTATTCCTAGTTTGTTCAAAGTTTTTATCATGAAAAGGTGCTGAATTTTGCAAAATGCTTTTTCTACATCTATTGAGATGATTATGTGATTTTTTGAAGTATAGTTGATTTACAATATTATGTTAGTTTCAGGTGTACAGCATAGTGATTCAATATTTTTATAAACTATACTCCATTAAAAATTATTACAGGGCTTCCCTGGTGGCGCAGTGGTTGAGAGTCCGCCTGCCGATGCAGGGGACACGGGTTCGTGCCCCGGTCCGGGAGGATCCCACATGCCGCGGAGCGGCTGGGCCCGTGAGCCATGGCCACTGAGCCTGCGTGTCCGGAGCCTGTGCTCTGCAACGGGAGAGGCCACAACAGTGAGAGGCCCGCGTACCGCAAAAAAAAAAAAAAAAAAAAGTTAAAAGAAAAAAATGTCATCTTGTTGGATTCAATAGCAGAGATAATTTTGTCATTTATTTTGTTAGCTCTTTCTTCGAGATTTGACATGCCTGAATATTTAATGAGTATGTCTTCATCTATGTCTTTGAATAAAATGTGTTCACCAATGGGAATTAGCAACAGATTGGTCAGGAAGAAAGAGCCAAAGTGGGAAGGGTGAGGGAACGTCTGGGAAGGCAACACAAGGAAAGAGTGCTGGGCATTAAAATTCAAAGTTAATTGTATCACCCACTGTGACACATGTATCCCCATTAGTTTAGCCTGCAATATTGGAGGCCCCAATGCAGATTTAGGGAGCCAATAAGTTAATTACATGTGCTCACTTGGTCCAGTCTGCTTTATTCCCTTATCGTTCAAAATGCCTAACTGAGCCATCAGGTGCTACATAATGATTAGCTAATATATAACCCAGTCTAAACCCAGCTAACTGGGCCAAGAGGACAGAAGACAAAGAAATTTCATTAAAAGTTTACAATGAGTCAGATGAAGTCTCCTGGATGAAGGGCAATTTCGAGGATTTCCCAGGCTAGGCCTTACTCACTCCTCCCACCCCAGAGTTTTAAGTCCATATTAGGTATTTACTAACGTGCTTTGCATTGGATGACCTGAGACCAGGTCAGTCTGAGATAGAACTGTGACAAAGAAGGAAAATATTGTCTCAAGCATCCATACTTTTCCTTTCCAGTTTTTCTTTTTCTGTCTACTCCCTCCCACTACTGGCCCAAACAAGTTTACATTTGTCTTTCCAAAGAGATGTCTGCATGTTAAAAATAGAATTTGGAGAGGACTATGTTGAGTCCCAAAACAATTAGTCTCAAATAGTGTCCTTAAAGGCAGCAAGACAAGCTCCCGAACAAGGTGCTTTGGGTTATTACCCCCAGAGTACCTCTTAAATCATATTATCGAGTAATAACCTGGTCTATTGACAAGTAAAAGCCCTTCTTCGCCAGCTGAACCGCTAAGCAGTTTTCTCAAGCTATAAACTAAGAGTATAAGGAAAAAGAGGGCCAGACCAACTTGGTCCCTGAGGGATTCTCTATATAAAGGGGAACCTGAAGATTATCTGGATGCCTAGGAATTACTAGTTTCTGGAGCCCCTGCCTTTTCCCAGTATCTATAAATTAGTCAGGATTGGTTTGAAGGAGAAGCATGCAAGTCCTAACCTCTAGAATGTCAGCTATGAATGCAGACTTATAATAGAAACTGTATTTGCACACATGTGCCTCTGTGTGTGTGTGTGTGTGTGTGTGTGTGTGTGTAATGAAAGAAAAAGGAGAAGCAATCTCAGTGCAAACTCAATTGAAGGTCTTCTCCATACAGGCTCTGCCCTTACTTCTTCCCTAGAAGGCCTGGATGTATGGTACTAATTTCCCATTTTTATAAACCGATCTATTTTAAATGCTTTCACATACATACATTATCTCTACTGGTACTAACAGCATCTGTGGGTTGTAGGCAAAACAGGAATTATAATCCATAATCAAGAGGTGTTAAAACTAAAAATTTGATAGGCTAAAGTCATCTTTGGGATAAAAGCAAAACCAGCACTGGAACTCAATTTTCAATAACTGGATAACCCCTTATTCATTACAGGCAAGAAGCTTTGGGAGTCTTTTTGCAAAGGCAAAACTAGGGTTGGACAATGTTTGCAAACTGACTAAACTTTCAACAGCATAAAGAGAAGGCCCAGCCCTAATGCCAGAAAAAGTGTTGAGAAGGAAAAGCTCCTTTGCAGTCAGCTTTCAGTTTCTGATAAGACTTCCTTGATAATCACAGTCACATGTTGGAAATCAGTCTAGAAAGCATTTTCCACAATCGTCAGTCTCCTGTCACAGAACAAACTAGGTCCCTTGGACAAAATCAAATAATTCCATTTCAGCTTTGCAAGAGGAGAAAATGAACCTGTGCTTCAAAAATATGTACAGTGTTGGGTTTTTTTTCCTTTGCACTCAGTGACCTGGAAGATGTAAAGAAGGCTTCAAGCCAAACCAAAATATTTCCATGGTTTTCCACAAGCTGAACTGGGGTTCTAAATGCTGCCACTTGAAGGCTTCAAAGTCACAATTCAGGTTTGTGCACGCCTGGTATACACATACCTTAGAATTTTGAGCAGTGACATGATTTATCACTTTCATATTAAAGACAAACAGATAGTTCTTGCAGAGGCTAAATAAGATCTTAATGGATAAACTAGGTATTTAGATACTCAAGCTCTAGAATTAGCCCTGCATATACTACAGTTTTTCCAGTAAGCATATTTATAAGCCTCTAGGTTTTTAAGAACTTTCGTACTTCTCTGTACCTCTCTAAGCTTAATTGGGATTTCTTTTCAGTATACCTCTTCACGTCCTCTTCCATCCCAGTCACTAGAACCAAAGAATGCCTAAATTAGAAGAGTAGACTCCCTCCTTTGCTTGACCTTTCCTCCCACCATAATCTCAAGGGACCCACCCCTCCCCTTTAGAAAACTCAGATATATATGTCCCTTAAATCCAAATGGCTGTCTTTATCCTGGCTGTTTTTTGTTTTTTTTTTTTGGCGGTACGCGGGCCTCTCACTGTTGTGGCCTCTCCCGTTGCGGAGCACAGGCTCCGGACGCGCAGGCTCAGCGGCCATGGCTCACGGGCCCAGCCGCTCCACGGCATGTGGGATCTTCCCGGACCGGGGCACAAACCCGTGTCCTCTGCATCGGCAGGCGGACTCTCAACCACTGCGCCACCAGGGAAGCCCATATCCTGGCTCATTTTATAGCTCTATTTTACAGCCCAGAGATGAGCTCTGGAAATCAAGAGCACTATGTCTAGAGGAGAATAAACAAACAAACCAAAAAAAGAGACTTTAAGCTATATGACCAATGCTTGAAGAAGTGACTGCTGTTTGGTTTGGAGCAGAGAAGCTATGTATTACATCTAAGTACAAAGGTGAAGATACAGCATGTGGGAACAGAAAAGACGTATACGTTATCCTAAGGGTAGGACTATGAACAAAGGGGAAAAGAAGACAGGGAGAAAATTTTTGTTCAAAGAATGCAAAATCTAAGGGAAATGTTCAAATTTGAAAACGGCTGTGGAGTGAGCTTCTCATCATGGGACATATTTAAACATGGGAATAATATCACTTGACAGGGACAACGATAAGGAGACTCCTGAAGTGGATTGTCACTTAGACCAGATGAACCTTCAAACCTTAATATTTTATGATTTTTACCTGTTCTCAAAAAGGAGAGATACATGAAGTCAATACTTATCTCCATAAAACCAGCTGTTAGCCTTCATTTTGTTCAGAAAAGGGAGAGGATTATACAGTAGAAGATACAAAAAAACAGGCCGAAGGAAGGAAAGTGCTCTAGGACAGATACTGAGCATGTGACGTTAGTCAAATACGGAAATGATTATAGTCGACCTATTAGATTGGTGAATAATCAGAGAAATAAAATTAAGTAACTATTTGCCATTGTATCTTGATTTGTATCATGACTCTTCGTTAATACGCACAGATAACATGTCTATGAGGTAGCCATATTTGGAGCTTGTATTTTATTTTTCAGATGACTGATTTAATTCTTTAGGTCTCCTTATAACCTCACCATGGGTTGTAAATTAAATGTGGTCAGGGGCTTCCCCGGTGGCGCAGTGGTTGAGAGTCCGCCTGCCGATGCAGGGGACACGGGTTCGTGCTCCGGTCCGGGAGGATCCCACATGCCGCGGAGCGGCTGGGCCCGTGAGTCATGGCCACTGAGCCTGCGCGTCCGGAGCCTGTGCTCCGCAACGGGAGAGGCCCCAACAGTGAGAGGCCCGCGTACCGAAAAAAAAAAAAAAATGTGGTCAAATGCAGGAGGTGACAGTTAAGAGTTTGACAAGGAAGGAAAGAATGTCTATTATTCTCTAAGCATCTCGTGTCTCATAATCTTAAACGTAATTAAACTAATAAAAACATGTATAGCACATTTTATTTTGCTATGGTCCATGCATTGTAGTAGAAATGAATCTGGGCTTAAAAACAGTAAACAGTAGATGTGGGTCTTATGTCTAGTCCTCACATATACTAGTTATGTGTAACTTAACAAGGTCATCTAGCCTATTTGACTCACACCTGGAAAAAAAAGGCTAATAATGTCTGTTCTACCTGCTTTATGTCCTATTATTAGAATCAAATTGGATAATGAAAATTTTTAAACTGCTGAGTGCAAATTTAGTATATGAGTGGGAAAAACATTCATAAAAAGAATTCTTGACCCGTTAGATATTTTTATAGACAGTATTTCATACTTCTCTATATAGAACTTGTAAAAATATATACTCGTCAACCACTTTTTAGCAGATCATAAAGCAGTTCCCTTTTTTAAAAAATGTCTAACTCCAGTCTTTAAAATGGGAGTTTTCTCTACACTATACACAAAGATATGAAAATGTACTAATTCATATATTTCTGTGTTTTCTAATAATTTCAATACTTCTAAACCTGAGAATGAAAGACTCTTCAGCACACAAAGGACCAACTCAAGGTAAAATCCTAAAATACTTTGGTTTTCGTTAGTGTTTTCTAGGTAAAGGGTGACCCTGTGTCAGCCCCTTTAACCGCACCCCAATCAAAAATCTCCTGTCAGGAAATAATCTGTGGTCAGTCTCATGTACCTTGACACATGAAAGTCAATGTATCATTCTCTCCATAGATCATTGCTTTTTGAGATGTATCCCTATAGTCTGAAATCCTAGCTCTATTAATTTAGGAACTATCAGGCACACGTGAGCTGGTAGAGAAGATCATGGCTTAGTTGCCCAAATCTTCTTCCCCAGCTGGCTCCGAAACCTCACAATTCAAATCACTGAGAGAATTATAGTAAGTTGTCTCACTAGGCCAGTAAGTGAACAACGCCAACCCTGAACTTTTGGTGTGAGTAGCTGTTTTCCCGGCCATTAGTCACCTAATGTCAATGTTTATGTAACTACAGTCAAAATCCAGAGGCACCAGCTTGACCAAGACTTTCCTTTTCAATATTACAGTACAGTCCTGCTTTTGTACACGACTTACATGAATGTCGAGCTGTGTGGTTATATGAAGTTGGCTGGGAAATTATGTCTTCCTTGACAGTAATTAGGGTTTTACCCATAGATCTTCCCTCCTGAAACAACATTTAAAGGCATATTTTTTAAATGAAGGGGAAAAAACTATTAATCAGGCAATGAAGCTGTATGCCAGGTACAGAAAACCTACGTTATATCTCAGTTGAAATATTCTTATTGCTCCCTACATGGGAACAATGATATGGTGTCTATCAATTAGCAGTTTTACAATCAAATATACTAAATACTTATACTAGTTACTGAAACTACAAAGTATCTATTTGCAAAATGTACATATTTCTTCTATAAGAAAAAAAATAATAGTCCCTGAAACATTCATGGTTACTTAAGAGAAGAGAACAATAGTAAAATGTTGAGCAGTTGCAACTTAAAGGAATTATATAATTTAAAAGAACACTGAAGACCCCTCTTCTGATACTTAAGTTCCTTTTGCCTCCACCCATCTCCCCAAGGTCTTTGCTAAGCAGTCAACTGATTAAATACAGCTGAAAACATGGGTATGTGAAAACTGAGGTCCATTTGTCAGAAAATTATTGTGCAGATAGATGATTTTGACTGGCTTGATCCGATGATTCGTCTATAGTGTTAAGAACAATAAAGATATCAATTTGTATCTAGACAACCTCCCTCTAAACAATAATAATTGTAGCAATACAAGCTGTAGTAGTAATTGCCATTCACTGAGCTCTCCCTATATAATAGACACTGTAATAGACACTGTCTATTATGTCTATAATAGACACTGTCCCAGACACTTTACACACTTTGTTCATTCTGTCCTAATAGTGACCATTTCAGGTGGATAGGAGTAACTCCATTTTCCAAAAGCGTAAGCTAAGACTCAGAGAGGATAAGTAATTTGCTCAATGTCATCAGATCAGAAAAAGTAGAATCAGTGTTGAAGCCCACACGTGCCTGTCTCTTAAACACTGTGTCCTTTGATCAGATGGGACTTGAATGAGATGATGAACTTAAACATCAAGACTACAGGGCTGGCCAAGAGGTGTTAAAACTGTGTCCAGAATTCATCAGGACTAGGTCAGAGAATCCCAAACTCTGCCCATCAGGGTTTGTGAACTTGACAAACCCTGTGATGTTCAGAGAGGTAAGCTGAGTCAGAAAGGAGACTCTGGGTACCATATTTCATATGGACAAGAATCAAACAGAAAAATCTGCTAGTTAGGGAAAAAAAACAGGCTTGTATCACCACTTCAGGAAAATAAGATTCAGAATGCAAAGGGTCATAAACTCACATCGGGAGAGTAAGGACCAAACACCTCTCCACTGCCGTCACCCCAACAAAGGATCTGGAGATAAGACATAACAGAAACTAGGAAGAAGGCTAAAAGTTCCTTTGATTACTTCAAACCTCAGATCCTTAGTAAACTTGAAATAATGATAATACTATTACCAAAAAGGGCAACTGAGGGAATTAAGTGAGACCAAACATATACAGAACTTGGCACAATATCTGGTTCATAGAAAGTATTCAGTAAATGTAGGTGGTGGTGGTGGTGTTTTAGAGGGCCACGTTCAGCTTTCTTAGTGCGTTTAGTGTAAATACTCATTGACTGAGAGTCAGGAGACCTGATTTGAATCTTGTTTGCTTTGCTCTAGCTAAGCAATGTTGGACAAGTTACAATACCTATCTGAGTCTCAACATGTTCATCTGTAAAAAAGGGACTAAAATACCTACTCACAAAATCATGGGGAGGATTAAGTAAGAATATATTAGAAAATGGTTGGCATGGTATTTGGCAAGCAGAGTATGCCACATACTTCATTCACACATACAAAAAAAAAATGTACTCAACAAAAATAATTCATTGAGGGCCTATTCAGGTGACAGCCTAAGTGATAGAGCGGTGAGCAAAAGATATGATTTGCCCTCATGAAGCTTACACTCTGAAAATGCTGCTTGAGCATTTGTTTGATCTGAACTGCATATTAAATTAGGGTGGTAATATGATTTTCTAAGGATGATAGACCCACAGGCCTTTACTTATTAGTAGAAACCAGTGGGTGCACCAGGCTAAAAATAGCACTAAAGAGGAGGAGAAAACAAAATTTTTTATCGCTGTTCAGGACAGAGAAGGGTCAGCACAGAGTCGTCCAAGCCATTAAAAACACAAGGCACACAACTTTTTTTTTTTAGAAAAAAAAAAAGCCTTTAATAACAACAATAACAACATACTGAATAGAAATCTATTATTCAGAAAAGAAGACAAAGCAAACCCTTAAAACACTGCCCGTTTCCTCCAAAGCATATACAGTTAAGCAAAGGTATACTTAGCTCCTAACACATTTAGCTGTTAAATATATGGGAAACTTGGGGACCACTTGGGCTCACTTGGAAATTTCAAAGGCTCATCTAAAACAGAAGTTCCTCTCTCTACTCAGCTTCATGGAACCTGTAAAATAATTTGACAATACAATGATGTCAACTTCTAGAACAAATTAAATATATTAAAATGAATGAACTATAATTGTTATAGTGATGTGATCCACAGTAATAGCTACGAAATACATAAGAAAAGATAACAGGAACGGGAGGGAAGTTATAGCAAAGCTTAAAAGGCTAAAAAAGTTTCAGGAGGACCCAAGAGAGAATTAAGCAAACCTGTGGCATAAGCTAAAAAATAGAGAAACCACGAGACATCCAGTATGTCAAGTGATTTGGGAGACAAAGAGAAGAAAAGGCAGAAGTGACGACAATCAGATCAAATCAATACATTTTTTAAAGTTATATAGAGAATATTTGAGGAGTACCTGAACCAAGTGGTGAGGGAAATTAGAGAATTAAGCCAGACAAACAAGATGATTAGCATGAAGAAATCTGCTTTAATAAACTACATAGACCAGGTTCTAACAAAGTAGGTTTCAAGAGGTTCAGAGAAAAACGGACCCAAATATAGAGAGAGACTTCTAAGATGGCAGCTGAATTAAGGGGGTTGAGATGTGTTATATTTAGATTTCAAGAAAGCATTTGACAAACGTTTAGCGTGTCTTAAACCTCTTAATCATAGTTACATTCTTGTCCTTATCTAATAGCTCCACCGTCTGGATCATCTCTAAGTTTGTTTCTGTGGATTGCTTTGTCTCTTGACATTGGATTGTTTTTCTTGGTTTTATGTGTGTGTGTCATAATTTTGGGTTGAATGCTAGACGCTAGGTGTAGAAAAAACAATGAAGACAGAGGTCAGTTGTATTTGTGCCCTGAATAGACACACATCTGTCAGGCTTTAACATTGGGAATATGTCACCGTAGTCAGTAGTTGAGCTGTATCTGAGTTTTGTTTTGCTCTAGTTGCCTTCAGTGTACCGTAGACTTCGCATCCTCCAGGGGTGAGCTGCTGTTAGCCTGTGCTTCCTCTGGGGTCTGAGGTGCCTGAGGGGTTTCCTCAGTGTTTCTGTTCTGCTCTCAGTTTTGAGCAGGCCCTGTGATCCTGCACTCCCGGGACCTGGGGCTTGTCTCTCTCCATGCAGTGACCAGCTGTGGTTTGCTACTTGCTGCTAGGCTCCTGGTGAGGTAGGGGAAGGGTTTCCCAGCTCTGGTACAGCCTCACACTCAGAAGGACTCTTGCACCTGACCTCTGGGATGGGACTATCTCAGCACTCATACCCACTCATCCCCCCACCAGGGCAGACCAGCTCTGCCTGGTATCTATAAGGGTGTTCTGGCATGGAGAGAGTTTCCAGCCCTTCCCAATGCTTGTAGACCTCTCTTTGTATCACCACAGGCTCCTGAGACAGACAGGTTTCCTGGCCTGTCCACTAGAGGCAGATGGCTTTGCTTCAAATAAGAGAAGTTTTGTACCTGTTTTCATCACCAAGGGGGGCAATTTCTCTGTTCTCTTGCCCTGCCCCCAATCTTTTTCATGAACACCCAGTGGAGGCTTAGAAAAGAGCTCGAGAACGGTGCCTCTTCTGTCTTGTGACCCTGGCTGTTTCATGGATTCCAGAAATTTTATGATTTTGTAGATGTCTGGGGTTTCTTTTCTCATTTTTAGCATGGTGATGACATTCTTTTAAGGTTTCTTTACCCTAAGTGGAATGATTCAGATAGGGCTACAAACGTCTGAAGAGTCTAGGTAAATAGGTAACATATATTATTAAGCTAGTCTAAGACTGAAAGGTACGAATTATGGCTAAATGAAGAATGCATGACCCGCCTCAATTATTTAAGTCAAAAACATCTTTCGAACTCAACTGACAAGTTGCGATCCCTGGTTAAGACATGGGCAGAATTAGGTGTGTTCAAACCTGGTTGAACAACCGGTTGATCCATCACTAAAAAAAACCTTAAAATGTATCATTTTTAACCTAAAAGGAAATTCCTATTGTTATGCCCAGGAATCTCTACTTAACCCTGTGCTATTTTTAATATTTTAATTAATGTTTTAATGAAGGTATGAAAAGAATGGCATTCCAGTTTTTGCATGAAACTAAACCACGAGCTATTGCTGTAATACTTTGTCTTAGAATCAGGATTTGTGACGGCATTGACAAGTTAAAATAAAGTGGCTAAGGATGCATAAATGTAAGGTCCTAAAAGTGAGCTTGCACTCATAATGAATAGTGGCTTGTGGAAGACTGTCTGCTCCATAAGTGTTTTTTATCAGCTAGCATCATTAAATAAATTAATTAATTAAAGTGAGCTTGCTAAATCTACTTCAAATTTACAGTTGCACAGGATCAGTGATATCTGACTTCATAATAGAAGTTCAAGTCCGTATGACTCTATGATTTCTAATATGTACAAATTCAGCAAGTGAAAAAAATTGACATAGTTACACAGAAAAGCTGCTCCACCTTAGGTTGCATCAGTGAAAGAAAGCATTCAGAACAAAAGAAGCCTTTAGCCCCATTGATTAGATACATGTGTGGTGTCCTATTGCCATATTTACAGGAGTCATTGACTTACTGGAATTTAGAAAGAGGAAGATGGCCAGGATGATAGTCTGAGGAACAGTCGAGTCAGAATGTTAAGTCTGGAAAGGGAAACCTGAAAGAACAGACAGCATCTTCAAATACTAGAAAAGAACAGAGGCAGTGGAGGGGGTGTGTGTGGGATTTGGCCCCCAGAGATGAGAAGTTATTTAAAACAATAGTGAATGGATTGGGATTAGATGAAACTGATGTAATAATATGTGTTATTTGATATGCTATTACATTTGGGGTAAGGTAGACAAACATTTTCCCCTCTAGTCAAACAAAAAACTAATGATTGAGAAATGTGATGTATGTTTGTACCCTTCATTGTTAATGTAAGAAGATTTGTAACATGTCTTAGAGCAGGGGGAGAGCAAATTTCTGTTAGCATAAGGACGGAGTTATGAATTTTATAGAATAAGATTAATATTATGATTATAATATTAACTTTTCAAGTAGAAGATTGGAGTTTTTCAAAGAAAATTCATCTTTAAATTGGTGAAATAGATTTGACTTTAAATATTCATAGAACCTAGGAGGAAAATGGCTGTAGCATGGATGATTTTTTATTCTCATCATCATCCATGACAAAATAGCTTACTCTTCCCACCTCTCAAAGACCAGCAACGGACAGGAAACCCAGATTTCACCTCTCTGAGAAGGGTTACCTGGGTGGAGGAGAAAGGCCATTGATTTTTAGTAGAGGACAAAAGCCTCAAATTTTTCCAGATGCCGTCAAGACTGAGAGTACTGGAAGTTAATTATATTTCTAGGGAGTGGTTTGTGATCCCAGAGTAATAGGAGACTGGATAAGAGCCTTTATCTTTGGTGGGGTTATAGGTTAAAAGAAAACTTCAGGAGGCAGACTTCTGAGCCACAGGAAGCACTTACTCACTGTGACCATCAGGGAAGAGTAAAGTTCATCCTCCCTGAATTACACCCTTCTGCCTTGAGTAGTAGAGACATGTCATACAGGAAGTAAAAGGAAAGGGCCGACCACACAGGAAACAGATGTAAACTTGGTAAAAGCCCTCTGATTCATTGCACCTTAATGAACAGGTGTAAAGAAAAAATTATTGAATATAAAACTGTTATACCAAAAGAGAAGTATCTTAATTTCTAAGGAGTCTGGGAGCTAACGTGAGTGTGGAACTAAATTTACAACTACTAATCCATGGAATGCAGAGGGTTGCTATTGTAGGTCAGAAACCTCAGTCTACTTAGCAAGTTTGATATACATGAGAAACAAGCAATACTTCCATCAAAACGCGTGCTAGGGCTTCCCTGGTGGCGCAGTGGTTGGGAGTCCGCCTGTCGATGCAGGGGACACGGGTTCGTGCCCCGGTCCGGGAGGATCCCACATGCCGCAGAGCGGCTGGGCCCATGAGCCATGGCCGCTGAGCCTACGCATCCGGAGCCTGTGCTCCGCAACGGGAGAGGCCATGGCGGTGAGTGGCCCGTGTACCGCAAAACAAACAAACAAACAAAACGCGTGCTGAAGTGGGGAACGTGCAGAAAATGAAGGAACACAGCTCAAGAGAAAACTTTATATCATGGAAAATACTTGCCCAAAATATCATGTTATCACACACATACATGCGCACACACACACACACACGCACACTTTTTAAACCCCTGTAGACAAAGAATGTCCTGCCATATCACTAAACAAAGCATGTTGACGCCATCAAGCGGTCAGCCTCTGCAGCAACCCCCGACGGTGCACCCTGAGGGGATTCAGGATGGAGAAAACAGGATTCTGGCCCTAGATAGTTAAGGTGCAAATCAAAGGAACAATTTCAGTAAACCCAGACTCTTGCACCTTCCCACACATAGAAAAGCACTAAATTCATTAACTTGAGATATCTGGTTTTCTTTAATTAGCAGTAATCTTTTGATGATCCGACTACCTGGTGTTTTTTTTTTTTGGCAAAGGCTCCTATATATCCTGGCTCTTCCCTTAACTCTTTGGAGTGGTCCCTCAGAGCAATCTGAGGAGACTGTCTCCTGGGCTTAAGTCCTCTGTAAGTCCGCCAAATAAAACATTATTCTCAACTCTTAGGTTGTGCGGTGTGTTTTTCAGTTAACACCCTAAATAGAAATGTCTGAAACCTCACTGAAATGAAACTGCTTAGCTGCTCATGTCTCAGTGCTGCCCTTTCCTGCTCTTTCTCCCGGTTCTGCCATCCTCAGCTTCCCACAGATGAACTCCCTCATTCCACCTCTGAAAAGCCCAGAACTGCCCTTTTCCCTACTGCCACACATGCTGCCTCATATGGGCCCCTCGGAGGGACCCAGGGCCCAGGGTCCTGGTGTTGGTTGCAGGTCCTCTCTGTTGCCACTCTGTCCATCCAGGAACTGCTCTCAAGAGTTAGCTGGGGGCTTCCCTGGTGGCGCAGTGGTTGAGAGTCCGCCTGCCGATGCAGGGGACACGGGTTCGTGCCCTGGTCCGGAAAGATCCCACGTGCCGCGGAGCGGCTGGGCCCGTGAGCCATGGCCGCAGAGCCCGCGCGTCCGGAGCCTGTGCTCCGTAACGGGAGAGGCCACAACAGTGAGAGGCCCCCCCCAAAAAAAAAAGAGTTATCTGGGATCATGGACCCTCCCTAGAAATGGAACTAACTTTCAATACCTTCAATCCCAACTAGGTCTTCAAAATTTTGTATAAAATAAATACACTACAAGAATATGTTGTACAACACAGTATTTTATAACTATAAGTAGAATATAACCTTTAAAAATTATGAATCTCTATGTCGTACACCCAAAACATATAATATTGTACATAAACTATATCTCAATTAAAAAAGACACCCATTTCACCTTTATGGCTCTGGAGCTATTTCAGGAACTGGAAACAAAAGATGCTTCATAGGTCTTATCACTTAGGAAATTCCAAAGGTTTTAGGAGCTGTGTGCCAGTAACCGTAGACCAGACCAAATATATATTTATTATAAATCACAGTATCACAGGAATGTAAATGGCAGAAGTTACTCTGTCAAGAATGTTGAGAAGGAGATTCACCCTGGGTGAAAGACGATTACAAAGTTCTGTCCCAACACTAAGGTACTATGCTTTAAAAAAAAAAAAAAAAAAAGTGGAAATGAGAAAGGTTAGATAACTTGCTTCATAATGGAGCAATTGAACAATTGTTATAAAATATATTGAAACAATGGATGCTAGTGTCTCCTGAGAACAGTTCACCACTTCTGTGATTTCCCTGCCAAAACCGCATAACCTGAATCTAATCATCAGGAAATAACAGACAAACCTCAATTGAGAGACGTTCTACAAAAAAACAAAATACAAAATAACCATTTCGAAAATGTCAAGGTCAAAAAACAAAATAAATACTGAGCAAATGTTCCAGTTTATAGAGACCAAAAAGACTTGACAACTAAGTGCAAATTGTGATCTTGGAAAACAGCTATAAAGAGCATTATAGGAACAGTTGATGAAACTTGTATATGGACTCTGGATTACAGAATAGTATTGCACAAATCTTAAATTTCTTGCTATTGGTAACTGTACTGTGGTTGTGTAAGTGAATGTCCTTGTCATTGGGAAATAAATTCTGAGGTATTTAAGGGTAAAGTGTGCAAAATAGTTCTCCCCAAAATGTGTCACTTTGGCATGTGGGTTATTTTGAACTGAAGGCAACCACGACCGGCAGACTCGAGGAAACCTTTTACCTCTCTTCACTGACTGAAAGAATTTAAATAGGGCCCTGACAGAAAGAGAGCTATCACCAGAGATAACTTTTTATCTCTTTGGCAGCGCAAACATCTAAGTAGCAAACATCTGCGCTTCTCATCTTCCCGTGATTTGCCCTCCTCCCCTTTGAAGCCCCAGGGCCATATCCCATTCCTTAGCCAGAATGGCATACAAGCCTCAATTACCTGACTGCCATTGGATTTCATATTTTTTATGGGAATCCCACACGTACAAAATTAAATTTGTTTTTCTCCTGTTACTTTGTCTTACTTACATCAGTTTAATTTTCAGATGACCAGCCAAAGACCCTATAAGGGAGGAAGGGAGAAATTTCTGCCTCTACAGGTGTTAAATTAATTAAACAAAGAGGCCATGAGACTGAGGTGGTGCTAGTACCTTGGCAGCCTATGCAAACAAGCCAAAACCTAAGTCTGTACTGGCCTCAAGGTGGAGAAATCAAAACCCAAGGACTACTCATCACAAACAGCCAATGAGGCTTTTCCAAATATGACCGATGCTAAGCTACAGCCAATCAAGCAATTGCCTTGCCTTGCTTTCATCTTTTCTCTCTCTGTCTCTGCCCAGCTCCTCTCAGTGGAGCACCCCTAACCACTTCTGTTTGGCAACTGCCCAATCTGAGTTGATTTTTGCTCAAACTCCTAAAATGTTTTAATATGCCTCAGTTTATCGATTAACAAAGGGCATGATGTCTGCAAATTATTCTCAAGTGGTTTAGAAAAAAAGAGAAAATGATAGAGCCAGTGGGGCAAAATATAATATCAGCCATCGATGAATGTGGGGAGTATGAACGCAGTTCGTGTGCCTGACCCACAGAGCCCAGACAAACCAAAACGTTAGAGTTTGGAGCAGAGAAATGTTTATGGCAGGGCCTTGCAAGGGGAACGGCTCATGTCTTAAAAAGACCCCAAACTCCTTGAAGAGTTTCAGCAAAGACTTTTTTTTTTTTTTAACATCTTTATTGGGGTATAATTGCTTTACAATGGTGTGTTAGTTTCTGCTTTATAACAAAGTGAATCAGTTATACATATACATATGTTCCCATATCTCTTCCCTCTTGCATCTTCCTCCCTCCTTCCCTCCCTATCCCGCCCCTCCAGGCAGTCACAAAGCACCGAGCTGATATCCCTGTGCTATGCGGCTGCTTCCCACTAGCTATCTACCTTACGTTTTGTACTGTATATATGTCCCTGCCTCTCTCTCGCTTTGGCACAGCTCAGCAAAGTCTTTTTAAAGGCCGGGTGAAGGAGGGGTGTCCCAGAGTATGTGATCAGCTCATGTACCGTTCTCTGATTGGTTGATGGTGAGGTAACAGGGCAGTTAACCTTATCAATCCTTAGGTGCCAGTAGGTCTGGGGGCTACATTCTCATGATCATCAAGTAGTTAATTTCTTCCATTTGGTGGTGGTTTCTAGCATCTGAAAAACTCAGGAAATATGCATGAGATACTATTATCTGGCTACTTTAAAGAGGAGCTACAGCAGAAAATATGGGGCACGGGTCTGTACCAGGAAAGCCCCAGTAGGGTCCTGCTCAGTTACAATAGGGCATGGGAGTTCCTTGGATATACATATGTTCCTTGCACAGAAACTTGCCATGTTTCTCTAAGTTGAAAATTTTATGTAAATAAAAATTTATAAAAAATATGAAATAATTGAAGGAGTTTTGCTCACTTCGATAAGAGTTTGAGGGTAAAAGAGAACAGATGAGTTAAAATGTTAAAACCATCCTGACTACCTAATTTTGAGACCACTGTCAAACTACTTTCCTTTGGATAACACGGACTTCTGGCAGTGCCTCCATTAAATTAACTCAGGTCCAAAGGCGTTCAGTAAGACCCAAACAAGGAATACCAAGAGCCATTTCCAAACCTTGAGGCCAGTGGCAAAAGATACATGCCCCCCAACCTCCCCTCAAAGGCTCTCTAGTGACTCCTTCAACCCATGCTCCGAAAGTAGCTTTAGAAAACTAGTCTAGAATGTTCAGAATGTATTCTAGAAAATCAGCAGAACATTTTCTTAAACGGCTGTTTATAAAAAATGTGATAGAAATTAACTTTCACTTTGTTAAACACCCTATGAGTTGTTGGTCTTCAAATATCTGAGTAGCCAACATGCTTTGAGCACCTGCTAAGTGTCAGTGGCATCAGGAAACTGCAGAGCAGAAAGGTAAAATACTTGCCCGGGTCAAACGTTAAGGAAGTGATAGAACACGGGATTGAGCCGAAGTATCTTTCTCAAGGACTCATGTTCTATTACTTATCAGTCAATCTGCTTCTGAGACAGTATAGTTCATGGATCCATTCCATGATATTTTACAGAGTATCTCAATTTCATTGCCAACACGACCCTGCAAGAGTGGTGTTGTCATCTCGGCTTTTATATATAAAGAAGCTGAGACGGAGAACTGACATTACTTATTCAGATTCACAAAAGCTGGGAAATCATGGAAGCAAAACACCAACACAGTTCTGTACAACTTCAAGACGCATATCCCTTTTACCCATCAAGACAGCAGATTTTGAAGAACTGGGCATCATTAAGAAAATGGTAACTGGGTGAACATCAAGCTCTAAATTAACTAATATGAAATTTTCTCATGGGAACTTTAATAAAATAGCCCTCAAGACAAAAGATGATTTTTTCAATGACTAAACATTGTCAGAAAACTTTATTTTAATCAAAAATATACACACACTCACACACCAGACCTGTGGCCTTTCCCTACCCCAGATATTATTGTTGGTGTTCTCTTGCTTCCCTCCCTCTTTCCCTTCTTCTGTCTCAGTCTCTTTTCTCTGTTTCTGTCTCTGTCTCGCTCTTCCTCCCTCCCTCCCTTCCCCCTCACCCCTCCCTCCTCCCCTTCCCAATCTTTAAATTCCAGCTGTACAAAAAGGTTAGAAAGGTTCCTGCTGCCCCCTAGTGGTCTTATTTTGGAAGCGGCAGTCACATTAGGAAAATCAACAAAACCCTTACAGACAATAATAATAAAATGACAGTTAAAAGGGAAGTTCCCTGGCCGTCCAGTGGTTAGGACTGGGCGCTTTCACTGCCGAGGGCCCGCGTTCAATCACTGGTTGGGGAACTAAGATCCGGCAAGACACGCGGGACGGCCAAAAAAAAAAAAAAAATGGCACTTACAGCCCTGTAGAATTTTTGGAGACAGTGGGCCATGGAGGTAAGAGGAAACAGCTTGCGATCACTGACAAGTTATTTGCCCTCACGGAGTTTCAGCAAATACACCCATAAAGTGGAGGTTAAAATATCTCTTCCTTATAGCTGTGCTGTGGGTTAAGATAACATACCAAAAGGTCTTGAAGCACAGTACGCTCTCCAGAAAAGGTAATTATTATCACATTATTTATTTTTGACAACTCCACAAGGTTAAGGAAACTGAAGCTCAGTACAGCTTGCAGGGTTGTTTTTTTTTTTTAAGTAAACTCAGCTACCAACCTGTAGAACTAGACCCATAATCCAAGTTTTTGGACTCTAATTTTAGTTCTCTTCATGAAACCTCAATATCCCAAATTAACAGTTGATACAAGGAATCTTAAGAATTATTAAAATCTTAAAGGGATATTTTCATACACTACTCATGTTTTCAATGACGTCCAAAACTATATACATTTCATTGGTAAGTGATCACATCTCTAAATTGTGTCTTAAAGTTGCAAGAAGAAAAGCACACAAAGATTTGTGTCCAAAACATGTTCATAAGTCATTGTTTATAATAGTACAAAGTTGAAAACAGGCTAAATGTAATACATGTATTCAATAAACTTTGGTACAAATAATAATGTTTTTATTTATTAAAAAATTTCTCAGTGCCAGGTGCTGTTAAAGGGGTATAAATGTATCAAAGCATTCAGAGAGGTAAGTACTATTATTATCTCCCCTTAACAAATGAGGAGGGACTTCCCTGGTCAGTAGTTAAGACTCCGGGCTTCCACTGCAGGGGGCCCGGGTTCGATCCCTGGTCAGGGAACTAAGGTCCTGCATGCTGCACGG
Organism: Delphinapterus leucas; assembly: GCF_059928025.1. Classification (NCBI taxonomy): domain Eukaryota; kingdom Metazoa; phylum Chordata; class Mammalia; order Artiodactyla; family Monodontidae; genus Delphinapterus; species Delphinapterus leucas. Next base: position 11,889,038 of record NC_143139.1, on the reverse strand, counting down.
TGAGACCGAAAAAACAAAACAAAACAAAAAATCAAATGAGGAAACTGAGGAACAGAGAAGCTTAGTACCTTGCATGAGGTCAAACATCAAGTAGGAGAGCCAGGAATTGACCTGATGTGTCTTTCTCAAGAGTCCGTGTCCTATTCACCAATCTGTTTTAGTGACAGTATAGTCCATGGATCCACCCCATATTTACTGATGGTAGAATATTGTACAGCCATAAAAAAACATGTTTTCAGTAAGTATTAAGTTACATGCGGACATGCTTACATTAAAACATTAAGAGAAATCAACTATACCTCAATTTTTTAAAAAAGGAAACATAAGATGTAGAAGAAAAAAAATAAGGGAAAAAAACAGCATGCAAAATTGCACACATTATTTCAGTCCTAGAATGTGTGTGTGTGTGTGTGTGTGTGTGTAAAACCAAAATCTAAATCTAAATAGTACCTTTCCCCAGATGATGGGTTATGGGTAATTTGGTTTCCTCCTTTATACTTTTCTAGATATTCTGAACTTTTGTTATGAGACATAACTGCTGTGATTATCAGAAAATTTAGTTTAAAAATATTTACTGCTGCTGAAAAAAATACCAGAATTTCCAAGAACAGGATTTCATTTCCCTTCACAGTTAAATAATGAAAGTGTTAAGTGGGAAAGATTTGCAAGAAAAACAATTACCCCAAGGACTGGGAACAGAGGAAGGACGTTCAGACTAGAAAGGGAAGTGTCTAAGAGAGAGGGTTTCATAGGACATTTATACTGAATGAACTCAGCACCCTGGAACCTGTTCTTGGTCGATGTCACCTACTTTTGAGTGCTGTCAGCTGCTCAGAGGCTGTCTTCTGACAGTAGTCATTTGGATTCGCTCCAGACTGAAATAGTGTGGATTGAGAATCTGATGCCTTTAGAAGAGAAAACATAGAAGATCTGTCATCTGAACAGGTATAATTTCTAGAGTGGACGATTTCAAACGTGCAGTGGGAAAGCAGCAAAGAGAGCTTTCTTTTTGGCAGTAACCCTACTGTTTTGCTTTGTGGCAGTCCCTTCTGGGCAGGGCCTATCAGCAGTACCAGATGAGCCCAGCGTAGGCCCACCTTGAGGTGGTATCTTCCCAGGGACCTGCACGAGCCAGTCATATCACTCAAAGGCTGCAGCTCAAGATAAAACCACTTGGCCCCAAACACCATACAGTGCATGCCTTTGCCTGCTGCCTTTTTTTTCTTTTATTTATTTACTTATTCATTTTTGGCTGCCTGGGGTCTTCGTTGCTGCATGTGGGTTTTCTCCAGTTGCGGAGAGCGGGGGCTACTCGTTGTTGCGGTGCGCACGGGCTCTAGGCGTGGGGCTTCAGTAGTGGCGCAAGAGATTTGTTGCTCCGCGGCACGTGGGATCTTCCCTGACCAGGTCTCGAACCCGTGTCCCCTGCATTGGCAGGGGGATTCTTAACCACTGTGCCACCAGGGAAGCCCCTTCCTGCTTTCTTAAGAAAGTTAAGGTTAAGCTGGTGAGCCAGACCCGTAACAAGACTTTGGAATTTCTCTGCATAGAGACTAGATCAGGATTTTTTTTAAGTTGGAAACTAATTTGAGTTCACTTCAGAATTCCTTATTTGGTGCACAAGTCTGGCTATTCAACAGATTTCAGCTTTGCAAGTGAGTTCGAGTTGATTTCTTCCCTTGGAAACTGCTAGCTGGTGGTGGTCAACAGAAGTCTCAACATAGACATAGGCGAGGAAGGTTCTTGCTGAGACTCACCCCAAGAAAACCCCAAAGGAGCACCCTGAGAACTGATTTCAGGATGAAGCTGCAAGGGCGAAGAAGTGCTTTTAACACCAACAAATGCTGCCCTTTGACCAACAAATGCAGGAGGAGTCTTCTTCCAAATACTGCAGCCCCTGAGGTGAGAATCTGGCTCCTAAGAGGGCAACTTCCTCTCCTGCTGCTGTGCTCAAGTCTGCAGAGACCCACGGTGAGTTACCACGGAGGAGGTGATCTCTTTATGATCAGGGCTCCAATGGAGCATTCTCCTGGTGCAACCTTTAGATGACCTTTAGTCCCTTGGGATGTAATTTCACTTAGACATTTTAACTAACGTGTAATGCTGGCAAAAAGTGTTGAAAACGATTATTTAAAATTGTGGAGTTCTTTACAGTTTACAGATTTGGCATCACAGAAGCTAGAGGCATAGCATTTTTTTCTTGATTCTCCATAAAATTTAAGTAAAACATTGCTTCTGTAGGACAAATAATGCAAAATCAACCAAGTCTATTTGGCTTTATCCTGTATCATACGGATCAACTCAAAAGAGGTATTATAAAATTCTCTATAATGAAAAATAACCTAATGTTAAGAGAAAACAGTTTCAGTGGGCCCAGACTCTTGCATCTTCCCATACATAGAAAAGCACTAAATTCCTTAATTTTAATGTCTGGTTTTCTTTAATTAACAGTAATCTTTTGATGTTCCGAGTACCTGCCCTTTGTTACAAAACTCCTATATATCCTAGCTCCCCCCTCGCCTCCTTAGAGCGGTTCTCTCGGGGTTACTTGAGATGCCATCTCCCGGGCTTGAAGTCCTAAAAATTCCCACTGAATAAAACATAACTCTCAACTTTAAAAAAAAAAAAAAGAAGACAGAATACCCATTTGATATCTAGTAATAGATTAAAGTTTTGGAGTTTACAAGGTTTGATAGAAGATATTTTTTATTTTGTTTTGGCTTAAATAGATTCTGTAGAACTATTTGCAAATCTGCTCTAAAGAATTATCGGTTAAGATCATTTAAGCAGTCTTAAAATTTTGTTCCAGTTTACACACAACTAGATGACGTCTCACCATAAATAACATAGTAAAAATACAAAATGGTATGCTTTTGAGTTCCAGCTACAACACTGTTGACATTCACTGGATGGAATTTTATCTCTTAATGTGTTCCTTAGTAAGTACTGCTTATTAGGAAAGTATCATTTCTTTGCCCAGAAGGAAACACCTTGAAATTTAGATAACTGAAAAATATGGCTCTCAATTATGGACGGATGATACTTAATGAACTTGTCTTCAAATCTCTAACTGTAATTTAATATGCACTGGGTATCAATAAGTAATATTCCGTTGGCTACCCATGAGAAAATGTCTTTTTCCCACTCCTGATTTCTAAGAAGAAGGACTTTACCAGGAACCCCACTGACCTCTGTCCAACCCTCTCCTCACATCGCTCCCCTGGAGGTGGACAGACATTACTTGACTGGTAACGTCAGGAAGAATAACTGGATATGCGGTAACGTCAGGAAGAATAACTGGATATGCTGTGTTTGCTCTTCTTCCTCCTGGGAATTAACCCAATGGCAAAAGGCATGAGTTCTGTGTTCCTCCCATGGCAAGAATCTCACCTGGACAGGTTGCAATCCAATACTGCCTGCAGCTAAGTGGGCAAGTCAGCTCATTTTGGAGTTTACCCTTAACAAGCCCACCAGCCATCAGACCTAAAGATGGGTGCTCCAACATGTTCTCATTCAGTAGTAAAAATTATATTTTAGCCTTCGTACTTCAAGTCCTGAGCAGAGGAGAGGGTTGTCATTTACTGGGGGCCCCCTTGGAGAACCCGGCATTACTCATCACTTAAGTCTTTTCTTAACTCAAAGCCAAAGGCTTAATATAGGTTTTAGGTATTCATAAAAGAGGTATTACTTATAACACCTGTGTGAGAATGTGAAGTGGCTAGGAGAGGAAACATAGTATAATTAAACTTTGATTATTTTTTTCTTCAAAATACTCAATATGCAAAAAGACTTTTCACTGATACAAAAAGGGTCACTTCCTCCGTGGGGAGATGAGGTTTTTTTGTGCTTTCAGTAATATTTGTCAAACCAAATTCAACATCTAGCATGGGTCACAGATACAGGAAGGACTGGATCAGTGTAATGGTTACGAGCGAAACTTACTTCAGCAAATACTGATTTTGAGCAGACAACTCGGTCTTATACAGTGTAGCAAATCTGCTACCACACCGTAAAAATTTAAAAAACAGAAACCTCCATTAAATAGAGTCGGGAGACCAGAAAGGGGAGCTCTCATGCCCTGCGGCATAGCAGGGTCTAACAGGAAGAAGAAAGACACCTCTTCTTTCCTGGCAAGGGCTGGGCGAATGTAAAGCCATGAACTCTCTGTTTACTATACCCTCCCATCTTCCTTTTCTTCTCTACGAAAGCATTCTTCTTCCCTTGCCCTGTAAGGACTTGTACATGGCGCACCGCAGTCGCAGAACCTGAATTGCAACTCTCTGCTGACCCTGAATAGACCTATCTTTGCTGGAGAAATACCTGGCACGCTATTTACTTCAGGTCAACAAGATTCACCATCGAATCTGAAAAATTAAAATCAAGATTTTTCTTTCCTTATAGCTCGCAGTTAAAATTGACTTTGACTTGGCACTGAGTTCCTTTGATGATCAGTACCAAGGCTGCAGCCAACAAGTCATGGAGGACCTGATTCAAGGGGATTACTTTACGAAAGAAATAGAATCTCATAGGAATTACCACAGGGTCTGGCAACGTGCACACTTAACCTGGTTGAGACAAGGAAAAGCTCTCCCTGAGAACATGACTGTTACACATGCTGTGGCCATCTTGATTTATTCGTCGAACGACAGTGTTCGTTCAGACTTCTCCAGAGCCATGGCCAGTGCTGCTGGGCCTCCCCAGCAATATAAACATTCATTCCATTTCAAATATCTACACTACTACCTGACCACGGCAATCCAGCTGCTGAGGAAAGAGATTGTCACAAGGAATGACTCTCTGTGTTATGAGGTGCACCATGAGGTGAAGGGCGTTTACTTGGAAGCCCCCATGGGTGCCACCATTCGCTTTGGCCAATTCCTCTCCACCTCTTTCCTGAGAGAAGAGGCACAGAAGTTTGGGGACCAAACTCTATTTACCATATTGACCTGCCTGGGGGCACCTGTACAAGACTTCTCTCTCAAAAAGGAGGTCCTGGTCCCTCCGTATGAGCTGTTTGAAGTTGTAAATACGAGCTACCACCCAAGAGGAAATTGGTTGCAATTGCAGTCAACTGGGACCCAGAGTGCGTATAACTGTCAGCTGCTAAAAGGTATTGTTATTGATCCAAATTGAATCCACTCTTACCAGGATTGCAGGCCACCATTTACTTTTTAATCTTTTCAAAGAAATATTTATTTATTTATTTTAATTTTTTTTCTTTTTTTAATTTTTGTTGGAGTATAGTTGATTTACAATGTTGTGTTAGTTTCAGGTGTACAGCAAAGTGAATCAGTTGTACATATACATAGATCCACTCTTTTTTAGATTCTTTTCCCATAGAGGTCACTAGAGAGTATTGAGTAGAGAGTTCCCTGTGCTATATAGTAGGTCCTTATTAGTTATCTATTTTATATATAGTAGGTGTATACATCAATCCCAATCTCCCAATTTATCCCTCCTCCCATTTTCCCTCCTGGTAACCATAAATGTGTTTTCTACATCCCTATTCTTTTATAAAAGTTGTTTTTCTGAGTGAGCTTGGGGGAAAAAGGCCAAAAACATGGATATTGGCCTTCAGTAATGGTGGAATTGGCAGATTAGAGAAAACTCACCTTGTTTCTTGGTTTCTCCTCTCTTCTTTCTCCTCAACTACCTGTAGGAAAATGTGCTTTGCAATGGCCCAGATACACAGGGCATTCTAGACAGAGAGAGTAAATATCTCTACTGGAAAAGGTAGTGCATAAAACATAACATTTTACCTTCTCCCTCAAGCTCATTTTTTGTCATGGTCATTTCATGAAAAAGAAGTGCTAAAAATAAAGCAGGAGGTGTGATTTACTCATCCACTCCTATCTTTTCATCGTCTTCTCTGTTCCAGGAACTGAGATAGGAGGGCCCAGGCGATACAAAATGAAAAAAGCAAAATTACTATCCTAGGAGGATTTTTAGTCTAATGAGAAGCGGAAATATGAACAAATGTCTACACACAAAAGCACTAAGTATACACCAGATGTTTAAGCAATGGTTATGGTTGCTCGGTGAAGGAAGACGCTCGTTCTCTCTGGGGAAAGTGAGAAGCCTTCACAATAGGAGACCACTTGGGACTTGAAGTAGGAATGGGGGTTTTCAGTGAAAAAAGAGAGAAAAAGTCATTTCAAGCAGAAAAAGCATATACTGAATCACAGAGATTTCAAACAGCCTGGTATCTTCAGGGAAATTTTGAAATTCTGCATGGCTGGAATGTAGGGTGTGTAGGACAGAGGAAGAGGCCAAGAGTAGAAAGGAAGTAGGACACTGATAGGGGCTGGAGAGTTCTGACGGGGCCAGATTGTTTAAAAAAAACTCTTGTATTCCATGCCAAGGACTTTCAAACTCCATGCTGTAAGTAGTGAGAAACCATTAGAAGTCTGTAAGGAATGGAGTATCAATCAGATCAGTATTGTAGCAAGAGCCTTGATGATATTGTGAAAAATGAACCAAAGCAGGAGAAATTAGAGTTATCACAATAAAAATACGTGTTAGTCTCTTTTTAGAAAAACATGTGGCTGATCCCATTTTATCTTTGTATGTTGTCAGCCACAGTCGTTTGACGGAGCAAATGCTGTGCAAATTCGGTAGCAAATGCCGTACCCTGTTTGATTCAGAAAGAGGAAGACTGTCCTTATCCACATGTGCATTCATTTACACTCAAAGTCAACTGCAACCCAGCTAGAGGGTCTACCTTTGAAATATTCCCGAATCTTCCTCTACTCCATCATCACTGCTGCTGTTAATCATTCAGCCTGTCAGCGTTTTTCAACACATCAGGGCTGCAGTGTTGCAAATGTCCTCAAACTGGCATCCACACTGAGGTCAAGGTCCTGCTCACTCTGGCCTATCTGTAAGGCCAGAGACAGTCATTTCCATTAACTGATAAGTAACACTCTGCTTATTCCAACATCCTGGAGCAGTATTAGATTGATGCAAACATGAACAACGGGAGAAGGGAGGTGGCATGTTTTTCTTATCTGAGAGTCCTTCACTGGGAGGGAGTAAGGTCAGTGGTCTCCCCAGCCCTGTTTTTCTAGATGGCTGCTGCTGCCCACTTGACTTCTGACCAATCACCTGGACTAACCATTAACCTCAGCCTGGGGAATTCACAGAATCTAATTTCTCATGAAACTGGAATCCTCTCAGGAAACTGTTTCTTCTCCTTTCGATTTTTTCACCAGCAGAAGCCACAAACTACTCTATGTCCCCAAAAGTCCCTATGAGCCAGTGACTTATGTTTCCTCTCCGGTTCCCTTTTAATCTGACAGACGCAATATGTGAAAAACAACATGAAGCCGTTTAAAATGGGTCAGCCAGGGACACTGCAGTTCTCCCGATGAAGAGACAGTAGATGAAAGAGGAGAGCTTCCCCAGTCCTCCAATGCATTTCAAAATTGCTTCCATTAAGTTGTAACTGAAGTTCTCAAGTTCAAAGAGTTCCTAGGAATCTGTGGCCTTCAAAGAGTCAAAAGGTCAAATTGGTAGCATAACTCATTGACGGGAGTGAGTTGGCAAAAGAAAAATTGTTTAAGGCATTCTAAACTAATAGCTTTCTCTTCTAATTCTTCTCTCACCCCTCACATGACCTATACTTGTTACCATAGAAACATGTTTTCAGGCCCAGTGGAAGACTTAAAATATGTTATGTTAGTTATTTGTCCTTAACTGTTGCTTCTTTCAGCAACATAATCTGTGCCAAAAATCTGTAGACACACAAATACATGCTCTGTTCTGTATCATTGGAGTCACAAAGAAGAGGGGTTTATTTGCGAAAATGTTTCACATAATTAAAATTCTTAAGCATGCTTCTAGAAAAAAATGTAGTCAATTGTTTGTGGTCAGTGTGGTTTTACATGTTAATCTTGCCAGTTACTAGCAGTGAGAATACAGGCAAATGGCTTAGTCCCTCTGTGCCTCAGTTTCTTTATATGTAAATGGGAATAATTTTTAAAAATAAAACTTACCTTGTAAGATTCCGGTGAAGAGAAAATGAAGGAACGCATGCAAAAGCTCTTAGAACCGTATGTGACACATGTAAGTAAGTAATCAAAACCGTTTGGCTACTATTACTATTATAAGTCTTTATTTTATTAACTTACTGTTTCCTATTTTCTTTTACTCTGGGTTTCAGTTATCCCAAAGTAATTTTCCCAATCTGTGGCATCACACTTACCTTGAGGTAGCGTGTCTGTCTCAGACGAATGGATGAAAGAATGAGTAATTGGATGAATCTGGAGACCACAGGGCATGATGGGTAGAGCAGAGATGGTGGAACCAGTGAGAGCTGGGCATATGTTAGTAGCTCTGTGGCCTTGTGCAAATGACAACTCTGAGCCTGTTTCTTCATTTATAATATGGGGGCAATACTTGCCTGGAGGGAATGTTGTGATAGCACTTGTTACCCACCCTCTCAAACACAATTGAAAAATTCTGGGAAAGTACTTTGCACATGGAGCTGGGATAACAGTTTAATGGCACAAATGTCTACTTCAGTAATATTGACAGTTAGAATAGAAAGAAAGGAAGAGACAGAAGAAGCACATTTTTTTTTGGCCACGCCATGCGGCTTGCGGGGTCTTAGTTCCCCCACCAGGAATCGGACCCGGGACCCCTTCAGTGGAAGCACGGAGTCTTAACCACTGGACTGCCAGGGACGTCCCATAGACAATATTCTAAAAGAATAACTCTCATCACTCTAAATTTTGACGGAAGGAGGTTATAGGTAACATTTACCACCAAATAAGATTAACTCGATATACTGCATGTCACTTTTACCTTTTATTTTTTGCTTTTTTTCAAGAGATTGAATACGTATTTCTGAACAATCTAACTCACAGATTCAGACTTCATGAGATAAAAGGCATAATAAGTATGCATTTCTCCCCAGACTGTATACCTAAGGCAGAGGTGACCAAATTCAGGTTATAATACACCAATAAAATGGTATTTGTATAGAAATTTAGTTTACAAAAGGCTTTCACACACATTATCTGTTTAATTCTTACAACCACCTGTACTTTGGGCTATTGACCCCCCTATAATGATGTGAGCGCTGAGGATTAGAAAGGTTAAATGGTTTCTGTAAGATTATTCAAGCAGGTTATAAATAACAAAAGTGAGACCGTTTCCCATTTTTTCTGACAAAAAGTCCAGGACAATTTTCTCTGTAGGTCACTTTCAGGAGATTTATTTTGTCATTCAAAAATGTTATTGACAACCTAAAATTGGCTTCAATCTTCTGTGCTCTGACTATTGACATTATAAACACACTTCACATTCATATAAATATACAAATATGTTCACACAAATGTATATATAACAAGATAATAGTTGATCTTTTCACATGCATTTAACTAGTGTTTTTCATCTTAACCTATTTTATTACATTATTAAAGATTGATGGCCATGACCTACTGAACTGATGTCACAAACCATTAATGGAATCACAACCTCCAATTTGAAAAGTACTGTCCTAGGGACAGAGAGAATAAAAAGCATTGAATAGTCTAGAAGAAGAGTAAAGACAAATACAAAAGTAAAGTTAATGTGAGTTGTTCTGAAATGAGAAATTTTGTAGATTGTAATTAATTTAATTCACAGATTTTTTTCATTTATTCTTCTAAATATATTGTCTGCCTGTGTGAAAATAATAATAATAATAATGTGAGGTAGAAATGATAATGACCATATGAGAGGTAGAGAAAAAGTATCAAGAGAGTTAGGAAAGAAAAGTTACTTTAACCTGAGAAAATAAAATTAAAATAAGCTATTTTTAATATCCTAGTTATTATGAAGGGTGCTTAAGAGGTGGTTTTGAAGGATGAGTATGATTACCACATAGTAATGTCTCTATTTTTGTCTCTTACTTGAACATTAGCATAATCACAGTGAAGCAAAGTGAAGAGTAGTAGTGGTGATCATAGTATTTCCAAAAACCTGGAGGTGCTCTCATTTTACAGATGAGAAAACTGAGGCCCAGTGAAAGTAACAAAAATGATCACAGTCAAGCATCTAGGGGTAGAGCTTCAATACCAAAGCCAATCACACCCTCAAATCATAATCTTTCTCTGTTATATTGTTTCCTTGTCAATCAGTTGCTGACAACTCTTCAGTAGAATCTTATCCCACGAAGAAGTGAGAAAGGGTGGGGTTAGAGGTCCTTGTGATCTCTAGCCTCAATGAAGAGAAAACAAAACAGAAAATGCTTAAGAATCATTCTAAGGAGTGACCTGCTAAAGTGGTATTGATTGTTCCTAGGTCCCTGTGAGAATTCAGATAATACAATTTTAACACAAACTTTGACAAAAGCTTAGAAATAAGTATGCATTATTAATTTTTCTTATATAAGAAAAGTGGGGTTTTGAAAATTACTGTTGGTAATTTTCCAAATAGAAATTCCAGAAAACTCAAGGGATCTTATATATTATGTGGAAGCAATGGAAAAGTATTTCCCCATCATCTGATCATCCTATCAAACTATATGGTCATCAAACAATTGAGGCAATCATAGAGTTGAATGATTTTCTACCTCAAATGTCTTTTATATGCTAAATAATCAGCAAAGGCTGGTTGAAAAGGAGATTCCACTCTTTAGAGCATTTTTAAAATTTTACTTATTTATTTTATTTATTTAATTTTTGGCTGCATTGGGTCTTCGTTGCTGCACATGGGCCCTCTCTAGTTGTGGCGAGCGGGGGCTACTCCTCACCGCGGTGCACGGGCTTCTCATTGCAGTGGCTTCTTTTGTGACGGAGCACAGGCTCTAGGCACGCGGGCTCAGTAGTTGTGGCTCGCAGGCTCTAGAGCGCAGGCCCAGCAGCCGTGGCACACAGGCTTAGCCGCTCCACGGCACGTTGGATCTTCCTGGACCAGGGCTTGAACCCGTGTCCCCTGCATTGGCAGGCAGACTCCTAACCACTGCACCACCAGGGAAGCCCTAGACCATTTTTTTAAAGGTTTACATCTTCCTTCTCATTCTATATCCTTATCCCATTGTACTCCCAGTTAGTAGTTACACCTGACAATAATTTTTTATATTTCAGTGTTTCTTCCATCAGCCACATCTTAGTGGCTGCTAACCTTTCCCATGAAGAGTGTGTACGTGTAGGCAGTATACACACACACACACACACACACACACCAAACAGGACTGTGTGAATTGTTTTTGCTCGCCTTGTAATAAAAAATTTGATGAATGTACATGCAATATATGGAGAGATAATACAGTGGTTAAAAATACAGAGTTGAGCCAGACTGCCTAAGTTTGATGGCTGCCTACACTACTTACTAGACGCGTGATGTTTGACAAGTTTCTTCACATCTCTGTGTCACAGTTTTATCAACTAAAAAATGAGGATAAATGCCTCATAGTTTTTGTGTGGATTAAATGAGTTAATTTATAGCAAGTGCTTAAAATGATCCCAGCACAGAATAAGCCTTTAATCAATGTTCACTTTCATAATGGTGATACAGATGGTGATAATTAAGATGGGGATGATGGTAACGGTACTAATTCTGCTGCGGATGATGATAAAGATGGGAAATCCGGAGATGTCTACCCCCAACTTGCTGGGTACCCTGAGGTACACCTCGTAACCTCTTGGTACCTGTTTTATCATCTGCAGAATAAGCAAGCTGTCAGTTAGAGAATGTTTTCTTTAAGTGGCTATAGCTTCACACTATTTACAATAGCCAGGACATGGAAGCAACCTAAATGCCCATCGACAGAGGAACGGATAAAGAGGATGTGGCACATATATACAATGGAATATTACTCAGCCATAAAAAGGAACGAAATTGGGTCATTTGTAGAGACGTGGATGGACCTAGAGACTGTCAAACAGAGTGAAGTAAGTCAGAAAGAGAAAAACAAATATCATATATTAAAGCATATATGTGGAATCTAGAAAAGTGGTACAGATGAACTGGTTTGCAAGGCAGAAATACAGACACAGATGTAGAGAACAAACATATGGACACCAAGAGGGGAAAGTGGCGGGACGGGTGGGATGAACTGGGAGACTGGGATTGACATGTATACACTAATATGTATAAAATAGATAACTAATAAGAGCCTGCTGTATAAAAAATAAATTAATTAATTTTTTAAAAAGTGCTACCTTCAACTATTTTTGTTAGGAATTTTCTAAGTTTAAAAAGTGAACCAAAGGAGAAATGAGGTGGTTTTTTAAAAAAATCTCTGCTACCTAAAACATCTCTAACTCTTCTTATGTTTTTTTGTTTTCACAGCTTCCAGCAAAAAGTGCATCCCTATTCCCGTAGTTATTGCTTCTCTCTCATTTTTGACCTGTGTCATCATCTCTTCCAAAAGTAGAGCATAAAAAAAGGTTGTGGTTTTTGCCTTCCCTGTACCCTTTTGCTTTATTCCAGTCAGGGCACCCTGAATCCCCGTAGAGAATTATTCCGCCCAGCTATCAACTGATTCAGAGCTGGCTCAGTCCACTACCTATGGGTAGACCTGTAGGTATATTTCTTCTTCATGGATACAGAGATTCATGTTGGATAGAAATGACTCAGTCTGAGCCTGTGAGACATAATCAGGGTCCTTTATTGGGATTGGGGCTGGGTGTGGGGTGGGGGCCACTTTTTATTTTGAGTGGAGAATAGTGAAAGCAGAATATGAGTCTAGAATCGCTAGCAGCTATCTTGCCACTGAGAAGAGAGCCCCTGTCTTCCTGAGAACGGAGCTAACACAATGAAAGAAGAGCTGAGAAATGAAAAGAAAGTGAATCTTGGCGAGAGTCTATGTGCCCCTAAATCCAACTGTGCCTGAAACTGGATACCATGGGCTTTTTCATTACATAAATTATATTTTTGCTTCAATAATTTGAATTAAATTTTCTGTCTCAAACAATTGAAGGAGTGTTATGATGAATACAATGATTTTCCCTTATTTTTTAATTTAATGATCCTAAATATTAGGAACAAATCAGAGACTCTTGAGTTAGAAAGCAAAGGACAAATTCATCAAATGAGAAAGTGTTGAGCCCCAGAGGCATACTAAAGGTGTGAAATTTCTTTAGAGATTTTTTTTTCCCTGATGTCAAGCAATTTTGTTATTTTAAAAAAGTTTTTAGAGATTTTTATCAGCATTCAAGACCACACCAATGTAGAAACCCAAGAAACAAAAGGGAAAGTTAATGAAAGATGTTAGTGGAGTCTCATTCACTGCCAGTAATGGGGTGTTGCACACAGGTTTCTTCTAAAATATTACAAAAGTTAGAATTTAAACTCATATGTTAATTCACAGAGGACTTTATGGCAAATTAGATTTTAAGCCTTCATCACAAATTTAAGCACATTTGTTAGGAAAAGAAGTGTATGTATGTGGAGATAAAGGAGAAAAAAAAATCTAATTACCAAGGAAATATCAGAGATATATTGAGTCCCCATTATGTGCAAACAGTTAAAAAGAAGTATAAATCATCGAACTTCACAGCTGGGGATGTTCTCCGACTTTTCTTTCAGGTAGTAGACAAGATAAGTGGGGTGATGGGGGATTGCTAGGTCTCTAAAGACCCTACTAATTGGGCTAAATGGGGTGAAGATGAGAGCTAGTTCCATACCTTTGAATTCTGAAAGTCCAGGCTACTTAGCTCCTCTGAGATTTAGATAAGAAGCAAGCATTTTTTTAAAGAGAAAATAGGATTTAAATTTTTAAACGAAAAAATGTTTAGCGCTTCCCTGGTGGCGCAGTGGTTGAGAGTCCGCCTGCCGATGCAGGGAACACGGATTCGTGCCCTGGTCCGGGAAGATCCCACATGCCGCGGAGCGGCTGGGCCCGTGAGCCATGGCCGCTGAGCCTGCGCGTCCGGAGCCTGTGCTCCGCAGCGGAAGAGGTCACAACAGTGAGAGGCCCACGTACCGTCAAAAAAGAAAAAAAAAGTTTAAATGAGGAAAAATCTTAGGTATTCTCAGAAAGGAAAATTCCAATAGAGAACTAGAGTTAACTGCTTTTAAAGTAAGTAGTAAATTCCATACTTCTTAAAAAGAAAAAAGAAAGCTAGAGTTATTGTCTTTCTTATTCTTAACGAAGTTTCTATTAGGTATCATGTGAAATATGGCAATCTTTTTTTTAACTGGAGTGAAATCACTTTACAATGTTGTGTTAGTTTCTGCTGTACACTGAAGTGAATCAGCTATATGTATACATATATCCCCTCCCTCTTGGACCTCCCTCCCCACCCCATCCCACCCATCTAGATCATCACAGAGCACCGAGCTGAGCTCCCTGTGCTATACAGCAGGTTCCCGCTAGCTATCTATTTTACACATGGTAGCGTATATATGTCAATCCTAATCTCTCAATTCATCCTACTCTTCCCTTCCCTCCTGTGTCCACCCATCTGTTCTCTACATCTGTGCCTCTATTCCTGCCCTGCAAATAGGTTCATTTGTACCATTTTCTAGATTCCACATATATGCGTTAATGATACGATACTTGTTTTTCTCCGACTTACTTCACTCTATGACCAACTCTAGGTCCACCACATCTCTACAAATGACCCAATTTCGTTCCTTTTGATGGCTGAGTAATATTCCATTGTATATATGTACCACATCTTCTTTATCCATTCATCTGTTGATGAACACTTAGGTTGTTTCCACATCCTGGCTATTGTAAGTAGTGCTGCAATGAACATTGGGGTACATGTGTCTTTTTGAATTATGGTGTTCTCAGGGTATATGCCCAGTAGTGGGATTGCTGGGTCAGATGGTAATTCTATTTTTAGTTTTTTAAGGAAGCGCCATACTGTTCTGCCCAGTGGCTGTATCAATTTACATTCCCATCAACAGTGTAAGAGGGTTCCCTTTTATCCACACCCTCTCCAGCATTTATTGTTTGTAGGTTTTTGATGATGGCCATTCTGACCAGTGTGAGGTGATACCTCATTGTAGTTTTGATTTGCATTTCTCTAATAATTAGTGATGTTGAGCAACTTTTCATGTGCCTCTTGGCCATCTGTATGTCTTCTTTGGAGAAATGTCTATTTAGGTCTTCCACCCATTTTTTGATTGGGTTGTTTGTTTTTGAAATATGGCAATCTTGAGAGCATACCCTCATTTGCAGTTCATGAGAGCTCAAGACTTTTTGGTAGGCAAATGGATTTGTCTAACGTTTTTCCCCAATACAAGCACATCTCAGAAATCCTACTTCTATTACGGTCAAGTAACAAGCACTAGGTCTTTTTCTGTGTAAAATGTTAGAGCATTTCCATTTTTCAACGTCTATTATCTCCTAATCATAAGACTTCAGTAGGAGACAAAGAATAACTCATCTGTTCTGGTCTTATTCACATAGGCAAGAAAATGCTATTACTCCTCATTCATTATTCTTATTTACTTCTGGATAAATCATATCAAAAGTATTTAATGATGGCTTACGATAGGCAAGCCAATGAAGTGTACAGAAATTGCAAAATGCAAAATTGCAAAATTACAAAAATGCAAAAGTTTTGTTTCCTAGTCCTGAACCAGATTATTTAGTGATAGTGTATACATTTACCTGGAACTCGCACTGTAGGAACTAGAAATAGAATTACTAAGAATGGGAATTAGTTGAGGGTTATTTCAATTATGCTTTAAGATGAAATACAATGTTTAGAAACATCCTCAAATATAATACCATACTTGATTTTTTTGAACAATATATTCTTTTCAGTAACTGCCATTTCAAGCAGGGTTTCTTTGACTATTTATTTTTATTTGAATAAAGCAAAACTTGAGGAAAATAGTTTGCCAGGTGACTGTTCTTCAAACTCATGTCCCAACAGACCACATGTCTGGCATCCAAGGTCTTAGAAAGTACTATAAAAGCTCACAGGATTTGAATTGGTTTTCTGACAGAAATGAGCACTACTGTTGCACTCCTACTAGTCCTTGGCTTTCTTAAACACAGAAACCTTGGTTTCCATAGTTTTTATGGCTTTTTGGAGGATCGCTAAGATTGGTCTCATGGTTTTGACAATTTGCTCCATCTGATCTGCAGCTGGCTCGATGGTATCCTTGGCATTCTCAGTGTTTAGTGCATCCTGCAACTTTTTCAAGGTGTCTATTGTAGTGGCTTTGGATGGACCAGGACTTGGGCTTTTCTCAGATGTGGTATCATCTGATTGCTCTTTGGTGTCTTTTCTATAGACATCACTTAACTGAAGATTCATGATGGGATATTTCATCAAGAGTGAAAGAGAAGATTCCAAACTCTCAGGGATGTTACCATTATTCAGCACAGAGGCAATGACCGGTGTATGGACATTTTTGAACATTCCTTTGGCTGACTGTTGCAACTCCTTTACACTGCTACTCTTCTCAAGCATAGAGCACATAGCTGTTGCAATCTTGGAACATAAAGGTTCACATTGCATTCTGTCCTGCTTTGCCACCACTGCAGATTGCATCTCCTTAAAAGTTTTGAGCATCTGTTCAAAGACATCCTTAACATTACCATCTTCTTTCACAGACATTAAGAAGATCTGAGTGTTCATACTGCTGTTAAACAATTCAGTGAGTGCATTTGTGAAGGAAACAAGATCGTGCATGTGAAAGAGGAACGTTTTGGCAGCTTGAACAAGCCTCTCTTTATCCTTTTCTGACCCTGAAGACATTTCTTCAGCAGAAATGTTTCAGCACTGTAAAACAAGTAGTAATCCAAATGAAAACTAAAAGTATATTTGTCAACCATAAAGAGACTGAAAGTATAATCCAAACATGAGAATAACTCTTATCAAAGGTTGGAAAGCTATACAAGCTTCAAAACAGAAATGATCTTGTGCTTTAATAAAAAATAGTTAAAACAGAGTAGAATCGGGGGGTTTCATTAAATTTAAACCACATATCAAATATTGCATGGTAGATCCTGAATTAGATATGCTAACATATGGAATGACAGTATTCTCAGGTATTACCCTCAATACCCATCCAATCTAGTGAAAAAGATTGGATAAAACATTAAAAATTACATAGAGGGGCTCTGGTTTCAGTTAAGATAGAGCAAGCACACTCCATCCAATCATTCCCACTGATGACAACTAAAAATCACAGACAGAATATATAAACTATCAAGTAACTCTGAAAGGTGGATAACAGCAGACTGAGGAGGTAGAGAATGCAATATTCCAAAGAAGATCAAGGCCATCTAATACAAACTCCCAATGTCTGTCCTGTCCTTTATGTACTTTCATTAAAACTTGTCTTCTTCTGCAATAGAGAAAAATGTTAATGTCTCTAACCAATGTTCACAATCTTCTTTTGGTATTTCCTCTAGAATTCTGCTCTATCAATCATCTCCCCTTTTCTCTTGTGCTGTGAACTGAAGTCCTCCCAAAATTCATGTGTTGACACCCTGATTTCCAGTATGACTGTAATTGGAGGCAGGTCCTTTACGAGGTAATTAAAGTTAATGAAGTAATAAGGGCAGGGCTCTGGTACGATAGGATTAGTGTCCTTGTAAGAGGAGACACCAGAGAGCTCCCTCCCTCACTCTCTCCACCTTGTGAGGATGCAGCAAGAAGGTGACTGCCTGCAAATCAGGAAGAGAGCCCTCACCAAAAACTGAATGGGCTGGTACTTTGATCTTATATTTCCCAGACTCCAGAGCTGTGAGAAAATAAAACTTCTGCTGTCCAAGCCCCCAGTTTATGGTATTTTGTTACGACAGCCCAAGCTGACTAATACATCTTGCATCCTCCATCACTCCCTCTTTATTTTTCCTTCTCCTTTAACTATGTACATACTCAGTTCCCTATTCAGTTGGTTAGGATTCCAGGCTTTCACTGCTGTGGCCTGTGTTCAATCCCTGGTCAGGAAATTGAGATCCTGCAAGCCACATGGCGCAGCAAAAAAACAAAAACAACTGCCCTATTCAGTTTAAAAAAAAAAGTTTGACTCTGATTTCTCTTCAAGTAATGATTCCATCTCACTCCTTCCTTTAATTCTCAAATTTCTCAAGAGAGAGATTCTTTACGTCATTGTAATTTATTCTATCCCTCACTATTTTCCTGTAGGGCATCAATAAGTTCTAATTATCAAATCTCTTGGCCTATTTCCAGGCCTTAACCATCTTGAGTTCTCTGCGTTATTAAAATTGCTGAATACCTCTTCCTACTTCAAGATTTTTTCCTCTTGAGGGTTCCATGATGCTGTATAACTCTGGTCCTTCTATATCCTCTCTAAGCATATATTTATTTTATAGGTCTCTCTTCCTTATACCACCAATGCCTTTCCAGTCTCCTAAGTGCCACAAGGCTGTGTTTTTGGCCCCCATTATATTGTACACTTTCTCCTTTCAAGATCCAATAACTACAAATGCCATCTGTATGCAGATGACTCCTAAACTTCATGGCGTAGGTTCAGCAATTCTCCTGATCTCCAGATCTATATTTCCAACTACCTACTGGTCATCTCCACATAGTGACTGCACCAGTATGTGCCACACAATTATCCAAAACTGCTCTCACCTCCTCAGAAAACACTTTCTCCTCTTAATCTTTGCCTCATTATTGAGGCTCAAATCCCTTTTCCTTTTCTCTTCCCCATATTAAATCAGTCCCTAAAATTTGTTAACTCCCTTTGAACTTATTTCAATCCATCCCCTTCCTTCCATTCCCATAACTACTACTCCAGTTAACTCTCATCTAGACAACTTTAATGGTCTCACATTTTATCTCAATATTTTTGTCAAGGGGTCACAAACTGGCAATCCACAGGCAAAATCTAACCAGCAGATATGCTTTGTTTGACCTACCACAGTGTATTCTCAAATTTTTTATCAGTTGCAAATTTAAAAATTGAAACATAGAAATCTGGATTTCTACTGATTATTGAAAAAATGAAATTAACTGGCAGCATTAAGTCCTTTTCCTGAGTTGGAGAAATTTCCTAGAGCTGAGGTTGTCTCCTTTAGACTAGACATTCACCCTCTATATCCTATTGTCTTACACTAAGTGTTTCAATTACTTACATATCTTGTCCAGTTACTACAGGCATTGGAGTTGGTAACCCATGTTTTATTGTCCATACCCACTAATCCAGTTTGTATAAACTGACTTTCCTGAAATCCAAACCTCCTAATATTATCCCATAACCAAAAACCTTCGATGGTTCAGTATTGCCTAGAGAATAAAATACAATTTCCTAGCATGGCATCTAAGGCCATCAACAAACTGCTCTCAAGTTTCCACTACTTGCATTCCCTTCACTGCTCCCACATATACTCTGTGCCACCAGCATAGTGGGTTAATTTTGTTCCCTGAAAATGCTCCACAGTTTTTTGTTCACAGTTTTCCCTTCACCTGCATCATCTCCTTCATACCCCACCTCCTAACACATCTATTGAAATCCTACTTATCCATCCATACATACTTCGACTACACTGGCCACAATACTTTTTTCCCTTTTTTCCCATGTTCCTACATGGTGGGTCCCTAGGCTATGTCAAATGCAAAATGGCCCAGAGGGACAAAAGTAATCTACTACACCTCACTTGGTCCTTCTTTAGAACTATAGGGCAGCACCTTTAGATTTTACAATCCAAGTCTCCTAGCTGGCATCTTGGTTCCCAATCCTCTACCCACTCAATAACAACAGGAATTTTTGTTGTTAACATAAGAATAGCTATCATTTAGTAAGTTTTTGCCATAAAACAGGCACTGTGCCAAGTATTTTACATTTAGTATCTCATAGTCCTTTTATGCCAATCCATAAATTACAAACTAGTAAATTACAAATCACTAGAGGCTGAGTGATTTTCTTGCTTCTGATGTGTCTTTGCTGTAGGGGAATCAGTGGGGATTAGGACAGAATCTAGAGAAAGAAGCATGGGAGACTCTGATTTAAGGGAAAGGAGTCAAATTGATCTTTAAGGTTTTTATATTGTCAAGACAATTAACCAAGATGACAAGAGAGATAGTGATAAAGAGCAGAGAACCAGCCAGGAAAGAAGAGCACACACAAAAAAAACACATTTGGCTGAAAATATCTGTATCTATATCTCTTGAGAACTTAGATCAATCAGCAACAGGTACAAAATGCAACAAAAGCTAAAGGAAGTTTAATGTCTGGAAAAGTTGACATGATGGGAACCCAAATCTGAGAGCTTCAATCAAAGAGGCATCTTGTCTACTGAATTGAATTAGCTCAGTTGGATAGCACTTTTCAACAACAAAAAAGTCCATTAAAGAACAAAAATTTTAATGTTTTACCATTGCACTACTAATTACTTATAATTATTATAATAATTATTATAATTATTACTTATAATTAATAAACTTAATATATACCAATTTTATAGTAATATAGAAAATAAAAGAATTCTGAGAACTAAACCATGCAGAAACAGTCGATGAACCAGACAGGCAGAGGGACCCAGCAGAGACTAGCAAAGCCTGTAAGTCATCACATTCCATTAGAAACATCCAGTTGAAACCAGATGAAAAAGCACTGCAGCAATACTCCCCAACAACTGCTGGGACCACTGAACTCAGAAACACAGCAAGGTAAGCAATATGGGTATTTCTATCAGTATTGATATAATACTCTGTTTCTCCATATTAAAGGGCGTTTGCAGTAACAGGTCAGGCTTGAATCCTAGTCATAACTATAATAAAGCAACAAAACAACTTTTTTTAAGCGGATCCCATGACATGTTCCTGGTGATCATTTATGTCTCTGAAGACACCAAGAAAGAAGAAAAATAACAGCTTATATAATTAAGTCAGAGGGGATGATATAGTAGTAAAGACATCAATTTTACAAAAGAATAAGGATGAAATGACCCCTTTGTGAATGTGTATTGTTTACATGGAATGTAACATTTCCTTTTATGTCTTTAACATTAATTTAAGCATTCAGTATCTGTGAAAATATGAATGTGTGATCTAATTCTAGTTAATGTATAGCACTTATGCTCCTTCATAAGTTATATTACATTTAAATATCACTGGGCCTTTGCTGTGTGTCTCCAAATAGACTGTTATCTTCCTGAGGGCAAGGAACATTGTCTACTCAAGGCATATGGCAGAGGTTTCTCAAGTGAACATTTGATAAATGCTGGTGAATGACCTAGATATTCTGCTTTCTGGTCAGAAATATTCTTTTAAAGACTTTATATCAGAGTGTCATCACACCATGATCAACCTTGTTTTTTTTAATGAAAGGCCATGGTTTTGATTTAAATTAAAGAAGGAAGCTCAGAACTAGTTAGTAGCTGTTATTTTCTCCTGAAATGCTTCTGACTTTACCATACCCTATACCCACACTCCCAGATAAGTGAACCTTGCAGGATAGCTGGACCCAATATGGGTAGTGAGGACAAGAGACACATTGGAGAAAGGTAAAACCTTAGAGAGCACTAATGACCAAACATCAGAAGCTTGGACAGGGTCATGGTTTTTCTTTTTTTCTTTCTTTCTTTCTGTTTTTAATTGTTATTATGGGAAAAGTTCAAACATACACAGAAGTAAAGAAAATAATATAATAAACTCCCACACCCCCATAACCCAGCTTCAAAAATTATCAAAACAAGTTTGATCTTATTACTTCTATGAAGCTACTCCAATCTACCTTCTAGATTATTTGGAAGCAAACCTCAGTATCATTTCATCATTAACTTTTTCAGGATGGATTTCCACAATGGCAAGAACTCTTCAATTTGACCTTATGCTCCTCAAACCAATAATATTTAACAGAATTGTCTTTGACTTTGAAACACACCCAGTGTCCTGCTGTAAAAATTTATTTTTGATGTCAGTGTAAAAGTTTTTGGAATGCATTTGCAATACATATCAAAAGTAATATAAATTTTTATTCCTATTGATTACATAAATTGTATATTTATATAATCTGAATTTCCTCTGGAAATTTATCCTGAGGAAATAATCCAGATAATTGAAGAGGGAAAAAAGAACTATGTGTATTAAAATACTTATATTAAGACAGTGAAACAATTAAGAATTTGTTAAATTATGGTAAAGATATGTGAAATACTTTATAAAATATAAATATATTTTATATAACCAATAAAATAATTATAAAACTAGAAATAAGGGAAGTGTTTAAGTAAATTAATATAAGATGAAATTTTATTTCTTATTATTACAACTTGATAAAAATACTTATGCATTTAAATAAACTTTGGAAAGGAATAATAAAAGAAAAACAAGATGGTAGGTTTATAGGTGTTTTTCCTCCTACATATTAAAGTGTTTATATATCATTGCTATAAACTTTTTATTTTAAAATACTTTGGTTTATCAAATCTTTTAATTTCATCATGTTATAATTCTACCATCTATCAATGCACAATCACCTGTCACTTCCTCCATGAATCTTCCTCTAATGACCTCCATATCAAATTTTCTCTTTAAATTCCTATAGCACTTGACAGTCAATGCAGTACTGTTATTCACAAAAGTATCCTGAGAAATTTTTACTTACATATGTGATAATCAATACATTTTTATTTTGCAAGGTGGCTCCTTTCCTGAAAAACTAAAAGAACTGTATAGTATCACTGAATAAACTTTACCTTTTAGATACAATCATCAGTATATTTCTCCCATTTCTTACATGCTCTTTAATCATGAGTGTTTACTTCTTATTTCAACAATACTGATGAGTTACGTCCAATAAGAATCCATCTGAAGCTAGTCTTTGTTTTCATTCCAAGTTCCTAAGATGAGCAGATCAAGTATCAGTGCTTCCAGATTTGTTTACTTCCTTTTTTTAAATAAAATAACAAAGCCAAAATACGTGTGATTTCCGAACTTTATTGTAGCAAAAGAACTCGCTCATCACACAAACTTTTCCCACCCACAGCCCAAATAGAGCAGCAAAGAAAGCATAGGTGCTTCAGCAAAGGCTGGGGTGAAACTGGCGTGCCAGAGACCAAGCACTCCACCTGCTGGCTAACAATTCCCCATCAGGCTGCCCCAGGGCTCTTTAGAACTTATTTCATGAACCACTACAATAAAATGCTCAAATAGCCACACAAATTCGGCTGTACAGAAGTGGATGGTAACTGCCCATCACTAACAGGGAGCATTATCATGTTATAACAAATAG
This sequence comes from Delphinapterus leucas, assembly GCF_059928025.1. Lineage (NCBI taxonomy): Eukaryota > Metazoa > Chordata > Mammalia > Artiodactyla > Monodontidae > Delphinapterus > Delphinapterus leucas. The sequence continues at coordinate 11,865,929 of NC_143139.1, read as the reverse complement.
TGTAAAAGTTCACATCTGCCATACAAAAGATGCAGGTGATCAGAGCTGGATTAAGTACACCACTTAGCTACCTGCTGATGCCCATCTTATAAGTCATTTTTTAAAATGACTTTAAAATGATTTTAAAAGACTGAACTTTCACGTCAATATTTAAAAGATCTGCCCTGAAAATGCAGTAAGATAGAGGACAGTGTATAGCCCAGAACTCTCAGCTACAGTACTGTATATCACTGGTAAGACACCACTTGAGGCATGCCTAAGTAACAACTGTGATCTTTAAGAAGGGTGACTCCAACTAACTGCAGACCTTTTTTGTTTTGCTGAGACAAGTAAGCAATTCGAGCATCAGAACTAAATTGTCATGGGCAATAGTTGAAATGCTGCACATTGCCAACTAAGATTTTTCATGCGGTGTATAACCTCTCCTCTAAGTATCAAGCACATATTTAAGAGTGTCAATTGGAAAGGTACAAATTGTTAACCCTCCCTAGATGATGGACTGTCTCCACATGGCCCCAGTGTAAATATTATTAAAGTATGAGTTCTTTTGTTTTGTTTTTCGTTTGCTTAATTTTTATTGGAGTCTGGTTGATTTACAATGTTGTGTTACTTTCTGCTGTACAGCAAAGTGAATCGGTTATATGTACACATATATCCAGTCTTTTTTAGATTCTTTATCAATATAGGTTATTACAGAGTATTGAGTAGAGTTCCCTGTACTATACAGTAGATGCTTATTAGTTATCTATTTTATATAGAGTAGTGTATATATGTCCATCCCAATCTCCCAGTTTATCCCTCTCCCCATCCCCCGCTTTCCCCTGGTAACCATAAGATTGTTTTCTACATCTGTGGCTCTACTTCTGTTTCGTAAATAAGTTCATTTGTACCAAATTTTTAGATTCCACATATAAGTGATATCATACGATATTTATCTTTCTCTGTCTTACTTCAAAGTGTGAGTTCTTTAAAATTTGAATTTGCACAAGGCAAGCACCACCTCTATCTATAATTTTGTATGACGTAGTGCTTTCAACTTGACGTTGTAGTTTTAAATCTGTCTTAACTTCCTAACTAGATTAGAAATTTCACGAAAGCAGGGATCATGTCTCTTTCATTTCTGTATGCTCTACAGAGCCTAGCATACTACCTTATAATAAATAGTAAAGTACTACTCTCCATTAGGTAAATTGCTACTGAATTATTAAATTACTTCCTTCATCGGGCTCTTCAAATTTCACTTGTCCCAAACATAATTAATTGGTTTCACCTTCAAACCCCACCTCTCCTCCACCTAATTCTCTAGCATTTATCTCACTGTTGGGATGGAAGTAATTTTAAGCTGTATTCAGTACTGGGGCAGGTATGGTGGCAGGGCTGCTGAAGATCTCTTTGCATAAGGAGCCCTCAGTCTCTTTCCCCAAGGAAGAAAAAAAAGAAGGTAAGCCTGACTCAGAAAAATAAGTCTCTTTTCGTTAGATGTGAAAAATAATTCTGAGCACATCATGATATCTCTTACTCAGACTTGTTATTGGCACAAAATTATGGATATCTGCAACCTAGGAAGAAGGGTATAAAAGAGCATGTGCAAGGGCTTGAGTATGTAAAGGAAAGAAAATACTACTTTTGTAGCTGAAAAAGTACTGTATCTGATTTCTGGTAAGACTGAAACTTTTCATCAACTAATTACTACTATTTCTTCTTTTACTGTCTGTTCAGAGTTGTTTGCATGTTTACCTGACTGTTTTCTGTATTAATAACAAGACTAGTTAGAAACCAATACTTTTTAATATTTCCTGTATTTTAACCAGTTTGCTTTCAGTCCTTCTTACGTGGTCATCTTTTAGTCAAATTTTTGTCTGACTTTTTCCCATTGGTTTTACGCTTATAAAGCCCTTCATATACATTTGAAAATTATCTGTTTTCTTCTAGCTATTTTATCATTTGATCTTTTTTACATATGTTACACTGATATTTTTTAATTAATGTTTAATCCCCCACAAGCTAGCCCATTATGCCAGGATCATTTATGGAATACTAATTTCTATTGATTTGGGATTCTACATTTATTATACGTTAAGTCAAATGTATAGAAGGGTCTTCTTTGGGGACTATTTTGTTCCATGATTCCACCTACTCTTGCACCTATACAATACTTGTTAATATTGTGTTTTTATACTGTTTTAATGTTTGAGGAGGAAAAAGTCCCAACATTACTTATCCTGAAAAAAGTAAGTAGTCTCACCTATTTAGTCTTTCAGATGTATTTTATGATTAATTTGTCAAGTTGTGTTAAAACAATGAATTAATTAGGAAGGAAGTGACCACTTGGAAACATTCAACCTCCCATCAAGGAGGAAGGTTCATCTCTCCATGTGTTTATCCTGAGGTAAATAGAACCACACATCTTTTCTAAAAGCTATGCCTTCAGATAATGGCATATGACAGCTTTTAGAGAAATTTCCCACTTTTTCAGGGTAAGAAAGACTCCTCTCACCTAAATATCTGGATGGGGATGTAGTTGGTGATCTTCTAAATTCAAAGTCAGAAACTGGAGTTTTCACTTCATGATAAGATCTGAAAACTAGGAACCAAAAAAGAAAACAGTTTAACGTAAAATTTCTAGGAGAAAAAAGCGGAAATCAAAGTCCCAATTTGTGGTTATCAAATTGCAGTTTGCAACCCAATGGTGAGTTTGTGGAATATTTAATAGTCCTTTAACAAACAATTTCTTTAAATGGAATTGAGATATATTCTAATTTGTGGACATTTGTATCTGTCACGTGTGTGTGTGTGTGTGTGTGTGTGTGTACTGTATCTAAATCAAAGATAAAAATGAATTTCTGACCATTGATACAATTTATTCCACCAGGGGTACTAGTGCATTTTCCTAAAATTAAGAGCAAAAATTATGTTCCTAATCCATTTTCAAAATTTTTCCCCTTTCCATTTCCAAACTGTATCTTTATAACTTGGAGGATAGGTTATGTTCATGTTTACTTTCTTGAGAGAAAACATCTTCATTCCTTCCCCCCATGCTTCTGAGGTTCCCAATATCTAGGCTAAGAACAGTGGTCCTAGAAAGATAGGGCCCAGATTAATTAGCATGTTGTTTACACAAAGAGAGGAGGAGCCAGATCCCACACAGGTATAAAGGACTCCATTTTTCTCCTTCTTTTCTCCCAAGAATTCAAATGAAATATTCAAGTGTCAGGCACATAGTAAGCCTATTCCAGGTGTGCATACTGAGGAACATTGTTCTCACTAGCTTCAAACTCTCACCCAAGTTCACTCAGAAGGGTGTAGCTTATTCCTTCTTTCTCTGAGCCCAAAGTACAGACACAAGCAGGCTACAAACACCAGGCTTATTTTATTCATTCTGTGATGTACTCTTGCTACTTATTCCCTAATACCTTTGTGAAATGACATTATCTTCTTTCTGAGACTAACTCTAGCGTATCTGAATAACGGTCAAGTGTAATATAGACAATTCTAAATAATTTAATTTATAAGCTTTGCCAATGGAGAACCAGAGAGATAGTCAGAACTGCCCTGTCCCTTCCATGATGCCCACTGTCTCTCCAAGTGAGATTTTAATCTAAGGAATCTTGAAAATAAACTGTTATCACGAGGATTTTTTGGTAAACATTCTAATGTTATATGTGTTGCCTTTGGATGCCTCTTAGGTTTGGAGAGCAAATAATTGACCTGTAAAGACATAAAGAGTGTTTTGAATATTGTAAATTAAGATAACAGAGTATACAAACAAAATTAGCAATTATTGCCCTGTAAACTGAGAGATCTTAATATTCTTCTGATCCTACTAATTTAATTCCAAATATTAGAAAAATCAGTCTGGTTGGTCTATTCAATGTGGTGACTAGAGTTTGAGGAAATTAAGGGTCACTGGTAATCAAGAGCTAACCATTTCAAATATGTTATTAAATATTACTTGGAAATAATCACATTTATTAATAATCAGATGCTAGATAAACACAAATCTTTCCTATCTAGGATCTCCCCCCTCCACAAGATCTAATGCCATAATTAATGCATCAACAAGTTGCATTATGTCACCCGTATTTTCATACACTGACTCCAAGTTTCAAAAACTTGTTTTGAAGAACTTGTTGAGTTTCCTGAGAAATTCCTTAGATAGCATACTACTTTGCTATTCATAAAGTAAAAGATTTCCTGGTCAAATCTATACATCCAGCAGATATTTTTCAAGATTTCTAGTAAAGATTTACTATTGTATTTTTCAGAGATCATATTTGAAATATGGCTCAAAGTGACTTCCTCTACCCAGAGAACCCAAAAAGGCGACAAGAAGTAAATCGTCTTCACCAGGAGCTCCTTGACTGCTTATCTGACAGCTTCCATGCCACCAATAAGCTGATTGGGGTTTTAAATACGCACTTAGGGTGCAGGCTGGCCTCCATTGAAATGAAAAGAGATGCGACCATCAAAGAAAACTGTGATATCATCATCCAAGCCATGAAGAAAATCCAAAAAGAATTGCAAAAGGTTGATGAAGCACTAAAAGATAAACTAGAGCCAACCCTTTATAGAAAACTTCAGGATATTAAGGAAAAAGAAACCGAGAAAATTGCAATAGTACAAAAGGTTATTTCAGTCATCCTGGGAGAAGCTACTTCTGCTGCCAGTGCAGTGGCTGTTAAACTCGTGGGCTCAAACATCACAACCGGCATAATTAACAAGTTGGTCACTGTGTTAGCTCAAATTGGTGCTTCTCTCCTTGGTAGCATAGGAGTTGCTGTTCTTGGCCTTGGCATAGATATGATCTTCCGTGCCATCCTGGGAGCAGTGGAGAAAACACAGCTTCAAGAAGCCATCAAAAGTTATGAGAAGCATCTGGTGGAATTCAAGTCAGCCTCAGAAAAATATCATCATGCCATTATTGAGGTCACCAACACAGTGAAACACCAAATGAAATAAACAGTTACTTTATTTGCCACTGGAGTATTTTTCTGCTTCTTTCTCAGTAATAGTGTTTTGCTTCTTTGATTAGGCTCATTTTCCATAAGCTTCCAAATAGACATAAATACCATAAACAACTCAGAAAGAGGACTCAAAGATGCTAAAACTAGATGACTCTAGAGAGTCTTCTATCAACGATGAATGCCTGGATCAGTTGGTGCTAGACCCTGTGAGTAAAAGATTACATCCTGGTATGTCTTCTCACTGTGCTCTACAGATCAACATTAGGGTGAATGCTATTGTAGAGCAGCAGGTGTAGGGGTTACCTTTTCCTTTTCTAATTCCCAGTCAAAATCCTTCAAATTTGCATTAAATGCACAGACTTTCACTTCTACCACCAGCTCAGACATCATTTAGTTCTAAGGGACATACTTAGTAACTTCTGCCCACATGCAAACACTGAGCCTTCCAATGGAATAGAAATACTACCGTAATTTTGACCATCAGTTTAAATCCAATTATCTGTAAGTTGGAAGAGACTGAAATACGGTTTGTAGCAATTTATGTCAACGATGAAAGGAGGCAATCGTTCTGTAAACTTCTACTAATTACACACTGCAATCTGGATGGAACTTTAAGAGGGAAAAGTTAAAACTATAAAAGATAAAAGTTGTTTCTATAGTTGCAATCAACCCTGACCAACTGTGGTGTGATGATTAAATATCCCTCAAGTGAATGCCTGAACACTCTGGAACATTTTCAAAACAAGCAAACAAGCAAATCCCAGGTATATAAATGAATTTAGTATGCAGGAGAAGAAACTGCTACTTACTGTTTTAAGAATTGTCATTTAAAGGAAAGTTGTAATTTATTACTTTATGAGTTTTAAAAAAAGCGAAATTTTATTTTCAATACTAGCAGAAAGCTTCCCTTGCTATATAAAACTTTAGGTGATCCATTTCATTAATTATCTAATTTCAGGAAAATCCCAAGGCTACAGAGGCCTAATGGTTCAGTTGAATTTCTGAAGATGCCAAGTGTTTGTTTTCTAAATACTTCACCAACCAATTACTCCCCATTGAGACTCCTAGGTTCTACTTACAAATTTATTTTAAAAGTCATTCATGTTGACAAAGCGAGAGAGTGGCATGCACATATATACACTACCAAACGTAAAATAGATAGCTAGTGGGAAGCAGCCGCATGGCACAGGGAGATCAGCTCAGTGCTTTGTGACCACCTGGGGTGGGGGGGTGGGATGGGGAGGGTGGGAGGGAAGGAGACGCAAGAGGGAGGAGATATGGGAACATATGTATATGTATAACTGATTCACTTTGTTGTAAAGCAGAAACTAACACACCATTGTAAAGCAGTTATACTCCAATAAAGATGCAAAAAAAAAAAAGTCATTCATGCAAAAATGTTCGTTACAGTTGATTCTTGCATCCAAGTACAAGAAATGTCTTTAAATTTTAAAAGCTCAACATATCTTAAAACTTAAAAAGCTACATGAAATACTGTAGTATTTCAAATGTAGTCTTTTCTTTACCTTGTCATTGCTTTTATAAATGTGCAAAATGTCACAATTTAGTTCATCTTCAAAATTAAATTTTATTTTGTTTTTATTACCTGATTCATAAACTTGTATCTTGTTACTGCTCTTGTGGACTCAGAATTCAGTCTAAAACCAAATCAAGAATTTTCTCAAACAAAGGTTAATTCAGGTAAGGGATCAATCTTATCAGTTAAGCCCACATTTAAATATTTTCTAAAAATTAATACATATCTCCGTCAAGATTTTGGAATATTTATAACTGATAGTAAGAATCTAACATTTTCCTATAAGTGATAGTACTGATTTTTTTTAATGTTTAAACTCACCTTTAGGGGGAAAAGAGTCTTAAAGAGCAGATAAAAGATAAGGAAAGGACGAAGATTAGAGCTAAGGGAATAATCCCCTTTGGTGACATCATAAAGGACTTTTGGTGGGTGAAAAGACCAGAAACTAAAAGAGCCAATATAAACCAACCTCCACACTCGTAAATTTAAAACTGATTGTACAAATATCCCCATATTTCCTCTTCAAAAACACTAATCCTGTAGATTAGCACTCTGGGATTCTAACACGGGCACTGAATTGCTTAGGTCTACAAATATTCTTCGTGTAAGAACAACTACTGAACTTCCAAGCGCACGGCACGCTAGCGAAGTGTATCTTCCGGGGATTCGTTTTCTAACGGAAACTCCCGAAAGATCGCACGCGCTTACGTCATGAAGGAAACAAAAAACCTACAATACACAATTCAAGGTGACAGGCACAGCGCTAAACATTTCCCTATCAGTTATCCGCAGGCCTCTGGCGTCTCAATAAATAGAGCTCCCGGAAATTAGGTCGGAATGCCTGCGGCGAGGTAGGACAGTGGTCCCATCAGCCAATCATATATCCCCCCCCCCCGCTTCATTTTCATATTCTTATTGGGCTAGGTAAGTGTCAATCAACATGAAGCTCTTGTACTGCGTAGTGAAGGCGGGCTTTTCGTCTATAACCAACCAATTCGGTACTGTATTGCAGCGGAAGACACTCTGGTCCTGGAGTTCTTGGTTACTCTCTATGGTTCCAGGGCGAAGAAACGCTGAGATCTTCGGCCCGTAGGGACAGGAAGTGACGTAAGGATGGCGGAGGGGCGCGAGGTTTCAAGATGGCGGGGGCTGGGGGGCTGACTGAGAGGCACAGGTGAAGGGCCCTACGAAGTCAAAGAGGCCGAGAATCGTCCCCTACCCGCTTCTCACAGTCCCAGGAGCCCAGCAGAAGTGTGAGTGTGCGGGATCGTTCCGCTCCGTTTTTTCATCTTTCCCGTCTCTTCCCGGGGCCCACGCGGTTGCCTCAGGGACACCAGGCCCTTCCGCCCTGCTCTTCCTCTCAGCAGTTGGGGTCTCCGCGATCGCGGACTAGGGGATCCCCTGGGGCGGCGCAGCGTCCAGCGGTCAAACGGCTGACTTCGCCTGGGTCGGTCAGCGCCGCCTCCTGACGTTGCCCCGTTGGTTGCCTTAGGCTTGATGTCCTGCCCCTCGAGGCAGGGTCAACTGTCGCTGTGGTTCTGGCAGTTGCTAATGCTGTTGGCTCCTATGGTGGACCTGGGCTCCGTCCCTTTGTAGCCTCTTTGACTGTTGAGAGTTCCCCTGAACAGCCCCGTGACCCGATTTCCCTATCGCCTCTGCTTTGAGATAGAAAAGTAGTCTGTGCATGCAGACTAAGACTCCAGTGTCTTCTGTAAAAATTTTCTGTACTTCGTATCTATTCTAGGTTTCAGGTGTGGGAGAGGAGGGTTAAAAACACGGGCCTGAGGGTAATTGAAAGAGGGAGGCAGAAAAGATCCAGGCCATCAAAGATGTAAGAGCTTCTATTTCTGCTAATTTTGCTTGTTTCCGCTTCCTTCTCCCTCGCTCCCGGTTTTTCTGAGAAGGAAACCCTTGACAGGGCAAATCAGTTGCCACTGGAACAGCTTGGAAGCTTTTAGCAGAAAGCAAGGCAGTTGAACAGTTGCTGAAAGACGCATTCACCAATAAACTTGCCTGACAGAATCTTCATGAAGGGAAGGTGTAATTCTGTGGTCTGCTAAAAAATCTACCTCATGATCTTACCTTTCCCACCCTTGAAAAATGTCTGCTTTCAAAAAGAAGGAAATTTATCACCCTTTATTATTGGAAAGAGCAGGTATCAAAAAGCTAAACCTCATTCATTTGGAATGACAGGAAGAAGGGATATAATAGTGTTTCGGTTAATTAAAATGTTGATTTATAAAATAGGTTCCCTCAAACACAGTTATCCCTTTCGTTTACCTTAAAAAATACAAATCAGGAGTCAAGTAGGCATTATTAATAAAATATCTTAATGTTGATGTTTTTAGAAGATCTCTCATATAATATCACTACTTTATTTTGAATATTTGTGTTTTTAGTTATGGTTTAAGCTTCTGCTTGAGCGTCAGGAATTACTTCTGAATTAGAACTAAATCTGAATTAAATAGGCTTAAATTAATGAGTTCTTACCGTCTTAGAGATGATGGGAATACATGCCAAGAAACCGTGGAGAGAGGCAAGGCTGAGCTATTTGTCGTTGAGCCCAGGTCATTACCCTGTTCCCTTTTTATTCCTTTTTCACCCTACATGTAAATAAAGAGAGGATATAGGAAAAGAACTAATGGCTTCTTATCTACATGGTTTGTCATATTGTTGAGGCATTTTTTGATTGATTTTTTTCAATTGACGAGTCAGTGCTGTGATCCAGAAAAGAAAGTTAATTGACGACTTAATGATATTCATAGCGGTCTTCAGACCCATTACCATTATGTTATAAATAATAATAGGAATCTAATTTTTTGTGGTTAGAGAAGTTGAGGCTGTCTTTCCTGCACACAAAAGTCAAAACTAGGGAAAGAACAAGGTCTTAATAATAAGTTTCTTTTCAGAGATTGGTAGGAAGAAAATTTTATGAATATAAAAAGGAAGAAATTTTGTAAATCTAGGAAAAATAAGCTATTTTTTTGTCTTTGCAGGTTTTTAGGTTTTGTTTTTGTTTTGTTTTTTAAACAAGCAAGTAAACCACACAAATTGTCAACATGGGACGGAGATCTACATCATCCACCAAGAGTGGAAAATTTATGAACCCCACAGACCAAGCCAGTAAGTGTCCATTAATGTGGAATGATGAAGAAGAGGGGTGGTAAAAACTGTAAGCTTTAGGGAGTGTACTTTATTATTTCTTAATTATAAGATCAGCAGTGTTAGGAGGTGTCAGTTGTATAGTTATCTAGTGTTCTAGTGGGCACATGATTAAAACTTTTAAGCATGAAAAAAAATTAGTACCCGTGTTTCTAATTTGATTGACTTGCAAAGTAGAATTGGCAATTCTCTTTGTATTTGGAATTTTGAACAAATTTTTTGCAAGTTCTTATTTAGTATTTTATGACATCTTTTCAGAGTCATGGTTATTTTTTAAGGAACTTAAAAATGTCTTGAGACATTTTTGGTTGACATAATTGGAAGGGTGCTATTGGCATCTAGTGGGTAGAGGCAAGAATGCTGCTAAATATCCTGCAGTGCACGAGGCAACCTCCGACAGTAATCTGTATTAAATTGGAGAAAATGCTAACGTTCAGGATTTTAAAGTTTTATATTCTTTCTCTCTCCCTCTCTTAAGGAAAAGAAGCTCGGAAGAGAGAATTAAAGAAGGTACGATTTCAGAAGCATCCTGTTAGATATAAATGTAGTTTGGCACATCTTGTTATTTGAGATGAGTGGATTTAGAAAACATTTCCAGTTATTTTCCAGAAAAGATATTTTATGCTTCTCATAACAAACCGTAAGATTTACTAAGCCAAAATACTATACTTAGAAACTGAACTGAAATAATTTTGTAGATGAGCTCATGATGGGTTACTGTAACATGGTTTATTTGATTACCCTTCCCAGTGACTTAAATACATACTTAAAAAAATAATTCTCTTTTGCTATTTATTATAACATACTGCTTTGTTAGAAGCCACTGAGTTAGTGAATGGAAGTAAATGTGATGATAAATAGCTTTGTACATCCATTTTCTTGACTATGTAGTTGTTGAGTTTGTGGCAAAAAGCTTCCCCAGAATAAGAAAGGGTTTACTTTTTAGTATCATACCGTAACACATTGAGAGAACCTAGTTTTTTAATAGTTTTCAACTGTTTATTCTTGTTTCACTGCTGACATTAAATTTCTGCAAAATTTTTCTCTAATGTATAATTTTAGAATTTAGCTACAAACTTTGTTTTAAGGAAAAAAACCCTTAAAATACTTAAGTAACTGCTAAAAGTCTCACAAGGTTAAAAAGAAATACTTGCCTAAGAAAACACTTCTAATAAATAACATTTATCTTTTTGTCTGAAGTTGAAACATTTTGGGGAGTAAGAAATTAATTACATAACTCTGTTTCTGGTGGTTGAAACAAGTGATCAGAAACCAAGGAGAAGTTCAACTTCAGTTTACATGGATTGTTGAAACAAATTGAAACGAAAACTCAGGAGTGTTCAGCTTCTTTAAATTCTGCTCTTTTTTCATTTTTCTAAGAACAAAAAACAGCGCATGATGGTACGAGCTGCAGTTTTAAAGATGAAGGATCCCAAACAAATTATCCGGGACATGGAAAAATTGGATGAAATGGGTAAGAATTTATAAAGGGCTGGATTTTACAACAGGGATAATAGTCTGATACATGGAGGCAGGCAGGTAATGAGTGAAACAGCACAGACACAAGAAATATAGAAAAGCTCATGGCATGTGATGCTTAGATTTAGTTTTAGAGTTAGAAGAACAGTGGGGTGAGGGGCTATTACAAACCGGAAAGCTCACCTAGAATAAGAGGGAAGCCATTCTTTAGCTTTAGCTAATTGTTTTTTATAAGTTAACAAAAGCCCAGTTTGGCTTGCTCATTTTTTTAAGAGAATACTAAGTCTGGATTTTGAAATCACTTTGGGGTTTTTTTGTTTTGTATTTTAATATTGGCAACTACCATTTAAATCTAAATATTGGGCCACCGTGAATATAAGTCAATTTCCCATCTTTTCCAATGAGAAGATGCAAAGATAATTGACCACTTAGTAAGGATATAGAAGAAATCAAATACTTAAAATCAAATTTTAAAAACTATCGTATTAGGATTTCTTCCTTTTTCACACTTAACAGAATAATTTTATCCAGTCTCATGTGCATCTTCAATATCACTGCTTTGTCATGACTGGAATCACATGAAATAATTGCATGTTGTCTTTTCTTGTATCTGAGTTGCTTGAGAATCATCTGTGATGCTGCCATTGGAAGTTTTATCCTAACTCACAAAAAAGTTTCTTTAGTTTAACCAAAACCTCTTCACAATAGAATGCAGTTTTACCAAGTTCCAAAGATCCTATAACATATTTAATTAACCTTTACTTCCCTTATTTATATACTTTATACTTGCAGGTATGTGAGGGAAAAAATCCTAGAAAGTATTTTTAACAGAACATTATACAATTAAGTAAAAGTAGGAATCAGAATGGTGCAAAGTGGCGTTAGGTAGCTATAATTAATACAGAGGACGAGTCACAAAATGGATTCCATATTCAGCCCATTCTCTTAACTTTAGAACATGGAGTTTTTCATTTTCCTTTTTTTTTAGTAGCTTTCAAACATCCAAAAATAAAATAGTCTAGCTAACTCCATGCTTTTCAGCTGTCAAATTTTTGCCAATTCTGTCTTCTGCCCCCTGCCGTTTTTTTTTTTAATTGCATGTTAAAGTGATCTTTACAAGTTTTGTTTACAAAGGTTTCCAAACAAGTTTGGTGGTTTGCCTAAAAAACAGAGATAGTGAGTAAAAGAGATACAGTGGAACTTCTCAATGATGCATTAAATGGGGTTCAAAAAAATCCAGTTATGCGGGGTTATGGTATTACAAGCTTTCTGAAATAATGTGGCAGAGCCTCTGCAGCCAGCCTGGGCAAGAGTTCTGGGTCAGGCTGTGTCATCTCGCGTCTTTCCCAGTTCAGCTATAACTGATTCCACTTGTTGCCTGTTCTAAATATTGGTAGGGACAATTCCTAGCCCTAGGATGTCAGGATATTACCTACTGAATGACCCCAAATTGTATAGTAATAACTGAGGTTTATTGAGCTCTTACCTTGCTACATACTAGGTTTTTTCCCCACGTTTTCATTTAATCTTCATGACAACTGTTTTGGGTAGGTGTATTGCCCCTATTTTACAGATGAGGAAACTCAGGCACAGAGACGTTATGTACCTTTCTCAAGGTTATACTGTTAGGAAGTGGCAGAGCTGGGATTTAAAGTCAAGCATTTAGCACTTTCGTTAATCACACTAGGAATAGTGTGGTTTGAGGCCATACTTCTGGTTTTGAGTAAGTCATCAAGGTTAATAGTTAATAGGATTTAAGAAAGATGACAATTAAGCTTGTGATTCTTTTAAGAAAAAGGAAGGAACACTATTCATCAGAGCTCTAATTACAGTTTATAAAACTCAATACAAACTAAGCAGAAAAAAGTATACCTTGACTCCCATAATTGGGAAACCCTGGAGGGAAGCTTGTCTCAAAAACCCAGATATCATTAGCAAGACTGTCCATCTGTCTGACCACTCTCTGTCAGCATACTGCTAGTGAATTTCTTGGTATAGAAGGTGGAATATGTGTGTGGAATTAGTGGTGGTTGAGAGATGAGGCCATAGACTGCTCTAGTTTTATTTCATTCCTGCTTGTGAGAGCTTCTCTCTCCCATATTTAAAATCTCAGAGGAGGATCTGGTCCCAATTTGGATCGTATGCCGATTAATCTCTGAGTCAGTTACTGGCAAGGGGGATGGAGGGAGGCAGGTATGGTTGACTAGGCAGGCCTGGGAGTCCTGTGCTAATCTCTCTTGGTCCCTTTTAGGGACCTGAAATTAAGCCCCATGTTGAACACATGGGAGAGAAAGGCTTATATGGTAGCTAGACAAGGAATACTAACCCATATAAAAGTAATAGTTGAGTGGTAAGCCAGACACCACTGGATATTTTATTTGTGTTCTCATTTGATCATCAGAGCTTGATTGTGAAGTAGTTGATGTCTCCATTTTCCAGATGAAGAAGCTGAAGATCAGAGAATTCAAGTAAAATGCCAGAGATCTCAGAATTAAATGACAGAGCCAGTGTAGCATGTAAACCCAGGTTTGTCTGACTGAAGCTTCACTATATCAGGTTGTTAGCATAGAGGAGTGAAAATTGATTTTTATTACAATGATGATAAAGTCAATTAGGTGACATTTCTTAGAAAAGAAAGTAAAATTAATGGCCTTCTTAAAGGGGTGGAATTTTAATAAATAGTGCATTTCTTTTGACAAGAATATATCTGGTGTCTGGATCCTTTTGAAAAGTTTTAACATATAAGGAGATTTTCATTAAATGATATAGCCTATTGATACCTAGACAAAGTGACTTTTTTGTATTTAATTTCATAATCTGCTCTTTTCTCTCAGAGTTTAACCCAGTGCAACAGCCACAGTTAAATGAGAAAGTGCTGAAAGACAAGCGTAAAAAGCTACGTGAAACCTTTGAACGTATTTTACGACTCTATGAGAAAGAGAATCCAGATATTTACAAAGAATTGAGAAAGCTAGAAGTAGAATATGAACAGAAGAGGGCTCAACTTAGCCAATATTTTGATGCTGTCAAGGTAATCAAGTTTCTTTTCAGAGCTAAACTAAAACTTTATGTTTAGATCCGCTCTTAAAGTTGTTCATGGGATACCTGATCGTGTTGAACCACCTCCTCTTGGCAGTTTCTTGTCAACTAAACATACACCTACCCCATGAGCCAGCAAATATAAATCTGTGTATTTATACAAGAGAAACTGACCTACCTGCCAATACAGTAATAGCTGAAGAGTGGAAACAGCCCAGCTGTCCATTAAGAAGATAATGGATAAACTGTTATATATTCATAAAATTGAATACTACTCAATGATAAAAAGGAATGATCAACTGATACTCAAAACAACATGAGATTTAAACAAATTTTTTGAATGGATAAATCTCAAAAACATGCGATCCTTTCTTCATGGTTATGATTCCACTGAACACCAGGCAAAACTAATTTATGGAGGAAAGATTTTGTATCAGTGGTTGCCTTGGGACAGTGTTAGGGATTGATTGGGAGGGAGTATGAGGTATATGCATTTGTCAAAACTCATTGGATTTGTACATTGCATTGTAAATTTTGCCTCAAAATAAAAATGTAAAAAAAAAACCAAATGGTATAATTTTGGTAAAGTAGGTAGTATGGGTCCCATTTTACAGATAAGGAAGCTAAGGTAACTTGCTTAAGTCATACAGCTCATATGTGACAGAAATTCAGCAAAGGCAGACTAATTTTAGAGCCCACGCTCTACCACTGAATATATACTATTCCGAAGTTTCAGTTGATTGGCAGTCTTTAGCAATGTTGACTTGCAGCTTTGTATTCTTGTTTTTCATGATATTTGTGTTAGGTGGAAAGCAAATCCAGGTTCTGAAACAGCTGATGTTGAATTTTTAGTGTTGAGTTTGGGGATTACTCTTATCTATTGAAAGATTCTCCCTGTTTCAGAATGCGCAGCATGTGGAGGTGGAGAGCATTCCTTTGCCAGATATGCCGCATGCTCCTTCCAACATCCTGATCCAGGACATTCCACTTCCTGGCGCCCAGCCGCCCTCCATCCTTAAGAAGACTTCAGCCTATGGGTAAGGAAGTGGTAACAGAGTCAAACAGCGTGTAGTAGAAGCGTCTCTTGACTGTGCTGTGCCAAAATTAATGCAGTGGGAAATAAAGGACAGTGGGGATGTAAGCAGTTCCTCATTTGATTAGATATGAAACGAGAAATCCTTTGAAAATTGCTCAGAAGAGGAAGTAGATACCTCATTAATGTGATTACTGTACATTTTCTTTACAGACCTCCAACTCGGGCAGTTTCTATACTTCCTCTTCTTGGACATGGTGTTCCACGTTTGCCCCCTGGCAGGAAGCCTCCTGGTCCTCCCCCTGGTCCACCTCCTCCTCAAGTCTTGCAAATGTATGGCCGTAAAGTGGGCTTTGCCCTAGATCTTCCCCCTCGTAGGCGAGATGAAGACATGTTATATAGTCCCGAACTTGGTAAGGAGTTCCTTTTGCTCTTAGAACCTTTCCACTATCATTTTTTATGTTGGCTGTGGAACCATCTTGTTCACCACCCTCAGAGCTTGGGAAATAAATGAGGATAGCATGTACATACCAACAGATGGATAAATCATAGAATCTACCCAAGTAAAAGCAGCATGCATAAGGAAGTATGGAAATGTTTGTTGTGTTTTAAATTAGACTTCTTGAAGATGTCACTCTCTTACCATCAATTCCTTGAGACTTGGATAACTTGGATACCCGTTTCCCTTTTAGCTTTATCATTATCAGACTAGAGCATCATTGTATACAGTCACAATGATTGTGTATGTGCATGTCTGTATATAACCTTCTAAGTAGAATTTGTTTTCAAATTTGAACCTTTTAGAAAAAAATCTTACATTATCAAAAAGAATTTAAAACGATTGTCAAGTGAAAATATTGTCAGACTATATGAATAGCTGAGATCATACATAGAAATTTTTAAAACAAATTATTTTGAGTTAAATAGCCTGATTTTCTGTATTTGGGGGTACCATGTAGTGGAGGATCCACATGTATAACTTGTTCCCGGCTTCCTCCTCCCTTTTCAGCTCAACGGGGTCATGATGATGATGTTTCCAGCACCAGTGAAGATGACGGCTATCCTGAAGACATGGATCAGGATAAGCATGACGACAGTACTGATGACAGTGACACTGACAGATCAGATGGAGAAAGTGAAGGGGATGAATTTGTGCACCGTGATGATAATGAGAGAGAAAACAATGAAGAAAAGAAGTCAGGTATGTGCAGATGAAAATTCCATGATATTGATCAATAAGAAGCACACAAGCTGAAGGTCCTGATTTGTTAATGGATCTGTGAAGGTAATTGTGAGGTCCTTGAAAGGAGGGATCAATGCTTTATTCATCTTTATATTTCTAAAATCTCAAAGTTGTTGACACATAGTAAGTACTAGATGGATAATTATGGGGGGAAAAAAAAATCTAAGCAGTATATGTAATTAAAAAAAAAAAAGCCTATGTGGTAAAGTCCACTTTTGGGGAAAAAGATAGCTATTCTTAGCTATTCAACAGCATAAAGATGTTCTGTCATGGATATGTATAGGAAAGAGAGAATAACCACATAATTGTATCAAGAAAACCACGTGGTTGTTTTTAATGAGTCTGTTTAAATATCTACATTCAAAGCCCTTTAAATTTTCTGTGCTCTTACATGTGCTCTTACATTATCTTACATGAACGAGAACCATAGTTAACATAAAGGTACACCTGTGAGTGGAGTCATGATTTAATGGAAACATGTCATACTTATAATGTGTGTTATGTGTTTGTTTGATTATGATAAATTCAGACTGAGTTACATATACTTTTAGAAAGAAGCTATGGCATTCATCAAGAAAATTTACAAAATGTATAGTTTGTCACATTTCAGTAGTCTTGGAGCTTCTTTGGTAATTGTTTTTGCAGGCTGCAACACAGTATATATTAGTAATACTACTGATATTAGTATTAATAATGATAAATTTTTCTCCTGATATTTCTTAAGAATCATTATTGCAAACCAGAAAGCTAGTTAAAAGGGGTGGATAGAGCTGGTAATGAAAAATGATAGAGGACACTTAAGGTAGGAACTAGTACTTTAAAATATCAATAGAAAGTTGCTAGAGCCACAGCAGTTCTTTTTTTCTCTAGACTGCGATCATTTGCCTCATTTTCCTTTTTTTCAGCCAACTAGTTTTTTTTGTTTGTTTTTACTAGTTAGTTTTTCTTATGTATATTCATCAGTGCACATGTGCTGGAAATGGTTATCCTAACTATAATTTGACATTCAGCTAATAATTGAGTTTCTACTATATGCAAGGCATTTTTCTAGACACTAAGGATACAGAGTAAATAATACTGAAGCCCTGCCCACGTGGAACTTCTATCCTCCTGTAAATGTTTACCGTCTAAGAATAAGAATGCTCCTAATACTGCACCATTTAGCATGTTTAGGTGTCTAGTGGAGAGCCCTTGTCAGGTTAAGAAGGTTCCTTCTAGTCTAAGTTTGCTAAGAGTTTTTATTATAAATACTTCGTAAGTATCTGTTGGGATGTTATTATTTTTCTTTCAGTTGTTTATTGTAATGAATTATATTCATGGCTTTCCTAATGTTAAACCATTTTGCATTTCTGGGACCAATGCTGCATGTTTATGATGTATTTTTCTTTTAAAACACTATTGAATTCAATTTGCTTGTATTTTATGTTGGCCAGCAGGTTAGTTTTGGTATTAGGGTTATGCTAGCTTCAAGTTGTGGGTAGCATTCCATCTTTTCCTGTGCCCTTTTACAGTAAATTTCTGTAACTTAACGTTTGGCTGACTTTTCTCGTAAAATTATTTGGGCCAGGTGCCTTTGAGGGGCTTGATCTTTGACTACCATTTTAATTTTTTATGTTCTGATCTTATCACTTCTTTGACCAATTATAAGTAATTTATATTTTTCTAGAAAATCATCTATTATTTTAATCTGGGTGTTTGATTTTATTGGCATAAAGATGTTAATAGTATTCTTTAAATTTTTTAAACTTGTAACTTTGAAATCACTGTAGCATATATTTACCATCAGTTGGCATTTGATTTACTATCTTTAATATGGCTATGTCTCTCTGCCAAGTAGTGGGAAACAATTATATCTAGTACTTTATAGCGTTTGTCTTATAGTAAGCATAAACTGAATTTTGTTGATCCCAATCCACTCCATTCTCCCTTCTCTGACCCTTTAGGTCTGAGTGTGCGATTTGCAGATATGCCTGGGAAATCAAGGAGGAAGAAGAAGAAGAACATGAAGGAGCTGACTCCTCTTCAAGCCATGATGCTTCGAATGGCAGGTAAGGCAGGGAAAGAACAGTGAATCACCTTTTGGTATTTCCTCCTGCCGGTTGCTTTACATATATTTTCCTATTTAATATGTCAGCAATCAAGTAATAAATCCTTGTTTTTCAAAAGTCAAGGTTTGGAGACATAATCCTTTTTCAAAAGTCAAGGTTCAGCTGCCCAAAGTTACATGACTAGTAAGTAGTTGGACTGGCATTTAAGTTCAGGTCTGTCTTGTTCTAAAACTTGGGCTCATTCCACTCTGCTACACTAGCATGGATAAGTAGAATACTATTTTATTCTTGCGTTATCTAAGTATTTTATTGAAGAAGACTTGATTGTTGATTTTAGGAAAGCATTAATTGAGCATGTGTTTCAGGCATCGCTGTTTTACAGGCTGTAAGAAATGAGTCAACTCCATGTGCCTGGTTTAAAATTTCTTTCAGGTCAGGAAATCCCTGAGGAGGGCCGAGAAGTAGAGGAATTTTCAGAAGACGATGATGCAGATTCTGATGATTCTGAAGCAGAAAAGCAGTCACAGAAACAGCATAAGGAGGAGTCTCTGTCTGATGGCACATCTTCTGCTTCTTCACAGCAGCAGGCTCCTCCACAGTCTGTTCCTCCTTCTCAGATACAAGCACCTCCCATGCCAGGACCACCTCCTCTTGGACCACCACCTGCTCCACCTTTACGGCCACCTGGACCACCTACAGGCCTTCCTCCTGGACCACCTCCAGGTAAGCACTTACACGTTGTAAATAAATAAGTCTAAATGTGGTTAAAATGAAGTTATTTCAAAAAACTTACATCATTAGTGTTGATGATTTCTTGTTTCCTCCTAGTGTAATTCCCTAAGAAATCAAGATTCTCAAAGGATAAGCACAACTTGCTCATTCCTACAACATTGTTTGCAAGTCATAGTACTTCTGACAGCCATCTTTTTCTCCAAAGCTCTTCCTTTTTCAGGGTTAGTTCTGATTTTAGTCGGCAGAAACCTGGAGTATGTAACTGGGAGTTTCTTTAGTATTAGTTTTTTTTTGGTTTGTTTTGCGGTACACGGGCCTCTCACTGTTGTGGCCTCTCCCGTTGCGGAGCACAGGCTCCGGACGCGCAGGCTCAGCGGCCATGGCTCACAGGCCCAGCCGCTTCGCGGCACGTGGGATCTTCCCGGACCGGGGCACAAACCCACGTCCCCTGCATCCACAGGCGGACTCTCAACCACTGCGCCACCAGGGAAGCCCAGTATTACTTTTTAATATGACAAGTTGACCCAGTTCTGAGTTGGTAGCAAGCAGGACTAGAGCACAGTAAATACTGTTGTGTATCCTTTGGTTGGGAGTTTTTGGATATCAGTGTAATCATTATAGTTAGAGACAGAGTCATCAGTGTTAATCAAGTCTTTGGCTTAAAAGTTTAAAAAAGTTTATTTACAATTTGAAACAACATGTAAAACTTGTTGGCTAATTATGATTTTAGTCCTTCATCCTGTAGTCAGCCAATTAAATCTTCAGTTGAGTTCATCCTCTTCTGACTGGTGCAAAGCAAAATTACCTTTCTTATGACATTCTCAGTGGTCTTTGTCTGTATATCTTAATGAGTTTCAGGGGATCCTTAAAGCACCCTGCTCTATATTCCATTTTCAGCTTATGTTGGAACCATTTAAGAAGTCTCATCCTCATATATTTCCAGCCCAGCAGAGCTGTGATTTTGTCAGTGCTGGGAAATAAAGAGAAATGGTCCATAAAAAATGTTGAAGTTACCTGATTTCAGGTTAAAGTGATAAGTTAAACTAAATCTCAGTCACCTTATACCACAGTTACTACTTCAAATATATTTGTTTGACATTAACTAATCACTTTTCTCTTTTTAGGAGCTCCTCCATTCCTGAGACCACCCGGAATGCCAGGGCTCCGAGGGCCTTTACCCCGACTTTTACCTCCAGGACCACCACCAGGTCGACCCCCTGGCCCTCCCCCTGGTCCACCTCCAGGTCTGCCTCCTGGCCCTCCTCCTCGGGGACCCCCACCCAGGCTACCTCCCCCTGCACCTCCAGGTGAGGCATTGATTTCTATGACAAAAACTTGTCTACTATATATCTCATTTGCTCTAAGACATTTTCACATTTCAATATCCTGAAATCAAGGGGTATCTTAAAATGGTGGTTTTTATTTGCTTTTGGCGTAGATTGAAGTTGAGTTCTTCCAGATGGTATTTGCCTTTGATTCTACCTATCACATGAGGGACTTTTTCCAGCCAGAGAACACTTTGGATTAAATTCTTCATTTAAGACTTTTTTTTTAGGACTACACTTAGAATTGTGAAGTCATGCCATACATCTGCATGAGTATCAACTGAGTTTACAATCACAAGGGATATGTTTTTTTCCATTCTCTTTACCTAGTATCAAGGTTAGATATGCAAATTTCCTTGTGATCTTAGATGTGACAGGTATGTATGGTTTACTACACTGACTGTCTCAGTTTAATGTGAAGGTCTTCTTTTAAGCTCCTCAGCTTGGACTTGAACTTTTTTTTTCTCTCTCAGTGGTATTTGGAATAATTATGAGTCTGTATAAGCAATAGCATCTTAGGTTTGATGAAATTTGTTATTTTATAATCACAATCTTAAAAGAGGCATTTGGAGAAATTAAATCTGCACTTCCTGGTAAATGATGATGGTATGTCTGAGCCAACAATAAGATGTGAATTCTTTTCCAGTAATGGTGACATTTTGCGATTAGATTTTCTCATCCCAGGGTTAAAATTATATTTCCTATCCATTGAGTTACCTTTTGAGGGGGAGGAGTGTTGTGCAAATCAGTAAATAACGGATGGGAATCAAATCCCCAACCTTCGTTCTGATAGCATCTGCGATCTACAGGTAGAATAGAATCTTGGGCTGTCAAATTTCAGATTTGACAATTTGAGATCATATTTGAAACCAGTTGATATTGTTAATTTTACTTGATAAGTTTAAAGGAGTACATTATTGAGAGAGGAAAAAACATAAGTACAGGGATACAAACAGAAGGTGAATACTGTTTTATAAAAGATATTCTTTACTATCAGAATATATTCCTGAGTTTCAAATAGCAAACAACATGATTTATTTTCTATAAATTTTCCATTTAAAAAAATTGTCAACCTATGTTTTTAACATCCTTAATAGTAGTTAAATTTTATCCTTGTGGTATTCATCTGCCCATTTTCTCCTTCATTTAGGTATCCCTCCACCTCGTCCTGGCATGATGCGCCCACCTTTGGTGCCTCCACTTGGACCTGCCCCACCTGGGCTTTTCCCACCAGCTCCTTTGCCGAACCCGGGGGTTTTAAGTGCTCCACCCAACTTGATTCAGCGACCCAAGGCGGATGATACAAGTGCAGCCACCATTGAGAAGAAAGCCACAGCAACCATCAGTGCCAAGCCACAGATCACTAATCCCAAGGCAGAGATTACTCGATTTGTGCCCACTGCACTGAGGGTACGTCGGGAGAATAAAGGGGCTACTGCTACTCCCCAGAGAAAGTCAGAGGATGATTCTGCTGTGCCTCTTGCCAAAGCAGCCCCCAAATCTGGTCCATCTGTTCCCGTCTCAGTACAAACTAAGGATGATGTTTATGAAGCATTCATGAAAGAGATGGAAGGGCTGCTGTGACAGCTTTTGATGCTAGAACAGGCTTCTTTTCACATCAGTGGTTCATGGAGAGAGAGGCCCTTATTCAACTTAGGTGAAAGAGCCACTTTCACTGTCAGGGTATTTTTAATTTCAGTTCAAGGAATATCCTAAAGTTTAGCCTTGTTCAGAATTTACTGCATATAAAAGAGGGTATTTCATTCAAAATAGATTGGTTATTGAAGCAGTGCTGCTAACATCCATCCCCTTTCATACCACCATTTTCATCCCACTTCTTCCCCTACTCCAGTTCCTTGGAAACTTGTCATCAAGGGGATCTTTGTTACTTATTTGTTTTGATTCTCGTGTGCTGTGGGCACTGGAGTAGAGATTTCTAAAAATCCAGTTTATTTCACCCCATCTTGCCTTTCATGTTTGAGTTATTTTTAATGTTTTCTTGTAAATATTTTGTAAAATTGTAGTGAAATGGGTCACAATGTCATTTCCTAATACAAAGCAAGATATGTGGGAAGAAAATGTACAATTCTTTGATTAAAATTATTTCCCACTGACCTAAACTTTAAGTGTTTCATGGAATAAATAAATAAATGTTCTACACCAAGACATCCTTTGTGTTACTGATAACGTATAAACATAATATCTGTTTTATGGGCAGAAAAGAAGCAAGTATTTAAAACGGGTTTAAGGAACTACCATTTCTGGTATGGAATGAGAATTTTATTGAAAATGTGGTTAACGTGTTAAGTTTTAAATTTTAAAGGATGAAGAAGAGATAATTATTTTCCTTTAGGTTTATTATATATTAGCTTTGGAGAAATTGAGAGGGTTTATATATTGCTAAAAAGATGAGTCTTCTTCTCAAAGATTACTTTCTTCTCCAGAGCTCTGTGAACTGATACTAGTGAATGGCAAAAGGTTCTTTTAAATCATTTCTAAACTATCAGCCAGAAAAGGCTGCTACTTTTTCTTTTTTGAATTTGTCATTTATATGAGCCTTTATTATTAGAAGCACAGAAAATGAATGAGAATGTTTAACACTTTTAATTTGCATCGATGCTTTCTTTACAAAGTGTTTTAATAACTAATACCTATCCAGTAATCCTGGGGAGGTATTTTCCCCATTTTACAGAGGAAGGTATTGGAACTAAAGGGCTCGTGTGATTTATCCAGGCACCCATAGTGTGTATTTCATACACAAAGACACACACCATATGTATACACACAGTGAGACAATCTATGCATTGCGTTTAGGCTAGACATACCTGGTCTTACTTTCCCATTGTATCTTTTTTTCTTTTTTTTTTCTGTCCACTTAGTAGTCACCCCAGTTTTTTGCTTTTATTGATTTTAGCTTCTAATATATAGTGTCAATTCTTTTATTTTTTTTAAACATCATTATTGGAGTATAATTGCTTCACAATGTTGTGCTAGTTTCCGCTGTATAACAACGTGAATCAGCCATACGCATACATATATCCCCATATCCCCTCCCCCTTGCGTCTCCCTCCCACCCTCCCTATCCCACCCCTCTAGGTGGTCACAAAGCACCGAGCTGATCTCCCTGTGCTATGTGGCTGCTTCCCACTAGCTGTTTTACATTTGGTAGTGTGTATATATCAACACTACGCTCTCACTTCGTCCCAGCTTACCCTTCCCACTCCCCGTGTCCTCAAGTCCATTCTCTACGTCTGCATCTTTTTTCCTGTTCTGCCCCTAGGTTCATGAGAACCTTTTTTTTTTTTTTAGATTCCATATATATGTGTTAGCATGCAGCATTTGTTTTTCTCTTTCTGACTTACTTCACTCTGTATGACAGACTCTAGGTCCATTCACCTCCCTACAAGTGACTCAATTTTGTTTCTTTTCATGGCTGAATAATATTCCACTGTATATATGTGCCACATCTTTATCCGTTCATCTGTTGATGGACACTTAGGTTGTTTCCATGTCCTGGCTATTGTAAATAGTGCTGCAATGAACATTGTGGTACATGACTCTTTGAATTATGGTTTTCTCATGGAATATGCTCAGTAGTGGGCTTGCTGGGTCATATGGTAGTTCCATTTTTAGTTTTTTAAGGACTCTCCATATGTTCTCCATAGTGGCTGTATCAGTTTACATTCCCGCCAACAGTGCAAGAGGTTTCCATTTTCTCCACACCCTCTCCAGCATTAATTGTAGATTTTTTGGTGATAGCCATTCCGACCGGTGTGAGGTGATACCTCATTGTGGTTTTCATTTGCATTTCTCTAATGATTAGTGACGTTGAGCATCCTTTCATGTGTTTGTTGGCAATCTGTATATCTTCTTTGGAGAATGTCTATTTAGGTCTTCCGCCCATTTTTGGATTGGGTTGTTTGTTTTCTTGATATTGAGCTGCATGAGCTGCTTGTATATTTTGGAGATTAATCCTTTGTCAGTTGCTTCGTCTGCAAATATTTTCTCCCATTCTTAGAGTTGTATTTTCGTTGTGTTTATGGTTTCCTTTGTTGTGTAAAAGCTTTTAAGTTTCTTTCGGTCCCATTTGCTTATTTTTGTTTTTATTTCCATTTCTCTAGGAGGTGGGTCAAAAAAGATCTTGCTGCAATTTATGTCAAAGAGTGTTCTGCCTATGTTTTCCACTAAGAATTTTATAGTGTCTGTCCTTACATTTAGGTCTTTAATCGATTTTGAGTTTATTTTTGTGTGTGGTGTTAGAAAGTGTTCTAATTTCATGCTTTTACATGTAGCTGTCCAGTTTTCCCAGCACCACTTATTGAAGAGGCTGTCTTTTCTCCATTATACACTCTTGCCTCTTTGATCAAAGATAAGGTGACCTATGTTCATGGGTTTATCTCTGGGCTTTCTATCCTGTTCCATTGATCTATTTTTCTGTTTTTCTGCCAGTACCATACTGTTTTGATTATGGTAGCTTTGTAGTATAGTCTGAAGTGAGGGAGCCTGATTCCTCCAGCTCCGTTTTTCTTTCTCAAGATTGCTTTGGCTATTCAGGGTCTTTTCTGTTTCCATACAAATGGTGAAAATTTTTGTTCTAGTTCTGTGAAAAATGCCATTGGTAGTTTGATAGAGATTGCACTGAATCTGTAGATTGCTTGGGTAGTATAGTCATTTTCACAATGTTGATTCTTCCAATCCAAGAACATAGTATATCTTTCCATCTTTTTGTATCATCTTCAATTTCTTTCATCAGTGTCTTACAGTTTTCTGCATACAGGTTGTCTCCGTAGGTTTATTTCTAGGTGTTTTATTCTTTTTGTTGCAATGGTAAATGGGAGTGTTTCCTTAATTTCTCTTTCAGATTTTTCATCATTAGTGTATAGGAATGCAAGAGATTTCTGTACATTAATTTTGTATCCTGCTACTCTACCAAATTCATTGATTAGCTCTAGTAGTTTTCTGGTAGCATCTTTAGGATTCTTTATGTATAGTATCATGTCATCTGCAAACAGTGACAGTTTTACTTCTTTTCTGATTTGGATTCCTTTTATTTCTTTTTCTTCTCTGATTGCTGTGGCTAAAACTTCCAAAACTATGTTGAACAAGAGTGGTGAGAGTGGGCAACCTTGTCTTGTTCCTGATCTTAGAGGAAATGGTTTCAGTTTATCACCATTGAGAATGATGTTGGCTGTGGGTTTGTCATATATGGCCTTTATTACGTTGAGGTAGGTTCCTCTATGCCTACTTTCTGGAGAGTTTTCATCATAAATGGGTGTTGAATTTTGTCGAAAGCTTTTTCTGCATCTGTTGAGATGATCATATGGTTTTTATCTTTCAATTTGTTAATATGGTGTATCACATTGATTGATTTGCATATACTGAAGAATCCTTGCATTCCTGGGATAAACCCCACTTGATCATGGTGTATGATCCGTTTAATGTGCTACTGGATTCTGTTTGCTAGTATTTTGTTGAGGATTTTTGCATCTATGCTCACTTGTGATATCAGCCTGTAGTTTTTTTGTGTGACATCTTTGTCTGGTTTTGGTATCAGGGTGATGGTGGCTTCGTAGAATGAGTTGGGAGTGTTCTCCCTCTGCTATATTTTGGAAGAGTTTGAGAAGGATAGGTGTTAGCGCTTCTCTAAATGTTTCATAGAATTTGCATATGAAGCCATCTGGTCCTGGGCTTTTGTTTGTTGGAAGATTTGTAATCACAGTTTCAATTTCAGTGCTTGTGATTGGTCTGTTTATATTTTTGATTTCTTACTGGTTTGGTCTTGCAAGGTTGTATTTTTCTAAGGATTTGTCCATTTCTTCCAGGTTGTCTGTTTTATTGGCATATAGTTGCTTGTAGTAATCTCTCATGATCCTATGTATTTCTGCAGTGTCAGTTGTTACTTCTCCTTTTTCATTTCTAATTCTATTGATTTGAGTCTTCTCCCTTTTTTTCTTGATGAGTCTGGCTAATGCTTTATCAATTTTGTTTACTTCTCAAAGAATGGACTTTTAGTTTTATAGATCTTTGCTGTTGTTTCCTTCATTTCTTTTTCATTTATTTCTCATCTGATCTTTATGATTTCTTTCCTTCTGCTAATTTTGGGGGGTTTTTGTTCTTCTTTCTCTAATTGCTTTAGGTGTAAGTTTAGGTCGTTTATTTGAGATTTTTCTTGTTTCTTGAGATAGGATTGTATTGCTATAAAGTTCCCTCTTAGAACCACTTTTGCTGCATCCCATAGGTTTTGCATCATCGTGTTTTCATTGCCATTTGTTTCTAGGGATTTTTTGATTGCCTCTTTGATTTCTTCAGTGATCTCTTGGTTATTTAGTAGCGGGTTGTTTAGCCTCCATGTGTTTGTATTTTTTAGTTTTTTTTTCCTGTAATTGATATCTAGTCTCATAGAGTGGTCAGAAAAGATACTTGATAAAATGTCAATTTTCTTAAATTTACCAAGGCTTGATTTGTGACCCAAGATACAGTCTATCCTGGAGAATGTTCCATTAGCACTTGAGAAGAAAGTATATTCTGTTGTTTTTGGATGGAATGTCCTATAAATATCAATTAAGTCCATCTTGTTTAATGTGTCATTTAAAGCTATTGTTTCCTTATGTATCTTCATTTTGGTTGATCTGTCCATTGGTGAAAGTGGGTTGTTAAAATCCCCTACCATTATTGTGTTACTGTCGATTTCCCCTTTTACGGCTGTTAGCATTTGCCTTATATATTGAGGTGCTGCTATGTTGGGTGCTTAAATATTTACAATTGTTATATCTTCTTCTCGGATTGATCCCTTGATCATTATGTAGTGTCCTTCTTTGTCTCTTGTAATAGTCTTTATTTTAAAGTCTATTTCGTCTGATATGAGAATTGCTACTCCAGCTTTCTTTTGATTTCCATTTGCATGTAATATCTTTTTATAACCCCTCACTTTCAGTCTGTATGTGTCCCTAGGTCTGAAGTAGGTCTCTTGTAGACAGCATATATATGGGTCTTGGTTTTGTATCCATTCAGCCAATCTGTGTCTTTTGGTTAGAACATTTAATCCATTTACATTTAAGGTAATTATCGATATGTATGTTCCTACTACCATTTTCTCAATTGTTTTGGGTTTGTCATTGTAGGTCTTTTCCTTCTCTTGTGTTTCCTGCCTAGAGCAGTTCCTTTAGCATTTGTTGTAAAGCTGGTTTGGTGATGCTGAATTCTCTTAGCTTTTGCTTGTCTGTAAGGTTTTAATTTCTCTGTCAAATCTGAATGAGATCCTTGCTGGGTAGAGTAATCTTGGTTGTAAGTTTTTCCCTTTCATCACTTTAAATATGTCCTGCCACTCCCTTCTGGCTTGCAGTTTCTGCTGAAAGATCAGCTGTTAACCTTATGGGGATTCCCTTTTATGTTAGTTGTTGCTTTTCCCTTGCCGCTTTTAATATTTTTTCTTTGTATATAATTTTTGATATTTTGATTAATATGTGTCTCAGCATGTTTCTCTTTGGGTTTATCCTGTATGGGACTCTCTGTGCTTCCTGGACTTGATTGACTATTTCCTTTCCCATGTGAGGGAAGTTTTCAACTATAATCTCTTCAAATATTTTCTCAGTCCCTTTCTTTTTCTCTTCTTCTTCTGGGGCCCCTATAATTCAAATGTTGGTGCGTTTAATGTTGTCCCTGAGGTCTCTGAGACTCTCCTCAATTCTTTTCATTCTTTTTTCTTTATTCTGCTCCCTGGCAGTTATTTCCACCATTTTTTTCTTCCAGGTCACTTATCCGTTCTTCTGCCTTAGTTATTCTGCTATTGATTCCTTCTAGAGTATTTTTAATTTCAGTTATTGTGTTGTTCATCACTGTTTGTTTGCTCTTTATTTCTTCTAGAACCTTGTTAAATGTTTCTTGTATTTTCTCCATTCTGTTTCTGAGATTTTTGGATCATCTTAACTATCGCTACTCTGAATTCTTTTTCAGGAAGATTGCCTATTTCATCTTCATTTATTTGGTCTTGTAGGTTTTTACCTTGCTCCTTAGTCTGTAACATAGTTTTTTGTCGTTCTTTTTTTTTTTTCTTTTTTTGATGGGTGGGGCTGTATTCCTATCTTACTGGTTGTTTGGCCTGAGGCATCCAGCACTGGAGTTTGCAGGCTGTTGGATAGAGCCAGGTCTTGGTGCTGAAATTAGGACCTTCGGGAGGCCTCACTCCAATTAATATTCCCTGGGGTCTGAGGTTTTCTGTTAGTCCAATGGTTTGGACTCAGAGTTCCGACCACAGAAGCTCAGGACCAACCTCCAGCCTGGGAACCAAGATCCCGCAAGCTGCATGGCGTGGCAAAAAGAAAAAAGAAAAAAGGGGCAGTACAATATCAAAGAATAAAAAACAAAATAAAATTAGAATGATAAAAAATATATTAGGAAATATAAAAACATAATTGAAACAATGGCAACAAGGTAAAATAAAACCACAACAGAAAAAAGAAAAAAAAAGGGGGGTGGGAGGACAAGCCCAAAGGAGAGAACGATAACAAAGTATAAAGAATAAAATAAAATTAGAAAAATAAAAGATTTATTAGGAAAAATAAAAATATAAAAGAACCAACAACAATGAAAAAACAAGGTAAAACAGAACCCCAATCTAAAAGTGGAAAAAAGAAAAGGAAAAAAAAAAAAGCCTTGGCTGTGGGGCCAGAGTTTAGGCACGGGTGGAACTTATGCAGGGGCAGCGTTTAGGGTGGGGTTGGACCTAGGTGGGTGGGGGAGTGACGTTTGAGCGTGTGGCGGGGGGCCTAGGCGGGGCAATGTTCAGGTGTGGGGCGGGGCCTCTGCTTAGGACCTACGCAGAAGGGGAGAGGCAGCACTTCGGAAGGAGGGCCTCTGGATTGTGGAGTTCCCGAGTTTGGATCTAAGGCCCTGGGTGAGGGTGTGTGGGTGGGGTTTAGGCCCAGCGCGTTGGCAGGGGTCTCACAGGGGGTCTCCGAGTGTAGGGGTGGGGCCCTGGGTGGGTGTGTAGGGGCGGGGCTTGGGTTCTGCACCCCAGGAGGGAGGCTCCAAGGGCAGAGGATTAGGCTGGGAGTCCAACAGGCTTCCTGGTGCCTAAGTGGACAGGGAAAGCACTGGCCAAGTTCCCTTCTGTTCCTCTGTGCCCCTACTCCTCCACCTCCCCCAGGGTCTCCCCTGTCCCCGCTGGACCCCTAACCGTGAGTGGGTCCCACTGGATGTAGGAACTCCTCCCCTCCCCCAGCCACCCCTCAGGGGTGCTGGTCCCAGAGGTCCAGCCTTTACTTTTGCTCCCCCTTCCTGCCCTCCCACTCCCTCAGGACCCGCGTGGCTGGAGGGGGCCTCGATGGGCAGAGGATCAGGCCCAGGATCTCAGCAGGCTCCTGGGGGCCCAAGTGGGCAGGGGAAATCTGGCCACACTCCCTTTTGATCCTCTGCCCTCCCAGTGGTCCCCCAATTTCCCCCTTTGGGTGTAGGATCCCTTCCCCTCCCCCAGCTGTCCCTCAAGGGGCCAGTCCCGTCCTACCTCCACTTCTCCTCCCCCTTCACCACCTGCATGCCCCATGTCCTACCCAGTCGCTGGGGGTTCCTCCCATCCCCTTAGGTGTCCGTGGTCCCCCACCGGTGCCAGGTAGGTGCCCTAGTTGCACGGAGACAAGAATTCCGCGTCCTCTTAGTGCACCATCTTGACTCCGCCCTCTCCATTGTATCTTAAACGCCTTTCGCGTGAATCCCATACCATTGAAAATTGGTGATATCCTAAAAAGGTAGTACAATAATACAATAAGCCTTTTATTTTTTTACAACTGATTTCTTTGATGGATTTAAAATTTTTATTCTGAGATCTTTTGTCTATGTGACTTTGGGAAGTTATTTATTCTTTCAGATTAAAGCAAGTCCTGCCAAAGCAGTCTATAGACGACTTTGGAACTATTATTATTTTTTTTTAGTATAATCAATGTGGGTCAGCAGGTGAATCGAGTCTTTGTTTAGATGCAAAGGTGGAACACAATTACATCATCAAATCAATACTTTAAGCATAAACAATTACTCCTTGGTATTTGGTGTGCAACAGTGTTCTTGCTTGAAATTTGTGTTTTTTCTTGGTGAGATTTCTATTTCGCATTAAGGAAGCTGTGTATATAACAGTTTATCATAAAAGTCATTTCCTAATATTGCTAGTTTTATCTTCTGAAAATTCTTTTAGCTGGTAAAATCTGGCACATTTCATGTGTTAGCTGCATCTGCAAGAAAGGAGAATCAGCGGTTCTGATTCTAGGGAGATTCTGGCTAGGCATTTGTCATTTACATCATGGTTTTATAAAAATGTTTGTTCTGGTTAGATCACTGCTGTGAAATGTAAGCCTGATATAAATCTTCAGTCAGGTATATGGATAAATATAACCTTTTCTTTATCCAAGTATCACTTTATTACACATTAATCACTCCTTAACATCATCTTGAAATTCCTTTAAGGTACTATAAAGTGTGAATTAAGGATCATCACATGGCATGGAATCAGCATAAAGCCCGAGGTGACATCTAAGGTCTAGTTGCAATTCTCATTTTGCATATTCTAGTTTGTGCTCTTTATTAAAATATCTCCCTATTTATATTTAGCTGGGAGACATTTTTTAGTATTAAACTACTTTTTACTGCATTCAAGTCATTCTTCAGATCACAGAAGATGCCACAGTCACCACCCCATGTAGAACTGCACGTTTCTGTTTTGTCCTGAATGCAAACTGGAGCAGGTCTAATACCTGGGAATGTTCCTCAGCCAGAATCAGTTTGGAGGACAGGCCTTATCACAGGACTTCTGGAGCTCAAAGCTGTTCCTGAGCAAAGCTGTAGATAACTTTACACATCCAGGTCCTGGGTTCAGGAAGGTATAAATGAGCTGTGGGGAAGCTTTTCTTTACATTCCTGGAAATAAGGACTTTTGGTAAAGTTGGGAGCTGGGACTTCTGTGAGACCAGAATAAATACCTACTCCAGTTCTTTTATCTCTAAGAAGGCCTTGTAGTTGGCTGTGAAGGAAAAGTAGGGAGGACAGGGCAAGTGGCCAGGACTGGGTGAGCAGAGGGGTTTTCCTTAATCGGCCTGTTCGTTTTGCTGAGGGTCAATAGCCAGTAGAGACAGAGGTTGCAGAATGAGAGGATAATTGATGGTATGAGGTACCTGAGGGTTTGGGGAGGCGTGAGGGAGTACAAACTATTCATTCCACAGATTGTTATTGCGCGCCTGCTGCGAGCTAGGTGCTAGGAAAGCAGTAGTAAGAAAATCAGATGAGGTCTCTACTATCATGGCTCTTATGGAAATTCCAGGAGATAAACATCAATGTCTATGTTACTTCTGTCTCATCCTTTGAATACAGTATTTACCAATGCTAATTTTTTTAAAGAATTTCTTTTTTTTAACCTGCACTAATAAACAATTTGGAAAAAAATAATCTGAGGTCTGCATGTGCCATGTGCTGGCGAAGACATACTCATCAGACCTTTATAATATTTATGTTACCTTTTTATAGTTATTTTTAAAAAATGAAAATGTTTTCTCTGAACATTTAAAAATACTAAGTATCAACTGCTTACCTTAATGATGCTGCAACCAAATAGAGAAAACATTTTCCTTAGAGAAAAAAAGTTTTCAAAGAAAAAACCATGGCCCCCCAAATACATGTTTTTCCTTGATCTGTTATCCTATTCAGAGTATTTCCCCTTTTTAGCCATCTGAAGCCTAAAAATAAGATGTTTTCTATTGTCATCTACCATAATGAATCCATATTTAGTAAGAATTATACCACACGTGCAGGAGATAAATAACTGATATGTAGGAAAATTAACACTTTAAAAATGCTATGAAATGCAAAAAGTGTTTTCAGGACTTTTTGTAACAATATTTTGTGAGGAAAATTAGAACGCAGTAGTGTTTATATCCATTGAATCTCAAGAAAAATTAGAGTCCAAAGAAGAACACAATTAACTACATTATTCATTATCATTGCACCCAGCAACCTTGACCCCAATAAACTGGGGAGTGACGTAAAGAAAGAAGGAAGGTGACAGCCAAAGTTCAGGTAGGGAGAGGGGAAAAAAGAACATTAGTATAGCTCTGAAATCTTGCCTGTTTTATGAAATGTACCACCCACAAATGAAAAGGCCATATTATTTTCATGAAGGCCTGGCTTTCTTCAATGTTGATAAAGGTTGCCATATTTAGGGACTTATTGTAAGACGAACCCATACCTTCTAATAACAGCTGTTGGCTTTCTTGTGTGAGGAGGGAATTAAAATACAGGCAGAGTACAAATCCAACATTTGTTCCTAAGACCATTCTTATTACAGAGTAACCCAAATCACAGGAGGAGGTATTTCTAAATCCATATTTGTACTGAGTTTATCCATAAAAATACATGTTCATTTTAAAAACTTGAGGGTTAACATAAAGAAGTAAAGAATAACATGAAAGTACCACTTTTATGGAGAAAAACCAAATAGAGAAACAGAAGTTGTTTTAAAAGATGCTTTGTGTTTATTATTTTTTATTTTTGTGTGTTTGTTTCCACTGATAGACCAGAACAGGGATCAGCAAACTTTCCATAGATATTTGGGGCTTTGGGAACTACAAAGTCTCTGCCACAACTACTCAACCCTGCCTCTGAAGTGTGAAACCTGCCATACAGGCAGGTGGCCGGTCACACTCCACAGCCACGTGGGGAGGGACCCAGGAGAGAGAAACTCTGGACAGGTGGGTCTGTGAGGGAGTCAGGGCACCAGTGAAGGCTGGAGGCCCAGCATGTGTGGTTTCCCCCTAGGGAGGGCCATGGGAAGGTGGTCCCCAGGGCGAGTCAGGGCTGGAGGTTGTGCAGGGAATGTGCATTCTGGGCACGAGGCTGGAGTAGAAGCCACCCAGTGTCCTCACCCCCTCACTGCTTACCCACCACGACCGGGCAGCAGCCTGAGCCAGCAGGAGTCATCCTTCCCTCCTGCCAAGGCCCTCAGTGCCCTCTCCCCACAGAGCCTAGCATCACGCTTCTGTAAGGAAGGCAGGCCCAGAGGAACTCCAAGCACTACCACAGAGCCCGTATAAAGTTGGAATTTGGAGACCTGAGGCAATAAATTTATAACTGGCACACGAGAGCATAAGGAAAATTCAGTCTTTTTACTTCCACTTTCACAACCTAGTTGTAAAATTATTGGCACAAATTTCTTTAACAAAAATCTATGGAATGTTTCTCAAGCTCCTTCTGGCGGGTGGTTAGGCCGTTAGCTTATGCGTATTAGCTGATGATAAAATTTCTGTGTGTCATTTTGTTCTTAAAAAAATCTCAAGAGGACTGCAATTGACTGGCCATCTATGTTAGGGGTTTGTTATGTAGAACAAAAGCTAAGAACTAGGAAGTAAGCAAAAAATACTCAGAAACTCTGACAGAGACAGTGGTACTCACTAAAGGATTCCGTGTGCTCTTTTACGTTTTCCAGCCTTCTTTGCAGTGAGATTTAAGCATGAACTAGTTCTTTCCCAAAGCAAAAAGTGGGTGTGAGTTCCCTGCACTCCTAACCCCCTGCCGCTGGAAGAGACAGGAAGTACTTTGGTATGGCTGGCAAGTGGCATATATATGAAAACACGGCAGAAGAATAGGCTGGAATCTATGAATTTTATAGACTTCCTTTAAGGTCTACTTTTATGGAAGCTTCAGGAACACAGGGATTCCATCTGTCCTGTTTGCTCTTGCTAGAACACTGTGTATCAAGGGTTTTTGTCAGGGGGATAAACTTTGTGGTGCTAGCAAAGGTCCGGTGACATTCCTCCCCATAGCAGTGGATGCCTGCTCATGTTATATTTGTATAACTAAGGGTCCGGATCCCCCGTTTACACGATTCCACCCGCTTCTACGCCCCTAAGGAGGATGAAGTGTAGAAACTGCCTTAATGGGGTTTCTTACCTTCTGGCATCCATTTAGGCTGGGGAATAAGCACCGTGTGGGAGGAAGGGAGGAGAGTGAGGTCATGGTAATCACTCCCCTGGCCCCTCCCCGCATGGTTGCCTTGGGTTAGCTTTTCCTGACTCTCCCTGTCATGCGGGCCTTCTCCTACTAGGTCTGGTGACCACACCCCTTCACTCCATCAGCCGAGGGTGGTGGAGCCCAGCGGTCGCCAGCCCTTCCATGTGCTTTCCCTGCATCACAGTAAGCAGTGCCTTCATTAAACTGTCCTAAAATCACATTTGGGCAAAGCCATCTGTTTCCAGACAGGATCCTGGCTGACTTAGCACCTGAATAAATATTCAACAGAGGATGTGTTGAATAAATAATATATAAAAGACAGAGAAGTCACCGAATACAGAAAACAAATGTGTTAATATTATAAAACTCCCAGAATAGTGTTTGGCGCATGGTACATACATGTTTGTTAGAATGACATTTGCTTTTCAGAATGAGACCTATGGCTGAGATGGAGAGGACAGATTGGCTGCAAGGTGACAGACCCCAGGTGGGAAGATGCATCTTTCCCCACTGTAGGGGAGAGAGGAAGAGTGCCAGACCACCGTGGGAGGGTCGAGGGGAGGAGTCGAGAGGTCTGTTCCAGAGGAAGAAAGCACAAGACTGGATAACCAATCTGATGTAGGGGATGAGGCAGAAAGAGAAACAAGAACGTGGGGTCTCCAGCTTAGGGCTTTGGTTGCCTGGCAGTGTCCAGCGAATAAAGGCTGTGAAGCTGCCTTATTGAGGGTGATGATGAAGAACAGCAGGAAGAAGATGACTCCAGCAGCTAACGTTTATGGAACGTTACTGTGTGCCAGGCATTTTCAGAAGTGCTTTACATGTATTAATTTATTTAATCCTTACTACAACCCTGTGGGGTAGCTAGTACACATTTTACAGATGTGTCTGTTGAGGTGAAGAATGATTAGATAACTTTCCCAGAGTTACACAACTAGGGGAGCAGAAATTCAAACCTAGGTAGTGGACTGGGAGAGGCCGGTGTGGAATGAAGGGAATTGGTCCAGTTTGGAACGGCTGAGGTTGAGACCCCAGTGAGATAACCTATGGCGATCTTAAGTAGGCAGGTGAAGTGTGAAGTTTAGAAGGCAGGTAGGGGATATATACCATAAACACTGAGAGACAGGGGAACACAAAAGGGAAAGAGAAAATCGAAGTAGAAAATATAAGGTAATAATCACAACAACAGCAGTAATTTATTGAGCTCTTACCATACACTAGACACTAAATGCTTTATGATAAGGAAAAGATATTATTATCCCACCTTTATGCATGAGAAAACCAAGACTTAGCAAGCTTATAAATAAATGCCTAGATTTTTATTGGTTTGAATGCTTTTTTTCCTGGCATAAGTTCAAATCAGAATAACTGACTGGATTCTGTTTGGGCCCGACAATGGGAAACAGGATATTGGAAGAGGGGAGAAAAGTGAGGTCATGGCATTTACTTAATATATACATTTAAATGTATTAAAATTATGTATAATTATATATATATAAAGTACATATAAATAAAATTTAAAACAATTTATTATTAGAAATATTGATACATGAACTAGCATGTGAAAAATACCAGGACATTTTTACCCTATGTGAAGACACGCAAAAAGATAAATTCAAGAGAGAACGTTCCTTGATGAACGTGAAAGCAAGGGGATGGTGTCAGAGGATTTGGATGTTTAAAGTACATGAATGTGGGACTGAAATACCCACAGACAGTGGTTCCCTCTTTTGCGTGGTGCTTGGACACTGCCAACATTCGCCTTGGATGTCTCTGTCTACCTCCACTGCTCAGCAAGTACTCTTCTCAGGATCATGCTTTTTTCTTTAGCTATTGAGAGAGGGGAAAACAGCCCATGACAGCTTGAAACTGGCCTGGACTATTGGCTAGACCCTGGCGTTACTAGGAGTTGGCCTGACATAGCTGTACCATGGTATTACGTGGAACATAAACCATTTCACATGACACCAACAACACACAAGGCCATTCTACTGTGAAAAATCAAAACAAAACCAAGAGATCTCTGTACCATATATGAACACAAAAACATAAGCATTGTCCAAACCACAAAAATGACCAAACAGCCCCCTGTGTTGGTCCATATGCATTAGCATCTTCACCTATTACAGCTTTAGCCTCACTTCCTTCCTTGTACCTGATTAGCTGTATTAAGCTACCAAATCAAAGACTTACCTCTGTTCCCTACACAGTATGGAATCCTGGGCAAAGCCCCAGACCTACATCCTCTACACAAACCCGAGCCCTATAACAAATCCTTTCTAATATATTAGACACCTCACATCTCCCCAGTATGTGTGCTCCCTGCTACAAAGAACAATAAACCCAACTTGTTAAACTACAGGTATGTTCCTGGTGGTCTTTGGCTGAAGGGCAAAGACAAAACTATGGATTCAACTAAAGTGCTCATTACTTGGACCAGGACTCTCAACTCAGTAATAGTGTGAACATCTGGGACCCCTGGGCTTTTGACATGAACAAGAGAGTTCATTTGACAAGTACTTTAAAACAGAAAGCAAGTAAACCCTTACGAGCACTTTGCTTGTCTGGTTTGCCTAAAAGAAAGATAATTTTGTTTAGCGTAGGGCTTATCCCTCCTTTGTTTCCATCATTTGGAGTTAGGCAGTGCTTGCTTTTTAATTGCATGGCTTGATAAAATTATCAAAGACCCCAGTTACTATCCAAACCCACTGTTAACCTTTTTTGTGTGTATATATATATATATGTATGTTAAAATGTGTTTTTCAACACCTAAACTTCCTTTCCTCTCCCTGTAGAGAAAACAAAATAAAGCTTTACAGTGATAATTTCATATCTGCCTGAAGCCAGCCAGCTTCCTTTCTTTTTTCATTTTGTTTTGTTTTGTTCCTCTTACTCTCCATTTCCCTCTCTTGGGAAACTAAACACTTAAACATTAACTAAGTTTGTCAGGGTCAAATTTCTCCTGCTTTAGTCATTCTAAAATACCTACATTGGCTTTATGAATTAATAAGTTGCTCTAACACAACATTGTAAATCAACTATAAGTCAAAAAGAAAAAAAAGTTGCCACCATTTCTATAACTTCTTTAAAACTGAAACTTAAAACATTGATTAAAATTAAAATATGTAAAAACCTGTATTCAAATATATGGGATGATAACAAAAGATGTATTCTCAAATGGTTCTTTGCCAATATTCTTCTCGGCTTTTGTAAAAAAATGTTTTTGGACTTCCCTGGCAGTCCAGGAGTTAGGACTCCACACTTCCAAGGCAGGGGCCACAGGTTCAATCCCTTGTCAGAGAACTAAGATCCCACATGCCGCTCGGCACAGCCAAAACTTTAAAAAATAAAAAATAAAATAAAATAAAATGTTTTTGCTGTCACGATATATATATATATCCCTCTAATTTCTGTATATGCAATGTGAAAATGCAAAGGGGAAAATGCATCTCCATTCCAGTGCCACTGGTAAAGTAAGCCAGCTTGCCAGCGTTCCCTGGGTAGGACAACGTAATAACTTTTAAAGAACATATTCTACTTACATGTCAAAATAAAGACAAATTATGAAGTGTCTGGGAGCACAGCGATCCAAATTGTGAAAAATCTCCATCCCTTTACGCTCTCTCCTTCAGTCTGTGTCCTATCATCTTCTGAAAGGCTGCTCTTCCTCGACAGATTAGACCTCACAGATCCCACACGCCCTGTCAGAGATTCACTTATACACCTTTCCCTACATTCTCTAGACTTATATTCCCTCTGGATTAATTTACCCAAGAAGACCATTGTTAATCATGACTCCCAGATTCTTATCTCCAGGCCAGACCTTCTCCCCTGGATTCCCCAGCCGCAGGTATATTGCCTTTTGACCCCCATGCTTTTGCGCGTGCTGTCCCTCTGCCTAGAACACTCTGTCGTGTCAGGCTCACTTTTGCACTAGACCCATCTCAGGTGCCACTCTCCCCACCAGGCCGAGAAACACAGGTGCCTCTTCTCTGTTACTATAATACCCTGAGCATCTCCCTTTCTTAACGTGTAGCATGCTAGATTATAATCATCTTTCTAATTATATGATAATCATTTTTCTTGACAGCCAGTTATCAATCATAGATGTAACATGTAACATATGCTCAATAAATTGTTGAACGAACAGGTTCCATTTTTAATCTGAGTGGGTGCATTTAACAAGCTACTAATTCCAAACTAGGTTGTCCTTCAAGGGGGGAAAAATACAAATTCAGGTTCACAAGGTTCATTTCACTATTTACGACTCTCTTTTCTGTTATAGACTGGATTGTAGATGTCTTATAGCTAGTAAAACAGCCATTAAGCTTGTTTTTATAGTGAGCTAGACGAGAAGTCACAGAATTGCTAGAATGCCAGATGTTTACTAACTTCAATAGGTCCCGTGACTACTGCTACTTGCTCTAAATCCAGTTTCACATACTAATGGTTACTATTCATTGAGCACATTTCTATATGGGAAGCTCAGTGCCTTAATTTACATTATCTCATTAACTCTTCCCCCAGAGCCACTGATGTAACTCTATTATCATGCCCAATTAATAGATGAAACTGAGATTTAAAGAGATTGAGTAACATTTCCAAAATCACCCACCTACTAAGGAGGTGAGTGGATTTGAGCCCAGGTCTCATTCCAGAGAGTAAAAGTTCTTAAACACCATAGTATATGACCTTTCAACCATCGGAAGGAGATTTGTGAAGAGTTTGC
Source organism: Delphinapterus leucas (assembly GCF_059928025.1). NCBI lineage: Eukaryota > Metazoa > Chordata > Mammalia > Artiodactyla > Monodontidae > Delphinapterus > Delphinapterus leucas. The sequence continues at coordinate 11,826,658 of NC_143139.1, read as the reverse complement.
GTATAGTTATCACCAATTATGGGGCCAGACTAAACCTTTTGATTCCAGGCAGACAAAACTAAACAGACCTGTTCTCAGGGACACAAAGGCAAGACTGGCCCTGCAGGAAAAAACAAAGAATGAACAAATCCTGGCCAAGTCACAGCCTGCCACGCTGAATGGCTTATCTCCACAAGAAAGCGCATGTGTGTATACACACACAACTATGGATCAGAAATCTACTAAGGACAAGAATTCAGGTCCCACCAGTTTTTGTCCTAAATCTTCTTTCATCAGGTCTCGTGCTTGAAAAAATATTGGCCTTTTAAGTTAACAATCATATATTGGCAAGAACTGTTTGTGCATCAAAGATCCACAGGCTGAACTGATTTGGCAAGGGGTATGCATTTTTTTTTTTTTAGGGATATGCATTTTTAACTGCCAATAAACTATTCAGGTTTAAAAACCCCTCAAAAACAGAAATGGTGAGGGACTGATTGAAGCTTGCAGCAGGGGAAGCATTTAAGGGGAGCCTAAGAATCTCTGGGACAGTGGTGGTCGAGGTAGAATGAGGATGGGGGTCATCACTGTACCTTGTATCTGGCCTGTTTTTATCTTCAGGTAACAGGATTAGACTCCTGTGAATCTTTAGAGGGAAAAGAAAAGTTTATCTTATACATGTCCTATCCTAATTTCTTTACCATTTGGTAATAATCTTTCACGTGCCTCAAATTTTTTAGGAAATTAAGACATAAGTGTCAAAACCAGCACCTGATATACACTTTTTTTCCCTCCACTGCCCATCACTCCACAAAGTGGTAACAATGAGAACTATTCCTAATAATTGGGCATTAAAAACAACAAAATCATATTAACTGCAGTTACCTATTCCCTAACCTATAAAGGTAAGCCTATATCCCTGTAGAAAATGGTACTTCTTTCAATTTACTGAGCATCTAATATCTGGCATGCAATAATGGAACAATCTCAGTCATCAAAATAGGTATTATGACTATTATTTTACATATGAGGAAGCCTTCTGAATAGAAGGTGGTAATGGAGTAAACAGCTGGACACCTTGGAAACTGCCCTGGGTACATACCCTTGGTATTTTCTCACATTTCACATATTTATTAAAGCATTACTGTGCCATTAATCAACACAACCCCAATAGGCATTGCTGGAATGAGGTCATTACTTTAGGTCTCCGAACAGGGGTATGTGTGGCCTGACCTTGGTATACTTCAATCTTGATCACATGGGAGAAGTAATCCCGACATTCATTCCACAAGCAACAGAGAGACACAAGTACTAGTGGAAGCTGATGGGGAACTCTTTCTCTGATAGTAACTTATTTGTTCAGTGTCCTATCTTCAGGACACTGAACAAATAAGTGAGCTTTAAGAGTCAAAATCCAGTTGGTGTCATCTACAGCTATACCCCCATCACGCATCACCTAGTACTGTGCATGGCATATAGACATGCTCAATAAATACTGGGGAAGAAATAAAGACAGTCCATGTGAGAAAACGGGCCAACTACAATACTACCAAGGATGAAGACATCCTCGTCTTATTTTTTCTTTTCAAGAAGACTTCAACTCTGACTCACAGGAAAGATGAATCCAAAGACGTGAAATCTAAACGGGGATCTTATTTTGTGGAGCATGAGGGCCAGGACAAAGCTTGTAGAAAAGGGTGAAATGGAAGGGTCAGTTAAGGACAGATTGGATTGCTAGTGTGTAACTTTCAAATTCCTGGTCTGAAATCATTTGTCCTTGCCTTTTCTCACATCTCACATATTTATTAAAGCATTACTGGGCCATTAAGCAACACAACCCCAACAGGCATTGTTGGAATGAGGTCATTACTTCAGGCCAGTGGTAGAACATAAGGGACATCAAGAGGGTGATTTGTTGTTATAAAGCAAAATCAAACCAATTACATTTCCACAGGAATCTAATGTGGTGGAGATAAGACCATTATGAAGCTAGAAACTTGAGAAAATCATTTTTAAAGCTCATAAGCATATGTAACTCATGACTAAAGGTGCTGCACTGTTCTGCAACATGAGTGTCAGGGGAACAAACTTCCAACCTCGTGACTCATGCTCCCGTATTACACATTACACACTCATGCTTCCGTATTCTTCATTTTAAAGAAATGTGAACATAAGCGTGTTCATAAAAATATCTGATACCGAAAACACAACAGCTGTCAGGCCAAGAAAAATCTGTTGACACCGTGTCATCAGAGCCACACTTCCAAGACAGCAAGTTATTTTACCTTTTGAAAAGTATGGGCGGAGAGACAACTTCCTGCCCAAGACCAGCTCGAAGCCACCGTCTCCCTCCTAGAACAGGTTCCTGAACTGCCCAAACAGGGCAGGGGAGCAAAGGCCCTGGGAAGGGAAAGTAAAAATAATTCCCCCAGCCGCATTCGCACCTACTCTGTCTCTCCTCCGCCTTCAGGCGAGGAGGGAGAGTTCCCAACTCTGCCCACCTCCAGGCCAGTGGGTCCCTTCTGGTCTCCCTTGCCCGCCTTGAGGGTGACCTGCGGACCAAAGCAGCCCAGAAAGTGGCTCAGGCCGACCCACCAGTACCTCCTCCAAAGGCCTCCCGGTTGCCCCCTGGGTCACCCGGCAGGCCCCCGCGATTACACAGTTCTCTCGACCAGACAACTTTCACCGACTTTATTGGCCCCCGACCCTAATGGGCCCCTCGCCGCCCACCTCCCCACTAGATCGCGCCGGCCCTCCATAACATCAACCGTATTCAAAAACACTGCGGGGTGGCTATGGAAAGAGCCTTTGCTGAGGAAGCCAGCTCTCCTGTGGCGGCGTCAGGGTCACTTGCTCTTCGCCTTCTGACTCTCCGTCTTCTTGGGCAGCAGCACGGCCTGGATGTTGGGTAGGACGCCGCCCTGGGCGATGGTCACTTTCCCCAGCAGCTTGTTTAGCTCCTCGTCATTGCGGATGGCGAGTTGCAGGTGGCGAGGGATTATCCTGGTCTTCTTGTTGTCCCGCGCGGCGTTGCCAGCCAACTCCAGGATCTCCGCCGTCAGGTACTCCAACACCGCTGCCAGGTACACCGGCGCCCCGGCTCCCACTCGCTCTGCGTAGTTACCTTTGCGCAGCAGTCGGTGCACTCGGCCCACCGGGAACTGCAGGCCCGCGCGAGAGGACCGGGACTTGGCCTTTGCCCGCACTTTGCCGCCCTGCTTTCCGCGACCAGACATGTTTGTCTCTCGCCTAAAACTCCAGCTAGGGGAAATAAAACCCAGCGGTCCAGTTCCTAGAATGGGAGGGCAACGTACCACATCTGAACTGCCTCCACCAACACTTTGCTGACACTAGGCAGAGCCTTCCCATTGGGCGCGGCAACAACCTCGGCTCCGGTGACCAATGACAGGCAGGCTCTTCTCCCAATTAGAGCGCTGGCAGAAGGACCGCCTTCTCCAGCTTGCTCCAATCAAAAGAAAAACTGCTAACCCTCATTTACATAACCTTCCATATGAATACCCTGGGCCCGACTGCTCCGCCTTTAGGGGTTCAGTTGAACTTACAGGATCCTGAGGTTTCAACGTCCTCGCTCACTCCCAGGAAAATAACGTCTTAAGAATTAAGTAACCGGGTTTCCCTAGTGGTGTAGTGGTTGAGAATCCGCCTGCTAATGCAAGAGACGCAGGTTCTAGCTCTGGTCGGGGAAGATCCCACATGCCACAAAGCAACTAAGGCCGTGTGCCACAACTACGGAACCTGCAAGCCATAACTACGGAGCCCGCATGCCACAACTACTGAAGCCCATGCTCTTAGAGTCCATGCTCCACAATAAAAGAAGCCACTGCAATGAGAAGCTCGCTCACGGCAACAAAGAGTGGCCCCTGCTCACCGCAACTAGATAAAAAAGCCTGCACGCAGCAACAAAGACCCAATGCAGCCAAAAATAAATTAATTAATTTTAAAAAAAGTTTTAAAAAATTAAGAAACCATGGTAAGGAAAAGAAAAATCCGGAAGGAGAGCTACTCTAAAGTACAAGGCCTGAAGCAAGAAATGCCTCTAGCACTTGAGGTCGCAGGGTATGCCCCCCAATTTTTAACTTATTATTATTATGGACACTTTTTATTCTTGTAAACAAGAGAGATCTCTAACTTGAAAATGTTCTAACCTTGATTTCTTAGTAAATATTTAAAAGCCAACCTATTTTACCATTACAAGAATCCTGATTCTTCAAGACTTTTCTTCTTTGAGTCAAGGATTAAAATCATGTGGTATAATTTGACTATTTAGGATTTTTTTTTCAGCCATCCAGAGAGTGTTCTGAGAGCTCTTTTAATTCTTCTTTAACAACAATAACAGTAACTTTTTTGTGCTATGGAGATGGGTAAGGATAGGTAAATAATAAGCATTTAGGTATATATAAATATTTACCATAAAGCTTTCCTGCTGGAAAAGCTTATTCGTCAGGACTAGGGACAGGGAGCACAGTTTACTAAAATATTTGTTCCTCAAGGTGTTAAGTACCTGGGAAAGAGTTATGAATCATCCTCTAAATACTGCTGCCTTTTATCGCAGTAAACCCTTTTGGGAAGACAGACAGTCCTATCTCCTAGAGGGGCGACACTACTCAAAAGTTTCGTTTTTGCTCAGGGATTCTCTTAAGAAAAGAATGGAGAGCCTCCTAATTGGGGATCTGCAGTATAAATCACTATTTAAAGCCACGATCATGGCATACATTATTTTACAGGAACTTTGAATTTTTAAGTGAGAACCTCGGGTTTTAATGAAATAAGATTACAGTATTTTAACTAAATAATCACAGAAATAGTTATTTGATTGAAAAGCAAAAAACGCGCTTCGGCTGGAGGCGGCAGAGGCAGTAAAGTCTGCCAACTGTGCAGAAGAATCTTCAAGGGAAAAGTCTGGGGGGATTGGGGGGAATGGGTAAGGTTAGACTTTTTGAAAGGATTTTAGTTCTTTCTCCACGGGGCCCCCAAAAGAGAAAAAAGAACCTTTAAAAGATTTTCTCTACCCCAACTAGTGACTTAAAAAGATCCACAGGTGTAAAGCAACTGCTTTTAAATTTAACATGTAGTAAAGCATTCCTGGTTCCTATTGATTTTCACGTTAGTCTGGGAATGGTATTATAAGAGTAAGCATTCCGTTTGAAAACTATAAAATTAGAATTCCCGCGCCCTACAGAGAGAGAGAGAGAAAAGGCAAAATAAATTTTATCGAGTCTTTCCTCAATTTCATGGCAAAATAAGCGCCCTACAGAGAGAGAGAGAGAAAAGGCAAAATAAATTTTATCGAGTCTTTCCTCAATTTCATGGCAAAATAAGCAAACAAGAAATTTTATAGGGAGGGAATTTTTTTTTTTTTTTTTTCGGTACGCGGGCCTCTCACTGTTGTGGCCTCTCCCGTTGCGTAGCACAGGCTCCGGACGCGCAGGCTCAGCGGCCTATGACTCACGGGCCCAGCCGCTCCGCGGCGTGTGGGATCTTCCCGGACCGGGGCACGAACCGGTGTTCCTTGAATCGGCAGGCGGACTCTGAACGACTGCGCCACCAGGGAAGCTCTATAGGGAGGGAATTTAAAAAAAAAAAAAAAGAAAGAAATCTCCTGGAGCCTATAGCTCCGCCCACTTTCTTGAGGTTTTCAAACAGGTCCGCTAGAAGGAACTATAAGCCCAGGTTCACAGCTCGCAGAACTACTAGCAGCTTGATGTTTGGTTTTAGCCGTTTTGTTGTGAAAGATGTCCGGCCGAGGTAAAGGTGGCAAAGGGCTGGGTAAGGGAGGCGCTAAGCGCCACCGGAAGGTCTTACGGGACAACATCCAGGGAATTACGAAGCCCGCCATTCGCCGTCTGGCTCGCCGTGGTGGTGTGAAGCGCATCTCTGGCCTCATCTATGAGGAGACCCGGGGAGTGCTCAAAGTGTTCCTGGAGAACGTGATCCGTGATGCGGTGACTTACACGGAGCACGCCAAGCGCAAGACGGTCACGGCCATGGATGTGGTGTATGCGCTGAAACGCCAGGGCCGCACCCTTTACGGCTTCGGCGGCTGAGGTGTGCCTGCGGCTTATCTCCAGATCCCAAAAGGCCCTTTTTAGGGCCCTCAAAACGTCAAGAAAAGAGTTGGTAGTGCTTAAACTGCCGTGTGAATGTGCAGATAGGTGCTTCAAATGAAGCGTTAATTGGGGTTAGGCTTGAGGCTTGGGGAGGTGTGAGCAGCAGAGCTCGAGCCGGGAACCTAGCGTCCGCGCTTAGAACGTAGCCTGGGAAATGCGGCGCAGGGCAGTAGTGATTTTGCTCTCTGTTTCAGAGCCGGACTGCCGACTTTGGATTCCTTTTGGGAAAAGTAGGCATAGCTAGCTCTCCAAACCCACGTCTTGGAAGTGGTACACGCTTCTTAGCGGGGGAGGCTTCGGGCCCTGAGCGTATATAGAATGGCTTGTATGCAAATAGGGTGAGCCGGCTATCCTCCTCCGATTGGATAGGAGGCGTCAGAGGGGGCGGTTCTCGCTGGTGCTACCCGGGTTCTCGCTGGTCGACCCGCCCCGTCTCTGAGACCGCGGATGTCGCGGCGTCCAATAGGAAAGCTCGAGGTGCAGGCGTAGTGTGGCGCGCCGGAGTCTGCCGGGTGTGAATATTTTATTTTTTCACTGACTTTGTGAGTAAGGGGTAACCCAGCTCAGGCGCTGAATGCAGGGTGGCTGCGTGTGGGCGAAGTCCAAGCCTGGGCCTGAGCCCTCGGCCCCTGCGCTAGCCGTGGGTCAGCTGCACAAAGATAGACGCGCCGAGCAGGTGAGCGTCCCGACTCCGGAGTACCCGGCGGCGGTGCTTGAACTCCTAGCGGTGGGAATCCAGGAGTTAGCCGGCAGCGTGGCCGGGGCGCAGGGCAGCGTCCTGCCCAGCATCCATGCGCTGCTGTTGCTCGGGAGAGAGGGTCGTGTGGCCCGGTAGCAGCCGGGAGATAAACCCTCACTTCCTAGTAAAAGTCGTTTTCCGAATCGCGGGCGGGGCTGAGGAGAGGAGAGAGGAGGCGAGTTGGGTTCTAAGGGGTTCAGTGAAAAGGGTGTGGCGAGAGAGCTGTTTAGTCGTGGAGTCCTACGCAGTAATCCCTCCCGGGAGAGCAAGGAGCGGTCCGTTTGCGGGCGCTTTTCTGGGTCGCCGGCGGAGCTGGAGACGGGGCCCCACCTGCGTGCAGCAGGCAGGGGCCGCCAGCGGGGAGAGGCGGGAACCGAAGTCATTAAAGGGCCTCGCTCGACTCCTGGCTCTGTCACTCCTAACCTGTTTATATGAGGGAAATGGGGAAGGGGCTTAAGACCCCCAAATGCGGTGTGATCCCATGCACCTTAACTGATCTCCCCCAGCTCCGACTTGTCTAGACATCGTGAAATCACTTAGCTTCCTAGAGGTGGTTGACTGGATTGGCTTTGGGGTAATTTCCCAGCCTTGACAGCGATGTATGTGTATCTCATTTTAAGCGATATATCAATATATCTCATATGTACTCTAGCCAGGGAAACATTTCTTGTATTCCCTCAGCAGAGGCTGGCATCATATCATTTATTGAATATCAGACACTTTGGGACAAATTGTATTCCATGATTGCATTTGATTCCCCAGCAACTTTACGAATTATTAATTATTAATTACCATTTTACAGATGAGGAAACTGATACGGGGTTGGGGGCAGAACTGAGCCAGGATTTGAACCCAGCCCTGTTGGATGCTGCACCCTTTGACGTTAACCTTTACGTGCTACTGACTCTGCCAGGGAGGCTCTCGTCCCTATTTGCTGACATTTCACTTCTAAGTGGTTTCTTCTACTCCATACTCAAGTGTATCCATGGTGCTGGTATTAATTAAATTTCTGGGGCAGTGAGACAGTCCCATAAGTTCAACTTTCTTTAATTCAAGTGAAAAAACCCCTGAGTTACTTAAAAAGAAGCAGCAGGGTCTGGCACACTTCTGTGCCGTTGTATTTGTTGAGTGAGCGAATGAGTGCATTTGAGTAGACAGGTAATGCACCTATTAAATCCCCAATTTAGTGTGAATCAGATTATTGAGGATGAAGGTGGGACTGCAGTGGAGCATGAAAATAGGTATTCATAGGATAATTTAAAATATTTATTCTTTAAGTATTTAAGTTATTTGGAATTAATTTTTTGTTTATATTTTTGATGGTGGCCTCAATTTTTTTGAACCTGTCTAGTAGAACTTTATTTTCCCTTGTAGCACAGCTTTTTTGGTTTTGTTTTATGTACTTTATAAAATATAACCAAATTATTTGAACATGAGAAATCTTTTGTTTCTGTCTGTGAGTATGAGTCCTATGGTAGTGTCCAGTCCTGAAGTAATCATTTTCCAAACCAAAACTGGGTCACATGATTTGAGAATGCAAGATATCTGAAATTAGAACTGACTGAGATTTTCTGAAGTTGACTAATAAAATGCCTTCCTACACGTTTGTTGAAGAACTTAATTTAAAGCTGTTCTATAAGGCTTTTCTTACAATGTGAATGAAATGCTGTTGAAATTAGAGCCTGTAGCAAAGTCATCTCTTCTGAATTGGAACATTTAATGCCTCTTTTGTCCCAAGAACTGTTAACTTTTGAAGATTCAGAGATAAATAAGCCATCAAGAAGCTTCTATTTTCCAAGTAAAGAGCGAGGGAAGGGGAAGACATCTATGTGGTACACATGTGGTTTGCTATAATGGAGTGGCATGAATGAAATGCTCTTGGTGTACAGAACAAATTTTATCAGGACTAGGGGTGTCTTCAAAGATCAGGTAACATTTGTGCTGAGCTGAAGGCCCTTTGGGGAAGGAGAAGAGCACAGCAAGCTTGGGGAGCAAACAGCGTGAACAACTGCCAGAGTAATTTCTAGGCATGATGTATTTGGGAAACCTTCTAATGTTGGATATTTAATTTGTCCTGTTGCCTGAGAATAATGTGATGGACCAGGTAAACAGTTGGATATAAATTGAAACCAAGTCCAAACAAGCCAATAGAAAAATGAGCAAAAGACAGTGGAAAAACATGGCCAATAAGCATAGAAAGAGATGTTCAGTTTGATGAGTCATCAGGGAATTGCAAATCAAGACCACAGTGAAATGCAATTTTTCATTCACTAGATGGGTAAAAAATTTTAAAATGACAATAGTGTTGCACAGAATTTCTTATAACACTAGTAGGAGTATAAAGTGATGCAACTATTTTTGAAACAAAACTTTGTCATTGTCTTGTGAACTTGAAAATAGATTCACATTTATGCTGAACCAGCAATTCCACTCCTGGATATTTACCCGAGGGAAATGATAGCACTTATGTACATGGTGCATGTTCACTAAAGTTCTTGGTAGAGCTCTTCACAGTAGCAAAAACAAACCAGCTGCACATGGACAGGAGACTGGATGAATAAATTACGGTGTGATATAATTTGGCAGTCAGAGTGAACTGATAAACACAGTCAATTCATGGTGGTCTACAATACATGAAGACTTGTGACTTTATTTATTTGGCAAATATATATTCTAAACTAATATATGGTTGAAGATCACCTGTGGGAGTCCTGAGGAACTAACTGAGCATTACTGCCTTCCACAGAAAATTAACATTTTCTTCTCCTTTGGGCTGGATGCTGCTATCAACCTGTGACCATTTTAGCGCCCTGTGGGTGTCCCAGCTTGTTGAAGAGGCTCATATTCTACTTCGCCTCCTTACAGATTTATTCTCCATTGCAACCCTAGAGTGGATGCTTGCTTACCTCTCACCTTCAGTTGTTATTTCACTGTCCTTTTATTTTTTATTTTTTGTTCTTTGATTTTCCTTATTTTCTTCTGGCCATAATAATGCAGCGTTTGTGCTAGAAGGTTCATTCAGATTGTGTAGATTGCCAAACTGCTGTAAGTAGATTTCATTAACTACAGCATTTGAATTTATGTGTTTTGCCTGACTAGTCTGTGAACTCCTTGAAAGCAAGAACCTGCTTCATCTGTGTACCCCTAGAACCTCGGACCTAGAATTTGGAATACTCATAGGCACTTATTAATGTTTTGGGAAAATTATCTATTTGATAATATGTTAACATATCTTCCTAAAATGAGTTGTTTTCCATATATTTTCATTTTCTGAAAAGATTTTATACCATGACAATTATCTGTCCCTTAAATTTATTAGTAAACCATTTGCCTTGACCTGCGCTGGGGGTTATGTTTTGGTTATCTTTTCAGATTCTTTAACCATTTTTATTGGTCAGCAAAGTGACCTGACAGGTGGAGAGAAGGGCTACCTTAAATATCATATGTGGAATATTAAAAACTAATAAACAAAAATTGTAGCTGATGTTTACCCTTAAGAAATTCTTTAATAACTGGCATTAAACATTATGATAATGATTATATTCTGATAATAAGAATAAGTTTGCTTATTATCAAATCCAGAATTCTACCTAAATATTTTTGTACTTACATACATAGATACCTACATATTTTGTATTCTAAGGTTATCTTTCACAAAACTCTTTTCCTTGAGCTCACTCAAATAATAATGTCCCAAAATCCGAACAACTGCTTTACTATCTTGAAGATTATAATCGTGCATAACAATAAGTACTTGGTTTCTAATACTTTCTTATGGGATATATGAAGCTTGATTAAAAGCAAGCTATCTTAGAGATAAATTTTATATTAATCTTACAATTTGCTAAACCTTTGAATTAGGCATTATAGATATATAAAAAAGAGATACTTTTGGGCTTCCCTGGTGGCGCAGTGGTTGAGAGTCCGCCTGCCGATGCAGGGGACGCGGGTTCGTGCCCCGGTCCGGGAGGATCCCGCGTGCCGCGGAATGGCTGGGCCCGTGGGCCATGGCCGCTGGGCCTGCGCGTCCGGAGCCTGTGCTCTGCAACGGGAGACGCCACGGCAGTGAGAGGCCCGCGTACCGCAAAAAAAAAAAAGATACTTTTATATTTTCAAATAAATACCTGCAATTCTGCATCACCTTTACTCATCTTCATTGTCATAGTCATTGCTGCTAAACTCTTCGGTTTTTGTTTTGTTTTGTTATTTATTTTATTTATTTATTTTTGTCTGCATTGGATTTTCATTGCTGTGTGCGGGCTTTCTCTAGTTGCAGCGAGCAGGGGCTACCCTTTTGTTGCAGTGCATGGGCTTCTCATTGCGGTGGTTTCTCTTGTGGAGCACGGGCTCTAGGCTCCCAGGCTTCAGTAGTTGTGGCACGTGGGCTCAGTAGTTGTGATTCGCAGGCTCTAGAGCACAGGGTCAGTAGTTGTGGCACATGGGCTCAGTAGTTGTGGCTCGCGGACTTAGTTGCTCTGCGGCATGTGGAATCTTCCCAGACCAGGGCTCGAACCCGTGTCCCCTGCATTGGCAGGCGGATTCTTAACCACTGCACCACCAGGGAAGCCCTAAACTCTTGTTTATTCACTGAAGAATAAGATAAAGAAACTGGAGGAAGGTGCTGCCTGAGTTCAGCCTTTTTAGGAAATAATTTTCTTATAGTTTTGTTTCTCTGCAACTTATAGTGGTTTTATATTTTTAACTTAATCTGACAGTTAGCTTTTAATAGAATCCAGTCCATTGTCACATTTAAACAACTATAAACATGATTCTTTCTTTCCATCTTTTTGTTTTTCTATTGCTGTTCCTTTTTGCTATTTCTACTGGTTTTATCACAACACTGTGGCAGACATCACTGGCAGACATCCATTATCCATTCTCCCGTTTGTTCTTAATACCAGAACCTAAATTTTGGGGGGAGTGATAATGCACTCAGGAGAAAAACTGTATTTCCAAGGCCCCTGTGGTGAGAGGAGGGCCGTATGGCTGGTGGAAGCTGTGGGTGGAGCTTCTGGGAAACCTGACTAAAAAGGAGGGTAACTCAGATGAGAGATCCTTTGTAGTTCCCTTTTCCTCCTCTTTTTCTACTTGGAGTGTGGGAGTAATCATCGCACTTCCCAGGCCGGGGCACGAACCCGTGCCCCCTGCATCGGCAGGCAGACTCTCAACCACTGAGCCACCAGGGAAGCCCTATTCTCTTCTTTATATCCCCTGTCAACTCCAAAGATTTGTTGAGATGATTTAGCACTTTAATTCTAGACTATTTTGATTTCTCTTGCAGAGTGCCTTTTTTTTTTCAAGAATCGTTATTTAGCATTTATATTACAAATTCCCAATCACTGTATCATTATCTACTCAGACTTAATTATATGTACATTGCAGGAATCATAGTTCACTACTATTTGTTCTCTTCTTCATCTTCCCTGATTTTGAAGTCTCTATTCTGATTTCTTTTTCTTTTTCTTTTTTTTTTTTTCTTTTACTTTTGGCTACGCCATGCAGGATCTTCCCCAATCAGGGATTGAACCCATGCCTCCTGCAGTGGAAGCATGGAGTCCTAACCACTGGACCGCCAGGGAAGTCCCCTGATTTATTTTTCAATTGAGTAGTCCTTTTTGAAGAATTTTCCTTAGGTGAGGTATGTGGGTAATTGAGTCTATGAAATTTTGCAGCTCTAGGAATATCTTTCCTTCACCCTGACTGGTAAATGTTATCTAAATGATATATAGACCCTTAAGTTGTAGCTCTTTTTTTTTTCTCAGAAGTCTGGATAATGTTCCATGGTCCATCAGCTTCCAATGTGCAGCTAAGAAGTCCCATGCTCGTTCACTGGCCTTTATTCATTTATTATTTGTGACATTTTATTTTTATCCTTGGAGTTCAGTCATTTTACCAGGGTATGTTTGAAGCTATTTTGTTCTCGTGTTCCATTACTGTGGTAACTCCTTTTCAATCTACTGACTCAACTTATTCTTCACATTAGGGAACTGCTTTCCCTGAAGCAGAGCCTAAGACAGGGCTTGGGTACAAATGATTTACTGAGGGAGTGCTTTTCAAGAAAACGTGAGGGCACAGTGGAAGCCAGGTAGGAAAGGAAGTTGTTTCCAAGGGCAGGTAAAGTCTAGCCTTGGTCTGATCCACAAGAGTTTCTGGAGAGGGAATTATAACTCTGAATTGTCCCATCTTAAAGCAGAGGCCACCAAACATGTATAATATAAACATATTTAAAATTTTTCTGAGGTGAACATATTATTTTTAAAATAAGAAAAAATGATGATTAAATATTTTATCGTGGTGTGATCAAACATGGCTTTATCCATATCTTTCCTGAGCTTTTTTGATGTTGTTCTGGATTGTGTCGATTTATTTCTTTTTCTCAGTTTTATTGAGAAATAATTGACATACATCACCAATGGTTTGATTTGCCTATATTGTGAAATGATCACCACAAGTTTAGTTAAGAACCATCATCTCATATAGATACAATAAAAAGAAAAGAAATCCTCCTCACGATGAGAGCTCTTAGGATTTAGTCTGCTAACAACTTTCCTTTGCAGTTGACTTTGAACAACTCAGAGGTTGGAAGCACCAACCCCCGTGCAGTTGAAAATCCTCCTATAACTTTACAGTCGGCCTCCTCATTCGGTTCCAAATTTGTGGATTTAACCATCCACAGATCATAGTACTGTAATATGTATTTATTGAAAAACATTCATGTGTAAGTGGACCTGTGCATTTTAAACCCATGTTATTCAAGGAATAACTGTATATCATCCGGCAGCGTTAACTATAGTCATCATGTTGTACATGATATTCCTAGTACTTATTTATCTTATAACTAGAAGTTTGTACCTTTTGACCACCTTCCTCTAATTCTGCCTCCCACCACCCCTCTTCTATAGCCACAGACCTAATCCCTGATCTCTTTTTCTGTTTTCTATAAGTTTGGTATGTTTGGTTTTTCTTGTTTTTTAAATTCCACATATAAGTGAGACCATTCAGTATTTGTTTTTCCTGTCTGACTTATTTCACTTAGCATAATGCCTTCAAGGTTCATCCATGTTGTCACATGTGGTAGGATTTCACTGTTCTTTATGGCTGAATAATATTCCATTCTTTATCCATTCATCCATCAATGGACACTTAGGTTATTTCCGTATATTGGCTATTTCAGTAATGCTACTATGAACATTGGTGCAGATATCTTTTCAAGTTAGTGTTTTCATTTCCTTTGGATATATTCCAAGAAGTGGAATTGCTGAATTGTATGGTAGTTCTATTTTTAATTTTTTGAGGATACTCCATATTGTTTTTTATAGTGGCTTTTTATAGTGGTTTTTTATAGTGGCTGCTCCAATCACACCAACAATGCACTAGGGTACCCTTTTCTTCACGTCCACACCAACATTTGTTATCTCTTGTCTTTTTTATGACAGCCATTCTAACAGGCGTGAGGTGATATCTCATTGTGGTTTTAATTTGCATTTTCTTAGTGACTAGTGATGTTGAACATCTTTTCATGTACCAGTTGGCCATTTGTGTATCTTTGGAAAAATGTCTATTCAGGTTTTTGACTTTTTTTATTTGAATTAGTTGCTTTTTTGCTTTTCAGCTTTATGAGCTCTTTATGTATTTTGGATTTTAACCCTTTCTGAGATATACGGTTTACAAATATTTTTCCCATTCTGTAGGTTTTCTTCACTTTGTTGAGAGTTACTTTTGCTGTGCAGCTTTTTAGTTTGATGCAGTTCCACTTGTTTATTTTTTGCCCATTAGGTGTGATTTACAAAAAAACTCATGACCAACACCCATGTTAAGGAGCTTTTTTCCTACATTTCCTTCTAGGAGTTTCATGGATTCAGATCTTACATTTAAGTCTTTAATCCATTTCATGTTAATTTGGGGGAGTGGTATAAGATAGGGATCAATTTTCATTTTTTTACATGAATACCCAGTTTTCCCAGCAACATTTATTAAAGAGATTATCATTTCTCCACTGAGTATTCTTGAATCCCTAGTTAAATATTAGTTAACCATTTATGCTTGGGTTTATATCTGGCTCTCAGTTCTTTTCCATTGGTCTGTTTGTCTGTTTTTATGCCAGTACCATACTGTTTTAATTACTACAGTATTATAGGATAGCTTGAAATCAGGAAAAGCCTCCTGCTTTGTTCTTCTTTCTCAGGATTCCTTTGGCTATTTGTGATCTTTTGTGGTTCCATATAAATTTTAGGAGGTTTTTTTTCTATTTCTGTAAAAAATGGCATTGGAATTTTGATAGAGATCGCACCAAATCTATAGATGGCTTTTGGTAGTATTGACATTTTAACAATATTAATTCTTCCAGTCCATGAATGTGGGATACCTTTCTATTTATCTGTGTCCTCTTTGATGTCTTTCATCAGTGTCTTACAGTTTTCAAAATAGAATTCTTTTACCTCCTTGGTTAAATTTATTCCTAAGTATTATATTGTTTCTGATTCTATTGTAAATAGGATTAACTTCTTTATTTCTTTTTCAGAAAATTTGTTGTTTGTGTATAGAAACGCTACTGATTTTTCTATGTTCATTTTATATTCTGCAGCTTTACTGAATTCATTTATTAATTCTAACAGTTTTTTGGTTGCGTCTTCATCTGCAAGTAGAAAAAATTTTATTTCTTCTTTCCCAATTCTGATAACTTTAATTTTATTTTCTTGCCTGATTGCTCTAGCTAGGACTTTAACCTTTCACCACTGAGTATGATGTTTGCTCTAGGCTTCTCATGTATGGCCTTTACTTTGTTGAGATATGTTCCTTCTGCACCTAATTTGTTGATTGTTTTTATCATAAACAGTTGCTGTATTTTGTCAAATGCTTTTTCTGCCTCAATTGAGATAATCGTATAGTTCTTTTCTTTCATTCTCATTGGGGGATTTTTGATTATGCAGTCAATATCCTTACTAGTAATTGGTTTATTCAGATTTTCTGTTTCTTCCTGATTCTGTCTTGGTAGGTTGTATGTTTCTAAGAATTTTTTCACTTCTTCTATGTTGTCCATTTTGTTGGCATATAGTTATTCACAGTAGTCTCTTATGATCCTTTGCATTTCTGTGGTATCATTTGTAATGTCTCCTTTTTCATTTATAATTCTGTTGATTTGGGTTGTCTCTCTTTATTCCTTGGTTAGTCTAGCTAAGGGTGTGTCAATTTTCTTTATCTTTTCAAAGAACCAGCTCTCAGTTTGGTTCATCTTTTCTGTTGTTTTTCTGTTCTCAGTTACATTTATTTTTGCCCTAATCTTTATTATTTCCTTCCTCCTGCTAATTTTGGGCTCAGTTTGCTCTTCTTTTTCTAGTTCCAGAGGCATAGAGTTAGAATTTTTATTTGGCTTCATGCAAAATGGATAGCAGAACCTAGTTTCTTATGCTAGTCACATGGCAGGCTTTTTTTCCCTTGGTCTTTGCAGAGTAGAATGTAACTGTTAGCAATCTGGACAATATAACTTTTACACTGTTGGAGTGAAAGATATGAAGGAACCATAGAGGAAATGATAGAAGCAATAATATTCTCAGCTTACAAAAAAGGAGATCGAACTTAAAATTCCTATGTGAAGTGGGCCTGAGATATCTGTAAGGACATCGTAACATTTTTTTTCTATTTGATTTGATACCATATACTCATAGTACTTTGTTAACTTTTTTTTAAGATCCATTTTGAGAAACAGCAATTTATAATTTTAGTGAGAGTAATGTAGTAATTACCCAGAAGCATATAAAATTTCCCTTTTATTGTTATCTGTGAACTGTTTATAAGGAATTTTAATTTCTGCTTGGTCATTAATTACCTCTACCAGTGCATATTAATATTTCAATATTATCTCCAATACTATCTCATAGGAAAGATAAAACCCAGTACAGCACCTTCAATCTGTCTAGATCTTTTCAGAAAGCCATTGTCTTTGATAAAGTTACATATATTCAGACCCACTGAAAGACTACTTCCTGGTGTGTGGTGAATTGGGGTTTTTCAGTGAAATTTGCTTCAGTCACCAACCAAAGAGACTGTTGCCAGGAAGAAACAAATGAAGCCATGGTTTTAGTTGGAGATTAATTTGAAAGTAATGCACATTAAATGCCAAGTATATATCCAAGTTTTGAATTCTAGAAGGACATTGTGCATGCATGGGGAAAGACAGAGAGCAAATTCTCTGGTGTCTCTTCTTATAAGGGCACTAATCCCATCATGAGTGCCCCATCCTCATGACCTCATCTAACCTCACTTTCCTCCCATAGGCCTCATCTTCAAAAATCATGATATTGAGAGGTAGAGCACCAACATATGAATTTTGGAGGTCACAAATATTCAGACCATAATACATGCCTTGTATGTTCAAGGAATACCCAGATGGCCAGTGAAGGTCAAGCAGAGTTGACTAAAGGAAGACTGGGAGGAGATGCGGTCAGAGGATCTGTTGCCTTAAGATACTGGAAGGGCATTGCCCTTTATTCTGAATGAGATGGGGATCCACTGGAGGATCTTAAGCTGAGAAGTAATATGATCTGACTTATAATTTAAAAGAGCTAGTTTGTTGGTGGTGAGGAATATAAACTGTAGGAGGCAAGAATACAAGAGATGATGATAGTTTGGACCAATGGCAGTAATTTGATTCTAAATGTATTTTGAAGGTAGAGCCAACATATTGGAAATTAGAGAGGAATTGGATGTAGGATATAAAAGAAAAAGAAGAATCAAGGAGGGCCTGAGAGAACTTCCCTGGTGGCACAGTTGTTAAGAATCCACCCGCCAATGCAGGGGACATGGGTTCGAGCCCTGGTCTGGGAAGATCCCACATGCCACGGAGTAACTAAGCCTGTGTGCCGCAACTACTTAGCCTGTGCTCTAGAGCCTGCCACAACTGCTGAGCCCGCATGCCACACTGCCGAAGCCCATGCACCTAGAGCCCATGCTCCGCAACCAGAGAAGCCACCGCAATGAGAAGCCCACGCACCACAACAAAAGAGTAGTCCCTGCTCACCGCAACTAGAGAAAGCCACGTGCAGCAATGAAGACCCAATGCAGCCAAAAGTTAATTAATTAACTAATAAATTTTTTAAAGTGGTATTATTATTAACAACAAAAAAAAGGAGGGCCTGAGAAAGTAGAGTGGTAGAGGAGTAGAGTTATAATTACTGAGATGAGAACGACTTGGGGAGGAGCAAGACTGGAGAGAGGAGCTGAGGAAAACGGTAGTGCAGTTTTGGACATGAGAAATTTAAAATATGTATTAGACATCCAGGTGGAAATGTCAAGTGAGCAGTTATATATAAAATTCTTGAGGTTAGGGGAGAAGTCAAGGTTAGAAATATATGTATTTAGGTGTTATCAGCATATAGACAGCATTTGGAGTCTTGAGTTAGATGAAGACCATCTCTTAACTCATAACTCCATTTTAAGAGCAAAGAAACCTTTTCAGAGATCCCTAAAAAACCTTCCCACATGTCTCACTTGCCAGAATAAAGTCACATGGCCATGCCTAAGCTCATTACAAAGGCAATGGGACCATTGCAACTGAATCAGTTAATTAGGAGTCACCTCCTGGAGCAGGGGAGGAGCCAAGCCTCCCAGAAGCTCATGTTAGCATGAGGATTAGCAGATAGTTGTACAAATTGTGGTTCTGCCAGGAAAAAGGAGGGATGGGCCTTATAATCATAGATGTCTTTAGCAGCAGAGATCAAATTTCAGTGGCAGCTTTTAAAGGTCTGGCATTTTCCTCCTTCTTCCAGCAGGTGGGAGTATTTCCAGCAGTCTTTGTCATATCTTCTATATTACTTACCGATACCACCCCCTCTTCAGCTTTATTCTGCTGCCAAAGGAAAGTGAAAGGAAGTGTGACATGTTACAGTGAAAAATAAGATACTTTTTTTTACCCGTGTGGCAGTTTATTCTGTATTAAATATTTTCATGAGCTAATCTCTAATGGATATCTCACTTTAGTAAATTTTATTAATTTTTAATCCATCAATTTTGACATAAACTAAGCTGGGCTTGTTCTTACCTTGACTGAATTGTTTTGATAGTTAAAAAATAATGGATGTAAATTATTTAAATAACTTTCCGCAAAATACTTTGCTATGAAATCAAAGCTTTAATTACTTACCTTAATTTGATTCTGGAAAAGCTTACAGAATCTTAGATACCTAAGTATGAAATTGTCTTCTCTTTACTTTTATCTTCTAATTTTTGCAATATTGTTGCACTAGTAATACAAAATTCATTTTGTGTGCAAAATAGTTTTCTGTTTCATATATAAATTAGACTAATACAGTTTCTTGACAAAAGAAGAGACTTAATTGCATTACTCACAGTTCAAGCACTCCTCCCACATTGTAAAGAAGATATACAGATAAATATTCATTGTACACTTTCCTTATTATCCTCTTTCTTTTCTGTGACCCTCATACTCACAGAACAGCTTTGCACTGGGCCAATAATGCCATTTAAGGCTAACCACCTTTCTCTTTCCCTCACAAACTTGGGCAACTCCTGCCATCTCTGGTCTTTAACTGTTTATTGCTCAGTTAAAGGATCTGGGAGCCAATCTAGTCATGGTGTAAAGGAAGAAAATTAAAGACAACATTCAATAGTAGATTTCCACTTCCAAAATAGTAGGGTAAATGTAGTTTGCCATGTTCCTCCTGCTAAGTACACCAAAACCCTGGACACTATATATAAAGCAAATAAAAGAAGACTCTAAAAGGTGGAGAGAAAAAGACAGATTGACAAGGGAACTCAGAATCCAATGAACAACAAAGTGGTGAGTTTTCTGGGTTTTCTTCTTGGCCTGTAGATCCCAGTCTTGGAACTGCAGAAGTTAGAAAACTGGAAACACTAACAAATGCAGACAAAACAAGCCCAACAAAAGCCTGCTCTCTCTAGCTGGAGGAAAGGGAAGCTTAACAAGACAGAAAACTTTTAGACAATTACAACTCTCTCCAGCCAAATACCAAAGAAAAACTGTAGTCTCACCCCACCTCTACCAGAAAAGGAGCTCAGATTTCCACCCTTGCTGGGCTGTAAGAAGGCATGAGTGAATAACCTAGACTCCTATCTCTACCTGGCAGTAATGAGGCTATGTCTCTCCCTTTCCCTGCCAGAGTGATGTCCAAAGAAGCCAGATAAAACGGAAGGTTAAAATAAAATTCAGAGTCTCATACTATATTATCCAAATGTCCAAATTTCAATAGAAAATCACGTTATACCAAGAACCAGAAAGGCCTCAAACTGAATGAAAAGATAATCAATAGATGCCAACATCGAAATGATAGAGATGTTAGAATCATCTGTCAAATATTTTAAAGCAGCCATCATAAAAATGCTTTAATGAGAGGTTACGAACACACTCGAAACAAATGAAAAAATAAAATTTCTTCAAAGAAATAGAAGATAGGAAAAAGAATTATACAGATGATTTGTTGGAGCCGTGAAACTATTCTGTATGACACTATGTTGGTGGATACTTGTCAATATCTAAACCCATAGAATGTACAGCATCAAGAGTGAACTGTAACCTGTAGACTTTGGGTAATAACAATGTAAATTAGGCTCACCAATTGTAACAAATGTACCACTCTGTGGTGATGATGCTGTGAGGTCAATAGTGGACAAGACTCTGCATGCTGTGTGGTGGCCATGAATATATGGGAACTCTGTATTTTCTGCTCAATTTTGCTGTGAATCTAAAATTGCCGTAAAAAAATAAAGTCTGTTAAAAGAATCCAATGTAAAATTTAGAACTATAAAATAAATTAATTTAAATAAAAACTCAGTGGATAGGCACAAAATCAAAATGTAGAGGAAAGAGGAAAGAATTAGTGAACTTGAAGATGGAACGATAGAAATTACCCAATCTGAATAATAGGAAGAAAACAGAACAAGAAACAAACTTGTGGGAATATAACAAAAGATCCAACATTTTTGTCATTAGAATGTCAAAGGAGAAGAGAAAGGAGGGCTGCAAAAGTATTCCAAGAAATAATGTCTGAAATGTCCCAAATGTGGCAAAAGACATAAACTTAGATTCAACAACATGAGTAAACTCCAAGGACTATAAAACCCCCCAAATCCTACCAAGGCCCATTAAAGTCAAACTTCCAAACACTAAGGACAAAAATTCTTGAAGGCAGTGAGAGAGAAGTGACAGCTTATATATAAGAGGAAAACTATTCCAATGATAGCACATTTCTCATCAGAAATTGTGAAAGCCAGAAGGAAGTGCCACAACAATTTTAACATGCTGAAAGAAAAGAACTGACAACCCAGAATTCTGTATATAGCAAAAATGCACTTTAGGAATGAAGGGTAAATCAAGACATTCTCATTAAGGAAAACTAACAGAATTTGTCACCAGCAGACCCACTCTAAAATAATGGCTCAAAGAACTTCTCTAAACTTAAAGGAAACAATGAAAGAAGGAATCACAGAACATCACAAAGGAAGAAAGAATGTGATAAGCAAAAATATGAATAATTAACAATAGACTCCCTTCTTTGGGCTTCTTAAATTATGTTTGATGATTGAGACAAAAATTTAACATGTATCTGGTGTGATTCTAAATATATGTAGAGTAAATATTTAATAAGATTATATTATGAATGGGGAGGGTAAAGGAGGGTCAGGATTCTGTACTTTATTTGAACTGGTCAAATGATGGCACCAGTAGACTGTGATAAGTTATGTGTGTCTATAACACCTAGAGCAACCATTTAAAAAATTATATAGAGAGATACACTCAAAAACATTACAAATAAACCAAAATAGAATTCTACAAAATGTTCAGATAACCCACAGGAAGACAATAAAAATGAAACAACAAAAACAGAGAACAAGTAGAAAACAAACATAAAAAATGGTGGACTTATTCCCTAACATATCAATAATTACATTAAATGTAAATGGTCCAAGTAAACAAATTAAAAGTAATCTTGGCAGAGTGGACTTGAAAACATGACCCAGCTATATGATGTCTATAAGAAACTCATTTCAAATATAAAGATATAGGCAAGTTTAAAGTAAAAGGATGTAAAAATTTATATCACACAAACTTTAATCTAAAGAAAGCATATATGGGCTTCCCTGGTGGTGCAGTGGTTGAGAGTCCGCCTGCCGATGCAGGGGACGCGGGTTCGTGCCCTGGTC
Source organism: Delphinapterus leucas (assembly GCF_059928025.1). Classification (NCBI taxonomy): domain Eukaryota; kingdom Metazoa; phylum Chordata; class Mammalia; order Artiodactyla; family Monodontidae; genus Delphinapterus; species Delphinapterus leucas. The sequence goes on along the minus strand of NC_143139.1, from coordinate 11,804,635 downwards.
CAGGAAGATCCCACGTGCCACGGAGTGGCTGGGCCCGTGAGCCATGGCTGCTGAGCCTGCGCGTCCAGAGCCTGTGCTCCGCAACGGGAGAGGCCACAACAGTGAGAGGCCCGCGTACCGCAAAAAAAAAAAAAATAATAATAATAAAAATAAATAAAAATAAAGAAAGCATATGTGTCTATATTAAAATCAGATAAAGCGGAATTCAGAGAAACAAAACAAAACCCACCAGAGCCAGAGGGATATAATGTAATAATAAAAGGGTCAATCCACCAAGAAGACATATCAATCCTAAATGTGTATGTATCTAATAGCAGAACTGCAAAATATGTGTAGCAAAAACAAATAGAAGGGAAAGGAAAAATAGACAAATCTACAATTATACCTGGAAATTTCAGCACCCCTTTTTCAATAATTGATAGAACAACTAGACAGAAGACCAGCAAGGATATAGAAGTCAACAACACCATCAAGCAACAGAATCTTATCAACATTTATAAAACAGTCCTCCCCAAAATAGCAAAATACACATTCTTTTCAAGTGCCCAAGGAACATGTACTAAGATAGACCATATCTTGGGCCATAAAACAAACATTTTTTAAAATTTAAATCATACAGAGCATGTTCTCTTGCCATCATGGAATCAAACTAAAAATCAACAGCAGAAGGAAAACAGGAAACTCTACAAATGTTTGAAAATTAAACAACATACTTCATGGTTCTCTTCAAAAAGGAAACCTGAAAGGAAATAAAAAGGGCATTGAATTGAAAGAAAATGAAAATATATCAAAGTTTATTGGATTTAGCTAAAGCATTGCTAAAAGGGAAATTTATAAAATTAAATAAACTATTAGAAAAGGGGAAGAACCTCAAATCAATAATCTAAGCTCTCACCTAGAAAAAGGGTGAAGAAAATCCGAAGGAGACAAATATAAGAAAATATTAAGGATAAGAGCAGAAATCAATGAAATTGGAAACAGAAAGACAGTACAGAAAGTCAATGTAACCATGAGTTTTTAAAAAATTTTTATTTTTTTAATTTTTAATTTTTTAACTTTGGCCACACCACGTGGCTTGTGGGATCTTAGTTCCCCAACCAGGGATCGAACCTGGGTCCACACACTGAAAGCCTGAGTCTTAACCACTGGAGCGCCAGGGAATTCCCCATGGATATTTTTAAAGATCAATAAAATTGATAAACTTCTAGCAAGACTGATAAAAAAAAAAGAGAAAAGACACAAATTACCAATATCAAGAATAAAATAGGGTTAGCACTACAGACTGCACACACTAGAATCATGGTAAGGGAACAAACTCTATACACATGAACTTGACAAATGAAATGGGTCAATTCCTCAAAAAGTACAAACTATCACAAATTATCCAAAATGAAATAGATAATGCTAATAGACCTATAACTATTTTTATAAATTTATTTATTTTATTTATTTATTTTTGACTGCATTGGGTCTTTGTTGCTGCATGCAGGCTTTCTCTAGCTGCGGCGGCGAGCAGGGGCTACTCTTCGTTGTGGTGCATGGGCTTCTCATTGCGGTGGCTTCTCTCATTGCAGAACATGGGCTCTAGGTGCGCAGGCTTCAGTAGTTGTGGTGTGTGGGCTCAGTAATTGTGGCTCATGGGCTCTAGAGTGCAGGCTCAGTACGTGTGGTGCATGGGCTTAGTTGCTCTGTGGCATGTGGGATCTTCCCAGACCAGGGCTGAAACCCATGTCCCCTGCATTGGCAGGCAGATTCTTAACCGCTGCGCCATCAGGGAAGCCCGGACCTATAACTATTAAGGAACTTGAATTTACACTTTAAAAAAGTCCCCCAAAAGAAATATCTCCAGGCCCAGATGGTTTCACTCAAGAATTATACAAAACATTAAAAGAATTAATGCCAATTCTAAACAATCTCTTCTAGATAATAGAAGAGAAGGAAATACTTTTTGACTTATTTTATAAGCCTAATATTATCCTGAGAAAGAAAGAAAGAAATGGAGAAAGGAGGGGGGGAGAGAAGGAGGGAAAGGAGGGAAGAAAGAAAGGAAGGAAGAAAAGGAAGGAAGAAAATTGCAGACCAATATCCCTCATGAATATAGAGGCAAAATTCCTTATTAAAATATTAGCAAATATAATTCAACAATATAGAAGAAGAATTCTACATAATTAATTAGGTATATTCTAAGGAAAAAATGATGGTTCAATATTTGAACATTAATGTAATCTATCATATCAACAGAAAATTGCATAATATTATTAATAGATGCAGAAAAATCATTTGACAATATTCAAGATCCATTATGATAAAAATTCTCAGAAAATAAGGAATAAAAGGAAACTGCCTCAATTTGACAAAAATCATCTACAACAAAACTATAGTTAACATTACACTTGATGATGAAATACTGAATTCTCCCCTTCTCTTCCCCAAGACTGAAAACAAAGCAAGGTCAAAGTTACACTATTCAAAATCAATATTACTTGTATTTCTATGTACAAGTAATGAATACATGGACACCAAAATTTTGAATATAACACCATTTCTAATCACTCAGAAAATGAAATGCTTTGAAATCTAACAAAGCACATATATTACTTGTATGCTGAAAACTAGAAAACTCTGGGGAAAGAAATCAAATACAATCGAAATAAATTGAGATACACGTTCATGGACTGGAATATGCAACATAGTAAAAATGTCAGTTCTTCCAAAGTTGATATACAGGATTAGTGCAATTTGTATCAAAATAGTGGCAAGATTTTTTGAAGGCATAAACAATATTATCTTAAAATTTATGTGGAAAGGCACAGGAAACTTGAACAGTTAAAACAATTTTGAAAAAGAAGAAAAGTAGGAAGAATCAGTCTACCTGATTTCAAGACTTATTATATAGGTACAGTCATAAAGACTTTGTTAAAGGCAGAAAGATAAATCTATACATCACTACAACTGAACAGAGAATCCAAAACTAAGTCTGCACAAGTATGATTTTTTTAACAGCTTTATTGAGGTATAATTGCTTTACATGGTTGTGTTAGTTGCTGCTGTATAACAAAGGGAATCAGCTATATGTACACATATATCTCCATATCCCCTCCCTCTTGCGTCTCTATCCCACCTCTCTAGGTGGTCACAAAGCACCGAGCTGATCTCCCTGTGCTATGCAGCTGCTTCCCACTAGCTATCTATTTTACATTTGGTAGTGTATATATGTCAGTGCCACTCTCTCACTTCGTGAGCACAGCTTACCCTTACCCCTCCCCGTGTCCTCAAGTCCATTCTCTACGACTACATCTTTATTCCTGTCCTGCCCCTAGGTTCTTCAGAACCCTTTTTTTTTTTTAGATTCCATATATATTTGTTAGCATAGAGTATTTGTTTTTCTCTTTCTGCAAAAGCAATGCAACGGAGGAAAGATAGCCTTTCCAACAAATGATACTGAAGCAATTGGACATCCATAGGCAAATAAAGGAATGAATGAATGAGCGAATGAATGAATAACGACCCTCCATCTCAGTCTCACTTAAAATAATTAACTCAAAATGGATTATAGACTTAAATGTAAATTTAAAACTATAAAACTTTTTTTTTTTTTTGCGGTATGCAGGCCTCTCACCGCTGTGGCCTCTCCCGTTGCGGAGCACAGGCTCCGGACGCGCAGGCTCAGCGGCCATGGCTCACGGGCCCAGCCTCTCCGCGGTATGTGGGATCCTCCCGGACCAGGGCACGAACCCGTGTCCCCTGCATCAGCAGGCGGACTCTCAACCACTGCGCCACCAGGGAAGCCCCTATAAAACTTTTTTAAACTAGGGGAAGATCTTTGGGATCTAAGGCTAAGCAAAGAAATCTTAGACTTGGCACAAAAGCATTATCCATAAAAGAGTTCCATAAACTGGACTTAAAACTAAAAACTTTTTCTGTGAAAGACCCTTTGAAAAGAGGATGAAAAAATAAACTACAGACTGGGGAAAATGTTTGCAAACCACCTATTGGACAGAAGAGTAGTATGTAAAAATATATAAAGAACTCGCAAAATTCAACTGTAAAAGAATAGACAGTCATGGGCAAAAGACATAAACATACATATCACCAAAGGAGATATGCAAATAACAAATATGCACATGAAAAGATGTTCAACATCAATACCTATTAGGGAGATGAAAATTAAAACCACAATGAACTATCACTATACACCAGTTAGAATGGCTAAAATTAAAAATAGTGACCACAGTGGGCTTCCCTGGTGGCTCAGTGGTTGAGAGTCCGCCTGCCGATGCAGGGGACATGGGTTCGTGCCCCGGTCCGGGAAGATCCCACATGCCGTGCAGCGGCTGGGCCCGTGAGCCATGGCCGCTGAGCCTGTGCGTCCGGAGCCTGTGCTCCGCAACGGGGAGGCCACAACAGTGAGAGGCCCGCGTACCGCAAAAAAAAAAAAAAAAAATAGTGACAACACTAACATTCTCTGCTCATGAGAATACAGAGAAACTGGATCACTAATAGATTGCTGGTGGGAATTTAATGGTACAGTACTCTAGAAAACAGCTGAGCAGTTTCTTACAAAACTAAATATGCAGCTACCATGCTGCCCAGAAATTGTACTCACTGGCATTTATCCCAGAGAAATGAGCATTTATATCCACGGAAAAACCTGTACATGATTGTTCACAGAAGCTTTATTTGTAACAGTCCAAAACTGGAACAACCCAGCTGTCTTTAAATGAATGAACAGCTAAACAAGCTACAGTACATCTATACCATGGAATACTATTCAGCAATAAAAAAGAATAAACTACTAAAGTACACAACAACCTGAGGAATTTCCATATTATACTGAGTGAAAAAAAGCCAGTCCCCAAAGGTTATATACTGTGTATTTCCATTTATATAACATTTTTGAAAGAAGTATATAGAAATTGAGAACATATCAGTCAGTGGTTGCTAGAGGTCCTCATGGGGATGGTAGGAGGGAAATGGGTATGGCTATGAAAGAATAACTTGAGAGATTCTTCACTCTATCAGTGTCAATATCCTGGGTGTGATATTGTATCATAGTTTTGCAAGATGTTACCATTAGATAAACTGGGTAAAGGATCCATGGGATCTCTGTTATTTCTTAGAATTGCATGTAAGTCTTCAACTACCTCAAAATAAAAAGTCTAATTTTAAAAAATAAAGTAAAGTAAGAACATTTTAAAAATGTTTCTGATTAGGAATACCCCTAAGACAACTGATGAAAGCAAGAGCAAAATAATCCCTGGGTTAACACGTTTAACACATAAGCCCCGAAAATGTTACAGAGATAAATTTCCCCCCAAAATGAGATACCAGTAGAAAACACTACCACACACAAACAGCTACATAAACAAGTGTCAGAAGAAACAATGGCAGGATCAGGCCACAGAGAACGCAGATATTGGATTTAGCAGTTACAGAGCACGCAATAAGTGAATTTATTATGTTACAAAAGAAACCATTATTAAAGAGATAAACTTCTAAAACGTACGTAGTAGATTAGAAAACAGGTAAAACTTATTTAGAAATGAAAGATACAGCTCCTAAATTTAAACTCTTAATGGGAAGGTTAAGCATCTTCTTTGGCATAGCTGAAAAAAAAGTTGGAGAGCTGGGAGATAAATCTGAAGAAATGATCCAGAATGCAGAACAGATAGGGAAAAATAAGACACTATGAGAGAGGTATAAAGAAACATAGAAGGTGAAGTGAGAAGGTCCATCTCTGTCTAATAGAACTTTCAAAAGGCAAGAAGAGAAAGAATGAGAATGAGGCAGTATTTGAAGAGCTAGTAGTTGGCACTATCCAGAAGTGATCAAAGAAACCAATCCTCATAATCAGGAATATCAATAAATCCCAAATAGAAAAATAAAAATAAATATCAACCTAGAAACTTTTTGGTAGAACTGTAGAAGCCAGAAGACAAGAAGACTTTAAAAACCTCTAGAAAGAAGAGACAAAGGATTCATGATTAGACGGATGACTTCTTAATAGGAACAGTGGAAGCCAGAAGATGGCAGAATGTATCTTCAAAGTACTGTCACCCTAAAATTGTATAGCTCTTGAAAAATGTCTTTAAACTTATAAAACAATTCTTAATTTAACTCCTAATAAGAGCAATGTAATTAGAAATCTGAAATATCATTTCTCACCTATTAAGTAACCCAAAGTCTAAAAGTTTAACAACACATTCTGTATGAGGGGCTGTGAAGAACCAGGTAGCCTCACATATTACAGGTGGGAGTGCCTCACATGAAAGGCCAAAGTGGGTAAATCTAGCAATATACACAGAAACTATAGCTTGCATTTACTCTTTGACCCAAATATCTCCCTTCTGGGAATCTATTTCTCAGATACAATTATACAGCTATAAAATAATGTATACAGATTACCCATTTGAGCAATATTTGTAGCCAAGGATTGGGAAAAAATCATGTTCAATAAAATGAGACTGCCTAAATAAACAATAAAAAATCTACATGATGAAATATTATGCAGTTATTTAAAAAATAAGAATGAAGATCTCTATGTACAGGTATGAGCATAGTTCTAAGAGTTTTGTCATTAAATGATGTCAGTAGACAAGAAAAAAGGTTAAAAAATAATATATATTCATCTATGCTTTTAAAAAGCTGGAATGATTAAAGCAAAATTAAAAATTGTTACCTGCATAAGGTTGGTAGAACAGAATAGAGGGGACAACGATTAGAATTAAATTGTGTAGATCATTTTTATATTTGATTGTTTCTTACTGATTTGTAGGTGTCTTAAGGTAATCTGCACATGTTAACCCTTTGGCAATTATTCATGCTACAATTATTTTTACTCTTTTTTATAGTGCACTTGATGAATAGAAGTTCTTAATTCTAGTGTAGGAGAAAAAAACTAGCTTTCCCATTGTGATTTTCACTTTTTTGTGTTGTTTTTAAAAATCTCACCCTCCTAAATATTCAAGAACAGATTATTTCAACCTTATATTCAATACAAACTCTTCCAAAGAATAAAAAAAAGAAACAGTACTCCTCAACTCATGTTACGAGATTGACACCAAAACCTGGCAAAGGCAGTACTTTCTCATATTATAAAGATAAATTACAGACCAATATCACTCAAAACATAGATGCAAAAATCCAAATGAAATAATAGCAAACCAAATCTAGCAATGTATAAATAAGAAATAAATATATATCATGACCAAATTGGGTTTATTTCAGGATTCAACTATTCCAGGAATAGTTCAATATGATAAATATTTTTCATGAAGAAATTAATGATATAATTTCCTCATGAAAAAATAAAAGTAGAAAAAAAACATTTGATCATCTCAATAGATAAAGACAATACAACTAAAACATCGTTTATGATTAGAAACTTGGGAACCTAGAAATAGAAGGAAATGTCATTAACATGATAAAAGAGTCTAAAAAATAAAAACTAAATTCCTACAGTGAATTTCATACTTAATGGCGAAATGTTAAAAATCATTATCTTTAAAATAGGAAATATAACAAGATATGTACTGCTAGGTGAAAACAGTAGGTAAGAAAAGAGAGAAAATAAGTGTATAAAAACTATCTTACCAGCCCACCTAGGCAAACTAATGTGCACAGTCTTCCGAGATCTATTAGGAACAACACAGTAAAAAGAGAAAAAAATCATTTAGTAAATGATGTGCTTTCGTATATAAAAAACTTTAATCTACAGACTTAGTATGTAATAAAAGAACTTAGCAAGGTTGCCAATATGAGATCAATACAAAAAAATCTAAATTTCTATCTATAAACAATGAGATTTTAAAAACACAACTTACAATTTACTTGCAATAACAACAAACATATATAAATATGTAGTAGTTATGAATAATTCTAATAGTGTACAGTAAACTTATGTTGAAAATAGTAAAACTTCATTTAGATGCATCAATAAAGATGTAAGTAAAGGGACCGAGCATGTTCCTGAATAAAAAGACTCAGTATACTAAAGATGTCTAATACCCCAAATTGACCATGTTCATAGATATTAACCTTTACACACACTATGCTCTAAAAGTACTGTGGAAGAAATTTTTTTTTTTAAAAGAATATTTCAAGTGCCTTTCTAATTTCATCTATATCCTAAAATATTTTGCATTCCATCCAAGTGTAATAATGGGAAGGGGAAAATAAAAGAATACAAGTTCTATATTGGTGTGGAGAGAACATTAAAGTTGATTATAAACTACGAAAAGTGTCAGGAGTTAATAGTCATTGGGAGATTAATATTGAAAACTTATAAACCACCTTATAATGCTTTGTGCTTTTCAAATTACTGCAATATCTACTTTTTCTTTTAATTCCTCAAGGTCTTTTAAAATATTTATTAAACTTTGACTGTACAATTCTAGGAGATGGAGATACAGAAATGAATAAGACAGCTCAATTCCTTGAATTCCTACACCTTAAGTTCTAATGGGGGAGGCAAATTAATTAATAAACAAGATAATATCAAATGATGATAACTTTTATAAAGAAAGTAAAGCAGAGTAACATAATAGAGAATGACTAGGGGAGTGAGGTGTCTTTTAAACTGGTTAATCACAAGAAGTGTCTTAAGGAGGTGCCATTTGAGCTGAAATCTGATAACAATAAAGATAGCAGTGTCAGAGAGTTCCTAGCAGAGGGAACAGTTGATGCAGATGTCCTTAAGTGAGTGGAACTTAGCAAGGCAGAGCGGGATAGGTGAGGAGACATGCAACTTGGCAAGACAATTACCATGTAAAACAGTGGTTCTCAAAGTATGGTCCGTAGTCTCCTTGGGTAAAGGCACTTTAAAGGGTCACAGAGTTAAACTATTTTCAAAAGAATACTAACATTTTATTTGCCTTTTTCTCTTTGTTGACATTAGTGTTAATAGTTCAGAAGCAATGGTGGGTAAAACTACTATAACCTCAGCACATCAAGGTGGTGATACCCAGACTATACTAGTATTCATTATATTCTTCATCCATCACATATCATTTGCATGACTGAGTTGCAAGCTGAACTAGTCACCTCTTTATGGAAACCATTTTTACTTGAAAGACAAATGATGGTTATTCAGATTTGAATGTTTGCAGACATTTTCTCAAAAAGTAAGCCAAGTGAGACTGTCACTTCAAGGAACACAACTGACAGTATTTGTTACCAATGATAAAAAGTCATGCATACAAGTAAAAATTAAAATTTTGGAAAACTTGTATCTGCTACCATGAGCTTGGCATCTTCTTGATACTTGACTTTTCTAATGAGACCAACAGTGATACGACAAATGCGATATTTTGATGCTGTATCATGCGATGTGTTAAAATTTGAAAACTCTGCAGAACTCAGTGAAACAGTATTTTCCAAATTAACTGATTCATGATGTTAAAAATCATGCATGTGTGAAAGATTCAATCAAAGTGCGTGATAGCTCAATAGATTTTAATATATCAGGGTATGAAATTTCCTTGATATGGTTCCAGATCTCAAATTTCAACTAACCTTTGAGAAACTATCACTTGTCCAGTTTGGGTATAAAATCAAAGGATATCTGAAAAGGTTATGAAAATACCTCCGCCCCCCCCCCCCTTTTTCAGCTGCATATCTATGTGAGGCCAGATTTTCTTCATATACTTCAACCAAAACAACAAATTAAAACAGACTGAATGCAGAAGCAAATATAAGAATCCAGCTGTCTTTTATTAAAGAGACATCAAGGAGATCTGCAAAAATGCAACACAAAATCACTCTATACATCAGCTTTTATTTTAAGAAAATACAGATTTTTTTCATGAAAATATATTTTTATTGAAGTATAATTGATTTACAATCTTGTGTTATTTCAGGTGTACAGCAAAGTAATTCAATTATATATATCGTTTTTCAAATTCTTTTCATTATAGGTTATTACAAGATATTGAATATAGTTCCCTGTGCTGTACAGTAAATTCTTGCTTATCTATTGCATGTGTAGTAGTTTGTAATCCCATATTCCTAATTTATCCCTTCCCCTTTCCCCTTTGGTAACTGTAAGTTTGTTTTCTGTGTCTGTGTGTCTGTTTCTGTTTTGTATATCAGTTCATTTGTGTTATTTTTAAGATTCCACATACAAGTTATATCATATAATATTTGTTTTTCTCTAACTTCACTTAGTATGATATTCTCTAGGTCCATCCATGTTGCTGCAAATGGCAATATTTCGTTCTTTTTTATGGCTGAGTAATATTCCATCTTCTTAAACCAATCATCTGTTGATGGACACTTGAGTTGTTTCCGTGTCTTGGATATTGCAGACAGTGCTGCTATGAACATTGGAGTGCATGTATGTTTCTGACTTAGAGTTTTCATCTTTTCCGGACATGTGCCCAGGAGTGGGATTGCTGGATCATATGGTAGCTCTAGTTTTAGTTTTTTTAAGGAACTCCCATACCGTTTTCCCTAGTGTCTACACCAACAAAAAAAATGCATTTATGTTAACATGTCATGGGTTTAACATTATTATTTAAAATAAATAATTTTTTAAATAAATTTATTTTATTTATTTATTTTTGGCTGGGTTAGGTCTTCGTCGCTGTGCACAGGCTTTCTCTAGTTGCAGCGGGCGGGGGCTACTCTTCGTTGCAGTGCATGGGCTTCTCATCGTGGTGGCTTCTCTTGTTGCACAGCACGGGCTCTAGGCACATGGGCTTCAGTAGTTGTGGTGTGCAGGCTCAGCTGTTGTGTCTCGCGGCTCTAGAGCACAGGCTCAGTAGTTGTGGTGCACAGGCTTAGTTGCTCCGCGGCATGTGGGATCTTCCCAGACCAGGGCTCGAACCCGCGTCCCCTGCATTGGCAGGTGGATTCTTGTGCCACCAGGGAAGCCCTCTTTTATTTTCAGTATAATAAGTATCAGTAGTTAAAACCCCATAAACAAAAGCTCTTAGGGTCCTCAGTAATTTTTAAGAAGGGGTCCTGAGATCCAAAAGTTTAAGAACTGGAGATGTAAATTTATGAATTCAGGTTCTGTTGAGAGACAGTACAATATACTGCTTAAGAACACAGACTCTAGAGCTAGATTGCTTAGGTTTGAATCCCGGAACCAACACTCAGCATGTGTATGACCTCAGACAAGTTACTTAGTCAGTCTTGCCTAAGTTTCCCCAGAAACTGATATCATAGATTTTTATGATGATTAAGTTAATTTATATAAATCACTTAGATTATGTTTGGCTCTTGGTAAATAGTATACGTGGTCATTATTATTATAATAAATATAACAGCAAGCCACTGAGAGTTTTAGGAAGCAGTAATACATAATCTGATTTAGTAGTTTTTTTAAAAAATCTGTTGGCTGTTGTGTAGGAAATGGATTTTAAGAGGACAGAAGCCGAAGTAGGGAGACAAGTTAGGAGGCTCTGACAGTATCTCAGACAAGAGATGATGGTTTGGACTAGGGTGGTAATAATGCAGAGGGAAGGAGTGAACCTTTTTGGGAAATATTGTGGCAGCAGAGCTGATAGGATTTGCATACCCTATTGGATGTGGAAGATGAAGCAAAGAAAAATCAAGGATGGCTATTAGGATTTTGATTGAATAGGGTAGATGAGGATTCCATTTCCTGGGATGGTGAAGACTGGAAGAGGAACATGATACAGGGTGATGCAATCTAGAGTTCTGTTCTAGACATGCCATGTTTGAGGCTTCTATTCCACATCCCAGTAGAAATATCAAGACAGATATTTGAATCTGGAGTTAGTTCAGGAAGAGTTCAGGGTTCAAGATGTAAACTTAAGTTCAGTCACCTTCTAGAGATTATATAAAGCCATGGATGAGATTTCTTAGGATGAAAGTGTAGACATTGAAAGATAACAGACTATGCAACCCCCCCAAAAAATGCCCCTTTGGTATATTGATTATTTTGAGCTGTAGTCACTTGAAAAACAGCAAATACAAGCAGGGGCTTTCTCTGAACTCCTTTTATCTGCCTAAAGACAGATCCTCAAAAGGAGTTCAATTGTCATAAATCCCCTCCCTGGGAGTTTCGTCAACCAGGGAAGATTGACTCTTGTCACAGGAGAGGAGAATAAAAGTGGACACCGCAGCCAGACAGACTGTGTCACAAACTAACATACTTCCCATCTATTCGTCTAAAGATCCGTTCATCTTTGCTAAAAATCACTTACTCTCCCCAAGAGGTCTACCTCCCTCCTCCCCTTTCCCTATTAAGTCTGAATTCTAAGCCATTTTATAAGTTACTCATTTTTCCCTGGGAATCTACCCCGTATACATAAAGTATACATGTTTTGTTTTGTATTTGGGGGAGAGAAGATTTGAAAAGATCCTTTATTATTTATTTATTTACTTGCTTTTAACTATTCCAACAGGTTTTATTGTATTTTTTCTTCCATTTTTTTGAAATATAATTGACATATGGCACTGTATAAGTTTAATTTGTACAGCTTAATGACGACTTACATAGATCATGAAATTATTATCACAATAGGTTTAGTGAACATCCATCATCTCATATAGATACAATGTTAAAGAAATGGAAAAAAATATTTCTCCTTGTGATGAGAACTCTTAGGATTTGTTCTCTTAACAACTTTCATGTATAACATACAGCAGCGGGCGGGGGCTACTCTTCCTTGTAGCCCCCGCCCGCTGCTGTATGTTATACATGAAAGAGTATAGTGTACATTACATCCCTGGGACTTATTTATCTCATAACTGGAGATTTGTACCTTTTGACTGCTCTCATCTAATCCTCCCACACACCCCCCACCCTCCAGTAACCACAAATCTGATCTCTTTTCCTATGAGTTTGTTGTTTGTTTTTGAAATATAATTGACCTCCAACACTATGTTATTTGCTGTTACACAACATAGTGATTCAATATTTCTGTACATTTCAAAGTGATCACCATGATAAATCTAGCTATGATCTGTCACCATACAAAGATATTACATAGTTATTGGCTATATTCCCCGCACAGTACATATCATGTCTGTGAATCATGTATTTTGCAACTGGAAATTTGTGCCTCTTATCTCCCTCATGTATACATATTAATAAACTTCTGTTTGTTTTTCTCTTGTTAATCTGTCCTTTATTACAAGGGTCTCAGCTAAGAACTCAGAATAGTAGAGGGAAAATTACTTCTCTCCTCTGCCTCCAACAGCAAGTACTGGAAGTTCATTTTTATAATTTTTTTCATAAAAGCTAACTAAACAAAATGCCTTGTGTGGCACAAAATCATATCCTTATAAATTAAACACTTTCAAGGTTTTGCCATTTTCCCTTTACCTGTTTTGCTTTCCTATGCCTATTATCCTTTTATACTCTTTTACACCTTTATGTGTCAAATTTTATTTCCCTCCAAAATTTCCTCACTCTGCTTCCATAAACTACTTCTTTGGTATTTAAGTCCGTCTAATTCGTTGCCCTCCAGATGTTTCACCACCTGCCCTCCTCACCAGCCCCCAGCCCCCAGTCTCAATTAATAAGCTCAGAGTGGAGAAGGCTAGGCTTCTGGAATGTGGCAAAACCGATCCAAATTCTGGCTCTGCTACTTACCACCCAAGCGGCCTTGGACCCAAATGTTACCATCCAGGGTTCTTGGCCTTCCTTAATCAATAGAAATTGATCACAGGCCAGACAAGAAGTTCAGGCAAGGCTTTACTGGGGCTCCTGCTGCAGCAGGGGGGAGCGAGAACAAGTAACAGTCCCTTGCTAGCTTGCTTCCCTGAGGGGATGGGGCGAGCTAGTTCCTTATCTGGGGTGAGGGTAAAGGTGTGTCCAGGGGTCGGGCTGGAGGGTTGGCTCAGGTGTCAGCCCACCCCTTTGTGGTGTTGAATTGGGGGGGGGCTGTGTGAAGGGCCTTCCTGAGACAGACCCCTCCCCCTCAGGTTCTCTGCTTTAGCTCCTCTCTGAAGTACCTAGGTAACAGTTATCTGATGCACATTTCCTGAGTTGTTTTACAGATGCTAAAATTCCCACCAAATGGAAGAAGTTAGCTACTTGATAACCATGAGCACCCAGACTTATTGGAGCCTGAGGATTGATAATGTTAAACCTGTGACCCTGCCCTGTTACCTCACCCTGTCAACCAGTCAGAGAATTGCATGAGCTGATCACAACCCTGTGACTCCCTCCCTCACCTTGTCTTTAAAAATGCCTCCCTGAAACCCACTGGGGAGTTTGCATTTTTAGAGCATTAGCTGCCCCAGACTCCTTGTCTGGCGCCTTACAATACACAGTGCACTTTCCTTCATCACAACCCAGTAGGTTGACTTTATGTGCAGGCAAGCAGACCCAAGTTTGGTTCGGTAGCAAAATCCAAACTTTCAGTATCATTGTCATCATTCCTGCTGATTTCACGTGTGTGTTTCAAACTACCCTTGCAACTTTCTAAATTTATGTCAAGAATTCTCACTAGCCTCTACATTCACATCCTCAATATAATTGTATATTCTTTCCCGACAAATTTACAGCTTTGTACTTTGTTTTGTTGACTCTTGGCCTCCATTTCTCTGATAAACACCTTAAGTTAAATAGTCTCTCCTTTTATTTCACAGGGATGCTGTGGGTGTCAGCTGTAAATGGGCTTGGTTTCTTTCTCACAGTTTTTTTTTTTTTTGCGGTACGCGGGTCTCTCACTGCTGTGGCCTCTCCCGTTGCGGAGCACAGGCTCCGGACGCGCAGGCTCAGCGGCCATGGCTCATGGGCCCAGCCGCTCCGCGGCATATGAGATCTTCCCGGACCGGGACACGAACCCGCGTCCTCTGCATCGGCAGGCGGACTCTCAACCACTGCGCCACCAGGGAAGCTCTCTCACAGTCTATTTTACATCCTTACCTATCAGGGACAGTCTGTCACTGTCTAGACCTCTGAGCGTTTTAAAAACCTATAAAGGTGTTTGAGACCTAAAAGAAAGAAGTCTTGGCTCCAAATTCAAAAAAGATAACTAAAAAATCAAAACTGATAGCAAAACTATAAAACTCCTTTCAATTTTTTACAGAAAAAAATTTTTACAGAAAAATGATACATATCAAATATATTAAGTGTGGTCGCATCTAATACATTTGATATGATGTGTCTTTGGGCGACCAGTTTCTGCAATCATGAAGCATTAATAAGACTTTTCTCCCCTGATCTTCTTATCCCTTTCCATCTAATCCTATTTCATCAGGCATTTGTTCCTCCTTCAAATAATTTTGCCAAGTTTTAAGCATTCGACAAATTCATTTTTCCTAATCTCATACATAAGGTGAAAAGGAATATCTACCACTCTACATTTCAGAACTTCTTTCTTTCAAATATATCCTGCTGATTCACTGTTAAATATAAAGAAATATATCTAAAGAAATGTAGTTTAAATTTTTGTTCCTGTGGTAGTTTCCAAATATTTGTCTTAGGGACAATTTTCTAATCACATCTAGCCACATAATTATTTCTTGAATACAACTGAAATTTCTTTCCACTACTATTCTTTTCTAATAAAGTGAAGTTGTCATATACTCTGCTTTTTCAATTCAATTAATTTCAATTAAATAAACGTTCAATTATAGTTAGAGAAGATATACCTACCATACACAAAAGTAGCACAAAGGAAGGAGCAATTGATTCTGCCGTTTAGAGAAGGGCATCAAGGAATAACAATAACTATCTAGGTGCCAGCAACTTTATAATACCATTTTCTGCTTTAATTAAACCAAACTTCCTTGTGCTAGAATCTGCGAAGTTCATGCAACAGTAGTAACTTAATTTTCACTTGCTGGTGCTCCTGTGAATATATCTAGAAGTTGCTAGGCATGTCTTGAATATTGTCCAATAAGTCTGTTTGTCCCGGGAACTGCTGTGGGCCCACTGAGCATGAGGGTCTCCAGTGGATTCTGCCACCTGGTGAGTGCAGTTTGCTCACACATTGAAGTCCCCCACGGGGTGCTACCACAGCTCCAGCAATCCCGACAGCCACCATGGAGGACTCTCAAAGTGCCAGAGCAGGCTGCCAGTTTTTGATCAAGTGAAGTACGACATCCCTCTTCTTTGTGTGATAGAGCCTGTTAGAGTGGCCCTAGGCAGTTATATGTATGACTTACTATTCTACTGACTTCTTTATCAGGTGGTTCTTCCAGGTTTTTATTCCAGGTCTTTTTCTCTTTTGAACTAAGGTCTGCATGTATGGACTGGATTGGAGACAGGCTGGAATAATATGGCAGCTGTTGTTTGGCTGTTTCCCTGGGAATGAATCACCTATGGTGTGACTCTTCAACTCCAGGTGAGTGAATGTTGTTTGCGCAAATCCCATCAATCATCTGGCACACCTACCCACATCCAAACTCCAGCAAGGGTCACAGCTCAGGCTTACTGGCTAGAATAGAAATTAAATTTATCTTACAAATAAGAAAACTAAAGATCAGCAAATGTAGGTAATCTGCTGGAGTTCATATGCTTAACAAACAGCTGAAACATTATTCAAATCCAGCTTCAAGTTTTGTGGGTCTTGGTTTTTTGTATAAGAATATCGAACTGCCTCCTGAAACTCAAAGATGCTCTTCTTTACCTCAAGATATACAATTCTGTTCTTTAAATGCTTGCCTTACCTTTCCAACTTTGTAAAGAAGCATCAATAAACAAAATTGATAATTACTCTGTTCGTAAGGAGTTTACACTTCAGGGGACTGATCACTTTTTTTCCTTCTTTCCCAAGCTATTATTTTAACCTGTATAACTAGGAGGAAGTAATCCTTCAGCTGCCTTGGCATGGTGGGGAAGAGTAATGTCCAGCTTCTCTACAGGAGAATACAGAGTTCCTTTTTCAGGATTGACGTATCAACCCAACCAACCACTCTTGGCAGCCTATGGCCTGTTTCCTTCTGTGTGTCAGAGGTAAGAGAAAACAAACAAAGCTGTTTCCAGAGCATGGAGAACTTTATTGCAGCTAAGATGCATTACTACTGTCTCCAGCACATATTTCCGTAAGTACATAAAACTAGCCATCTGGACAGAGGAGGTAATCCAAGAGTCACTAGGAAATTGAACAGAATTCCAGCTGCCCCTGCAAGTGTATAACAATGACCTACTCCAGCCTTTCCTGAGCATATGAGAAGACTGTACAAAATGGGCTGGGGAAGGAGGGAGAGGAAGACATTGCTCAGGGTTTAAATAGAGTTTCTTTTGTTGTTTGTTTGTTTTATTGGAGTATAATTGCTTTACAATGTTGTGTTAGTTTCTGCTGTACAACAAAGTGAATCAGCTATATGAATACATATATCCCCTCCCTCTTGAGCCTCCCTCCCACCCCACCCCCATCCCACTCCTCTAGGTCATCACAGAGCACCGAGCTGAGAATGGGAGAGGGGAAGACAAGAGGAAATAGGCATAACAAGGAAAAGAAACAAGCCTGTCAGCCTGAAGCGCCCAGGCACTGGTGCTAGAATTTAGATATGCAGCCCTAGTGTACAACAGTGATTTGGGTGTCAGTCGGGTCACCCGACCTTGTGATCTAGATAACATGACTTTGACCCTCATCTCATCCTTGTAGAAAGTTCAAAAACACTTCCCAATATTCCATCAAACCCTGAAGTCTTAAACTACCATGATCATCTCTGACTTTAGACTCCTGCTTCTGAGAGTCACCTAGCCATCCTACTCCTGTTCTTACCCCATGAATCTAGACACAGATATGAGCACCTTTCCATAATTCCCGAAAGTTAGGCAAGTCGTATCTGGCTCAGACTTGACTGAAGGTTTGGGAACCGTTACCCAGTTTTATCAGTTTTAAATTCCCGCTAGAATGCAACTATCATGAAGGCAGAAATGTGTCCATTTGTGTAACCCCAATGCTGAGAACGATTAGAGGGTGCTCCATAAATATCTGTTGTATGGATGAAGTAAGGCATCTTTTCCTCAAGAAAAAGACGAGCAACCTCTTATTTATTTTATACATCCTTGTTCTTAAATGTCTTCAGCCCGCATCCCACTAGGCCTTTCCCACAGGCCATTTATTTCTATGTAGCTCCCATCTCTTTCCCTTTATCTCTTTCCATCTCTCCTCCTCATTCCCTTGTTCCTGGATTAGCTCTGGGAACTTCACATTTTCCTCATTTTATCACGTAAAGCAATTTATATTTCTCTATGCCTAACTCAGAAGGTTTGCGTAACCAAATCCATTTTAGTGGTCAGCAAAACCGTATAGCCTTTTAGTTACCTGAACCCATCTGGCATTGTGTTATCCTATGTGAATAGGACCAGTAAGGATTTCCTTCACAGGAAATAAACAGTTAAACTAGGAATCATTAAAAATTATATATTTATACCTTAAAAGTTTTATTTTATCTCAAAACATATTCATGTTTGTTTATTCACCCATTGGTTGATGTCAGGCCAAGTAATATTCTTTAAGCATGAGTAGCCAGGTTGGAGCTCTGTATCAGCTTTCTTTCTTTCTTTTTTTATTGAAGTATAGTTGATTTACAATATTTCAGGTATACAGAAAAGTGATTCAGTTGTGACACAAAGTGATTCAGTTGTGTCTTTTTCAGATTCTTTTCCATTATAGGTTATTACAAGGTATTGAATATAGTTCCCTGTGCTATACAGTAGATCCTTGTTGTTTATCTATTTTATATATAGTAGTGTGTATCTGTTAATCCCAAATTCCCAATTTGTCCCTCCCCCCTGTATCAGCTTTCTTAAGTAAACCACACCCCTAGTGCATCTTGTACTACTTCTGGTGTTTGATGTTTTAAGGTAATTGACAAGTTCTCTAAGGACAGAATTTCTTTTAGGTTTCTTTGTTATTCCCTGGTGTTTTATAGCAGTCTCGCCACAGCAGTTTTCTTAGTAATTTGCTTTGTTTAAGATTTCCAAGAGTTTTTGTATGTATTTTATCAGATTACATAACATTTAATTAAGGACATAATTTAATAAATATGTTTGGCAAATTTGGACGCAAGCACAAGGGACCCTTGGTAAGCAGATGACTTAATTGGAAGGAGCAGAAGTATTCACATCCACTGGCTGCAGGCATTCAGGGTGTATTTCAGCTAATCTGGTGCGTCTATTAAATCATCCGTTCAGAAATACTCTAATGTACAGCATGATGGCTACAGCTAACACTGCTATATGATATATAGGAAAGCTGTTAGAATAAACTCCACGAGTTCTTATCAGAAGGAGAATTTTTTTTCCTTTATTCTTTCCTCCTTTCTTTTCTTTTTATTGTATTTATATGGCAAGATGGTTATTAGCTGAACCTATTGTGGTAATCATCTCACAATATATGTAAAGCAAGCCATCATGCTGTATGCCTTAAACTTATACAGTGATGTATGTCAATTATTTCTCAATAACACTGGAAAAAGAGAAGTACTTTACTGTAGCCATTTTTCCTCAATAAATCCCGATCAGAATCTCTACTTTTGTGCTTATTTAAAAAAATACTTTCACGTTTTAGTTCTATCAGTTACATTAGTTCGTAAACTCACTTTTGCATCTGCACTGAGATAGGGAGAGAGGAAGCCTAGGACTGCTATAGACTGTAGAGATGCCGAGTACTCCGATAGGCCTGAAGGTGAGCAGGGGATCTTAATGAGAAGCATACAAAAGAGACCCAAAATCTTGCCAGAAACGAAAGAGGGGCACATGCAGGTGACCTGCTCAGCTGCCCCTTCCCATGAGGAGTAATTTCCCTTTTTTTCTCATATCTTTAGGGCTTTTGTGTTCTACTGAAGAGTATATCTCATAAATCTGCCAACTCAGTGTTCCATTATTTGTTTTTGACCCTTGAAACTTTCCCAGCAGAACCTGCCTCTCTTTAATCATGATCTACATGCTGGTAGTTTTACAACATAAAGAAGACACATAATGTTTGCCTTAAAGGATCCAGAAAGGACTGTCATCTTGTTCGTTCCCTTCTGAAAATCTTCCCTGGTTCCATGCTATAACCAAAGGGTTCCCAGAACTGCATCTGCCTTCTGTCTTCACATCTGAATTAAAAGCACCTGACAGTTACAACTTCGTCCATCCCTTGACGTCGCTTTCTTTCATATTTGCAATTTGCAGGCCAAATCAAAAAACAAAAACAGTCTACTCTTTCTCCTACCACAGGAAGTGGGAATAGCAACATATTAACAGACAACCAAGTTTGAGTCCACAGTGGCCACCAAATGTGCAACATATAAAATCGTTACCTGTAGCAAAGGTTAATCACCGATGTGATGGCCGTGTGCCTCTCTGCAGCCTGCTGTTCCATTCTTCCTAACGTCCACTAAAAGTATCCAGGGGCACCCACTCCTGACCAC
Source organism: Delphinapterus leucas (assembly GCF_059928025.1). Classification (NCBI taxonomy): domain Eukaryota; kingdom Metazoa; phylum Chordata; class Mammalia; order Artiodactyla; family Monodontidae; genus Delphinapterus; species Delphinapterus leucas. The sequence goes on along the minus strand of NC_143139.1, from coordinate 11,784,337 downwards.
TCTCAGTCACTCATCACCACGTACCCCCCCATAAAATAACCCCAGTGCCTTCCTTCTGAATCAAAGCTGAATCCTATGAAGTCTGAGCATCTACCGTCCTCCCTCCAGGAGACACTAGAATTGAACCCACCTTATTCCACATCACTCATCCCCCCAAACATGGGTACTTGGTGTCATATCTTCTCTAGCCTTTTTTCATCCCCATATTGCTATGCCATGCTCAACACATGCCTCAGTATCCTGTATCTCTTTGTAGACTGTTCCGTACACCTCATGGCTAGGTTGGGAGAAGCAGGGGTCATGTGTTAGGGATGGGGCACACAGAGTACAAAGGCTCTAGTAACATTTTATACCTTAGGCTGTAATGTATGTACATGAGTGTTCATTTTATTATTCCTTTAATTTGTATATATTCATGGTAGATATTCGTTTACATGTATGATCTACTTCATAATTTAAAAAATTAAAAAAAAATACCTCTGTTCTCTTGAGGCATGTACCATCTAGCCAGGATACTCTCTATCCCATTTCATCAACCACTGTCAGTTACTGAAGTCCTGGATATTCTCCCTGGTTTATTCCTCCCCAACAAGGGCCTGCTATCAGTCTGGTTGATTTTCATACCCAGGAGGTGACCTGTCCAACAGACTGGACTCTGAGTTCCTGAAACTCCTCTGTTCAAAAACATTGTCCTTCCCCCCCTCAGCCACCTTGAACTTTTCAAATCAGTAATTCAGAAAACCCACCCTCTAATGCAAACACTATCCTTCCAGCTGTTCAGCTGTCCCCTTTCCACCTGTACTTCTGCCTGCCTACTGTACCGTCATCCCTTCAAGCCTCTTCTTTTTTTTTTTTTTTTTTGGCCGTGCCGTGTGACATGCAGGGTCTTAGCTCTCTCACCAGGGATTGAACTCACAGCCTGGGCAGTGAAAGCATGAAGTCCTAACTACTGGACGACCAGGGAATTCCCTCAAGCTTCTTCTTTATGCCTTTCCCTCACTCCCCTCCTGCATGCACTTCGTTGTTATTCAATTTAGATTTTATAGTCCATCTCTCCACTCTTTTGACTTTGTTCAATTTTTTTTTTATCCATTTGTTCTTTCATTGCACCTACCTGGAAAAACCATACCTGAATAAGCCCAACCATTCACTTTCCTGTACTGCTCTTGGGCAGCTAAACATTGCTAGAGAAAATCATAAAGCTGGGCTGAGTAGGGCCAGTTTTCAGTCACTCATCTCCTAATCTCACCACTGACAAACAACCTTAGGACACATCTCTTATCAGTCCCTTCTCTCACTCATCACAGTAACTTTTCAAGTCCCTCCCTTCTTAAGCCTCTGACTAGCCCAGCTCGCCTTTCATTCTCAGCCAATGACTCACCTCCTTCAGAAAATAAATTTAAACAATCATACATAAATGATCTCATCTTCCAGCCCACAAGTCTAGAAATATACGTGTATATATGAAACCGAGCAGATCCCTGCAGGGCCTTCATGATTGCAGACCCTTCCATGTTCCCCCACTCCCACCTTTAGAAAAAAAAAAACAACCTTATTTTCCCTGGCCTGTTTCAGAAAACAGATTCAAGCAATTAATCATTTAAGGAGGGGCAAAAGCGGGAACTAAGAAAAGGCAGTCAAGCAAGGAAGGTGATAACAACTTAAGCAATAAGTAAAATTGAAGGATTGGGTCATAAAGTCCTAGTTCTCCTTGAGAAAAACAGATAACAGTGTCTGACACACATTCTTAAGTTATTTCTTACGGAAACCAGACCCCCGACCAGGTGGAAACTGCTGACGCTGAACACATAGACCATAGACTGGTTGGAGCTGGAAAATTGATGATCAAGATTACTGAAACACCACCCTGTCACCTTACCGTCTACCAATCCGAAAAGTGTCCATGAGCTGATCACACACCCTGGGACCCTCACCCCAACACTGCCTTTAAATACATTTCTCTGAAAACCATCGGGGAGTTTGGGTCTTTGAGTATTAGCTGCCCATTCTCCTTGTTGGGTGCCCTGCAGTAAACACTGAGCTTTCCTTCACCACAACCCAGTAGGTTGGCTTTGCTGCGTATCTAGGTGGGTGGATCCAAGTTCTGTTCAGGAACATACACAATCATCCTACAACACGTTCTTCCTTTTATAAGGAAGAGTTGTTCTTTCTGCCATGTTTGGAATCCCATTGCCTCTCATTTTCTTGGAGCCATCGTCATTTACGCCTCCTCTCTCATATTTGCCACCTCTCCCTCTCCACCAGCTCCTTATCAACATTTAAATAACTCAACTAACTTTCACCCTTAAAAATCCTCTCATAACCCTATCCCCACTTCTGGTTATCACTCTGTTTCTCTCCTCTGCTTCTGGTAAAAGAAGCATAATTTCTGGTTGTTTTCAGTCACTGAGTGGATTTCTAGAACCAGCCTATTTTTCAGGTTTTGGTCTACTATAAAATGAGGAGAATCACGAATACTGTCCCATTCAATTTTACTAATCCCTTCTATTAATGTCTGGTTCGTTGAGTACCCAGAATGCATTTCTTCTTTCACCTGGGATGAACAGTAGAACCGGCAAGGCTAAGTCAAGGGAGTGTTACACCAGGCAATTCCTGTCCTGTCCCAGGAGGTCTGGAGGCAGCCTTTCCGTGATCACTCACAAGATCTCTTTCACGTCAGGAAAAGTCCATTCTCCTTGTAGGCCCTGCAGTGGGGGATGCAACTCCCAGTGTAGAGGTGTGATCAGCTGGGACATGGTAAATCACTAGAGGGCCATTCAAGTTAACCTGAAGAGTGGCAACAGCCCAGCTTTTATTAAAATTTTTTTGTAGCACAACACCGTAAATCAACTATACTCCAATAAAATTAAAAAAAAAATTTTGGCGGCCGACCACCATGATTGATTGAATTTATCATTTCATACATTGTATTTGGTCAGTTTTAAACTGTAAATAGAGTTACTTCTGGGGAAAATTTGTAGGGCTACTTTCTCTCGCTGTCTTCTTTTGCTATTTGATGGTTTTCTTGTAATGATTTGCTTTCAAGTTTTTTCTCTTATCTTTTTTGTATCTACTATAGTTTTTCTTTGTGGTTAGCTCAAGGCATGCATAAAATATCTTGTAGTTGTAGCCATCTATTTTAGGTTGATAACACCTTAACTTCAATTGCATACAAGAACTCTGTACTTTTACTCTCCTGTCCCCACACTTTCTATATTGTGTGCCCAATAACAAATTTTTATCATTTAACTTTTATATTAAGCTTAAACATAACTTAGGTACCACCATTACAATATTACTTTACTCTGCATTTTTTAATATATTTACCTTTGCCATGAGATTTATGCTCTCACATGCTTTTGCATTGCTGTTTAGTATGTTTTCATTTCAATTTGAAGAACTCCTTAAGCATTTCTGTAAGGCAGGTCTAGTGGTGATGAGCTATCTTAGTTTTTGCTTATCTGGGAAAGACTCTATCTCTCCTCCATTTTTAGAGGATAATTTTGCCAGTATAATATTTTTGGTTGGCAGGGTTTTTTCTTTCAGGTACTTTGAATATATCATTGCACTGTTTCCTTGCCTACAAGATTTGGGCTGAGAAATCCACTGATAGTCTTATAGGGGTTCCATTTCATGTGATGAGTCACTTTTCTCTTGCTGCTTTCAAAATCCTAGAGCTTAGTCAACAGCTTTCCCATCCACCCAGCTGAGTGTATAACGGGTCACTCTTGACTCCTCCCTCTCTCTAATGCCCCAAGTCCAGTGAAATGTCTTCTTATCATTTTACCTTTTAGATGTCTCTTGAACCCACTTCCACTGCCACGGCCCTCATCTGGCCCCCTTCACTTCTCACCTAAACCACAGAAGCAGCCTCTTAATTTGCTCCATGACCCCACTCCTGCCTCTCTCTAGGTCATTTCTTCCATGGCAGCCTAAGTGCTCTTTACAAAATTTATCTGATCATGTCCCTTTCTTGACTCTTAGGGTAAAGTTCCAAATTCGTAATGGCTCACAGGAAACCCCCTGGCCTACACTTGCCTACTCCTCTGGCATCCTTTACTGCACTGGACTAGCTTTCTTCACTTCAGCCATACTATATCTCTCTCAGTTCCTCAAATATCCATGCCCCCTCCCACTTCTGGGCCTCTGCACAAGCTCTGTCCCAGCCTCACATGCTCTCCCTCACTTTCCATTCAGCTAACTCCTGTTCATCCTCCAAGGCTCGGCTCAAAGGATACTTTCTCAGGGACGCGTCCTTGACTTTCCAGAATAGGTTAGGTTAATCTGCCATGTGCTCCCACAGCACTCTGCACTGTTTTTCATTGTTGAGTTTAGTTATTCATAATTATTTATTTAATATTTGTCTTCCCCACCAGTAGACATGTGTTCCATGAAGACATTAATGTATCCATGTCATTCATGGCTGTATGCCCAGTGCCCTTCCAATGCCCCGTCAAGTCCCAATAATAGTTGCTGACTGGGTGAGTGAAACACAGATCTTCCTAGTTAAGGATTCAGTTTCAATGTGAAGGATTCAGTTTCAATATGCAACTATAACCTAAAAGCTAATAATCTATCATATTTGTGCTTGCCTTAAACACTTTGACCTTTATTTTCCATCTTACAAAGCGTTTTTGGTATACACAATACTGCCCTCTTCCTCTTTTCCCTCTTCTCAGTGATGTGTCACCAGTGATTTTTTTTTTATTGGGTGAGGCGCAGGTAATCTCCTTGTTTATAACTCTGACCTTTCTGTGAGCAAACACGCAAAGTGAACTTTGGTTTATCTCCTACTGTAATGTAGCTGCTAATTGCCGACAGGGAGGCTGTATTCTGTGGTCCACGTGACCGGTGGGGTGACCAGAAAGGAGCGTGGGGAAGAGTAGACCACGGGACTCAGTGACAGGCTGTTCAGTTGGAGTTCCTGCTTCCCTGAAAGGCCCAGAGTAAAGCAAGGAGTATGGTGCTGAGGTGAGGGAGGTCATGAAGACGCCACTGTTGGCCTTGGCTTTGTGGTCACTGCTCCTCCGACCAGGGCTTTTGTTCTGGGACTCCCAAGTGAGTCAGAACTGCCACAATGGCAGCTACGAGATCAGTGTGCTGATGACAAACAACTCGGCCTTCCCAGAGTCCCAGGTTAACTTGAGAGATGTGGTGAACGCGGGAATGGAAATAGTGAGACAGCGTCTGCTTGAAGCTGGTAAGAAGATGGTAACAGAATTCTCCTCCCTGTTACCACCTCTGGGGTCAGAGGGTTGCTAAGCCAAGACCTGTGTTCTTTGCCTGATCACCCAACCTTCTTTAAGGGCCTGGCCCACAGGCCTTTTCTATTTCGAGGCAATAGATCCTCAAAGAGAAGGATTTGAGCCCTACCTCAATGAGTTCACTCATGATCTACTCTGCTTTGGGGATGGCCCCGACCCAGGTGCTCACAGCAGTGAAATGTCCCAGCTAAAGCTGGGTTAACTTAACTGGACTTAAGTAGATAAAACTACTCAGCACCAGGAAGGCACTGTGTTTCCTTCTGTAGCTTCTCAGGCAAGATTTGGTCTGTGTCTGAGATTTCACAGGGTTACCAGTCAAGAAGATGAATTAAGTAAAGATCCAGGTGCTGAATCTTTCACTGGGATTCTTAATCCATCTATCCACTCTTTACATCTCTGGTGGCTGTTATTATAAGATACAGTCAATATGATAAATTTGCAATCAAATTCAGTGTTGAAGTTCTTTATTGTATCTCTTTTTTGGGGGGATATAAGAAAATTATTTTATTTTATTTTACTTTTTAAAATGTTTTATTGAAGTATAGTTGATTTACAATGTTGTGTTAATTTCTGGTGTACAGCAAAGTCATTCAGTTGTGTGTGTGTGTGTGTGTGTGTTCTTTTCCATTATGGTTTATCACAGGATCAATATAGTTCCCTGTGCTCTACAATAGGACCTTGTTGTTTATCCATACTATATATGCTAGTTTGCATGTATCTCTTAATTATTAAAGTAAGCTATACCAGTAGATAAAAGATGTAGAATAAAGGGAAAAAAGTCACCCCTGATAATTTCCAGCCACCTGGATATTTCCAGTATCTTTTCATGTGCCTCTGAGTTTCTTGTTTTTAAGAAGATAGTTGAGGCCACTATGGCACAGAAACAATTTTCTGTCCTTCTTATTTCATTTCACATGATTCTACAGGTGGCTTTCCTAGAACTGCATAATCTTCTTAGCATCATGTGAATGAATGACCAATACCCCTTAGAGTAGATATCCTCCCAAATCATGTAATCATTCCCTATGGTAGGACATTCCATTGTTTTTAATTTCTCACGATTATTTAAAAACTACTACAATAAACATTTTTATGTACATAGTTTTTTTCCATGCTTTGAGGTGAGATTGCCATAAGTATAATTACTGAGTCAATGAGTATTTCATACATCTTAATGGTTATTTATGGCTCTAAGGAGAGGATGTCTTAATTTTCTCTATTTAAAATTTGTGGTAATAATAGCAATAGGTATCATAGATCATATATCACATATGTGTAATAACTGTCTTCTGTGCAATATACATTTCTTCAGTCCTTTCTGAGACTGGATTCAGATATAAATGGATGGATCTGATCTAGTGCTATAATGGAACTAGGAGGTCATTTAATAAAATCCCCTTATTTACCTGGGCAGTGTGGTATAGTGGAAAGAACATTTGATTCGAAGTCTGAGGACCTGAATTGGAGTCCCTGCCAATCTCATGTGAGCTATTTCCCTTGGTCTCCCTGAACTTGGTGTTCTTGTTTTTTGAGTACCTGTCAAGTGCTAAGTAAGATATATAATCTCTTTACTCGCCACAGCTCTGTACGATCAACACTGCTGACACTGTTTCACAGCAGAGGTTTAATGACTTTGCTGCAGTCATACAAGTTGTCTGTTTGAAATGAGAGTCAAACCCCTATCTGTCAGATTCCACAGAGTGTATCATGTCGCCACTGTAAGATCTTTACCCACCCATTGCTCGTGAAAATAAGGTAGTGGAACACTGTGGTTAGAAGCAGAGATTTGGAATCGGACAGACCTTGGTTCATATTCCAGCCTTTTATCCAACCATTTATCACCAGTGACCTCCCGCAAGTTACTTACATTTTCTGAGCCTCAGTTCCCTCACTTGTAAAATCACGATCAATAGTAGTTTCCTTCTGTGGGTGTGGTGTGAATTAAATGAGGAGATTCACATAAAGTACCTAATTCACTGACTAATACATAGCAAGAGCTCAATAAATGGCTGTTGTTTTATTGTTGCTGCTCTTACTGTTGTGCTTGGGAAGGACGTTGATATTGTGTTTGTTGCTGTGGTGTCGGAACACGTTACCAGGCATATCTCAAAAGTGAAGCCTGATTTGAAGTCATCCCATCCCATCGTCTAAAACGTGTTCAGTATTTTCTTGAGAAGTCACTTGGGATCTGGGGAGATAAAAGTAAGCAGAAACGCATCACATCACCATAATCATGAGAGGTAGCGGCTTACTACAATACGTTCTACAGAAGTGGTTCTCAGACTTCCCATCTCAAGGCCTTTTTACACGCTTAAAGATAATCGTGGGTTCTAAAGAGTTTCGTTTATGTTACATTTATCAATGTTTATTATACGGGAAATTAAAACTGAAAAATGTTCAAACTATTTTCTTATTGATGCAGTTAAAATAACAATTGTAAGAATTTGTTAACATAAATAAAATTTCATATTAAAGAAAACATATTTCTCAAACCAAAAACTCATAGAAGTAGGTGGGAAAAGTGGCAGAAATTCACATTTTAGCAAATCTCTAATATCAGTCTTAATAGAAAATGGTTGGATTCTCATATCTGCTTCTGCAATTAAAATGTTGCCATACTACATATTATGTAGCCTCTGGAAAACTTCACTATATGCCCGTGAATGTCTTAAAATAATAGAATAGTTTCGACCTCATGGACCTCCTGAAAGAGTCTCAAGGTGCCTCAGGGGTCTATGGCACACCCTTTGAGAACCACTGTTCTATAGCATATTGGTTCCAGAATCAGACTGCCCTATGTTCAAAACCCAGCTCCACTACCTGCCAGCTGGTAACCCTGAGCGAGTTAACTTACCTCTCTAGATCTCCTCTTTCTAGAGAGGTAGAAAAATAAAGTCTCATGGCTGGTATAAACTTCCTGAGAAATAACACTAGCCTTCTCTTTCCCCTCATTTCTGGATAATAGGCCTAAATGTGACCGTGAATGCCAGCTTTATCAATTCGGAAAGTATGATTTATAAGTCCAGTGACTGCCGGAGTAGCACCTGTGAAGGCCTCGACCTACTCAGGACGATTTCAGTGAGTACCTGCCTTCGCAGAGTCAGCTCACACCCTCCTGCCTCAGGAGGGCCACAGCGTGAGCTCTGGCGCTGGCCCGCCAGGATCTCTCACATCGTCTCCAGCTATGCAGCTGAGTGATTTGGGGACCAGGTGCTCCGACTGTATCCCCATCTATTTCCCAAGTGATAGGCACCCTCCAGGAATCTAGGAAAGCGGGGAGAACCTTAGCTATGTTCTGTCTGTACACGTTCAGTGGTATGGAGGGGAATTATTTTGTTTTCAGCTGTTTTTAGAACTTTTAACAAATCTAAATGTTGGTATTAACTGGTTTGCCTTCGTGTCCCTCAAGAAAAATCTGAGGTGCCCCATTAAAAAATATACTCTAAAGCCTTACACCAGACACCTGTTACAAGTCATCACCGTATACACGGTCGCAGGTTTAGTGCTTAAGGGCTGAATCTGAAACCTAACTTTAAAGTAGTAACTGTAATGTCAATCTGTAGAAATGGGAAGACAGAGATTCTTGCCTAGTTCCTCCTGCCAACTCCATCCCCAACCAGAGCTTTCTGGAACTGAAGAGTAGTCCAAGCTCTCTAGAGGCAGGTAGGGTGTGAGATGTCCCTTTGGTACAGAGACCTAAGGGAAGGCCATCCAGGAAGCTGAGCACTGGGCACAGATCCATGGCTCTGAAGCTCTGATCAGTAACATCACATCGACCAGATTGGCCGCACTCCTGTCAGGAAGTGGTCATTTTTTTTTTTTTTTTTTTTTTTGCGGTACGCGGGCCTCTCACTGTTGTGGCCTCTCCCGTTGCGGAGCACAGGCTCCGGATGCGCAGGCTCAGCGGCCATGGCTCACGGGCCCAGCCGTTCCGCGGCATGTGGTATCTTCCCGGACCGGGGCACGAACCCGCGTCCCCTGCATCGGCAGGCGGACTCTCAACCACTGCACCACCAGGGGAGCCCAGGAAGTGGTCATTCTTGATCATGGGAGGGCAAGGAGCGAGCAAGGGGAGTTTAATAAACAGGTGTGCCTCCTCCCTGGCTCCGGAGGTGGGAGGTCCCACCTCATTCTCCAGCACCAACAACGGAATGCTCCTTACCAGTTTCCCCTTGAGAAATAGTGGAATCAAGATCTATAGTCTCTCACCCGGCCACACTGCGTTTTGTTCTCTCCAGCCCTGCTTTGTAGCTCTCCCTAAACCCGAAACTTGCCCTGTCCTTGCATAGCACCTCCAAATCTAGCGTCTTCACCCCTTGACCTACAGATAACTGCTAATGTGACAGTCTGCCAGTCCCTCTCCCAGCACTGGACATCCTCCTCTTGATAGAGTCCAGGGTCACGTTCAGTCAGCTCACCTTCAGTGGGATGCCCTTCCCTCCATCCGCAGCCTCTCCCCTCTCGGACCCCTTTATCCCTCGGCTGGCCCTCGCCCAGCCCAAGGCATGCACGCGGCTCCTTTCTGCTCTACATTCTAACATCTCGAGAGGCCCGCTTTCTAGCCTTCTGGGAGTCTTCCCCTTGCTGGTTCTTTCCTGTGCATTGATTCATACTTTTAGTTTTAGGAATTGGTTGTTATTTTTTTCTCCTACAGAGGACCAAACAGATGGGATGTGTCCTCATGGGGCCCACGTGTACCTATTCCACCTTCCAGATGTAGTAAGTAGTTTGGTTTGTTGTTGTTTTCATGCCCCTGTGAATTGAAGTCAGGACATCATATCAAGATTTAACTGATATATCAAACAGCAGTCTACTCAGGGCAATACAATTGAGGGTGCCAGGGCCCTCGTATGTTACAGTCTCTCTATAACTGTCATTCCCTCATCCGGGTAACTCTGCCTTTGCTCAGTGTGGGGTGGATGACAGTAGATATTCCGCTTCTGTTACTAACATCTGAGCTTGAAAAGCAAAAAGGTAGAGGTGAAAAGTTAGACTCCAGGCAGGACACAGGGAAGATAGTGAACTTAGATATTTTGAGAGTTGAATAAAGGAAATCTTCCCAGAAGTATGGGCAGAATGTGCCCAAACACAAAGGAAAGTACAGCACCCTAGGGCATTAACAGGGCTCCGTTCCCTCCTTAGGGCTGTAAGAATAGGGAAGGTAGCAGGGTTCTTATTTCAAAGCACTATTTGAGGATTATATATATAACATACTAAAGTACTCTGCACAGTGCCCTTATCAGCTTAGAAAAAAAAGAAAAAGCTTCCACTGTATTTAGAGTGAAAATACTTCCTGGCTTTGGGAAAATCGCCCTCATCCCTTTCGATCATTTCACTCAGCGTAATTCTCCTCACTGCAAAACACTTTGTTCTGCCAGATCACCTCTCCCCCAATCCAAATCCCTCTCACATGCCTTTCTTTCACCTGTTTCATCTCCCCGTGAATCAAGGATCACCCTTTGTCTACACAGAGAAAACTATGCTGAAGGAACACTTGCAATAGGTTTTGAAGGGTAGACATTAGACTTCTGAAATTTCTGTTGCAAAGTCTGCTTCTCACACCTCCCACCCAGCTGTATAAACAGACTCAGACGTTCAAACCCACACAGACAATAGACACCCCACAGAAGCACATTTGACCTCCTCTTCTGTACCGAAGTGCAGACGAATACAGAACCTCATCTTCCTTGTGCTCATTCCCAGCTGTCATCTTACCTGACCATTCACTGATATTGCTGGAGAGTGTGCCCAGAAGGAAAGGAGAAGTAGAACATTGATTCACCACTTATGAGGAACTTCCATGTGCAAAGACGCATTTTTGTTGTGTCAGAGCGGAGACAATTAAGTAAAATAGAGAAGGTGACAAGGACACTGATGACCAATACAAGGCAGAGTGGGACAGGTTCCCTTAGAGAAGTACAAGCAAGGTGCTATGGATGCACAGAGGAAATGGTCCCTCTGGTTGGGAGAATTAAGCTTCAAGAGGAGAAAGACTTCATGAAGGAGATGGTATATGAGTTGAGTGTTGAAGAATGGGTTAAATTGTAATGGATAGAGATGATGTGATAAGCATCCCAGCCAGCAGAGGGAGAAGCATATGTGAAAGCAAAGCATCAGGGAAGTGTAGAAAATTTGTGAAAGTCTGTATTAACTGGAGTGAAAGAGATGTATAGGGGAGTAGTAGAGAGAAAACTAGGAAAATGAGATAGGGCCGTATTTGGGTGGCCACGAGTTCTAAGTGAGGGAAGGGTTTTTAATTAGATTTGCATCAGAAACCACTAAAACAGCAGGGAAGTGCCATCAGAAGCAGCTCAACTTTGGGGAAGAATAATTGGAAACAGTGTAGAGGAAAGGCTGGAGCCCACCAGGAGAGACTGAGGACAGGAAAAGCAGCAGGGGAGGAAGAGATCCTGAACTAGTGAGGAAGCAGTCGACTTGGAACAGGAGGATCGCCTTAAAGATATTTAAAAGTAGAATCAATAGCATTTGATAACTGATCGGATATTGGAGTGTGGGATGAAAAGTAGTTGTTGAAAAGGCTTTGAGATATCAAAACGCTAAAAGAAATGGGAAAATCAGGATAAGGAACAGTTCTGAGAAACAAAACTAAGAGACAAATTTAACTGTGGCCGTGAGGAGTTTGAAATGCAAGCAGGACACCCAAGTGAAACCTTTCAGTGGAGCACCGAAGATGGAAGGGGAGGTCATTTTCCTCCCTTTATCAAATACATCTGAAGCATCTACACATAAAGCAGGCAGACTGGAAATGCTGCGGTGAACAAGCTGGGCGTGATCCCACCTTCGTGGCGCTTGCAGTCTGGTGGAGGAGACAGGTATTCAACAGGTTCTCACCCATGATTCCTGGTCTTAGTTATCAAGGAAAGCTCTCCTGATGGATAAAGAGATGTTTAATTAAGGACCTGATGGGCGAGTAAGTATCAGCCAGGCAAAGACAGAGGGGAGCAGCATTTCTGGCATCTGTAAAGACCCTGGTAGAAAATAAAGCTTGCTATGCTTAAGGGACCACAAGCAGACCCGTGGGCCAAGCAGCGCAAGGAAACCAGTAAGGTCCTCAGGTGATGTCTGTCTCAAAGGCCGTCCGTAGAAGAGCTGGCAATAAGGCAATGCATGGAGGGAAGCTGCAGAGGGCATCTTCTGGGCTTTACAACATTTGTAGTAGCTATGGTGGCCCATTTTCTATTTTTTCTCTGCCCTACTCCCCGAAGTCCATATGTCCTAGCCTAGACATTAGGACAACCCAATGACAACTCATTTTAGAATAAAACGAAGTAACCAAGCCACATATACAAGAAAACACCCAGAGTATGCGTAGAACATAGCATACGTTCCGTAAATATTGTTTTAGATTCACCTGTGAGGGACAGACCTATATCCATGGAACACCTGCTTGAATGACCCTGTTTCATTTTTGTTATTTATACCCACACGCTGAAACAGCTTAAAGAGGGATCTTATTTGTACTACTTAGGTTAATCCTGATACTGGTTTCTCTCTCACCCCTTGGCATAGCCTTGACACAGATTTGAAGTATCCCATGATTTCAGCTGGAAGTTTTGGATTGTCGTGTGACTACAAAGAAACTTTAACCAGGCTGATGTCTCCAGCTAGGAAGTTGACATACTTCTTGGTTGACTTTTGGAAGGTCAATTATTTTCCATTCAAAACTTTTTCCTGGAACACTGCCTATGTTTTCAAGAATGGTACCGAGTCTGAGGACTGTTTCTGGTAAGCAGGACCATTAATGTCTTTCTGGCACTTAGCAGGGAGAGAAGCCATAAACTCTCAGCAGGCCACTAGTTATTATCAGACATGCCTTCCATGAATAGTAGCATTGGGAATGGAAACCAGCCCACTTTCTTACACACAAGTGGTACATAGCTTACATTAATTGATTTCACCCTTAAGCTGTAGATATATTTAGATAAGGCTGTTTGTTACTCCTGTTTGAACTAGGTATATTAAGCATAGCTCTCTGAAGTAGATACCCATTAACTTTAGGTCAAATTGAAATTTCACTTGGAAGTGTACAACACTTCACTGATTCCATGATCTAAATCAGTAGCAACAGGTAAAAATGTCTGGTTTTTTTTTTTTAACAGCAACTTTCTTTGAGTCCTTACTTTTTGCCAAACGTTGCGCTAAGCACTTTCTTTTTCTTTTTTTTTTGGTTTGAAGCCATTTTTTTTTTATTGGAGTAAAATTGCTTTACAGTGTTGTGTTAGTTTCTGCTGTACAACAAAGTGAATCAGCTACATGCATATCTATATCCCCTCCCTTTTGGACCTCCCTCCCACCTAGGTCATCACAGAGCACAGAGCTGAGCTCCCTGTGCTATACAGCAGGTTCCCACTGGCTATCTGTTTTACATATGGTAGAGTATTTATGTCAAACCTAATCTCCCAATTCGTCCCACCCACCTCTTTCCCCACTGCGTCAACATGTCCGTTCTCTACATCTACGTCTCTCTTTTTAAAAGAATTTTTATTGGAGTAAAGTATAGCTGATTTACAATGTTGTGTTGGTTTTGCTGTACAGCAAATGAAAAATGTCTTTTCAAGAACATGTTTTAAAAGTTACCTAATACTTATTTCCTAAAAGGAGTGCATGGAGTTATTCAAGGTGGCCACAATTTTCTTCCTGACCTCTACCCAAATTGTTATTAACTACTAGAATGTAGTGGTGTAAGAAGGAGAGTCTGATGTTGAGGCTGACAGTCTTAGGATATGAGGTCTACAGATTCAATTGAATAATGAACGTTTATTCTATAGGATGTGCAGCTCATGTTTCATATTAATAAAAAAGAATCATATGGAGTGTGTTAATATGTCTTGAGAACTCTGAATAAATGTTTTTTAAACATATTTTCAAAAAGTTGCATTTTCTCTTAGAGTTTTTTAGTTAACAGTGATCTGATTTATTTTGTTGTCTCAGTATGATTGACATAAAGTGTCTATGTAATCGTAAATACGTTGACTAAATTTTTTTCTAATTCTTCCCAAATGGCATAAGTGACCTAGCAATAAATATTTATATGTTGTAGATTTATTATTTATTTATTTCTTGGCTGCGTCGGATCTTAGTTGCGGCACGCAGGCTCTAGTTGAGGCGTGCAAGCTCAGTAGTTGTGACACGCGGGCTTAGTTGCCCCAGCATTTGGGATCTTCGTTCCCTGACCAGAGATCACACCCACGTGCCCTGCATTGTAAGGTGGATTCTTTACTACTCGACCACCAGGGAAGTCCCAATAAATATATTTTCACGAAGATAAACCCTCTAAAGAAAAGAGAACAAGTACTATGATCTCCATTTTACAGATAAGGAGAAGGGAAATGAGAAGTAAATGCTGTCATATTACCGTGCAACATATGATAGCAGAGAATGTGCATTCTGCCTGTCCTACACAAGTTAGAAATCATTTCTCTCACAGCTTTTCAGAGGAATAAGGGTGGTGGGGAGGGCAGGATATTGGGTACCATTGCTAAAATAAAATCACAAGGCTCACACAACTCCAGCAAAGGTGGCAGAAAGAATCTCTTGAAGGAGTCTGCAGTAGCTCTCCACCAAAGCATCCAGAGGACCAAAATAGGGTACCCCTGGGAACACACAAGAATCAGCCCTAAGGCAGCACCCTAGAAAGTTTGGGGTGAACTTAGAGCACACAAAAGTCCTTTTCACACAGTAGGAGAAATTATTCCTATCAACTCTGAATTTTTGTACTATAGATTCACAAGTTTCCACTTATCTGTGATAATGGGACAAGCAGAATAGTCTTCCTTCAGCAAATAACAAGAAGCCATTATAAGGGGTTTGCCAAATGTCTACTATCTGTATATATACACGAAGATTCCCTAAAACTTTCCCTAAATTAGATGTCCGTAGTCCTAACCATTGGTATCACGCTGTGTATTGTCTATTGTGTTAGTGGTAGAAATGAATTTTAGGTGAACAAGTCCCTGGACAGATCTGTAAACAGTGAGCAAACAACATGCAAAGCCATGAAGAAACTAAGCTGATTTCTTAGAGTTTCTCTTTTTTTCTGTTCTAGGTACCTCAATGCTCTGGAGGCTGGAGTTTCCTATTTTTCTCAGAAACTTATCTTCAAGGAGACGCTGAGAAGGGATGACGAGTTTCAGCGTATCTTAATGGACCGGAACAGGAAAAGCAATGGTAAGAAGACATGAAGATAATTTTTGGCCAGCTACGTCCACACAACCACCACCTCCCTATGAGTCATTTTGACAAATCTACCACCACAGAGCTATCATCGTTACTGTATATTTTGTATATATTTGCAGAGATCTGTAGCTGCGTGCACCTCCGTTATACTGTTCCTTTTGCTGATTAAGACCTTATCCTCTGAGCAAAATTAGCAAAGTAATGTTGAGCAAATATATTAACATTATGAAAGTAATGATGATGCTAAAATCCAGCTTTTATAAGCCAAAAATGATATCACGATCCACTATTAGTAAACTGCTTTTTAAGTTCACCACAATCTAATATATTGTTGGATTTGTGACGAATTCTCAAATATTCTGAACCCTCGTCCCCTGGTGACCAAGAGGATGTATTTATTGATATGTAGCCTTAAGCAAAATTACCAGGTAGGCAAGGATTGTCTCACTTTGCTTTACTCTGTCGGTATTTTACCTGCCTAATGATCTCTCAGTTATAGGCCAAGTGTGAAAGGCCAATGGGATACTAAGTTATTTGGTGATTTATTTCACTTTCCACAGAATTCTTTTTGCAAATAAGAATATATCAGGAGCAAAGGAATCAACTGTGGAATTTTCTACGAGGAAATGTTCTTGCTTGTCAGGATTTCCTGGTATCGCTTGAAATATCTTTTGCTGTTATAATTAAGCATTTGCCATATTAAGAGCCTACCATATGCAAAACGTTAACCAAGATATGGGGAACAAGAAATATAAGATGATTCATGTCCCTAAAGTGTCTACAGTTCAACTGGACAACACAGTGTGTGAACAGATCTAATGAAGTGTCTCCCAGCTTATTCATCTTACTCATCAATCCATGCATTTGGGAAATCTGGCTGCAGTGGATAGGAGAGCTTAGAGAATCAGACTGGAACTCGATCACTGAAATCACTTTCTGAGCTAAGAAGCTGCAACCAAAACCCAAGGAAAGGTGCTTAGGAAGACTTCATAAATTCTCACATTAATTTATATCTTTTCCAGCTACTTTACAAGTGGCAGTGCCCTTCACTTACCACTGAAAATAGCTTCTATAACTACTCCAGCCTCGTGTAATGGAATAAGCACGAAGCCAGACTCCAATACTTGACTATCAGAATTATTCATCCACCGGTTTTTTTATCTCATTGACATTTTAGCTACAGTCTCCTTAAATCAGTAAAATTAAGGGCAAGGACTAGATGATTCTTTTTAAGATCCCGTGCAGTTCTCCTCTGCTTCTATGACTGTAAATGAAAAATAAAAGGAGTGGGGGAGTAAATTGGAGGAACTGGTGTTAATCTTAAAACACGAATGTAGCATGGACTTTACTGGGTTCAAATTCAGGCCCCTGGTTCCCTTCCTGCTTGGGAGTAGACTATTGTATATTTTTCTCCCTGTCTTGCTCTCTCTCCTGCAGTGATTGTTATGTGTGGTACACCAAACACCATCAACATCCTCAAGGGTGACCGAGCAGTGGCTGAAGACACTGTCATTATTCTAGTGGATTTATTCAAGTAGGTATAATATTTGGAAGAACTCTCCTCCTTTCAGAAAGGAAATACTCTAAGGATTTCTGGAAGATATTCTCTTTTCTCACGTTTTGCATAGCCTAAAATGGGATTCTGTATGAAGATAATACTTTAACCAGTGTTTCATTTCTTCTTTATCACACCCTCATTCTTATTTAATTAATTATAGCTTTAGCAGAGACGTATACCTTTGACATCACTATCATGTCAAATACAAAAGTTTTATGAAATCCCCATTAAACCCGCATGCTCATTCAACAAAGATCCTGGTCTTCAGCCTGATTTTAAGGTGTTTTTTTTCCAGGCAGTAATAAATCAACTAATATCCCAATCATATTTCTGAGAACGTGGGCCCTATCTATGCCTTCAATTGCTAATGGCCTTTGATCCTAGATTATTTTTCCTTCAGCCACCTTCGGTAAGAGAAAAGTTCCCGTTAAGTGAATTTGATTTACACAGTTATTCTTTGCCCTCTGTGGTATAGTCATTGGGTGGTGATCTTTTCCTCTGCACTTATCTGGAACTAAGGGGAGAAAATTCTGGAGAACAGAAACTACCTTTTATCACATTCCCTCTTTTCACTACTCATTTTCTAACATGGTTGGAGACCCCACAAACAAACTGTGCAAAGGTAATATCTGAGTCAGATGAGGCTTAAAAAAGGTGTTGCTGGTACACCTGTGTCCCTTGCCCCATCAGCTAGCTCATATGACTTCACTTATCTGATTGGATCATTAATCATTCCCTGTCCGTATTCAGACCAGAAGCTATTCCTGCACTCTATCATATTTGCCTAGTCATTTCACCCACACTAAATGCACTTGTCCCAGTATTGAGAAAAATGAAGCATAGGAACTGCAGGCCTATCTTGTTCACAAAGATAAGCTAGTCAACCGAGCCTTTTAGCTGCAGAATACGAAAAAGAGGGGAAAATGATCAACATTGTATTCCTACAGCCACATTGATGGCTGCTTTCAGTAGCTGCTTTGCCCTCTGGAAGGAGGCCTCAATGTAACCAGGCTGGTGTAATTTTATTTTCAGCAAATCCTCAATCAACTGCCGAAGTGTTGGCATTCTTTTGTCACTATTCCCTAAGGACCTCTGGGTCTGTTTCGGAATGCTCATGAGATAGATTCATTTGAAAGTAGACATAACTTGGGTTCAAATTCTAACTCTGACACTTCTGGTTCATTTGCCTCTTGGGTATTACTTAGTATATCTTGAGATTCTCATTTGTAAAGTGAGAATAAAAATGCCTACTTTATAAGGGTGCTTTTAGGATTAGATGTGACAATATGCGCAAACTATTCAACACAGTCCTCTGTACATAGATGTGTTCACCTACTGTTTGCCTATTAAATGATGGTCATCCTAGTTACAGCGGTTCAAGCTTGTCAGGTTATTTGCATATTAAAACATTAAAATGATTAGGAAGCTTGGGACCCATATGATGGGCAGTGCCATCCCAGACGGTATTGAGGGTCCACAATGTACCAAATACTGTCTAGGAGTCGAGGATACAAGGACCGATAATCTAATGTTAAGAAGCTTACAGTGTTAGAGAAAATGCTTAGTCTTTTCAGCTTATGTTTCACCATCTGGAAAGTAAATTTAATTCACAAAATTTCTCTCTATCCTATCCCTAAATCTCTAAAGTGTTATGAGCACTTAAGGAAAAGAAAGTTTCCAGGTATAAACCAAAAGTCATTAAGCCTTGAAAACAAGCTTATGTGCCCAGAGCCCCTAAAAAAGCTTCCTCAAATAAGTATCTGTGTTCTGATCTTCCTTTCCATTTGTGTATGTTAACCACAGCTGCTTAATTTCTGCTACTCAAGGTAGCAGGTGTAGAAGAAACTTATCTGGGAAAAGTAGAACGTTTTGCAGAAAAAAGATGTTTTAAACTATTTCAAGCCTGCTGTATGAATTTTAGAATCTCCATTTCTATTTTTGGAGGAATCTAATTTTCATGAGAAACTTGTACTTTTTATTCCAGTGACCACTACTTCATGGACAATGTTACAGCCCCCGACTATATGAAAAATGTTCTTGTTCTGACACTGCCTCCTGAAAATTCTGTCTCAAATAGCTCTTTCTCCAAGAATGTATCACTGGTAAGCTTCATATACATATATATATATATATATATATATATTTTTTTTTTTTTTTTTTTTTTTTTTTGGCAAGGGTAAAGTATCATTCTTCCATTTGGGACCCAAATTCTAAAATGAGCAATTCGTTTTTTTCACTTGTTCCAATTCACTCAACAAATGTTAACTGAGGCCAATAGCAGGATTCCTGCTACTAAAACTGTTACTATAGGTCACTGTGCTAGGCTCTAGATCAACACCACAGTGCACACTGCTGTAACATCAGAACAGAAATGACAGTGTGGGAAGATCAGAAGAAGCCCTGCTAACGTAGGGGAGGTAGAAATTAAACAATGAAAGATAAATGAAGTCCCCTACATCTTAAAGCAACTTTCTGCTGGCCCTGATATCACAGTTCTACCTCTAGAGATACACATTCCTAGGTTAAGACATTGTCCTTTTTTTAAAAAATTAGGTTGGCCATTGTTCAGGTTTGTCCAGGCGAGGCCTGGTTTATTCCTCTTATCCCAGCATCCCGTCTGGTTTAGCATTTGTCCCAGAAAAAGAGCCTCCAATTGGACATTAAATCATTAATGTCTCAGAACTTCCCTGGTGGTCCAGTGGTAAAGAATCCGCCTTCCAATGCTGGGGACGTGGGTTTGATCCCAGGTCAGGGAACTGAGATCCCACGTGCCGCGGGGCAACTAAGCCCACGCGCCACAACTACTGAGCTCACATGCCTCAACTAGAGAGTCCGTGTGCTCACGTGCCACAAAAACTGCAGACAGAGCCCATGTGCTCTGGAGCCCACACGCCACAACTAGAGAGAGAAAGCCCGAACGCCACAACTAGAGAGAAGCCCACACGCCGCAAAGAAGACCAGACACAGTGGAAGAAAATAAAGAAATTTTAAAAATATATTTTAAAAAATCATTAATGTCTCAATTAAATGCAAGACCCCTGCCTCTAATACCACTTTGGGTTTTATCAGTCACTGCACCTTAACGCGACTAAATTCATCGGATGTTTTCTGCCCTCAGACACAGTTGAGAGCAGGTTTGGAGAGGGAAGTGGAGGGGCAGTCTGTCCTGAGGACCCTGAACAACTTTGGGATGACAAGGCCCAACGAGCAGTGAGGAAAGTTGGGGACCTTTGAGAGAATCACAGTTTTGCCTAGACTAGCAGTTCTAAGCCCTGTGTTTTGCAACCCTGCCAAAATTAGGGGCTGCAACCCCTTTGGGGGCTGGGTCTTAACTGATTCTTTTCATGTCATGAAAGGATGATTTCAACAAAAGACACTGAAACCAATGAGAAGTGTTTTAGTTTCTCCTTTTTATATTTTCTAGCAAATATACTTCTGGGTCTAGTAGTATTCACATATCATTTGCACAGCTTCTAGGCTCTGGCAAAAGTCTGATTCTTCACAGGTGGGAGTTCCAAAGTGTCTGAGCCGACAGAACTCGCGTGGTCTCGGGGGGGCACAGAACTTTTGATCCATAGCCCATCTCTGTGAAGACAACCACACAACTGTTGCAAAGGCAGAGAAGTTCTGACCCCCTTCTTATGTTCCCCAGGGCAGACCTTTGTGGCTTGAACTAACACCCAATCAGGACTATCTCCAAAGCAAATTCAATGGTATCACCCAATCAAAACTCTTCCCACCCCATCAGGATACTCAAAGGCAGTGAGGTTGTTTTTGTTGCTGTTCTCTTTTCCTCTTAAATGAAAGCGTTATTTCTATATAAAACCTTACAGGAATCGAAAATGCTGTATGTTGTCCTTCCTGGTCGAAGTAAAATATTTTCTCATCATGGGAAGGAGGAAGCACAGCTGCTTTTAGATACTTCCCTAAAGGCAGGGTATGCAGTTTATTGATCCCAAGAGAAGACAGAATTGTCACGTGGGGATGATAAAGAGACCCGGTCCAAGAAAAGTTTTTCCAAAACTTCCTTTAATACCACCCCCACAATTCCCCTAATATTCCTTTACCTTTCCAGTTACCCTGCTGACCCCAAGAATGTGTTTCTCCAGGTTCAAGACCAGAATCTTTTTTTTTTTCTTGGAACTCATTTTAAGATTTTCCTTTCTCATTCAGACAAATGATTTTGCTGCTGCCTACCTTGATGGAGTCTTGCTCTTTGGACACATGTTGAAGATATTTCTTGAAAATGGAGAAGAAGTTACCACCCCTAAATTTGCTCATGCTTTCAGGAACATCACTTTTGAAGGTACCGGTTTCCTAGGAGCAAACAACACTTACCTAACAGTTTCTAGAGGAATCTGATGAAATATGGGCCCTATGGGCAGACTTTGGGAAGCAAAGAGAGGGTGTGGCAATAAATGGATCAACAGCTAAATACCTTTTAACTTAATTGGAGGCAAACATAATTGCATAAACCTTGGGGATGCTATAATCTATAACTAGACCCCAGTTTATGCTTCAGAACTTGAGAATCTTTGGATATCAAAGAAAGAGCAGGTAGCTCAGGCCCTGTACTTATGAACAAGCTCATCACAGGGCATTTTGGGCAGTGATGTCCTGACTCTGCTTAGAGACCAGCAAGAAGAGAAGTAGCTGCAGTTTGATTTTCGTCCTTCCATATCTCCCTTTCTGTCCTTTCACCATTGAGTATGATGTTTGCTGTGGGTTTTTCATATATGGCTTTTATTATGTTGAGGTAGTTTCCTTCTGTTCCTAGTGTGTTGAGTGTCTTATCATGAAAGTATTGAATTTTGTAAAATGCTTTTTCTGCATCAATTCATATGATCATGTGGTTTTTTTCTTCATTCTCTTGTAGTGTATTATATTGATTAATTTTTATATGTTGACCCATCCTTGCATTTCAGGAATTAATCTTATTTTGTCATGTTGTATTCTCCTTTGAATATGCTGTTGAATTCTGTTTACAAATATTTTGCTGAGGATTTTTAGATCAATGTTCATAAGGGATATTGGTGTGTAGTTTTCTTTTCTTTTGGTGTCATTGTCTGGCTTTGGTATCAGAGTAATTCTGGCCTCGTAGAATAAGTTAGGCAGTGTTTCTCTCTCTTCAGGTTTTTTGGAAAAGTTTGAGAAGGATTGGTGTTAATTATTTTTTTAATGTTTGGTAGAATTCACTGGTAAAGTCATTAGGTTCAGGGCCCTTTCTTAGGGGGTAGAGGGTCTGGAGATTTTTGACTACTGATTCAGTGTCCTTACTAGTTATCGGTCTATTCAGATTTTCTGTTTCTTCATGGTTTTGCTTTGGTAGGTTTTGTGTTTCTAGAAATTTGTTCATTTCAACTAGGTTATCAAATTTTTTGGCATACAGTTGCTCATGGTACTGCCTTATATTCCTTTTTATTTCCTTAGAATTGGTTGTAATGTCTCCACTTTCATTTATGATTTTAGTAATTCAAGTCTTCTCCTTTTTTCCTTATTCTATCTGGCTAAAGGTTTGTCAATTTTGTTGAACTTTTTGAAGAACCAACTTTGGTTTCAATTGATTTCCGCAATTGATTTTCTCTTCTGTATTTCATTTATCTCTGCTCTAATCTTTACAACTTCCTTCCTCTGCTAGCTTTGGGTTTAATTTGTTCTTCTTTAACTAGTTCCTTAAGTTGTAAAGTTAGGGTGTTGATTTGAGACCTTTGTTGTTTTTTAATGTAAGCATTTATAGTTATAAATTTCCCCTTAGCACTGCTTTCACTGTGTGTGCCCCATAAGTTTTGGTGTGTTGTATTTTTATATTCATCTATCTCTAGGTCTTAAAATTTTTCCCTTGTAATTTCTTCTTTGATCCGTTGATTGTTTAAGTGTGTGCTGTTTAATTTCCACAAATTGGCGAATTTTTCAGTTTTCCTTCTGTTATTGATTTCTAACTTCAGCTCATTGTGGTCAGAGAAGATACTTTTTATGATATCTATCTTTTAAATTTTACTGAGACTTAATTTGTTGCTTAACATATGGTCTATTCTGGAAAATGTCCTACAGGCACTTGAGAAAAATGTGCATTCTGTTGTTGGGTAGAATGTTCTGTATTTTCTCTTATATCTAGTTGGTTTATCATTTTGTTCAAGTCCTCCGTTTCCTTACTTATCTTCTGTCTTGTTATTCTATCCATTAGTGAAAGTGGAGAGTCCACTCTCCACTGTCCATCTCTCTCTCTCTCCTTTGTTTTTTTTTTTTGACTGTGCTGGGTCTTTGTTGCTGCGCACGGGCGTTCTCTAGTTGTGGCGAGCAGGGGCTACTCTTCGTTGCAGTGTGTGGGCTTCTCATTGTGGTGGCTTCTCTTGTTGTGGAGCACAGACTCTAGGCACGTGGGCTCAGTAGTGTGGCTTGCGGGCTCTAGAGTGCAGTTTAGGTAGTTGTGGGGCACGGACTTTGTTGCTCCGCAGTATGTGGTATCTTCCTGGACCAGGGCTCAAACCCATGTCCCCTGCAGTGGCAGGCGGATTCTTAACCACTGCGCCACCAGGGAAGCCCTGTTCATCTCTTAAGTCATGTAGAAAACAAAAAGTGGAGTAACACATTGTTCTTACAATAATACTAGATTTTATAATTGCTTGTGTATTTACCTTTACTGAGATCTTTATTTCCTGACATGGCTTCAAGTTACTGTCTATTGTTCTTTCATTTTAACCTGCCAGACTCCCTTGAACATTTCTTGCAGGGCAGGTCTAGTGGTAGGTAACAAACCCTCTCAACTTTTATCTTAGAATGTCTTACTTTCCTTTCACTTTGAAGGACAGCTTTGTTGAATAAAGCGTTCTTGATTGACAGTTTTTTCTTTTAGCATTTTGAATATATCAGCCCACTGCCTTCTGGCCTTCAAAGTTTATAATGAGAAATCTGCTTATAAATCTTATTGAACATCTCTTATATGTGATGAATCACTTCTCTCTTGCTGCTTTCAAAATTCTATGTCTTTGGCTTTTGACAATTTGATTATAATGTGCCTTGGCATGGATTTCTTTGAATTCATCCTACTTGGCATTTATTGAGCTTCTCGGATGTTTATATTCATGTGTTTCATCAAATTTGGGAAGTTTTCAGCCATTATTTTTTTAAATAGTCTCTTTACTCGTTTTTCTGTCTTCTCCTTCTGGGACTTCCACAATGCATGTATTGGTCTGCTTGCTGGTGTCCCACAGGTCCCTTACACTCTGTTCACTTCTTTTCAATCCTTTTTATTTCTGCTCCTCAGATTTGATAATTTCCATTGTCCTATATTCAAGTTCACTGATTCTTTCTTCTGTGGGCCTAAATATGCCTTTGATCCCTCTAGTGAATTTTTTATTTCAGTTACTGTACTTTTCATTTCCAGAATTTCTTTCTGGTTTCTTTTTTAGGTTTTCTACCTTTTTATTACTATTTACATTTTGTTCATACATCATTTTCTTGACTTTATCCATGCCTTTCTTTAGTTCTTTGAGCATCTTTAAGACAGTTGTTTTAAGGCCTTTGTCTAGTAGATCCACCATCAGGTCTTTTTCAGGGATAATTTCCACTGGGTTTTTTTTTTTCTCTTATTTTGAATGAACCATACTTTCCTGTTTCTTTGTATGCTTTGTGTTTTTTGTTGAAAGCTGGACATTTGAATCTAATAATCGGTAATCCTGGAAATCACACGGGGAATGGGGAGTTTTCTCATTCCCCAGGGTTTGCTGTTTTTTGGTTTTGCTTTTTGTTTTTATTGTTGTAGACTATCTCTGCTGAGGATCAGCCTGAGGTGTAAACTTAAGGTCTTCTCAGGTCTTTTCTGAGCCTCTGCCTTCCCCTGGGCATGTGTAGTAGCTTTCTAATTTCCCCTATATATGCAGTTGCTTGAATATTCTAGTCTTCAATGTCTGTCTCTCAAAGGGGAAAAAGAGAAAAACGAAGGGGGATTGAGGGGAGCACCAACCCTTTACATCCCTTGACAGTCATAATCAGCAGAGGGGGAAGGGCTTCAACAATGGGGGAGGTGCAGCGGCAGTGGCTGCCACCATTTTGCCTGCACCTCTGTGAACCTGCTAGCTGTACCTATAACCTGGAACAAGTTAGTAATATTTCTGACCTCAGACTTCTCATCAATAAAATGGAGATAGTAACAGCTTCTATGTCATGGTATTTGGGGAAGAATAAAATGATAAATGCATATAAAGCACTTAGCACAGCGCCTGGTCTAGTGAACACAAAATGAGTATCAGCTGTTATGTTGAACCATGTGAAATTGCTGATATTTCATCAATTTTTTTCTTTTACCTAAACAGCCATTTCATAGGCTCATCCTATATGGCTATCATTTCATAGTTGAGAAAACTGAGACTCAAATAACTTAACTTTTTCAAATTAACTTTTTCAGTGTGTGCAGCTCATACATGGTAGTGAAGGGATTTTGACCTTTTTACAATCTAAGTTAGATTATGGAGCGACAAACACTGTGCCACTAGTTTAGTCAATGCTCTCAACAAAAACGTGTCACTAATAATCAGGAGAAGTCTACGGACTGATTACATTTAGTGTCACCATTCTAAATGCAATGAAAAAGAATTTTCCTTCTAACTAAATACCATCTCTTATAAAAATACCCTTCAGAGATCTCAGGGCCAAGAACCAATCCAGATGCCCTCAGCTTGCATCATTAAGGTCAATTTTTCAGTAAAATAGAGCAATTTGAATCTATTTTATACCCTCTGTCAGGATGTAACTGGTCTTTCAGTCAAGAAGTCAACAATGGCCTCTAACTCTTTCTGATTTTGCTCTAGGGCGTGTGGGTCCAGTGACTTTGGATGACTGTGGGGATATTGACAATACTATGCTCCTTCTGTACACCTCTGTGGACACCAACAAAGTATGTCTGACTTCTTATCGGCAACTTGGGGTTAAGTGACTAGGTGAGGAGGGTTCTCCTGGAAGGCAAATATTGGGTTGGCCCAAAGGTTTTCTGTAACTAAGATCTTACAGAAAAGCCGAACAAACTTTTTGGCCAACCCAATACTAGCAAAGGAATTAGAGAAGTTATGTTTAGAATCTAGAGGTTAGTTTATTTCAGATTTATGATTATGCCCCCCTTGGGGCCGTATTCCTTAAATATTTTCTCCCATAGAACTTCTTATTCAGAATATCCACTCTATTTACTGTATAAAAAATACCCACCCAGAAAACACTGGTATAAAGACCAGACTGTTGATGGGATACCAATGAGAAGGTGATGGTTTTTTCCTAAGAATTGTTTATTCATTTCCACAACTAAAAATTTGAATGAAGCATTACCTCTTCTCTCTCCTTCTGAAGTCTCATGAAAATCATTAATTGTGTAATCCCTCTGGCACATACAAACAGCCTTCTAATGTTATGCTTTATGTTCACACACTATATATACATAGTGCATATCTATAGATAGATATTTACACACCTACATATGTGCTTTATATTCACACACACTATATATAATACATATCTATCTATCTGTAAATAGACAGATAGATATATTCACACACCTACACAGTAGGTTCTTTGAAGAAAGGGGTGGATCTCATTTCTCCATGTCTCCTGTGCTTAGCTTCTTATCTGGCACATAGGTGATGGCTGCTAAGTGTTTAATTTAAAAACAAAAATACCTGCCTTTATGTCACCCAGAGTTGTGACCATCATGAACTAGAAGCCACTGTTCTAACCAACCAAATGGTAGGTAGAAACCTTTTCTTCTTTAAGAAGTTAGGTCCTGACATAACCAGGAATCTACTAGAAAAAGTTTTTCATTTTTTCATGTAATTTTCCAATATGAGCATTCTGACATCCCTAACTCATATACTGAGTGTATGTATTGACCCAGCTTTGTAAAAGACAACTATAATGTGAAATGTGGAAAGCTAGAGAAAAGATGCTCAGATTGAGAAAGTTAAACTAGAAGTTCGGGGCGGGGGGTAGCAGCATTTCAGAAAAGTAATGCATCGTTTTTAGTTACATTGTTTTACTTATACTGAACCTTTACTATAATGCTGTATTTGGCATCATACCATGGGAATACCTTAAAATGAAATCTGCTCAATACTTCAGTTTCTAGTAGTAACTACTGAGATAACTACATGCCCCTCTAAGTTATTTGCACCTGGGATGATGGCTTTGCCTCCCTTGGAGAGAGGCAGATACCTGCGGTGAGATTCTATGTCAGCCTTATGATTGCTCTTCAAAATGAAAAATGTGGTTCTGTGCACTTGCTGTCTCCACAGGCAAGTCTAGTTGAACCTTTCAATAATCTAATGCCATCAATTGTGCTGTATGATATGTATCTATGGGGAAACCAGGGATTAATTCTCAAAACATAGGGCTATAGATAAGTTATTCCATAACCAGAGTAGGTCTCAGTAGAGATATAATCTACCAGCCCCTAATATGTAGGATATTTTCTATCCTCAGTATATGCAAGTTTATATTCTGTTTTCAAGTTAAGAGTATAATTTTGAGAATGTAAAATTTTGTCCAGAATGTTTTGCGGGAGCAGTGGTGAATTTAGAAGGATGAACATTTTCCAGATGCCTCTTACAAAACTGACTCAATATATGCAGCAGTAATTTAAGGATATATTAATGTTTCCATTGACAGATTACTTGAAAAAGAAACCTTTTATCTTGGAAACCTAGTGAGTGCCGTGTCTAAGAAAGTACATTAGAGCATAGGGCCAGAAGAGATTCAAAAATTATGTAATTGACAGAACTTAAGAAATGTAGAATTCTCTAGGAGCCCCTTGACGTGTATAAATATGGATAATGGATGTTAGCTATGGTGCATTTTCTCAAGACATCATTTTTAGTAGCAACTTAATATTGTGGAAAACACTGCTGCCTCCCTTGTCATGTGACTTGGAGCTAGCCATTTAATTTTTCTTGCTTCTATTTTAACATTAGTAAAATGAAAGACTTGAACTAGAAAGACCCAAAGAATCTCTGCTGGGCAGGTGTAGCATATGGTCATAAAGAAACAGAAAACTAATCGGCCCACATGGAGCTTAAATCCATGTTCATGGTGAGAACCAAGTGGATCCTGACTAGGTCCTGGCTGGTAACATTTACCTTGTTTCACTGAGAAACATTGCTATGAAATTCAAATGTCATTGGGCAGCACGGTTAATCTGATCAGAAGTCATTCTAAAATGTCTTTTTCTGTTCATCCTTCTTCTTTTCATGCCCCGACACAGTACAAGGTTCTTTTGACCTATGACACCCACATAAACCAGACTAACCCAGTGGATAAGAGCCCCACATTCATCTGGAAGAACCACAAACTTCCTAATGATATTCCAGGCCAGGGTAAGATATCCTTCATGAAGCTTCTTTTCCTGAAATTGTCTTTTTGGTAAGGAGAGTAAATTCTGTGGTTTATGAAATTAGCCTGTGTTTTTTGTTTTGTTTTGCTTATTGTCTGTATTAGATTTGCCAGGTTTGTAAACATGGACTTTACGTCTCTGTCCAATGAATAATATTACAGTTCTGATAAAACACTGAAGATATCCCATTCTAATTTAGCTATAACTGTCTTTAAGATAGGGTGTCTTTAATAGGGTGTCCTACCTACCCCTTGACGTAAATTTTCCTATAGAAAACTAGGTTTGGCAATTGGCAAAATGAACACAGAGACACATAGTCTCACTCCATTTACATTTTACTGAAGGAAACTCATGGAATATATATTTCAGCAAGGAATACTCGATGTCATTAGACTGAGGGTGGTAAGTGAGCGTGGCCTCTGAAGTCTCCCCCGTTTCCTCAGAGGACACATACTTGGGTCATAATGACGGTTACCTTCCTACCTGAGATGAGGTCCCATCATGTCATGAAAGCCCTAATACGGCTAGGGCTTCA
The DNA here is from genome assembly GCF_059928025.1 of Delphinapterus leucas. Taxonomy (NCBI): domain Eukaryota; kingdom Metazoa; phylum Chordata; class Mammalia; order Artiodactyla; family Monodontidae; genus Delphinapterus; species Delphinapterus leucas. Next base: position 11,755,415 of record NC_143139.1, on the reverse strand, counting down.
CCCATGCAACTTGCCATGCAACTGTATAACACTGACTGTCACTGGACAGGGCCAGCTGAGTGTCTCATGGGCAACAAGGTCTCAGGACACTCTGCCCATGGCTGGCTTGGCCAAGGCTTTCCACAATGAATAGTAAGTAATTCCATATTACTAATCAATTTTTAGGAAAAAAGTTTAAATTTGAACAAATATTTATGCCCAAAGATGCAAAAGAAAAAAAAAAGGTGGAAACATTATTAATAAAATGACTTAGAAAACTACAATGTATTCAGAAATGGGGCAGCATGCAATCAATTAAAAATAATTATTTACAAAGAATTGTAAATGACATTGGAAGTTATGAGTAAAGTAATACAGCTTTTTTATTTAATGAAAGTCTAACTTTGCAAAACAGTGTATAGAAATAAGACTGCAGAAAAGTATGCTAAAATGTCAACAGTCGTAGCCTCCGAGTAATAGTATCCTAGATTTTCTTTTTGCTTTTTTATGTATTTCTTAATTTTCTAAATTTTCCATAATGACTCTATTAATTTACCATTTTTTAAAAATATTAAAAATTATAAACTAGAAATACTTCTATCCTAGCCCTGCTCTACAGCCAGAAACTCTGGCTGAAAGGTTGATCTGGCTAAAGAGAACAGTTCTGATTAAATGGGCTTGTTTACATTATAGCTGTAACTGTGTTTCTAGTTCTTGTGTTCCATGAGTCAAATTTGGTTAAAAATGAATCCTGTGTTTTTAGTCAATAGACATGAGGCAGTTGACTGAAGCAAAGAGAGAGGTAGGAAGTAGGGATCCCATTCTGCTAAATGATTTACTGTCATCATGGCTTTTTAAAGTTGATTTGTTTTCTTTAGCAAGCTTTTTTTTTCTTTTTAATTATCTCTAGAACCATCTTCAGGCTTCCTAGATTCAAGCCAAACTTGAATATATCTCTTTTCTCACAGGCTCCTGCAACTCTATGCTTCTTTCTTTTGTAATTTTTTGAGTTAAAATTATTTTTCTTTTTCCTTAATTATAGCCCTCAGTGCTGTACAGAGTTGGGTTTGTATTTTTAATATATTTCTTTAAAAGTTTTTAGATATTTTGGTTATTTAACAGAAAGTCTGTACTGTGTAAAATAATGAACTTCTCAAAACATGATTTTTGAGAGAGTTCTCCTTATTTACCTAAACGAGATCACATTAAATATTTACATTACATACGACAGGGACGTTGCCTCATCCTGGGCAACTTTACTTCATCCTCAGTTAACTAGAAAATTCAGTTAGCCAGAGCTTTTCATTCTTTAACTGTTACATTTAGTTTCAGACTTTACAAATTAAGTAACTCAGTCTTTCAAATAGTACACAAATAAGATAGTCATGCCTGGTCTTTCATCTGTGTACACAACTGCCAACTAAGTAACAGAACGTTTCATCAGGAGATTCTACCATCACTGTCTTTTCATTCATCTGACAAATATTTACTTAATGCCAGACAATGTTCTAAGCACCTGGGACACAGCAGTGTACAACGCAGATCTGGTTCCTGTTCTGCACCCAAGCCTTCCTCAGCTGCCTCCTGGGTTCCAATGACATCCATCTGTCTTCCTGCTCAGCCCCACCTCCTACCCACCTCAAACCCAACCACCACTGCTGCCAGAGGGACAGCGCAAATCCAGTCGCATTACCCAACTGCTGCTAACCCTTCGATTGGCAGCTCCACTTTGCCTTCAGAGTCCAAATGACTTATTATAGCACAGAATGTCCCTGATCTTCCCACGTCTCCAGCCTTCTTTTTCATCTTACCTGAAATCTCTTCCCCACTCTCTCAACTTCCTCCTACTTCCTAAAAGAAAGGGTCTCGCAGCTTCATGCTCCTGGGTCTTTATTGATGCTACTCCCTCTGACTAAAATCTGTCACCATCACCCCCCATAGAACTAGTAAACAACCACTCATCCTCAATGTGTAACTTGGATTTCACCTTTCCTAAGCTTTTTCTTAGCATCTCAGGAGGTTATTGATCTTGCCCTTATTACACCGGACTTCTAGCTTATTACTTATATCTCATTTATTTGTTTACACCATACACCGTGTAAGTGTAGGGTCCGTTCTTTACTCAGACACAGTGCCTTGAAAGGAAGGAAAGAAGGGAGGAAATGAAGGGAGGAAGGAAAGAAGTGAGGAATGAAAGGCAGTATGAGATAACTATGAATATGCTGCTATTCAGCACTAATCTAGACAGTGTTAATTTCATCCACTTACTTCTCTAACTATGAGTATCTTCCTCTGTTAAGTCAGGAGATTTGTTAACTGATCTCAGAGTTCTTTCCAACGATCATGTTCTATGACCTTGGGGTTATAAAACTCAATCTGCATTCACCGTCTATCTAGTTAAATAGGCTGTGATAACCACAGTAGCCACCAGAGGGCAGCAGAAACTTAACCTTAGAACTAACGTGATACGGTGATTTACAAGTATGTTGAATTAAAAATTACTATATTTAAATAGTATGTAGTATATTTAAATATCATAATTATATTTCATGCAATGTGATGTTTATACTAGGGAAGAATTGAGAGGGGCTAAGGACTCAGCAGGTATTCCCTCCAACTTATGCTGTAGTCTGGAGGCTGGGTAATTTTAGTAGACTGACGAGTAGAATTGTCTGCACTGTTGAAATTGTATTCCTCGTACTCACTGTTGTTTTTTGTGTGGGGTTGGGGTTATGAGAGTGGTGGTGATGGGGATGGAAGTGGTGATTGTAGTAATAAATGGAATTCACCAAAGTCAAATATGCCCACAATGCAGCTCCACCTCCAAGGGAATAATTTATTTCTGCGCTAACGAGAATAGAAATCCAGGGCTCACATTTTCACTGTTAAATTTTCCCCTTAGCAGAAAACAAAATAACAAGCAGAGGCAAAGTTATAAGTTAGCAAAGCATAACTCCTTCCAATTCATCCCTTATAGAAAGGTGCTGCAGTATGAACCTTACTAAACCCTCTACCTCAGAAAAAAAAAATGGTTAGCTCATTAGAAGGACATAATGTGATGAAACAAAAATGGTTCAAAAATATGTGTGACATGTAAGCTAAGTCTAATAGCACAAGAGATTTTTTTAATGTGAATTTATTTACATATATTATTTGGGCATTTTTCTTTGCCTCTTCTCAGAGAGTGAGATGAGCAGGGCCAAGTTTTTATTCAATTTTTTATTTATTCAGTAATTTTTTATTGATACGTGACCAGGTACCAGGTCTGGTGCTGCGTGCTAAAGGTATCAGGATGAGCAGACAGAACACCGGCCGTGCCCTCAAGGGTCTATGTTATGGTGCCATGAGAGAGAATACAGTGTGAGGTGTTGAGGTGCTACTTGAATAAGATCTGGCCACTTATCATTCCAGGGACACCTTAATTAATTATATTTTTATTGTATAAAAATTCATGCACGTGATTTTAAAAGCCAAGAGTAGAAATATTCATAATGGAAAGTGAGTGTACCTGGTCCCACCTCTGTGCATCCCTGGTTTTGCAGTCCCGTCTGCTTCGTTTTTTTTCATATTTTTAAATAATATGCATATATTTTTTGCTTTATAAGCTTTAGATGTTATCTATTTATTTCTTGTATTGATAAATGAAGATATAGTTCATTTTCACTAGCCCTACTTTTCTCTAAGCTTTCTCAATATAGTTATATCTTTTTGTCAATACATTTATTGGTGCCTTGTAATTTTAATTAATTTTGCATAAGCTTCGAGTTCTATCAAGTATATATAAAAGTTCTTGCTTCCCAGCTTTGTAAGATGAAGACGTTAGTGTCACTTTCCTTTCTTCTACCTCCTTCCCACCTCCCAAATTCTCCTGTATTTTGCTTTAATTTGTCTGGGTTGATAATATTTTTTTGGTAGCCATATGAAGCCCTCTGTCATTTACCTATCAGTTGAAAATTACTAAACATTTTCATTATTATTATTATTTTTATAAAGCTAGATAGCATGTCAGGATAACATTTCTTTCTGTATAACTCCAGTGTCTCTCCTTTGTGACACACACACACACACACACACAAATGGATTTTTTAAATTCCAAATTCTCAAACTATTTTACTTCGTTTTATTTTTAGATGCGCCTTCCTTGATCATTCTTCCCTAGAGTTTCTGATTGGGTCTCTCTTATTTATGCTATAAAGAAAAAAAAAGCCTGTCTCCTTCACCATATTGCTATTACCTTCCAGCTTCTTACACACTACCTGTTGCTTGGAATCCATTTCATTTCTTCTTGAACCCTCTAACTTCCTATTCTAATAAGGATCTGCTGAGGCATGTTTGAACAATGACTTTCTTGTACAGTTTTTTTTTTTTTTAATTTATTTTTGGTGCATTGGGTCTTCATTGCTGTGCACGGCTTTCTCTAGTTGTGGCGAGCGAGCCGGGGCTACTCTTATCTGCAGTGCGAGGGCTTCTCATTGCAGTGGCTTCTCTTGTTGCAGAGCTCAGGCTCTAGAGCGTAGGCTCAGTAGTTGTGGCGCACGGGCTTAGTTGCTCCACGGCATGTGGGGTCTTCCCCTGCATTGCCAGGCGGATTCTTAACCACTATGCCACCAGGGAGACCCTCTTGTACAGTTTTGTTATTGTCGTTGTCCTTCTTAATCTAGGCTTAGTCCTCTGCACACTCAGAGTCTGCTTCAGTGCTTCGTTGGGTTGGATCCACGTTTTCCTGAACTCCACTGACTCTTCTGCGAGTCTCTCAAATTCCTCCTTCTACACAGCTTCACCTACATGCTAATAAATCACATTCCTTACGTACTTCATGGACTTCCCTCAATGACCCGGTTGAGCTTGGAAAGGACCAGTGGGCAATACTGTCATGTACTGTTCACTCCACACTGTCCTACTTTTCCTCCGATGTGTTCTCTGTATTGAAAAACAGTTGTCTATTTCTTCCTCTATGAATCCTCCTTAGGTATATTGGTATCAAAGACATCAGATAGTCTTCCCACCATAATTATTTGTGTGCCAGAAACTATTTTATGTCCTTGTAACATTTGATGATTCCCGTAAGAAACGAGATGTCTAAACTATAAGGGTAGATGAAATTAAGCCACTTTGGGGCACATTCCAGACGGTTTTCCTCATAGCCCAAGGATGCAGGATCTGTATTACCAATGAAGAGATTAATAAAAGACAGATATCTTTTTTTAATTTAATTTTTATTTTATATTGGAGTATAGTTGATTTACAGTGTTGTGTTAGTTTCAGGTGTACAGCAAAGTGCTTCAGTTATGCATATACCTATATCCATTCTTTTTCAGATTCTTTTCCCATAGAGGTTATTAAGAGAATATTGAGTAGAGTTCCCTGTGCTATACAGTAGGCCCTTGTTGATTATCTATTTTATATACAGTAGCGTGTATATGTTCATCCTAAACTTCTAATTAATTTATCTCTCCCTCCCACTTTTCTCCTTTGGTGACCGTTTTTACATTTGTTTTTAAGTCTGTTTTAAGTTTGTTTTTACTTAAGCTTGTTTTGAAGTCTGTTTTAAGTTTGTTTGTTTTTAAGCTTGTTTGTTTGTTTTGAAGTCTGTGAGTCTGTTTCTGTTTTGTAAATAAGTTCGTTTGTATCATTCTTTTAGATTCCACATATAAGTGATATCGATAGTATGATGTTTGTCTTTCTCTAAAAGACGGATAGCTTAAAAGGTCTCTCCTTTTCCCCATCCTCAAGTTATATTACACAACTAGAATCTTGTGGGGTGTGCGCATTGTCTTTTCAAAGGTCCTTACTGGTGCGTTTTCACCGTCTTCTCTGCCCCAGGCCCTCAAATGCTGATGGTCGCCGTCTTCACTCTCACGGGGGCCGTGGCCCTGCTCCTGCTCGGCGCCCTCCTGGTGCTCAGGTACCTTGCAGCCCCTCTAACCTGCCGTGCTCCCCACTCAGAGAGGGAAGGGGGCGAGAGGGAGAAGGCACGTCTGTGGATGATAGTATACATTCACAAGAAGCTCTCTGGACAGATCTAAGATCATGAAGGCATTCAGCATCAAAGACTCCATTAAGGGCAGAATATTACTCAGTGGATGGATTAGAGCTTTGCCCTCAGAGACGTTTGAACTCAAATCCCAGTTCTGGGCTTTACCAGTTCACGGCTTTACCGTGTGGTGTTAATCATATTATTAGCAACTTAAACATGTTACTGGGCTTCCCTGGTGGCGCAGTGGCTGAGAGTCCGTCTGCCGATGCAGGGGACGCGGGTTCGTGTCCTGGTCCGGGAAGATCCCACGTGCCGTGGAGCGGCTGGGCCCGTGAGCCATGGCCGCTGAGCCTGCGTGTCCGGAGCCTGTGCTCCGCAACGGGAGAGGCCACGGCGGTGAGAGGCCCGCGTACCGCAAAAAAAAAAAAATGTTACTCAGCTTCAGTATCCTCATCTGAACTGTTGTGAGGAGTTGAAATAAGGTCCGTATCGTGACCATATACCAGGCATTCTACAGGTAGAAATAGCTATTTCTGCTGTTTTATTAGTATATTGTGGGCAATTTCAGAGTCTCTATATTACGTACTTTCAGGCCAGAAGAGGCTTTAGAAATCATCCATTCCAAACCTCCTGCTTTAGCCTGAGGAAAGAGAGACCCAGAAAGCCAAATGGCTTGTCTGGAATCACATCACCAGGTAGTGTGTTGGGCCAAAGGTAGAACTCAGTCCTTCTGACCATCAGTTCCATGATGGTTCTCCTCAGCCTGGACATATGAAGAGCCTAGTGCAGTGCCAGAGACATAGTCTGTATACTCAGAGATATTTCTTGAATATATAAGTGAATGAGTGAGTCCCACACTACCTCCTAATCTGTGTGTGTTAAACACACAAAGCTTTCTATCCCATTATAGTGTCAGGATCATTCCCATTTCCTAACTAAACCAGACAACAGTTTTTCTCTGTGTATCACACGCTTTGGTCTGTGTGTCACTGTACCTTCTCATGATGAGAGTCCAGTCTGTTGCATGTCAGTTAAAGGTTTCTGCAGGAAAGTGGGTAGATTGTCCTCTTCAGTCTAAAGGCAGAGCTTGACTCCTGTGACTCTGTATTACCAAGAAATGTAAGAGATGATTTACAGTGTATGGTGACCATTTAGTTGAAGGTAAGAGGAAACCAAAATTTGAGGAGAGTAAAGGCAGCCAATAGTAGGACCACAGATGTGGCTATTGTCCCTCAGACACCAAGTCCAAATGGGCGTCAGCTTAAGATAAGATGAATCACAAAGTAAGAAACAGTAACAGGTGGAAACAGGCATTTTCCGTTTCCTCTAAGCAGGGAAGGCAGAGATAGGGCTTCCTAATGGCGAGAGCAGCACTGTGTCCATGAGGAGATATGGAAGACAGATGTTATTCTTATAGTTTTCCATTCCAACAGCTATGCAAGAAAAGTAGTGAATGATTTATAGCATCCTCTAATTCAATATGAATGGCAGTTGGCTCTGTGGAGTCCCAGGAGTCTTCTGCAGTGCAGAGATGAGAGTCTGGGAGCCTTCAAGGCCCTAATAGTCACGCCACTTGCCACCAGGTCTTAGGACCAAAATCTTTGGCCAATAATATACTATTTTATATGTATCTAATAGAGGAGTAGTCAGAGTTAGATGGAAGCATAGGAAGAGAATAATCATTTCTACTTAGGGGACATTCACAATGTCATCATCAATGACCTTGAGAAGGTGAGTAGGAGTCTGTCAAATGAGCACAAGCAAAGACAAACTCAGGGACAAATAGGCCAATGGAAAAGAATACAGATTCTAGAATCTGACACGAGCAAGTGTGAGAACTTGGCATATGATGGGAACATTATGAGTCAGTTGGGAAATGATGTTGGAACAGTAGGCTCTCAACATGAAACAAATGAAATGAAAGCCCTACCTGAAACAATACACAAAGATAAAGTTCATTCCATATGGACTGTAAATGGATTACAGACCTAAATGTGAGAAAGCAAACTCAGAAGAAATTAATAGAAAATGACTTTATGTCTCAAGTAGGAAAATACTTCTCAGTCAAGATAAAAAAGAAAAGTCAAAGAGAAAATAATATAACCATGACCTTAATAAAATCAAAACTTTTTATACAGCAGAGCTCAATAAAGCAATAAACCACAAGAAGGCATTTGCAACGCATCAAAGGACCAAAGATTTGTTTTGCAGAATTTATAAGGAACTCACGTAAATAAATAAGGCAAAGGCAATGCAATAGAAAAAATGGGCAAAATTATGAATAGGCAACTCTATAAAATAGCTAGAAAATATTTGAAAAGATATTTAATCTCTCTAATAATCAAGAAAATGAAATAAAAAGCAACAAACACCATTTCACATACATCCTAAGGGTTAAAAAAAGTTAAGCAATACCAAATGTTGTTAAGAATACGGAGGAAATGGGAATTTTCACAGTGAGAGGGCAAATTGGTGCAACCGCTTTGGGAAACAATTTGGCAATGTCTGTAAAGTTGTGAGCGTGCATTCCTATAACCCAAGAATGCTGCTTTGTCTATACTCTCTGGGGGAAACAATCACAAATTCTTGACATTTTGAATGTTGGGTTACATGTTGTTACATTTTTCTCTGTGCTTTTCTATTTTCTTAATGGATTTTTTAAAAGGCACATATGCCGAAGAGGAACTGGCTTATTTGGGAATCTGATGTATCCTCTGTTTTCGCCTCACTCTTTCTGTGACATCAGTTGAAATTTTTTTTTTTTTTTTTGCTGTACACGGGTCTCTCACTGTTGTGGCCTCTCCCGTTGCGGAACACAGGCTCCGGACGCGCAGGCTCAGCGGCCATGGCTCACGGGCCCAGCCGCTCCGCGGCATGTGGGATCTTCCCGGACTGGGACACGAACCCGTGTCCCCTGCATCGGCAGGCGGACTCTCAACCACTGCACCACCAGGGAAGCCCAGTTCAAATTTTTTATTATAATAAAGGGTTGCCTTAGTGAAGGATCTGAGAAAGTGAAATGAAAAGGAAAAAAAAAGAAAGAGTACAGAAGACCATCAGAAATCCTTACAGGTCCACAAAAGGTCAGCACTCACCAGTTTGGAGAACATGGAGTCACACCATTGGGCCAGCTGTACTCACCGCGTATCCACCTGAGGGCATCATAGCTCTAGATTTCTCCTAGTGTTCAGAAACCGAATGGCATGAATACTAATAAAAACCTATTGGCTGGTTCTATTCCTTTCACAGAAAATATAAGAGAGACCATGCACTTCGTCAGAAAAAGTGGTTCCACATTCCTCCTGAAAATATCTTTCCCCTGGAGTCCAATGAGACCAACCATGTCAGCCTAAAGGTAAGATGCCCCTTACCTGGTGAATGCAAGGGCTGGTGCAACTCGCCAGGGATTTGACAAGACTTTGGTACATGGTATGAAATGTTCCAGGCCAGGATCATTTGTTTCAGAATCCAAGACTTAGATGTTTTCTAACTCTCAGCTTCCTGTCTTTCCCTTGGCTCTTCATTGCACTAGATGTCAGCTACTTGAACCAATGAACACTTCGGTGGAGGCTGAGATATGGTGTGTTACTCATTCTTTCATCTGACCCAGAAGAGAAATGCACAGAGTGAGAATTTTTTATGGAAGGGATATGGAAATGGGTAGAGCATTTGAGCTCCTCTAAACCTCGGGGAGCTACTCTGCTTATACTGAGGACGTGTGACTTACTTGCTCGTTGCTGACAAGAGAGGTCTCTGCTGATATTTGCCCATGTTCTCCCTCAGCCAGGAAATCTCAGCAGCAGCCCCGTGATAACTCCTCCCATCCGCTGAGGTTGATGCGGGACCTAAGTGGTCTTACCTGCTCCCCACAGGGACCTCACGAGATGAACTTTATCATCATAATTTTGCCGATGAGGAAATTGAAGGGCAAAGGGTTGAGAAGCAGGGCAGGGTCACACACAGCTAGGGAGTCAGATTGCTACAAATGGTAACAGCTAACATTTCCTGAGCACTTGTTATGTGCCAGAGGCATTGACCCGTTTCATCGTTCCCGAGCACTTTGAGGCAACAGGGCTAGAAATTCAGGAGCGTGGCCACAACGTGAAGCCAGTCTGTGTAACCGTGAAGACCACGATCCTAACATTCACCGTACAGCCTTATCAGAGGTTTTATACCGAAGCATACTAAGAGGAGATGGAGTTCCAGAACCTCCACGTGAAGGAGTGAGCAGGGTCCCTCAGAGCAGGGCCAAGCCAACAGGACCGTGTGACCTGGGGTGCCTCCCTGCCTAGAATCAGCAAAAGTAAAATTGTTTCATGGGTCAGGTTTGTGCTTGGAGCCTCTCCGCCAGCTCCTGGCATTCCGCCCCAAGTCCTGCACGCTGCACTCTGGTGCCTCAGGTCCCCTCACGGCTGTGCAAGGACTGGGTCTTCCCATCCTCCAGAAGTGCGCCACGCTCGAAAGTGATGCTCCTGTTACATCCTGAACCACAAAAATAAAGGTGCTGTTGGCAAAGGCCAGGGACTTGCCCGGCAGTCCAGTGGTTAGGACTCCGAGGTTCCACTGCAAGGGGCACGGGTTCGAACCTCGGTCAGGGAACTAAGATCCCGCATGCTGTGCAGTGTGGCCAAAAAGTTAACCAACTAACTCACCAAATAAATATTTCTAAAATTAAAAAAAAAAAGACCAATCTGTCTCAGGCAAGTGTCAGGATGAAATCGATCTTGTGGTCATTCACAGTAAAATGTAAACAATCGTCAGATTATTGGATTTTCAAAGAGAGAATTTATTGACCTGAATGACTTACCGGCAGTACCCTGGGAAGGGGAGAGGAGACCTTTAGAAGGAGTGAGTGGTCCCCTGCCTCTGGTGTGACACGAGGATGGGCTCCCACGTGGTTCACCTCTGCCACGTCCAGCCACGGCTCCACTCCTCACAAGCCTCCCCCACTGCCTCAAAACCCCAATATTGCACTTTGTTCTTTGGGGTTGGGCCTAAAACATTGTGTCTCTGCGCGTTTTCTTAAAATATAAATACTCCTAGGAGTATGCCCCATCTACCCCTTGTCAGGCATGACAGAATTTTTATGAGTTAATTCATCAGTTGGCTAAGGAATAGGTCTTGGGGACAGTAACCAAGAAGGAGGAAGGTTAGAAGTGATTCAGAGCATTGGGGAGTCGCTGTCACTCTGAGGAGCAGCCCAGCTAGGGAGCAGGCGGCTTGGAATTGGCCGTATGGAGAGGTCTTCCGTCGGCAAAGTCAGCAAGAGGGGAAAATGCCACACAACCAGACAGGCGGTGGTTCGAGCTCTGGATAAGGAAGCAAGACTAAGGGGCGAGATGATGAAGAAAGCATCCCGGGCTAGAAGAGAGAGGGTCAGAAAACCAAGGCAGCCAGAGGGAGAGAAGTCAGCAAAGCCCCAGGGGAGAGCAACAGACAGGAAAAAATGGTAAAGATGCAGAGGACTCATTTGAGGATAAAACGCCTTTGATTGCAAGAAAATGTCACAAAGTTTGTCTCAGTTGATTCCCAGGTATCCCTGATTTAGGATTGCCCAGATAAGGAAGGGACTGAGGCTCAGATGGATTAAATGACGTATCGAGGCCTGAGAGGGTGAAAAGAATACTAGACAAGAAGTCATGCTTGGGTTCCATGTGTTCTTAGGCCACGTGTGGTATCATGTAACCCTTTTGTACCTCATGTATAAAATGAGAAACAGGAGAAGGGGAGACAAGTGACATTTATTAATCTGCATTGTGCTGGGCATCATGCTTGGAACTGGATATAACTTATTTCACTCACATTTTCAAAATGTCCCTATGAGGTAAGTTTTAACAAATATGATACACAGGTTTTTATGAGAATCAAGTGGAAAGATGCAATAGTTCTCAATCTTTTTTCTGCCTTTAGACTGGCAGACCAAGAGCCATACTAGCCTGCAGGTGCGTGCGTGTGTGTGTGTGTGTTACGTTTCGTTCCATATTTAACTTTTTAAAACATTAATTACCAAATACAAACATCTTGGAATGGCATAGAAAATCTATATTACAAGCTTCTTTTGACAAATCAGATGATCTGGCAACTCCAGGCTGAGCCCAGAGCTGCTGAGGCTGCCCTCTGAAGCCCCAGCACAGCGTCCTCACTGGCGTTGCCACTTGGGCATTTAGGCATGAGTTCGCAACTCAGATGCACAGCGTGCTCCCCTAAGAGCGTCTGTCTGGAGCTACAGGCAATGGCTCCCAGTAGCTGGGGGAGCTGAGAGAGAAAGAAGCAAAGGAAGTCGCTGGCTGAAATAAGCCACAGGAGGAAGGGAGGGAAACCCAGGGTTAAGCTGGCGGACACTTGGAAGGAAGATGCCCTTGGAGGGAGAACGTGAGAATGATGGGGAACACAAGTCAATTATGACAGCTTTTCTGAGCCCGTCCAGAGTGCTGTGAGCAACTACAACAGATACAGCCCCCCCCGCAGAGCCTCTCAGCCCTCACGGCGGGGGGTGGGGGGAGACTAGATATGGAGCTTCTGGAATAATCGGCCTTTCCTTGTGCCAGATCGATGACGACAAGAGACGTGATACAATCCAGAGACTACGCCAGTGCAAGTACGACAAAAAGGTGACTCTAGTCTCCTCTGCTCTTCTGAACTCTCAATCAGGGGTATGTGCTGGGCCTTCTGACTCATCGTCGCCCCAGCTCTGATGTTGCCAGTGCGATGGCCGGGGTGCCCGGGCTGACCCCAAGGGCTGTTCCTGGAGACTTTCACAGGGGTGGGCAGGGCTCTGCTTCAAGGGTTACAACACTCACAAGTCATGAGTATATTGAAGGAAAAATAGAATTTTTGAGAGGGAGGGAGTGAAGGAAGGAAAAGGAAAAATTAAAGAGATTCAGAGCAGTCCAGCCAACCCTGTATATATTTCCGCTCATTGCAGTGGGAATATGACAATCCCATAGGGGGGTTTTGTATCTTCTTTCCCTCCCTCCCTCCCTCCCTCCTCCCTCCCTTCCTTCCTTCCCTCCTTCCTTTTCATTTAGTCATTTTTAAGACACATTCCCATCTGAGCCTACCATATCTCAGGCACTAGTTACCAAGGATATAAACAGCAATAAAAGTGTTACCACTCTCGAGAGCTTACAGTATTGTGGAAAGATAGACACGTGAGCAAATTATTATAACATGCCTATGAGTGGTCATGCTACATTATCTCCTTAATTCAATGGATCTTTGCAGCGAGTGATTCTAAAGGATCTCAAGCACAACGATGGCAATTTCACCGAGAAGCAGAAGATAGAATTGAACAAGGTACGCGTCCCTTCCTTAAAACCTTTAAGTGAGAAATAGCTTCACCCCGTGTTCCCCAAGCGTTGAGGTCCCTGGTGGAGCAAGGTGTTATTGGGGATGCTGACAGAGAAGCCCTCAGACCAAGAAATGGGTGACCATACTCGCTGAAAATTGTACCAAAATATGTTGAAGAGTGATGTTTGATGGTGTAAAACATGTTGGCATGTCCTAGAAGGTGGTCCTGATGTGATTTGAGAGTACTCAAAGGTTTGTATTCAAGTCCCCTTGCCGACAAAAGAAAGGCTGTGGGGTAAGATGTAATTCCAACTGCAGTAGGAAATGAACTGACACTTCATTGTATCAAGAGCAATACATCTTCCCAGAGATCTGAGACACGGCATGTTTTATTAATATATTAGTTTTTACTCAGGCGCTCCTTTCTGGCTGACTTGCTTTGTAAATAAACATGTTTTATCTTAGTTGCTTCAGATTGACTATTACAACCTAACCAAGTTCTACGGCACGGTGAAGCTTGATTCCATGATCTTTGGGGTGATTGAGTACTGCGAGAGAGGATCCCTCCGGGTAAGGAACCAGGATCGTTTCCAATTCCCTAACTAGCCAACCATATGCAAAAAAGAATATTTAGTAGCGATTTTAAAGGCTCACTCAGTGAGATAATATCAGAGAGTTATCAGGAAAAGTGTATGGGCCCATATGCCTGTCAAACTAGATCACTCAGATTTTGTCAATCATCCATATTATATCTTTATAAGAAAACTAGCTAAAAAATATTCAGGAGTGTAGACTTGAGAAAACAAAGAACAGGTGTGGAATAGTGATTGCCTCTTGATTCATTTTATTTTACTGGCGTACTTGCTTTTGTATTAAAAGGAAACTGGATGGTCATTACGATAGCAAGGAGGCTTGTTCATAAGTCCTAGTTCTGCTGTCTAAATCCTACCATTGTCTCCCTTGGGAAGGATTGAGGATGACCCAGGAGTTGCCAGATGGGGTCAGGAATTCTGGCTGAACAAGTCCAAAGCAGAAAAAGAAAGACAGGACTGAGGCAAGTTCTTGGGAAGAACCAACTATCGAGCTAAGAATATCAAATCATTGGCTAGCTCAGAAGGGCAGGCACACACAGAAGCATTCATACAAAAAACAAAGTCAGGTGTCGAGGAAAAGGGGAGGGGCAGGAAGGAAACCAGGACAGTTGCTCCAAAGGGCATCGAAATATTTGCTGCTCACCTTGAGCACTTTCTAGGCATATGTTCCAAGAGCTTTCAGCCTTTTAAATACCTTTGGGTAGGGTGACCATATAATTTCATTCTCAGGATCCTTTGAGAATGAAAGGGGGTACCAAAATAATTATGTGTTAACAGCAGACATAAACTGCAACTGGCCCGAAGCAAACCAGGAATTGTGGTCACCCTACCTATGGGCTCCTTTCCGACCTAGTATCTCTTAAAAACCTCAATGTTTTCCCCAACAAAGCCAGAATACTAATATTGGGGGCAACAGCAGCTTCAAAGAGGTCCAAACATTCATAATTCAATAAAATTTTAAGATAATAAAAAGTGCTGAACTAATAACTTAAATATTTTTGTTCAATAAGCTTCAATTAAAAAAAAAAAAAAACACAAGAGGGAGTTGCCTGACAATCCAGTGGTTAGGACTCCGCAATTCCACTGCAGGCGGCACGAGTTGGATCCTGAACTAGGATCCTGCATGCCGCACGCGGCGTGGCCAAAAGAGAAAAAAAAAAAAAAAAGAAAAAGAATGTAGCTTTAAAAATGTATGTATGGCATAAACTCAAATCTGTCTTCAAAGAAAACAATTATATCCCTAAATGCTATTCTCTCTTAAAATAATCTAAGTATTCAATGCAAAATTTAGAAGAATAACTATGGCCTAAGGGCAGGAAACCTTCACAATTCAATTACTATAAAACTGGTAAATTTTTAAAGTGCGTTCATGAGTTGTTTATTTTTAAAAAAAACTACAAAACATACAAGCTTCTCATACTTCTAATTAAGTCTCTAAAACAAACATAAAAATACACAAAAGTGAAAATTAAATAAAGCTATGAAAAAGATGCTTTCAATTATGAAAGAATGTCATGACTATTAAGTTTAAAAAATCTTAAAAAAAAGGAAAAACTTCAGAAACAATATATTCATGAAAACTTGACTCAAAGTAAAAACTTACGGAAGTCAGTAACAGTAGAAGAAATTAACACTCCCATTACAAAGAAAACCAGACTCAGCTTAATTTTTCTAAACTTCAATGAATAATTCTCATCATCTATGTAAATACTGTTCTAAAGTTAAACAAAAAACATGAACATCCTCTAAATTCATTTAACATTCAACAAGGCTAGCATAAAGTTGATACTTAAATGTGATTAAAGACTAATTACATTTATGAATGTAAATGAAAAATTATAGATAAAGTACTGGTAACTAAGCCAGTTGTATACGAAAAGTGTAATACAACTAGATACGGTTAATTCTACGAATGGAAAAAATATTACTCTAATGCATCATTATCAAAAGGTCTTTGGAGAAAGACCATATGATCATTTTAATTGATGCTGAAAGTGATCGTTTAAATTGCTGCTGATATAATAAAATAAACACATTTCTAATAATAATAATTTCAGGTCTTTCAAAATTCAGTGTTTTCCATACAAAGGCTAGACCATATCTGACTCATTTGAGTTCAGTGCAACAGAAATTTCCAATTAACAGAGCCTGCTCAAAGGGTTTCACACCGTCTTTTAATCCCTAAAATGCCCAGCCAACATTTAAATATCATATACGTAGTGATTTTGGCTCTCTACCCTATGGTGGGAAACTTCAATTACCTGAGTGGTCCTGGGCCCCCCATCTGGCATTGCTGACTCATGCTGGGAGCAGACCACACAGAAGCTTCTACAGGAAACTTATCCACTCCTTGGTATCGTGAACCTCAAAGCAAAGGCTGTGCCTTTGCAAACTACATTCCCCTCCCTGATGTAATTCCTTTTAGGCTTCAACCCATGGCAAATCCCATCAGAAGACTACTTTTATGGGGAAACAAATGAGAAAGTCTCTCCCTAGACAGAGTAAAAACAATATACTTCCCATCTTATAAATATACAGCAACCGGGACTTCCCTGGTGGCACAGTGGTTAAGAATCCACCTGCCAATGCAGGGCACATGGGTTCGATCCCTGGTCCGGGAAGATCGCACATGCCGCGGAGCAACTAAGCCCGTGCGCCACAACTACTGAGCCTGCGCTTTAGAGCCCGCAAGCCACAACTACTGAGCCCGCGCACCACAACTACCGAAGCCCGCGCGCCCAGAGCCTGCGCACCGCAGCAAGAGAAGCCACCGCAATGAGAAGCGCACGCACCACGATGAAGAGTTCGCCGCAACTAGAGAGAGCCCACACGTGGCAACGAAGACCCAACGCAGCCCAAAGATTAATTAATTAAAAAAATATATACAGCAACCTTGGCTAACCTTGTTTAGGAACAGTTGATTCATTCATGCAGTAAACATTATCGAACATCTGTTCTGTGCCAGACACTTACTAGATGTTGCAGATACACCAGTAAATGAAGATTATCACAGAATTGACATTTTCGTAAGGAGAAGAGATAGTAAACAAATAAAAACGTAAAAAATGTCAGTGCTCAAGGAAAGAGTTACTTAGGGTCTGTCTGCTCAGAACTCCTCTCCCTTAACTTGGCCTGCTATCCACAGCCCCTTATCTGAAATGACTGATGGCTTTGGACCCTCTGTTGGAAACTATTGGTACGGTACCTGAGTTAAAACTGAGCTATTTCCCCAAACAAGAAACTATTGTTAGGTTCTCAGTTAGGGTGCTGTTTAGAGTTTTACTGTGAAGAATAGTTTTCAGCTTAGTTAAAACCCTGTATCTTGATAGAACCATCATCACGTTAATACTGTGAGTTCAAAATTCTAGGTCCTACAGTTCCCGTGAAAGTCCAAGCGCTCTGTCTTAACAACAGAGGACTTAGTAAACAGAAGAAACACTTAGAGGTATTAAGCCAATGGATACAGTTGATCATGTAAGTGAAAACATAGCCTAATGAAGGAATATCCTAATAGCAATTCCTTGTTGAAAAACACTAGGGTAATTTTGCTGAGACAGAGCCTGTATCTCAGCCCACCACCCAACTCTCCTGGCAGGTGCCTGCTCATGCCTTTACTCCTGGTGGAAGAAGCGGTATATTGGATCTATGGTCATCTCCTGCTCATCTCCTTGGGATAAGAACCACCTAATGTTTCTTAAATCAGAGAGAAAAGAAACACATGTTCAGGAAAACCAGGACAATGGAGTTCCAACTTGCTCCTGAGCCCAAGGCCTCATGATCAGAAAGTCATTATTTGCCTGTAAGAGTCTTTCCACAATAGCCTCCTTCAGACAACTCATCTTCTTCTTTTTCTCCTGCTCAGGAAGTTTTAAATGACACAATTTCCTATCCTGATGGTACATTCATGGATTGGGAGTTTAAGATCTCTGTCCTGTATGACATTGCTAAGGTAAGAGACCCACAAACACAAAAGACATTTATGAAAGTTAAATCTGGGAAAACAGATCTAGCAAGCTATTGCATTGGTCTCTTCATCTGTAAAATGATAATAAAAATAGTACCTATGTCATAGGGTTGTCGTGAGGATTTTATGAAACAATGCATGTGCTCCGAATAAGACCTGACAAGCAGGTATTCAATATATGTTGGCCATTATTATTTTTATTATTAAATTCTTTCTACACTGGGCTTGGGGCACACATTTTCACAGATTTTCTGGAAGTAAAAAAATCACGTAAGGTCTCAGAGAAGATGACTGAATCCTCATCTTCATAAGAGAAAATATTAAGGGCAGGCATTCGTCTTGCATGAGGCAATAATAAATCTGGACATGTATATTTCCCAGATGTGCTATGAAAAGGAAGTGGATACCAGTAACTAGGGCCCCATTCAAGAATGAAGAAAAGCGAGTCCCGAGAGTAAGCTATGTGATACAGTCTTAAATCACTTGAAAGTCACATAGGATCAGAATCAGTTGGAAAAAGTGTGACACAATACCTTATTTGGTACATTTCATCCCTGGGATCAAGGCCGAACACCAGTTTCTGCAATACCACCTCTGGCCACCAGGGGGAAGCACATCAGCTCAAAAAGGGCTTCCTCTTTCAAAGCAGAATGAAACATTCTATTTCAAAATAGAATGAAACCGTTTAGACTTTAGGAAATAGAATCTAGCCTCACCCCTCCCTTCAGGAAGGCAAGGCCTTATTCATATTTTTTCATTGAGGTAGCAGAGGACTAGAGACATACTCAAAGTCACAGAATAAGTGGTAAGCAGAAACGCTTTAAAAAAATAGGATCAGCCTTTGCTTCATATTATATACAACTACTAAACAGAGTCTTTAGACAATTGCCTTTTACTGTGTCACCTAAATAGACTCCAAAACTAGATGCAGTGCTTAGGCAAATATTGGGGCTTTAACAACATTTTGAAAGTTAAACTTAATGGAATTAAATTTAAAAGTTGATGGTGATTCTATCTGCATGCCAAAATAATTTCAAAACGTCATTTCTTTCCTTAAAATAATGGAGCTGCTGAAAAGTGTCATATCTCTTTGTTTTCCTGTTATCTGAAAAACTACAGGGGATGTCATATCTGCATTCCAGTAAGACAGAAGTCCACGGCCGTCTGAAATCCACCAACTGCGTGGTGGATAGTAGGATGGTGGTGAAGATAACTGACTTTGGCTGCAATTCCATTTTACCTCCAAGAAAAGGTCTGTCATGAATGAAATTTTTACTAGTTTCCCACTTAAAAAAATTTTTTTTTCTCACAAGTCCATTTAAGGTGCTCAGGAAATGGTGATACTGATCAGAAAATAAACACTTGGAGTTGTAAGAGGCATCAGCTGGGTCATTCTCCAGCACTACCCCCTTCTCAGTGTTCAGTGCATGCTTGTCGAGTTGAACAAATCTCCTCTGTGGATTTCCTTCATCTGTGTGTCCCTTGATATCAGGGAGAAGTCATAAAGAAGTTATTGGCTTGTGGAAGCAGGACTGCGTGAAAAAATACAGAAGTTAGAGCAGTAAGAGATCTTAGAAATCGTCTGATCGAACCCTCTTCATTTGTAGAAGACAGAATTGAAGCTCAGAGAGGCTAAGAGGTTTGCCCAAGAAGATAGAGTACAAGGCTGAGGACCCGTTTCCCAATTCTAGACTTCATTCATTTATCTGTGATAATGATAAGAAATGATGATGATAAGAAAAAAGTCTCATCAGTAAAACATATTCATACTTATCCCTTTCAGGATTGTGATGAGGGTCAAAAAAGTAACACACAAAAAAGTGATTTGTAAAGTATAAAGGGCTTTTCATGTTGAACATCCACCTGTTCTTTACTAGAATTCTGGGTTAAACAGCCTCAGAAGGCTAGGACTCATATATGCCTCAAAATACTACCTGGATCCAAAAACT
Organism: Delphinapterus leucas; assembly: GCF_059928025.1. Taxonomy (NCBI): domain Eukaryota; kingdom Metazoa; phylum Chordata; class Mammalia; order Artiodactyla; family Monodontidae; genus Delphinapterus; species Delphinapterus leucas. The sequence continues at coordinate 11,735,663 of NC_143139.1, read as the reverse complement.
AAATTCTGCCTCTAATTCTACTTTGGAATCCTCTAGTTTTCCCTTAATGGAGGAAAGATTAGAGTTCTGCCCCCCACTTCTTCAGTCATGTCAAGGATGCTAGGACATTGGACTCAATCTAGTAAGTGCTTGTTGAGGACCTACTGTGTGCCAAGCAGTGCTCATCACGGAGTGAGCAAATCTCTTTCATGAAATGACTCACCTTCATGAAATGACTCACCTTGACACAGCATCAGATGAACTGCAGGCCAAATCCTATCCTTCTGGACGTCATCCAGTTATACCTACCTATCTGTGGGGTCGGTTATCGGAAATTTTAGCATAAGTAGATTTAGTTCCCTTCCCACAAGTTTAATCATTAGGATCAGTCGTTCATGAATCACAAGCCACATGAATTCACAAGACACAAATTCAAAAAGGCAGTGAACAGTTGGATGGAAAACTAAATGAGGAAAGTGTGCTTCATCTTAAGCATATCACCGTACTGAAAACACATGAATCTGTAGGTTTATTTAATTGAAAATGCTGAAGGTAGAAATCTCAAAAAGTCTGCAAGGAGCTAGGTGATCCTGGAAAACCTCCAAGGGATGTTGGAGGATAATTAATTGTACGCCCTCATTATTATACATAAGATATGTGATAGCGGTCCAAAACCCAAGTGTCTATAGGAGCCAAACACAGGACACAGGAGTGCTTCACTCGTGTGAAGTAGACTTGATGGAAAGCACTAGGAATAGCAGGCACACTAGTAAAACGTGAGTAAAGTGTGTGCATTCTTTTTTTAAATAATACTGTGAGCACCAAAGAAAACACATCTGTGGATAATAGCTGACTTCGTGACTGCTGGTATGTCACACGCAGAAAATATCAGTGATGGTCTCTTTGTTCAAATGTTCTGTCTTTATTTTCTTTTAGGAAACATCAATATATGTATTTATAATGTTTTATATTACATAAAATATATAAATATATAGTTTTAAAATATTTATAGAGGCTTTCATAGGTTTTTGCCATATGTTCCGTAAGCTATTAAATCCTCAGCCTCTTACATTCTACTGCCTTCACCCCACAAATATTTACTGAGCGCTTCCTATACCCCAGGTTCTGGTCTAGGTAGACCTTGAGGGTTTTCAGAACTGTGATCCAGGCAGTTTTAGGGAAGGCGTTGCCATATCTCCTCACCCAAATCCTGGCATTACCTAGTCAGCTTGGAAGGCAAGTGTGTGTTCTGCCCCATCACCAGCATCAGTATGGTAGAGGGACTTAAAAATAAAAGCAAGTTGGGGACCTCTGGGCCGCTCACCCCTGCCTCAACCTCGCGATCTCAATGCTGAACGCACAGACCTGTGGACTGCCCCGGAACACCTGCGCCAAGCCAACATCTCGCAGAAAGGAGACGTGTACAGCTATGGGATCATCGCCCAGGAGATCATCCTGCGGAGAGAAACCTTCTACACGCTCAGCTGTCGGGACCAGAAGGGTGAGAGTCTGACCCTTCGGGGGCCTTCCCTGGGACCCAGCAGGAATTCTAGGCTGACTGAGACCCCGAGGTTTCTGTGACCACATCTCAGTCCCTCATCTGCGAAAACAATATCACATCTACCCTCCACACTCCACAGGGTAGTTGGAGGAATTCAGGGACAGTACGAACGTTAGAGAGCTCTGAAAAGCATAGGCCAATATACCACTGCCAGCTGCCACTACCGCAATTTTGTGAGTTAGAGAATCTCGCCTTACAATTTCTTGCTTTCCTTCTGATTCCAGTAAGAGACGTGTGTCTGCTTCACACCTGAACTAGATCACTCTAGCGGGACAACACATATTTTAGTTCTTACTAAGAGCAGATCTATGGTTTTGTCACATGTCCTCTCAGGGAGGACACGTCTCCTTCCGTTCATCCAGTCCTCGCTTTACTGAGCACTTATTACGTGCCAGCTCTTACCTGTCTGGGGGATGGAGGTGGCTAAGGGATATAGGGAGGACAGGCTAGGGTCTTGGTCAGAGGAAGCCTCCCTAAGACAGTGGTCTCTGAGTTAAGTTTTAAAGGGTTAGTAGCCTTAACTTAAGGTAATCTCCTGGGTGTAAGGGGGCATGAGACCCCTTCACCTGGTGGATCATCCATTCATTCACATCTGTCTGTCAAGTGCTGGCCTAGGCTCTGCCACGCTCCCACTGGGTACCCACCCAGGCACGGTGAACCAATTCAGAGCCTGGAGGCTGCTGCTAAAATTCCTTCACGCTGCATTCTTTCTTGTAATTTGAATTCTTCCTACCCCACCAGAGAAGATTTTCAGAGTGGAGTATTCCGACGGAGTGAAACCCTTCCGCCCTGATCTGTTCCTGGAAACAGCAGAGGAAAAAGAGCTGGAAGTGAGTATATCTCCCTGCATGGAGTTTTCCTGGGCCTCTGCAAGAGGACCACAGACTTGGTGGATTAACACAACAGAAATGTATACGCTTACAGTTCTGGAGGCCAGAAGTGTGAAATGAGTTGCCAGAAGGTCATGCTTCTTCCAGAGGCTCTAGGGGAGAATCCATTCCTTGCTCCTTCCAGGAGCTTCTGGTGGCTACTGACATTCCTTGGCTTGTGGCCACAATGCTCTAATCTCTGCTTCCAGGCCACATTCTCCTCTTCTGTCTGTCTAATCTCCCTCTCCTTCCCTCCTATAGAAGGATACATGTGATTACCCTCAGGCCCATCAAGATAATCCAGATTATCTCCCCATGCAAGACCCTTCACTTAATCATATCTGCAAAGACCCTTTTTCCAAATAAGGTAACTGGTTCCAGGGGTTGGGACACACCCTTGAGAGCCGCTCTCAGCCTACCATACTCCCAACTCAGGAAGGAGCTCAAGTACACATTACATTCTCGATTTTTAGGAGCTAAAAGAGCAAGATTCCATGTGATACCCATATTAAGCTTATAAATACTACCTCCTGGTTAAAAAATAAATACGCCAACATCTAGAAACAATAGAGAAATGTACTTTCACTATTTCTATCCTTCCCCTGAAGAAAATGGAGATTTCCTCTGTATCTGCTTAATTTTTTTGTAATCCCTCACAGAGGCCTTTAAGGGCTGTGGGAAAAAAAATTCTAATTTTTTTTTTAGAACTTTATCTGAGCTTTTATAATCCAGAAGATGGTAAGTAAATGTTTAAAAAATATTTATGGTCGGGGGGCTTCCCTGGTGGTGCAGTGGTTGAGAGTCCGCCTGCCGATGCAGGGGACACGGGTTCATGCCCCAGTCCAGGAAGATCCCACATGCCGTGGAGCAGCTGTGCCCGTGAGCCATGGCCGCTGAGCCTGCGCGTCCAGAGCCTGTACTCCGCAACGGGAGAGGCCACAGCAGTGAGAGGCCCACGTACCGCCAAAAAAAAAAAAAAAATATATATATATATATATATATATATATATATATATATATATATTTATGGTCGTTAAAAATTTTTTTTAAACTTTTGTTCCTTGCAGGATAAAGATAAAAATATTTTGCTTTAATTTGCAAGCAACCTGCCAGATGCGGTTATGGCCAGACTCTGCTGGGCATGAATGGGCCATTTTCTTTCTCTCTTTTGCAGCATTAAAGGCAGGTTGTACCCAGGGTTCTGAGCTACATCTGCTTCTATCCTTGCTTCTCCTCATGCCTTCCTTTCCTCCTGCTTTTCTGGATCCTGGGATTCCTCCCCACACATCAGCATCTCTCTTCTCAAACCCTCCTTTCTAGCCTGAGTGTATCCACATGTCGTTTACAACCTCTTTCACCAAAGCATCCTCCTTATCAGTTCACTCGTGTGGCTGGATGGTTCTGGAGTTGGATATGAGGAATTCGACTGCATTATCTAGTAGCTGGTTCCAACAGAATACAGGCCCAAAACTCCAAGACTTGGCAATGCCTGAAGAGCATCTGCTGTTTCACGGGCGGTGCCGTATCAGCCCATTTGTCAGTGCTTCTTCTGTCCCTTCTTTGCTAAGGCATAAGCCAGCAGATCGTTTTCCCAGGCAGGAGCATCACCTAGTGGTGAGTACAGGCAACCATGGTTCCATACCGTGGTCCTGTCCCTCCCCAGGGACTCTCGTTCAGGCAAAAGAACGCAGGTAGGGACTGTATCTAGTATCATTTGTGATCCTGTTTGGGGTCAGAGTGAAGAACAAACTTTATTATTTAAAACAAATGGTTTTCACCATGCTTTTTGATCCCACAAAAGCTGCAAACAAGTGGTATCAAACGAAAGATGGTTTCACAGGCTTCCTCATGTCTCCCTCTCCCTCCGTACCTCCCCTTCCTCGCTTCTCTTCACCGCAGCTGGGCATTGCATCACCTGGGGAACTTAAAAATGTATAGATTAGTGTCCTTTGGCCATGCAACATCTGGGACATACTTATGCTAAAGAAACTATTCGTTGTTTATCTGAAATTCAGGTTTAACTGGGTGTCCTGTATTTCTATTTGCTATATCTGAGAACCCTAACAAGGCCCCTTCCCAAACCAGTTAATTCAGAATCTCCCAAAATCATAAGAAGTTTTGTGAACGCTCCCCAGGCGATTCCACGGTCAGGCATGGTTGAAAACTAACGTCATAGAGCCTCACTCATTTAGAGTCACTTGCCTCGTACTCACAGAGCCCAGCTCGTCCTGGGCACAAAGCCTGCAAACAAAGCCTGCACAAAGCCTGCAAACGTCCGTCCGTGAAGCATTTTGTCTCTCCCATCAACCCCACCTGGTCTAAATCAGTATCTCCGTTTTCCTTAGTTTAGGATCGAAGGGACACTAGGACCTTGTAGTTTATCCATTCTAAATGTAATTGTTTGCATCTACTAACCCTACACTCCCAGTCCATCCCACTCCCTCCCCCCTCCCCTTGGCAACCACAAGTCTGATCTCTATGTCTATGAGTCTGTTTCTGTTTTGTAGATAGGTTCATTTGTGCCGTATTTTAGATTCTACCTATAAGTGATATCATATGGTATTTGTCTTTCTCCTTCCAACTTACTTCACTTCCACCTCTTCTTTCTTCCAGGTCTATCTGCTTGTCAAAAACTGCTGGGAGGAAGATCCAGAAAAGAGGCCAGACTTCAAGAAAATCGAGAATACACTGGCCAAGATATTTGGGTAGGGCTGAAATTTTTACTTTTCCCTTCTAATTTCAGATTTTTCTAATAATAGCTGACATTCTGTGGCAGCTAAGTATGAGAATGTCTTTTCTAATGAAAGATCACAGACTACAATACCTGTCTCCAAAAAATTAAAATGGTATGGAGATGAACAGACCATTTTCTTGGGGGAATAATCACTTGAAACGTTAAGTACTGTACTCAAGGGCAAAACTTGCCTGATTCGAAAATAAATTCCGACTGATCTGTTAAAAATATAGTTCCCTGACCCTTCTGCAGGTAACTAGGATTTAGAAGTCTAGTACAAATCTGCACAAAACCCTGGATAATTCTGAAGATCAAAAAGTTTCTTACAGTTTTAAAATCTTAAGATCAGCAACTTCGGCCTTAAGCACTTGAGCCATGAATCGGATTATAATTCAGGATCAAAAAAAGTAACATACAGTTATCCAGTAAGACTGAACTTTAGATTTCCCATGTTTTCGGTTAGCGTGCAGGGTGAGAAAAATAGCTCTGAGGTAAGAGTTAGGAGATCTAGTTTCTAGGCTAGGATCTAATAATAGCTAGTTGTGGGACATTGGGCAAAACACCCGAACTGGGTATCAATTTTGTTGCTGGTAAAATTGGAATGAAAAAGATGATTTCTGCAGTTCCTTCCAGCTCTTTCTGTAGTTCTCATCAAGTCAAAGACACAGATACTTAGTGAAGCTAATTTAATAAAGCCCAGGACTGAGGTGGGGTAGAGGGAAGACAGTGAAAGTGTGATCATTGATTGTTTGATCTAAACCGTCATATGTGGAAAAGGAGCAGGAAATAATAAATGATTTATTATTTTCATTCCTTCCCAGACCTGTTACTAAGAGCAGATGAGACTGTGTGTGTGACAGATGAAATGTAAGCTTGTGAAGATAAAACTAGGCCCCTGATATTTAGCCTTTAATATGGTGGTTCTCAACTTGGCTGCACACTGAAATCACCTGGGGAGATTTTTAAACTACTGATGCCAGAATCCTACCCTAGAGAGTCTGGTGTAATTGATCTGGGTGCAGGCTGGCATCAGGAGTTTAAATAAGCTCCTCAAGTGATTAAAATACACAGCCAAGGTTGAGGAAACTGTTTTAATTGAATCAGTTCATCATGAAATAAGATAATCCATATCTTACACCTGCTCCCTCACTCTTTCTACCCAGCTAGACTCCATAATGGTTTCCGGTAAGAATCTCCTAGGGACCTTGTTAAATATTTCTCTTAATCCCAAACCTAGCAGTTTCCAGTCATATAGGTCTGTGATAGGACTCAGAAAAGTACTCAATTTTTAACAAACATCCTGCCCCACACCAAGGGGATTATGATGTAGTCCATCTTTTTGAGTACAGAAATGGCAACTTGTAATCATTGTTGTGATAATGAAATGGTATGATCTATTCATCCCTTCACAACAGCTGTGTGGGACTCAGTGTGCCTCCCGACTGGGCTCTGCACCTAGGCGTGTCACACGGTCACGAGAAGCTGCCATCTCATCTAAGTTGTCTTGATCTAACAAAATACTCCAGAGTTAGGGCTTTTGCTCTAGGACCCTGATTCTGTCTGTATAGGAGATACTACATAAGGCTCAGCTTTACTTTTCTTGGTCCTTTTCTTATATTCCCCTTTATTGCAAGTTGCTCCTTTTTAAAATTTTAGAAAATATGAATAAGCAAACAAGAAAGTAAAAACATCACCTGGTTTTTAATAGATGACCACCAGTTTTCAAAAATTAAAAATGGGATGATAATTTTTGCTGTTTTATAAACTGGCTGTTTTCACTTAATAATATAGAGGTAGCGTCTTTGTGTGTACCACGATTCTAATTTGTGTTTAATGATACATTCATATTCCATCGTTTCATATTTTAATCACTTTTTGTTACACATTTAGGTTATTTTTAAATGTTTGCTTGTGAAGAATACTGTGGCTTTCTTTGTAGTTAACTTTCAGCACATGCATGATTGTTTCCTTCGGATAATTCTTAGAAGTAGGGTTGATGGGCCGATCGGCATAAGCATTCTTAAAGCTTATGACACATTTTACCAGATTTCCCTCCAGAAAGGCTGTAATGTATATTTTTCTTCCGTCTTACCTACATTGATTACCATTGTGCTCACATTTGTTTTTCTTTTTTTTAAATGTTATTTCTATTTCTTTGATCCTTCCTCAGGTTAAAAATTTTTGCTACATTTGTTGGTCATTTTTATTCTTTCTTAGTTTAATTACCTGTTTATGATATTTGCCCATTGTTTTAATGGATGCTCATGTTTTCTTGATAATATGGAGACCTCTTCATCTATCACTACCTACAGCCTTTTCCATGACCAAAAAAATGAAACTTACATGGATACCTTGATCCGACGTCTGCAGCTGTATTCCCGAAACCTGGAACATCTGGTGGAAGAAAGGACACAGCTGTACAAGGCAGAGAGGGACAGGGCGGACAGGCTTAATTTCATGTTGCTCCCAAGGTAAGGAAGTCCTCCCGCGGACGTGATCTTCCAGACTCCGCAGACATGCTCAGCCCTTAAGGCTGAAAGCCAAAGCATATTTGTCTAGCATTGGTTTTCTCTGTATTTATATAGGATTGGTCCCTTTCGCATATTCTTCAACAGATTGTTGTGTTTAAAAATGCACGTATCCCCACTTTCACAGGCACTGCTCTAGATATACTTGAACAATTTAATATGTACAGAACATGTATCTATTCTGGATGCTAGTAAATAAATAAGAATCATACTGTATTAGGGGTTGTGACAACATTATTGAATTTTTTATGTATATAAACCATATGTTTTAGAGTGGTTTCTATCAGTCTTATTTTACACTTCTATGACACTGTGAACTAAAGAAGAAGAATTTTTTAAAATCAAAGGTGAAGAAAGAGACCAAAAAATTTGTCTGTTTCAATAATAAGCTATAGGTAGAATCTCTAAACCTTCAGAAGTAAACTGCTCACCTTCAGACTGAGTTGGAGTATATTAAAATAAATTATGCTATTTCCCACCAAACATTTTAATTTAGTGCTGATTTAAATATAACATGTTGTTACTTAGTGCATTTTAGTCAAGTTTATATTGTACAATAAAATATGAGAAAATATATTTTTTTAAAAATTCATGTACCTTGCTAAGCCTTTGCACTGTCTAAATAGCTAGAAGAAAGAGGTTGTTTTCCAGTGGCTGTGTGGTGCCATGGAAGGAGCATGGACGGTAGAGTTAAGGTGACCTGGGTTCCAGCATCTCTTGGCCACTTCTGCTAAGTGTGGGACCTTAGGCACTGTCTCTCCCCAGTCCAAAAATGGAAATTAAAGTTTTCCTACAGAATCTGTGAGCTTTAAGGCATTTTCAGGTACTGTTAGTTTCTTTGCTTTCTTCTGTCTGCCTCAAAGTAGAGGCCAAATTACAAGAAGTGGGAGCATCTTTAGTGGAGAAGGTATGGTCCCACTCTCCCCAGGTGTCTCATCACACAGGCATCTACGGGCTGATCTCTATTTTGTGAAACAATATTACAACCATGACAGAAGAGAAAGAAATTAAGGTTGAAATCCCAGTTTAACATTTTATAAGTGTTGGTCCTCAGGTAATAACTAAGAAATATTAAGATAAGCAAGAAATTAAAATGTGAACAGCTGGGAGATAGGTTGGACCAAGGGACCCACAACTGTCATAAGTGAGAGGTAATGCTCTCTGCTCAATGAGTGATAAACTGTCCTCTTAGATTAAGCATAAGCGAGGCAGTGTCGCATTGGGTGAAATCATGGAAACTGAGGTCAGCTAGGCCTGACTTCAAATCATGGTTCCACCACCTACTTGTGATCTGCAGCCTTGGACAAGTTACCTAAACACTGCAAGCCTCAGTTTCCCATCATAGGCTGGCTCAAAGAATCCTCTAAAATAATGTGCACAATATAAGGTACTTAGCACAGTGTCTGTAACGTCCATCGTTGTTATTACTATGCATAGTAGTTACGACTTTTATATATTACTTGCATTAATTATTTTGAACCCATGCTCATTGAGCATATCAGCTCTACATTAATAAAGGAATGATTTTGAGCTCATATGAGTTGTTTTCTAAATAAAGAAATAGTTTCTCTTCTACAAGCCTGAATGAGGAGGTAGGAGTTACACACATGCCCTGTTCAGCCATCTGGCCCTGAAGAAAGCCTAATGCAGAACCCACGTGCCCTCAGCCTGGCATTGGTACCCTGGGCATAGGCTGGAGCCCTTATTATTCACTTTAGAGATGGAGTTTCTGTTAGTGCTCTGTGAATGTTCTTTATGTAATGCATCAGTCCTTGCCTGGCCTTTCATGCTGAGTTGTGACAAAAACAACATCCTGATGATTTAGCTGCCTTCCCAGCTTTTTGATGGTTTTAACCAATAATGACACTCACGGTTTGAAACAGCTGGCTCAGCACCGTGGATTTTTTTCCTACCCTTGGTTCAGTGTGCCATGTTGACCACTAGACGGGAGATGTTCCTGTTGGATCACCAAAGATTGTAGAGCAAGGGCTGCAATACACAATGACTACAGGGCAAGTCACTTTGATCATTTATATACAAGTTCTTTATATTTGCGAAAGAAAACTAAAATATACATGCATGACACCTAGAAGAATCCAAAATAAATATTACAGCAAAATTGTAAATAAGTTGCAGGTAGGAGCCAGATACTACTTAGACACTTATTTCACAGTACTCCTGGGGGTTTTGAAACAGGTTAAAATAGAAGTTTTTTCTACCTATGGAAAAAACTACCTACCTGTGGGAAGCACTTCTAAGACTCTGTATACTGTGTCAGCAAAAACCTGTTATCAAAGTTCACCAGGTTAAGTCATAGCCCTTCCTTCATTTATCCACCAACATTAGTTCCTTTCTCAGGTAACATACTATTTTCTAAGCTCATATGACTTTTCAGCTATAAGCAGTAAAATGAAGGGCAAAGATGGCGAAATATCCAATCTTATCATTAGTCTATGTAGCCTCCAAATAATCTGCACCCTTCTACGGGGCACGTAAAGAACCACCACCCCAGACGGGCCCCTGCGAATCTAACCAGCCACACGGCAGGGATGGTTTTCAAGTTCCCAAATTTCATCATCGTACCAACTGAAGGGACCTCCCTTGATGCTCTGAAGGTTTTCTAAATGAGTTTTGGGAATGCTGGTGGTTGATTGGCTGTCTGTTTTCCAGGAAAGTGCCAGACCTTCTTCCTTTACTACAGCCAGCACACCTCCAAATCTTCCCCATCACCCCGAGGATCCGAGGCCTGGGTTGTGCAGGAATGTGATGCAATTACAAGGCTGAAGGATGGGAGTTACTGAGTTCCAGCACTGGCTCTGCCCTCAGTGGCTCTGGGACCTTGAGCAAGTCATACTTTTTTATTTGGTTGGGTTTTTTTGGCTGCACCGTGCAGCTTGTGGGATCTCAGTTCCCCAACCAGGGATTGAACCCAGGCCCTGGACAGTGAAAGCATGGAGTCCTAACCACTGGGCCACCAGGGAACTCCCCATACTTTCTTTTTAAGCCTCAGCTTTCTCATCTGGAAAAGTAAGGGATTTTATGACCTCTGTCGTACCTCCCAGCTTGCAGGCGGTCCATACTCTGGTCCTTTACCAAGTGATCCCAAAGGCAGACAAGGAACACGCAGCCTCATGTCAGCACCCCTCCACCCCATTTACTCAATGAAAAGGCAACTTGGCACATAAAGGAAGCGTGGCATCTCTTCTTGTGGTTCTTCTCTCTTAATTCTGAGCCTAATATACTGCCCTTTAGGTCTGTTCAACAGAGATAGTCTAAGTTGCTTCTATTCGACTTGTGCAGTTTTAGCAGAATTTTAACTTGTTTACGTGGTAACTGATGTTGCTTTTTAAAGGACCCAATTCTGCTCCAAAATGTTTCAAATAAATCCGGGTTCAGAATATATCAAAATTCATTTTAAATACATTATTTCTTCATAGTGATATTAAACAAGGCCGTGTTAAATATGCCAGGGAAGTAAAACTATTTACTGATGAGAAAGTCAGATCTGATAGCTATCGTGAGTCAAGCTCTTACATCAATGACACACTCTCCTTCTCGGCTTCTGGATGTAGAGCTCTATCTAGAAGAAGCTATCAATAGAGAGGTAAAAAGTGAGCAAGTATTAGGATTGTGTAGGTATTACAGTTATGTGTACATGTATATTAGTGTTATAATCAAGTATTAAATTAATACTGAACCTCCTATTCATCTGAGGTCAAATACATGTGTTACGTGTGTGTGTAGTATATTCATACATTTGGTTTATGCAAACTATCTTTGCTTCCTAGCCACACAATTCACTGGAAATCCCCAATTTTAGAATTCCTGGTGGACAATTAGTACAGCCTCAAAGATTTCTGTAGGGGAAGGAGAAATTTGCTGAAGTTGAAGGCCTTGTTTTTCGCTTCCTCATCTAGGCTGGTGGTCAAGTCTCTGAAGGAGAAAGGCATAGTGGAGCCTGAACTATACGAGGAAGTTACAATCTACTTCAGTGACATTGTGGGGTTCACCACCATCTGCAAGTATAGCACCCCCATGGAAGTGGTGGACATGCTCAACGACATCTATAAGAATTTTGACCACATTCTCGATCACCACGACGTGTACAAGGTAACCACTTCACCTAATAGGCTGAATGATGGTTCAGCCCCAGGTCAGCAGATCCAGAATTGGTTGTTTCTGTTATTACAGTCCTCCGTCGCTACCCACTAGCCCCTCTGCCCCAGGATTGGTTCCAGGACCCCCATGGATCCCCAAATCCCCAGATGCTCAAGTCCCTTGTATAAAATGGCATATTTGCATATGACCTATGTACATCCCCATGTACTTTAAACCATCTGTAGATTACTTATAATACCTAATACAATGTAGATGCTATATAAATAGTTGCTGGAGTGTGGCAAATTCAAGTTTTACTTTTTGGAACTTTCTGGAATTTTGTTTAAATATTTTTGATTCATGGTTCATTGAATCCACAGTGCGGAACCTGTGGATACAGAGGCCAGCTCTACTCAGGTCTTGTCCTTTGTAATTTAAGATTTAATGAATTAGTGGTTGAATCTGAGCTAAAAGTGAAGGGAAGTGGAAGAATAAGAAGGGTTGTAAGTCGAAATGACCTTGTGACTTTAAGGACCAATATGAAAGACACAAAATACAGTCCAGCAGGAATGAATTTGGGGTGTTAAATTTAGGGAAAGTGGTTTCCTCTTCAGTCATCTTCACAAAATGGGCAGTGTTTAGGCTGATTATGAATGAAGGAGAGAAGGTACCAGAGTTATTCTCAGGAGAATTGGAATCTTTTGTCATTGTTGCTGAAGTAGCAAGCATCGTTCGAAGAAGAGTAAAGAACAGAGCTGGATCTGTTGCCTGACCAGGATGCCGGCCAGTTCCGGGCTGATAATGTCTGAATCGGAAGAGTAAAGGAGAATTGCATTCCCACATTTTCATGTTGGAAAAGCAGCAGAGCATGTGGAACAAGTAACTTCAGAATTAGAGCTCTTTATTCAAATCCCAGGTTGCCCCACCTCATTGCATGACCTCATAAAATATAGTATTTAATTTCAGCAAGTCTCAATCTACCTATCTGTAAAATGGCACAATAATACCTAACTCAATGGATTATTTTGAAGATTACTGAGATAAACAATATGACTAAAACTCTGTATGCTTAAGTTTAGGGGTCATTCATGTAACAGTCTGTTATGATGGTTTTACCCACAGGGAGGACTTCCTTTTAGGATTTATCTTAGCCCAGTCCTCACCCTATGTAGATCAGAAAGCCATGCTAACAAGAGTTCCCGTTGAATAGAAAATGATTATGCATTTTTTTTTTTTCTTTTGCGGTATGCGGGCCTCTCACTGTTGTGGCCTCTCCCGTTGCGGAGCACAGGCTCCGGACGCGCAGGCTCAGCGGCCATGGCTCACGGACCCAGCCACTCCGTGGCATGTGCGATCTTCCCGGACCGGGGCACGAACCCGTGTCCCCTGCATCGGCAGGCGGACTCTCAACCACTGCACCACCAGGGAAGCCCGATTATGCATTTTAGAGATACTCAGCAAAATGAAGTTAACTAACCAACACACGTGAACTATGTATATGATTATGAAAATATTAAAAGGGAGAACATTTATCAAAGAATAAATAAGTCTACTACCTATTGCAAGAAAAGTGATTGGAATCATAGTACAAGAAAGTGTATTATGTCTTAGAGGAACCTATAATTATTATTATTTATTTTTTTAACATCTTTATTGGAGTATAATTGCTTTACAATGGTGTGTTAGTTTCTACTTTATAACAAAGTGAATCAGCTATACGTATACATATATCCCCATATCCCCTCCCTCTTGCGTCTCCCTCCCACCCTCCCTATCCCACCCCTCTAGGTGGTCACAAAGCACCAAGCTGATCTCCCTGTGCTATGTGGCTGCTTCCCACTAGCTTCACATTTGGTAGTGTGTATATGTCCATGCCACTGTCTCACTTCATCCCAGCTTACCCTTACCCCTCCTGGTGCCCTCCAGTCCATTCTCTACATCTGTGTCTTTATTCCTGTCTTGCCCCTAGGTTCATCAGAACCTTTTTTTTTTTTTTTTAGATTCCATATATATGTGTTAGCATACAGTATTTGTTTTTCTCTTTCTCACTTACTTCACTTTGTGTGACATACTCTAGGTCCATCCACCTCGCTACAAATAACTCAATTTCGTTTCTTTTTATGGCTGAGTAATATTCCATCATATATATGTGCCACATCTTTATCCATTCATCTGTCGATGGACACTTAGGTTGCTTCCATGTCCTGGCTATTGTAAGTAGAGCTGCAATGAACATTGTGGTACATGACTCATTTTGAATTATGGTTTTCTCAGGGTATATGCCCAGTAGTGGGATTGCTGGGTCGTATGGTAGTTCTATTTTTAGTTTTTTAAGGAACCTCCATACTGTTCTCGGTAGTGGCTGTATCAATTTACATTCCCACCAGCAGTGCAGGAGGGTTCCCTTTTCTCCACACCCTCTCCAACATTTATTGTTTGTAGATTTTTTGATGATGGCCATTCTGACTGGTGTGAGATGATATCTCATTGTAGTTTTGACTTGCATTTCTCTAATGATTAGTGATGTTGAGCATCCTTTCATGTGTTTGTTGGCAGTCTGTATATCTTCTTTGGAGAAATGTCTATTTAGGTCTCCTGCCCATTTTTGGATTGGGTTGTTTGTTTTTTTGATATTGAGCTGCATGAGCTTCTTGTATATTTTGGAGATTAATCCTCTGTCAGTTGCTTCGTTTGCAAATATTTTCTCCCATTCTGAGGGTTGTCTTTTCGTCTTGTTTATGGTTTCCTTTGCTGTGCAAAAGCTTTTAGGTTTCATTAGGTCCCATTTGTTTATTTTTGTTTTTATTTCCATTTCTCTAGGAGGTGGGTCAGAAAGGATCTTGCTGTGATTTATGTCATAGAATGTTCTGCCTGTGTTTTCCCTAAGAGTTTTATAGTGTCTGACTTTACATTTAGGTCTTTAATCCATTTTGAGTTTTATAATTATTTTTTGTCAAATAGTTTATAAAAAATGATAAGAGCCAAAGATGACTTTTCTGGTATTTGGAGGTGTTCCTAAAATTATATAAAGCCATTCAGATTATTTCAACATTGATAGAATTGTCATTACATCTGGATGATTCATATTATTATAAAGTACTTTCATATGGTTAAAATCCTTTATAGTGGGGACTTCCCTGGTGGTGCAGTGGTTAAGAATCTGCCTGCCAATGCAGCCGACGTGTGTTCGAGCCCTGGTCTGGTAAGATCCCACATGCCGCGGAGCAACTAAGCCCGTGCGCCACAACTACTGCAGCCCGTGCACCTAGAACCCGCGCTCCGCAACAAGAGAAGCCACCACAATGAGAGGCCTGTGCACCGCAACGAAGAGTAGCCCCTGCTCGCCACAACTAGGGAAAGCCCGTGCGCAGCAACGAAGACCCAACACAGCCAAAAATTAATTTAAAAATTAATTTAAAAAATATTTTAAAAAATCCTTTATAGTTGTTTTATCAGCTATTTCACTAGGCTATAAAAACCCTGAAGAAATTAGCATAGAACTGGTCTTGAACTAGTCCCAGAAAAAGCGTACAGGGCCATGCTCATACTGAGTTCTCGAAAATTTTTGTATTTTTATGTGACTAACTGCTTCTGTTTGATTTCTTGTGCCATTAGAAGGGGCAGATTCACTAATGAGAAACTACTTCCACAGGTGGAAACCATTGGTGATGCCTACATGGTGGCTAGTGGTTTGCCTAAGAGAAATGGCAACCGGCATGCAATTGACATCGCCAAGATGGCTTTGGACATCCTCAGCTTCATGGGGACCTTTGAGCTAGAGCATCTTCCCGGCCTCCCAATATGGATTCGCATTGGAATTCACTCTGGTATGTAGTTGAGCATTGTAGCAATCGAGAACCGTATGTACTTCTGTGCACCGACTAAATCAGAAAGGTTAAAGGATCTTCAGACATGATCAATTTTCACATGAGGTTTACTCTTGAATCCTCCTGCCAAATACGAAGTCGAGTTACACATCCTGACATAATTAGACCTATAATTAGTCTCTAGAGAGTTCTAGGAAACGACAACCATGACAGCACTCATGGAACGATAAACACCAACCACAAACTGAAATACCAAGCTCCAGACTTCCTATTCAAGCCACCCTATTTACTATGTCATTTATCTCTTCCCCATTCCCTCCCTCTCCCCCACCCCCAACTTCTGTGTATTTTTTTTCCACTAAAATATTACAGTATCTTAAATGGATTATGTTATCTACAGGGGGAAAACATATCTGTTCAGATCCCTACAATAAAAGGGCGTTTATGTTCCCCCAACCCCTCAGTGGTACAGAAAGTACATGGATCACTTTAAAGACCATGAAACTTATCCAACCTTGAATGTAGAGATTTGAGAAGATGAGTTACGAATACAGCAAGTCCCCTACATACGAACCTTCAAGTTGTGAACTTTTAAAGATGCAAACATGCGTTCGCGTGTCCAGTCATGTAAGTTAGTTCACATGTCTGGCGTATGTTGTCACATGCGTGCATCCTCTACAAGTGGCTGTGCTTTTGTGTCCTTTACTGTACAGCACTGTTTAGAGTACAGTAGTGCAGTATCTTTATTTCAAGCCCAGGATGTCCAGAAGTGAGCGTAAAAGCAGCGATGACGTCGCTGGTACTACTGTGCTTTTCAAGGTACTGTACTGTAAGATTAAAAATGTTTTCTTTATTTTTTGTGTTTGTTTTTTATGTATTATTTGTGTGAAAAGTATTATAAACCTATTACAGTACAGTACTATATAGCCAATTGTGTTAGTTGGTTACCTAGGCTAACTTTGTTGGACTTACGAACAAATTAGACTTAACACGCTCTCGGAACAGGGCTCGTTCCTATGTAGGGACTTATGGTATTACAAAATATAGTGGTAGAGGAACTCAGAAGTCATCTAGATTAATCTTTTACAGGGCATAAATTATAGTTTCCAAGATAAGTAATAATATAACCACGTTTAGAACAAATAATCCCAGGACTCCCTGAAAACTCAGTATTTTCAAAGTCAGCTCACTCCTTTATCAAATAGTTGTAATTGTTAGACAATCTTTCCTTGTGTTAAAGTAAATCACATCTCCCTATAATTTCTTGTCATTGCCCCTTTATCTGCCCTCCAAGCCTCACAGAAGACACAGGGTAGAGAAAACCCAAGAGGTCACTCCAGGCTTTGTGGTGAGGGCCAGACAACTGCATTTGCAAAAGTCATCCTGTATCCACCGTGCCTAGCACAGAGTCAGACAGTAAATATTTGGTTGAGTAATGAATCACTGAGAGTCTCAGAGTGACAGTAACTAGAAGTTAAGAACTGCTGCCACATCTTTGACAGCCAGGGACATAGCTGTGGCCTTCCCCAGTCATGTCACAACCAAATTGTCGTAGATGTTTACATGTACACATAAGGGAACTGTTCGGCATCTCCCTGACCCATCACAAATTGTCGGGCCTGGAGGAAGGGACAGCAGCAGAACTGATGGAACCAGGGAGAGAGAATGGAGCTCTGGGTCCTGGTCCCCTCTCTTTTCCTCTGTGACCTACTCAATGCCTGAGTGACTGCCAGGGCCCAGGCACTGTCACATTGGGCTGGAATGAGAGTAAATAGTAGACACATATACCGGGACGGGTTTATCCCTGAGAAATTAAAAGGTTGCAGTTAAATATTGATAGTTGAAGACAAAACATAACATCTGCAGGCATTTTCCACCTCCAGGCCCTTCCCAGTTTTATCATTCCATTTTTGAAGTGACTAGTCAAGACACAGCCTTGGGAAGCTCAGAGACCTTTTTTTTTTTTTTTAATTTATTTTATTGAAGTATAGTTGATTTACAATGTATTAGTTTCTGGTGTATAGCAAAGTGATTCATTTATACATACATATACTAGTTTGCATCTGCTAATCCCAAACTCCCAGTCTGTCCCTCCCCTCGTCCCCCCTTCCCCTTGGCAACCACAGGTTGTTCTCTATGTCTGTGAGTCTGTATCTGTTTCGTAGATAAGTTCATTTGTGCCATATTTTAGATTCTGGGAAGCTCAGAGAGCTTCTAATCAGGTAGCTGCTGCTGTTTTTGCTTGTTTTTTATTTCTCTGTGCCTTGTTTTGTTTTTTGCATTGAACCTAACAGGGGAGGGTTCAGTATTTTTATTTTTTCAGTGTGCATAAACAATGAACAACTCAATGTTCAATTTTTTCAGTGTTCATAAACACAGAGTATTTGTAGGATGAATCTATCAAGAAACTCATAGAGGTCAAAACCCAGTCAGCCAACCATAAAATCAATAGTTACCTCTATCCAAAACCCGATTTTGCAGTTTCTGAGTTAATCTTTAACTTCGAAAATTTTAACTCCTTGCATTCCGTCATTCCACACAAATGCTTGCATGAGCAAACCCTTCTTTCCTACCTGATATGCCACTGTGCATCGCCTTGCCTTGGCTTTTGTTCTTCTTTTTGGAGTATCCTTGTGCGACAGGCTCCCCATTCTGTATTCACATGGTGCATGAAATGCTCAGGGAAGAAGATGCCAAGTCCTTGTCTTCTGGGTCTTCCATCATCAGGCCACCAATGCCAAAAAGCCTACTCTGACTTAAATAAAAATAAAATAAAACAAACTTGGGCCACTGAGCCTTAGAGTGTACTGTGCTCTCCAGCAGTTCAGAGCTCCGGGCTGTGTGGCTGGAAGGGAAGCAAGCAGTGGGATCGTCTTCATCCTTCCTGAGAGCCTTCTATTTAATATATTAAAGAGGGGGACTTCCCTCGTGGTCCAGTGGTAAAGAATCCACCTTAACAATGCAGGGGATGCGGGTTCGATCCCTGGTCAGGGAACTAAGATCCCACATGCTGCAGGGCAGCTAAGCCTGCTGAGCTCACGCACCTCAACTAGAGAGCCCGCGTGCTGCAAACTACAGAGCCCAGGCGCTCTGGAGCCCACGCGCCACAACTAGAGAGAGAAAACCCACGTGCCATAACTAGAGAGAAGCCCGCGCGCTGCGACAAAAGATCCCGTGTGCCACAACTAAGACCCAGTGTGGCCGAAAATAAATAAAATAAATAAATAAATAAATCTTTATATATATGTGTGTGTATATATATACATATATATATACATATGTATACATACATATATACACATATATATACATATATATATATACACACACACATATATATATAATCTCAAGGAGCACTTTACACCTCTGCAGCCTAGATCTCTGGATGCCTTGTTTCTTGCCAATGCGCTTCTCTGTGCTAGAGCAAAATACTTTCTGAAAGCGTGATTTGAATAACGGTGCTCCCCCAGTGAATACATTGACTTAAAGCAAAAGTCACAGGTCGCATTTCCCACCTTGAACCGCTTCTCCATGAAATGAGGTATCGCGCGTCGTGACCCTGAGAAGAGGCCTGCCCCTCCCCCCCCCCCCACTCCACTGTGTGACTTCTGTTGCCTCCACCTCTTGCTTTCTGTCCCTCTCAGGTCCCTGTGCTGCTGGAGTTGTGGGCATCAAGATGCCCCGTTATTGCCTGTTCGGAGATACAGTCAACACAGCCTCGCGGATGGAATCCACTGGCCTCCGTAAGAAGGGAGACTGCTTTTTTTAGAGGACAGAGATTCTGTCTTCCAGCAGAGGGGAATTGTAGGATAAAATGCAGAATAAGTTCCAGTGAGATGAAGAATGACTCTTCACACTGACTGGCCGTGAGCCTGGGTCAATCCAGTCCTTGCTACAAATTGCCGTTTACTGATAACTTTTTTTTTTTGCGGTACGCGGCCCTCTCACTGCTGTGGCCTCTCCTGTTGCGGAGCACAGGCTCCATGGCTCACGGGCCAGCCGCTCCGCGGCATGTGGGACCTTCCCACACCGGGGCACGAACCCGCGTCCCCTGCATCGGCAGGCGGACTCTCAACCACTGTGCCACCAGGGAAGCCTTACTGATAACTGTTTTATTCTTCCTTTTTGACTCAGTTTTAGACTGTTATCATTAATTTGGGTTCATTTGCAATGCATTCAGGCATGCTCTACCTGGAATAGCCATGAAATTTAGCATAGATCCATGTAAGTTAAACAGAAATTCCATTTAACAGAAATCTATTCAGGCCAAGGGTATGAACAGAAGAGCCTGAAGGGAAGGGCTAATGATGCCATAGCTTCTGCTTGTCTCTATATTACCTGCAGACAGGAGGGAGTTCCTAGGACATTTAAAGTACGATGGTAGTTACACATATAGCCCGTAAAGCTGTGGCGTTGGACTTGGTTCCTGGAAGGAGCCTGATATCTGTGGCAGCGGCCGCCATTTACATGGCCTCACAGGCATCAGCTGAGAAAAGGACCCAAAACGAAATTGGAGATATTACTGGTGTTGCTGATCAGACAGTCCTACAGACTAATCTGTCCTCGGGCCCCAGATCTGTTTCCTACAGACTTCAAATTTGACACCCCTGTGAACAAACTACCACAGCTATAAATTTAGGCAGCTAATGTCAAGCTCCTGTGAACACTGAACTTTGCCCGATGTACATAGCCTATACAAAGTGCTGGATTGAGCCTTTAATAAGGAAAAACGAAAGACATGGTATGCATTCCAGGGCTAAATTTTTTTTTAGGTTTACTTTTTTTTTTTAATTTATTTATTTTTATTTATTTTTGGCTACGTCAGGTCTTCGTTCCTGCACGCAGGATTTCTCTTAAACTGAATAGAAATTCAGTGGGTTAGATACAGAGTATATACCCTGGTTCACTTTCCTATTCCTCTTTTATTTGGTTTTCCTTGGAATTGGCTTTAATAAAGAAAATGATAAGTATTTGTTATATGCAAAAGCTTATATTGCGTTTGTCTGGCAAGGTAGAGGCAGTGTGTGTTACATCTAGTAAATGCTCAATAAAGACCTATGACTATGATAATATTAGAAATATATACAAGAGAGAAAGAAAGCATTGGTAATGTGTGTGCGGGCTTACAAGACACTGGTGGTAGTATGGTATTTTGGCAGTCTACTGACAACCTGATACTGGTTTGAACTAGAAAATCACGGTGTAAAGGAAATAATAAGGTTGGGGCCAAACAGACGGGTTAAAATCATAACTATACAAGTCACTGTCTGTGTAAGCTTGGGAGGAAGTTACCTCACCTTTCTAGGCATCAGAAAGTTGAAGATACAAATTGAGGATGGGATTCCAACCTTGCTGGAAGTGTTTCTGGAAGGAGTTGAAGTGATGTGTTTTAAGCATTGAGCAGCCCTCTGGTACATGGTAGGCAGGCAATACGGGGTTTTCATTATTCTTACTGTTGTTACTGTCTGTGGCACCCAGAGTGGGAAGGTGTTATATAGTAATCAATCAGTGAATGAGATTGCCCTCACCACTTGTTTGTTAGAAGGATAACCGTTACCCCGGAAGAGTAAAATACGAGAAAATCAAGACTCTATAACTCTCTCCAGAATCTTCACCTTGCCGCCAACACTTTAGCTACTTGTTGGAATGTGTATATGGAGACACCAGAGCAAATTCCACCTTTTAAGCTCAGCACCACAGGCTAGATCCAAAGCCAGGCCCAGGGGCTCCCACTCTGAGCTGGGATGAGAATTTACGGGGCACAACCTAAGGAGCCCCCTCACTCAGGACCCTCTCTCTTCCCATGTGCGATAATAGTTCTTATCTCACTGATGATATTTTTAAGTATTTTTACTACAGTATCTAAGCTGCCAAGAGCACCTGTAATAAATATTCTGGCTCAAGGGGAAACAAATGGCGCCATATAATAGCTTTCAAAACGGGTGAGATTTTCATTGATCTATTTTGCATTTCCAGCCTTGAGAATTCATGTGAGTGGCTCCACAATATCCATCCTGAAGAGAACGGAGTGCCAGTTCCTGTATGAAGTGAGAGGAGAAACGTACTTAAAGGTAAGGAGTCCACAGAGACAGCACCCAGAAAAAAGCTCTCACCAGCACCTGGGGGATGCCTCCTTTGAGACTGGACATCCAATGTTCAGTATATTGATGAGCATGAGAATGAAGGGTGCTTTCCTGCTCTCCCCGCAATGATCACCCACCCTCCCCTGTAGGAGAAGCTACCACCGAAGACTATAAACTCAGAACATCCCTTTACTCCAAAGACCCCTCCTGATGTTTTGAACTATGGCCACTACGTTATAAAATGCTTTCACCATTTCTTTCACCTGTATCCAGGTTTGTCCCCGGTTCCCCCTCCACTCCCAAGAGCTAAGTCTATTGCAGGACTACTTTAGTCAAAGCCCCCCTCTCCCCACTTATGTCCTCGCTTTTACTGCAAGATGCTGCTACTCTCTAAGCCCACCTTTCTTGCTCTACTTTTCTGCGGTTCTGGACCAGTGAACCTCAAGGTGTGGCTCCACATTCTGACTCAGCATCGCCCGGGCACTTGTTACAATGCAGATGCCTGGACTCCCCCCACAGGCCTGCTGAGTCAGACTCTCCTCGGGTGTAGATCAGAAATCTGTACTTGAAACACATACTCTATGTGACTGTGATGCGCAGGGAGATGTAAGAATCCCCGTTTCAGATGCGCCATGCTGCCCCGCACATTTAGAACAGCAGCCCTCGAGAGCCACCGCGCGTCTCCAGGTGGCCCACCGGCTGCTAGTTGAAGGCAACCGCACTCACAGTTGGTCTGAAGCCAATGATCGGCCAAGACCACCTGCCTCTACTAGTCATAGGGCCGCTGGCCTCTACTCTGTGACAACTGCGAGAGCCTCCTTTTAGGTAGTTGTGTCCAAACATCACACTTGCTTTTTTAATTCTCCGTAAATACATTTTCTGCAGGGTGTTCCCCCCAAAACAGAAGTGGTCTAAGGATTATTACAGTCCAAACAGAGCCCCAAACCACAATTGTTTTGAATGAGTGATTTTTAAAAATATAAATATCCAGTCTCCTTTTCAAATACAAGCTCTAGCAAAAACAGAATTGCCTGTGTTTCCCTTTATTTTATAGCCTCCAGATGGGCCCAGCCAGTGGTACTTAGTGAATGTTTATTACAATGCACATGCGTTTATAATTTACACACTTAATGTGGGGAAACTGTGGCACAAGTTTCGTGGCAAAGTTTTGGGACAAAAAGGGCCGGAATAAAACGTAGACAACAGAAACCAGTTGGATTCGTTGGCGTAGCAGGATTGCAGATGGATGTCCTTCCTTCTTCATTTAGAGCTCTTGTGCTGTTGCTGTGGTGATATTTTGAAATATCTTTTGGGAAAAAAGAAAATTCTACTTTGAAAAAACACGTCTGGTGGATGAGAGACTTATTTTTTAACAGGCACTTAGAAATAAAGATCGGTCTACAGATAATGCAAATCATATCAGGAACAGGTGCTGTCCTAAAATATAGGCACTGATGAGAAACTCAGAGGTGAAATGTCTTTTGGAAACAGATACTTGTCAGAACGGTGGGTCAGAACGATGGGCTAGAGTCGACTGTCTTGGTCTCCATGGTACACACCTTTCTTTTCTCTCTAGGGAAGAGGAACTGAGACCACCTACTGGCTGACCGGGGGGAAGGACCAGGAGTACAACCTGCCAACCCCTCCAACCGCGTAAGCTGCCTGCGGCTGTGATGGGGAGGGGTGGGGGAGGGGAGGTCTTGGCTTTGTAAGTTGTGCTACGTGCAGCCGGTTTAACTGTGGTCAAGTGCTTTGCCAGTGGCAGTGATGCAATGAATACAAGGTGAGAGACTACACACGTGACAAAGCTTGGAAACCTCCCTTCTCTGACTGCTAGAGGGTTTCAGGTCTGCTCAGGAGACCAGAGGACAGTTTAGGGCTCCCTCCCTGCCCCTCTGGTCGTAACAAAAGTAGAGCAGCGGAACACACTGTACTGCATTGCCTCCTGTGCCTGCAGTGCTCTGCCGTCACCCGATGAAACAGGAACGCCCCCAGCTCCAGGACTGCGGGTCTGGGTCTTCACATGGAGCATGTGTTCCCCGTGAGATGAGGAAGACAGGTTTCAGGTCCAAGTAACCGGTTTCAGGTTCCCCTAAAGATGACTCAAATGGTCTTCCAGTTGCACCTTGGCCACTGCGATCAGTCACTGTGGCCATTGGAATGGCTTTTGCTGTGGTGGAGAAACCCTGTTTTGCAGACTCCTAGACGCAGGACCCAGACACATGGGGAAGACCGTAGAGATGCCAAGACAACCCAGATCATCCCTGGGTCACGGGGGACCTGGCCCCTTATTAAGAGCACCCCAGGTCCCTTCTAAACTCTTGAAACCCTCCACCTGTTGTGAGCCCTCCCCAGACAAGCCACACTCCTAGGAAGGTGTGGGACCAATGTGTTTTCAGAGTTTCGTGGTGGCAGGGTCCTAGCACCCTCCTGGCTTCCTTTCCCCTCCCTGCAGAGGTATGTGTAAACCTAACCGTGCCTCCGAATTCCGCAGCATGTTGTTTCACTTTGAAATTGAAATATATCAATAATTTCCTGCTCGAAATATATTCTGCTTTTCCTACAACTACACAGAGCAGGGATGACAGATCTTTAAGCTCATCAAGGGAAGGCAAGGATCATTTTGTGTTCTCTGGACTTCCTGTGTTCAGCCCAGAATAGGTGTTCAACAAGTATTCAGTGAATGGAACTGGCGGTTCTGGAGCTGAGGGATAGTCTGTATGAATTGCTGAGAAGATCCGTTTTCCCTCCGCACTCTCTCTCCAGGGAAAACCAACAGCGATTGCAAGCCGAGTTTGTAGACATGATCGCCAGCTCTTTACAGAAAAGACAGGCCTCAGGGATAAGGAACAGAAAACCAACCCGGGTAGCCAGCTACAAGAAGGGCACCCTGGAATACTTGCAGCTGAACACGACAGACAAGGAGAGCACCCATTTTTAAACCTCAGTGAAGTCTAAGGGCTCGGGCAAACTAAGCCCAGCTGCACTTGGGCAGGTGTCCTGAAGCTTCCATTTCCCTGACAGCTCAGTGGAACGGAAGAAGACTTAGATGCAACCTCTTCAGCCTCGGCTGCCCTGTCTGGAACACAGACTTGCTTCTGTGAATCAGATGTATGCCCTCAGTGCGATAATTACCTTTTATTCTGGGGCCCAATCTCAACAGTTACCCCAGGGAGCTTTGACCTGGGAAAGAAGAGGAATGAATGTACCATCTCGAAGTTGAGGAGATTTTGTTCTTATTTCGCCTATTTTTGTTTTGTTTTGTTTACTGGCTCTTTTTCCTTCTGTATTCGTGATAGGATTCTTTTTTTAATTGTTGCAATTATATTTTAAGTACTTTGTCTCCATTAAATTATATTTAACTCATAATTTTTGCAGAAAATATGCAGTATATGAGGTAGGAATAAAAGTTAAGTGTTTCCTGGGTCTGTGGATGTGTTTCCATCTTTTCCACCCATTTTTCCTGGAATGCACCATCCATCGCCTTGCACTCACTGAAAAACTGACTTAATTCCCCTGCACTGAAGGAGGGCAAAGCTAGCATCATTGCTCAGGGATACGAACCTTGACGTTTATCATTACCTGTGTGCATGTGGTAATTTTGTGTCTAGCCCTCTACCATAGGAGCTGGGCTAAATTCAAATCCTGTTTACCTGTAAAGACACATTACTTCAAACTCTTCAAACCCCCTTTCACATCCAGCAGCAATCTCTTGCCCCTTCTAATGGCACTCCAGCATGACTCGTCTGCTTGAAATCTCTGGGGAAAGGACAAAAGTCAGGTTGAGTAGACTAGTATCAGCAAGGGCAAGAACAAGCATGTTACACCCTGGCACTAAACCACTAAAACAACTGCTCTAACCACATCATGCCTCCCCAGGCCTCTGCCACAAAAGCCACCCCAGAGATTAAGAAACAGGTTATGTCTTCTCCATCACCTGGAAAAGCAGACAATCAAAAAGTAATAGGGCTTCCCTGGTGGCGCAGTGGTTGAGAGTCCACCTGCCAATGCAGGGGACACAGGTTCATGCCCCGGTCCAGGAGGATCCCACATGCTGTGGAGCGGCTGCGCCCGTGAGCCGTGGCCACTGAGCCTGCGCGTCCGGAGCCTGTGCTCCGCAACGGGAGAGACCACAACAGTGAGAGGCCCGCGTACCGCAAAAAAAAAAAAAAAAAAAGTAATAAATTATCTCCTGATATATAGGTTGAACACGTAATATGCAGCAAGAGTCCTTCCTTGGAATCTGGAGGTTTATAATCTGTCTGTGCCTCTGTGTCCAGCACAAGGAGACTTTATACACAGGGATGAGGTCGTGGCATGGAAGTTCTTGGTCATTCATTCATTCAGGAAACATATTTGACCTTCTCCTTTTATTCCAGGGACTGGGCTTAATGTAGGCGGTAGAGACATACAGTCTCTGCCAAACCTTGAATCTTATAGGAGAGAGAGAAATGGAAAGAGATAAGTGGGTGTGGGGACCAAGCAGCATCCTTGACAACAGGCAAACTTAGCAACTCTAAGGTCGACCAGAAAATTGTTTTTAATGCTCACAGGGCATTGATGAAAAACTTCTCAGTTGAAGGCTCCAGTGTTTGTATTCTATTATAGACTCTACGTGGTTGTGAAATATTTCTTGACCTTTAAACAGATGTGTGGCCTCGGCTTGACCACTTAACAGTGTGGATGTATAACACCAGTGATGACAGTGACTAAGAATAGTACCGGCCAAATTCCTTCTCTGCTCTTTTCTAGCTGTAAATTAATTAATGTCTCCAAGCCTCTGTTTCATTAATAAATCATTAATCATAATATCCACCTCAAGGAGTTGTTATAATGATTTTTTTTAATGAAATTTGTCAAGAACCTAGCACAGTGGTTCATATAGTAGATTTTCAACATATAACCTCTACCTTCAACTTTTCCCGCCTCTCTCTACTTGCTTAATTAGTCAGAACTAAAGCATTTCAAACACAGGACTTTCATGTGCAATAAGCATACTTCAGACGATTTTCTTTCAAGGATTGATTATAGAATTTTTCAAATGTACACAAAAGTAGAGAGAATAGCTTATGAATCCCCATCGAGTCATCATCAATTTCAAGAATTACCAATGTTTTCCCAACCTTGTTTCATCTATCTTCTACGAACTTTGTTTGTTTTACCAGATTGTTTTAAAAGAACTTCCAAATATCCTGTCTTTCACCTATAAATACCTCAATACATCTTCTTAAAAAATTTTTTTATGGAAGTATAGTGATAGAAAATGTTGTGTTTCAGGTATACAGCAAAGTGATTCAGTTTTATATATACATATATATGTATATAAACATATATATATATTCTTTTTCAGATCTTTTCCATGATAGGTTATTACAAGATATTAAATATAGTTCCCTGTGCTATAGGTCCTTGTCGTTTATCTATTTTATATATAGTAGTGTGTGTCTGTTAATCCCAAACTCCTAACTTATCCCTCCCCCCCCCTTAACCAGTTGACAAACAGTTTATGTAAAGGGCCAAGCAGTAAATAGTTCACACTTGGCAGGCAGCCCTCTCTCTGTTGCAACTACCCACCTCTGCTGTTGCAGCACGAAAGTCGCCGTAGACAGTATGCAAGGCCATGGGCAGGATGTGTTCCAATAAAAGTTTATTTTTATTTGCAGCTATTGTTTGCTTTTACCCTTGCTCTAGCAGATAAGGGTTTTTTAAAAATCATAACGAAAATACCATTATCATAGCAAATGAAATTAATGAAAGGTTCTTAATATCAACTAATAGCAGGTTCCTTTTATTAAAAATCTCCCTAGCTGTTTCAAAAAAATATTTTACATTAGTTTTTTCAAGTCGGGATCCATAAAGGTCCATATGCTTACACATGCCTGAAACATCACTTTAGTCTCTTTTAACCTATACCGTTTCACCCATACACACTTTTTTCCCATGACATTTATGTGTGGAAGAAATTGAGTCATTTTTCCTACATAGTTCCTCAATGAATTTAGCTGATTGAATATTCATGGTTATGTTTAATTTGTTCTTATATTTTCCATATTTCCTGGAATTTGGTAGTTAGACCCAGAAGATAATTAGAGTCAGGTTTAATATTTGCCCAAGATAATTTATGTAGCCAGTCTCCCAAAGGAGAATTTAGATGTGGAGAATAATACACTGAGATTCCAGCTCCAGTGATCAGTAATGAGACTAGGTTATAATTGCACACTTGGCCTTAGTTTTAATCACCCTCTCCCACCTCAAGCCCCCAGAATGACAGAAAATTACTTCTACAAAGAATTGGGAAACAGGAAAGAATATCCTCGGTGAACTGGAAATTATGAGACAATTCTGAAAGACAGAAAACAGATGGGATCAGACTAAAAGAGAGAATAGTAGCCCAAAGCAATTGTAGAAGAGGACTGATGGAAAAGGTAGGAAGGGTTCTGGGGGAGCTCCAAGCTCAGAAGGAGCAGATGAAGGGGCAAGAGAGAATCTTAGCGTTAATCAACACTAGGGTGGAGGCTACCGTTGCCAATGAGAGTACACAGACTTAGGGGGAACAGAGCCAGCTCAAACCCTGGCCTGGCTCTGCCTCTGACCAAGGCTGAGGCAGCCATTGCCAGCACGCACATTCCTGCCCACACTTGGGAGGAGGGGAACTAGCTCCAGGTAGGAGACCACCGAAACCAGCGGGAGCGAAACCAGCTGAGTAGTGTGGCAACAGCCTCACTGGCCCTGACCCAGCCTCTAACCAAGTCACACATACCAGGGAAAAAGTGAAGCCAGCACAAAAGTGCAGCCCCAAACCCTCAGGCCCTGGCTGTGATGCAAACCAAGGGAGAGACTACCACCACATCTGGGAAAAACCCAACTCCCTCAGGGCTCCTGCTTCAGCCCCTTGGGTCCCAACTCCACTCCCAACAGGGTGACAACAGCCACTGAGCATAGGAGAAGCTCCAGCTTGCACCTGCCTCTGGCTCTAGCTGCTCCAGCTCTACCTCCTACCAAGGTGGGGCTGCCAGCACACCTGTGGGAAGACATGCTCATTTCAGATCCAGCTCTCCCACCAAAGCCACTGGGTACCAGGGACTGTACAGGATGCTCCATTCAAGGACACCCCTTCAAGACCACAATAAGTAACTGTTTCACTAATTTCATGGGGACAGAGAAAGTTAAACAAATTGAGAAGACAAAGGAATTTGTTTAAAATGAAGGAACAAGAAAGAAAAAAACCCAAATGAAGCAGAGATAAATAATTTACCAGATAAAGAGTTCAAAGCATTAGTAATAAGAATGCTAACTGAACTCGGGAAAAGAATAGATGAACACAGTGGAAATTTTGACAAGGAACTAGAAAGTATAAAAAAGAACCAGTCATCACTGAAGAATACAATAACTAAAATGAAAAATATACTAGAAGGAATTAACGGCAGATTAGTTGATACAGAAGAACACATAAGTGACCTAGAAGACAGAATAATGGAAATCACCCAATCAGAATACAATAAGAAAAACAAATTTTAAAAATGAGGATACATAAGGATAGCTTAAGGGACTTCTGGGACAAATCAATCATACTAACATTAGCATTATAGCGGTCCCAGAAGGAGAGGAGAGAGAGCAAGGGGTAGAAGGTGTATTTAATGAAATTGTGGCTGAAAACTCTCTGAACCTGAGGAAAGAAATAGATTTCCAGGTACAGGAAGCACAGAGAGTCATCAAGCAAGATGAATCCAAAGAGACCCGTATAAGACATCTCATAATTAAAATGACAAGAGCTGAAGAGAATTTTAAAGGCAGCAAGAGAAAAACAGAGTCACATATAAGGTAACCCCCATAAGGCTAACCACTGATTTTTCTGCAGAAACTTTGCAGGCCAGAAGGGAGTGGCATGACATATTTAAAGTTTTAAAAGGGAAAACCTACAACTTAAGATACTATACCTTCAAGGTTATCATTCAGAATTGGAGAGATAAAGAGCTTCTCAGAAAAGCAAAAACTAAAAGAGTTCATCAGTACTAACCCAACCTTAAAAGAAGTGTTAAAGGGGCTTCCCTGGTGGCGCAGTGGTTTAGAGTCTGCCTGCCGATGCAGGGGACACGGGTTTTTGCCCCGGTCCGGGAAGATCCCACGTGCCGCGGAGCGGCTGGGCCCGTGAGCCATGGCCACTGAGCCTGCGCGTCCAGAACCTGTGCTCCGCAACGGGAGAGGCCACAACAGTGAGAGGCCCGCGTACCACAAAAAAAAAAGAAAAGAAAAGAAATGTTAAAGGGTCTTCTTTAAGTGAAAAAAGAAAAGGCTACAACAAAATATAAGAAATCATAGGAAAGGAAAAATTCCACTGGTAAAGGCAAATATATAGTAGAGGGTGTGGATCAACCACTTAAATAAGCTAGTATGAAGGTTAAAAGACAAAAATTATAAAATCAACTATAACTACAATAAATAGTTAAGGGATAAACATGAAAATGTAGAATATGATATCAAAAACACAAAATGGGGGAAGAGAGTAAAAAATGTAGATCTATTAGAATGTGTATGAACGTAAATGATTACCATTTTAAAACTAGTAGATATAGTTATAGTTCAATGTATATGAAGTCCACGGGAACCACAAATCTAAAACCTATAATAGATACACAAAAACCAGAGAGAAAGGAACACAAAGATAACACAAAAGGAGTCACCAAACCACAGAGGAAGAGACTAAAAGAAGGAAAGAACAGAGGAGAACTACAAAAACAATGAGAAAACAAGTAACAAAATGGCAATAAGTATATACCTATCCGACATTACTTTAAATGTTGACAGACTATATGCTCCAATCAAAAGACATAGTGTGGTTGATTGGATTAAAAAATTAGACCCGTCTATATGCTGCCTACAGGAGACTCACTTCAGAGCTAAAGATAAACACAGACTGAAATTGAGGGAATTAAAAAACATATTCCATACGAATAGAAATGAAAAGGAAGTTGGGGTACCATACTCTTATCAAAGTAGACTTTAAAACAAAATAGATAGATATAGATAAATGTACATGTGTTCTATATACTAACCCACTGGTAGGAACTAGAAGTCGTGACACCCAAATAGCAATGAACACAACTAGTGTCCAGATTGTTGCTTCTAAATACCATTGCCAGAAGGAATGAGGGCTCCTTGCAGAAGTGACTGATTTTAAGACTAGGGCAGGAGGGAGTTCCCTGGTGGCTTAGTGGCTAGGATTCCAGGCTTTCACTGCTATGGCCTGGATTCAATCCCTAGTTGGCAAACTGAGATGCCACAAGCCATGTGGCACAGCCAAGAAAAGAAAAATACCCTTAAAAAAAAAAAGACTAGGGCAGGAAAAATGCAAAATAAACCTGGAGCACCTTGTGTTGACAGAAGGTAATGAAGTGCTCAAAAACAAACAAAAAAAAGTTGGGGGCATGTCAAAATGACACAGAAGCCAACCTGAAAGAACTCCCAAATGGTTAAAGCTGGAAGAAATTTAGCAATAAAATAAATAATGAAACTTAAAGAATAAAGTAGATATCCATGATTCCATACCAAAATAAATGTGATTAAATATACAAATAAATGATGGAGATGAGATAACACTTCCTTATAGGATAATCCAATTAAGAAGTGTAGAAAAATGCAGGACAAAAGAAAATGGCTATGAGAACACCAGAGTAATAATTTTTACAGGCAAGATCCATCAATTAATGCTAAAATTAGTGGGTGACAGTTTAAGGACAAACAGGATGTTTGTATAGTTTCAAAGTATCTCCCCTTGAATGTTTATTATTACAAAGGAAAAGTAGTCATTTAAAGTGGAAAAGCCTCTGACACCACCTTAACCAGATAATTAAACCTAACTTCACCAGTAACAAGACATATTAACATCCTGTACCCCCTCATACAATGTCTTGAGAGGGTTTCTTCACCTATGTGATATTTTTCCTTAATATGCATAACCTCAATCTCATCATGAGGAAACATCAGACAAAACCAAATTGAGGGACATTCTACAAAATACTTGACCAGTTCTAGGAATAAAGTTGGAGGAAATAGTGAGACCCTATGAGAATTAGCTTAGGAGATTCTATCCTAGGTTGAAGGACTAGGAAATGAAAAATGTTTGAAGTTACAGAGATAATCAGTAGAGGTACTGATGGGGATGGAAAAAGATATTCCATGCAAATGGAAATCAAAAGACAGCTGGAGTAGCAACACTCATATCAGACAAAATAGA
Organism: Delphinapterus leucas; assembly: GCF_059928025.1. Taxonomy (NCBI): domain Eukaryota; kingdom Metazoa; phylum Chordata; class Mammalia; order Artiodactyla; family Monodontidae; genus Delphinapterus; species Delphinapterus leucas. The sequence continues at coordinate 11,703,750 of NC_143139.1, read as the reverse complement.
CTTTAAAATAAAGACTGTCACAAGACACAAGGAAGGACACTACATAATTATCAAGGGATCAATACAAGAAGAAGATATAACAATTGTAAATATTTATGCACCCAACATAGGAGCACCTCAATACATAAGGCAGATGCTAACAGCCATAAAAAGGGAAATTGACAGTAACACAGTAATAGCGGGAGACTTTCACACTCCACTTACACCAATGGATAGGTCATCCAGACAGAAAATTAATAAGGAAACACAAGCCTTAAATGACACATTAGACCAGATAGACTTAATTGATATAGGATATTCCATCCAAAAGTAGCAGAATACACTTTCTTCTGAAGTACACACGGAACATTCTCCAGGATAGATCACATCTTGGGTCACAAATCAAGCCTCAGTAAATTTAAGAAGATTGAAATCGTACCAAGCATCTTTTCCGACCACAATGCTATGAGATTAGAAATCAATTACAGGGAAAAAAAACTGTAAAAAACACAAACACATGGAGGCTAAACAATACGCTACTAAAGAACCAAGAGATCACTGACGAAATCAAAGAGGAAATCAAAAAATACCTAGAAACAAATGACAACGAGAACATGACAACCCAAAACCTATGGGATGCAGCAAAACCAGTTCTAAGAGGGAAGTTTATAGCAATAGAGACGCTGATACCATTGATAATGGAAGGAGGTGGAGAACAAGGTAGAGAGTATTGTAGGTGAGCCAACTCTTCGTTTATCCTAGCAGGAAGTCAGATAATGTCGGATTGATAAAACGAGAAACAATAGTATAGGCATATTGGCTTGATTGACGCTGATGCCTTCAGAAGACCTAAAAACAGAAATAGTAAAAAGGGACAACCTCAGAGACATTGGACTAGAGGAAGAGAAGTGTAGGTCAGGCAATTTGTTTCTCATTATAAACACTGATTATATTCATATTCTTTATGTGCATTAATTGCTTAGATTATTAAAAAAATAAATAACGGGGAGGGGCACTATAGGGGTAGGGAATTAAGAGGTACAAATTATTAGGTATAAAATAAGCTACAAGGATATATTGTACAACACAGGGAATATAGCAAATATTTTATAATAACTATAAATGGAGTAGAACCTTTAAAAATGGTGAATCGCTACATTGTACACCTATAACATATAATGTTATACATCGACTATAAAAATAAATTTTTAAAAATATAAAAATAAATAACAGATAGTATTCCATAAAAATTGGGACTCCTATGTTTTTGAAAGACTCAGAATAAAATTGTTTAAAAATCAGATGTTCCCCATGCATAGAAAATGAGATTTAATAAAACAAGGAAAAAATAATTCATGCAAATTTTTTTCAGAAAACTACCTATTGCACAAATGAACTACACGTGTCTTTCTGAGAGCATCTTTTAAATGATCACATAGCCTTTGTTTTTGTAAATGAGAAAAAAAACAACAACAGAAATGATGTGGGAAATTGTTCCTTTTGTGCTTGAGTCACATGAATTTTTATTCAGCCAGCAGATGGTAGACCAGATGTTGGATAATATGTTCTGAAAATGACCTTGTTTTATTAAGTGGTGATAAGTTAACCATCATAGAAATAGAAGACTTTTCAGCCTAGAATTCTCATGGAGCCTTTGTATTTGCAGTAATAGCACATTGTTTTCATGTTTGCTAAAAATGCCATTATCTTCTTTTCTGTATTTTTATAGAATATAAAACTTTGTGTATGTGCTTACAAATACACATATATCATACAATGCAGTCCCAGTTAAAACACATCTTATCTAGCACCTTTAAATAATTGCAGTTTAACATTGGGTAGATTATTCCATCAAATTGTTTAATGTATTAACCTGACCGCAGTGTAAATAGAGCTCACAGCAGAGAAACCAGTGACACACTCCTGGTTTATGTCCTAATATCTGGGCAGACTCATGACTCAAAACTCACGTTTGTTACAAAAGACATGAGTTATCGCCTCCAGTTCCATATTTCTTTTGAAATAAATAATCAAATCTTGCGGTTTGTGATAGGGCAGATGTTTGGTAAGAGTGGGAATTGCGCGAGAACCTTCTGCAACTTCTAAAGAGATCCTAAATTACTCATTCAGCTTAGAAACAAACATTATATAGAGCAGTATTTCTCACTCTGTGATTCTGTGATCAAGGATCCTTTTTCATTTCAAACTGACCAGAGAATGATACTTTTATAAAACACAGAAGCACACGTTTAGATGTTATGGCAATGTCCATCTGCCATTGCAAACCAGGACCGGTCTGCAGGGCCCCTAGTAGAGAGGACTGTACATTCAGAAATGTAGATTTCAGTCTCAGCTTTGCCACAAACTAAACCAAGAGCTTCTCGGCCAGTTGCTTAACCCTTAGGGCTGCTGCGAAGACCAAAGGAGTTTTTATAGATGACAGCTTTGTAAAGAGAAGAGAACTATATTCATATTAGTTATTATTCTGAACCTCTCTGGACCTCAATTTCAATCAGACTCCAAGAGAATTGAAGGAGTGATCTGTATAGTACTTTAAACTTTAATGATTCTGTGTATTGATGCATTTGTTTAAATAAAGCAAGAAGGGTGGACAGTGTGTGGATACAGTGTAGTGCCAAGAGGTTTCTAGGAGCTGGACATAGAGCAGATACTGCCTGGCCCGTTCTGTCTCCTCCCCCTTGGCTCCCTGGGTTGACTGATAAGAAGACATCCGAACAAAGGCTGCTCTTGGACACTTACAGGCTCCACTTGGAAGAGAACTTTTGTGAATCCTGACCAGCAAGTTGGCCACGGGACTCGGCATTACCATGGGAGTAAGAAGTCCTACATCCCACCACCCAGTCCCCTCCATGAGGCCTTTTTCTCCAGAGGAACAGTGTCCTGCCTTGATTCTGCCTTGTTGCTTGTAAACTTCTTCCCCAGTGAGAAGGCCCTGTTTCTCAGCTACAGGGAAAAGAGTCTACTCCAGCTAGTTTAAAAGTAAGGAGTTCATCAGTAGCTCCCCCAGTCTCTGGAAGAGCAGGAGGAGCCGACTTAGAGGCCACAAAACCAGGAGTCTGCAAAAATGAAACCTGGATTGTCACAACAGAGAACCGTTTCAGCGAAACACCACAGGACCCTGCTCCCCAGCACTGTTAAGAACTGTAATCCAGAAACCCACTCCATTTGCCCCAAAGGACCAGATGCTTCTGCCATATGCATGCTGAAAATACCATCTCCCCAAACACGGCCACCTCTCTCATTGCTCCAAGTTTTCCAGGATGATCTGCTCCATTTTCATATGGACATGCCGTAGGCCACCACCAACCTGTCTCAACCAGTGAGAAGGAGGCTATGTAGGCCTTAAAAAAAAAAAAACAAAACCCAAAACAAAAACAAAGCAAAAAAACAAACTCAAACAAAAAACCCATCCCGCAGCATGACATAGAGGAGGTAATCAGTAACACAGGTGGATGAGTTCACTGCTGATACTGATCGTGACTTTGCTTATGCCGATTCCACTGCCTAGAAATCTCTCCCACATTCTTCACTTGTGCTTTGAGATTCCTCTCAGGTATCATCTCCTGTTGCAGGACTTCTATGACCTCCCCCATCCCCTCCACGCTCAGTGCCCATCCTCTGCGCCCCCCAAAGCGCCCTGTGCTTACCTCTGCCACAGCACTTACCACACCGTGAAGTGAACTGCTGACCTTCTAGGCCCCTTCAGACCATGATCTCCTCAAAGGCAGGGGCTATGGTTCATACATCTCTAGCCACAGAGCCTAGCACAGTGCCTGGAGTACAGTAGGCACTTCACATGTGCTTGTTGAAATGCAGCTGTGATTTAAATTGATTTTTTAACTATCCTTTGGCTTAAGGTCAGCTGGGCCCGAGATTTGTCAGGAGCCCGCTAGGCTGGGAGAAAGATCTGAGCTGCTCATTATCTGTGTAGCTGATTAAAGGAGCAAGCCAACAAAGAGAGCGAAGCCTCTAATCATTTACTGAGATGGTATACGAGTCTGAGACCAGAGAAAACACCACCTCCCCCTGTTGCATTTTCCCGCATGGAACAGCACACCTGTTAAGGGTCAGGGGGACCAGCACGGATGGCATCATCTCACCGTTGAGGGAGCCTCCAACAAAAGGCTCTGGCTGTCTTACTGACTCTGGGGTCAAGGGAGGGCAAGGGAGCAGGACCAGGAGTGGAAAAGTACTGGGTCCTGGGTCAAAATGGGGTAAAGTGTCTTCAAGTTTTCCTCTTCCTCCTCCTGATAAGGAGGTCTCCACAGAAATACCTGGAGGGATTCTCTAGCCAAGGCTTCAGATAAAGAGACCTAGGAATGAAGGCACGGGGCCAGGAATGCAAATGTGCAAACAGTACGAGTGGCCTGAGGGCCTGAGTCCTTGACTTCACCTCCCTCCAGAGATAGCAGTGCAAGACTGTGCACCAGGCCTGGTGTAGGGTGGGCAATGTTCCCTGTGAGGCCTGCCAGGAAGAGCCTATGGAACTGCCTACGGTCGGGCCTGAAAAAATTCACACGTAAGTTTTTAACTAGGACCCATCCTCCTCAGTATTAAAAAACCAAAACACAGAAGCAATAACCTAGAACGTCACAGCTGCCTCCCAGGCTTTCCAGGGATGTGCACACAGTAGTATATCCCTCTTGGGACAAATTGCTGAGAGAGGAGTCCAGACCCATAGCTCAGCTAAAGTGAAGGAGGAATGCATGCTCCTGTAGTTAATTAGGAGAGGCCAACAAAACTGACCTAGAATTTATCTATACCTTGGAAAAACTGATGCAGTTCTTCTGTAAAAAAAGAGTAATTAAGAAAATAAAAACCCAAAAGTTAATATGTGAGTTTTTTCTTCTCAACACCAACAGCCAATTCTCTGACACCAACTGGGTGACCAACAATTCAATTCAGTTCTGACAGTAGCTACCAACTTAGCACTGACGCCACAGGCTAAGGGCTCGGTCTCACAAGACTGTCTCCACAGCAGTTGCCTGTCACAAGTCCCAGAGGGCCACCCATATTCTGACTGAAGCTGTAATCCAGAGGTTCCCATGACTCCCTTCTCAGGGTCCATAATTTGCTAGGACAATTCACAGAACTTGAGAAAACACTTTATGTTTACCAGTTTATTATTGTTAAAAAGAAACAACAGGCCCCAAATGGAGTCATTTGTGCTAAGCCCATGTCACCGAAGTAAGACTTAATACCTAACCTATTGGAACTATAGTCCCAACCCCTCAGGAAACTTCAACTAGTCGACCTGGAATTACCTAGTCAGCCCTAAGTGAGGTAATCCTCCCTATAGGCTCTTGCATTCCCTTTAGGAGGTGACCTTGCCTGAAATAATGCATTCTTTGCTAATAATTTTCCCCCTTTCTGCCTTTAAGAATCTTTCCTTTTGTACAGCTTAGCAGAACTCCCTTCTATTTGCTAGATGGGATACTGCCTGCTTCATTAATTGTTTAATAAAGCCACTTTGATCCTTAAATTTACTTAGTTGTATTTTTGTTATTTAATAGTTTGATGGCAGCAGCGGGACTGAGGGAGACTTTCGACAGCTTCAAAGACAAGGAGAAACACAGGAGTGGTACCCTGTGACCTGTTTGAGTTCACTGTCTTTCTCACCGTTTCCAAGGCCCACGGGTAAGTCCCTTCTTGGTTCTCAGCTCTGCCCTCTTTGCACGGAGCTCCTAATCTAATTGGCTTTTTCCATAGTTACTTATTTGGTTGGAAACCCCAGCCCTTGGTTTTGTCCCCAGATCCCCAGTTCCACATCGGGAACTGCAGGTAATTACTGGTCAGAGTTGGGCTGGGTCTGACTTAAAAACTGGACTAGATCTGGATTCAGACTAGATCTGATTTGAATGGGACTGGGTTCAGTGTGAAGCCTTGAGTGAATAAAATTTTAAGTAAAGGCTATAGCTAATGGGAATCTCAGAAGTAAAAAAAAAAAAAAATCACAAAATTGGTGAGCATGGGAAGAGCACTTAATAGAAACTGTTAGAATATTCACCACCTAACCCAAAGACTCTGGTGTTAGGACAAGCTGGTCACAAAATGGGTTAGATCAACACTAGGTCACCTGCCAACCTCAAGAAAATTTCTGTGCTGTGAGGTACCCTGCAAAACACCACACAATCCCCAACCCAGGAGCACATCCCTTTTATGTATTATTTTGGCTCTGAAAGACCCAAAACTTTCTCTTAAAAAAAAAAAAAAGGGAATCCTTAAAACCCAAAGAGTTAAGCATGCCACCTTCCTACATACCTGCTTAAGAACTGTGGTCCAAGAAGCTATAAATATCTACCAAAAATGGTCAAAATCTCGCTAAAGACAATCTAGAATTTTGTGTCCTGAGAACTTGCCTTGGTAACCGTCAGGTTGGGGGCCCCAAAATATGGCCAGACAGAAATGTGGATTGCACCCCATCTGTGGCTAGATATGGCCGGGCAGAAATGTGGGTTGAACGCCATTTGGTAAGGGTCCTACCAAACTGCTGCCAGCCCTCAGGGAAATCACAGTGGCCACTATGAGGAATGTTCCAGTTGGATAATATCATTTAAGAAGTGCATTTAAACACAAGGGATACATATTTTAATTGGTATGAAGAAGCCTCCAAAATGTTTCAAAATTCCAAAATAGCCCATTAAAAGATTCACTGCAAAAGGCTAAAATGAAAAAAGGAAGGACATAAAAGGTACCTAAAACAAAAGACTATAGGACTGATGTAATTCCTACTGCTCCGCTCTATCCTCCTTTATTTGAGGACTTATTCTAGCAATCCTCTGTCTGAATTGCCTTTCTATGCTGAAAAGACTATTAAACAGTTACCTTTCAAAGAGCCTGGCCTGACTTTCTGCCTCCCTGGGACATGCAGGCTGTTGGTTCTTTCTTTTGGCTATCTTTGGGAGTGACTTGATCTTGAGAAGGCAGTAGTACCTTTTTCACCCTCTTTGAGGATGCCTTTGGGTCCATGAAGTTGTTTAATTTTGCTAGAAATATGTAGTTTGTCCTGGCTGAAAACTGACAAGGCAGTTAAAAGAATTTTTAAGTAGCTCTGTGGTCAAAAGTTGCTCAGAGATTAGAAGCTGATATTCAGATCCTGATAGGAACTTTTTTAAAGCCTTCTCCCCTAAAGAAATTAAAGATAATGCAGTTGGATGAGTAGATCAATCCATAATACCATTTAAGCCTCAACCCAATTTCTTATGGAATTGAGAGCAACTGTCAAATCTTTACAAAACTAGGAAGACAGCTCTAGAGGCAATTCAAAAGTTCACTGTTCCTTTTTATCAATCCCCAAACCTCCCCTATTTATCTTAAAAAGCTTGTAACTGACATTGTTTCCCTCTGTCTCTGAGATGTAAATGTTGAAGCACAAACTTCAGGGAAGTAATTCTTATCATAAGAAAAATGAAAGGGGGAAGATCAGGATCAAGAAAAAAAAAAAACCCAACGACTTAGATCCAACTTCTTCAATAACTAGTAAAATGAAAACTATTAGGTCTCTTTGTGTTTGGCTATGTTTATATGTTGTAGATGTGTGGCATTTACTACCTCTGGATGGTATTACTAAAATTAATAGTTTGTAAAAGAGCTCTATTTAATTGGCTTAAGTGCTTATATAAATTTAATATTCATAAAAATTCTTATAAATATAATAGAGACTAACCGAAATGTTTTTCAGGTTCACATTATCTGGGAAAATATTCAGTATTAACGCTAGTTTAAGTTTGCTGGTTTAATTAAAGCAAGCATGTCTTTAGGGTTATCAATGTTAAATGTAAAACTTTTACTCTACCTGGGTTTACTAATCAAATAAGGTCCTATTATCTCTGTTACAAAATTTGTCTGCCAGAAAAATAACTTTGGATGATGGATGACTCTGTCTAATATCCCATGAAGTTCTTGTGGGTAGCTTAACCTAAATGTTGAGAACAAATAAATTAAATAAATAAGAGTTTCTAGGTAAACTTTCTAAGCCATTTTTTCCAAATCTTTCTGATAACCTAAAACCTTAGAACTTTGCTAAGTTAAATTAAATGAGGGAAATTCATTGAATATTTAGATCATTTCTAAATAAAAGGCTGAAATATTAATTACTGACATAAGTTTATTCACTTTTTGTTTCCTTTTTTATAGAGGAATTAGACATGCTTGGATCTATTAGTAAACACGTTTTGTGCCAAGCTGAGAAATTTACTATAAAAAAGCATGCCTCCAGAAATTACAAAAAGTATAAATTTGCCAGGCCACAGAATGCTAATATAAAGGACAATTTACAATCGCTTACTTCTTAGCTTTCACTAAAAATTAAGGGCTTCTAAGGATTAAAAATAATTTTAATATATGTGATTGAAGCTACAAGAAAAGATATGTGTTTTCAGTAAACTAGGTATAAGGAATGGAAATGCATTTTGTTAAAGGAAAAGAAAGTAATTTTGTCCTGGCTGGGAATAAGGTAAAAAATAGGACAAAAATGAATCCAAAATGTATGTATGCAAAAAGAAAATTTGGAAGTTTGTGGAACAGGAATACTCAAAAAAGAATTTTAGGTGTAGTCAGGACAGTCTATGAATTAAAATAAATTTAATTAAGTAAATGAGCTTTCATATCAAAATTAAGCTGGTTCAAAATTATAATTTGGTTTTCTCTCTCTTTTTTACAAAGTTTTCTTGAACTTTTGGTCTGCTTTTGATAATAACATTGTAAAAGATTTTTCTTTGTCTTTTAAGTTACGTACCCAGAAAACAAAGATTTTGTCTTTTATCAAAATAATTTCCTGTGCTTCATGTTATCTTTATCATTGGATCTTTGATTACTTAAGTAAACCTATCTTCTCAGTATTGAAAAGAGATAAATTTTACTCAGAAGTGTATAATTTTCTTTATTTGCCTCTGAAGTCTTTGTCACTTTGGTTAAGTAGATAACTGAGTATAGTTTCACAGTGACCTATGATCTTATATTTGACCAAGTGCTTTAAAACATTTTTGACAAACTTTCCAAAATTCAAATTCTAAATAATGTCTTCTTGACCTTGAACTAATTTGGGTTTTTCCAACTTAGAAAAACCCAAGTTAGAACATCTGAAAAGATTCATTCTTTCTCCTTATAGAAAGAGAGATGTTACACTAATTGGACTTATCCGGCATATTAAATTACATGAGAAGCATTGTTAAATAAGTGATGATCAACCTTAGGTTATATTATGTGGGTGAATGTTACTAATATAAGTGTTCTAGACATTGTATAAAATTCCTAAAATTCAAATATGTCCTGCCATAATGTTATCTGTCATAAATCTAGTTATCTTGAAATGTTATGTGTCACAGAAATAACGAAATTTTCTTGTCAATTACATTATAATGAACTTTCATCAGATCTTTAACAATGGGCATTTTAAGCCTTTTGTCATTTACAGGCAATTATTGTTTACTATAACAATTTTGCAAAAGTGTTCCTACAAAGGTGTTTGAGCTTTAGAAAAATTCATAGAAAGTATTCTGACAGGTACTGTAGAATACAGGTTTCTGATCACTTTAAGATCATAAAACTGAACTGGGTAAAAATTTCCAGAATTAATGGGAAAACAATTCAAGCAGAATAAGAATTAATAACATGAGGCTAAATGAAATGATGAAGATGATTATAAGTTTTACGAATTTTGCTCGTTCTTTTATGTTTTGCTTTTCCAGATTTAAGGAAACCTTTCTCTCTTTTCTCTTAAAGCTATCAAGAATTTAGTAAGATATGCCTTTGGAAACAAAGATGAAACATTTACTTTTTCTTCCTACCTAATCCTTCTAGAATTTGCAAACTTGTTAAGTATTCTTTTCATGGCAAAAGAGTTAGTTATTTGCCAAATTCAGTATGAATCTGTTCTCCTTGTAACAGAACACAGTTGGAAATACTGACTATATCAACAAGGCTTTGACTGGAGTATCAAATTTGAGAGAGATATGCATAGACTCAGATATGACCAGACAGCTTTAAGGAACTGCTTGAACTTTGGATTGGCTACTTGACCAGGAGAGATTTTTTAAGAGTTCGATCTATTATTCCTTATAAAAAGTCCTAGCAAAGCAGTCTTTAAAAAGCTTATATGGTCAAGCACTATAGTCTTGCTGCACTCATGTAAATAATCAGATGAGGTTTAATGCAAATAAATTAGTTTTATTTTGATTATCTTTGATTAAAAATGGGGGCAAGTGTAGAAAAAAAATTATTTTTGTGCCTTTTTAGATATCAGATTTTAGTCTTTAATGGTTTTGTTATCTCCCTGTAAACTGGACTGGATCCTGAATTCTTCTAGTTTCCTCAAACATCTGGCTACAACTTTCCAAACTAATGTTTCTCCCACCCTTCTAATTTAGAATCACTAAGAACAGAGACTACTCTTGAATCTCCTTAGAACGGACTGTACCAGGTCCTCCTTGCTACCCAGATGGCAGCCAGACTCAATCTCCAGTCCCTCTCCTCTCCCCAGAGGTGGAGGGGCAAGTCTGAAAGTTCCAACCCTCTAATCCCCTGGTTGGTTTTTCTGGTGACCAGCCCTCATCCTGAAACTATCGAGGGGCCCCCAGCCTTGGATCATCTCATTAGCATACAAAAGATACTCTTAACTGCTCAGGAAATTCTCAGGGTTTTAGGAGCTCTGTGCCAGGAACAGGGGACAAAGACCGAATAGTTTTTTTTAATTATATCACTGTCAGGCTTGCTGAGGGGGGACATCTTGGGAATAGAATTAGGAGCTAACTTGCAGCTCCCAGAAACTGCTATCTTAAATATGATGCTCAACAGATGGAAGATAGTAGTAGCAGTAGTACTTATACTCATTATTTATGATTTATGGGTACTGCATTGATTCCTAGGGCTGCTTGGAACAAAACCATAAACTTGGTGGCTGAAAACAACAGAAATTTATCCTCTCAGAGTTCTACATACCGGTGTCTGAAATTAAGGTGTTTGGGGGTTGTGCTTCCTCTGCAGTCTCTGAGGGAGACGGTTCCTCATCTCTTCTAGCTTCTGGTGGAGTAATCTCTGCCTCTGTTTTTACATGGCCTTCTCCTCTTCTCTCCAAGTCTATCCTCGTTGTCTCTTGTCTCTTAAAAGGACGCTTGTCATTGAATTTAGGGCCCTTCCAGATAGTTCAGAATGATCTCCTCTCAAGATCTTTAATTTAATTACATCTGCAAAGATTCTTTTGCCAAATAAGGTCACATTCACAGAACATGGACATATCTTGGGGGCCATGATTTGACCTACTATAGATACATCCTGCGCTACTCATATAATTTCAAAAGGGGGGCACAAGCCTTCCCCTTTTACTTTATTCATTCGCAAGGCAGAGAAATTTAGACACAAGTCTGGATGAAAGCCAGTGTGGAACCAGAGAGCATCCCTGCAGGAGACATGAATGCAGATCCTTGTTCTTTCCTTCCTCCTGTTGACTCTCTTGCTCCAGACTTCTGTGACCAGGAAGGCCCAGGGAACAAGGGTAAAATCCATTGAAAAGTACCACAGTGCTGGCTGCTGGAGATAGGAAATGATTAGGCTTTAGGTGAGAAAGGTAAAAGAAAATGAGATTCCTAAGTCCAGCTCCACTCATAAGAATGGCAGATCAGATAGAAATTTGAACGCCCCTCTGGTACTTTATCAACACTATCTCATGAAGCTTCATGGCGATACTGCATTTTGTAACTGAGAAAACTATGGCTCCGGGGACTTAAAGCAACAACTTGCCACTACTAATTGGTGGAGACAGGGCTTGAAACCAAGGCTGCCTGTCTGCAAAGTCTCTCAATGTGTCAAGCCCAGCAGGGAAATTGAATAGCATTCTGTGAAGAATGGTGATACTCAGCAGAAGTAGCCGTCTATGGAGTTGTAAGGGGAAAACCTCCTAACCACAAGATATCTAAAACTGTGGGATAACCATTTCCCTTTTTCCAGAGATCTTACAAAATTAGAAAGGCCTTTTCTGGGACTTCCCTTGTTGCACAGTGGTTAAGAATCCGCCTGCCAATGCAGGGGACACAGGTTCGATTCCTGGTCTGGGAAGATCCCACGTGCCGCAGAGCAACTAAGCCCGTGCACCACAACTACTGAGCCTGTGCTCTAGAGCCCGTGAGCCACAGCTACGGAGCCTGCACGCCACAACTACTGAGCCTGCACTCTAGAGCCCCCAAGCCACAGCTACTGAGCCCGTGTGCCTAGAGCCTGTGCTCCACAACAAGAGAAGCCACTGCGACGAAGAGTAGCCCCCGCGCACTGCAACTAGAGAAAGGAAAGACCCAGTGCAGCCAAAAATAAATAAATAAATGAATAAATAAAGATCATTCACTTATTTAAAAAAAAAAAAAAAAGAAAGGCCTTTTCCCAACTCATCTATTTCTGTCTGCAACCCCAGCTTTCTTCAGTTTTCCTATGTTTGTTAAACATAGGTACTAGGGATATCCTTTAATTTAATCCACTACAACCTCTTAAGTAACCATTATCCTTGCTTTACAGACTCTGTAGCAATAAAGATGAGCAATTTGCCTCACATTACACAAGTACTGAAAGTACAGGCCAGTATTGGGACAGAGGTTGCCCAGATACCAAAGCCAATGACAGAATTGAAACTTTGGGGTTATTATTCGCTCTCTCTTCTCAGTATTACTCATTTGGCACTTGTATTTATTCTTTAGTCATATTGGAGATATATATATACAGTCATCATTGATTGGTCTAAAAGTTTCTTGCAGGCAGGACATTTGTCTTACACCTCCTTCACTCTTCTGTCACGCAGATACAGAAGTTTAGAGAGATAAGTTTCTTCTATACTTATCTGGGCTGGATATCTTCTTTCTGTTCTCCAGATCCAATCTGCCTAGTATGGCAGCATTGAGGATGAGAAGTAGTCAGATCCTGGGTGTATTCTGAAGGCAGATCCAGAAGGATTGGCTGACAGTTTAGAAGTGAAGATAAAAGAGTGAAAGTCAATTCAATCAACTGAAGGTATTTGTCCTGAGGAACCGTAGGAAAGGAGTGGCCCTTTGCTAAGCTGAGGAGGACTGAGGGAGGAGCAGTTTGAAGGAATCAGTAGAGGTGATAGCAGTGCTTGAGCGTGAAAAGAAGATGGGGTCAAATCACAGAGGGCCTTGAACTTTACATTCATGGCTTTGGCCTGGTTTTTATAAAGTAATGGGCAATCAGAGAATGACACAAAGGAAGATAAGTCTACATCAAGGAAGATGCAATAAAATGGCAGAGAACAAAAAGCCTCTTTCATTTTCAGCATCTGTGAGCACACTGTTACCAGAGTCATGTACCTGGTATGAGAGCAATGAGAATTTGAAAATCCAAATAGAGAATCGACAGGATTTAGTGACTGATTAGAACTGGGGGATGAGGAAATGGGAAAAGTCAAATGGAACTCCAAGATTTTGCGCCACTATGAGTGGAAGATATTACATTCCTGGTGGAACACAGAAGTTCTGTTACCTCCGGAGACGTGACGTTGAGTATGGCTTTTGAGCTTTTGCAGGGTGGTGACCTTGTTTTATTCACCCAAATACATCCCAAGCGCATGATAGGAAGCCAAAAGTATTTGTTGGTATTTTTAAATGATTGAATAAACAAATTAGGAGATGATGGAACAGATTGGAACTTAATCCTAGAATGGAAATGATAACAAGACACTTACTATAAACTTAGAGAGATATTTGCAAAGTATTAGTTGAGGTCTGTAGTGTAAACCCTGACAGATGTTTCTTTTTTTCTTCTTTGTACTGCAGTGCCTGACTTACGCTTTGATTGCTGAGGCAACCATTTCAAAGGCAGATATCCCGAATAAACACAGGGCCAGCCACATGACTGGATAAGAGCCAGACACCTCCCTGCCCTGAGGCTCCTTTGTCTTAGAGCCTGATTTCAGTAGCTGACCATTGGAACCACTTGTTTTTTCTCTTCTCACACTTTAAATTCCTGCTTTTATGTTTTAAAGTGACTGATAAAGAGTGAGCCTGCAAAGCCCTAGGACCCCTACCCTAGACCCAGTAAAAACAGGACGCCAGCCTCTCAACTCTCTTTCTCTACCCGTGACCGCACTGTGCGGCCCCAGGTGTGCTGTGTAAATTCTAGGTCCTGTAAGCAGTGAGCCTTTACTTTTTTTTCAGAGTTTCCTGATGGTTATTGCTGAAGGGCGTCTTGAGATCACAATAAGAACCACAACAATAACATTGGTTATTGATAGGCTGAGACCAGCACACAACAAGGTCACTAAGATAGATGAAACCTCTGTGGAAAATGAAGGACGAGAACAGAAACTTGAGGTCCCCTGTCTATAGAGGCAGGAAGCAGAAGGTCAATGAAAATAAGTGAAAGAAAATAAGAGGTGGCCTCATAAACACCAAAAAAGGAGGATGTTTGAAAATAGGGACCTGTCACCTGAGCCAGACACTGCAGAGGGCAAATCGAATCCAGATTTACATTAAAAAATCAATGGTATGACAATTAGTAGTAGACTTGGGAACTTCAAGAAGTTTCTGGAGAATGGGGGAAGGGCTTGCTATCAGATCGGAAAAGGCTCCTGCCCGCCCTGAGACCTTGCTGTATCCTTAAAATCATAATTTAAGTTTTAGCAAAGAATGCCTCCTACAGAATGCATGCCGACAAAGAGAATTACAAAGTCGTGCTGCAGTGCTGGGTCTTTCGGACCGTCTGCTGACTTCCTCCCATTTGCTCTAGGCTTTGTGCGTCAGCGAAACCCCTAATGACTACATGTCATGGATATTTGGGACCTGTCTTTGATCATTTAAACTATGATTACTGAATCCACAAATGGCAGAGGTCTTCTGTATATCAAAGGAAACCACTCTGGAGCCTCCTGATTAAGATCTAACAAGGGTTGGGTAAAGGCTTTTGCTACATGCCCAACAAATCTACTTAAGTCAGTGGTTCTTCGTCTTTAATTAGATTCCCAAGCCTTACTGTAGAAATTCTGATGTCATAGAGACCAGGACTCTGTATTTTTGATAAGGATCTCAGGTGATTGTGATGCTGGTGGTTGTTAGAACTGGTATTTGTGATATAATCAGAACTTTCCTAATGTTTATTATTTTTTAAAAAATGATGCCCTGAGAGTTGTGTCTAAGTTTCTGTTTTCTTGCTACAATTTCAATCTTAGACTAGTGATCATTCTTTCCTATGTCCTGTAGAGTTCTTTCTTTTTTTTTTTTTTTATATAAGGAACTGGATTGTTTTAACTTGGCTCCAAAGCCAAGGAGAGGATTTTGAAGGAGGACACAGGGTGGCCCTGAGGACAAGGGAAAAATCTTAGGTATGAGCTCAAAGATGCGTCTCTCAAGCATGCATGCCATCAGCCCAGGGTCTAGCCCTTTCACCTAGCTCCCCTTGACTACCCAGTCACCTGCCTCATAACCAGGATGAGGATCCTCTGGGCTAACCCCAGGTATGAGGGCCCCGAAGGGCCAGAGCAGGATTTACTCCACTGTCACACAGCCCTTTTCGACTTGGGTTCATCGTCTAAACCACAGGATGCAGAAAATTATTTGAGTGACTATTTTCTTAATTCCCCCAAAGATGGTACGTAACTAACTCCATTCTAGATGCATGAGAGAGGTTAACTCATTACATACAAAGGGCGTCTTTGGCCCTTTAGGGCAAGATTTTCTCAAGGAATCCTGTTGAAAAAGTCTGGAAGCTATCTGGGATACAACCATACTCACTCACCCTTGTTAGGCTTCTACACTCCTTAGAAGTGAGTCCTAAGACAACACTCACCCCGACCCTGGCTCCCGGTGGAAAAATTCCAACAGTCACTTAATTGTCATACAGCTTCTAATTGAAATCAAACTAACGTCTGTAAATTGGCCCTTATATTAAAATCCTTTTTTTTTTTTTTGGCTATGCCATGCAGCATGCGGGATCTTAGTTCCCCTAACAGGGATAGCACCTGTGACCCCTGCAGTGGAAGCGCAGAGTCTTAACCACCGCCAGGGAAGTCCCTAAAAGTCATTTTTAATTTGGCAAAGCAATATATACTAGGTTCCATTCCATACATAAATATAAATAATGTAGAAAATGAAATTGATGTGGCCTGCTTTAAATGCCTTAGTACACATTGGAAGCTCCACCCCACAACTTTGCTGAGAGAAACATGCATTATAAAAGGCCGCATCCCACAAGTTGTGAGAAGTAGCATTTTCAGTATCACGGAGTTCTAAGTATTGTCAAAGTTCCCTTATGATTTCTTCTGTCATCCATGAATTATTTAAATGTGTATTTTAAAATTTTTTTAATGTTTGAGGGAGGTTTTTGTTACCTTTGTGTTATTGATTCTGGTTTAATTTTATTGTGATCTATTAATTCTTTGTAAGTTGTGGATACTTGCTTGATAGCCTAGAATGTGCTCGATTTCCATAAATGACTCTAGTGTGCTCGAAAAATAATGTGTGCATTCTTTATGCAAGATAAATATTTTTGTTGCTGGCTCTGCCAACAGGAGGGGCATTTAAAACTCCTACTAAAAATAGTCCCTTCCTGTTTTTCAGTCCAAATGGAAAAGAAATTCCTTTCTGTGCAGCAGCATGGCCCTTTCTACATGCTTTTAAATACACCCCTTTCCACTACCCTTCTTAGTGTTCCCTATGGTCTTAACCTGTTCACATCCAACACCATCCAAGCTGTACTACTATTAGCTGTTCCAGTGAATATGGGAGACATTCAGTCTTTTTTCTCTCATGCTACTTTTTTCTAACTTTCTATTTCTTTATTGCATGAGTAGCACATTTTTATTCTAGAAAATTTTGAAATCACAGATAAAGCAAAAAGAAAATAAAGAACACCCATGTTTTCACATAGGTTTCTTTATATAGGAAAACCACTCCTAATATTTTATATATACATCCATACTTATGCATCCACACTTAATTATTTTATGTAAATGGATAATATGCATAATACTCTGAATTTATGTTAATATGATTTATCTAGCTCTCAAAGGTTCAGAGATATCCCACTTTCACAGCCAACGTGGCACTAATAATTTGGCAGGTATATGTTCCCTTGCTAATTTCTTTCCCCTGATGTCTCAACATGACCTCAGCTTATGATGCTACCTCAGCAGGTGGTATTTGTGTCTATTCCAAAATACATTCTGGTTAGATGCTTATCTGCCTAAGACCTACCCCTGTTTCCCGAGATCTCATCTTTCAAATAACCGCAATCATGAGAATTTTTAAATCTAAGAAATCACACAGACTGAGGTTTTGAAGAATCAGAACAGGAAATTGAGTCCATGTTCTGAACCAGGCAGCTGCCCACTCTAGCTAATTCTTTTTGTTCTGACTTCAGGAGCTCAAGACAACTGCTTAGCCTGCCTATATGGAGCACGTGTACCAGTCACGACAACATGGGTATTTCAGTTGGCACGAATTTCCTATTTCTTATTATAAATGAATGCATTGTAGCTTTTACTTTCATCTCCTCTTTTTATTTTATTTATTTATTTATTTTTGGCTGCTTTGGGTCTTCACTGCTGCGCATGGGCTTTCTCTAGTTGTGCCAAGCGGGGGCTACTCTTCATTGTGGTGCGCGGGCTTCTCATTGCGGTGGCTTCTCTTGTTGCGGACCCCGGGCTCTAGAGCACAGGCTCAGTAGTTGTGGCACACGGGCTTATTTGCTCCATGGCGTGTGGGATCTTCCTGGACGAGGGATCGAACCCGAGTCCCCTGCACTGGCAAGAGGACTCCTAACCACTGCGCCACTAGGGAAGTCCCTCATCTCCTATTTTTAAATTGAAGCAGTCCTCAAGAGATTGGTCATCTCTTATTAGCTGACAATCAACTTCCTGCGCCTTCAAAGCTGAGGACTATGTGACATCACTTAGGCAATTTCATCATTGGTAGTAGCCTATCTGGGCTCCCAGCCAGGAGGTTCCTTGAGATACATTGTATCAGTCTACAGCAATTCCTGCTAAGTTCCACTCCCAATGAAACAAAAGTTTTGCCTCATCCTTGTATTATCACTTAATACCTTATTCTTTACATATCATTTGAATGATAGGCCAATGAATTTCAAATAACTTTTTAGTAGTACAATTTTTTCAACTAAATAAAGCATGGAATTCTTGTGCTTTTGAGTAAACTGCGTGGACAGAGGAACTTCAAAACCTTTCCCCTGTCTGCCTCCTCTTTCTTCTTTTTATTTTTTACTTTGTTTTATTTATTTATTTTTTTATTGTGGTATAGTTGTTTTACAATGTTGTGTTAGTTTCTCCTGCACAGCGAAGTGGAGTTCCCTGTGCTATACAGCAGGTTCTCATTAGTTATCTATCAATCTCCCAGTTCATCCCACCCCCCCCTCCCCACTTGGTGTCCATACGCTTGTTCTCTATATCTGTGTCTCTATTTCTGCCTTGCAAACTGGTTCAATTGTACCATTTTTCTAGATTCCACAAATGCACACTAATATACAATATTTGTTTTTCTCTTTCTGATTTACTTCACTCTATATACCAGTCTCTAGGTCCATCCACATCTCTACAAATGACCCAATTTGTTCCTTTTTATGGCTGAGTAATATTCCATTGTATATATGTACCACATCTTTATCCATTTGTCTGTCAATGGACATTTAGGTTGTTTCCGTGACCTGGCTATTGTAAATAGTGCTGCAGTGAACACTGGGGTGCATGTATCTTTTTGAAATATGGTTTTCTCTGGGTATATGCCCAGTAGTGGGATTGCTGGGTCACATGGTAATTCTACTTTTAGTTTTTTTAAGGAAATTCCATACTGTTCTCCATAGTGGCTGAATCAATTTACATTCCCACTAACAGTGCAAGAGGGTTCCCTTTTCTCCACACCCTCTCCAGCATTTGTTGTTTATAGATTTTCTGATGATGCCCATTCTAATCGGTGTGAGGTGATACTTCATGGTAGTTTTGATTTGAATTTCTCTAATAATTAGTGATGTTGAGCAGCTTTTCACGTGCCTTGTGACCATCTGTTTGTCTTCTTTGGAGAAAAGTCCATTTAGGTCTTCCACCTATTTTTGACTGGGTAGTTTGTTTTTTGATATTGAGCTGCATGAGCTGTTTGTATATTTTGGAGATTAATCCTTTGTCAGTTGCTTCATCTGCAAATATTTTCTCCCATTCTGAGGGTTGTCTTTTCATCTTGTTTATGGTATCCTTTGCTGTGCAAAAGCTTTTAAGTTTCACTAGGTCCCATTTGTTTATTTTTGTTTTTGTTTCCATTACTCTAGTATGTGGGTCAAAAAAGATCTTGCTGTGATTTGTGTCCAGGAGTGCTTTTCCTATGTTTTCCTCTAAGAGTTTTATAGTGTCTGGTCTTACATTTAGGTCTTTAATCCATTTTGAGTTTATTTTTGTGTATGGTGTTAGGGAGTGTTCTAATTTCATTCTTTTACATGTAGCTGTCCAGTTTTCCCAGCACCACTTATTGAAGTGA
Source organism: Delphinapterus leucas (assembly GCF_059928025.1). NCBI lineage: Eukaryota > Metazoa > Chordata > Mammalia > Artiodactyla > Monodontidae > Delphinapterus > Delphinapterus leucas. The sequence continues at coordinate 11,684,281 of NC_143139.1, read as the reverse complement.
CTATCTTTTCTACATTGTATATCCTTGCCTCCTTTGCCATAGATTAGTTGACCATAGGTGCGTGGGTTTATCTCTGGTCTTTCTATTCTGTTCCATTGATCTATATTTCTGTTTTTGTGACAGTACCATACTGTCTTGATTACTGTAGCTTTGTAGTATAGTCTGAAGTCAGGGAGCCTGATTCCTCCAGCTCCATTTTTCTTTTTCAAGATTGCTTTGGCTATTTGGGGTCTTTTGTGTTTCCATACAAATTGTGAAGGCTTTTGTTCTAGTTCTGTGAAAAATGACATTGATAGTTTGATAAGGATTGCATTGAATCATAGATTGCTTTGGGTAGTATAGTTATTTTCACGATGTTGATTCTTCCAATACAAGAACATGGTATATCTCTCCATCTGTTTGTATCATCTTTGATTTCTTTCACCAGTGTCTTATAGTTTTCTGCATACAGGTCTTTTGTCTCCTTAGGTAGGTTTATTCCTAGGTATTTTATTATTTTTGTTGCAATGGTGAATGGGATTGTTTTCTTAATTTCTCTTTCTGATCTTTTGTTGTTAATGTATAGGAATGCCAGAGATTTCTGTGCATTAATTTTGTATCCTGCAACTGTACCAAATTCATTGATTAGCTCTAGTAGTTTTCTGGTAGCATCTTTAGGACTCTCTATGTATAGTATCATGTCATCTGCAAACAGTGACAGTTTTACTTCTTCTTTTCCGATTTGTATTCCTTTTATTTCTCAAATAAACAGTCTAACCTTATACCTAAGGGAACTAGAGAAAGAAGGACAAAGACAACACAAAGTTAGTAGAAGGAAAGAAATCATAAAGATCAGAGCAGATATAAATGAAATAGAAACAAAGAAAACAATAGCAAGGATCAATAAAACTAAAAGCTGCTTCTTTGAGAAGATAAACAAAATTGATAAACCATTAGCCAGACTCATCAAGAAAAAGAGGGAGAACACTCAAATCAATAAAATTAGAAATTTAAAAGGAGAAGTTACAACAGACACCACAGAAATACAAAGCATCATAAAAGAATACTACAAGCAACTATATGCCAATAAAATGGGCAACCTCGAAGAAATGGATGAATTCTTAGAAAGGTATAACCTTCCAAGACTGAACCAGGAAGAAACAGAAAATATGAACAGACCAATCACAAGTAATGCAATTGAAACTGTGATCAAAAATCTTCCAACAAACAAAAGTCAAGGACCAGATGGCTTCACAGGTGAATTCTATCAAACATTTAGAGAATAGCTAACACCCATCCTTCTCAAACTCTTCCAAAAAATTGCAGAGGAAGGAACACTCCCAAACTCACTCTATGAGGCCACCATCACCCTGATACCAAAACCAGACAAAGATACTACAAAAAAAGAAAATTACAGACTAATATCACTGATGAATATAGATGCAAAAATCCTAAACAAAATACTAGCAAACAGAATCCAACAACACATTAACAGGATCATACACCATGATCAAGTGGGATTTATCCCAGGGATGCAAGGATTCTTCAATATATGCAAATCAATCAATGTGATACACCATATTAACAAATTGAAGGATAAAAACCACATGATCATCTCAATAGATGCAGAAAAAGCTTCTGACAAAATTCAACACCATTTATGATAAAACTCTCCAGAAAGTGGGCATAGAGGGAATCTACCTCAACATAATAAAGGCTATATATGACAAACCCATAGCAACCATCATTCTCAATGGTGAAAAATGGAAAGCATTTCCTGTAAGATCAGGAACAAAACAAGGATGTTCACTCTCACCACTGTTATTCAACATAGTTTTGGAAGTCCTAGCCATGGCAATCAGAGAAGAAAAAGAAATAAAAGGGAGCCTAGTCTTTCTTTTGCTCAGACCTACTCACTTTAAGAATCAGCTCTAGTTTCACCTCAATCAGGAAGATTTCTTTGATTCGCCTCACCCCAAGCTATATACATCCTTCTTTGAACTTCCAAAAGTACCCCGTGTTTATCAGTCACTGAGCTTACCACACTGTATTATAATTACAGGTTTATGCCTTGACTGCTCTGAGACTGTGAGATCATTGAAAGCAGAGATTTTGTCTTATTCTTCTTTGTAATCCCTAAGGTCTAGCAAAGTTCCTGATACATATGTTTCTTTATGAATGAATAAATGAATATCTAAAACACTAGTCAAACTTGAAGGTCAAAGACAGCTGTATTACTTTATGTTTATTTCCATATTGAATATGTATGCTTTCATATTTAGTTGCACAAACCTGCCCCTCTGATAACATAATTACACTTACAAAAATAATAACAGGTAACATTCATTGGGCATGTAGCATGGTAAGTAGTTTTATACCCATTAGCTCATTTAATCCTCAAAACAACGCTGCAGGGTTGCTATTGTTATTTTAAATTTTCAAATAAAGAAACTGATTTCAGACCTACACATATGTTGTATTGCTTATATTGCCTAGTTCAGCACAGGCCAGCAAGTCTTCTGTTTCACCTATGGCACGAGCCCCACAGATCAAATGTAGCCCCAAAGCCCCGGTACACTTTGGTGGCCTGCAGCTGTCCCCATATTTTCTTCAGGCTCTCCCTCTTCTCAGTAACTGTATACTGTTTGCATTCATGAAGGTTGTCTCTAATTAGGCTCACAAAATCCTATGACCTAAGAAATTAGGCTATGAAGGAGAAGAGTAAAATATGGCCATTGAGCAGGTTTACATGTTTTGCCAAAAGAGTCAAGAACGAGGCCAAAGATGGAGAACAGAGCATAAACACTTGATAACGTTAGGTTGAATTCGGGGTAAAAGGGGAAGAGAAGACAGAAGGACCAGACACAAGTGGTGATGTTGATCTTACATGATGAGAGGAAGAATTCCTCCTTTACTGTAACAGCCTGGAATGACAAGATGGGTGGAAATCCAGGTGCTTGTGTAAGGTTGCAAGGGGGAAAATGACATTCTGACTTCTACTTTCTCTCTGTAGTAGGAGGTGGGGCCATCTGCTCAGAACAAGGGATATAACAAGGGAAATAGGAAGAGAGTGAAGAAAGTCTGAAGCAGTTTGAAGGGAGAAAGCAAACTGACAACCATAATAGCTTGGCTAGGTAGAGTTGAGGGTCTGTTTGAGGTTGAGACTTCTGAATACTTAACGGCACCAAACTTTTCTGCTGGTTGGTTTTCTCCTTCAGAGCTCAGACAGTGGAGTGGAGACCCAGACCAAACATATAGCTGGATTCATCCAGGTATTTTGTCAACTGGGTTAAGCTGGTAATTATGATGCCTTTAAGAATGTCTCATTAGGTCCACAGTGATGCACCGTCGTCTTGCTGAAGCTCCAGCCACTCAAAGGTGCCAGTTCAGGCCTTTTCAAGGCAAACCATTACAATGCAAAGAGTTTCATTTAGAAAAGTATGAACATAAAATAGAACCATAGCAAACCTTCACCACATTAAACATCAAAGATCTAAGGACTCAGCTACTTTGACATGTATATATATACTTTTAACATCTTTATTGGAGTGTAATTGCTTTACAATGGTGTGCTAGTTTCTCTAATGGAGAAACTTGTGCTTTCATTTATCTATGTTATATAAAATCTAAAACTATCTTACCACCCTGTCTCTGGCACCAAGCACATTACCTGACACATGTTAAATATACAATAAGTGTTTAGTGAATGAATGTTACAATATGACTTGCTATTGAGATAATAAAATTATTCTTAGAAACCATGGTCTTGGATAAGATGACTCAACATCATAAGGATAGTAGTTCTCTCTAAAGTAACATAAAATTAACACAAAAATAAACAAATTCAAATTTCAGTAAAATACCAACAAAAGTTTTTTGGAGTTAGATAAGTTTTTATTAAAGTTAAGTTTTATTAAAGTTCATATGAAAAAATAAACATTCAAGAGTAGATAAAACAGGGAATTCTCTGGCAATCCAGTGGTTAGGACTCCGCACTTCAACTGCAAGGGGCCAAGGTTCAATCCTTGGTCAGGGAACTAATATCCTGCATGCAGCGTGGCATAGCCAAAAAAAAAAAAAAAAAGCATAGATAAAACAACACAAAAAGAAACAAAAGTAAAGAGGACTAGCTCAATCAAATATTAAAATATATTATAGAGCCTCTATAATTAAAACAATGTGGTAATTGGAAGATGAATAGACAGGCCAGTGGCATAGAATAAAACCAAGTACATATGGAGATTGGTATGGATAAAGACGGCATCTCAAATCATTCGTAATAAAGATGAACTTTTGTAATAAATGATTCTGGGATAACAGCTAGACCACTTGGAAAAAAAAATTATATCCATGATGAATGGTACATTTACTCATGAAAATGAGTACATTTACTCATGCATATGAGTAAACTTCAAATGCATGAGGAAAATAAAAGTATAAAACAAAGACATACAACTATTAGAATAAAACATGGATAAACTCTTCTTTAACATTAGTATAGGGAAAAAATTTGAAATTATCAAAATTATTAAATTATCAAAATCTAGAGGCAATAAAATTAAAGATTCATAAATGTGACTATGCAAAAATACAAAATTTTGCATGGCAAAAAATTCACCATAAAAAAAGCCAAAAAACAACTACAAACTGGGAAAAAATATTTGCAACACGTATTACCAATAAAGATCTAGTATCCGTAATATATGAAGACCTCTCAAAATTTGAGGAACAAATGACAAAAAAACCTAATAACAAAATGAGAAAAAGCTATGAACAGATAATTAGCAAAAAGAAATATAAAAATGACTCAAATACATGAAATAATGTTCAAACTTATTCATAGAGATATGTAAGTTAAAATAATACTGAGATACCAACTTTCACCTGTCAGATTGGTACACATTCTGTTGAAAAGACCTTGTGGAAGCAGGCACTTTCTTATTTGGTGGTGGAAATACAAACAGGTACATCCTTTTGGTGGGGAATTTGGCAAACAAGTTAGTATAACAAAACTACCCATGTACCTACCTTTTGACCCAGCAATCCCACTTCTAGGATCTCCTAAAGATACACTTCCAACAATATGAAAATAGATATGCACATTGCACCTTTGTCTGTAATTGCAAAATATTGGAAATAACCTAAATGCCCATACATTGAAAACTCTTTTAAAAGCTATGGTAATCCAGAAAATGCTGTAAGAAATAATGGTCTCTATGAACTGCCATGGATATATATATATTTTTTTTTTAACATCTTTATTGGAGTATAATTGCTTTACAAAGGTGTGTTAGTTTCTACTTTATAACAAAGTGAATCAGTTATACATATACATACATATGTTCCCATATCTCTTCCCTCTTGCGTCTCCCTCCCTCCCACCCTCCCTATCCCACCCCTCTAGGTGGTCACAAACCACCGAGCTGATCTCCCTGTGCTGTGCAGCTGCTTCCCACTAGCTATCTATTAGGTTCTTCATGATCTTTTTTTTTTTTCTTAGATTCCATATATATGTGTTAGCATATGGTATTTGTTTTTCTCTTTCTGACTTACTTCACTCTGTATGACAGACTCTAGGTCCATCCACCTCACTACAAATAACTCAATTTCACTTCTTTTTATGGCTGAGTAATATTCCATTGTATATATGTGCCACATCTTCTTTATCCATTCATCTGTTGATGGACACTTAGGCTGCTTCCATGTCCTGGCTTTTGTAAATAGAGCTGCAATGAACATTTTGGTACATGGCTCTTTTTGAATTATGGTTTTCTCAGGGTATATGCCCAGTAGTGGGATTGCTGGGTTGTATGGTAATTCAATTTTTAGATTTTTAAGGAACCTCCATACTGTTCTCCATAGTGGCTGTATCAATTTACATTCCCACCGACAGTGCAAGAGTGTTCCCTTTTCTCCACACCCTCTCCAGCATTTATTGTTTCTAGATTTTTTGATGATGGCCATTCTGACCGGTGTGAGATGATATCTCATTGTAGTTTCGATTTGCATTTTTTTAACACCTTTATTGGAGTATAACTGCTTTACAATGGTGTGTTAGTTTTTGCTTTATAACAAAGTGAATCAGTTATACATATACATATGTTCCCATAGCTCATGGATATATTTTTAAGTGAAACAAGCAAAGTGTAAAAGAGTATTTAGTATGATATCTTTCAGTAAGAAAAAAGGAAAAAATGGGTATGTCAGCTTATTTATAAAAAAAGAAACAGGAAGGATTAACCAAAACCTAATGATACTGGTTATATACAGGGGGTAGATGGGGATGGAGTGTAAAAACATGTGGGAATTGGAGCAAGATAAAAGGGAGGGGAGGGGAGGCGTGACAGTTCTCTGAGTATAACATTCTATGTCCTGACCTTTAGAAACACGTAAAGGTTTCATCTACTCAGAAAATATATATAATTTATAAACCAGGATTAGGGAGGGAGGACAGACTAAAACTGGAATAACAACAGTGATAAAGGAACTTAGATGTATTACAAATTAATGGCATAACCACGATGAAGGAGTTGGCAAGGAAGAAAATGAACAAACAAGGCAGGGGAGCAGGGACGGGGGAGGGGAAAAAGGAGGGAAGGAGGCAGGAAAGAAACACATTCACCAAATTTTGCATAGTGTACAAAAGTTAATTTGTAATAGTGTACAAAATTTGCATAGTGTACAGAAGTTAATTTGTAAATAAAACTTCTAGATGAAAACATTGGGCTTCACCAAAATTAAGGCTTTCTGCTCTTTGAGAGGCACTGTTAAAAGAATGAAAAGACAAGCCATAGACTGCAAGATAACTTTGCATATCTAATATCTAGTAAAAGTCCTATATCTAAAACGTATAAAGTGGGACTTCCCTGGCAGTCCAGTGGTTAAGACTCTGCACCTCCACTGCATGGGGCACGGGTTCGATCCCTGGTCGGGGAACTAAGATCTTGTATTTCACGTGGTGCAGCCAAAAGAAAAGAAAAAAGAATAAGGGAGGTAAGAAGGATAAGAAGGGAAGCAAAAATAAGTCATTCCCTAGGCCATCAGATCCTAGTGTCAACAAGAGTTGCTTGATGGAAAACATAATGGCTCAAAAGGCAGAGCGTCATTCTCTTAAGAGCTTCAGAATGTAAATACATATGTGAAGCTAGTGAAGCAAAACGTGGTTGAGAGGAAGAGCCAGGGACCAATCTTGGAGATCAAAGAGCAAGCTCATTGCTCTTACCTAGCTCATTGTTTATTTGCAGAGACTTAGTGGAGTCTCTTTTTTAAAGCTTGGGGCATTTAAAGTCATTACTCCAGTGGAATGATTGCATGACTGTCTTCCACACTGTTATGTAATCCACCTAAGCTGGAATTCAATTCCATACAACCCAGGTACCCTACTGTTTTGGGCTACTCTGGGGGAAAACAAAATTCATTTATGACTTTCCCTTGATTTCAAGGTGTTTAAGGAAAGTACAAACACATAAAACACACATGAAATAGAGAATAAGGGCCAAAATTAGTGGTATAAATAATAAGTGCAACAATAGTTCAGGGAAGGAAAAGTTCAACATAGATGAAAGCAGCTTCAGAGTAGAGCTCATTCCTCCCTCTCTGAAACTTACAGAACTCCTACTTGCATGGCACTTAGTATTATTCTGTCTTGCATTGTAGTGATTTGTGCTCTTACCTAAATCCCACTACAAGATAGTGAGTTCTTAATCCAAGACAGTAGCCACAAACTTTCTAACCGGGACTCTTACAGTATCTAGCATAAACTTACTTTTTACCAGGTGTTCCAAAATGCTTATTTGAAGGTGTCTGATTTGGGCCTAGAGCTGACCCTTAAATGATAGATTGTTTGGAAAGGAAGAGAGGAAAGGGATAAGCTAGGAGAACAATCTCATCAAAAATAGAAAGAAAGGGCAAGATATTTCAGATCCAGTGGTCAAGCAGGAGGGGGTTCACCCAGGAAGGATAAAATGAGATGGAAAGGCATATAGAGTCATATTGCTAAGGCTAAGTTATGAAATTTCAACTTTCTCATATGGGCTGGTAACTTTCAACAACACAGGCTAGGGGAAGTTCAAGTCTTCTGAGGTTTTTGAAATCCCAGCCCAGAGAAGATCAGATTGATAGCAGGACATTAAGCAACCATGATTATTCTGAAAATGCTTCCCAGATGATTCATACACCCAGCTTTTGCTTCTGGCCATCGAAAGGCTTTGAAAAAACAGCATAACAACAACTACGAAAATTATATGAATGGAACTGTTAAAGCGTTTATTCAAAGTGAAAAGGCTTGATCTGAAATATACTTTATGTGTCAACGTGTACAATAGTCAATTTAAAACTCCTGATTCTAGTTCAAATCTAGTAAGAGGATTTGTTCAGTCAAGACACCTTCAAATATTTTTTAATATAAAATGATATTTCCTATGGATATTGCAAAATTAAAAGTTTAGGTGAGAAAGCTGCCATATTCTTGCTATTGAATTTTGGGAAAATACTGACAGGTGGGGGGAAAAATCACCCCCAAGCCCACCATACAGAGACATCCATTATAATATGCCCACCTAATTTTTTTATACATCTTTATTGGAGTATAATTACTTCACAATGCTGTGTTAGTTTCTGTTGCACAACAAAGCCAAACAGCCATATGCATACACATGTCCCCGTATCCCCTCCCCCTTCTTTCCTTTGCTTAGCCAGCTTCGCTTCCCCAACCCCATTTAAAAATAATATCCATTTGGGTATATAACAATGTATATATAAACATGCGTGCAGTAAAACAAACTTGGTTATCACACAATTTGCAATTGATTCCCTTCCTCCCCCCGGTCACCATTATTCATTTCATTAACCTTGCAAACGGGTGTCTGTGATATTAAACTATTTCATTTTGGGACTCTTTTCATAGCATTACCGTAGGGTTTCCATATATATCCACTTTATCTTAACAGTGTCAATGCAGTTGGGCTCCCCATGCAGTTTTTACTTAGTGGAAGCCGTGCTTTTTTTCTCCACTCCATGGCCCATGCTGTCATCTGGCATCAGAACAAAGCTCTAATGGCCCCAAGTATCCAAAAACTCCTTGAAATCTGTTTCTTCTGCTTCTGCCTGAAACCCCTTAACTGAAACCAAGTTAACAGCGCAGGCAAATTATGGAAGAGACACCATGCTTTTCTCTCCATCCCCTAATCCTTCTCTCCACCTGCTCTGCTTTCCCCCAGCTGCCCACACACAAACCTACTTTTCCAGTTTCCTTCCTCAGTACAACCCGATTCAGGCAGGTGGATACATGTGGACTCATGCATTCACCAGACACATCCAAACATGAATCCTAGTTTAGCTCAGCCAAAGGACCCACACTGCCTAAGCATAATTAAAAATATTGATCATTCCCTAGAAGAACAGTAAGAGAATGAGCTTCATGACTGCTGATAGATTGCCCCTGAGTCACTTGCTTTTCATAGCCAATTTTTAAAAACATGATGCACTATTCAAGAGGAGTTGTCAGGATGTAGAAAATCATTGCTCAATTTACTTGGTGATGAAAATGGCCATTATGGTTTTTATGCAACTTTGTTTCTGTTATGTAATTCTTGTTGAAATACTGTTTCAACCAAATTATTTGGTAGCAAGTGCTGAACAGGAAAGCACCAACAAGTTATCAACCACAGCAAGGACTCAATCTGGGTTGTACTGTGAAGAATGCAGCTTGAGAAATACACCTTGTGTCACTGGGCAAGAAGGGGAAGCAGAAAAAAACACAGTCTTGCTAATGGAATCACTGAAGGGCAAGCTGCTGCCTAGGTTGAAGAATCCACCTGAGAATACAGAACCCACTCAATTCCTAAATGTGGGGAGTTGAAGTTATTAAACTGACTGAAAGATTCTTCTCTAAATTCTTCTCTAAGTATATCAAAGTAATTCTTTCAAAAATGATTCATAGAAGTTCTATTTTCTGAGTCCTTAAACATTTGCTACCATAACACATGAACTAAAATTAACTCAGCATAAAATTTCACGGTCACAACGTTTTCTCTCAACAGTCTGCAGATGGTTCTTCAACGGCCACATCAATCTGATTTTTACTATTTTGCAGGTAACATTTTCCACTTTCCCTTCACTGGAACGTTCACAATTCCTTTTTTTTTTCCCCCTTATGTACCAATTCAGAGACTACTATTTTCTTAATAGTTGGTATGCAGTTACCCCTAGGGAGAGACTTACCTTTGTTGAGCAAAGGTTTTGATAAGCCTAAAACGTAAAGGTTTAACCTCCAGGACCAGGGCCCATAGACTGATGGGTTTAGGCTTGAGAGGTGGGGTATATTTGACTGAACATGTCATGTGCCTATGAAGCTAGCCCCAGCCAAATGTGATCCCCATGATTTGATTTAGGTGAAACATTTTTGCCAAGACTACTACGTAGGTGATGTTGTGCACCTCCCATCACATCATATCAGGAAAAAACACTAAGGTTTGTTTATTCAGTTCAGGAAAGTTTTCTTGATAGTGTTTTGATCAGTGCTTCTATTCTATTCAATATTTAATTTGATTTAATCTTCAGTAAGAATATCATTCTTAGGCTGGACTTTAAATTCTTTCGTCTCTCACCTTGACATTCCTTTTCCTTTTTATCTTTTCCCTCTAATTTTTGGAGGGCTTCATCAATTTTTCCTTCAAATTACTGACTCAATTTTCAACAGTGTCAATTCCTCCTCTTTACTATTAGCCTCCAATGGAAATATCAATTCTACTATGAAATTTTTAGTTTTCTATCAGCCTTTTCTTATTCTATCCATCTCCCCTTTCATCTCATGCATTTTCTTTTCAACCTGTTTTTCTTTATAAACATTCTTCTCTTGGGAAAGAGAGGCTATTTTCTCATATCCTATAGAATATGCTAAATTTTTTTTCTAAAATTCCTTTGGGTGCCTAAAATTGGGAGCTTCTAGAAATCTGAGCTTTCAGGGTGATGTTCCTTTCCCCTCGGTCTGCAATATTTTTCAGACTCCATGTTGTGGAGTTCTAGTTCTTGTTTCTGATTTAAACTGAAATCTTTACATTGAAAGAGCTAGCAGACAGTGTATGTTTCTCAACAGAGACAGTATTCAAATTTCTCTTGGCAACACTCCTCAGAACTCCCCTCTCAAACTGCAGTTTTCTGAAAGATTGATATGCACAGTTTATATCAAAATTCCCTGTATCCAGGAGATGTTCATCTGATTTACTCAGCTAGACTGAATTAGGATCTTTTCCAAGTAGCATTACCTTGAGTTTTGACCCCGGGTTATATTTACATGTTAATTTGTAGCCACTTTCCAAGAATTAACTGCCTCTGATTTGTGTTCTTACTTTCTTCGTTTGAAAATTATCAATAGCAAACTCGACTCACCAAATACTGATCAAGCACTTTTCATTTATTCACTGTTACACACCATTCAGGCTTAAATCCTTCCTTATAACCTGAAAGAAGATCGGGGACATTTAACACAGGAATATTTTGCATCCGTAGTCAAGGTTAAACACCACTAAGAAGGGGTTGTGTTTTGCTAATTGTTTTTATTTGGCATTTGCACTTCTGTCTGTAGAATGAGGAGAAAATGCTAAGATATTAAGACTGGGAGAAGAAAAGTAAATTGAGGAACTTGGTGGCAGCTACTCCAGGATATAGCCATTTAATTTAGAAAAGAGGTAGAAAAAGAGAAATCATGAAAAAAAAAGAGCTGTCAGGCAAAAAAAGATTACATCCCTTAAACAATGCAGAAAATGTTCTTGGCCCCACAAGTATTCAGGAGTGCCTTTCTCAGCCTCTTTGGAAGTAAAGATGGAGACCAAGATGCCTATCAGCAGGGTAAAAAGTGTATAGTTGTCATCTGTAGAAAAAAAAATAAAAAAATAAACCATCTAATTAGTATTCAACTTGTACAGAAACTTCTCTCTTAACCTCTGCTCCTTCTGCTTCAGTCAGCCCATGCTTGATTCACATCTCACCCCTATACCATTGTCCCAAAGCCAAGACATGCTAGTGGCCTTACGATCACTGACCAATGGCAGCCCCACTTTTCTGTACCCAATTTACAAGACACCTGCAGTCTGGAAATTATAATGGATTGCAGCTTTTTTAAAGCACGAGCAAATGAGTCGAAGAGAGGATAGGCAGACAGTACAGAATTGCATTATAAGTCATCAAGGGACTTCCCTGGTGGCGCAGTTGTTAAGAATCCGCCTGCCAATGCAGGGGACATGGGTCTGATCCCTGGTCTGGGAAGATCCCACATGCCGTGGAGCAGCTAAACCCATGCACCACAACTACTGAACCTGCACTCTAGAGCCCGCGAGCCACAACTACTGAGCCCACGTGCTACAACTACTAAAGCCCATGCGCCTAGAGGCTGTGCTCCGAAACAAAGAGAAGCCACCGCAATGAGAAGCCCGCGCACGGCAACAAACAGCAGACCCCGCTTGCCGCAACTAGAGAAAGCCTGCGTGCAGCAAAGAAGATCCAACGCAGCCAAAAATAAATAAATCAATTAATTAAAAAAAATAAGTCACCAAAACAAGCTCCACAGGCATCAGGCTTGAGCCCAGGATTTCTGAGGAATGTCCATTTTTTTCTTTGGTTCTGCAGCAATTTGAACTCAATATTCTGATCCCCAAGTACCAAATGATCAGTTTAACTACCAAAACAACCTACACACACAAAAATGGAGGAAAAGAGCAAAAAAGAAAGGGAAAATTAACTACAGAAGTAAATACACAGAAGAGAAGTTGAATAGTAGTCTAAAATATTACCCTACACACTTTTCTTCTGAGAAATTCATGTTTAACTTAGTAAATTTTGCACTACTAGGTTAATTCTAAGAGGCTGAGGCTTATTGCTCAAGGAAGAAGAAAACAAAAAGACCAAAGAGTAAAATTTGTGGTCTTGCGTAGACACAAACCAAAATCTTCAAAGCCATTAAAATGTAAGGTTTGTGCACCTGAGAAAGAAAAATGTTTTGAAATATTCAAAAGCTTGGCTTGGATACTTAAAAGGCACAGTTGAAATAAAAGGCCATAAAGTATATTTAAGAACAATAAATTGGAATAAGGACATATAATAAGGTATTTAGTAGATAATAAATGTTTGTAAGGTAATAATTTATAAGGATGTATAATAACTCTTATCCAAGCAACTAAAGAGTTTGAAGAGTGGTTAAGAGAAATACACAGCAGTTTGATGCAAGGACCAGCGCCATCCTTCCTCTAGGGGTTGAGTTGCCTATTTGATGGGTGGGGTAGGATGTGGGAACATTTGGTAATAGGAACTCCAGTTAGGTCTAGAGTTACCAGAGCAGAGGAGGTTATGTTTAAACTTTCCAGGATGTAGCTCATGAACTTGCAAGGAGTTACATCTCCTACATGACATCTGAGTTGTAGACAAGCAATGACCGAAGGTGGCATCTGGGGAGACTGGCTGACACACACCAAGTCGGAGTATCTTTGACTCCCTACTCCACACACTCCCCCACAGGGCTCAGAGGGGTCTGATAGTGAGCCAGAGGACCCAGCAGAATCCAAGTCTGGTTGGAGAGGTTGCCAAGAGTACCAAAAACAGCTGGCTGACTTCCGAAAAAATGTGTTTTATTTCCGTACTGAGAGGTGACATCCCAGCTGGAGGCTGCATTTCCCAGCCTCTTCAGCATCTAGGTGTGGCAGTATGTCTAGTTATCGCCAGTGGAATGAAGCAGGAGAATTTTCCCATATTTTTTCCCCTTCTCTGGCTGGAAGAAAACATTCCAAGACCCCGAGTGATTGTTCCTGCATACAGTTTGACAATCACAATGAATTCACAAGGGGTACCTAGGATATACTAAATATTCACAGGAAATAATATTATCAGTAGGACATACCACAGTGAACTAAAGGGGGCACCTGAGATATTATAAATCTTTGAGGAAAACATAGTACCATCTGGGACACCGAGTAAATTACTACTTCTAAATTGTTTGGCCCTAACTAATTAATGAAAGAAACTGTTAGATATTTCTTTGGGCCTGCAGCCCCAAGAATGTATTATTGAGACGCTTGGGGCACTATATGAGCGAGGAAAGATTAGAACATCTGCCTTAGAGAATGGTGGAACCACAGGTGAAAGGACACTGGATTCTTACATTTCTACACGAAAGAAAGCCAGCAACTAAGCAACTCCCACATTGGTCTGGAATATGAGTCAGAAATACATTTTGGTTGCATTAATCCATTGAACTTGGGGAGTTTGTCATTACCTAACTAATACACAGAGCACATAGGAATCCAGACCTGAGGCCAAGAGCCTCAGATGTCAACAGTGGATTCCTGCCACTGTTGTACCACAAGGAGGACGGAAGAGATGAACTTCATCTCACTGGAGGCCACCAAGCCAAGAAGATGGCTCACAGAATAGATGCCTCCTATTCAATGCCCAGTCAATACATAAGCCCCTGAAATGACGATCAGCCTCAGGAAAGGGGGAAAGAATAAGGAGGAGGTGAAGTTTGCTTAGAATTTAGCCCAAATGAGACTGAGTAACCTTAAGTTTGGTATTCTCAAATTTCTACCATCAATGGATAAGTGTTTGAAGCTAAGCCAATCATACCTTTTGGAAAAAAACCAAATTTACATGATGGACATTTTATTCTGGAACTGTAAAATTTTGAATCCACCACATATATGTTACAGCAAGGGAAGAAACATAGACGGAGGCCACTGTCTCTGTTTCTACAACTGGTCCCCCAGCTGTAGTTATTCATGACTTCTCTTTTCCTGTTCCCTTTGCTTTGGGCCAGCATCCCAGCTGGTTGGCGTTCTTTGCCCATCGGAGTGAGGGGCCTGAGTCACTGGAGGGGCGGCCTAGGAGAGGTGACAGCGCTCTAGTTAACCTTTTCAGGAGGACATGGTGATACAAGGGACTCTCCTGAGCTCCTTCTACTGCCCCCTCCTGCTGAGTAGCAATGCTATATTCATTCAATTGTCAGGCTCACTCACTCTGACCAACACTACAATCCTATTCTTGCCTGTTTCTTTCACAGGAGCCCAATAAAGGCCAGGCAGAAATTTAAAATTCCAATTCAGTGAAACAGTTATTGTGTCTCTTGGTGGAAACATATCTCCTCCCTTGTTCACTGAAACTCCAAAACCAATAGGGTCCAGATTCATGAAAAATTGGTAATAGGAACTGGGTAATGAGTGGTAAGTAGCCCAAACCGCACGTGTCTATCTGCTACAGAAGTGATAAAAACATTGCACAGTCAACGTCTTCTTTGGTCCCCCTCCCTTCAGCTTTGCTGAGTTTAGCTGCTCATCTCCCTCCTGGCTATGTAAACTGACAATTTAAAGAAGGCAAGATTTATCATCCTCGAATTCAGTGATTCTCAACTGAGGGCAACTTTGCTCCCTAGGGGAATGTGTGGCAATGACTGAAGACGTTTTTGATAGTCACAACTTAGAGGGAGGTTCCAGTGCATAAAGACCAGAGGATGCGTAGGACCACACCCACAACAAAGAATTGCGTGGTCCAAAATGTCATGGTACTGAGGCTGATAAACCCTGATCCACTTAATTTGTTTACATGTATAACTTGCTTCCCGCACTAGAATGCAAGCTCTGTGAGGGCAGGGACTTTGTCCTGTTTACTGTTCTGTGCCTGGAACGTGGAATTCAGCAAGTATTTGATGACTAAATAATAGATGAATGAGTGTCTCTCGTAGTTCGCATCAGGCATCTTACACGTGATCACATCCAACCACTTGCTTCTTGGATTGGAAGGGTTATAAGGTGAAGGAGGGTGGTGGAGGGTAGTATGACTGAAATATTTGGGATGGCACAACTTCCTTTTAAAATTTTTTTAATTATCTATTTTATACATATTAGTGTGTATATGTCAATCCCAATCTCCCAGTTCATCCCACCACCACCACTCCGCTTTCCCTCCTTTGGTGTCCATATGTTTGTTCTCTACAACTGTGTCTCTATTTCTGCCTTGCGTTTTTCTAGATTCCACACGTATGCGTTAATATACGATATTTGTTTTCCTCTTTCTGACTTACTTTCTGACTTCCTTGAATGTCCTATTGTAGCTCTCTTCTCGACATGGCACAATCAAAATGTTCATAATTTTCCTTCACTATTATTTTCTAACTTGAAGAAAAATGGACATTGCAATTTTTACAGTGTCCTCAATTCCTTCATTCATGTCTATTCATTACATGATATTATCATCCAAGTACTGTGATAGGTGTTGTCACCAAACAAAATTATGACTTAGGACTCGTGTTTAACATTTTGCACAGAGAGTTGATGTAATTGTTCTGTATCTTTTCTAGCGATTACAAATGTGTTTCCCCTTCTAGGAAATGTGCCTCTTTTCCTCCCTTCCCATTAACACTTCAGTTAAGCTTGGAAGAAAGATGGAGAAGAAGGGGGTGTCTAGGCCCCCAGCTGGGTTCCCTCACAGACCCTTAAGCAGAGCTCTATTGCGGCGATAACGTCAGCTTCCAGTACCTGTTTATTTATACAGTTTTATCCCTACTTGCCTGTCATAGACATGCTGTTAATGGTCTTTATATCACTGGTACCTGACACAAAAGGTGGGCTCAACAGATGCTTACTGAATAAATAAAATGCCTTTTGCCTACTTCACAATGTCACCCAGGGCACCCTCTGCCGACTTCACAATGTCTCTTTCAACTGATCCTGCACAGAAATGGGGACTTCACAGGGGGTTTGGAGATATATCTGGTTTCAGACCCGTCTGAATCACTCGCCAGTGGTGGATCCAGCCAATGAAGAGAAAAGCAAACGATCCAAAGTCTAGAGCAACAGTCAACGGATTTAGGTTAAACAGCCTGAGATGGAAGGGCACTAACCTGGAGTTAGAAGGACCAGTGAAGACCTCTCCAGAATGGCGAAGAATCGGAGCTGCGTGTAGGCAGGGGTATGCATTTCTCCACGGCCAGGGGGTCTCCTCCCAGCTGCTGCAGACGAGTGGTCGGCCCTAGAGGCTAGCCGTGTGGACATGAACTGATTTGTTCCAGCCCAGGGCCGCCAAACCGCCCGACGAGTGAGGGGAAAGCAGCACGTAGCCTCGGCAGGCCCCAGAAGTTTAGCAGGTGAACTGTCTCAGCCCTGCCCACAGGGCGCTAGAGGGTCAGAAGGGTCCCGCCCTTCCCCGACTGGGGCCCAGCAGGGCGAAGGTTGTCCCCAAGGCCACGTGAGCCTTCCTCGCCTCTAAAAGCCCCAAACAGGCCGGGCTCATGAGAGAGGAAAGTTAAGGACGCTCCAACCTCTGCATCGCTCCGCCCCACCACCGGCAGCAGAACCGCTCTGCCAACAGCCGCCTGGTCCAGCCGAGCGGAGATCGCGGCCGCCGAGCGATGTCCCGCCGCAGCCCGGACGGGAGCCTCGGGCTGCTCTCGCCGCCGGCCCTGCTGCTGCTGCTGCTTCTGGCCGCCGTGGTGCCGTCGGGCCTGGCAGGTGAGCAGCGCGCCCCGCGGGCAGCCCGGGAGGGGGGCGCCGGGAGGGGCCCTGGACGCCCGCGCGCTCCACGCTGAGCCCGCGCCGCTCGGTG
The DNA here is from genome assembly GCF_059928025.1 of Delphinapterus leucas. Taxonomy (NCBI): domain Eukaryota; kingdom Metazoa; phylum Chordata; class Mammalia; order Artiodactyla; family Monodontidae; genus Delphinapterus; species Delphinapterus leucas. The sequence continues at coordinate 11,666,719 of NC_143139.1, read as the reverse complement.
AGTTCCAGAGTCGGGTCAAGTTTACTTCCCGCGGGTGTGTCCGTCTGGTTTCTGGGTGGACGCCAAGGAACGCGCTTCTGCCGCGGTTGCTCCAGCCCTGCTGGAGCTCGGGGATGGCCCCAGACGAGGGCATAGGGTGTGTGCTTCTGCGAATTTAAGAAGCGCTGGCCAGAATTCCTGGCAGACAAATCGGTTCGCTCCTGCACGACTCTTGGCTTTGCTGAGCCTTGGCTGGTCCTAAAAGCGTCAGCCAAAGGACATCTGAATATATTTATTCGCACCATAGAGAGGTATGATCCCAGAATGCCACTTTTTTTTTTTTTTTTTTTTGCCTTAATTGACAATGACTTTGGTTTAAAATGATGAGAAGTGCAGCCTGGTATTGTCAAGTTTGATATGTGCCAGGCAGCGTGCGGAAGGATGTGTGTTCTTTCATATAATGCTCACTACAATCCTAAGTAGGCTTATTATCCCCATAATACAGATGAGAAAGTTTGAGACTGAGAGATTTCAGTAATTTGCATAAAGATACACAGCCAATGAAGGCAGAGCTGAAATGCAAAAGGCCATTTACTTGACTACTCCCCTCTTAGTAAAACAGGTTTTAAAACTGTTTTATTCCTACAGGTATTGACACTGACCCTTTGCCTAAAAAAAAAAAAAAAAAAAGTTTGGGCTTTGTCACTTTCATTCCCAATGAGTAAAACCAACATTAAGTTAAAAAAAAAAACCTGAAAGACTTGAAAAGTAATATTAAGAGGGGATTCATTTCATTTTATTTCCTAATCCCTTTTCTGTGCTGACCTTGTGAAAGACTAGGGTGGGGTTTGGGAGAGCAACCCCTTCCTAAAAGCACCTACTGGTTCTTGTTCCTCCACCTTCCTTCAGCAAGTGTGTGCAGTCCAGATTTCAAGGCCTTTGCTTTCGCAACTTGCCCACTTATCATTCTTAAATATTTCCAGTCTTTGAAGCTGCCTGGGCTTCTGAGCTGAGAAGTGACCAATCCCAGGCTCCTGACCTGTGATTTGCCTGCACATTCTGGAAGTGGTGGAGTCCCCATGCCACCCCTTAGCCCATTGAGACTACTCATTAGGACACACCTGGGACAGGCTAGGGAGCGCCCTGGAAATGGCTTGTGTGTCTGGAGTGCTGGCGGAATCTTCTCTCCCTTTTCTGTTCTTCTTTTGGATTATTGGGATTGTTTTAAATGTTTCTGTAGATGTGAGGGGCAGCCTGAGGAGTGAGGTGGAGACCTTGTTTTTCTGAAGATGGGGCACCGTTTATTCAAGAAAATATCAGCCGACAAGAAACAGCTTCTTAAACTGAGTTCCCCAAATAAGAAGCTGAAGCCATGCCAGGTGGAGGGAGTCAAGGCAAAGAGTGAGGGCACTTCTGCTGCAACTGATCCTGATGGCACTGTGCCCAGCAATCCAGAAAGACGTCTTATCATGGCATTGAGGAATGACTGGTGATGCCCACCCCGACTGTCTCAAAAGATGCGATCTCTGTTTCCTTTGTTCCACCCATATTAACCTGTTTTCTAGTGCAGCTTTTGGGGTCTTTATCTTACCCTCAACTGCTGGACTGCCAACAACTTTTGGGCAGAAAATGGGGCCTTTGCTACCCCTTGCTTTCCATGTTCTCTCTGAAATGCCCAGCTCAGTACTCAGCATTTCACGAGTGCCCAATAAACACTAAAGGGATTGTATTTTCAACCCCCTGGAATGAATTTTATATCTGCTAACTTACACCTCTTTATCCAAAACCAACTTCCTTAATTTTTGAAAGTTACGTTGTAGTTTCATTATTCTAGAAATCGGCAAACAACTACCAATTCATCCTAGCCATATATTTCAAACTATTAAAGACTTCAGACATATAATTGCATTGCCTTTATCTTTCCAGACTTTCAAGCCCCACATGTGTTTTTAGGATGTCTTGTATAATTTTTCTTTTCTTTTCTTTTTTGCTACATAGCTTGCAGCTCCTACCAGGGATTGAACTCGAGCCCTTGGCAGTGAAAGCTCGGAGTTCTAACCATTGGACCACCAGGGAATTACCAGTTTTTCTAAGTCGTATGTATAGTGCAGTCAGGTTGTCACCAGGGAAAGAGGTGGGTTGGTTGCCAAGAGACTCGTAAGGTGGCATGTGCCTTGTAAAACTGGTTCCAGATCTGGCCCTGGGACTTGCAGGGCTAGACTCCAGAACTTCATTCTTTCCGGTTCTCCAGAGCTGATCAGATACAAGGAAGCTGATTTGTCCTGATAAACACACGTCTATTCATCAAAATACTAATTGTTGTTCATTTTTATCAGACTGGTTATTTGTGTAGCCTGCTCCAGGCACATCCTCACTGCAATCAAACTACACAGGATAAAACAATATCAGGGATTCTTAGGCTGGGGACCTGATTCATCTGCATCTCACTAGGACTGGACACTTCAGTCAGCCCATGGGTCCTTCTTACCAGACACTGCTTGCCCAAAAACCTGGTCACCAACTCCTTTTCCACTCTCCCATGACTCACCAGTGCCACGTGAGACTAACAGATTGCCTCTCTAAAGAGGCTAATCCCTTTATGTGGCTGTCGAGGAGTTTACAGTCCTGGGAATTGTTCAGTCTCCTTAACTGATGTAGCAGACCTATGGCTGAGGCCAATCTCAATTGATCCTTTGTCTCTGAGAACTTTCTTATTTCCAGATTCCCTGAGGAAGTTGCTCCATGTGTTCACTCTTTCTATGGCAGGTCTTCATTCTTGGAAGTCAAGTTAGAGAGATATGATGGACTTCCAAAACAGAAGCTGTAGAGCCAGACTGCCTATGTTTGAATCCTGGCTTCAATACTTACTAACCACATGACCTTCGGTCAGTTATCTAACCTCTCCATGCCTCAATTTCCTCATCTGTAAAATGGGTATTATAATAATATCTATATCATAAGTTTGTTGTGAGGAACAGTGCCTGGCACATAGTAGGGGCTATAAAATTGGCCAGCTATTGGAATTGCTTTTCTCTAAAAAGGCATCGTGGATCTCTTGATAAGGCAAAAGGATTGCAAAAAGATTGTTATAAAAACAGAATTTTTTCTTAATCATGGCCTAACATTGGGGTCCGTACCAGCACATTAAGCAGCTGTTTCAGAAAACACTTTCCTGGGTTATAACTGTCTGAAATCATCTTGATTATTTTTGCCACAGTGCAATTTTTATTAACCATGGCTGCTTTAAAATTTCCCAACACTTTTCTGTCTTTCTGAGACTCACTAAGTCTTCCTACAGCTCATTCCCATTGTCTTAGTGTTTTAGATCCAAAAGAAGACAGTGCTCTGTGTGAACTCAAACATTTTCTTGTGCTCTTTCTATACTAGTTTTTTTTAATGTGGTATCTTTTTTTTTGAACTTTTTATTTTATATTGGAGTATAGCTGATTAACAATGTTGTGATAGTTTCAGGTGCACAGCAAAGTGACTCAGACATACACGTATCCACTCTCCCCCTAACTACCCCCCCATCCAGGCTGCCACATAACATTGAGCAGAGTTCCCTGTGCTATACGGTAGATCCTGGCTGGTTACTGGTTTTAAATATAGCTGTGTGTATATGTCAATCCCAAACACCCTCACTATCCCTTCCTTCCACCCTTAGCCCCTGGTAACCATAACTTCATTCTCTAAGTCTGATTCTGTTCTGTAAATAAGTTCATTTGTATCATTTCTTTTTACATTCCGCATATAAGCGATATCATACAATGTTTCTCTTTCTCTCTGTGACTTAGTTCACTCAGTAAGACAATCTCTAGGTCCGTCCATGTTGCTGCAAATGGCATTATTTTATTCTTTTTAATGGCTGAGTAATATTCCATTGTATATATGTACCACATCTTCTTTATCCATTCCTCTGTTGATGGACATTTAGGTTGCTTCCATGTCTTGGCTATTGTAAACAGTGCTGCAATGAACATTGGGGTGTGTGTATACTTTCGAACCATGTTTTTCTCTGGATATATGCCCAGGAGTGGGATTGCAGGGTCATATGGTAGCTCTATTTTTAGTTTTTTAAGAAACCTCCATAGCGGCTGTACCAATTTACATTCCCACCAACAGTGCAGGAGGGTTTCCTTCTCTCCACACCCTCTCCAGCATTTATTGTTTGTGGACTTTTTGAAAATAGCCATTTTGACTGGTGTGAGGTGATATCTCACTGTAATTTTGATTTGCATTTCTCTAAAACTTCGCGATGTTGAACATCTTTTCATGTGCCTCTTGGCCATCTGTATGTCTTCTTTGGAGAAATGCCTATTTAGGTCTTCTGCCCATTTTTTGATTGGGTTGTTTGTTTTGATGATATTAAGCCACATGAGCTGTTTGTATATTTTGGAGACTAATCCCTTGTCGGTCACATCATTTGCAAATATTTTCTCCTGTTCTGTGGGTTGTCTTTTCATTGTGTTTATGGTTTTCTTTGCTGTGCAAAAGCTTTTGAGTTTAATTAGGTCTCATTTGTTTATTCTTGTTTTTATTCCCATTACTCTGCGAGATGGATCGAAAAAGATATGTCAGAGAGTGTTCTGCCTATGTTTTCCTCTAGGAGTTTTATAGTGTTTGGTCTCACATTTAGGTCTTTAATCCATTTTGAGCTTATTTTTTTGTATGGTGTTAAAGAATGATCTGATTTTATTTTTTTACATGTAGCTGTCCAGTTTTCCCAGCACCATTTGTTGAAGAGACTGTCTTTCCACCACTGTATAGTCTTGCCTCCTTTGTCATAGATTAATTGACCATAGATGCATAGGTTTATTTCTGGGCTTTCTATCCTGCTCCATTGATCTATATGTCTGTTTTTGTGCCAGTACCATATTGTTTTGATGACTGTAGCTTTGTAGTGTAGTCTGAAGTGAGGGAGCCTGATTCATCCAGCTCCATTTTTCTTTCTCAAGATTGTTTTGGCTATTCGGGGTCTTCTGAGTCTCCATACAAATTTTAAGATTTTTTGTTCTAGTTCTGTGAAAAATGCCATTGGTAATTTGATAGGGATTGCAATAAATCTGTAGATTGTCTTAGGTAATATAGTCATCTGGACAATATTGATTCTTCCAATCCAAGAACACGGTATATCTTTCCATCTGTTGGTGTCGTCTTCAATTTCTTTTATCAGTGTCTTATAGTTTTCAGAGTACAGGTCTTTAGCCTCCTTAGGTAGGTTTATTCCTAGGTATTTTATTCTTTTTGATGTGATGGTAAATGGGATTGTTTCTTTTTTTTTTGGTGGTATGCGGGCCTCTCACTGTTGTGGCCTCTTCCGTTGCAGAGCACAGGCTCCAGGCGCGCAGGCTCAGCGGCCATGGCTCACAGGCCTAGCCACTCTGCGGCATGTGGGATCTTCCCAGACCGGGGCATGAACCCGTGTCCCCTGCATTGGCAGGTGGACTCTCAACCACTGCACCACCAGGGAAGCCCGGGATTGTTTCTTGAATTTGTCTTTCTGGTCTTTCATTGTTAGTGTATAAAAGCGCAACAGATTTCTGTGTATTAATTTTGTAACCTACAGCTTTACCAAATTCATTGATGAACTCTAGTAGTTTTCTGGTAGTGTCTTTAGGATTTTCTATGCCTAGTGTCATGTCATCTGCAAACAGTGACAGTTTAACGTCTTTTCCAATTTGGATTCCTTTTATTTCTTTTTCTTCTCTGATTGCTGTGGCTAGGACTTCCAAAACTATGTTGAATAAAAGTGGTGAGAGTGGACATCCTTGTCTTGTTCCCGATCTTAGAGGAAATGCTTTCAGCTTTACACTGTTGAGTATGATGTTAGCTATGGGTTTGTCATATATGGCCTTATTATGTTGAGGTAGGTTCCCTCTATGCCCACTTTCCAGAGAGTTTTTATTGTAAACGGATATTGAATTTTTATCAAAAGCTTTTTCTGCATCTATTGAGATGATCATATGGTTTTTCTTCAATTTGTTAATGTGGTATATCACACTGATTGATTTGCAGATATTGAAAAATTGTTGCATTCCCTGGAATAAATCCCACTTGATTGCGGTGTATGATCCTTTTAATGAATTGTGCATTCGAATTGCTAGTATTTTGTTGAGGATATTTGCATCTATGTTCGTCAGTGATATTGGCCTGTAATTTTCTTTTTTTGTGATATCTTTGTCTGATTTTGGTATCAGGGCGATGGTGGCTTCATAGAATGAGTTTGGGAATTTTCCTTTCTCTGCCATTTTTCAGAACAGTTTCAGAAGGATAGGTGTTAGCTCTTCTCTAAATGTTTGATAGAAATCGCCTGTGAAGCCATCAGGACCTCGACTTGTTTCTTGGGAGTTTTTTAATCACAGTTTCAATTTCAGTGCTTGTGATTGGCCTGTTCATATTTTCTGTTTCTTCCTGGTTCAGTCTTGGTCTATATGTCTATTTTTGTGCCAGTACCATCTAAGAATTTGTCCATTTCTTCCAGGTTGTCCATTTCATTGGCATACAGTTGCTTATAGTAGTTTCTTATGATCCTTTGTATTTCTGTGGTATCAGTTGTAACGTCTCCTTTTTCACTTCTAATTTTATTGATTTGAGTCCTCTCCCTTTTTTTCTTAATGAGTTTACTAAAGGTTTATCAGTTTTGCTTATCTTTTCAAAGAACCAGCTTTTAGTTTCATTGATCTTTGCTCGTCTCTATTTCATTTATTTCTGCTCTGGTCTTTATGATTTCTTTCCTTCTACTAACTTTAAGTTTTGTTTGTTCTTCTCTAGTTGCTTTAGGTGTAAGATTATGTTGTTTGAGATTTTTCTTGTTTCCTGAAGTAAGATTGCATTGCTGTAAACTTCCCTCTTATAACTGCTTTTGCCACATCCCTTAGGTTTTGGGTCATTGTGCTTTCATTTGTCTCTAGGTATTTTTTGATTTCCTCCTTGATTTCTTCAGTGATCCATTGGTTGTTTAGTAACATATTGTTTAGCCTCCACATGTTTGTGTTTTTTACAGTTTCTTTTCTTCTTGTAGTTTATTTCTAATCTCATAGTGTTGTGGTTGGAAAACATGCTTGATATGATCTCAAATTTCTTATATTTACCAAGGCTCTCTTTGTGGCCCAGCATGTGGTCAATCCTGGAGAATGTTCTGTGTGCACTTGAGAAGAATGTGTATCCTGCTGCTTTTGGTTGGAATGCTCTATAAATATCAATTAAGTCCATCTGGTCTAATGTGTTATTTAAAGCTTACGTTTCCTTATTTGTTTTCTGTCTGGACGATCTGTCCATTGATGAAGGTGGGGTGTTAAAGTCCCCAACTATTACTGTGTTACTGTCGATTTCTCCCTTTATGGCTCTTAGTATTTGCCTTATATATTGAGGTGCTCCTATGTTGGGTGCATATGTATTTACAATTGTTATATCTTCTTCTTGGATCGATCCCTTGATCATTACGTAGGGTCCTTTTTTGTCTCTTGTAATAGTCTTTATTTTAAAGTCTATTTTGTCTGATATGAGAATTGCTACTCCAGCTTTCTTTTGATTTCCATTTGCATGGAATATCTTTTTCCATCCCCACTTTCAGTCTCTGTGTCCTTAGGTCTGAAGTGGGTCTCTTGTAGACAACATATATATGGGTCTTGTTTTTGTATCCATTCAGCCAGTCTGTGTCTTTTGGTTGGAGCATTTAATCCATTTATATTTAAGGTAATTATCGATATATATGTTCCAATTACCATTTTCTTAATTGTTTTGGGTTTGTTATTGTAGGTCTTTTCCTTGTCTTGTTTTCCTGCCTAGAGCAGTTCCTTTAGAATTTGTTGTAAAGCTGGTTTGGTGATGCTGAATTCTCTTAGCTTTTGCTTGTCTGTAAAGGTTTTAATTTCTCTGTTGAATCTGAATGAGATCCTTGCTGGGTAGAGTAATCTTGATTGTAGGTTTTTCCCTTTCATCATTTTAAATATGTCCTGCCACTCCCTTCTGACTTGCAGAGTTTCTGCTGAAAGATCAGCTGTTAACCTTATGGGGTCTTGCTCTTGTGGGCAGGGATGTGCTCAGTAAAACTTTAGTCCACTTGCCTGTTGATGGATGTGGCTGTGTTCCTTCCCTCTTGGTTGTTTGGCCTGAGGCAACCCAGCACTGGAGCCTACAGGCTGTTTGGCATGGCAGCCTCCGGGAGGGCTCATGCCAATGAGTATTTCCAAGAAGTGCTGTTGTCAGTGCCAGTGTCCTTGTCCCTGTGGTGAGCCACAGCCGTCCCCCCCCAACCCCCTCACAGGAGACCCTCCAACGCTAGCAGGTAGGTCTGGTTCAGTCTCCTATGGGGTCACTGCTCCTTTCTCCTGGGTGCAAATGCACACAGGCCTTTGTGTGTGCCCTCCAAGAGTGGAGTCTCTCACTGTGGCTTCTCCTTTGTCTCTGGATGTGGGTATCTTTTTTGGTTGGTTCCAATGACTTACTGTTGATGTTGTTCAGAAGTTAGTTGTGATTCCGGTGCTCTTGCAAGAAGGGGTGAGTGCATGCCCACTCTACTCCACCATCATGAACCAATCCAAGCTCTATACTAAGGTGCTTATAAGAATGTATACAAGATAAGTTCCAGAAATGGGAAGAGCCTCAACTAAAGTGATACATAGGGAAGAAAAGGAAATAGATAAAAGCCTGAGGACTTGGTAAATGGCCAGGAGGGATGACTTCCAGATCAAAGTGGTGGATGTTTCTTGCCTTTATCAAGGTGAGAACTAAAGGAAAAGGCACTTTTTTGAGGACTGGGAACAGGGTGACTTTAGTTTGGGACACATGGAGTTTGGAATATTTTGATAAAATTTAGGGAGGTTCTCTCATAAAGATTAACCTACACATATTTTGACTGAACATTTATTGTAGACTTTGACAGGGCAGAGACAAGCGTAACACCACGTTTATTGATTAGACCTTAGCAAAAAACTTTTTTTTTCAAAGAGATAAGTTCCAGAAGAATTTCTGGGAGAAGTACTTATGAATCTTTATTATTAAATTTTGTTTCCTGGTCCTGAATCTGATAGCAAAGATCAAAAACTTTCTCTGGAAGAAAATTTAAAAGATCTTCTTTCAGTATTGAAATTGAGGTAGAACATTTTAAGTAACTATTTCATGGTGATTTACTTTCCATGATATATTAACTGTTTATCACGTGAACTTCATCTTGGGTCTTGGTTCTGACACGCAAAATAGAAACTTTAGTTTTCACACTTATTTAGACATTATTTTTACTTTTGTCACCTGTTATGTTTTGTTGGATTCCAAATTTCAAAGCATTACTATTGAAATAGCAAAAAAGGTAGTAGCAACAATAATGGAATGAATCTCAAGGGATTAATTTTGTTTAACATTTTAAGAGTTTTTTTAAAAAATGCATTTGTTTCACCTTTTTTTTTTAATAGAGAAGATTCAAGTTGCTCCTACAACTTATATTTCACAATCTTTTGATAATTTGGCTTTAAGATGTGGCTAGAAAATGTATTAATAATGTTATTATGTAGGTTTTTTGTACTACTGTGAAACAGGAATTTACTTAATGTGGTTAAAAAATGAAACTAATAGAGGTAGTGAAATTATGAGGAAACTTGAGTCTAAAATTTGAAACTCTCTGTCTGTATAGACAACAGATATGTTATCATCTTCTTGGGGAAAATTGTGCAAGTCTCTTGATTGAGAGAGACAGGCTTGCTCTGAAATTTGTCCTTCAGTCTTGGTATAATATAAGGTAGTGTCGAGTTACTCAAACCAGACCTAAGATATCAAAATTCTAATCTGCAATTAGAAATTAAGAATTAATATACTGTAGATGTGATGTGAATCTGTCTCCAATGGTGACCCTCCAGCCAGTGTGAAAGTTGGGGATTTACGTGGCCATATAATAAAGCATTGTGTTAAGCCCAAAGGAGCCAATACAATGAGATTTAAGATGCTACCCCTCATTCTTAAGAAGTTTGTAATGAAATTTATTGGACCAAATACACACAAATACATATAACTGAAGAGTGATCTAGATGAGCGGTGAGCTGAGTGCCGAATCAGAATGGGGCAAAGTTGACTTTCTGTTGATAAGACTTTTGGCAAGAACTCTGAGTTAAGCCAGCAATGAAGAATAGGTACATTTTTAGGAGATGAAGGAAAGAGATCATTCCAGAGCCAAGCAAATCTCCAGCATTTTTATGTATTAGTATTTTGTTTCCTTGAAGCTCTTTTTTTTAAAAAAACTAATCCCTTTCAACCTGCCTTGTGTATCAGGCACATTATTCATCCCACCTCACATCTTCTTACCTGCCTTTTATTCTAGTTTCTCGTATATAAGCTGAAGCACCTCACCTCAGCCAGACTGCAGGAGCCCCCTGCTTTCTACCTCAGAGCTCCTCCGAAATCATAACTGTTTAGCACTGGAGCATGTGCAAACCTGAGAGTGAAGGATTTAACACCTCATTTAACACTCCCTTTGACCTATGTGGGATGGGAGCAGTTGGATAAATGCTCCCTCTTCCATCCCTGGGATGGAATCTTCAGAGGCTTATTCTGCACACCTCTTTGGACCATCTCAAAATGCACCCTCCTGCTTTCCCTCCCTCCCTGTTTCACTCTCCTGGCCCCCTACCCCTGTTCTCTGGGAGCACTTCCCCAAATAATTCTCCTTTCATCAACAATCCCGGGCTCTGATTTCTGGAGGGAGTGAGAGCTAAAATACCTACTTACAGTTTTGCTGCCTAGAGGTTGATTCTTCATGAATCAGTTATTTTCTTAATGACTCCGATGAAGAGACAAAGCAAATCTAAAAACCAGGTATCAATTTACTGAAAGCCCTTTCGAAGAAGGAAAGGTGCAAAGCCAAGGTACACAGAGGGATGCTGAATGACCATGCTCATTGAGCATAAAAGAGAAAAGCAATTCAAGGATCACAGTCAGTAAACTATTAGCTAAAACCAATCTGGATAGATTAAGTTGCAATTTTATTGTTTTTATATTTTTCTCTGACATATTCTGCCTCTGCTTTCTCATGTTTCTTTTTTTCTCTAACTGACTGACTACATCAGGCAAAAATTGTATTGCTCAGGGTTGAAAACTACTTCCTCTTTCATAAATGAGGTGCTAGCAAACTTAGGTTCCAAATATGGGAAAGAGTGATCCAGGCCACTTATGATTATTTTACAAATTCTAAGACAGGGTTAGGAATTATTTTTCAACTGAAAACAATTAACTCATAGAAAATATTAGAATAAACAGGTAAATAAAAGAAATTCAATTTGGGTGTTTGGGTTTTTAGAGAGAAATAGGAAAATGATGGGACCTCTTTCATCTTTATTTACAGAAGAAAAATACTCTGCTTTTAGAAAGTAATATTCCCATTCATTCAACAAATATTTATCAAGTGCATTGATTCTAAGGATGTTAATGTTAAAAATGTTTAAATCTGGGACTTCCCTGATGGCGCAGTGGTTAAGAATCCTCCTGCCAATGCAGGGGACACAGGTTTGATCCCTTGTCCGGGAAGATCCCACATGCCACGGAGCAGCTAAGCCCGTGCACCACAACTACAGAGCCCGCACTCTAGAGCCCATGCTCTGCAACAAGAGAAGTCACCACAATAAGAAGCCTATGCACCGCAGCGAAGAGTAGCTCCCACTTGCCACAACTAGAGAAAGCGCGCGCACAGCAATGAAGGCCCAACGCAGCCAAAAAAAGAAAAAGTTGAAATCTCATTTTCATGACTCTAGAGAAAATAACACGTGGCCCTTGCCCCTTGGGCATCTGAACGTCCTCTAGGCTCCTTACCCAAGCATGAAGACATACGACTTGAGTTATTTTAGATTAACTTCTGTGAATGTTCAGATAAATTTCACTTTTGGGGCAAGAACACACACAATTAAACGAGATTCATCAAAGAAACATTACTGTGCCAGCTACAGCACCCCAGGATATGGGGTCATAAGCAGAAGAGGCCCCTGCCTTCACAGAGCTTGTATCGAGCTAGACCAAGATTAGAATTATGTGATATTTGTCTACTTTTTGCTATTACCCTTTCCACACCATTCGCCTCACAACATGGAGATGTTTTTTAAAAAATAGAAAAGCATAAGGCTTAAATTATTCGAGGATTTAAGAAAATCAGAAAAAAGCATGGGACTGGGCAACCAGGAAGAGTTGATACATGGAGAAAACATTGAGGAATGGAGGACATCAATTAGGGGTAGCAGGAGAAACTCAGATTTTGGCTTAATTCTCAAAGCATTTGCTAAATTGGTCAGTGTGGGGCTTCCCTGGTGGTGCAGTGGTTGAGAGTCCACCTGCCGATGCAGGGGACACGGGTTCGTGCCCCGGTCCGGGAAGATTCCCACATGCCGTGGAGCGGCTGGGCCCGTGAGCCATGGCCGCTGAGCCTGCGCGTCCGGAGCCTGTGCTCCGCAACGGGAGAGGCCACGGCAGTGAGAGGCCCGCGTACCGCAAAAAAAAAAAAAAAAAGTAAATTGGTCAGTGTGTTAGCAGTAAATTTTTCTCATTGAATTCTCTTGAGGACTGGGTAAAAGTTTTTTTCTCCATGCATGGGGGCACATGAGTGTCAAAAAAGCACAGATTTACAGAAGTTTATTATTTGTGGTCAGAAAAGTAGGTAGTACCAGTAACAGTGAAACAGCCGCCCTTTTTCATTTCCTACAAAGCTCACTGGAGGTGAGGGTGGGAGAGAATGCATGAGAAAAGCTGGAGAGGGGCTGAGGCTGTGGCATTTGTGTCCCAAAATCAGTTTGGAAAACATACTTATTATATTTGGGAGGAGAAGAAAGGACATATCTATGGATGATGCCAACAATTGTCCAACTGTGGTCAATTGACTTAGTAACAATTAGACTCATTCATCACCAGGAGCCTGTTGACATGTATTCTGCGCCTGCCTATGTTTATCAATGCCATTACTTCCATGTTACCGTTTTTAAAGAAAGCCCACCAATATGGTCGTGACTCAGTTCAGAATAAATTGACTCTCCTGCTCAAGATCATTCTTTAAGGGTCATAACCAGCGTTAGCTGATTAGCATAGCTTGACCAAGTCCCAATGTATCACCCTCTTGGGCCAAGGTGCCACGATGCTCTAGTATTAAGTTTCTAATTTTAGTGCTAATTTTCATAGACAATCTTTGCATCAAAAAAGATAAAATACTGAGTCAGTTTTGAATGTGGAAAATAGATAACCATAGATAAATATTTAATCTGAGCTTTATAGTATCTTAACCACTAAAAACTTAGTGTGTCCGAAACTAAACTCATATTCCCTCCCAGACCTGTTTCCCATCTGCTCCCTCTCTCAGTGATGATACAACAACCATCCACTGAGTCACAGCCTAGAATCTGAGTCATTCTGGCCTCCTCCCACCTCTTTGATGACCTTAATAAGTTTGTCTTTAACCTGAGCAGCTGTACAGTGGTTTCTTAGGCAGAGAAATAAATGTACTACATACCATTTCTTTTCTTCATTTCTTCTTTTTTCTTTTCTCTCTCTTCCTAAGTCTTCCTTCCTTTCACAGATGTTTATTGAGCACCTGTTGTGGGTCAGACACCATATCAAGTGCTGAGGAAACAATCTCTGGCCTCGAGTTCATAGGCTAGAAGCAGGGGCAGACATATAAATTACATTACAATGTGATAAAACTGGAAGAAGACCTGCTTTCAAGGTACATGGAGCTTGTAGAGCAAGTCAGTCCCTACAAAGGGGGTGTTGCTTCCTGAGTCTTAAATAGCAATTTTGAGATTGCTAGGTATTTAACAAGGGAGAAAATGTCAGACATAGGAAACAGCATATGCAAAGTCAGAGGTGCTGGACCAGCTCATGGCAGGTTGGAGCTGTGTGTGCAATGGTTTCAAGATCACAAAGTGCATGGAGTGGTGGATGAAACTAGATAGGTAGGCAGAAAGCAGGTCATGAATGTCAAGAGGGTAAGTCAAAGAATTTTAATTCTAGGAAGTAGAAGCCATTGAAGATTTGGGGTAATTAAGTAAACAAATCAGTTTTGCATTTTAGAAAGGTCACTCTGGCAAAGTATGAAGAATAGTTTAAAGGTCAGAGAGACCTGGAAAAAAAGCCTCTTCATAGTTCAGAAACTATGAGAAAACTCTTTGCATCGCTGTATATCAAGAAGATCCAGACTAGTTATGGAAATGTTTGCAATCTGAAGGCCAACCTACCCTGGAATTAAAGTTGTCATGGTCATAGAAGGAAATTCAAAAGATGATCTTTACATGATGGACATCTTCAGTGCAGTCATGGGCAGGGACAAATCAGCCACTTAGATCTGGAAGAACAACTTCCACATGAAGGGTCCTGGTGAGACAGATGAGTCACATAAAGAAAGCTCACAACATGTCACCCAGCTGGTCTTGTCCAACAAGAGTATTTGCATCATGCAAAAATGGGGTGGAAAAAGAGAAGTCATGTACACGGCTTTCAGAGCACTGGGACCAAGTGTGGATTATGTACACGTTTGTGATTCAGACACCATGCTTGACCCTGCCTCATCAGTGGAGATAGTAAAAGTTTTAGAAGATCCCATGGTTGGAGGTGTCAGGGGAGATGTCCAGATTTTAAACAAGTATGATTCCTAGATCTCCTTCCTCAGCAGTGTGAGATACTGGATGGCTTTTAACATAGAAAGGGCCTGTCAGTCTTATTTTGGATGTGTCCAGTGCATCAGTGGACCTCTGGGAATGTACAGAAACTCCTTACTGCATGCATTTGTGGAAGACTGGTACAATCAAAAATTTATGGTCAGGGGACTTCCCTGGTGGTCCAATGGGTAGGACTCTGTGCTCCCAATGCAGGGGGCCCGGGTTCTGTCTCTGGTTGGGGAACTAGATCCCACACGTATGCTGCAACTAAGGATCCCGCATGCCGCAACTAAAGACACGGCGTGAGCCAAAAATAAATAATAAACAAATAAATATTAAAAAAAAAAATTATGGGCAGCCATTGTAGTTTTGGAGATGACAGGCATCTAACAAACCGAGTGCTGAGCCTGGGCTATGCAAGAAAATACACAGCTCGATCCAAGTGCCTTACTGAGACACCTAAGGGGTATCTCGGATGGTTAAACCAGCAGACCTGTTGGAGCAAGTCCTGCGTCCGAGAGTGGCTGTACAATGCAATGTGGTTTCATAAACATCACCTGCGGATGACCTATGAAGCAGTCATCACTGGGTTCTTCCCTTTCTTTCTCATTGCCACAGTAATCCAGCTCTTGTACAGGAGTAAAATTTGGAACATCCTCCTTTCGTGGTTAACTGTCCAGTTAGTGGGTCTCATAAAATCATCTTCTGCCAGCCGCCTTAGAGGAAATATCATCATGGTCTTCATGTCCCTCTACTCAGTGTTATACATGTCAAGTTTACTTCCCGCCAAGATGTTCGCAGTTGCAACAATAAGCAAAGCTGGGTGGGGCACATCTGGAAAGGAAAGCCATTGTTAATTTCACAGGACTCATTCCAGTATCAGTTTGGTATACAATCCTCCTGGGTGGTGTGATTTTCACCATTTATAAGGAATCTAAAAAGCCATTCTCAGAATCCAAACAGACAGTTTTAATTGTTGGAACATTGCTCTATGCATGCTATTGGGTCATGTCTTTGACACTGTATGTGGTTCTCATCAAAAACTGTGGCAGGCGGAAGAAGGGACAACAGTATGACATGGTGCTTGATGTACGATCTTACATTTGATGTTTGTAGTTGCAGATGCAGACACACACAAAACCTTACTTCCTCTAGGGACTGTATGGTTGTGGCATCAGATAATGCCACCAAAGGAGACACATCACTGCTGCTGGGACTTGAACAAAGACATTTGTATGGGTTTATTTTAATTCTGCCAAAGTAAAATGATACATGAAGAAGAATTCACATTTAATCGGATACTTCTATGAAAATGGGAAGAATTCTTTGTTTATGCACTTTTTCCTTATTGTACACCCGCCTAACAGTGTTTTGCCCTATATACCTCACTAGTCATGCTTTACGTGGGTAACCATGGAAGAAGAGGATTTTGGAAGCTCAAGGAAAAGTTCTTTCAACATATACAACCTAACTTATGGACTGTGTTGATGCTAATTTTTTTTAAGAAAGGGTTTTCTGTTTAACTCTACCAAATGAAAGGCCGAAGGAAATTTTACAGGCTGTTGTCTGTGCTATATTTTTATATAATTGTACTGT
The DNA here is from genome assembly GCF_059928025.1 of Delphinapterus leucas. Classification (NCBI taxonomy): domain Eukaryota; kingdom Metazoa; phylum Chordata; class Mammalia; order Artiodactyla; family Monodontidae; genus Delphinapterus; species Delphinapterus leucas. Next base: position 11,650,529 of record NC_143139.1, on the reverse strand, counting down.
GTTTTAAAATTTTGTATGCCAATTTTAAAACAAATTTTGTATATTTTATATTTTACTTCTCTGCCAAAATACACCTGTTCTTCCTTTTTTTTAAAAAAAAATAAAATAGGTTCTGAAAAAATTCATACTTAAAAAATTTCTACCCAAAATATGAAGCTTGGTTGATTTATGTTGTTCATGATAGAAAGAATAAAATGTTTCTCTCTCTCTCTCCCTTTAAAATTGAATAGTTTGTTTCTGTGAAAAAGTATTTAAACTTTCAATATTTTAACTTTTTTTCATTTCTTTAGAAAAGGCCAATATACCTGTCACACTTTGGGAGGAGAAATTCATACTTATGTGTACAAAAAAGAAGTCACTGAAAATCAAGGCCAAAGGGGTAGAAAAGTACAATTTTTTCATAAGATTGAAAAAAAAGGGAATGCTAGTTCTCAAAAGAAAACACTAGGCATCCAGCAGTGGACAAAATCTGGGTATTAAAGATAGTCTTTGGAGATTCTCACAGTGTTTTCCCAGGCTAAGTAAAAAGGAAAGTGGGAAAAATTATCTGTACAATTTGGACAAATACAAAGCAGTTCATCATTTTGTTCTGTGACCTGTATTCACTGGATCCTGTCTATATATTGAACATACTTTACGTACCTTTTTTTTTTTTTCCAGCTTGTCAGTTCACTTTACATGTTAGTATGAGGTTTATACGGGTGGGTGGGATAAATTATAATAAGGCTAAGGCATACAGATTCAAAATTGGCAGAATCAAGCTCCACATGTCCTCTTTAAGTTGCTAGGGAAGATTTTTTTCTGAATTATACAGATAATTGCTTCATCTCTTCAGTTCCTGGCCTACATAAATGTGTTTACATAGTAGACATGATATCAAGGCTTAATAGTTATATCAAGAATTGGCACAGGGCTTCCCGGTGGCACAGTGGTTGAGAGTCCGCCTGCCGATGCAGGGGACACGGGTTCGTGCCCCGGTCCGGGAAGATCCCACATGCCGCGGAGCAGCTGGGCCCGTGAGCCATGGCCGCTGAGCCTGCGCGTCCGGAGCCTGTGCTCCGCAAAGGGAGAGGCCACAACAGTGAGAGGGCCCGCGTACCGCAAAAAGAATTGGCACATAAAAAATTGATGGACCAGGTACCCTCAGCCTTGTTAATTTAGCTACTCTGGGGTCTTAGTTATCCAGTTTGACTTTTGACATGACCCATCTTACCTTGTAGCTGGTGCTGTGTAGACCTGTGTTTAAAAACAATTGAACGCATGAAGAGTTGCATAAAAAGTATTGTGAGGAAGCATAAATGGGGAGAAGTATTCAACCATGTGTTTCTTGCCTTTGTGCTTCCTTTTTATGCAGACACCTATATTCCATCCATCCTGCTTAAGAAAAAACTGCACATTCTACCTTCAGAGTACAAAAACTTACATAACGTTCTACAACTTAGACTCTCACTGATTAGAGAGCTTGTGAGAAACAAACAGACCATGCCATTAAATGAGACTAAAACTTGAGTTTGCCTTTTTGACTATTTATGTTCTAAGTTAAGCTTTGATAACATTCAAATGTCAAATTCTCTCATTCTCATAAAACATGGAATTAATTGCCTATATTTATTCTAGCAATTATTCAATGTATTTCCAGTGTAGGATGTACAGTATAATTGAATTTTTTTGTAAATAAGATATTTTTGATAAGGAAAAAAAAAAGAATTAAGCAGGAGAGATAGGATAGAAAGTGAGAGAATATGGATGCTTTGGCCCAACTATTGAGGGGGACGGGAAGGGTTGCAGACCAGGGATATGAACCCTATTCTTGGTTGAATGACGAGGTGGGTGAGAGCTCCAGCTCCTGCCTTGCCCAAAATCCCATCTCTAAGGATGAAGCACTTAGACCCACCTCTCTGATGCTCCAACTATGCCCCTACCTTTGACCTGGTTCTTTGCGCTCTAGGCTCATCCCCCTTGGTCAAGGCTCTGGTATTTTCCCACTTGTAACAAGGACAAACTATAGTGTGGCAGATTTCCCAATTCTGTTGTAATAGAACAGAACTCTTTAAAAGCAAATGTGCTGGAATTGTTGGTTACAAAGAAAAATAATGTATCAGCAGTTCAGTTCAATGACATCCTATGATTATTCCTTTTTCTTTTTCTCCAGGGGTGTACTATGCAACTGCGTACTGGATGCCTACCGAGAAGAGAATGCAAGTCAGAGATGTCCTGGACAGGAATGGGGATGCCTATGGCTTTTACAATAACTCTGTGAACACCACAGGCTGGGGCATCCTTGAGATCAGAGCGGGCTACGGCTCTCGATCCCTGAGCAATGAGATCGTCATGTTTGCAGCCGGCTTTTTGGAGGGTTACCTCACTGCCCCGTAAGTACCCAGTCGTGGTGGAGAACTGCCAGGCAACCTCTGTCCTTTTCTTTGCCCAACAGTGGTTTTTTCTTCCTGGCGTTGTACACTAGAATTGAAAATTTGCCGTGGTTTTTCTCATACGATAGAAAGATTATCAGAATTACATTTGAACCTGTAGTAGTCGTACCTGCCTAGAAGGAGCAAAGCCCCCAATTGTGACACATTTTTAAATCTTTCCCTCTCATGAAACTCTTTTAAAAGACTGCTAAGTCATTTCATCTTACTAGTCATTTATTGTCAGGTAGAAAGCAAATGGAGGTGGAGTGGCTCTTTGAGGACCACAAACAGAGAAGATTAATTCAAAATAAAAATAAAATGTAAGAGCATTTATTTTCAACCATCTTAGAACAATACTTTCAAGTGGGGGAAGATTTTAAATTGAAATTTTAATGTCTAACATGAATGTTCTTTCCAACTCTATTGTTATTTAATTCTTGTGTTCTTCCCTTGTCTTATGGAAGTAACAAAATATGTACTTATAATAATGCAATCATGACTCATCCTTTTTAGAGAACAGATCTTTGAGGAAAGGAAAGTTGCAACTCATTTAAACAAGCCTCATTCTTCCTTTGATATAAAATGTCTTGAGGACGTGGTTTTCTTCTTTTATGCTCTGTGACCTAGATTGTTGAGTGCAATTTAACCAAACCTTATTTTGCACTGTTACCATCTTAGCCATAGTAAATGCAGTGCTGATCTTAATCTGTTTCTGAGTACTGGCAATTATATCAAATGTTGAATGAGTAATTGCCAGACTCTGGCTGCTCTTTTTTAAAATTTAAACTAAAAATTCCTGGTTTTGTTTTTATACCAAACTTTTGTTACCTTACCATACAAGTCCCCTTAATAGGGGACTCTCAGTTTGGAGATGTAGAAAACTTTATAAACTAAATACGATTTAAAAAACATGTTTAAAACTGTATTCAACATGTAAAAATCTGAACTTCTTCTTTTCCCCTACAAATCTTTATTTCGGGATCCACTGGTTTCTGACTGCATTCTTGAAATTGAGTTGCAAGTTTGGAGAAATAATTCAGATTGAAGTTGTGTGAACGTAAATATATTCAATGAAGTCATGCATAAGATACATATGAGTTATTAAGGGAAGCTATGTAACTTGAGTGGAGCATCTCTAATCTGTGTTAGAGATGCTAACATAGATTGAATGTTGAGAGCCTAAGCTTGTCTTCCTTGGACTTTGGCATCAGTACTAGAGAGCTCAGGGAGTTTGACCGAGGAGACTTCTGACAAAAGTGACCCTTCTGTTATTCTTATGTCTCAGGAAAACCTAAGTTTTAACATCTCACTTTGGGAAGTAGCTTTATCATTTCTGCCTTATTCATAATATAAAGTACTGACCTATCCTTGAGTTCCTTTATCCATAACCACAACCTGTGCGGCTAAATAAATGCTACTATGTAAAAAAAAAAAAAGAAAGAAATACAACCAAAACCATCTTTAGAAGGGCATTTCCCAGAAGCTCCTTTTCAGAGGCTGTCATTCTGACTGCATTGCTGAAAAGTCCAATAAGTAGGGGAATTTCTGAATCAGCATGCATTCAAAGGCTCTGCTCTGTGCTTCACTCAAAGCTCAGAATAGTGGGATGTGACCCGGCAAGCTTAAAACAGACCCCTGGCAATGGGTTGGGGAAGAGGGAAGAGACAGAGGTTGTTACCAGTTTCCTGCCTTCCTCTTCTGATATGGTCTAGGAGGTGAAGGCTTACTACACATTCTGTTGCCCAAGAGTTTAATTTGGAGGAAGGAGAAATGCCAAATGGAGTAAAGAATCAGGGCTCACAGAGACAAGACCTCTGGCAGGGAGATAGGGCAGAGGGGAGGCTGGAAGAATTCATGTGATTGAGACTCTCAGACCCAAGGCGCCACCCAGGAAGGACTGCACCAACAGGCACCCCGTGCACTGTCTCAACTGAGCAGAGAGGCAGTGGGGCTCCCTCCGAGCAAAGGTATCCAGCATTCTCTGAAGCAAAGCAGAAGAGCTTAAAATGTCAACCCTCTGGAAGTTGTGACTGTAGCCACAAACCAATGGCGGAGAAAGAATACAGGTCATAGGCTAGAGTTTTTTGTTTTCAGCTACACAGGGACAGTTGTATGAGAAGCAATAGCATCTTCATACAGACATCATTTTATCAATTTAAAACATATACTGCTGGGGACTGTTTTGCAAAGGACAATTCCACGTACCAAGACACAGCCTTGGAGCCAGGGCAGAGAAGGTGAGTTTGTGCCAGAGGCCAAAAGAAAGAACCGCCTTGTTTTCCTCTCATCTTGCAGAGCTGCTCAGGCAGCTGCCAAGAGCAGTGGGAAGTATAGGGCTGCCACGTTTTTCCACATCACCACATTTAAAATGCAGTGGTGTGCCTTATATTCTGCCGCACCTCGGGGGGAGATGTGTGAAAGGACGAACATAGTGCGATGAACGACTGAGATAGGCAGATAAGGACGTTGGTTTGACGGCCTCAGAAAACATAATTTGCTTTTACCAACCTATGAAACGCTCGAGACACCAAATCAAAACACAAAGAAATACGCTCAAATCCTCCATCACTGCCTTCGAAGCACGCAGCAATTTGTTGCTTTTTTGAGCTTTTACGACACTTTTACGACACCGTCCCGGGCCCGCCCTCTGTCCTGTGTCCGGAAGCTCCTGGCGGTGTACCTGCGCGGCTCCTGCAGGGTTATCTCGCCGTGTGCAGTGGAGGCAGATGCACCAGGGCCACAGCCTCGGGTAGGCATTCGCAATTTTCAGGAGCTTCTCTCGCTGTCTTGCTCTTCTTCACACTCTCTTCTCCCTCTTCTTCCACTGCCCCACCCCCGGCCCCTGAGGAGCCCCTCACTGCGTGATGCACCACGCAGACATGCATTCCGGAGGGGCCCCTGAGGCTTGCTGTGATGCCCCTTCAGCCTCCCGCACAGCCCCTTCCTAGCATCTCTTAGAACTGTGATTCCTGAGAGCCAGATGCTGCCTTTTCCGTCTCCACCTATCAAAATCCTGCTCAGGGCTTCCCTGGTGGCGCAGTGGTTGAGAGTCCGCCTGCCTATGCAGGGGACACGGGTTCGTGCCCCGGTCCGGGAAGATCCCACATGCCGCGGAGTGGCTGGGCCCGTGAGCCATGGCCGCTGAGCCTGCGCGTCTGGAGCCTGTGCTCCGCAACGGGAGAGGCCATAACAGTGAGAGGCCTGAGTACTGCAAAAAAAAAAAAAAAAATCCTGCTCAACCTCCAAGACCCATCTCAGATGCTCTCTTCTTTTTGTTTTATGCCTTTTTTTTGAAATTACAATATTTTGTATTGTGTGTCAATATGATGCTACATCATATAGCTGTTAGAAATGACCTTTTTTTATACATCTTTATTGGAGTATAATTGCTTTACGATGTTGTGTTAGTTTCTGCTGTACAACAAATTGAATCGGTTATATGATGCTCTCTTCTTGATGAAGCTCTTTCTGATTCCATTTCCACTGGATCAGAGCCCCATCTCTCCCCTCCACCACCTGTTAGTGCCTTGAGGACAGGGTCCCCATCTTATTCATCTTTATATACCCCAGGCGCCTGGCACAGCACTTCTGCCCCCCCCCCCCACAGTGGTTACTTAACTACACGCTTATGGAGTTTAATTGAATCCTGTTGTTCCAGTTTTATGAGAGATGAATCGGAAGTGTCAGCTACGTATTTCCATGTAATGCATTGTCTAGCAGCCTTGGCCAAATGGAATTTCTGCCTTCATTTTTTCTTTAACTCTACTGGGTGGCTCCCTAACAGTTGCAAATTAAGAGTCTCTGATGACTCACTAATGATGTAAAACCTGATAAATAGTCATTGATAGTCAATAAAATAAGTCAGGAAACCTTTCTGGAAAGAATGGTGATGGGGGTGTGAGGACCTGGTCTGCTCTAGTTTTTAACAAAGTGGCTGATCTCTTGTGTTGCTGAGGCACATGTAGAAATGACCCCCTCTGGAATTACCTAGCCAGTTTGGATGCCACAATTCAATGCGACACACCCTCGTTATACTACCTTGTGCCGAGCTCTGGGGATAGAGAGACAGTGGGGAGTGAGTTCCTGAGTACTCTCCCCACTCGTTTTAAGGTAATGTGTTGCCACAACAGTTGGTAAAACTATGATGAAAAGAGGTTCTAGCAAGATTATGGCACAAGTAGAGAGACTAGTCAAAGGCGGAACCTTTTTGGGCGTTTGTCTTACCATCAAGAGATACTTCAAGAATCTCCTCTGTACCCCCCAACTTGCTCCTTCTGATATTAGAAACTGAATATGGCTCCAGGTCAAGGCTGTAGCCAAAGCAAAGATAAGTAAGACACAGTCACACCCTCAAAATTATCAAATGACCCATCAGTTGGTAATTATTTGGGACTTAACATGAAGCACAAAATAGTGATAATGATGATGACGACTAGCACTTATATTTCTATATATATACACACACGTACACATATATATATATAATTTAAAATATGCCGGGCATTGTTCAAAACATTTTATATATGTTAAATTATTTAATCCGCAGCCACGCTGTGAGGTATATATTATTACTATCCCCATATTACTGAGAGAAAACTTGGGCACAGAGAGGTAAAATAAGTAGCTGAAAGTCACAAAGCTAGTTAGCAGCAGCCAGAATTGGAGACCAGCTGTCCAGCTACGGAGTCTGCACATGCACACACATACACACACAAGTGGATTAATCACAATGGGAAATACTAAAGGAGCCTGATATGGTGTCAGATCCAGGAAGTAGGAAGTTGAAACAACTAGGAAAGAGTAGGAGAGATCACCTGACAAGCACTAAATGATATGGTATTAACATAATGCAAAAAGACGCAGGGAAAAGTAGGTGTCCATACGTCTTTGTGATTGTCACAAAGTGTGTGTGAGAGATGGAAAGATGGGCAAAGTCTCGGCCAACTTAGGAGGAAACTTACTGACTTTACACACCACAGGAGCTGAAACGAAATCTTAACACATCCTTGACGTGGAGACTGGTCTTGGCTCTGTTTGATGAGAATTCGGAAGCACGGTGAAGTTGGGAATCCTGCTTATGGTTGTAGAGCCTACAAGGAGTGGATCAAGCTTTGAGTTCAGAATTCAAAGCCTCTGCTCTTATCTGCTGTCCTGTGTTGCTCCAGCACGCAAAGGTATAGGGCCCCAGGCTCAAAGATCAGAGAAGGGCCTCAACCTTCTCAGGGGACTGTGAATGGATTATGTTCCTCAGGGCCCCTGGGTGGGGCAGGGTCAGGTGAAGCCTCCACTTCTGGTCTCAAGGTGCAGGTTTCTCTTCCGCAGCTCTGAATATCAGAATCAAAAAGTTTAGCCCCTCCCCCAACCCCCCCAAAAAAGAAAGAAAAAATATTAGTAATTCTGGCCTAGTTACCCTCTTTTATCTACATCTGTCTTTACCGTTATATGGACCTCCACAGCAACCACCCCCAAGTCAGGATGAATGTTCCTCTGTTTCAGGGTTTCTCAGCCGCAGCACTTTTGACGTTTGGGATTGAATTATCCTTTGTTGTGCATTGTAGGAAGTTTAGCGACATCCCTGGCCTCTACCCACTAGATGCCAGTTGCACCTTCCACCCCCCTATAGTGACAACAAAATATGTCTCCAGACATTGCCAAATGCCCCTTGGAGGGAAAAATCACTCCGGTTGAGAAACAGCCCTATATTGAAATAGACTGAAAAATTGAGAGGATCTGGAACTCTGGGTGGAGCTGGGCAGGGTGCAGTGATGGAGACTTTAGGTAAAAAGTATGAATTTCTGTATCTTTACCTGAGTGCGCATTGGTAGGTCAATAGCCCACAAATTATTTTTTCCCAAAACAGAGAACTTTATTTCCATTTAAATCATTTTAATTTTAAGAGCCCATTCCTCCTCATGGCAGGAAATGTTACCGTAGTCATTTCTATAGGGACAAAATATCATTGAAACTGAGTCAATTCAGAATGTTCCAGTCCTCTTCCAAACACTTTTTTCCAGAATGGATTGGTGTTACTGAGGCATCTTGGAGGGAGGGGGGGATGTTTAAGCAGTGGTTGTCCTGTGTCCTTCTCTGGCACGTTTACTGAAGTGGAACAGTCTCATTGAGTCTTTAGCTGGGGTGTTTCCCCACCTGACATCTGATGAGGCTTCCATGGTCTCCCTGGTCTCCAGTTGCAAAATCAGTGCCATCGAGGTTGCAGTAGTCACCCCAAGTATAAGTCCTCTGCCCCCAGGAGGTCCATCAACTCCCAATGTCCTCTTATTCCACCCTAGGCCAGACAAGAAAGCCTTTAGCTGCTCCCTGAAACTCATGGAGGGGTGCAGGGGTGCTGCATTCGGCTCCTGAGCCCAGACAGTCCTGGCAGCCATCTCTACTTCCCCATGCAACCTCGGAGGGAGAACTGAAGGGCTTTTGCTTCCCTAAGCAACTAAATCAAGTCATCCCACTCACCTGGAGTATCTGCATTCCATTCACCTGAAATATGAGGCCAGGGCAGAGGGTCCCTTCCCTGTCAGCCACATACCTGTCTAGCTTTATTGCTGTTCTCTCTCTCAGTTTTAGAGATGATAGAAAAGGGGCCAACTTGATAGAAGAATAGGTGTGGCAGCATAAAAGATATATAAACAAAAGTTAAATATGATAATTCAATTTTTAAAAAATATTTACAGATAATTTGAAGGAAAAGCACTCATGAAATTTGTTGAATTCAAGGACCATAAAATAAAAGATTTCAAAGGATTTTAATGTTCTTTGCCTCACTGGCAATAAAACTCTATTCGCATCAATTTCAGTTCTGGAAACTATTAGATAAAGATATCTAAAGTTCCACAGTGCTGGGGGCCAAATTCCCATTTCTGGAAGCCGAGTGACCTCCTGCTTACAGTGCTGACCTCTAGGTCGATAAAAAGCATCAAATAAAAACCAGAACTCAGACTTTAGGTAAACTTCCAGTCCAGAGGGTGCAAGGGGCTCACCATTTGACCCACTTTGCTCCAAACTTAGAGCAAATAGTAGATAAAATTTATAGAAAGAGAGCATCATGGTAATATAGCTGGCCCCCCCAAACAAGATTAAAGATCTCTTGAACCAGAAATGAAGCAGAAAAGCGCTGGGGTCTGGATCTGCTGGGCCCTTGGCATGAAGCAGGCAGAGACAGCCACCCCGGCCGGTGGGTGAAGGCCTCTGTGACCTGAGGGAGCTGAATCAAGGCTGGGAAGCAGAAGTAACCTTGCTGCTTTGGACTGTTTGGAACATAGGAGGCCACAGAATAACTTCTGCTGATGTGCACTCTGGTGTAGAGATTTATAAGAAACAGTGAGCTTGACGGGAGGCGGGGTGGGCAAAAGAACCAAATCATCCATGTGCTGGTTCCAGGACACATACGTGCAGCATTCCATAGGAAAGAAGTCCCCCAAAGCCGCTATAAGACCTGGTTCTCAGGGAGTCTGATGGAAGTACCTAGAAGAAAATGAGAGGCAAGAAAGAGGGAGGGAGAAAGGAAGGGGGTTGGGGGGGGAAGAATTTAAGAATGTAAACAAACACATAACTTAAAATGCCTGAATACCAAGTTCAAAAAAGCAGAAAGACATTTTTTTTTCTTAAATTCCATATATATGTGTGTTAGCATACAGTATTTGTCTTTCTCTTTCTGACTTACTTCACTCTGTATGACAGACTCTAGGTCTATCCACCTCACTACAGATAGCTCAATTTTGTTTCTTTATATGGCTGAGTAATATTCCATTGTATATATGTGCCACATCTTCTTTATCCATTCATCCGATGATGGACACATGAAGAACCTAGGGGTAAGACAGGAATAAAGACGCAGACCTACTAGAGAATGGACTTGAGGATATGGGGAGGGGGAAGGGTAAGCTGTGACAAAGCGAGAGAGAGGCATGGGCATATATACACTACCAAACGTAAGGTAGATAGCTAGTGGGAAGCAGCCGCATAACACAGGGAGATCGGCTCGGTGCTTTGTGACCGCCTGGAGGGGTGGGATAGGGAGGGTGGGAGGGAGGGAGATGCAAGAGGGAAGAAATATGGGAACATATGTATATGTATAACTGATTCACTTTGTTATAAAGCAGAAACTAACACACCATTGTAAAGCAATTATACTCCAATAAAGATGTAAAAAAAAAAAGATTAAAAAGCACAAAGAAATTGAATGCTAAGAAAAAGCAAAATCAACAATAAAGTAAGTCATTAATACACTCCAGATTAATTTTGTAGATGGGTTTAACAAAGACTTTAAATATGCTTAAGGTACTCTAAGTTTTAAATGAAGGAAAACTTGGAAATTCCCTGGTGGTCCAGTGGTTAGGACTCTGCGCTTTCACTGCCGAGGGCGCAGGTTCAGTCCCTGGTTGGGGAGCTAGGATCATTCAAGCTGCAGGTCACAACAATGACAACAAAATATATGTATACACACACACACACACACACACACACACATATAAAGGAAAACTTGAAAAATATATAGAACAAAAAGGAAGAAGTAAGAAGACAGGTAGATATTTTAAAAGAACCTGCTTGAAATATCATAAATGAAAATTATGGAAATTAATTTTTTTTTTTTTTTTTTTTGCGGTAAGTGGGCCTCTCACTGTTGTGGCCTCTCCCATTGCAGAGCACAGGCTCCGGACGCGCAGCCTCAGCGGCCATGGCTCACGGGCCCAGCCGCTCCACGGCATGTGGGATCTTCCTGGACCGGGGCACGAACCCATGTCCCCTGCATCGGCAGGCGGACTCTCAACCACTGCGCCACCAGGGAAGCCCGAAATTAATTTTTTAAAATATCAATAAGTGGGCAAACCCTGGACTAGACCAACTCAGAGAAATAATTTCTGAATCAGACGTTAGTATTGAGAGATTTGTACAGTACACTGCCCCAAAAGAGAAAGGGGTAAAAATGAGAAAGCTGTTGTTAAACAGAGAAGTTTGATTGAGAAACTCCAACATATGTCTATTAGGAGTCCCAGAAAAAGAAACTGGAGGGAATTGCAGATAAGCAATAGTTGACAGGGTAATAGTGAGAACTGATCAAAATTGAGAAAGACACGAGTCCTTAGTTGGAAGACACAGCCTATTAAATTGCTACAACACAGAGGATGAAACTACAGAAATTTGAGGATAAAGGGAATAATTTTAAAAGCTATCAGAAAGAAAAACATTGATTACCAAGGAATCTCAGCTTGACTGACAGCATACCTCTCATTAGCAACAGTAGACCCAGAAGATATGAGGATGATATTTTTAAAGTACTGAGGAAGAATAACTAACCAGAGTTTTAAAACCGTTTAAATTATCCAAGAGCAAGGGCAAAATAAGGATATTTTTAGATATATAAGTTAAAATATTTTACCATTCACAGGCTTCTATTAAACTATTATAGGACATACATTAACAAATATAGTAAGAGGGAACATTTGGGATATAAAGGACAATAGTTAACACAAAAAACAAAGAAGTTAATAAAATTTGATTGTAAAAGGTAAACAATAAAAATTATTTTAATATTTTTTTAATTGAAAAGGTGAAACTAAATCTTCGAACAATAACATGATGGGTGATGTCAATGGGTAAAGCTTGCTAAAATATGTATGTTTGGAGGAGGAGAGAAATAGAAAATTCATTTAGATTTTATATAAGAATTCCCTGGCAGTCCAGTGGGTAGGACTCCATGCTTCCATTGCAGTGGGCACGGGTTGATCCTTGGTCGAGGAATTAAGATCCTGCATGCCACGTGGTACTGCCCCCCCAAAAAAGTCATTTAAATGTTATAATAAAATGCATAATAATGAATGTTTTCACAATTTTTAATGATGATCACTAATGGAATAGAAATGCAGCTGACCCTTGAACAATGCTGGGGTTAGAGATGCTGAGTCCTCACCCCCAACCCTGCACAGTCAAAAATCCTCATGTAGACTTATGGTTGGCCCTCCATATCCAAAGAGTATGTAATTGCGGAAAAAATCCATGTATAAGTGGACCCTTGCTGTACAAAGCCATGTTGTTCAAGAGTCAATTGTACATTTTATATAAAGCTTCTAAATTAGCAGAAGTAAAAAGAAGGAAAATGAAAATATTATTTAAACAGAGAAACCATAAAAGAGAGACAAAAAAAGGGATGGTAAATGCAGAAATAAATCCAAGTATATGAAAATCACAACAGATGTAAATGGATTATTTTCATCAATTCAAAAACGTTTAATTGAGGAGATGTTGTTCAAGGATACAGACTTGCAACTAGTAGATAAGTCCTGGGGAGCCAACGCACAGCATAGTGATTATAGTCAACAATACTATATTATAAACTTCAGAGTTTCTAAGAGATTAGATCTTAATTGTTCTTACCACCAAAAAGAAATTACAATTACGTGACATGGTAGAGGTGTTAGCTGATGCTATGGTGATAATCACATTGCAATATATAAATGTATCGAATCATTATACAATGTTGTATGTCAATTATAGCTCACCAAAAATGTTTACTGTATAGCGTATGAGGGACATTTAACTTTTTAAATAAGTTTTAAAAAATCTCAAATAGCCAGTAATGCTGAGGGGAATGGAAATTAAAACACAGAATCATTTCAGATACAACAGACTGTTGAAAATTTGAAAGTCTGACTGTGCCAAGTGTTGGCGAGGGTAAGGAGCAAGGAGAGATCTAACATGTAGTTGGGGAGAACGTAATTTGGTACAATCACTGTGGAGAACAATTTGGCAGTATCTAGTAACTATAGGTGTATAGAATATTCAACCCAGAAATTCTACTTTTATATGTATAGGTATATATACACATACATACTAGAAAAACAAATGTGTAAAAGACATTTACAACAATGTTTGAAGTTGCACTGTAATAGCGAAAAATTAAAAAGCAGTTAAATGCCTACCATAGGACGGCATAAATGAATTTTTATATAGTCATAACGGGGAATACCAACCGTCAACACATGAAAAGAATAAGCTGCAGTTGATAACAGATAATTCTTTCAAAATACCATGTGGAGAAAAATAAACAAGTTAGGGTGGTAGATGGTATGATCTTATTTATAGTTGTCCTGAAACATGATTAATAATAATAGACATTATTTATGATTAAACATATATATAGAGAGAGATGGTATAAAAATGTACATGAGAACAATAAATCACTCATTCAAGACTGCAGTTGCCTCTGGGGAGAAGGGAGGACAGTTAGTGTCGGCGGTTGAACTCTATCTTATATCTTTTCTAAAAAATATGAAGCAAATGTGGCAAAATCTAATGATTTTATGTAGTTGGGTAGTGGATACTTGGGTGTTTGTTATATTCTGTGCTTTTCTATATGCTGGAAATATTTCCCAATTTTATTTTTTTATTTTTTTTAAAATTTATTTATTTATTTATTTTTGGCTGCACTGGGTCTTCGCTGCTGCGCGCGGGCTTTCTCTAGTTGCGGCGAGCGGGGGCTACTCTTTGCTGCAGTGCGCGGGCTTCTCATTGCGGTGGCTTCTCTTATTGCAGAGACCTGGCTCTAGAGCACAGTCTCAGTAGCTGTGGCGCACGGGCTTAGTTGCTCCATGGCCTGTGGGATCTTCTCGGACCAGGGATCGAACCCTTGTTCCCTGCATTGGCAGGAGGATTCTCAACCATTGCGCCACCAGGGAAGTCCCAATATTTCCCCATTTTAAATTGTGCATTTGATTTATAAAAGAAGATAGGGAAGGTTTGCCATAGGGAACATCCCAGTTAGCCAAAATACTGGGTAATTTACTGTGATGGGAAAATCCAAGAAGAAAAATGGAAATGTAACAATTTTTCATCTCTCCTTTCAGACATATGTATGACCACTTCACAAACCTCTACCCACAGCTGATTAAGGAACGTTCCGTGGTGGATAAAGTACAGGAGTTTTTAACGTAAGTATTCCTCTTTAACGTAAGCTTTCCTCTTCTCATTGCTGTTGAGGCTTCAGGGCTTGAATCTGTCATTTCAAACAGCAATTTCTCCTTCACCAGTTTCTTTTCCATCTCTTAGGCAGGACTCTGGAGTAGTTCTTCTAGTTAAGTATAGCACCTTTTGGTGATGGCATGAAAACTGGTTGTGGACAAATGCCTTCTAATTTGTGCTCTTTCAGAGGTCAGGTTGAGTGTCCCATTACCAATTGCTGATGCAGCTGGAGGAAGGCCTCACCAGTGCAGGACAGGCAAAGCCAAAGCCCTGGATCCCTTCCGCCTGGGGGCTTCTCTCCTTGCAGAAGTCCTTCCTCCTCCCTCTGAAAGGTGTTTCCATTTCATGGACCTGGTGACTCAGCTGGGAAGTTAGCTCATATCTAAAGTTATAATTCTTAACATCCTCTGAGAATATTTCCATCTTAGTGAAGTTTTCTGAAGACTAATAATTCTCGATATTCAGAAAATCTGTTTTATATTTGTGGGATGACAGACTATGAGACTAATTTGGGGATAAAGTAGCTCTTGGTTTGGCCCTCCAAATTATATACTAAGCAACCCCTTCGTCAGATGCTAAGGTCCTACAGAGCATCTGGGCTAGATCCCATGAAGCAGTGGCACTGTATTTTTAAATTGATCTAGAGATAGCCTGAACACATCAGAAATAGCTTTTAGTATACAAATTTATATCAACTCATCCTGCATAAAGTGCAGACAACAAAAAGAGAAGAGAGAATGAAAGGACTATTAAAAAAAAAAAGGCTTTTTCCTAGGACAGAGGCATTGAGGCTGTTATTAGCGACAACTGGAATAGGGCAAACCATAAACTATGAAAATGATCTGAGAGAAATACAGACAAATACAAACCACCCTGTCCTTAAGAGCTTTTGTTTTTTCCTGTTGTTTATCACTTCTATCTACAACGTAAAGTTAATCTACTTGTCCTTACCGATTTAGTGAAACATGATTTTTATATAAGATATATTTGAACCAGTCTATCCTCAACTTTCTTAGGTCTCAGTATCACAGATAAGTAAATATTACACCTGTGTTTCTAGATAGTTCTAGATAGAGCATGGGGGAAGTTATAATGGAAGAGTCATAGTCCCTGGGAGAAATTAAAAATCACTTAGGATTTGCTCTGATATCCTTTCAAAGTGATTGGAATGTTATAAGATCCAGAATTTAAATTATACTAGCTAACATAAGTATCTGAATATATAATCTCTAAATACCTGGGTTTAATTTAGCTTTGGATGAACAACCATGGAGACCTCTAGTACAAATCTAATTTGTCTTCCAGGAAGCAAGATCAGTGGGCCCGGGATAACATCAAAAATTACAAGGATGACCCATTTTGGAGACACACAGGCTATGTTATGGCACAAATGGATGGGCTATATGTAGGGGCCACGAAGAGGGCTATAGTAGAAGGAACAAAGGTAAGATTTTTTAAAAGCTACTCAGGATTTATATGGTATGGCAAGAATATTGAAAATTATCTTTAAAATTATTGATACATTCCAATTAAGGAGAAGATCAAATTAGGACTAGAGAATAAATTTCTTGCACAAAAGAACTGTCTTATCTATCTCATTGCTAGCACCTGACTCAGTGTCAGGTTAACTCACAAATAAACCAGCTTGTTTCTGTGTTCTTTCAGTCTCATTCATGCTATACTCTGGGGTAGGTTAAAGAGCCCCATATGAATGTACTAGCTATTTAATTAACCTAATAAAGCAAGTGTTTTAGACAACATGTTTGTTAAAGAAAAATGTCTAAGTTTTATAAAATGTACAATAATATTCTATGATTATATATTGTTATATATTATTATGTATAATATTCTGTTTTTAAAAAACTGTGAGGTGGGTAATAGGAGTTTATTATTTTTCCTTAAACTGTGCATATACATCTTTATTCTTTCATATGTATGGTATCATTCTTAATTTTTAAAATAAAGGCAAAATATTTAAAAGCAAATTACAAACTGAAAGATATATTGCAATTCATCTCGGAGACAATGAACTAATCTCTCTAATACTTAAAGAACTCTTAAAAGTAGGTAAACAAGAATAACCTGGTAGAAAAACAGATAAAGCACATTCACAGTTCACAAAAAATAAATCCAAAGATTTTTAAACATATGCTCAGCAGTGCTCATAGTAGAAGAAATGCCAGTATAAACTACAATGAGATACTGTTTTTCACCTGTCAAACTGGAAATAAACTAATTGTTTAATATGTTGTTAGGCTGTAATAGTATAATTGAAATAAGCCCTATGAATACAATTTGGAAATATCTGTTAAAATCAAAATCATTTCTAGAGCTCTGTGCCACACACAGACTCACACACATACAAAATGATGTGTCCAAGTCTGACTATTGTTACATTATTTATATTAGCAAAAGACTAGAAACCACCTGAAAGTCTACCAATAAAATACTGGTTAAAAATATTATAATGCGTCCATTCATTGGAATACTATTTAAAAGAATGAGGAAGATTTTTATATCAAATATGGAAAGGTCCCCAAGATATGAAAAGATATTAAGAGAAAAAAATCAAGGTGAAGAGAAGTACATATAACACGCTATCGTTTATGTTAAAAAATGTATTTGTAAGACATTTTTAGAAGTCTAGAGATACGCAAGAAACCAATAAAAGTGGTAGTAAGCTGGAGACAGGGTGGGTCTTGAGTGAACAGAGGATAGGAATGAAGAGAATTTCCACTATAGATCTTATAATTTAAAAAAATATTGAATAATGAATGGATTACTTATTCAAAAACAGAACAAAGAGAATGTTTATATAAATAAATAATCAGGTGGTTTTTCTTCTTGCTTTTGCTTTTGTTAAAATTGTCATGTGTATTTGTCTTCTCACCACCTCTGCCCGAAAACCAATTTGTTTGTAGATGCCTAGCCCTGGGCGACTCTGGTGGTTTGAATCTGGCTGGAGCAGTGCTCTCTAGTTAACACAGAGTTCATGTTCAAGCCTGATAATTGCTCCAGGTTTAATGCTGTCAAGTCTGTTAGTCCTGTTTTGAACATACGATCAAAATCAAAAGCACCTTAGTTGAATATTTTCGCTGTAAAGCAGTGCTTCTCAGCTAAGGATGACTTCTCACCAGAGGACATTTTGCAATGCCTAGACATTTTGGGTTGTCAAAATTGGGAGGGTTCTACTGATATCTAGTGGGCAGAGGCCAGGGATGCTGCTAAACTTCCTACAATGCCCAGCCCCCCTGTCCAACAAGAAAGACTTATTTGGCCCCAAATATCACTAGTGCCAAGACTGAAAAAACCTGCTGTAGAGGAATGCAAGCAGAGGGCTCCGTTTATTTTACTCTCATAGGACCCACTCCCCAAATCTGTGGCTAACAGGCTAAAATGTCTCACAAACTATAAAGTAATAAAAATCATTTTATAAACTACAACAAAATCTAGTGTATCTGTTACATTAGGGAACCTTCACAAAGGAATAATGTAATGGATACCTAGCAACAGGAGCCCTCACAATGACATCTGATTGTCTGAAATCAATGTTAAGTGCAGTCTCTCTCTTTTCCCAGCCCATAACCCTGTTCCAGATTCAGTTCCTGAATGCTGTTGGAGATCTGCTGGACCTGATTCCCTCACTTTCTCCCACAAAAAACTCCGGCCTGGAGGCTTTTAAGAGATGGGACATGGGACATTGCTCTGCTCTTATTAAGGTGAGACATGCGACAGCCTTTCTCTTCATCCTTCTTCTGGTCCATATGGACTTTTTCTATATGTCGCCCAAGTATGGTAACATCTTATCACTCCCAGCTATAGTTATATATCAGCTCATGGGTTCCTCTGTCATAGAAGTTAAGAACTAGAAGGAACTGATGGAGGGAATTGGATGTACGTGATGTTACCCGTTTCTTCCATCATTTTTCCCATGCTCTATGTACCTGCCACTCCCACCATCCAGAGTCTTCCATTTCGGAAGCTAGGACAGACTCTGTCTGTTTTGTGCACATTAAAGGTTAATTTTCCAGTAACAAAAACAGCAGTAAACGCCTTAATAGACATAATCCCTCTACACTTCCTACATTTGTAGTCAGTTATCTGTATACTTCACTATGATTCTGGCTATAGGTTCTTCCTGGATTTGAGAACATCTTTTTTGCTCACTCAAGCTGGTACACGTATGCTGCCATGCTCAGGATATATAAACACTGGGACTTCAACATCATTGATAAAGACACCAGGAGTAGTCGCCTCTCTTTCAGCAGTTACCCAGGTAAATAAATTTAGAGAGACATCTGAGTACTCTGAGTACTGTTTCAGGATAAAACCTTAGTGATTTAACTGGAATGGAAGAAGAAATGTTTAGTGATTAGCATACATTAATCAAAATTGGTTTTTAGAGTGCTATGAAATATAGCTCTAATACTTGTGTTTAATAGAATGTCATAAACTATGTTAATAGGGTTGACAAAAATTCCCTTCAACAAATGCCAATTGAGTATTTAAGCACAAGGCACTTGCCTAGGCTCTGCAGTAGAATCAAAGATGAACGAGGTAGATCCTGATCTCAGCATCTCCTTGAGAGCCTGTCTCCATTTCTCTTTTTTTATGATTTCTTTTTTCTTTAAATTGGAGTATAGGTGATTTATCCATTTCTCTTATTCTTTGCGATATCCACAGCAGTTTACCTAGTATGTGGCACCTAGTACTTAATAAATTTTTGCTGAATGGATGGGTGAATGAATGTACAAGCTTATAGATCTTACACAAACAAGATAAGTACTATACAGATAAGAACAATATTATTACTGGATACTGTATAGGCTACAAAAGAAGTGTAAGAAATGTTGTGAGTATTCAAAATAGGGACAACTCACATCTGATTGTTGGGTAAAGGAAAAAGGTGGACATTTGAGATGAACCATGAACGATGAGTAGAATTTGAGCAGGTAGAGATGGATGGGAAGGATGATCTTTGTAGAGTTGGGATTGCAAACTCCTATACCTAAAGGAGACAGAAGATGATGCAAATGAATAAAGGGGCTGGTATAAGAAAATAGAAATGGAAACAATTGTAGCAAACACATGGTCCATTGACAGGGAGCCAGTCGGCTCCCACTGACTATTGTCACCCAGCCATCTGGAGATCAGTATTTCCATATCCTCTAGCTTCTCAAGAGAGAAATATGGATTTGAAAAACAAAACCCCAAAACATGTGTCTGCTAGCTGGAATTGCCCTCAACTGCAGGTTTGCAACCTCTTCAGGAAACATCATGAGCAAAGGCAAGGGGGAAATTCTTACCAAACATCTAAGTGTCCGATGCAGATGTGATGTGGACACTTTTGACCTTTAATTACATATATGCAACTGACAGGGTGGTTATACCAACCACCTGTCATATCTAGCTTTGTAAGAGTATTTGTGTCAGAGTATTATTGTCCCTTCTGGCACTGTTGTTCTTGATAATATTAACATCACCCTATCGGGAATTCTGACCAGGGGAATAAAGTGATGTCTTTCTGTCCTTGTGACCTGCTCCTTCCTTTGAGACCACTTTGATTTCATCTTTGTCGTAGCTTGCTTAATTGTTTTAGTACTGAGGGGGACTGAGAACTCCTTTCTCCAAGTTCGACTGTGCTTTGATTCTTCTGTGTTCCTTTGCACTGAAATGTAACGACGGCAAGATACTGAGACAGTCAAATATTCGTACTCTTCCTCTTGTTTGTGATAGAATGCAAAGTCCAGCTGTTACCTGAAACTTTTGCTTTGAAATCTCTGCAGAATGGTGTTCTTCCATGGTCTTAATAGTCTTGAATCCCAAAGGTAGTGGTGGAGAAGGACGTGGAGGGATTTCCTGTGAAACTTTTGACCTTGCTCATATTTGCATATATATCTTCCAGAATAGATAGATTTAGAAGTAGACATATATAGATAATAGAGCTCTTTAGAGCAATTAAACTGAGAGAAAACAAAAGACTCTTTTTTTTTTTTTTTTTTTACTCCAAGATGTTTTTACAGGAGCCAGTGGAGCAATGTCATTCATAATTTCTCTAACTGGACTGCTTTGTTCTCAACAGCAAACATGTCGAATTTTATTTATATTACAAAGAATTGTTTAGTTATGGGGTCAGCCACATGGAATTCATCGCATAGATATAAAACTAAGCTATACCATGAACTTTATGCCACGTGTATGCGCTGTTGATGCCAGAAATAAGCTAGGTGACTTGTTGTTTTTCTTTGGTGCAGGAGTACCGTGATAAATTGAGTGGGTTAGGAGCGTGGTGTCAGTTTTGTATTCAAAGGGGCAGGACCTGGAGGCTCTTCCTGATACGGACAAGGATATTAAGAGTTATTGAGTCAGAACCGATAGATCAAGTCATGATATAATTTATTCAGCTACAATTTTCTATTAAAGTGTGCTAAGCAGAGTATTTGTGATGAAAAACAGGACAAATGCAACCCCTATTCTAACAAACTTTACATTCTGGTGAAAAATAGACACAAATAAAAAAGCAATGACTAAAGTGTGATTTGTGTAATAATAGAGAAGCCTAGTTTGGGGATGATGAGATAGCTTTTAAGAGAAAGTAAAATTTATGTTGAGACACAAAGGCAAGTGTAAATTC
This sequence comes from Delphinapterus leucas, assembly GCF_059928025.1. Classification (NCBI taxonomy): domain Eukaryota; kingdom Metazoa; phylum Chordata; class Mammalia; order Artiodactyla; family Monodontidae; genus Delphinapterus; species Delphinapterus leucas. The sequence continues at coordinate 11,629,514 of NC_143139.1, read as the reverse complement.
CCCGGGTTAATTGGGATAATGGGGTGATAGAATGTTCCCTGTGGAACAAACAGCACATGTAAAGGCCTATGGGCAAGAGAAAGTGTGGAGAAGGCCAGGGAGAGGGAATGAAGGGCAATGCAAGACCATTAAAATGACAAGTGAAAGTGACATTAATAGATTTGTATTTTAGAATTACAAAATGTCTGGCCCAGGAGAGGAGGACAAGAGAGGCTTCCCACAGAACATGTAGAAGCCTGAGGCAACAGTCCAGGCAACTCAAACCACATAAAGTTTTGCAGATGGTCAGTCAATATACGGATGGAAGATTGATATTGTAATAGTGTTCCTGTTGTCCTTGCCAGAATCCTTGAGGGATAATTGCCTAATAAGAATTGTTGGAAGGGCACTCCCAAAACTGTACTCTAGCATAGAATAGGAGGAACAATAGTAATCCTTCACAATACATTCATCAATATTGCAAAAGGATTTGCAGACCCCAGCTCACCCAGGCTTATCTAAGCCAGTCTCATGCTCTGTGTTCACGAGAGTCCCAGCTGACTCCGTAAAAATACAGGTAGTTATTCAAGGAAATAATATAATAACCTCCATCTTAATCTAGAAAGGATTTAAGGTGGGGTCCAAGGTGGCAGAGCAGGAAGATTCTGAACTCACCTGCTCTCACAGGCACCCTAAATGTACAGCTACATTTGGATCATTTCCCTCTGAAAAAGATCTGAAAATGAAATGAACTGATTCCCACAACAGAGAATAAAAGGACCACACTGAGACAGGTAGGAGAGGTAGAGACATGGTCTTGCAAAAGACCCCACTTTATTGTGTGCAGCAACACGCGATAAGGAGGGATCTCATGAGACAGGTGCTTCTCCAGGAGGAGCAAGGGATTGGTGACGCCCACCAGGCATCCCAGCCCCTGCGATCCGCACCAGAATGATGAGCTCCCAAAACGTTTGGCTTAGGAACCCAACAGGGCTGATGTCCAAGGGTACCAAAGTGCTATAGGAAACTGAGATCCCCCTAGTAAAGGATTTGCATGTGGTCTTACACACCCCAAGTCCCAGAAAAATAACAACAGTTTGGAAAGTGCCACATGTGAGGAAGAGTCATTTGCCAATCTAAAGGCTGGAGAGGCAGGGGACAACCAAAATGGTCCTGCAGGCAGAGGCGCTGGCGGAAGCCATTGGTGCGTTCTCCACCTAGCGTGCTAGCACAGGTGGGTGAGCCTGGATACAACGCCCTCCCACTACCTAGCGAAGCAGGCAGGGGTGAGTGGCCGTTGCAGCGTCCTACTTCCTTGCTGAAGTCTGCACATGCAGTGCTTGCGACACTCCCCTGCCCCCTGGCTGGGGCTGAAGAACTGCCTTTCTGAAGCCAGTGAGCGGGCCCCATCCCCTCCACTCTCCAGCTGCCCTGCTAAAGCCAGTGAGCACATTCAGTCCACATAGGGGACACCTCTTGATCCCCCGGCCTTGCTGGCCAGGGACCCTGGCATTCCTGAGCTCCACAAGACGGTAACGATCAGAAAGACAGCTCTTGGCAGGCTACCACGCCCAGGGCACTGCACAGACAGCAAGCTGAAATAAAACCCAAGTATCCCTGTGAAAAAGACCTATTTACTTAGCCTGATGCTTCAGCTTCAGACAGACTTCAGGTTTCCCACGCATCTAGAGGCTAAGGGGACATTGCCAGGAGACATAAGCTGGGAGACACCATCCTTGTACATCCCCTTGGCCTCACTACAGCTCGGCAACACTTCCCAGGTAAAAAGCTTATTCACTTGTCTGGAGCCCCAGTTTTTGCAACTGTCACTAGGCCCTAGGCTGCCAAAGGTCACGCTTACCCTTGGGCTTACGCGTCTGCTTTCACCTGTGTTCTCATTGCAGTGCTGCTTCCTTTCTACCCAAGGGCAGCAGGGGAGGCGACAAGTGAGCTTTACTCTGTATGCTCCCCCACTGGGCCCTGTGGCAGTCACGGCACCCCCTGCAGGCTCTGCACCACGTGTTCAGCAGTGCTGTGGGGAGGGCTGGCCCTGGCCCCTAAAAGGGCTTTAAAAACCTTGCTTTCGGGCTTCCCTGGTGGCGCAGTGGTTGAGAGTCCGCCTGCCGATGCAGGGGACACGGGTTCGTGCCCCGGTCCGGGAAGATCCCACATGCCGCGGAGCGGCTGGGCCCGTGAGCCATGGCCGCTGAGCCTGCGCGTCCGGAGCCTGTGCTCCGCAACGGGAGAGGCTGCAACAGTGAGAGGCCCGCGTACCTTGCTTTCTAACACAACCAGGCCTTTGTAACAGATCTCATGCCTCCAGCTGATGAGGTGACATCCTGCTCTCACGAGTCGGTTACAAGTTGGATGGATAGTCTGTGGAGCAGCTGAGACTGCTCTTCTGCCTCCTGCCTCAGGCTTCTCACCTCTCCTACCCACGGGTGGGAGTGTATCAAAGGTAGGGGTGTAGGCAGCATGGATAGAGATCACATTCTAGGAGAGCACTGATTATAGCATAAGAAGTCTGAGAGAAGACAGACAAAAGTTGGAAATACGTTGATGTATGTTTACTCTATAAAATTCTGAATGTAATTAATGACCAGGAAAAGAACTATCATTCACATTTTTCTTAATACTATGGGTAAGACTTGCCATTGTGGTCATGATTAACAAAGCACAGTAATGGTTTCTGAGACAGTCATTAGAATTCAGTATTTACAGGTGACATGATAAACGTTGCAGAGTCATTAAGTAAATGGTGTTAAGGAACTACAGAGGCAAAGAAATCTATGTTGTTTCAGTGCAAACAGGTTACAAAGAGTCATGGCTTTGAGAGTAATAATAGTATTGCTGCTTTTTTCTCATGAAGGGAGATATAAAATTTTCCAGAAATAATGCATCGCACTATAAAGAACCTTGACATTACAAAGCATCTTCACATACACTGATTGGATGATAGACAAATACATTAGTATGTTTCTCATTATTCTAAATCTTCATTAATAAATCACTACACTTCACATGGGCCCTTGAATTTCGTCATATATTTCTTAATCAAATTGTTTATTTAGGCAGGGGCCCTGCAAAAATTACTTGCCTGAAGCTCTGAATACTCTTAAGAAAGGTGGCCCTGTATTATTGAAGCAAAAAAAGAAGGTTTTGAATAGCCATGGTCTGTTTTACCTAAGAGGTGATAGGGCAAAGCAAGATAAAAGCCCTGGCTAGTCCTCCGCCAGGATACTGTATACAGACAACTCTTGATTTTGGCTATGCAGTCAAGAATCCCATAGGGAATGACGGCATTGAAAAGGTGGGCATTACCACTGCATGAACACTGCAGTGCAGAGATCTACTTACCATCAAAAAGAACACAAATAACAAATGTTGGCAAGGATGTTGAGAAAGGGAACCCTCGTACACTGTTGGTGGGAATGTAAATTGCTGCAGCCACTGTGGAAAACATTATGGAAGTTTCTCAGAAAACTAAAAATACAACTACCATATGACCCAGGAATTCCACTCCTGGGTATATATCTGAAAAAAACAATAACACTAACTTGAAAAGATACATGCACCCCAATGTTCATAGCACCATTATTTACAATAGCCAAGACATGGAAGCACCCTAAGTGTCCATCAACAGATGAATGGATAAAGAAGATGTGGCACACATATACAATGGAATATTACTCAGCCATAATAAAGAATGAAATCTTGCCATTTGCAGCAACATGGATGGACTTAGAGGGCGTTACACTAAGTTAATTATTTCACTTATGTCAGACAGAGAAAGACAAATACTATGTGATATCACTTATATGGAATCTAAAAAATACAACAAACTAGTGAATTTAACAAAAAAGAAGCAGACTCACAGATACAGAGAACAAACTAGTGGTTACCAGTGGAGAGGTGGGGGAGGGGTTTATAGGGTAGGGGGAGTGGGAGGTACAAACTATTGGGTGTAAGATAGGCTACAAGGATGTATTGTACAACATGGGGAATATAGCCAGTATTTTGTAATAACTGTAAGTGGAATGTGACCTTTAGAAATTGTATTAAAAAATAAATAAAATTTGTTCATGTCAAGAAAAAGATCTACTGATTTCCATTGCATTGAAGGTTTAAGTCAATCAGAGATAATCAACCTGTCAGTAATACTGAGTCTTCCAACCCACAAATATTGTTTATTTATTTAGATCTTCTTTAATTTGAGCGATGTTTTGTAGTTTTTAGTATATGGGTCTTACATACCTTAAATTAATTTGAATCCTAAATGATTTTTGATGCTACTTTTATTCCTTTTTCCAATTGTTCATTGCTTGTATATATGCATTAGTTATCTATCGCTACATAACAAATCACCCCCAAAATTAGTGACTTGAAATGACAATAACCATTTAGTATCTCATAGTCTCTATGGATAAGGAACTTAGATAGGGCCCAGTGAGGAGAGCTTGTCTCTACTTCACTATATCTGGAGTTTTAGCTGAAGACTCAGAGACTGAAATCTCTGGTAACTTAACTAAAGCTAAAGGATGTACTTCCAAGGTGACTCACTTCCATGGTCAAGAAGATGGTGCTGGGAAATTGATTCCCCTCCATGGGCCTCTTCACAGGACTGCTCAAGTATCCTCAGGACAGGATTCCCGGTTTCCCCCAGACCAAGTGATCTGAAAGAACACGGCAGAGACAGCAATACCTATTATGACCTGTCTCAGACGTCATATACTGTCACTTCCACCACATTCTATTTATTAGAAGGAAGTTATTATGATCAGCCCACATTCAAGAAAAGGAAATTAGAATCTATCTTTTAAAGGGAAAATTGTCAAGGAATTTGTGGAAAGTTAAACACCACCACCACAATATAGAAATATTATTTTTTTGTATATTTACTTTTTCTCTTGAGAACTTTCTAAGTTAATGTATCAATCTAATAGCTTTTTTGTAGATTTCTTGGGATTTTTCTAGATACAGAATCAGGCCATCTTTGCATAAAGACAGTTTTACTTCTCTCTTACCTTGTATGTCTTTGTTTTCTTTCATGAATGTACTGGGTAAGACCTCCAGGACACCGTAGACTAGAAGTGGCATGGAAATCTTTGCCTTGTTTCTGATCTTAAAGGGACAAGTATTCAGTCATTCACCATTAAGTATGATGTTAATTGTAGGCTTTCTGGATACCCTTTATAAGGTTAAAGAAGATCCCATCTCTTCCTACTTTGCTTAATGTTTTTATCATGAATGAGTGCTGCATTTTGTGCAGTTCTCAGCTTCTATCTATGATCATATGATATTCATCCTGTATTAATATGGTGAGTTCCACTGATTAATTTTCAGATATTAAATCAACTTGGCATTCCTGGGATAAACCCCACTTAATCATAATATATTATTCTTTTTTATTTATTTTTTATTCAACGTACTAATATTTTGTTAAGGATTTTTTCATCTAGTATTCATGAAACATATTGGACTGTGGCTTCCTTTTCTTTTAATAGTTTTGGTATTGGGGTAAGCTTGTTCTTATAAACTGAGTTTGGAATTATTTTTTCCCTCTGTGTTTTCTGAAAGAGTTTGTGTAGGACTGCAATTAGTTTTTTCTTTAAATGTTTTAAAGAATTCATTGACTAAGCCATCTAGACATAGAATTTTATCTGTTGGAAAGTTTTTAACTATGAGTTCAATTTCTTTCATTAATATAGGTCTATTCAGGTTTTCTAATTCTTCTTGAATCAGTTTTGAAATTTTGTGTCTTTCAAGGAATTTGCCCATTGACTCTAATTTATCATGTTTATTGATATAAAGTTATTTATAATATTTTTATTTACTTTTTAATGTCTGTAGGATCTGTAGCTAAGTACCTTTAATCATTCATGATATTATGTCTTTTTTCTTTATCTGTCTAGCTAGAGGTATATAAATTTTATTGATATTTTCCAATAACCAGATTTTCTTTTCATTGATTTGTTTCCTATTGTCTATTTTTCTTCCTCATTGATTTTCATTCTTATCTTTATGATTTTCTTTTTCTCTACTTACTTTGTGTTTAGTCAGTGTAGTTTAATAGAGAGCCAGAGGTTTTGGCAGGGACTAGCTGAGATTTTAGAGCTAACTCTCTCTGTGGTTTTCTTGTTTCTAAGGTTTTCTCTAAATTTCCACTTGTTCTTCCAGCTCTGGATCTTGCCCTTTGATAGCTGGAGCAGTCTGAGCTGTATATGAGCTCAGAGCAGAGCACCCTCTGTCAAAGTTGCAGCAGATTTGTATATCTCACCAGTAAGAATTCAGTCTTACAAGGGTAAATCTCTCAATTCTTTCTGGTTTTATCCCAAGCTCTTTGGCATCTCTCACATTCTTGCATAGTTAGTGGTCAGCCAGGAAACTAGGCAGAAATTATGTTCAGATTTTGGATCTCTGCTCTTCTATACTTCTCTCTTGCTTTCAAAATTTCCCCCTTTGGGACTTCCCTGGTGGTCCAGTGCTTAAGACTCCCTGCTACCACTGCAGGGGGCATGGGTTCGATCCCTGGTCCGGGAACTAAGATCCCGTATGCTGTGTGATGCAGCCAAAAAAAAAAAAAAAATTCCCCCTTAAATTCTCAGATATCTACAGCACTGAACTTTGAATACCATCTCAAGTCACTATGGCTGCAGTTTCCCACCACCAGAGCTGGCAGTGGAGGATTAAGGAATGCACTCAAGCAATGAAGCCACATACTCATATTCTTTTTTTAAAAAATTTTTGTTTGTTTGTTTGTTTTGCCGCACTGTGCAGCATGCGGGATCTTAGTTCCCCCACCAGGATTGAACCTGTGGACCCTGCAGTGGAAGCGTGGAGTCTCAGCCACTGGACAACCAAGGAAGTCCCCATACTCATATTCTTAACTAATAGGATCAGTGCTCAGTTTTTCCCTGCCTTTGGTCATTTTCTAGTACCTTCAACTAGTTATTTTACATAGTTTTATACAGTGTTTATCATTTTTACTTGTGGGAGAAATCATCAAATTTCTTTGTGCTGCCATTGGAAAACTCACCCTTGGTATGAGCATTTTTATTGCCTTTTAATACGTTTTACCCAAATGTTTTCCATATTAACAAAAGTATCACAAGAGCTCCTGGTCGAAACCTTCGCTAATTTTCAGGCTGAGTCAGCTACCCCTCCTTTCAGCTTCCTCGGTGCCTTGTGCACAGTTTCTTCAGAGCCCACGTTCTGTATTCATGTCTGCATCCTCAGGGCCAGCAGAGAGCCTTGCACGTTGTAATCACTGAACAAATATTTATGCAAGGAAGGAGAAAAGGAGAAAAGGAAGGAAGGAGGAAAAGATAATGGGAAGAAAAAAGAAAGGAAACAGGTTACAGATAACCCCTTCTGATGTGGACAGGTAGAAACTGGAGAAAGACGGGAAATGCAGTGAGAGGTGAGGAGGGGCTGCCTGAGAGAGCGTCATCTATGAATATATCACAAGCTCATTGTTTTCTCTTCATCCTGCCCTCCCTTCTATACCCTTGATTTGAAAAGAAGAGTCCGAGATGTTCATGAATTGGTATCAAGGCATCTCAGATGCAAACCTGTATGTTCAGCACAGGGATTGGACCTTGAAGCTAATCCTTTGCAGCCACCCTGATTATGAATGACATGAATAGGACCCAACTAGTTTTATGGGCATTGGGCAGCACCCAAGATTTAAGTAAGTTACCTTAAAATCGTTTGTGCTTAACTTGTTATTGAAATAAAAAGAAAAGAAGTAATGTTTGTTTAGCTTCTATTTATGTGCCTGGCATTATAACTGACACTCTGTGTATGCATAATACACATTTGGTGTGTGTCATGTCACTTAATTTTCATAAAAACCTAACAAGGAGGGTATTGTATCAGCATTTTTCAAATAAAGAAACAGGTTCAGAGAAGTTAAATACCCAGCTTAGAAGTTGGGCACTGGGGTTCAAACACAACATATCTGACTATAAAATACCCAGTGTTTGTTTTCAGAAATGGTTCTGTTTGTATCTAAGTTAAATGGTTAAAACTAAAAGAGCCATGAACTCAAAGGACCTCCTGGGATGCCAGGTGGGTGGAGCTTTTGTGTGGGAACAAAAGCTGGAACCTATTCAAAGTGTTTTAATTGAGGGTTACAGTAAATAATGATGATGCCTATGAGGCTGAGGCTTCATGCTTGCTTAATTATCTGTAAGTGGAGCTCTCTGGAACACACTTAGTGTGTTTCACCAAGCATGCATGTGTTCCTACTTTGCATCACATCTGGGCATCCCATCACCTCCCACACACATGTACATACCCCTTAAAATTTCCTCTGGAGCTTGCTAAAAATGCAGATTCTAAAGTGCCATCCATAAGAATTCTTATCTAGTTGATCTGGGCTGGTGCATTTGTAACAAGCACCCTAGGTGATTCTAACATATTGGGTCCAAGCCCATCCTTTCAGACTCTGGCAGCCTTTCTGGTCTGGGTAGCCATGACTTTGCTCAGCCTTCTCCTGTTTGAAGTTCAAATACTTGAAAGTAGATGCACAGGGAGATAAAAGAATAGTCTCAAAGCCCCAAGAAAATGTAGTCAAGTCTCCTTCATAATCCATAATGTTATTACTTTCATGTGTTATTAAATTGCCTCTGTAGTTGTAAACATTTTTAATGTGATTGTATAATTACTTTTATTAATTTCATGTTACCTCTTTTATCTTAGTTCCTTTGATCATAAGGCTGAAATATATACAAACAATCTGTGATTTAACACATGCCAAGATTCATATCTTCTGCCTTTAAAAAGTAGAACCAAAGGAGGAGAAGAAATAAAAGTAGAACTAGGGCACCCATTCCAAAGGACCATAGATAGATTTTGTAGCACTTCATTTCTGCTTTCCTAAGTATCAATACCTTCCTTTTGTTTTGTATTCCTCTTTGGCACCATCCCAGGATATTGATGACTTCTGCCAGGCCACAGCTGTCTTGAACATCTTTCCCCACCTAGCTAAGGAAGCTTCCTCCCTTCTATCTTTCCAGAAATCCCACCTTATTTTCCACACTTTTCTTGACTGACTGGTCATAAGGTGATTTTCCCCAACTCCACCCTGTCTAAACATGCAACCCCCCATGATTCACTCTCTTCCCAATTGCTTTGAATGCATTTGCTCTATTGTGTATAAGTGTTGTCACTGTTGCCATGACTACCTATCTGTTTCCCTCACATCTGTCAGGCGAATGTTGTAGTGGAAAAGGCATGTGTTGAGGTTCAGTCCTAAATTTATTCCTGACAATGCTGTTTATTAGCTCTAAATAGCTAAATATTTTTTAAATTAGCTCATCTAAGTGCTCTTTTTGTGAAGATCAAATGATAGTATCCATCCTTCTAAAGCAAGGTTTCTGCTGTGTCGTAGGTACACAGTAAATGTTAGTGACCACCATCTTCTCTTTCTTCCTTGGATTTAACATTTATTGAGCACCTACTATGTGTCAAATCCTTTTCTGGTGCTAGAGTGAACAAGACAGGAAAAGTTCCTGCCCTGGTGGAACTTACATGCTATGGGATAGATGGAAAAGGAAACAGTAAACAAGCAAATAATATAACCTAAAATAAATAATTTATTATTGAAGAAAAACAATTTTATGTGGATAATAACAGAATATTGGTTAAACGTAAGCCATCTCTTCATAATTACTTTCTGTAATCTTTAAGAGATTATTATTATTATGTTAGAATTAGAATTATACTAATTCTTTTATTTGGACCACTGCAGGATATTCAAACTCCCGAGTATGGCTTCACGTGCTTGAATACCTAATAGTATGAATCCTTCATTGATCACCTTCCTATTGCAGGATTAAGCAGAAATCTGCTAAAAAAAAATACGTACTTGATAGAAGAATAATTACTGGAAAGTGAAGGGGAAATTGATTGGTTCCAGTTAGGATCTTGGCAGGAAGAGAAGTAAATGAATGCCATTCTGGAAGGAGGAAGACTGAGTCCATTGCAGAGTAGACAGAATAAACGGCTGGAGGATTTCATGTCCTGGGATAACAAGGAGAGCACAGGCTGCCTTTTCTTAGGCAGGAAGCGGAAGACTTTCCAGCTGTAGACAGTAACCTTACATAGGAGTTCTGGTGGAGACTCAGAGGGGAGCAGAGGTGGGCAGAGAGGGCAGTCTGGACATATGCCTTTTGAAGAAGGTCCTGAGAGAATTCTGATACAGTCTCTGGGCTGAGACCCATTGCACAGTGCTTGAGATACAGTAAGTGTTTAATAAAATTTTATTGACTGTCAGACTGGCTTAGAGAAATCAGACAGCCCAGCATAGGTGGGTGCTTTTCACAGGTCTGAGAAGTGATACAGTTCCTCTTCAACTGTGGGAAAAAGCTGAGCAGAAAGGCTGAGTATGGCGCCAAGATGTTATTTTGTTTTTTCTCTTTTTAAAAAAAAAGAAAGAAAAGAGTTCCCAAAGTGTCACATCCATCTGTGTTAAAATCAAATGGCAGGGCTTCCCTGGTGGCGCAGTGGTTAAGAATCTGCCTGCCAATGCAGGAGACATGGGTTTGAGCCCTGGTCCGGGAAGATCTCACATGCCGCGGAGCGACTAAGCCCATGCGCCACAACTACTGAGCCTGTGCTCTAGAGCCTGCGAGCCACAGCTATGAAGCCTGCATGCCACAACTACTGAGCCCGCGCACCTAGAGCCCGTGCTCCGCAACAAGAGAAGCCGCCGCAGTGAGAAGACCGCGCACCGCAACGAAGAGTAGCTCCCGCTCTCTGCAACTGGAGAAAGCCCGCGGCAGCAGTGAGGACCCAGCGCAGCCAGAAATAAATAATTTTTTTAAAAAAAGAGAGAAAAGAATCAAAATAAAATAAAAAATTTTTAAAAATCAAATGGCAGTAAGACATTTCAAAACAAAATATGTTGTATAATTGGATTACTATTATTATATTAGCTACTGCTGAACCTCCAAATTTTGTGCTGGAAACGTGATTATTATTGCTTTTGAGTCCACACGTCAGCTAAATGGTTCTTTCTGGTGTCTCCGCTGGGCACATCGTGCGTCTGAGGTTGGCTGGGGTTGGGTGTGCAGCTCTGCTGACCTTGGATGAACTCTGTAGCACTTTGGGGGACTGGCCAGCTAGAGGCTGGCCCTCCTGCATGTGGTCTCCCATCCCAGAGACTAAATTAGACTGGGCTGGTTTACACTGCTGTAACAGGGTTACAAGAGGTGAGAAGAAGTATGCAAGGTCTCCTGAAGCCTAGACTCAGAACTGGCGCATTTTGTTAGCCGAAGCGAGTTCCGGATCCAGCTCAGATTTAAGAGATGGGGAAACAGACAATGCCTCTTTCTGGGAGATGTTGCAAAGTCCCGTTGCTGAGTATGGATAGAGGGAGGGGTGAGGAAATGCAGCACAGCTATTTTTACAATCATGATCCACACTCCTGACCCTGAGTTGTATGTCATTTATGTCCTTTGTCAACACTGAATCTACTCTTTTGGAAGGAAGGAATGTGTGTGGTCTTCAGAGGTTTGGAGCAGCTAATGCATGTGATATGCAAATAAGCACATTTTAAATTTTTTATTTTATTTTTTAATGGTTTATAACATTATATAAGTTTTTTGTGTACCTACGTATTATGTTTCGACTTCTGTATATACTACAGCATGCTTATTCCCAAAGGTTTAGCTTCCATTCATCACCATGCAGTTGACCCCCTTTATCCATTTTGCCATCCCCCTGCCACCGTTCCCCTCTGGTAACTGCTGCTCTGTTCACTGTATCTATCTGTTTGTTTTTGTTTGGTTTGTTCATTTATTTTTGTATTCCACATATGAGTGAAATCATATGATATTTGTCTTCCTCCATCTGACTTACTTCACTTAGCATAATACATTCTACGTCCATCCATGCTGTCACAAATGGCAAGATTTCATCTTTTTATGGCTTAGTAGTATTCCATCACACACACACACACACACACACACACACACACACACACACACCACATCTTCTTTATCCATTCATGTGTCTATGGGCACTTAAGTTGTTTCCATATGTTAGCTTTTTTTGTTGTTGTTGTTGTTGGTATGCGGGCCTCTCACTGTTGTGGCTTCTCCTGTTGCAGAGCACAGGCTCCGGACGCGCAGGCCCAGCAACCATGGCTCACGGGCCCAGCCGCTCCGCAGCATGTGGGATCCTCCCGGACCGGGGCACGAACCCACATCCCCTGCATCAGCAGGCAGACTCTCAACCACTGCACCACCAAGGAAGCCCCATATGTTAGCTATTTGTAAAGAATGCTGCAGTGAGCATAGGGCCGCATATATCTTTTTCCAATTAGTGTTTTCATATTCTTTCAATAAATACCCAGAAGTGGAATAGCTGGGTCATATGTTAGTTCTACTCTTAATTTTTTGAGGAACTTCCATATTGTTTTCCACTGTGGCTGCACCACTTTACCTTCCCACCAACAGTGTATGAGGGTTCCCTTTTCTCCACGTTCTCTCCATCGCTCTGGAAGGAGAGAACCATTCTGACAGGCATGAGGTGATACCTCATTGTGATTTTGACAGGCATGAGGTGATATCTCATTGTGATTTTGATTTGCATTTCCCTAATAAGAGTGATGTTGAACTTCTTTGTATGTGCCTGTTGGCCATCTGTATGTCTTTGGAAAAATGTCTTTTTTAGCTTCTCTGCCCATTTTTAAATTGGGTTGTTTGTTTTTCTGTTGTTAAGTTGTATGAGTTCTTTATATATTTTGGACATTAACCTGTCATTGGATATATGATTTGCAAATATCTTCCCTCATTTGGTAGGTTGTCTTTTCAATTTGTTAATGGTTTCTTTTGCTGTGAAGAACCTTTTTAGTTTGATGAGGTCCCATGTGTTTATTTTTGCTTTTGTTCCTCTTTCCTGAGGAGACATATTCAGAAAGATATTGCTAAAACCAATATCAAAGAGCATCTTGCCTGTGTTTTCTTCTAGGAGTTTTATGGTTTCAGATCTTACATTCAACTCCTTAATCCATTGTGAGTTGATTTTTGTGTATAATGTAAGACAGTGGTCTAGTTTCATTCTTTTGCATGTGGCTGTCCAGTTTTCCCAACACCATTTGTTAAACAGACTGTACTTTCTCCATTGTATGTTGTTTGTTCCTTTGTCATAAATTGATTGTCCATGTATATGTGAGTTTATTTCTGGGCTCTCAATTCTCTTCCATTGATCTCTGTATTTTTCTGGCAATATCATGCGAAATCAAGGAGTGTGACATCCCCAGTTTTGTTCTTTTTTCTCAGGATTGTTTTGGCTATCTGGGGTCTTTTGTAGTTCCATATAAATTTTAGGATTTTTGTTCCATTTCTGTGAAAAATGTCATTGGAATTTTGATAAGGAGTGTACTGAATCCATAGATTGCTTTAAGTAATATGGACATTTTAATAATGTTAATTCTTTCAGTCAATGAGCACAGAATATCTTTCCATTTGTGTCATCTTCAACTTCTTTCAACAATGTCTTATAGTTTTCAGTGTACACGTCTTTCATCTCCATGCTTGAATTTATTCTTAGGAATTTTATTCTTTTTGATGCAATTATAAATGGAATTGATTTCTTAATTTCTCTTTCTGCACAACAGATTTTTGTATACTGATTTAGTACCCTGAAACTTGACTGTATTCATTTATTATTTCTAATCGTTTTTAGGTGATGTCTTTAGGGTTTTCTATACATAGTATCATGTCATCTGCAAACAGTGACAGTTTTACTTCTTCCTTTCCATTTTGGATGCCTTTTATTTCTTTTTCTTGCTTAATTGATCTGGCTAGGGCTTGCAATATTATGTTGAATAAGAGTGGCAAGAGTGGATGCAGAAAAAGCTTTTGACAAAATTCAACATCCATTATGATAAAAACCCTCCAGAAAGTGGGCATAGAGGGAACATACCTCAACATAATAAGGGCCATATATGACAAACCCACAGCTAACATCATATTCAATGGTGAAAAGCTGAAAGCATGTCCTCTAAGATCAGGAACAAGACAAGGATGCCCACTCTTACCACTTTTATTCAACATAATATTGGAAGTCCTAGACACAGCAATCAGACAAGAAAAATAAATAAAAGGAATCCAAATTGGAAAGCAAGAAGTAAAATTGTCACTGTTTGCAGATGGCATGATATTATACACAGAAAATTATAAAGATGCTACTAAAAAACTACTAGAGCTCAACAGTGAATTTGATAAAGTTGCAGGATGCAAAATTCATATACAGAAATCTGTTGTATTTCTATATACTAACAACAAACTGTCAGAAAGAGAAATTAAGGGAACAATTCCATGTACAATAGCATCAAAAAGAATAAAATACCTAGGAATAAACCTATCTAAGGAGATAAAAAGACCTGTACTCAGAAAACTGTGACACTGATGAAAGAAATTGAAGACCACACAAACACATGGAAAGATATACCATGTTCATGGGTTGGAAGAATTAATATTGAAATGACCATACTACCCAAGGCAATCTACAGATTGAATGTAATCCCTATCAAAATACCAAAGGTATTTTTCACAGAACCAGAACAAATAATTCAAAAATTTGTATGGAAACACACAAGACCCTGAATAGCCAAAATAATCTTGAGAAAGAAGAACAGGGCTGGAGGAATCATGCGCCCTGACTTCGGACTATACTACAAAGCTACAGTTATCAAAACAGTATGGTATTGGCACACAAAAAAAACAGATACATGAATCAGTGATACAGAATAGAGAGTCCAGAAATAAACCCACACACTGATGGTCAGTTAATCCACAACAAAGGAGGCAAGAATATACAATGGAGAAAAGACAATCTCTATAATAAATGGTGCTGGAAAAACTTGACAGCTACATGCAAAAGAATGAAATTAGAACATTCTCTAACACCATATAGGAAAATAAACTCAAAATGGATTAAAGACCTAAATGTAACACTGGAAACCATAAAAGTACTAGGAAAAAACATAGGCAGGACACTCTTTGACATAAACTGTAGCAATATTTTTTGGATCTGTCTCCTCAGGGAAGGGAAACAAAAGCAAAAATAAACAAATGGAACCGCATTAAACTTTTGCACAGCAAAGGAAACCACTGACAAAACAAAAAGACAACCTACTGAATGGGAGAAAATATTTGCAAATGATATGACTGATAAGGAGTTAATATCCAAAATATATAAACAGCTCATATAACTCAACATTAAAAAAAACCCAACTTGATTAAAAATGGGCAGAAGACTTGAATAGATGTTTTTCCAACAAGACATACAGATGGCCAACAGGCAGATGAAAAGATGCTCAAAATCATCAATCATCAGAGAAATGCAATTAAAACCACAATGAGATATTACCTCACACCTGTCAGAATGGCATCATCAAAAAGAACACAAATGACAAATGTTGGTGAGGATGTGGAGAAAGGGAACCCTTGTACATTGTTGGTGGGAATGTAATTGGTGCAGCCACTGTGGAAAACAGTATGGAGGTTTCTTAAAAACTTAGAAATAGAACTACTATATGACCCAGCAACTCCATTCCTGGGTATATATCAAAAAAACCTAAAACACTAACTTGAAAATACACATGCACTCCAATGTTCATAGCAGCATTATTTACAATTGTCAAGATATGGAAGCAACCTAAGTGTCCATAAACAGATAAATGGACAAAGAAGATGTGGGACATATATATATATATATATACACACACACACACGCACACATATATGATGGAATGTTACTCAGCCATAAAAAAGAAATATTGCCATTTACAGTATTACTAGAATCTTCCCTCTTGATACTGCTTTTGCTTCATCCCATAGATTTTGGTAAGCCATATTTCCATTTTCATTTGTGTCTAATTTTTAAAAATTTCTCCTTTGATATCTTTGTTGACCCAATAATTGTTCAGTAGCATGTTGCCTAGTTGCCACATATTTGTGATATTTCTGGCTTACTTTTTGTAGTTGATCTCTAGTTTCACACCATTTTGATTGGAAAAGATGCTTGATATGATTTTAATCTTCCTAAATTTATTGAGACTTGTTTTGTATCCCAACATATGGTCTATCCCTGAGAATGTTCCACGTGCACTTGAGAATAATGTGTATTCGGCTGCATTTGGATAGAATGTTTTATATATGTCTATCAAATCAGTCTGGTCTAAGGTTCATTTAAGGCTGCTGTTTCCTTGTTGACTTTCTGTCTAGATGATCTATTCACTGATGTAAGTTGGGTATTAAAATCACCTACTATTATTTTGTTGTCTCCCTTTAGGTATGTTAATAATTGCTTTATATATTTTGGTGCTCCTATGTTAGGTCAGTATATAGTAATAACTGTTATGTCTTCTTGACGAATTGTCTGCTTTACCATTACTTAATGTCCATCTTTGTCTCTTGCTACCATTTTTGCCTTGAAGTCTATTTTTCCCATGTGAGAATGGCTACACCCACTTTCTTTTGGCTGTCATTTGCTTAGAGTATCAACTTCCATTCCTTCACTTTGAGCCTGTGTTTCTCTTTAAAGCTGAGATATGTCTCCTGGAGGCAGCATATAGTTGGGTCTTATTTTCTAATCCATCCAGTTATTCTGTGTCTTTTGATTGGTAAAGTCAATCCATTCACATTTAAGGTGATCGTTGATAGATGAGGACTTAGAACTGCCATTTTATCTTTTATTTTCTGGTCGCTCTGTATCTCCATTGTTCCTTTTTTTTTTTTTTTTAAGATCTTTATTGGAGTATAATTGCTTTATAATGGTGTGTTAGTTTCTGCTGTATAACAAAGTGAATCAGCTATACGTATACATATATCCCCATATCTCCTCCCTCTTGCGTCTCCCTCCCACCCTCCCTATCCCACCCCTCTAGGTGGTCACAAAGCCCTGAGCTCATCTCCCTGTGCTATGCAGCTGCTTCCCTCCATTGTTCCTTTTTCCTTGTGTTTCTGTCTGCCATTTTAGTATGGTGGTTTTCTATGATGTTTTTCCCTATTTCCCCTTGTTTTTATGTTTCCTCTCTCTGCTCTAGATTTATGTTTTGTGATTACCATGAGATTTGTATGAAACCTATCATGGATAAAATTGTTCTTTTTCTGCTGATAGTATCTTATCTTCATTTGCCTACATGGGTTTCCTCCTTTTCCTCTCCCCTTTTTACATTTTTGTTGTCTTAAATTATTCCTTTTTGTGTTGTTTGTTACTAAATTAAAGTAGCTAGAGTTATTTTTACTGCTTTTTTCCCTTTAATCTTTATGCTGTAATTAAGTTTTTAATAACCTATTCTGATATAGAATAAGTTGCAATTTTTTTATTCTGTCTGTCCATTTACCATTTTACTCAAAGTTTTGTGTACAGTACTTTTCCCTTTTCATTTCAGGTAGAAGAGCTTCTTTCAACGTTTCTTTTAAGGCACATCTAATGTTGATGAGCTCAGTCAGCTTTTGTTCGTCTGGGAACATCTTTATTTCTCCTTCATATCTGAAGGATAACTTTGCTAAATAGAGTATTCTTGGGTGATGGTTTTTATCTTTCAGTATTTCGAGTATGTCCTTCCACTCTCTCCTGGCCTGCAGAGTTTCTGCTGAGAAGTCTGCTGATAGACTGATGGGGATTCTTTTGTAGGTTACCATCCTTTTTTCCCTGGCTGCCTTTAGAATATTCTTTGTCATTGACTTTTGACAGTTTTAATATACCATGTCTTGAAGAAGGTCTTTTTGTATTGAAAAAGAAGGTCTCTTGGCTTTGTGGACTTGTCCATCCAGTTCCCTCCCCAGGTTTGGGAAGTCCTCAGCTATTCTTTCTTTAAATAAACCCTCTGCACTCTTCACTCTCCCTTTTCCTTCTGGGATACCCATTACCCTAATGATGCCCTTCCTAAAAGAGTCAGATGGTTCTATAGGATTTCTTTACTTTTTAGATCTTAATTCACTCTCCTCTTCTCCCTGTATCATTTCTAGATTTCAATCTTTAAGCTCACTAATTCTCTCTTCCATGTGGTCTGCTCTATTTCCAGTGCTTTCTAATGCATCCTTCATCTCATTTATTGAGTTCTTCAGCTCCAGAATTCTTATTTGGTGCTTTTTTTGAATTTCAATCTCTTTGGTAAAGTATTCCTTCTGTTCATTCATTTCATTCCTGAGGTCATTGAACTGCCTTTCAAAGTTTTCTTGTAGCTGGTTGAGTATCTTCATGACAGCTATTTTGAATTCTCTATCAGATCACAGCATTCCGTGACTTTAAATTTGGTTTCTGGAGGGCTGTCATTTTCTTTTTGTGGTACTGTGTTACCATGGTTCTTCATGGGGCTTGATGAGTGCTCCTCTGCCAGTGCATTTGAAGTGGTGAACATGTTTCTTCTTTAGGTAAAGCTTTTTTTTTTTTTCCTCACTTGATTGTAGCTATTCAATAGGTTAGTAATTAGATGCCTTTCTTTTGTTTCCCAGTAGGTGGCGCTATAGCACAAGTTTTTGGTTTCTCTTACCCGCGCTGGTTATTTTTGAGAGCTAGCACTTTCCACCCTGCACTGTCCGTGTCAGAGGTGTCGCCTGGTGCCCTCCTTGTCACTATTTCTGTCTCCAGGGTTGTCGGTTCCTTGCTGCTGCCGGTGTTGCTGACAGTGCCATCTGGGGCACGGAGATGGCCGGCACTGCCTTCACCGTCCCTCTGGTTCCACCTACTTTATGTGTTCCAGTCCACCCACCCTTAGATGACAGAGGTGTGGAACTCTCCAGCATGCTGCTGTGTTGGGCCGAGGAACCTTTGTTGAGTTATGGAAGTTTTACTGGTTTTACTGGTCGTAGATGGAAGGGGAGAGATAAAGGGAGTGTCTCACACCCCCCATGATGTTGATGTCACTCTTCCAAATGGGCACATTTTAAATACATTTGATAGGATCATAAGGGTAAACTTTTCTGTATTTTACTAAGCAGTAGGTCTAAATGGAATCAGAGGAAAGTGGTCCTTGTTCATGTTTACAATTCAAGCGGTTACATATTTTTTAAGTCCTGAAAGATGCTTTATTAACTGTAAGGGTTCTCTTATTTCTTGATTAAATTTAGCAAGAAGCTTACTATGAAATGTTATTTGCTGGCTGGCTTTCATAGTGAAGTGTTTCACTTTACCCTGATCTAAAATAGTGTGCCTTCCAAAGCTACTAGTGACAGATAAGAGCAGGAATACAACTTTACATAGTCAAGGAACATTTGTTTCTCTTATAATGCACTGTTTCAGGACTTTGTCCCCTCTCTGGGTCTTTTCCTTTTTTTAATCTTAAACTCTAAACTATAGAATTAAACTCCTTGACTAAAGTTTTCTGTAAGACAATTTATCTTCTTTGTTCCAGAACTCTGGGTGGCCTACGTTTCTTTTGTCTTCAACAGTCTTGCTCTTGAATGAAAGACTGCTCCTTTCATGTTAGTATTAGTCGCTCACACATATGAAAGAACGCCTGCCCTCTTGTGTCCATAGAGACTGCTACAATAAGGAGTGAATTAGCAAGTTTATCATGCCAGAAATACAGAGTTCTCTCCTGTGGAGATTTGTAACCAGAGTTTGCTCAAGGCTGCCAAGTATGGCTGTACAGTTCAAACACTGCAGAACAACCTCAGCCCAAGAGCTGAATGAACAGTCATTGAGGGGCTTCCCTGGTGGCGCAGTGGTTAACAATCCGCCTGCCAATGCAGGGGACACGGGTTCGAGCCCTGGTCCGGGAAGATCGCACGTGCCACGGAGCAACTAAGCCCGTGCGCCGCAACTACTGAGCCCGCACTCTAGAGCCCGCGAGCCACAAGTACTGAAGCCCTGGCACCTAGAGCCCTTGCTCCCCAGCAAGAGAAGCCACCGCAGTGAGAAGCCTGGGCACCGCAACGAAGAGTAGCCCCTGCTCACCGCAATTAGAGAAAGCCCGCGCACAGCAGTGAAACCCAACGCAGTCTAAATAAATAAATTAAATTTTAAAAAAAAAGCAGTCATTGAAATTCATCTCATACTTTGCTTGTCAGTCATGCCTCCTATGTCTAGACTGTGTCTTCTCAGAGGGGTTGCCCATTAAAATTTCATTCAAGGCTGCCATCCCCTCATAAAGCTTTGCACCACCTGAAGTGTGCATCCTTCTGTCATTTATGCAGATCTCCGTATTGGCTAATGACGGCCTCGTGGAGGCCCATTGTGAGTTAGTTGTACACTGCTCTCATCATGTAACTTCCCTACTCAGAAGTTTCCAGGAATTCAGATTCAAAATTGGAGGTGAATGACATCACATAGTCCCAGGTTATCAGAGGAAGGGAGTAAGGAACAGAGAGGCAAGAGGAGAAGTGCTAAATTTGTTGGTGGCGATGCAGGGAACTAAAATGCCGGCCTTCTGACTCCCAGCATACACGCTCTGAAGTCTTAGGCGATCCCGTTATTTTACCCCACCCCACCTATCCCTGTCAGGCCTAGAGTAAATGCACAATAGCTCGTTTGTTGAGTGAATGAATGAATGACTGTCTTTGCCCGGCTTCCCAGAACACGCGCTCTCCTGTGCTACATCTACTGCTGTGCACCTTCACTCATAGTGTTGTCCCCACCTGGGATGCTCACTGCTCCCTACCTGGTCAGCACTTACACAAGCTTCAAGACTCAGATCCACTTCCTCCATGAAGCTCTCCTCTTCCAGCCTTCATTAAGCCAGAAGAGGGAGCGCCATGGAGGCTGAGCATAGGTGTTCAGACTTAGCAGAAGAGCCCTGGACTGGATCAAGGACCCGCATTCCAGGCCCAGGTCTGCCAGGAGCTGGCTCTGTGATCCTGGATAGATCCCATCACCTCTCCTCTCGGAGCGTCATTGGTGTTGCTCAGTGCATGACATGCATAGTTCTAGTGAGGTGACATTAGGGACTTCCTGAAAATGTATTTTCTTGCATGTTAATAGAAATGTATTTGCTTAAATGTACTGGTTTTTGGGGGAAAAAGCCCCAAAAACATTAGACCCATGGTTCCTTGGATATTATTTTATGTGATAAGGCTAAGTATTTTAAGTTTAAAAAGAGAGCTCATGTAAGGAGAAATATTAAGTAAAGCATAATACAAGTAGTAATCAGACATGGCAAAAATAATAAAGTAGTATAAAAATGGTGGGAGTTTGCGAAGCCCTGGAGGAGCTCACCACCCTGGTTCCTTTTAACTCTCCCTGGGCTCTTCTCTGACCTTAATGTAGCACCGCCGGTTTGTCCATCACTGTTAGTTACTGACGACAATACAGCCTCTCTCGTTGTTACAGCTGTGTCTGATATTCCTTGATCTCTACCACACTCATCACAAAATAAATCACACAATAGGCCTTTTAAAAAGACTTGTGGGCTTCCCTGGTGGCACAGTGGTTAAGAATCCGCCTGCCAGTGCAGGGGACACAGGTTCAAGCCCTGGTCTGGGAAGATCCCACATGCCGCGGAGCTACTAAGCCCGTGCACCACAACTACTGAGCCTGCGCTCTAGAGCCTGCGAGCCACAACTACTGAGCCCGCATGCCATAACTACTGAAGCCCACGTGCCTAGAGCCTGTGCTCCGCAACAAGAGAAGTCACGGCAATGAGAAGCCCGCGCACGGCAACAAAGACCCAACATAGCCAAAAATGAAAACAAACAAATAAAATAAATTTATTTAAAAAGAAGACTTGTGGCTCTGCTGATTTTCCAACATTTGTAAAACACATTGACCCAGAGTGTCAAAACCATGTTCACTTTTATAAATGTAGATACTTTTTCTACTTAAAAAAATTATGTAGACTCATAACATAAAATTTGGAAAATACAGAAAAGGAGAAAGAAAGAAGGCATCCGTATTCTTACTATCCAACAATGAATCCTGCTAATATCTCCCCCTAATTAAAAGTTCTCCTGGAAAATCCTAGCAAGTGAGGATCTACTCTGTTCGTCATTTTGGAAACTTGGAATAGTCCCGAGTTAATGTATTCTTGTCATCCCAAATCATAAAATCAAAAATTTTCAATGGCAAATCCAGGGATGGAGGTCCACTGGCACCTTTAGAAACGGCAGTTGAGTAACTCCCACAGAGGGGAACCGAAGCTGGGAGAGGATCATAGTAACGGACAGTGCAGAATGCACTGTGTACACAAAGCTCTGTGCTAACGCTGATGGCTCAATATTTTGCATATGTGTTATGCTGATTTGTATATTCCTGTTTCCTGTAGGGTTTTTGGAGTCTCTGGACGACTTTTACCTTCTCAGCAGTGGTTTGGTATTGCTGCAGACCACAAACAGCGTGTATAATAAAACCCTACTGCAGCACGTGGTACCCAAGTCTCTCCTGGCCTGGCAAAGAGTCCGGGTGGCCAATATGATGGCAAACGGAGGCAAGCAGTGGGCAGAGGTCTTTTCAAAATACAACTCTGGTAAGTGGCCCCGCAGAATAACTTTTAGGCATGTACGTACATTTAGATCTGGAGTTAACCAGTAAAGCCATACCCATGCCCTGTCTTCATGTCTCCCGATATTTCAGGCACGTATAACAATCAGTACATGGTCCTGGACCTGAAGAAGGTAAATCTGAACTACAGCCTTGGTAAAGGCACTCTGTACATCGTGGAGCAAATTCCTGCATATGTAGAATATTCTGAACAAACCGATGTTCTGCGGACAGGTATTTTCTTCATGCTAGAAGTCTGGAAGTCTGATGTGTGTGTGTGTGTGTGTGTGTTTGTGTGTGTGTGTGTGTGTGTGTGTGTGTGATGGGTAACACTTGCTGTGTGAATGTATGATGCGGGGAGTATATGGTGGGGAAGGAAGGAGGGGAATGCCGTTGCTAGTCACACAGGGAAAGAATGACCAGGTTCAGCACAACATGTAAAACCTGCGCCTCAAACTCTTACGTGACAGCATGATCTACCCTTATGCGTAGACTGGGACAAAGCCAGGCATTCACAATCTTAGGACTACTTACGGTTCCAGTGTTACCTTCCCTGCTGGGTTCCCAAGTAAAATTTTAGCTCAGCGACTATTTATGGGAGTGCTACTCTGGCCCAGGGACTGGAAAAGCGTGGATGTAGAATCCCCAACACACAATCTGATAGGGAAGCAAGGCACCTAAAGAAGCTATTAGAACCCAGAAAGCAAACAGCAGTGATACGCTCTGGTGTAGCAAACCTGGTGGTGACGCTGTCAGTGGGAGGGATGAGAGAAGGCGGTTCTGGAGGGCAGGGTCACAGCCCAGACGTTGGAAGTGCTGGTTTTGGAGTCACATTGCCTTGATTTGACGGTCTGTTCCTCAAAATCTTATCCACTCTGTCCAAGCCTTACTTTCTTCATCTGTAAAACCTGACAGTAATGGTACAGGTCCCTAGTCCCTTACTCGTAATTACAAAATCCCAAAACTCTAAAAGTTCTTTGTTCCTTTGTCTTTTGTCCTAGCTCACTTGTGGTAGCCGAGTATGACCTGATCTGAACTCACTCGGCAGCAAAAACTAACTTGAACTATTTATGGCCTCTATTTATTTCCTCTCCTCTGGAGAGGATTTATACATCAGGCTACAGAGTTATCAATGTCTTTGATTATGAGGGGCTCCCCACAGAGACTGCAACATCATCTGTAATTTACACATTGCTGTTCTGCAATCTGGAAAACCCTGAATTCTGAAACACATCTGGCCCCCAGGAGTTTTGCGATGTGGGAGTGTAGACCTTTGCAATTTCACAGGGTTGTCATGATAATTAACTGAGATAATTTTTGTCGATTCTTGAGCACATTGCCGACACTTAGCAAGTCCTAACATCTTGCATTGAACATAGTGCTCAGCACACATAAGAAGTCCTCACTGAATATTTGTTAAATAAATGAAAGAGAAGATGATGTCTGCGTGGAGGTTTACAGGCTAGAAAGGAGCTCAGCAATTTGACAAGGGGACAAGGTCAAACAACTAGAGGCATGAAGACTGTGGTGTGAAGGAGAAACTATTAGCCCAAGACAGCTAGAGAGAAGGCTGTGACACGGAAGATAGGTAGTCAGAGGAAAATACAGCCTTTGGATCCTGATGAGCAGTCAGTTTAGCCTTTATACAAAGTCCAGAGATAAACCCATGAACCTATGGTCACCTAATCTACGGCAAAGGAGGCAAGAATATAAAATGGAGAAAAAACAGTGTCTTCAATAAGTGGTGCTGGGAAAACTGGACAGCTACTTGTAAAAGAATGAAATTAGAACACTGCCTAACACCACACACAAAAATAAATTCAAAATGGATTAAAGACCTAAATGTAAGACTGGACACTATAAAACTCTTAGAGGAAAACATAGGCAGAACACTCTTTGACATAAATCGCAGCAAGATCTTTTTTGACCCACCTCCTAGAGTAACGGAAATAAAAACAAAAATAAACAAATGAGACCTAATTAAACTTAAAAGCTTTTGCACAGCAAAGGAAACCATAAGCAAAACAAAAAAATCAACCCTCAGAATGGGAGAAAATATTTGCAAACGAAGCAACCGACAAGGGATTAATTTCCAAAATATACAAACAGCTCATGCAGCTCAGTATCAAAAAAACAAATAACCCAATCAAAAAATGGGCAGAAGACCTAAATAGATATTTCTCCAAAGAAGACATACAGATGGCCAAAAAAAGCACATGAAAAGATGCTGAACATCACTAATTATTAGAGAAATGCAAATCAAAACTACAATGAGGTATCACCTCACACCAGTCAGAATGTCCAACATCAAAAAATCTACAAACAATAAATGCTGGAGAGGGTGTGGAGAAAAGGGAACACTCTTGCACTGTTGGTGGGAATGTAAATTGGTACAGCCACTATGGGGAACAGTATGGAGGTTCCTCAAAAAACTAAAAATTAGCCTTTATCCTTTAGAAAACTGGAGTCTTTGAAAAGGGAGAACACACAGGTCAGAGAGAAGACAGGAGGGAGTTAGGAAACTGTTTAAATAGATCAGCTGAGAGATGAGAAGGAACAGAACCAAGATACGGTATGGGTCCTGGGGATCAGGGCCGGTCCTTCATTTCCCAGGTCCTCGAATCCATTTTGTAATGACACCCAGAGGGAACCGCCTCACTCCAGGGTGGCTCCTGCCAGCTAAATGCATATAATGTGCATAAAACAGAATTAATTAAGGTGGAAACTTCAAGAAGATCAGATGCTACCAAGTAGCGGACCTACCTCCTCTTCTTGTTGGAAAATCCACCTGAGAAGTCAGATCATTAGGTGGCTACTTGGTTGGCATGGCAGTTCGAAACTGAGAACCTAGCTGTCTGACTTGGTTCTAAGAGCCTGATAATAACAGGAAGCCTCTGATTATATGCTGGTAGATTCAGGTTCTTTGCAATCCCATTCCTAGATCCCGTGAAGAAATCTACCCTGGGACTAAGACAAGTTGATGCTGATCTTTCTGTGGTTTTGTTTTGTTTTCCCCCAGAGGCAAGAAGAACACAGAGTTAAATTCATTGAGTGTCTACTATATACTTGACATACCTTTTACTTATAGTCCTTTGTTTGACCTTCCTAACATATTTCCAGATAAGTAGCTTTGTTACCATCTTACTGTAAGGGAAGAAAGGCTCAGAAAGAAACGTGATTTTCCTAAATAATTAAGCGATATCATATAGCCATTTAAAAAAAAAAAAAAAAAGTCCCGCAAACCTCCTAGTATTTGGAAGCAGCTGTGATACGCCGATAGAAGCCCTGGGTGATTTTAGTCAGAAGGAAGGCATTCGACCTCTCTGAACCTCTGTTTCTTCCTTTAGAAGGAGGGATGTAATATTTATACATCAGCAGGTATTGTGTTGTTATATAAGATACTCTATTTTAAATCTTTTTTTAGTCATGAAGCTTTATGAAAATGTGAAGTATAAAGCGGCCATTTTTACTATTCATTTGAGCTATTCACATAGAGAACTATAATTATAAAAGTTAATATTCATCTAGTGCTTACCAAGTACCAGACCCTGTTGTAAGCTACTCCATCTGTTTGAACTCATTTAACACTCACAATGATCCTTATAAGGTAAGTACTATCATTGTTCACATTTTATAGACTGAGGCACAGAGAGGTTAAAAAATTCGTGTAAGGTCACATACCTAATAATGGCAGGACCAGGCTTAAGGTCCAGGCACTCTAACTCCCAAGCTGTATAACCTAGG
Source organism: Delphinapterus leucas (assembly GCF_059928025.1). Classification (NCBI taxonomy): domain Eukaryota; kingdom Metazoa; phylum Chordata; class Mammalia; order Artiodactyla; family Monodontidae; genus Delphinapterus; species Delphinapterus leucas. The sequence goes on along the minus strand of NC_143139.1, from coordinate 11,603,354 downwards.
TACACTGCAATAATAAATGTGACTTTTAGCCTGCACTTTCAATGTTGTCTTTATCTCACTTCTTCCTGATGCTGGCTCTGTGCCCCAGAATCAGCAAGGTTGAATGTCTTGTCATTTGTTTTCTCTTAATAAGTTCACCCCCGAGTAGGGGATCCTATAAAACAGTAAGAAGGGAAAAAGGCAGACAAGGGCTAAGAGAATATGGGAGTGGGAATTAATCCCCGAATGCTGAAGGTTGACTGTCCTATAGGCAATACCCTAGGCCACTGTAATCTGAGCTGTTCCCGAAATGTTGATTTGACTAAAGGTGTGTCACATGTTTGACGCCTAGTGTCCTCGGCACACTGAAGCTCTGAATGAAGCTGAGCCTTTATGAATGTCGAGCGTCAGAGGAGTTAAACGCCTACTGGAACCGTAAAGACCATCTCCATTCCCCTCACATTATGAACTCTTCCTTTCCCCCCTCCTGCTAAAAAAAAAGGGGTTGGGGGAATGAGGTTAACTGCCTAAGGTCTAGTTATTCAACCCTGAGCCTAGAATTCAGATAATCTTCTGCTTAATAGACTGCTTTAAGAATTTGGGGTGAAAACCCAAAGAACCCTGATGCTTTTCTTCCCCTCATGGAATAATCTAGAGGTCTACCGAGTCTGTAAATGTCAAAGGATCTGTTTGATTGCCAGGGTTCACAGTCATTATTTTCTATGTAGTATCATTTTGTAATTACACAGCTGTGCCAATTTTCAAAAGAAAGTACCACGAATAACATTTCTTTGGTTTCCTCTCTCTTCTGTCTTCCTCCCTGTCCATCCCACCCTTCCCTCCCTTCCATTCCAAATTAGGCTACTGGCCCTCCTACAACATTCCTTTCCATGAAAAAATCTACAACTGGAGCGGCTATCCAATGTTGGTTAAGAAGCTGGGTTTGGAGTACTCTTACGATCTGGCTTCACGAGCCAAAATCTTCCGGCGTGACCAAGGGAAAGTGACTGATATGGAATCCATGAAATATATCATGCGCTACAACAGTACGTAGCACATTTCTCAAGAATCATTCTTCAAAACTCCTTTTCTTCCCCATGGATAAAGAATCCATGTCATTTTATCATCTCTGTACTAGAAGGAATTATAAGAAGTTATTGAATTATTTAGTATTCAGTTGATACTATGCATATTATATACACAACAAATAGAATTTTGTCCTCTTTTATAAAAATGATAGGGAAGAAGATTCTACATTTTTTTTTAACTGAAAAAGTTATATGTAAAACACAGAAGAAAAAACCCATGTAGGGTACTTTTTTTTACCCTACCGTCCCAAACACAGATTTCCTTCCAAGGAGAAAAGCAGCTACTAAAACAGCAATTATTCATAAATACTTTATTTTTGATGAACAGTATCGAGTCAGATTTGTATCTATTTTGTTAAAAAAAAATGTAGGTACATTTGTCCTCTGTTACCTTTCTTCCATCCAATTCTTCACTGTGCAAGGTTCTTGAGACCAGGCTGAGCCTGGAGCAGGGGACTTGGCGGTTGCCTCTTCCCAGTACAAGTCGGAGGTGACTTCTGTATATGGGAGCAGGCTGGGCCGAGGAGGTCTCTGGGGTATACGCTCTGATCATCTAGGCTTTAACAGGTCCAGTTTACTGTGGATAAGTGGATCTCAGAATGGTCAGTGCTCACGCTTTTCCCCATCACTGTTTCCTAGATTACAAGAACGATACTTACAGTAACGGCGATCCCTGCAATACCATCTGTTGCCGTGAGGACCTGAACTCACTGAGCCCAAGTCCTGGAGGTTGCTATGACACCAAGGTAACACGCTATTGGTGGTTTTGGTTTTTTTTTCTTTAACTTTTTGTTTTATACTGGAGTACAGCCAATTAACAGTGTTGCAGTAGTTTCAGGCGCACAGCAACGTGACTCGGCCATAGGTAACATGTATCCAATCTCCCCCAAACTCCCCTCCCATCCAGTCGTTACTGGTTTTTGGATTTAATTTCTACCAGTACCTAGGCCTTTTCAAAGGCAGAGCTGCAGAGGTTTTTGTGGCATAAAGCACAATAATGTCTCTAAACACAAACTCAATTCAGGAATCAGCTTTTTCAGAGATTCTGGTGGTAGGTCCTATTGCCTAACTTCCAGTTCCTGCTCGGCCACTCAGCTGTAAACCACATAATCTTTTATGCTTCTGTTTCCTCATCCAAAAAATGGAAATAAGAGTACTTGCCTCAAGGGTTGTTGTGAAGAATCAACACTTAATAGCTATAAAATGTTCACAACAGTACTTAGTGGGTTGTTTGTAAATGTACACAGTCATCATGATGATGATGGTGATATTGTGGAGGTCTTAAGGTTTACCAGACCGGCCCAAAGTCCAAAGAACATACTGAGAGCAGTGTGATTTCACGTTACACAGGAATTGAATGTAGCTGAAGGAACAAGTATTGGACCAGATGCTCAAGCAATAAAGACTTTTCACTATGCTAGAATTGTTAAGTGCCGTAATGTGTCACAATATAGGTAATAAAAAGTTTGCAGTGGGGCTGAAGCCCACTCATATAGGCTTGTGAGAACCAGTTGTTAAAATAGTTGACACCAACTTGATAGCTTGAAGTGGTGGAATATTTCCATCATGGAAATCAGCAAACACTACAAATAGGGGTCTTTTTCCCTCAGAGAGCTAGTTAGTTAAAAATTTACCAGGATTTGGGATGTCCAAGGTTGTGAGTTAGCCATTTAGTTGGTGGAAGGAATCATTCTACCACATCCTTTTGCACTTTCGGCTTGGGCATATGTCTTTTCATTTGCATCTCCAGTCCTGAATTCTAGAAGAAATCTGTTACAAGCGGAGTTAACTGTTCTATCTGAAGCTCTGATAACTGTAAGAATGCCAACCCCCCCATACATTATTTTTTCTATCAGCTTAATGTCTAAACAGAAGATGCCTTAGAATAGTTTGAGCCAAGCATTAGCCTTAATGACTCTCAAAATGTTGTGTAAGAAAAATTTAGTGGATGTAGCGAGCCTGGCACACGTGAAGCCCCAGTGAATGCTTTTGCATTTATTTCTTTTTAATGGCATTTGCAAACATTCAGTAAAGTGTGTGAAAAGCGTTATATCCATTCCAGAACACACAAAGAGAATTACTTGAACTGGGGAGAGCCCAAGCCAAGCTTCCATCTGCCAAATTTTACTTTCTTCAGGAGACAAGAGCCTGCCAATTTTTCATCAAAAAAGTCTCTGCTGAAGTATATTCTTTAAAAATATCATTTCTCTTGAGCCATTTTGAATATGAGGAAAACCAGAAGTTATGAGACGTTTCCTGCTTTCCCCTCTAGGCTTAAGATCTGCTGCTACCCAATGTTCAAGTGCTTTTAAGAACCACGGACCTCACTTTTCATCGAGTTCCTTCTACTTTAATACTCGTTAGTGCCCTGATTCATAACAACTTTTACTGAGGAATTAATCTAGTCTAGGCACTGCTTCAAGTATTTGCTCTCATTAATCCTTATGACAACTCTTCTATGAAGCAGAGTTTTTTACAAATGAGAAAACGGAGTCAAAATACGTTTTGGAGCTAGAATTCCAAACATGAGTAACCTGATTCCAGATCTCACACTTTTGGCGGTTCGCTTAACACACTTCTACTGGTCAGTGCACATTTGAATGCCGGATGGATGCAGAAGAACGTTCGTGTGGAAGCCTGTAAGATTCCACTTTAAGGGGAGCTAATATTGTGACTTTGGACGAGGAGCAGGAACGACAAGTACAGCAGGGATGTAGTCTAGCTTTTGCCCAGCGGTTTCCTAAAATGTCCCCCTCTCCTCTCTTTGCAGGTGGCAGATATCCACCTGGCGTCCGCGTACACAGCCTATGCCATTAGTGGGCCCACAGTACAAGGTGGCCTCCCTGTTTTTCACTGGAGCCGTTTCAACAAAACTCTCCATGAGGGCATGCCAGAGGCCTACAACTTTGATTTTATTACCATGAAACCAATTCTGTAACTTGACATGAAATGGAGGGAGATGAGATACAAAGGGCACTATTTTAACTACGTTTTCCCATTCAGACTTAGTCTTAAAATATATTCAATCCAGTCTATCACTTTCATTTTTCACTGTCAATTTTGTCATGTTTAAAACAAGCATTTACTATAGGGTAGAGCACTGTAGAAGAAAAAATTACATACGATGAACGACAATACCGTTTTAGCACACAAGCTTATACACAAGAAAGTATGGTAGAAGCTGCTCCCTCGCTCACCAAAATCCATTCTCTGCTTTTAAGCCTGGCCCCACAGACCACACCTCCCAGGCTGCCTTGGGCAGCTGTGCCACGTGGCGGCGTTCTCACGAGTGGACTCTTTCCAGGCCTGGCCCCTAACAGCCTGTACTGCTCATGCTGTTTCCCCTTCTCCCACCTGGATGTGCTTGATGACAGAGTTCTAGGGGGTGGTGGGACCTGCAATAGGAATACTCCAATAGTGTTCTTTTTCTGGTCATTAGGAAGCAACAGCTGAGTCTTTTTCTGGCGCAGGACAGGCACATAATACAGCAGACTTTAATGTTGTCTCCCGTTAGTTAAAAGCAGCATATCTAATCTGGGAGCAACTCTGCATAACAAACTTTTCTTTCAAAGCTGGAGAACTATATGTGGTTTGAGTACCGTGGTACTGTCAAGTTAAGTTAAACGAGCCATACTGAACACTGTAACTGACTCTCAACAAGGTGAAAGACTCCCAGAAGAAAAAACAAAGAAACACAAGGGCTGAGAACAAGCAGAATGAATCAGAGCACACAGGATGTGAAAAACCCAGCAGTTTATTTCAAAGTATAAATTTCAGGCTTGCTGAACAAAATCCCACTACAGTTAACACTTATACAGACAACACTCTACTGTACATTTAAAAAAGAAAAACCCCACAAAAACCTTCGAAACCTAATAAAAATAGGGCAACTTGGTACAGCCCAGTTTCTATTAGACATTAGGAAGGTCTTACATTGTCTTATTATTTACACTTTCAACTGCAATAAAGAAAAATCAGGATGCAAGTTTACTACAAAGGAATTATTTTTATATTTAAATTTGAAATGGTTGATGAAACACTAAAGCCAGGATTTCCCAAAAGGTGTTTGATTGCCCAGTTACCTTATTTACAAACAAAATTTTTTTAAAAGATGGCAATTAAATATAAATGATGGGTATTAACTGACTCTACGAATAAAAAAAAATGAAAAACTTATTTAGCATGATAAAATAATTTGACCAGAAGACAAAGCATGTATTTGTACCATCCTATTCCTCCCCACTGGCTGGCTCAAGGGGAATAAGTTTTAGGAATTGGATAAACCTGCCGCACTAACAAAACACCTTATAGGCATTGTTCTAATCTTTTTTTTTTTTTTGTCCCAAAATTTTTAAAAAGGGGAGGGAGCCTCATTTGCCCAGTAAATAGTAAGGCAGGCAGAATCATACATTGGTTTTAGATAGAGTTATTTTCAATAATCTAATACTGGGACATGGTATTTCTGGAAATTAAAATAAAACAGGCCAATGATAAAGCTAAAGTAATGAATAAATCACAGGATACTGAAATAGCCCAAGAAGGAAAGTCCCGGAGAACACTTGGAAGTGTTTGCCGTAACCTACTGTGCTAAGATCACAGTGTATAAAAGAGAGGAGGATACCACAGGCATTATTTTCTTAATCTTGTACAGTACTGGAAAATTCGCAGAATAAGACAAAAGTGTATGCAGTATTAACACCTTGCTGCATAAATGATCATTTTGAAAGTGTAAGCAAAAGAGCAAACAAACAAAAAAAACTACGTTAACACTTAATCCAATACAGCAAGAGAACTGTGTGGTGCGGCCCACCTAAGGAGTTCTGCTGACAGATGGTCCTAAGATTCCAAGCTCCTTGCTTTAGGTCATTGTTTTCAATTAAACCTTTCATTTACTATCTGGCAATGGGGGTCAGGAGAGCGGGGAACACCTCTCTGTGAGGCAAATGGTATCCCAATAAACACTCACTTCTCAAGGAAGAAAGCTCTACCTTCACTTCTCTCATAAACTTCTGTGTTAAACAGCACACAGTTCTCCGCATATTTTAAAAGTGAGTCCAGAGAAATAGCGGGATACAGTCACCTCGTAAAGTTACCTGTTAACAACAGATGTCTCTGTATGTAATTTATAAATTTACTGGCAAGAACATAATTTTAAAATGTGAGGCTTACACTTAAAACAGGGTGAAGATTACTCTGACAAAGTGCAAAGTAGAGAGTAACAAACATCACAGTTACCTTTCAATGTCATATAAACATCCTATATTTCAGGCTGAAGTATCAGAAGTTTCCAGGATTTCCAACAAGGCAATACTTGCACAAGTATTGTCAGGCTAAAAAGGTAGCAAACTTGCATTCCCAAAATGGGATTATCAAGTTTATTTATAACACTCTGTGAAAAGATATTGTGAAATAAAAAAAGGTACCATGGAGTGTGAACTGCTATTAAAAAAATCTGTAACCAGTAGCTATTTCTAGTTGAGTCCTCCATTCTCTGTCCCCAAAGAAACAAACCAAACAAAAAGAAAGTACTCCTCAACATGAAAACCTGCCCCAAATAAAAGCCTAGAGTTCTAGCCTAGCACCCATAAGTAACTCCAATACAGCTGCTGCCTATAAATCCCATGGCAGGCTAACTGAAGGAGACCATTTCATAATATCTTTTCCCTCAAATAATCACAATTTCTCTTTGTACCTTCCCTCCACCACCTGTAATAAAGTTTTATTTTACTGTAGAAAATCTATTTTTAGGGTTACTATTTAAGTATTTATTTTTCTCTGACAGAAATGACACAATATAGGCTAAAATAATATTCTCATTCTACTGGGCTTTCTTCACCTGATTATATAATGCTATGAAACCTTTAAAAAAAAAAAAGGATTAGTAAATATAAATAAAAAACGTTCACCAAGGGCACCTTTCTAGGCTAGGTAAGCAAATTATTATCAAGTGACCACAAAACCGGTCAATAAAGAACAATTTTGAACGTGGGCTTTCTATTCTGTAGACAGGAGTGATCTTGAACACATAATCAACACTGCAACCATTGCAGGTAAAAACATATATACATGCAGATATAAGATAGGTGCTCACACACATCTAGAAGATCATCAATTTCTCCCTTTAAAGTTTCATTGGCATGACATTGGCAACTTCTTTACCATCATCATTAGTACTAGAATGAGTAACGTCTACATGGTTGGCAAATACAATTAGTGGAAACTTTAATTCTTATTGTGGTCTCATTTTCTGAAAGCAAAAGGAAGATTTTGGATTTACTTTTGGCAATCTGTAGGCTTTCTTCAGCATCAATCAGACTTCACACCCAACATGACAGTACACTGACCGGTAAAAGTCTCTAAAGAGTTTCTTTACAACTAGAATGCTTCCTTATTACAAGCCACCGAAGTTGCAAACAAAGCAGCATTAATATTGAAGCCATAGCTCCTGCTTATAATTCCAGGAAAAATTAATGACTAACTTATTTAAGAAGGTAGGAGTATGAATTCAAATATGATATGGGAAGATGACTTGAAAATTTGTTTCACAAACTCCACAAATTCCTTTCCACGTATGGCCAACCACGCTCTCACACCCCAAATTACACCACCTCTCCTGTCTTAAGCTATCTACACTCAAACATGTACCTGATACCACGTATAGCTGGCACTCATAATGAAAATCCATGACCTAAGCTGAACTTGATTAAAACTTTGAAGAAGAACAGAGATGCACAGAAGTTATATCTAATTGTTACATAAAATGACTCCAAAGGATATACTTTAAAAATCCTATCCAGAGCTGACATACGGTAAATCAGACAAAACTTAGCACCATCAAAACAAAGTTAAAAGATTAAGACAGGAAGAATGACAGGAGAATAAAGAAGAAATGGAGCTTTCCCTTTGATACTTTACTCACTGTATTTTGTGAAATTTACTTCCTTTGAAAGAATACTATGCTTTGGGTGATAAGGTAAACTAGAATTGCTTTCATCATCTCTAAAACCTTGTGCAACATAGATACCAAAATATATTTGAAGGAAAATTTTCTTACACAACGTGGTGCAAAAATAAAAAGCATTTATATTCTTGGAAGAAAAGAGCAAGTCAAATTTTTGGAGTTAAATGTAGTGATGTCACTGATGAGACTATTTATAAAAGGCTTGGTCTAAAATTTACTTGAGGGAGATGTGCTACGTTTGGTGGAGATAAAGGAGAAATGAGGGTGAAAGGCTGTCAGGGAAGAGTAAATAATAATGGACAAATGGCCCTGTTTACTTTTGTCATTAATCTTTAAGGCACAAAATAAATGGAAAAACCAGATTAGAAAAGGGAGGGCCCATTGCAAATCTTTTTCATCTAACTGACAACCCAGAAGAGACAAAAGAAAAGATGAACAGATCCTTTCCTGTGTTCAAATTAACCTATTTTAAACTATTTAACCATTTTGCTTTTTATTTTTTCTTTGGGTTCCATTTAGATTCAGTTTAAATCATTTATCTATGAACCTACAGATCTCTGAGAAGCAGAATCATGCCAGATACATACCTCAAATCCTTTGATCTACTTACTTCACACTGGAAGAGAGGTAAATTTGAGAATGAAAATGGGAGATTCCACTGCAATAAACATATAAATACAGAAAAGCACAAACACCCACACATATACCCCAGCCTCAAAACTAAAGCAAGGTGCACATTTACATTTCAAACCCTTGAAGCGTGAATTGTTCAGGAAAAGATTCTGCTTTATGGGCTGAGTTTATTCTGATTATAAACAAATGTAATGTATATACACATCTGTCCAAGAAATCTTGCACAGTGTGGATTTTACAATGGGTATCATGCACAAGATTAAAGCGAGACCCAAATGTGGAACTTTTGAAGAAGGAGGAAGAGATAAAGGCCCCAAGGTTTAACTGCTCTGGGAAGAAGAGATCACATCCGTTGACTGAGGATCACAGAAAGGTCCAAAACGTCCATAAATATCCTTGGCTCGTACTGCAAAGTAGTATTTGCTTCCAGATACAAACTGGGTGAGAGTGCATGCCATGGGCAAGGGAAGCGCCTTTACTTCTCCAATCTTCTTCCACTGGGAGGGCACAGTGGCACTGGGCTCCTCATGGTAAGCATACAGATGGTAGCTGTCGACGGCGGCACAGCTCCTGTCCACCTCGAGGACGCTCCAGGACAGCACAATGCCGTTTTGACTCTGCACCCGGGCTAACTTCAAGTGCGGCTTCTGAGGCGGAGATGTGCTGGCGGCCTCTGGGGGCAGGCGCTGCGGCTGCGGGGCTTCTGGTAAGGGCGCCGGGTGCACAGGGCGTGAGGGGGGCTCCTGGAGGAGGAAGAGGCACGCCAGTTTATAATGGCCACAAAGAGGGCCGCTGCTGAAGGGAGAGCACAGCATCCTAGAGAACATTTAGAGGGGCTTCACCTTACACCAAGGACCCTGGGAGACACCAGACCCCATGCCATTTCTGGCAAGTTCTAGTTGATGATTTGTAACCAGTAACGCCCCGCACGATGAGAGCTAAGGTTCCTCCCACTCTACGTTTGAGGTCTAAAATACTGAGTTTTCCTTGGGAAACAAAAGCCCTTGCTGATGGAACATCATCTTGATAAAAACTGAAATAAGCATCTACTTCTAACAAAATAATTTATGATCTGATGATCTGTACTACAGATACTTATTTTAATATAACATAACATTTTAAAATAACATGTGTGGCAGTCTATCATGTAAAATTTGAGTGTCAACTCTACTTTCATTTTCAAACTGCTTTCCCATATAAGAACAGCAGCGTATTCTTATAAGTAAGCACATTTAACGCTGAATGTATATTTTTTTTCCCTTGGTCAGCACGAAAAAGGTGACATTTATATTGGACTGTGAAAGATAGAATTTAGAAATGTAGAAATAGTCACAGACCTTTCTGCCAGTAGGTAAAAGCATGAGCAAGGGCATGGGGATAGGCAAGTGAGGGGATTTATGGGCAAAAACAAGTATTAACTTTTATTTAGATATCGGGTATGTGAAGAAGAACATACACATTTGGAAAGGTAAGTTAAGGCCAGATGACGAAAATGTATGACGTATGACCTTGGGCTGGTTACTCAACCCCTCTGTACATTAGCGGCCATACCTATAATAAAGGTATTAAATAAAAACTAAAGTTAGAACATGAAAAGATACTTTTTAAAACATCCTTTTTAATACTCCAAAATGCTCTTTTTAATTTAACCATGAGTTTAAAATGGTCTATTTCACTTTGCATGCCCCAGATGTGGACTCTTTTTATACACTGTTCACCACCACAAGCAAACTCAGTAATCCTCAACCACCATTCCCTACAAACATTTGCTCACAATGGTAAGGTCTATTTTCTTCAATAAACGTCTGCTGGAGACACAGAAGACCTGTCATTTCCTTTTGATATAACCAGTTTAAAGAAAAAGGTACCAACTGCAATGATACTTGACGGCTTTACAGGTGAGGATTTTGTGAAACCAAGCATCCACACTTACAGTGTGCACTTGTGGTGGTCGGTGATGCACTGTGAGCTGAGGTCCTGTTGATCCCAGGGTTAATCCATTGTTTACAACGTATGTAGTTGCTTGAGGCACTCGAACTGTAACACCTATAAAAGAAAATTCAGTGACAAAATTAGAATTCTATTCCAAATTTGGTAGAACACTGAATTAAACATTTAAAGTCAGTAAAGTGATGTTTTTAAAATTCAAAAGGAAAAATATTTCTATTTTTCCATAAGTCTATACTCAGCTAAAGTATTATTTGAGCATGAGGATAAAGAAATTCTCACATATGCGAGCTACCAAAATAAAATCTACCTCTGTGAACTTTTCCTCAAGTAGCCACTGGAGGATATATGCTCCCCAGATGAGAGAGAAAATCAAGAAAGAGGAAAACAGGAGACTAGTGAACAGGAGAGAAATAAATGCCGTCCCTACCAAAAGGACTATAACCGAAAATCCTAGAACGCTGAAACACTGGAGCTGTAGACATGTACAAGGCAAACAGGTCAGAATGGAGCAGTGTGACTCTAAAGAGAGAAAACTTGAAGCTATCTTCACAAAGATCGCTGCCGCCTCCAGGAGAGGGAAGTTACCCTTGCCTTGCGTTAATGAGGTTCCTCTTTCTTTCCATGCCCTGCTGATCAGCTGAGGATACTCATTTCATCCAACAGAAAACTCTTCTGACATACATCAGGGCAACAAAAGCAGAAAATTTAGAAGCCACCCATGCCTCAACCATATTCCTGCCATATATTCAGTACCACCATGTACCCTGACTGGGGTGAGCCCAGTTTCCCAGAATTCATTCATGACACAGTTGACTGATTTCCCCAGAGAAAGCTCTTGTAAACCTGAGAAAGCTGAAGCCAGAATGTGAACCAAAGACTCTGCTTAGTTTATTTTCTCCTAGAAGCCATCACCTAATAATGGCATTACTGAAGTTTCTTTAAACAGCTGGATTTGCCCTTGCTATTAAATTTTGCAAAACTAAATATTTTTAGTGATACATATATAGATTGCAAAACCATACAGAAAAACAGAAAGTAAGTAAGGATGATGGTTACCTCTGATAGAAAGGGAGAGGGATGCAATTAAAGGCGGGCATATAGTAGACTTTTGGATACTGATAAAGCTCTATTTCTTAGGCTGGTGGGGAGTTCATACATGGTTCATTTTGCCATTTTTCTTTAAATTTTAAATATATCTTTTACAGAAACTTGTTTGTATGATATATTTTACTACTAAAAATATATATATATATTTTTTCCATTTATATACACATACATATACATATGGAAATTACAAGTTACCTTTAACATTTTCCCATCTTTTATTTCTCAGCCACTTTCCATACCTTTAAGACTCTCTCATTGGAGGCTATCTTTTACCATTATCTCCATCTGGGCTAAGTCACAATTGATCATTCCCACTTTAACTAGGCAAGGTGTCTCTTAATAGAGTACAGACCAACATCAAATAGGGTACTGTGATAGTACAGGCCATAAGTAATTAAATTGAAGACAACACCCAGAACACATATCAGATAATATACAAGTCCAATTTTTCTGGTTAACTCTCCTAAGGGAAGAAAAATGAATTAATAATAGTTTTAATATGATATTTAGCACTTTTTGCTAAATCTAATGTCAATATAAGCTACTCCAGCTAAGTGCTAAAGAACTACATGTAACTTGGAGCCATATACAGGAAAAGAGTCTCTTACTATTTGGGGGATTGACCTGCCGAACAGCAGGAGCCTGCATAACAGTTCCTCGCAGGGAAGCCTGAGCTGGTGGTGCGGGGAGAGCTGTATAAACCACTTGATGGTTTGCAGGAGCTCTTGGTACAGGGAGCCTCGTGGTCACCTGAGTTACTGGACGATGTGTTACATTCACGGTGGTTGGCGCTAATGAAAAGCAGAAAAATATATTAAAAATGCAGTAAATGTTATGCTAAGTAAACAGTATTAAATGATAACTTTATACAAAATCTGATTTACTATAATAAAGAGAACTAGAGACAAGCGACTCCTTTTGTAATCGTGAAAGGTAAGAACGACAGGGCCAATCAAAATTAATACTACTACAATCCAAGCTTTAGAAGAAAAGAGTACCTCAACCAGGTCCAACGCCCTTCCTACTCTAGTTTAACTAGATTAAATAAGCAAGTGAAGATGAAGAAAGGGTTTAGACCTTGAGAGTATGATCTTATAGGAGTGATTTAAAAGAGTAAATTTTCCCTTCCTCAGTGTTAAATTATTCTTAGCAGAGTGGAACTTTCGGCCCTCCAGGCCTTCTACCGATGGGTATAAATCCAAGAGAGTAACTCTGTGTTCCCACAGTTTAAAAAAACTGGCTATTATAACTGACATTTTCTTCAGATGAGCCAAACCATTTCTTACTCAAAACAATAAAACACCCATTAAAATACAGGCTTCTTCCTTCTCTACTGTGGCATTCCTCCTAATTTATGTTCCAGAGAGCATTAATGCCTTGAGTGATATTAACACATATTTATCAAAATATGAGTCCTAGATGTTCACTGACAGCACAGAAATACAGTAATGATTTCAGGAGTTAACAGTTTCTTGTTGATAACTCTCTGAATTAGAATTTCATTTTATAAATGACCACATATTAACTATATAATAAAAACCAATAATAAATATACTTTCATATGGAAAAATGGGCTCTATAATAAAATAAATTTGGAGGTAAACACTGGATATAATAAAGAGACTGCTTAGTCTTTACATATCCTAACTTTCAACGTGAGTCTTTCAAAAGCGGAAAAAAGTAAAGTATACAAGGAGGAATACTTATCTCTTCATCTCCTTATTCCCCATTTTACTATCTGTATTGTTCATGGGTTTGCATAATGACATTTCCTTCTAAATTATCTAAATTAGGTGACTGTCATTTTAATTTATTTCACTGGATCAAATTCCATGTGAGCTCAATGTATACCTTAATGAGAAAAGTGCTTATATAAGCATTTTGCAGATAAATCTCTTAAGCAATAGGCTATTTTTTGAAGAAGACAACCTGTCTTGATTGGCTTCCAAACAGATTAGGAGATACAGGCGACATCTTGAAAATGTCTGATTTATAATTTCTTGAGAGGTAGCAGGTAAAATATTAGTGGTTCTGACAGTAGTGTTAGGCCAGTTAAAACTATTTCTAGTTAAGAATCATTTAAAAATTCTTGTTTGATCAGTCAATTATAACTTCTTGGTTATAATCAGAATGAATCATTACACTCATCCCTTCCAGAGAAACTATATTCATTTCTGCTGTTTACAGTGGCAAAGACATATATAATTGAACTCTTCTTTATAACTATTCTGTATCAGTGCTGCTACTTGAGACTGTCCACGAAATTAAGTCATACTGCATTCAAAAACATACATTGCCTTCAAAGTAACAATGAGGACTATTCTTAATTTTCTGTCTAATCTTTTTTTAAAATACTTTATAGTTTTTATAACTTATTACTAACATAATTAGGGTTAAAATCCAATTCATCTCAAGGGAATGAGAAGACAAGCCACAGACTGGGACAGAATATCTGCAAAACACATATTTGATAAAGGACTATTATCCAAAACATACAAAGAACTCCTAAAAATCAACAATAAGAAAATGAACAACACGATTAAAAAGTGGACAAAGAATCTGAACAGACACCTCACTAAAGAAGGTAACAGATGGCAAACAAGCACACGAAAAGATACTCAACATAACATGTCATTAGGGAGATGCAAATGAAATACCAATGAGATTCCACTAAACCTATTAGAATGGTGAAAATCTAAAACACTGACAATACCAAATGCTGGATGTGGAGCAACAGTTCCTCACACTCATTGCTGGCAGAAATGCAAAATGGTACAGCCACTCTGGAAGACACTTTGGCAGTGTCTCACAAAACCAAACATATTCTTCCCGTATGATCCAGCCATCACGCTCATTGGTACTTACCTAAATGAGCTAATTTTCTGTCTAATCTTTCCATTCAATTTCATAGTCATATTTCACTGCAGGCAAAACTAAAGTTTCAGCTTAGTGATTCAGCATATTTACCTGTAGGTAGTAAGTGTATGGTTGTCTGAGATGGTCCACTTGTTGGCACCCCAGATGGCTGAAGAGGTGGTGCTGGCTGGATGGGTTGCAGTGGTCGAGATATAGGCTGAGAAGAGCTCATGGTTGACCCAGGAGTGTGATTTATCTTTTTAGGGTCTGTTAATTAAAAGTGAGACAGTATGATTATTGATAGAAAAAAATTAGAAATACAAGTTTATCCTTGCCATTCAGTCACATTTACCCCTAAGAGAACAATTTCTTTGTATTTTAATTAAGTGTACTTTTGCCAATTTGAAAACCAAGTCAGGACCTTAAACAATTCACTGTTGGCTCTATCACAGATTCTAATTCACATTTAAAGAAAACACAGTTTTACTTTTTTTTTTAAACGAAAGAATCCTACTTCTAACTCAATACAACAAATTTAAGGCTTTAGCAACTGCTACTTTAATACTTGAGTGTTGATGAAGAACAATGCACTTTAGATGGGAGAATTTAAGTAACACTCAGTGGTGGGGCAATGGAAAGACTCCAAGAGGCAGGGGTGATAGAAAGGGAACTGACAAGAGCACTGATAACAAACTTTGCTTACTTTACTTTTTTATCTAGAACCAGCCTTACCTGTGTCTTCTCAAAAATAACCTGTATTTATTTTTGTGCTCTAGGAAATTCCTTCCATTAAGATTTCTCTATTAAAAAAAATAGTAAAAGCAATACAGAAAATCTGAAACTTTTAAACAATAATCAGACGGGCATGAATTCAACCCTGACAAATGATGGCACAAATCTTCCAATTTTACATCAGTTTTATACAAAAAAAAAAAAAAAAAAAGATTTTAATGTCACATAATGAATTGTATAGCTAATTAATTTTGTTTTCCTAAAACCAACTTAACTATCTTATTCCCTAAAACGTAATTTTTAAAAATCTTTACTTTTAAAAAAAATTTAATGTCTTTAAGGTAAAATAATTAGCACCTGATCCTATTAGATTTTCCACATGTATTATATAATTACCACCACAAAGTTTTAAAAATATGTCTGTGAACAGTTATTCTCAAATAAGTTTGAGAAATACTTTATAGCTTGAATCATTCTTGGAGATTTACACTGTAAATTAGCATAGCAAAGGCTCGGAGAAATCTGTATTAAGGAAAAAATCCATATAATTTTAACTCGGCGTTTTCCAAGCATATTTAACCATGAACTTTTATCACAGAACACCTATTAACACCGTGGAAGAATAACTGGGAATACTGGTTAATATCTAACCAATATAATTTCTAAATATTATAACTCAGAATAATATTAAGAATTCTGGGTGTGCATGGTTTTTAACATTACTTTCATTTAACATCTACATTAAAACACACACACACACGGAAAAAACATTTAATTTAAAGTCAAAAGACTTGGGTTTAATTTGCACTCTGAATCTATCCTCAACTCTAAAATGAGCAGTATAGGGTTATTGTAAGGATCAAGTGAAATAACAGATATAAAAGGAGAGGTGTTCCACAAGTCAAATATTCTCCTAGTTGCTCTGTTTTCCTTTATGCCTTGTTCATATACATTCAAGATTTGATTTCTATTTTTTAATTCTAATCTTAAAAACCCTCTTTCTAAAAAGGACACAAATAATGGGGTAGAGATCTGTATTCACTGAACATAATGGATTAAGAGAGAAAAATGGTATCAAAGCATTCCTTAGTATGATTACTTATATTTAAGTACCTTGTGAAGCTCCACTCTCTTCATCATCCATTGTCAGATCAATGACCCCACCTGAATCGTTGCCTGTGGCTTTTCCACTCTGAAAAAAATAAAACATCTGCATTTTGCAAAGAAAACTCTGGCAGACATAAGGAAAATAAAATAATACTGAGGGGAAACAAGGATAATGCATAGACTGTTTCAATTTGGACACCTAAATGGCTTTACCTGAAGAAAGAGTGTTTGTCAGATAAATGACCCAAGGATACTCATGAGCTAAATATGTGCCACATAAAAAATAACTTTGAAATCCTTTCACAATAAATTCTTTTTTTAAAAAATTACACTGTCAATTGCATAGAGCTATTAAAGTGATGATCAAGTGTGTTAAGTGATTAAATGTAAACAATTCATTTTCTTTTTTTAAAATTTTTTTCTCTTTTTTTTTTTTAACTTTTTCTCTTTCTTTTTTTGATGTGGACCATTTTTAAAGTCTTTGCTGAGTCTGTTACAATATTGCCTCTGTTTTACGCCTTGGTTTTTGGCCCCGAGGCATGTGGGATCCCATCACCCCGACGAGGGATTGAACCCACACCCCCAACATTGGAAGGTGAAGTCTCAACCACTGGACTGTCAGGGAAGTCCCATACAATCCATTTTCTAACATTTAAATGTTGACCAATCCTACACTAAATTATCAACGTTAATTCACAAAAACACCAAAGGCAACTTTAAAGCCAGAATTAGGTTACATAAAATAATATATTTTTTCCCTGAAGAATGCTGTCGTATGATAGGATGTGATGTGCTATAATCAACTGCCATCTAATTTGACTGAAGTCCACCCACTGCCCAAAATCATTAGAAATGTAATTTTAAAAAATTTGAACTATATAATAACAAAAAAGGAAAGCAGTACAAAACAGACCTAAAGAGCCAAGATCTTCAAGTCAAAAAGACTGAGTGCATCTTTTAGTTCCAACACATACAAGCTATGTGAATTTATGTTAAAAGCGCATTTCCTCAATTTCCAAAATTTGGATATGAAGTCTATTATAAGGATTAACGCAAATATGCATACAAAGAGCTTAACACCAGGCATGATACATGGTAACTGCTTAATAAATGCTAATCGTAATTACTTTATGATATATTATATCAACTCCAAATGATTAAGGCTTTCATCTATAAAACTCCAATTTTGCAAGATTAAAGAAAATAATTCTTTGATGTTAGATATTCAGGCCAAATCCAAACACAATGATGTAATTCTACATCTTACACTTATAAACCTTTCTTTGATAATGACTTCATAGAAAATGACTTGTTTACAAACATCACAAATCTGAAAAATCCAAAATGAAAAGTTCTTAACAAGCCCTTGAAGAATATAACAATCCACTTGCTACAACAAATCTATATGGTCCACTTTTCAAACTAAGGTCCACTTTTAAAATTAAGTTTTAAATTCATCAAAAATTACTAGACAAACATGCAAACACCAGTAAAGTAGAACCCAACTAAAGACAAAAAGATAGTCAATAAAAATAACTCCAAGTGGAGCCAGATGTTGAATTCGGCAGAATTCAAAGCAGCTGTTAAAAAATATGCTCAAAGAATTACTAGAACAAATCCTAAAATTTATATGGAATCACAAAAAACCCAGAATTGCCAAAGCAATCTTCAGGGAAAAAAACAAAGCTGGAGACCTAACACTCCCAACTTCAGACAATAAACAAAGCTACAGTAATCAAAACAGCATAGTATTGGCATAAAAACAGACATATGGATCAATGGGTCAGAATAGAGAGCCCAGAAATAAACCCACACACCTACAATCAATTAATCTTTGACAAAGGAGGCAAGAATGATGCAATGGAGAAAAGACAGTCTCTTCAGTAAGTGATGTTGGGAAAGCTGGACGGCCACATGTAAATCAATGAAGATAGAACACTCCCTCACACCATACACAAAAATAAACTAAAAATAGCTTAAAGACTTAAATATAAGACATGATACCATAAAACTCCTAGACAAGAACATGGGCAAAACATTCTCTGACATAAATCATAGCAATGTTTTCTTAGGTCAGTCTCCCAAGGCAACAGAAATAAAAGCAAAAATAAACAAATAGGATCTAAAGAAACTCATAAGCTTTTGCACAGCAAAGGAAACCATAAACAAAATGAAAAGACAACCTTTGGACTGGGAGAAAATATCTGCAAACGATATGACTGACAAGGGCTTAATTTCCAAAATATACAAACAGCTTATACAACTCAATAACTAAAACTCCAACAACCCAATCAAATGATGGGTAGAAGACTTAAATAGACATTTCTCCAAAGAAGATGTACAGATGGCCAATAGGCACATGAAAAGATGCTCAACATTGTTAATTACCAGAGAAATGCAAATCAAAACTACAATGAGGTATCACCTCAAACTGGTAAGAATGGCCATCATTGAAAAGTCTACAAACAGTAAATGCTAGAGAGGGTATGGAGAAAAGGGAATTCTCCTACACTGTTGGTGGGAATGTAAATTGGTTCAACTGCTATGGAGAAAAATAAAGAGGCTCCTTAAAAAACTGAAAACAGAGTTGCCACATAATCCGGCCATCCCATTCCTGGGCATATATCTGGAGAAAACTCTAATTCAGAAAGATACATGCACCCCAATGTTCACAGCAGCACTATTTACAATAGCCAAGACATGGAAGCAACCTAAATGTCCAGTGACAGATAAATGGATAAAGAAGATGTGGGACTATATATATACACACACATACACACACACTCATATATACATATACATACATACATACATACATATAATGGAATACTACTCAGCCATAAAAAAGAATGAAATATTGCCATTTGCAGCAACTTGGATGGACCTAGAGATTATTGTACTAAGGGAAGTAAGTCAGACAGAAAGACAAATATATGATAACACTTATACGTGGACTCTAAAATATGATACAAATTGACTTATTTACGAAACAGAAACAGACTCACAGACATAGAAAACGAACTTATGGTTACCAAAGGAGAAAAGTGGGGGAGGGATAAATTAGGAGTTTGGGATTAGCAGATACAAACTACTATATATAAAACAGATAAACAACAAGGTCCTACTGTATAGCACAGGAAACTATATTCAATATCTTGCAATAATCTATAATGAAAAAGAATATATACATATGTATAACTGAATCACTTTGCTATACACCAGAATCTAACACAACACTGTAAATCAACTATACTTCCATTTTTAAAAAATGAAAAAAATATGTCAAAGAATTAAAGGAAAATACGATATTAACAGATGTGCAAATAAGAAATCTCAAAAGTAGAAAACGAGAAAAACAGGAAGACAACAGAAAAATTAAGATAGAATATTAAAAAATCAACACAAAACAAAAGTAGGGAAAAAGTACTCAGAAACAAAAAAATAGATGACATATTTTTTAAATTACAGAACAGCAGACCTAAATTCAACCATATCAACGACTATACTAACTAAATGGAATGAAATTTCCTATCAAAATTAGGGATTGTCAGATGAAATAATATATCAAGAAATCAAGAAATAACTAGTTTTCTTCTCCTAGATACTCACTTTAAATACAAATACACAAACACACTAAAAAAAGCAAGCATAAAAAAACTGTTGTAATCACATTAATGTTAGACAACATATAAAGAGGTAAACCTTATAACGATAAAACAGTCAATTTGTCTATTTCTTTTATTGTTTTCACTCATGTTTTGATGCTCTATTATAAGGTGCATATTTTTCTATAATGTATAATATAATAGGAAGAGAAGATCTATAATCAATGATCTAACCTACATTATATTTTTATTTACCATAACCTGACTGATAAAATTCATCTATTATCACATACTACAGGTAGTTTCCTGGTTATATTTTCTTCTTGAGAAATAAAACTGAATTATTTCAATAACTATTAACAGCAATTATAAGACAGTCATGATAGCTGGCACTATTCCCATCAGGCTCTGTGCTAAGTGTTTTATCAATACATTCATTAACAAATTTAATCTTTGCAATAATCCTGAGGTTGAGACCAGCATTAGCCATATTTTATAAGTAAGAAATCAAGGTGTTAGATAACTTATTCAAGGCTTACACATTATTAAGTGACAGGAGGCACTGTCTGACTCTAGAGCTTATTATTTCTATGCCACTAGGTGCACATTTATATATCTTCGCATTTTTTCTGCCATCAATTCTAAGAAAACTTATGTAATCAGAGACATTACATGCCTATATCTGCATTTACACACATTACAGAATTACTCAATTTGAAACTATTAAAAAACATCTTAGTTGTATCAAATAGCTTTTAATACTAAGAATCTATTTTATTAAAAAGTTACTTAATCATGTGTCCTTCCCGCAAAATGAGACCACTCTCATTAAGTGAACACTAAGAAAATTTCAAGACAGCAAAGATACTGGCTTTGTAGGTTTTTGGGGGTTTTTTTGGTTGTTTTTTTTTTACTGAAACAAATAACAAGAACATATTTGAAAGGCAATAACTAGAACATATTTGAAAGGCTAGAGCAGGGCACTTCAACAATTGCAAGGGAAGTTATAAATACAGAAGACCTGGTTGTTCACTCCACACACCTCTCTCCAAGGGGACTTGGGAACTACAGGCAGGCTTGGTTGGCTACCAGGAATGTGACCCTTAGAAAGTTTACATTAATAAATGATAATTTTCTTATGTACTCCTTAAACAGTGTCATACTGGCTTATCAGGATTGATTTGCACAGACATCAAGTCTGACGATGCACACCTGGTTTCATTGTTGAGGTCCTGAGTTTTGACTGCCATGGCTGGTTACAAAGAAAGAGGCAGCTGTATAGTCAGCTCAGACCCTGATACTCAGTCAGTCTTCTCTGGGCAAAGACTATTGGCACATGTCCCTGCAGTTAATAACCAGAGAGACAGCACATCCTGTGCAGTGCTGGATAGGAGGGAATATGGAGGCCTCAGCCTGACCGCACTTAATCCCACTTGATGCATATATTTTTCCTGCTGTTTTTGCTCTCTACCTTTTGCTGTGATAAACCATAACCATGAGTATAACCTGTCACAGGTCTTATAAGTCCTTATAGCAAATAAACAAAATTGAGGCTGATCTTGAGTCCCTCAAAAAAGTAATATAAAACTACAGATGCGGCAGAAAAAGATTTCTATACTGTTTTACAACATACGATGATACTTCGAATAAATAATGTTTTTCACCATATGAAATATATTAGTAATGTACTGTATAAAATGAGATCTATGAATAAAATATGTAGTAATAACTCATTATATGGAATATGTTAATAAATACTTATTTGGAGGACATTAGAGAAATCTTCAAGGACTACAAAGAGAATATTTTACACATTTAATTATTTTCAAATTAGCTATGTCTGAACAACGATCATTTCCATACAAGCCATCCAGATTCCTTCTAATTTATAATAGCCTTAAAGTGTTCAGAAGTACAACTAAGTAAGATTTGGCAGAGAAAAAAGAAGTTGGCAGAGTATACTTAGAAAGTTAACAGTCTAAAGAATCACAAGCTACCTGTTTCATACCAGATTCTACTTGCTACTAAGCAACATACAGGGGAAAAACCTAACGATAATTTCTTAATATATCTTCAAAAACCAATAGTGTTGGGGCTTCCTTGGTGGCGCAGTGGTTGGGAGTCCGCCTGCCAATGTAGGGGACGCGGGTTCGAGCCCTGGTCCCGGAGGATCCCACGTGCTGTGGAGCGGCTGAGCCCGTGCACCACAACTACTGAGCCCGCGTGCCACAACTACTGAGGCCTGCACGCCTAGGGCCCGTGCTCCGCAACGGGAGAGGCCACGGCAATGAGAAGTCCATGCAAGGGAGAGTAGCCCCGGCTCACCGCAACTAGAGAAGGCCTGTGCGCAGCAACGAAGACCCAACGCAGCCAAAAATAAATAAACAAAATGAATAAATTTATTTAAAAATAAATAGTGTTACCTTAATCAAGGTATTCAGCACAACAACAAAAATTTTATTTGTAACCCAAAAGAGCCAGTAAAGCATCAATTTATAACTGGCAGCACATATATATTTCTAAAATGGTTTCTTATCATATAATAAAGCTTGCATATTATATTTATTATTTAAATCCATAACTGGTACTCATTCAAAGCTGAAAATCTTTTTTTGACCAGGCATGACTTTGGCAGGTTAGCTCCCTAGTCATGCTACTTGTATGTGTTTTTCATACAATGGTATTGAATTACTCTTCCTGTAAGCCAAATAAAATAACCACTGAGAACTTAATATTTGGTTGCACTGTCTCTTTGCTACCTGATGCAGTCACTTACTATTTCAGGCGTCTTTTGGATCGACTGGTTCATCAAAATGTAAGTTATACAATACAATGTAAAGTAAAACATTTTAGATTCTAAAACCTGTGAAGTGGGGAGTAACACATGATGTTTTAGAATTTCTAGAATATAATAAGCAGCTGGGTGTTACTGGATTTTATATTATTTTGCTTTGTTGTTTTTCTTTAATTTAAAAAGGATATTTTTAAGTAAACAATTTTAAAAGTAAACTTTTATATCAATTTTAATTTCACCTAGATGTTTACAATATTACATACACTTTATTTCAGCAATCCAGTATAACTTTTTGCAATGATGAAAATGTTCTGTATCTTTGTTTTCCAATATGGTAGTTACTACCTATATTTGGCTATTGAGCCTTGAAATGGGGCTACTGTGATATAGGAAGCAAATTTTTAATTTAAGCCTAAATTAAATTTTAATTTAAATGGCGAACATGTGATTAGTGGCTACCACATTAGACAGTACAACTTTAGAAGAATCATCTTTTTTTTTTTTTTTTTTTTGCCGTACGCAGGCCTCTCCTTGTTGTGGCCTCTCCCATTGTGGAGCACAGGCTCCGGACGCGCAGGCTCATGGGCCCAGCCGCTCTGCGGCATGTGGCGTCCTCCCAGACCGGGGCACAAACCCGTGTCCCCTGCATCAGCAGGCGGACTCTCAACCACTGTGCCACCAGGGAAGCCCAAGAATCATCATTTTTAATAAGATAAAAACACAGCCATTACAATGTCCATTTTCGTGTCTTGAAACATTACCTAGTATGTCCAGACAAACAAGAAAAAAAATTACTGAGGGAAATAAAGTTGTTTGTAATTTCTTTGTTTAGTTTTAGGTTTACTTTATAAAGTAAGGCTAGACTTCCTATAAATGTTACATAAAAGTCACTGAATATATCAACATTTCCTATACCATGGGTCTTCTAGAAAGTACTCCATATACTTTTAATTAAAAACACAGCTACTACAAGACATCCTCAGAAGCAATCAAAACTCTGATCTTTAATATCATATAAAAAGACTGCTAAAATTTGTAAGAAATAAAATATTTCTAATAGCTTTCTATAAAGCATGGTGTACACCTATCTTTGGTTAAAAATCCATCATTTTAAAGGAAAACAGTCAAAATTAAAGATTATGCCCTTGTTTTAAAATTCATGTAATTTATTCATGCCTGACTTATTCAAGATTTTTTATTTTTCTAGGAAAAATATATGCATTTCTTGATATGATTAAGAGTAAAGGAAGAAAATAAAATTAGACTATCAACAACCTAATGACTTCCCTATAAATCTATTACACCTAAAGCAATATAGTAAAAGAAGTATGATGAACATTGTTAATTTAATACAGGAAAAAAGTAGTTACTCCATTCCTGAGTGATTTAAATTTAACATGAAAAAGTACCAGGACTGGCAAAGTGCTAATAAGCTATCAGAAAGACCAAGATTTTCTTTCCATAAAAGCTATCTCTGATCAGCTTTGAAGAAACTAAAATGATGTCTCCGTGTGTGCTGGCAATGGCAGGACAGAGGACTGGGTGGGGGGACCCCCGCGGGGGAGGTAAACCAGTGAGACCTTCTTAAAAAGATGGGCCAGGAAGAAATTACACATGGAGACTTAAAACTTCACAATATATGAAGAAAAACAACTAGACTGCCGATTATATATAATCCAAGCAGTTAGTTAATTTAAAAAACATATTATTTCTAAGAAAACTACTAAGCAAAAAAACTCAATTCTTGTCAAACAACACAGAGACACTAAAACTTTCTGAACAGTTGTAAAAAGCAGACTTAGAATAATTTTCATTTTACCAAAGAATACTGATAGAAATTCGTTCTCTTATGGACTGTAATTAGAATTTTATTTTGAAACAGTGGAAAAATCTTACCTGTGATGTGCTATCAGCTGCTTTCTTATTAACAGAAGCATCTATTGTTTTGTTTGTCTGGTTTTCTGAGGAGTCAAAAAACAAAACAAAGCAAAACTCAGAGCTATTCTTAAAGGCACCTACAAAATGTGAAAGGATGGGTTGCTTTACATACAACAATTCATGTTAATTTTCTCCAATTTTTTTTGTCTGTCAACATGTTACATATGTAAATAGATCCTCTCATAGACCACCACTACAAAACCTTTCAGAAGGACAAATTCGTAATAGAGATCAAAACACTTCACATACTCATTAACCAGAAATTTTAACTCTAACCTAAGGAATATTGCAGGGAAACAATTTAAGATGTCTGTAACTTAAATGCTGAAACATGAATAGTTAAATAAAATATAATCCTTCCATACTATATACCTTTGGAGAAAAAAAATTTAATAGCATGGCAAAAATGTAATAAATTCACTAGAAAAATAGTTACAGTGATTCTGATGAAATATACATGGATAATCTCAGTAGGTCAATCACAGATGATTTTTCTTTATTCAGTTTTCAATTAACTTGTGTTGAGTTTGTGGCATATGTATGTGTGTGCATGCATGTATGTACACACACACACACACACACATGAAAGTTGTATGTATAGAACTACAACCATATAGTTCTAAAAAAGATAGCTGAATGAAAAAACAGCACAGAAAAGAAACCAAGTAGGTTTTTCTGCCTCAATTTCTAAAGAGAAGGTATTAAATTTTATCAAATGTCTTGAGCATCTACTGAGGTGAGTAATCAGTTTTGCTCTTTGGTAAAATGTGGTCAATTATATTACTAGGAATTTTCTAGTGTTGAAACATTCCATCCTTGCTTTTTTGTCAAAAAAAACATTGGTCAAAATATGGCACTCCTTTCATCTGTAAATCTTCATAACACACATATAAAGTAAACCATTTATATTAAAAAAACAGAAACAGGAGACAGAACCATGTATTTCTACATATAAATCTGTATGTCAAAAAAATCAGGATAAATATCTACCTATTAAAAAAGAGGGTTTTCTAGGCTAGGCACATAAAAGGAGGCCCTTACAATTTCTCCCTACCCTATCTGAATTATCTTAGTTCCTTTCGTAGGAAGAATATATGTAATATATATATATATATATATATATATATATATATAAAACTCTAACCTAAGGAATATCGCAGGGAAATAATTTAAGATGTGTATAACTTAAAAAAGATATATACATATCTTTAATACCTTAAAATTACTTCATTTACAATGAATCAGCTTCTCTTCTGGACTGTGAAGTTCTTGAAATACTACTTAATAAAAAATAAATTCCAGGGTACTGATCCTACATGGCTGAGTATTAAATTACACTTATGATATTACCAAAACATCATCAATTTACTACCAATTTTTTAATACATATGTACAATGTCAATACATTCATTTGGATTTAAAAGACATTTTCACTTTCAAATGAAAATAAAAGGTAAATTCAGAAGCAAAGTAGGTGAGGGAGCTTCATTTTTATTTTCTGTTGAAATATCCTCATACAATTATCCTCAAGACTCAGAGAAGATTTAGACTGCTTAATAAAATGTTTTACTTCTTTACACACACACACACAAACACATACACACACACAAATACTAATAACTATGAGAGTTCTGTTATCCAGAGTGATTCTTTGACGTAACTGTCTCAGGAAAAAGAGTTAATTATTCACAAAGCTGTAATAATATTCCTTATTCTAGATTTTCAGTTAACTTCCCCTACCCCTTTATTACAGATTGTTTTCTTGATTCTTAATCATTTTATAGTCTCACTGCATCTTTTGTTTTCTTTTACTATAATATCTACTTTACATAAATTCTGGTTTTGTTTTTGTTTTTGTTTTCTTTTTTTTGCGGTACGCGGGCCTCTCACTGTTGTGGCCTCTCCCGTTGCGGAGCACCGGCTCCGGACGCGCAGGTTCATCGGCCATGGCTCACGGGCCCAGCCGCTCCGCGGCATGTGGCATCCTCCCAGACCGGAGCACGAACCCGTGTCCCCTGCATCGGCAGGCGGACTCTCAACCACCGCGCCACCAAGGAAGCCCCACCCTGCCAATTTTATTGCTTGATAGATTGATTTGTAACTTTTTACTTTCAGAATTTATCTAAAGTTGGGGCGCCTGCCGATGCAGGGGACACGGGTTCGTGCCCCGGTCCGGGAAGATCCCATTTGCCGTGGAGCGGCTGGGCCCGTGAGCCATGGCCGCTGAGCCTGCGCGTCCGGAGCCGGTGCTCCGTAACGGGAGAGGCCACAACAGTGAGAGGCCCGCGTACCGCAAAAAAAAAAAAAAAAAATTGTACCTCAAGTTCTTTCTGTCATATGGGAAACATCTCTATCTTTTTATGTTGAAAAGATATTGTCACTTTTTACCAACACTGCATTTTTACCAGAATAATGAAAAGGTTTTACAGGAGTGCCAATTAGTAGTATACCCCAGTAGGTGCTGGATAATGGTATGAAAATGAATGCAACGCAAGACCTTTAAATCATTTTTACAACACCATCTCTCATTCAGATCACTCCAAGAGCCTCCTAACTGGTCTAACTCTGTTTTTCCCCCTCTAATCCATTCCCCTCACTGCAGCCAGTGTTCATGGATGTCACACTCCTTCCTCTCTGTAAAAATCCTTTAAAACCTTATTTCCCACCATCTTTCCATTCACTCCATTCTCATACCATCCCAGATCTCCCATATCCTCTCACAGAAACCTTCATATCTTTACACTCATCACATTGATAATTATTTATTTAATATCCAAGTTCCGTATTTGATTATGAGCTTGGTTAGAATAGGGACTATTTTGTACATTTCTGTGTATCTGCAGGATTTTAGAATACAAGCATTTGATATTTTATGAATAAATGATATAAGCTATAATTTGGTCTCTAAATTTCCAAGTAGTCCTTAGAACAATTTTTACTTTACATTTTACAAAAAATATTGACTTACTCTATGGGGACATATGTATATAAAATACATACAAGTGCATGTCTAGTTATACAGTATATGTTCTCATTAAGTAAATAAAACCTACATAAGCATAGGATTTAAAACTAATTACTTTATCACATTAGGGATGTATTAAAGTTTGGTTCAACCTTCATATTTAGCCAAAATTTGCTATTTGGCTTCAGCTTAGGCTTTGGCAAGCCTCAATAGCTAAATGCCTACTTTAATGCCATTTATGGCACCCCTAAATTTATGCATGATCAAAGAACATATCTCATAGGATCTCATTCTAATTAACATTATGAACAACATAAAAACAAAGCTTATCATTAACATCTTTGGTTAATATCTAATAATTTACTTTCAAAAGTAGGTAAGCATTCTAAATAGAACTCAAAATGAAGATCTCCTTAATATAATTTATGTATTAAAGTACATATAAATGTGTTAAATATATGTTAAAATATAAAATTTTAAGTGTAAGTATAAATGTATATATCACAAAAGTAGAGTGATGTTCTAATTAATAATAATGGGGAAAACTATTAATTTTATATACAAAAATAATCAAGGACAGTCAAGTAATTAAATAAATACAAAACAGACTAACACTCATTACAACTAATAAAGCGCACTAAGCTAGATAACTTTGGGAAAAACATACCTTTTGTGTCAACAGATGTTCATACAATGTTAACAGGATAATGAAACTGAATTACAATTCTGATATTGTAGAAGTATTTAGCGTACTTGCATTCATAACATTAAACAAAATAATCTTTTAAGTTATTTATTTCTTTTCAGGCCATGGTCTTTCAGGGAAAGTTCTATATTTAAGAATATATCTTATCTTGTGACCATGAATTAGAAACAATGTCAACTAGGCTCAAAATTTCATAAAGAAGAAAAACTCCAGAATCTCATAAAAGAATGTCCATGATAATCATCTTCCACCTGACATACTAAAAAACAGTAATGACTGGAAGAAAAATAAATTAGAGAAATATGAAGTAACCCCCCAAAATCTTGCTCATCACTGACCTCAATTAAAAGTAAGCACCTTTAGCATATAAGGATGTGATAGCAGATAATGCTAAAAAAATATGGGTACTGTACCATGCAAATATTTAATTTTGAGTACTAATAATTCTATTTGAAATGTCAGATTTACTCTTATATCCCAGATGTTAATTATATGATGATATTCAGGTTCAGTCCAATATTAATTTTTAGCTGCCATTCATTTACTCTCTCAATGACTCTATGAAACACCATCACTATTTTATGAGAAAATATACTCAGAGGGCAAGTACACTACTGAAGACTACATGAGAAATTAAAAAAAACAAGGCTTGTATATCTCACTTGTAAGAGTAATTTTGTACTTTATAATCTGTTTCTTATATTCCACGGTCACTTCCTACATCAGTAAGACAGATACTATTGGCAATTTCATTATATACATGATGACTAGGCTCTCTTTCCTGTCTTTCCAAAAGCAGTGGGGATAAATGTGAAATCAGAAATAAAGAATAAACAAGTTCAAGAATGCATAAAAAATGTATGCTTTTGAAGAACAAGGAAGACATAGAGTTTTACAGATTTTAAAAACAGGAGCAATCAAGGTCTCCTTTTTGCAATACTTCAAAGTATATATACATATGCAAACAAAATCATACGTCATAACAGAAAAATATATAAAAGAGAAAACACAAAGCAAGCAAACATTCTGTAGTAA
Organism: Delphinapterus leucas; assembly: GCF_059928025.1. Taxonomy (NCBI): domain Eukaryota; kingdom Metazoa; phylum Chordata; class Mammalia; order Artiodactyla; family Monodontidae; genus Delphinapterus; species Delphinapterus leucas. The sequence goes on along the minus strand of NC_143139.1, from coordinate 11,573,898 downwards.
ATTAAAGAGGGAAGACCTAGTTTTAAACCTCAAATTTGCAAGATATGTGTGATTACACAGAGGATTTTTCCAAATGGGTAGGGAAGATATGTGGTTTTTATTTTCTTCTTATTAGCATCTATTATGTCAATTAGGTCCTTTAAAATATACTTGCTCTATTCAGATATATCTGAAAAATGTATTAGAAAAGTAATTCATAATGCTTGCTACAAAGCCTAAATTAAAAATGCGCACAGATTAGGAAAACTAGTAAAGATAAATTACAAATGCTAACTTCTCACTCAAAATAAACTCTCTCTCACATCCCACTGTAACAACATCATTTCTCTTAGGTAACAAAAAACTTACTAAAAATAATCTCTGTGGAAATTCTATTTACTCTGTTCTTCCAGTAATGCTAGTCACTTCCACACACACACACACACACACACACGTTCAATTACCTATAGACTATTAACATGCTTGCATTTCTATTATTAAACCTCCATATTGACTTACCAATTCTTGTGGTGGCCATGCTGCTCTGTTCTGCAGGAGATGAAGTACTAAAAGCAGAAATTGGGATTTTCATCTGTATAGGGCCTCGATTATTTGATGGACTATAGAGTCCTGATGGGCCTACTGTGGGTAAAGAAGTCCTTGTGGCTTGTACAATAGAGTGCGCTGTTGGAACAGCCTGTACAGCAAGTGTTGTTCCTAATGGTGCAGCACCGGCAGGAGAATTCCTTTGAATACTAGGACTGGGCACAGAAGGAACGTTGTTTGGTTTAGTGGGGTTTGGCAAGGATGGCAAAGATACTGGATTTTTGGTTAGACCACTCATTGTAGGTGGGCTTTGTACAGAAATGAATTCAACGTTGCCAGATGGTTGATTGGTCACTAAAGTCCCTGGATGGCTCTGTAGGAGCTGAGGTTGGGAGGATACAGCAACAGGTACATGCAAAATCACTGGTAAAGACTGTAAAGAGATTGTAGGTTGGGGATTTCCACTAGGCACCTGAGTAGAAGCAACTACTGTAGCTGTGTTGGGTGCAGGAAGAACTGACGTTGCTGTCAGAGAACCCGACGTCACTGGAGGCTGCAATTTAGGTTGACTACTGACAACTGTTGGAGGAGTGACAAGATTGGTTGAAGATACTATAAAAAGAAAAAAGAAGTCTCAGTTTAAATAGCTATCTTTATCAGCTAAGATAATATAATACAAATTTGATGTATTGCAATATATACAGGAAAGTCTCTCATAATTAAATTTTTAATTCAAGATTTAAATCCTTGAACTCTTAGATTATCTGTAGAAGCATTTTTGCATCTGTATTTGGTACATTATGAAAACAGCACATGCTTTATGATTAAGGCAGAGGACTGCTATCTCTGTATAAAAGGAGTCTCTGAAAATTATTTTACTTACTTCAGAGTAACTAGTTGGAAAAACAACTAAAAAACATTGAAAACTAGGTAAAATTGTATAGACAATTTTGAAAGTACATTAAATATATTATAAATGCCTTAGAACACTGGCAATACATAAACTCAAATAGAAAATCTAGAAAGAGTACCATTAATGAATAACAGGTAAACCTGGTGATGGTATTTTGTCATTTGGACAATGTGAAACCTCTATCTGTGGATCAAAAATTTTACTGGATTCCCTGGGGAGGAACTGGTGAGGAGAGGCTGTCTCTATTAACACTCTATTGACATTATGTGATATGGAAAATAGCACAGTGAAGATGGGAGATGAATTAAGGAGCAGATAACAAAGAGCAGAGAAAATCAAAATGCTTGTCACTGTAGTTTTATAGTCATTTTAGTTCAACCATTTGTGTTTATTCTCATTTGAACAGGTTTAAAATCAATGACCAAGTTTCTTCTCAATGATTTGTAGTCTTTCCAAAATCATAGGCATGCTAGAGCAGCAATTCTCAAGGTGCAGTCTAGGGAGACACCTGGGGATTACTGAGACCCTTTCAGGAAGTTTGAAATGTCCAAACAATTTCCATAACAATAAGAAAACATTATTTGACTTTTTCACTGTGTAGATATTTACAATGATGGAGCAAAAGCAATGGTGAGTAAAACTTTTGATGTCTCAGTATAAAAATCAAGGTAGTCGTACCAAACCATCACTGAACTCTTTAACACCACATGTGCACAGTAAAAGCCAAACAAAATCAGTTTCATTTAAGAATGTTCATTATGGGGCTTCCCTGGTGGCACAGTGGTTGAGAGTCCGCCTGCCGATGCAGGGGACACGGGTTCATGCCCCAGTCCGGGAAGATCCCACATGCCGCAGAGCGGCTGGGCCCGTGAGCCATGGCCACTGAGCCTGCGCGTCCGGAGCCTGTGCTCCGCAACGAGAGAGGCCACAACAGTGAGAGGCCTGCGTACCACACAAAATAAATAAATAAATAAATAAATAAAACAATGTTCATTATGAAGTAGTAAAAACTACTAATTCTATTAAATCTCAATTCTTGAGTATAGTCCGTCTTAATATTTTATGTGAAGAAATGGGAAGTACACATAGGGCATTACTGCTGCATACCAAATAAGGATGGCCAGCTCAAGGAAAAGTGCTTGTAAGATTGGCTGAGTTGTAAGCTGAGCTAACAGGATTTTTTAATGGAAAACCACTTTTACTTGAAAGAATTACAAGCATACTGTGGCTATTCACACTTGGGTACCTGGCAAATATTTTCTTGAAAATAAACCAAATACGGCAGTCACTTCAAAGAAAATGACCAACAGTATTTATTGGCAATAATAAAATTTGAGTTTTAAAAAACAAAAATTAGGGGCTTCCCTGGTGTCACAGTGGTTGAGAGTCCGCCTGCCGATGCAGGGGACACGGGTTCGTGCCCCGGTCCGGGAAGATCCCACATGCCGCGGAGCGGCTGGGCCCGTGAGCCATGGCCGCTGAGCCTGCGCGTCCGGAGCCTGTGCTCCGCAACGGGAGAGGCCACAACAGTGAGAGGCCCGCGTACCGCAAAAAAAAAAGAAAAAAATAAAATTAGAACTTTGGAAAATACGTCTACCTGCCACTGAGGGCATGACAGCTTCCCAAATCTTTAAAGACTTGTCTGAGAAGAACTGATAGTGAAATAAATCAATATGATTTTTTTAAAAAATTTATTAATGAAATGTGTCAACATTTGGAAGACTCAGAAAACTCAGTGAATATTCTCCAAATGATCAATGATATTAGTGAAAGATCCATCCAAGCACAAGACAGACAAATGAATTTTAATGAAAAATTTAGAAAAGTTTATTGGTGTCGTTTCTGATTCCACTTTGCAACTAACCTGTAAGAAACTACTAGAATATCCACAACTCACTAAAAGGGCTATAGGCCTTTTCCAACTACATACTGGTATGAGGCTGAATTTTCTTCACATATTTCAACCATAACAACAAATTGCAACAGATTGAATGCAGAGGCAGGTATGAGAATCCAGGTATCTTCAGCCATCTTAATGTTTTAAGTGAGGTATAAAAGAGATTTATAAAAACTTAACACAATAACACTCTTTTTGCTAATTTTTTTAAAGCTTGGAAAAGAGCTACTTTTCATCAAAACATGTTACTTATGGTTCATAATATAGGTTTGTAATCATTTTAAAGAGAATAAATAAACATTAAAAATTTTTATGTTTTAATTTTTACCATAGTAAATATCAATTAGTACACCCGCATAAACAAAGCTCTTTGGATTCTTCATAATTTTTAAGATTATAAGGGGATGTGAAGACCCAAAGGTTTGAGAACCACTACAGTAGAGATCTGAACTTCTGTATTTTCATGCATATCTGCGATCCTGATTTTTAAACAAACTTTGTGCTTAGCACTCAGTTTTATATAACCGTGCTCAGTTTCTTAGTCCATTTCAACCTCAAAAGAACGTAAGAAAAGAGAACCAAAACCTTCAATTCCTAAGAAAATGTATTTCAGTGTTAAGAATATTACCTGTATTCACAGGGGTTTGAAAGGAGGGTGGTGTGCTCTCGCTTATATTTCTTTTGGACTCCAACATCTGTCTCACGGTGTTTGCATTTCTATGAAATATATACACACACAAATGGTCACTTGATGCGCCATTCTAGGGAATATCTATTTATGTACAGAGAAAGCAGTGGCCCCCGGAAGAAAGGGTGCTAGACGTGGGGTACTCAAGCGTTAAACCGAGAGTGAAGGCAGCGAAGCAAAGCTGGCACAAGGACTCTGGAATGCTGGGGTCTACAGCGTTAGGGGAGAGTCTTCCTTCTACATTCTATGTCTTCAGTACTTGAGCCTGAGAGCCAAATGTAGGTCCAAATCTGCACACATTAGATTTTATCACCCCTGACGAAAGCATTTCTCAATTACTTAAGACAATACTATTTAATACAAGTGGTTAAAGCCTTATAATAAATTAGCAAAATCAATATCCATGGGTGAACAATTACAACAAAGCAAAAAGGAAGCAAATATACTTAATCCAGCGTACCAAACACTTATCTCTACATAAATACACAGAATCACGTTCCAAGACTTTTCTGCAAAGAAAATCAGAACCTTGTTCTCTTAATTAAAAACTTGATAAATAGACTGTTTACAATTCTCACCTGTAGGGCACACTGTTATTGCTGCCGCCATCAACTACAGACTTTCCTGGTGATACAGGTGGGTTTGGTGGATTCTGGGGGAGAAAAATACCAAGGTAAAATAAAACCCAATTCACAAGGGATCTTTTAAAATAAGACCTTTAAATGCCTTGTCAATATGTTATCTGTTATTTCTCTAATATAGTGGAAAATCTTACTGAGAAAAAAATTTAAATCTTGGCATTGCCACTTGTTAAACCCCTTACACAAATTACTTAGTCTATTGACACAACTGCTTGTCATATGAAAAGTGAATAGAATAATTCTTAAACCTCAGTTTTTGATATGAGTAAATAAAATAGAGAATATGAAAGTAGCTTATATGTTCTAACGGTTCAGTAAACATTAATATGAATGTAAAGAATAATTAGACACTCATTCAATAAATATCTAGTGAATGCCTACTATATATCAGGCAGTTCAGGCACGATTACAGGCAGAAACTCAACAAACAAGGTAAGTATTTATTTTTCCCCAGAAGTAACTGATTGCCAATTAAGTGGTATCCTAGGTCACAAATCAAAATTATTTTTACAATTTTTGCTTAAAAAATAAATACTTGCCACTATGTGATTTACAATTTCATAAAAAGATGTCCCAATTCTAAACTTCAGAACAAACTAATTTAACCCTTTTCTGCTCCCCAAAACAGGGAATATAGAAAGAGAATTCTAATATTTATATGCTAATTACCATTATTTGGGCCTCCATCATTAATGACACTATCATCACTTATTTCTTAAATTGAGAAAAATAAATAATTCCACTCAAGAGTTAATTAAGTATAATAATACATATAATACTAAACAAAAGGTGGTAAGTGCTTAGGATCACATCAAGCAGATGCCGCTCATCGCTCTTCTCAACAACAAATATATCCTGCTGCTTTTTATAGGATGAAAGGACGATTTTAACCAAACAGTATAGTGTTGTACTAGTTATCTGTGTAGAGGAGACAAAAGATAAAGAATTAAGATAAAGTGTTCTAACCTGGCTGTGGATGCAAAAACATTTGAAGTAAATAGAAAAGCAAATGAAAGTAACACTGTAGTATTACTCGAAAAAGTTTAAAAATTTTAGGGGAAAGAAATGCATCTTCTAACAAGTCTTTGAGTAATTAGTACACTCGAAATAGTTAAAATGAAGGTAAACAACATTTCAGGGAAAACAAAAAAGGAGCAGTATAAGCATAATAAATAAGTATAACAGGGCTTAGAGTCATCAGAGGGAGGACCTCAAACACTACAGTGTGGTGACATCAGCAAGATGGCAGAATTGGAAATCCTATACCCTCCTTACCTCATGAAGACAATGATTTAGCAATGTAAGAAACAGATTTCACTTGTAAGAAGTCCAGAAACCTGTCGAGAGATTATAGAACCCCAAGTGAAAGCAGGCCCCACGAGACATATGGTAGTGGGTAGGAAAGTCTGCTGCTCTTACCCACCATACTCCATCCCGTTCCTCGCACAGTGTGGTGCAATCAAGAAAAAATTCCCAACAACTGTCCTCTCCTTTGGGAAGGAAAGAGAAGAGTGGAATTTGCATGCAATATTCTGGCTTTTTGGGGTACTGATAAGGCACTGGCTTCAGTCTCACCTGACTTGGATAAAGCAGCACAAGCTGGATGGCTGGGGACTAGATGAGAACAAACGTGAACCCCTTGGCTTGGTACCAAACCAGAAAAATTGCAGTAACACAGACAGACAACAGGGGTAACTCCAATCATGGCTTGCTAAAGCAGCACAAGACTGCAATATGGAAAGTAGATACCAGGTGAGGGATGGGAAGTTCCCAAGTAGAAAGAGATAAACCTCTTCAGATGCGAGATACATGCACAAGCTCCAAGAAAACGCATCTTTAAAAATAGGTTTGAGAGGACACCAGAGTATCTACCCAGACTGACTAGTAAAAGTCTTCATCTGTATACAGATATTCCAAAAAGATGGGGAGGTTATTTTTTCAAATGCCTTAATTTCAACAAAAGAGAACCAGACATACAAAAAAACAGGGAAATATGGATCAATCAAAGAAATAAAATTCCAGAAACTGAAGAAACAGATCTATGAACTACCCAACAGAGAATTCAAAATGACTAACACTAAGATGCTCAATGAGATAAGAAAGAACAGACAGAAAATGAAATGAAATCAGGAAAACAATGCAAGAAGAAAAAGAAACTTTATAATAGAACCAACAGAAATTCTGAGGCTGAAGAGTGCAATAACTGAATCGAAACCTTTACTAGAGGGGATCAAAACCAGACTGTAGCGCTTCCCTGGTGGCACAGTGGTTGAGAGTCCGCCTGCCGATGCAGGGGACACAGGTTTGTGCCCCGGTCCAGGAAGATCCCACATGCCGCAGAGCGGCTAGGCCTGTGAACCATGGCCGCTGAGCCTGCGCATCCGGAGCCTGTGCTCTGCAACGGGAGAGGCCACAACAATGAGAGGCCCGCATACCACAAAACAAAACAATCAAACAAAAAAACCAGACTATCAAGTAGAATAAAGAATCAGCAAACCTGAAGACAAGTCACGTGAAATTCCTGAGTTAGACCACCAAATAGAAAAAAGAACAAAAAATATAAAGACAGAATAAGGGATTTATTAGACACCATCAAATGGACCAATATACAAATTTGGGAGACCAAGAATGAGAAGCCTACTTAAAAAATGGCCAGAAACTTCCCAAATTTGAGGGAAAAAACTGACAAATTCAAGAAGGTGAAAAACTTCCAACTGGAATTAACTCAGAGACCTAAACTAAGAAATATTATAGTCAAGCTGTCAAAAGTCACAAAGATTTTTAAAGTAGCAAGAGAAAAACAACCCATCACATTTAAGGCAGCTCCCATAAGATTATCAATGGTTTTCTCAGCAGAAACCTAGCAGGCCACAAGGGAGTGCAATGACATATTCAAAGTGCTGAAAGAAAAAAACTGCCAAGCAAGAATACCATAACCAGCAAAACTATCATTCAAAAATGAAGGCAAAATTAAGATTTTCCCAGTAAATAAAAACCTGATGGCATTCATCACCACTAAACCCACCATACAAGAAACGCTAAAAGGAGTCCTTCAAGTAGAAATGAAAGGACACTTGGAGGCTTCTGGGAAGATGGCGGAAGATAAGACGTGGAGATCACCTTCCTCGCCACAGATACACCAGAAATACATCTACACGTGGAACAACTCCTACTATCCACACCCCCTTTCCGGGGAGCCTGTGCAGCCCGCCACTGCCAAGGTCCCAGGATCCAGGGTCAATTCCTCCGGGAGAACGCATGGCGCGCCTCACGCTGGTGCAACGTCAAGCCGGCCTCTGCTGCCGCACGCTCACCCCGCATCCGTGCCCCTCCCTCCCCCTGGCCTAAGTGAGCCACAGCCCCCGAATCAGCGGCTCCTTTAACCCCATCCTGTCTGAGTGAAGAACAGATGCCCTCTGGTGACCTACATGCAGAGGCGGGGCCAAACCCAAAGATGAGCCCCTGGGAGCTGTGAGAACAAAGAAGAGAAAGGGAAATCTCTCCCAGCAGCCTCAGAAGCAGCGGATTAAAGCTCCACAATCAACATGATGTACCGTGCATCTGTGGAATACATGAATAGACAACGAATCATCCCAAATTGAGGAGGTGGACTTTGAGAGCAAGATTTATGATTTTTTCCCCTTTTTCTCTTTTTGTGAGTGTGTATGTATATGCTTCTGGGTGACATTTTCTCTGTATAGCTTTGCTTCCACCATTTGTCCTAGGGTTCTATCCATCCGTTTTTTTTGTTTGTTTTTTAAATTTTTTTCTCTTAATAATTAGTTTTTTATTTTAATAACTTTATTATATTTTATCTTATTTTATTTTACTTTATCTCCTTTCTTTTTTTCCTTCCTTCCCTCCTTTCTTCCTTCCTTCCTCCCTCCCTTGCACCCTCCATTTTTTCTTTCTTTCTGTCTTTCTCTCTTTCTACTTCTACTAATTCTTTCTTTCTACTTTTTCTCCCTTTTATTCTGAGCCATGTGGATGAAAGGCTCTTGGTGCAGCAGCCAGGAGTCAGTGCTGTGCCTCTGAGGAGGGAGAGCCAACTTCAGGACACTGGTCCACAAGAGGCCTCCCAGCTCCACATAATATCGAATGGTGAAAATCTCCCAGAGATCTCCATCTCAACACCAGCACCCAGCTTCACTCAACAACCAGCAAGCTACAGTGCTGGACATCCTATGCCAAACAACTAGCAAGACAGGAACACAACCCCACCCATTAGCAGAGAGGCTGCCTAAAATCATAATAAGTCCACAGACACCCCAAAGCACACCACCAGACGTGGACCTGCCCACCAGAAAGACAAGATCCAGCCTCATCCAGCACAACACGGGCACTAGTCCCCTCCACCAGGAAGCCTGCACAACCCACTGAATCAACCTTAGCCACTGGGGACAGACACCAAAAACAACGGGAACTACGAACCTGCAGCTTGCAAAAAGGAGACCCCAAACACAGTAAGATAAGCAAAATGAGAAGACAGAAAAACACACTGCAGATGAAGGAGCAACATAAAAACCCACCAGACCTAACAAATGAAGAGGAAATAGGCAGTCTACCAGAAAAAGAATTCAGAATAATGATAGTAAAGGTGATCCAAAATCTTGGAAACATAATAGACAAAATGCAAGAAACATTTAACAAGGACCTAGAAGAACTAAAGATGAAACAGACAACGATGAACAACACAATAAATGAAATGAAAAATACTCCAGTTGGGATCAATAGCAGAATAACAGAGGCAGAAGAATGGATAAGTCACCTGAAGATAAAATAGTGGAAATAACTACTGCAGAGCAGAATAAAGAAAAAAGAATGAAAAGAACTGAGGACAGTCTCAGAGACCTCTGGCACAACATTAAATGCACCAACATTCGAATTATAGGGGTTCCAGAAGAAGAAGAGAAAAAGAAAGGGACTGAGAAAATATTTGAAGAGATTATAGTTGAAAACTTCCCTAATATGGGAAAGGAAACAGTTAATCAAGTCCAGGAAGCACAGAGAGTCCCATACAGGATACATCCAAGGAGAAATACGCCAAGACACATATTAATCAAACTGTCAAAAATTAAATACAAAGAAAACATATTAAAAGCAGCAAGGGAAAAACAAAAAATGACACACAAGGGAATCCCCATAAGGTTAATAGTTGATCTTTCAGCAGAAACTCTGCAAGCCAGAAGGGACTCACAGGACATATTTAAAGTGATGAAGGAGAAAAACCTGCAACCAAGATTACTCTACCCAGCAAGGATCTCATTCAGATTTGATGGAGAAATTAAAACCTTTACAGACAAGCAAAAGCTGAGAGAGTTCAGCACCACCAAACCAGCTTGACAACAACTGCTAAAGGAACTGCTCTAGGCAAGAAACACAAAAGGAAAAGACCTACAATAACGAACCCAAAACAATTAAGAAAGTGGGAATAGGAACATACATATCGATAATTACCTAAAATATAAATGGACTAAATGCTCCCACCAAAAGACACAGATTGGCTGAATGGATACAAAAACAAGACCCATATATTTGCTGTCTACAAGAGACCCACTTCAGACCTAGAGACACATACAGACTGAAAGTGAGGGGATGGAAAAAGATATTTCATGCAAATGGAAACCAAAAGAAAGCTGGAGTAGCAATTCTCATATCAGACAAAATAGACTTTAAAATAAAGACTATTAGAAGAGACAAAGAAGGACACTACATAATGATCAAGGGATCGATCCAAGAAGAAGATATAACAATTGTAAATATTTATGCACCCATCTTAGGAGCTCCTCAATACATAAGGCAAATACTAACAGCCATAAAAGGGGAAATCGACAGTAACACATTCATAGTAGGGGACTTCAACACCCCACTTTCACCAATGGACAGTTCATCCAAAATGAAAATAAATAAGGAGACACAAGCTTTAAATGATACATTAAACAAGATAGACTTAATTGATATTTATAGGACATTCCATCCAAACACAACAGAATACACATTTTTCTCAAGTGCTCATGGAGCATTCTCCAGGATAGATCATATCTTGGGTCACAAATCAAGCCTTGGTAAATTTAAGAAAATTGAAATTGTATCAAGTATCTTTTCTGACCACAACGCTATGAGACTACATATCAATTACAGGAAAAGATCTGTAAAAAATACAAACACATGGAGGCTAAACAATACAGTACTTAATAACGACATGATCACTGAAGAAATCAAAGAGGAAATCAAAAAATACCTAGAAACAAATGACAATGGAGACACGACGACCCAAAATCTATGGGATGCAGCAAAAGCAGTTCTAAGAGGGAAGTTTATAGCAATACAATCCTACCTTACGAAACAGGAAACATCTCGAATAAACAACCTAACCTTGCACCTAAAGCAATTAGAGAAAGAAGAACAAAAAAACCCCAAATTTAGCAGAAGGAAAGAAATCATAAAAATCAGATCAGAAATAAATGAAAAAGAAATGAAGGAAATGATAGCAAAGATCAATAAAACTAAAAGTTGCTTCTTTGAGAAGATAAACAAAATTGATAAACCATTAGCCAGACTCATCAAGAAAAAAAGGGAGAAGACTCAAATCAATAGAATTAGAAATGAAAAAGGAGAAGTAACAACTGACACTGCAGAAATACAAAAGTTCATGAGAGATTACTACAAGCAACTCTATGCCAATAAAATGGACAACCTGGAAGAAATGGACAAATTCTTAGAAATGCACAACCTGCCAAGACTGAATCAGGAAGAAATAGAAAATATGAACAGACCAATCACAAGCACTGAAATTGAAACTGTGATTAAAAATCTTCCAACAAACAAAAGCCCAGGACCAGATGGCTTCACAGGCGAATTCTATCAAACATTTAGAGAAGAGCTAACACCTATCCTTCTCAAACTCTTCCAGAATATAGCAGAGGGAGGAACACTCCCAAACTCATTCTACGAGGCCATCATCACCTTGATACCAAAACCAGACAAGGATGTCACAAAGAAAGAATACTACAGGCCAATATCACTGATGAACATACATGCAAAAATTCTCAACAAAATACTAGCAAACAGAATCCAACAGCGCATTAAAAGGATCATACACCATGATCAAGTGGGGTTTATTCCAGGAATGCAAGGAATCTTCAATATGTGCAAATCAATCAACGTGATACACCATATTAACAAACTGAAGGAGAAAAACCATATGATCATCTCAATAGATGCAGAGAAAGCTTTCGACAAAATTCAGCACCCATTTATGATAAAAACCCTGCAGAAAGTAGGCACAGAGGGAACTTTCCTCAACATAATAAAGGCCATATGCGACAAACCCACAGCCAACATCATCCTCAATGGTGAAAAACTGAAAGCATTTCCACTAAGATCAGGAACAAGACAAGGTTGCCCACTCTCACCACTCTTATTCAACATAGTTTTGGAAGTTTTAGCCACAGCAATCAGAGAAGAAAAGGAAATAAAAGGAATCCAAATCGGAAAAGAAGAAGTAAAGCTGTCACTGTTTGCAGATGACATGATACTATACATAGAGAATCCTAAAGATGCTACCAGAAAACTACTAGAGCTAATCAATGAATTTGGTAAAGTAGCAGGATACAATATTAATGCACAGAAATCTCTGGCATTCCTATACACTAATGATGAAAAATCTTACAGTGTACTCAAGAAAACACTCCCATTTACCATTGCAACAAAAAGAATAAAATATCTAGGAATAAACCTACCTAAGGAGACAAAAGACCTGTATGCAGAAAATTATAAGACACTGATGAAAGAAATTAAAGATGATACAAACAGAGGGAGAGATATACCATGTTCTTGGATTGGAAGAATCAACATTGTGAAAATGACTCTACTACCCAAAGCAATCTACAGATTCAATGCAATCCCTATCAAACTACCACTGGCATTTTTCACAGAACTAGAACAAAAAATTTCACAATTTGTATGGAAACACAAAAGACCCCGAATAGCCAAAGCAATCTTGAGAACAAAAAACAGAGCTGGAGGAATCAGACTCCCTGACTTCAGACTATACTACGAAGCTACAGTAATCAAAACAGTATGGTACTGGCACAAAAACAGAAACATAGATCAACAGAACAGGATAGAAAGCCCAGAGATAAACCCACGCACATATGGTCACCTTATCTTTGATAAAGGAGGCAGGAATGTACAGTGGAGAAAGGACAGCCTCTTCAATAAATGGTGCTGGGAAAACTGGACAGGTACATGTAAAAGTATGAGATTAGATTACTCCCTAACACCATACACAAAAATAAGCTCAAAATGGATTAAAGACCAAAATGTAAGGCCAGAAACTATCAAACTCTTAGAGGAAAACATAGGCAGAACACTCTATGACATAAAGCACAGCGAGATTCTTTTTGACCTGCCTCCTGGAGAAATGGAAATAAAAACAAAAATAAACAAATGGGACCTAATGAAACTTTAAAGCTTTTGCACAGCATAGGAAACCATAAACAAGACCAGAAGACAACCCTCAGAATGGGAGAAAATATTTGCAAATGAAGCAACTGACAAAGGATTAATCTCCAAAATTTATAAGCAGCTCATGCAGCTCAATAACCAAAAACCAAACAACCCAATCCAAAAATGGGCAGAAGACCTAAATAGACATTTCTCCAAAGAAGATATACAGACTGCCAACAAACACATGAAAGAATGCTCAACATCATTAATCATTAGAGAAATGCAAATCAAAACTACAATGAGATATCATCTCACACCAGTCAGAATGGCCATCATCAAAAAATCTAGAAACAATAAATGCTGGAGAGGGTGTGGAGAAAAGGGAAGCCTCTTGCACTGCTGGTGGGAATGTAAATTGATACAGCCACTGTGGAGAACAGTATGGAGGTTCCTTAAAAAACTACAAATAGAACTACCATATGACCGAGTAATCCCATTACTGGGCATATACCCTGAGAAAACCATAATTCAAAGAGTCATGTACCAAAATGTTCATTGCAGCTCTATTTACAATAGCCCAGAGATGGAAACAACCTAAGTGTCCATCATCGGATAAATGGATAAAGAAGATGTGGCACATATGTACAATGGAATATTACTCAGCCATAAAAAGAAACGAAATTGAGCTATTTGTAATGAGGTGGATGGACCTAGAGTCTGTAATACAGAGTGAAGTAAGTCAGAAAGAGAAAGACAAATACCGTATGCTAACACATATGTATGAAATTTAAGAAAAAAAAATGTTATGAAGAACCTAGGGGTAAGACAGGAATAAAGACACAGACCTACTAGAGAATGGACTTGAGGATATGGGGAGGGGGAAGGGTAAGCTGTGACAAGGCGAGAGAGAGGCATGGACATATATACACTACCAAACGTAGGGTGGATAGCTAGTGGGAAGCAGCCGCATAGCACAGGGAGATCAGTTCGGTGACCGCCTGGAGAGCTGGGATTGGGAGGGTGGGAGGGAGGGAGTCGCAAGAGGGAGGAGATGTGGGAACGTGTGTGTTTGTGTGGCTGATTCACTTTGTTGTACAGCAGAGGCTAGCACACCATTGTGAAGCAATTATACTCCAATAAAGATGTAAAAAGAAAAAAAATATGGAACGGAAGATGACACAGGTGACATAATAATACAGAAACCTAAAAGAATATATGTGATCTATTAGAATTAATAAGTGAATTTAGCAAAAGCATTGAGATACCAAAACAAATTATATTTTTACATATCATTCAAAAAGAATTTGAAAATGAAACTTTTTAACATGACACTATTTTTAAATGATACTTATACCCAGAAAATGAATACAAAGAAATAAATCTACTGAAAGATGTTCAAAACTCAATATAGAAAGCAAAAAAGCATTACTGAGAGAAACTAAAGATGTAGAGAGAAATTTCCTAATTAAGTAATGAAAGACTCAGTGTTGCAAAGATGTCAATTTTCCTCCATATTGACCTATAGATCTCATACAATCCCATTCAAAGTTCTCCTGAAATTTTTTAATGGAAAATGACAAGGTGATTCTAAAATTGATATGAAAATTCAAGGGCTCTACAATAGTCACAGCAATCTTGAAGAACAATGACATTGGTAGAGTGATGGGAAAGTATGATCTTTACATTAAGTATTTCTTGGGTGAATGAGACATCCATATTTTAAAATATGAATCTTAATCTCTATCACATAGGATACACACACACACACACACACACACACACACACACGTCAATTCCAGATAGCTTAGATCCAAATGTGGAAGGTAAAAATATAAGGTGCCTAGATGATAGCATAAGACATATCTTTATAACCTTTCTTAAACAGAACACAAAGAGTAATAAGCATAGAAGGAAAGATCATAAAGACTACATTATTCCGTTTATCAAAAGACAACTTTAGGAGTGAAAAGTAGAAGATGTTTGCAAGCCATATATTAGACAAAGGACTTATATTTCAAATATATAAAGCACCACTGTAAATCAATAAGAAAAAAGAGCAACCAGTTTTATTTTTTTGTATCTTTGTTGGAGTGTGGTTGCTTTGCAGTGTTGTGTTGGTTTCTGCTGTGCGGCAAAGTGAGTCAGGTATGCGTATGCATTTGTCCCCATGTCCCCTCCCTCTTGCGTCTCCCTCCCACCCTCCCTGTCCCACCCCTCTAGGTCATCGCGGAGCATCAAGCTGATCTCCCTGTGCTATAGCTTCCCACTAGCCATCCATTTTACATTCAGCAACCAGTTTTAGGTAATTGACAAAAGGCATAAAAGAGGACATCCAAATAACTGATAAACCTATGAAATACTGTTGAGCCCTACGTCAAGGACACCCTGTATCAAGGACACAGGACAAAAATTCCAGAATTAACCAAGCCCCCACTGCAACTGTTGCCATGGGCTCTCGTAATCTAAACCAGACAGCCCCCCAACTCCGTATTAAGCAAAATAATCACCATGTAGTAACCTCAGAGCATCCTGACAAGAATGACCTAATGCCATCTTGCCGGCAGGAATTTTCTTTGTCCTGAGGCTATAAAAGTTGGCTACTAGCTCACAAAGAGGATCGGCTCTCCCTGATCTATCAGGAAGTCGGCCCACTGTATTTGCAGCACCCCTCACTAACTCTGCTCTTTGTTCTCAAGAAACTCACTCTTTTCTAAATTACTTCATTTCTGGAAATTCTTCTTCCAACCCACACTCAGACCACGATAAATACTATTCAACATCATTAGTGATTAGGAAAATTCACTTTAAAACCACAGTGGTATATCATTACACGCCATTATATTGGCTATTTGTTGTTGCTGTTCCAAAACAGACAATAGCACGTATTTGTGGGGATACAGAATAATGAAAACTCTCCAGCATTGCTGGTATGGATGCAAACTGTGCAACCACTTTGGAAAAGTTTGTCATTATCCACTCAGTCTGAAGATATGCACATCCTTTGACCCAGCATTTCCACTTCAAGTTATACAGCTCACAGAAATACGTGCTTGTGAGCACCAGACACTTGCACAGATGCTCATGGCACATTATGTGAAATAGCCAGAAACTGAAAACAGTACATATTCCCTCAACAGCAAACAGGATAAATAAATTGTGTTACATTCAGACTAAAAATGAATTAACTACAGCTATTCAAAACAACACATAAAAATCTGAAAAGCATAATGTTGAAAGACAGAATCCAGGCACAAAAGATTAAAAGCTCTATGAATCCACTGACATAAATCTTATATAAAGACAGAATAGGTTACCTTTCGGGAAAGGGTAATGACTGGGAGAGAGCAATGGGGAAGTTTATAGGGCTGTAATAATGTAGTTTTTAACCTGAGTGACAGTAATATTGGTATGTTTATTTGGTAAAAATTCATCAAGCTAATATATATTATATATATCTATGTGTGTATACATATGTATATATGTGTGTATATATGTTATAGTTCATAAATTATGTTCACAAATGCTGTAGGAAAGAAGATTAAATGTTTACTGAAGAAAAAAAAAGAAAGGACACTACAGCAACTTGAAAGCAAATGAAAATATGAAATTCTCTGGTAAGAGTAAATACACAAACAAATGCAGAATGCTGCATTACTGTAAAGTTGGTGCAAAAATCATATAATTCTGGTACAGAATTTAAGTATAAAATATAATTGTAAATCTATGTTAAAGTATACACAATACAGGGCTTCCCTGGTGGTGCAGTGGTTGAGAGTCCGCCTGCCGATGCAGGGGACGTGCCCTGGTCCGGGAAGATCCCACATGCCGCAGAGCGGCTGGGCCCGTGAGCCATGGCCGCTGAGCCTGCGCGTCCGGAGCCTGTGCTCCGCAGCGGGAGAGGCCACAGCAGTGAGAGGCCCGCATACCGCAAAAAAAAAAAAGTATACACAATACAAAAAGATATTATGTATGATACCAATAACATAAAGTAGTGGGAGGAAAGATGTGACTGAAGTTGTTACTAGTTTAAAATAGGTGTAAACTTAAGATATTTTATGTAATCCCCATGGTAATGACAGAGAAAATACCTATAGAAGATACACAAAAAAATGAGAAATGAATTAAAGCACTGACACTAACTAATTAAGAAAATAAACAAAACACACAGGAAGTAAGAAAAAACTGAAGACAGACAAAACAGCTCCAAGACAAACAGAAAATATTCAACAAAATGGCAATAATAAGTTTGTCCCTACAATAGTTACTTTACATCCAAATGGATTAAATTCTCCATAGAAAGATATACCCTGGCTTAATGGATTCAATAAAACAACAACAAAACAAAAACAAAAAAAACCAAGGTCCTGCTATATGCTGTCAACAAGAGGAACACTTTAGGTCTAAAGACACAAACAGGCTGAAAGTAAAAGTAAGGAAAAAGATATTCCATTCAAATGATAAGCAAAACAAAGTAGAGGTGACCATACGTATTTAAGACAAAATGCATTTGAAATCAAAAACTATTACAAGAGACAAAGAAGGACACTACATAATGAAAAGTCAACTGACCAGATATAACATTTATAAATATATATGGACATATCATCTATGCCCCCAAATATAGGATGTAAAAATTGTTTTTTTTTTTACAGAAAACCAGAAACACCATAATAGTAAGAGTCTTCAGAACATCATTTTATATAATGGATAGATGTTCCAGACAGAAAATCAGTAAGGAATCCCTAGAAATGAACAAGACTAAAGATCAAACAGACAAATGTAGAAATTGTCACCCAACACACATTCTTCTCAAGCACACACAGAACTTTCTCCAGTATAGATCATATATTAGGTCACAAAACAAGGCCAAACACATTTAAAACAATGAAAACCATACCAAATATCTTTGTGAATCACAATGGAATAAAACTTGAGGGCTTCCCTGGTGGCGCAGTGGTTGAGAGTCCGCCTGCCGATGCAGGGGACGTGGGTTCGTGCCCCGGTTTGGGAAGATCCCACATGCCGCGGAGCAGCTGGGCCCGTGAGCCATGGCCGCTGAGCCTGTGCGTCCGGAGCCTGTGCTCCGCGACGGGAAAAGCCAAAACAGTGAGAGGCCCGCATACCACAAAAAAAAAAAAAAAAAAAAAACTTGAAATCAACATCATAAGGAAAATGGAAAAAAGTCACAAATATGTGGAAAACTTAAAAATCCAGTGAGTAAAATAAGAAATCACAACGGATACTAGAGAATATCTGAGATATATGTAAACAAAAACACAACATACTAAATTTATGGGAAAATTGATGCAGCATAGTACTAAGAGAAAAGTTTGTGGTGGTAAATGCTTACCAAAAAAAAAAAAAAAAAAAAACCCTCAAATCAACGGCCTAACTTTACACCTCAAGGAACTAGAAAAGAAAAAAACAAACTAAACTCCAAGTTATAAGAAGGAAGGAAACAATAAAGATTACAGCAGAAATAAATGACATAGACAATACAAAATCAATAGAAAAAAAATTTTTAATTGGTAAAACCTTATCTAGATTACCTAAGAAAAAAGAAAGAAGGCATAAATAAACAAAATCATATATGAAACAGGAGGCATTATAACTGATGTCACGGAAAGAGAAGGATCATAAGACACCACTGTGGCAACAAATTGGATAATCTAGAAGAAATGGATAACTTCCTAGAAATATGCAAACTACTAAGACCGAATCAAGAAGAAATTAACTTGAACAGACCTAAACAAGTACAGAGATTGAATCAGTAATCAAAAACATCCTAACAACCAAAAAAGTCAAGTACCAGATGGCTTCACTGGAGAATTTACCAGACATTTAAAGAAAATCAACAACAGCCCTTCTCAACTCTTCCAAAAAACTGAAGTGGAGGGAACACTCCCAAACTCAGTTTATGAAGCCCACATCATCCAGATACCAAAGCCAAAGACACCAAAATAAAAGAAAATTACAGGCTAATATCCCTGATAAACATATATACAAAAATTCTCAACAAAATGCTAGCAAATAAAATTCATCAGCACATTAAAAAGAATTACACAACATGGCAAAGTAGGATTTATCCCTGGAATAAAAGGATAGCTCAACATATGAAAAACAATCAACGTAATACTCCACATTAAAAGAATAAAGGGGAAAAAACCCACATGATCTTCTCAATTGTTGCAGAAAAAGCATTTGACAAAATTCAACACCTTCTCATGATAAAAACACTCGACAAGTTAGGAAACTACCTCAATATTAAAAAGACCATATGTCAAAAGCCCATAGCTAATATCATACTCAATGGTGAATAACTGAAAGTTTTCCCTCTAAGATAAGGAACAAGGTAAGTTTGCCCGCTCTCACCAATTTCTTCAACATGGCACTGGAAGGGCCTCACAAGAGCAATTAAGCAAGAAAAATAAATAAAAGGCAGCCAAATCAAAAGGAGTAAAAGTATCACTGTTCACAGACGACATCTTATATTTAGATAACCCTAAAGAGGCCACACACACACGAAAAAGTCTGAACTAATAAATGAATTCAGCAATGCTACAGGATAGAAAATCAACACGAAAAATCACTTACATGTGGAATCTAAAAACTAAGACAAATTAGTGAATATAACAGAAAAGAAACAGACTCATAGATATAGAGAACAAACTAGTGGACACCAGTGAGGAGAGGAAAGGGGAGAGGGGCAAGATAGGGATAGGAGATTAAAAGGCACAAACTATTATGTATAAAATAAATAAGCTACAAGGATATATTGTACAGCTCAGGGAATATAGCCAATATTTCATAACAACTATAAAGGGAGTATAACTTTTAAAAATTGTGACTCGCTATGTTGTACACCTGAGATTTATATAATATTGTAAATCAACTATACCTCAACAACAAAAAAGAAATCCGATGTACGTCTATATACAAACAATGAGCAATCTGAGAAAGAAATTAAGACAATAATCCCATTACAA
Source organism: Delphinapterus leucas (assembly GCF_059928025.1). Classification (NCBI taxonomy): domain Eukaryota; kingdom Metazoa; phylum Chordata; class Mammalia; order Artiodactyla; family Monodontidae; genus Delphinapterus; species Delphinapterus leucas. The sequence goes on along the minus strand of NC_143139.1, from coordinate 11,553,797 downwards.
TATCACTAGAAAGAATAAAATATTTAGGAGCAAACTTAACCAAGACAGTAAAAGACCTTTACACTGAAAACTACAAAACCTTGTTGAAAGAAATAAAAGACACAAATAAACGGAAAGACATATTCATGGGGATTGAAAGACTTAATATTGTTAAAATGTCCATCCTATCCAAAGCGGTTAAAAGTTTCAATGCAATGCCAACCAAAATCCCTGTCATTTTTTGCAGAAGTAGGAAAAAGCATCCTAAAATTCATATGGAATCTCAAGAAACCCTGAATTGCCAAAACAATCTGAAAAAAGAACAACGCTGAAGGCTTCATACCTTCTGATTTTAAAAGCTACAGTAATCAAAGCAGTTCAGTGCTGGAATATAGACAGACACATAAACCTGTGAAACAGAATAGAGATCCCAGAAATAAACTCTTATGTATACACTCAAATGATGTTCTACAAGGGTGCCAAGGCTACACAATGGGGAAATGACAGTCTTTTAACAACTGGTGTGAAAACTGGATATCCAAATGCAAAAGAATGAAGTTAGACCATTAAACCATATACAAGAATTTATTCCAAATGGATTAAAGACCTAAATGTAAAACCTAAAACTATGAAATTCCTAACAGAAAGCATGGGGGAAGCTTCATGACAGTGCATTTGGCAACGATTTCTTGGATCAAAGCAAAGGCAACAAAAGCATAAAAAGACAAAGAAGATTACATCAAACAAAATTTTCTGCACATGAAAGGAAACAATCAACAGAGTGAAAAGGAAACCTATGGAATGGGAGAAAATAACAGCAAAGCATGTATCTGGTAAGGTGTTAATGTCCAGAACATGTAAAGAACTCCTACAACTTAACAACTAAAATACAAGTAACCAGATTTTAAAATGGCCAAAGGCCCTGAATAAACATTTCTCCAAAGAAAATATGCAAAATGACCAACAAGCATATGAAAAGATGCTCAGCATCACTAATCAGAGAAATACAAATCAAAACCACATTGAGATACAGTCTCACATCCATTAGGGTGGTCACTAACACAAAACAGAAAAAAACAAGTGTTGACAAGAATGTACAGAAATTGGAACCCTTGTGTCCTGCTGACAGGAATGTAAAATGGTGTGGCTGCTAAAGAAGAGTCTGGAGGCTCCTCAAAAAAATAATCACAGAATTACCATATGACTCAGCAATTTCACTTCTGGGTATATATATCCAAGACTTTGATCTCAAAGAGGTCAAAGAGGTCACACCAATGTTCATTGCAGCATTATTCATAAGAGCCAGGAGTTGAAAGCAGCCCAAATATCCATCAATAAATAAATGGATAAAGAAAATGTGGTATATACATCCAATGGAGTATTATTCAGCCTTAAAAAAAGGAAATCCTGTCACATGCTGTAACACAGATGAACCTTGAGGACATAATGTTTTGTGAAATAAGGTAGTCACAAAACAACAAATACTGTATGACTGCACTTATGAGCTATCTAGGGTAGTCAAAATCATGGAAACAAAGTAGAACAATAGTTCCCAGGGGTTAAAGGGGAGGGGAAATGGGAGTTGTTCTATGGGTACAGTTTCAGTTTTGCAAGATGAAAAATTTCTAGAGATCTGTTACACAACAATGTTAACACAGGTAACACTACTGAGTTGTAGAATTAAAAATGGTAAATTTTGGGCTTCCCTGGTGGCGCAGTGGTTGAGAGTCCGCCTGCCGATGCAGGGGACGCGGGTTCGTGCCCCGGTCCGGGAGGATCCCACGTGCTGTGGAGCGGCTGGGCCCGTGAGCCATGGCCGCTGAGCCTGCACATCTGGAGCCTGTGCTCCGCAACGGGAAAGGCCGCAGCAGTGAGGGGCCCGCGTACCACAAAAATAAAAAAAAAAGAACAACAACCAAAAAAAAAGGTAAATTTTATGTTAACTATTTCTATAATAATTAAAGTAAAAAGAATTTAAAATATTTTTTAATAAAAAATTGAAATGTAGGATTTAGATTCAATCTAAAATTTGAGAATCAATTATGTCATTGATTTTCATAGATAAAAGATGAGAAATATCTTGATATTTATTTTGCAGTAAAAAACTAGAAAGGATGAAAGTTAAAGATATCAGTCATAGAGGAGTAAAATAGATTAGATTATGCGTGTCGTCTTAATAGCAAACTGCCTATGAGGATTTTCTATTCTTTCCGAAATTAATAGAAAATGTTTTAAGACAAACCTGAATAGTGGGGTTCACTATTAACTGGTTAATATCAAAGGACCAAGGAACAAATCTAAATAGAAGAAAAGCATCTGAAGTGCCATTGTTTGTTTAGTTATTTTCATAAGGGGGATAAAGTTCTAAACATTCTTTCTATATGTCTTATTTTTAAAACAGCAACACACAGATGTAAAAGTACAGTGGATACCATAATTAAAGGGAATTAAACATGAAAGAACAAAATCTTTAAAATTTCTACAAATCTCTCTCACAAGAAGAAAACATTAACAAGAATGAGTTAGAAAGATGTCCAAGTTTTGAAATTTAAAATTGGCCTTGTTCACAAACTAAAGAAGGAAGGAACAAAATTTGAAAAACTGAATACTACACCTTAACATTTCCTTCAAGTGCCACATATACTAACTGTCCAAATTAATCTTTTCCAATCTTTAGGAATTACACAGTATTTGTCCTTGTTTCCATACCAGTTGTAGCCCTTCAAGACAAACTTTTCATGGATTGCAATATTTTCATTTTTATTCCTTAAGGTCTCTGCCTGTCTTCTTTAACTAAACAAACAAGACTTGGAAAGTAGATTTGAGAACAAATTTGATATGCATAAACACTGGAAAAGTACACGGTGGGCAGCACTGCTTAGTTCAGACACAGGATGAAAGGAAAAAATGGAAATTCATATTGCACAAAACAATGGAAAAATTTCAAACTCCTATATTTGGTTGATGCATAGCAAAATAAAGGTTAAACAAAGATTTATACCAATTTTCTAATATAAGAAATAAAACACCTTAGTTTTTATACTGTGACAAAAAAACAAAGCTGAGAAAGTGGAGTTTAAAATCAGAGAATTAATTACATCATCGAAGAGGACCATAATTAAAAAATCTTTGGCTGTGGACAAATGAGGGTTTGATGAGAATAGCCTGTGTAAACAAAGATAAAAACTATCAGTTGGGCTTTTCTGGTGGCGCAGTGGTTGAGTGTCCGCCTGCCAATGCAGGGGACACGGGTTCGTGCCCAGGTCCGGGAAGATCCCACATGCCGCAGAGCGGCTGGGCCCGTGAGCCATGGCGGCTGAACCTGCGTGTCCGGAGCCTGTGCTCCGCAACGGGAGAGGCCACAGCAGTGAGAGGCCCGTGTACCGCAAAAAAAAAAAAAAAAAAAAAAAACCAATAGAATAGAGATAAACCCATGCACATATGGTCACCTTATCTTTGATAAAGGAGGCAAGAATATACAATGGAGAAGAGACAGCCTCTTCAATAAGTGGTGCTGGGAAAAAAAAAAAAAAGAATACAGAGATGCAGAACAGATTAGTAGTTGCCAGGGTACAGGGAGTGAGGGTAGGGTTAAAGCAAGGTTGAAACTATAAAAGAACAGCATGAGGGAGTCCCTTTATGGTGAGGGAACAGTTCTGTATCTTGACGGTGGTGGCAGGTTATATAAATCTATACATGAGATCAAACTGCGTAGAAACACACACACACACACACACAATTAATTCGTGTAAAAACTGGTGGAAACTGGTATGGTCTACAAAACTATTTAATAGAATTGTAACAATTTCTTGGTTTTGATATTGTACTACAATTATAGAAGATTTCACCATTGGGGGAAGCTGAGTGAAGGGCTCATAGGAGTCTACGTATTATTGCTGTAACTTCCTATGTATCTATCATATTTCAAAGTAAATTTTGTTTTAAAAAGTCAAGTAAAGAAGATATGAAAATGATTCAAGACAGAAAAATCCTACAGTAATAATGACTACTACTGAAATAATTATTATTGGCAATTACTATGTCCCAGGCAATGAAGATACCAAGACACAAAGAAATGTAACTTGCTCAAATGATTAAAAAAAAAAAAAAGGAAGAGGAGGAAAAGAAAGAAATTCAACTAAAAACAATAGTGCAATGTACAAGTGCTATACTAAAAATACATATTACTGAATAACTAAGGAAACAACAAAAGCAAAAGCGTGACTACAGACTAGTTTGTGTGCTATGCTATGACACTTGGACTAAACTACATGGGGGAAAAAAGGAAGAGGAGAACCAGGCTACTTGAGGCAGTGTATACTAAAACATTTTGGAGGAAATAATAGTCTAGACTAGGATACTGGCAAATACAGGCATACCTTGTTTTACTGCACTTCGCAGATACTGCATTTTTTACAAATTGAAGGTTTATGCCAATGTGCATCAAGCAAGTCTATAGGTACCATTTTTCCAACAGTATTTCCTCACTTTGCATCTCTGTGTCACATTTTTTGGTAATTCTTGCAATATTTCAATATTTTATATTATTATTATATTGCTATGGTGAGCTGTGATCAGTGATCTTTGACATTACTCTCATCGTTTTTTGTTTTGTATTTCTTAATTAGGTATGTACATTGTTTTTTTAGACAATGCCATTGCTCACTTAATAGACTATAGTGTAGCGTAAACATAACTTTTACTTTTTTTTTAACGGAAAATTTTTTTACAAATTTGGGGCTCGCTTTATTGCAATAATCGCTTTACTGCAGTGATCTGGAACTGAACCTGCAATATCTCCAAGGCATGCCTGTATGTAAAAAGAGAAACAAGGTAAGGCAAATCCCCAAAACACAATTTTAAAGATGGATAGAAAATACAATTTCAAGAATGCCTTATATAAATAGATTAATATGTACTGATGTATGAAAACAGTGAGGATTAGAAACGGTTAATAATTAGTTCTAGAGTAGCAGCTCCGGAAACAACATGCAGGAAGTGCACAGTATGAAAGCAAATTTCCGACCTGTAATAAAGAGTTTCCTCCTAAATCAGCACTTCCTAATATTACCACTTAAGGCTAAATATTAATTATGCAAGAATAGAAATTCTTACTTCTTGTCTTTTCTTAAGATCTTCTTTGGCTGCTCCAAAGCGTTTGGTTAACCTGGCTATCTTGGCCTAAAAAGAGCAAAAATGAGACGGAAATCAAATGGCATTATAGTATTAAAAGGAAACCCATGCATATATAACAAGAAACCCACAGGTAATAGGATCCTCAGAAGATAGCTAACAGCAAAGGAAATAAGGCAAGTTGACTGTAAAACATATATTTGAAAAATACAGAAAATCATAACAAAAACGTAAACACTCTTAATTTTGTAAGATTGGCTTTTTTCCTCCTTGAACTGTGGTTGTTTGCTCACAAACCAGTATATTTCTGAATATGTGTGCTTGCGTTTGTTATTTTTTAACACAGTTGTAACCACACTTAATTTTCTCACTGAGAAGTGTATAGTAAGCATATCTATAAATCCCTTACTGATAGTACATATGAGTATATGTATGATATATTGAATCATTAGTTATACAGTCTCTTTCCTACTGGATGTGTTCAATTGTTTCTTAACTAACTGCTGTAGGCAAATAACATGCAATTAATAATTTTGTTCTTTCAGATTACTTACTTAAGCTACATTCACAGAGGTGGAATTCCTGAGACAGACAGAGTATATTTTTAAGGCTCCTATCTAAATGTTTTTCAGACAGGCTTTGTTAATTTACACTTTCAATAGCAATGTATATAAATGTTCACATGATATTACTCTTTGAAGTATTTAATTTCATATTGTGTTAACCTTTAAAAAACTGACAAAAATGTTACCTTCTTAGTGTTAACATTTGTCAGTGAGATTTTTATTAATCATTTGTACTGCTTATTAAACACTGCCTGATCACATATTTTGCCCACATACATATTCATAAAAATTTAATACCAGAGGCAGAAAGGAAAAAAATAGAAAAATTACTCCATCACCACATGAATATTTTCTTTGTATTTATTTCCTTTAAGTCTTTTACTAAGGCATTGCTATGATACTCAATTGTTTTTCTTGTGGCTGTTGCTGTCATTTTACGATAAATATATTTTTAAGAATTTTAAACTTCTGAGTGCGTTCATGAGGCCTGCCTAAGGAAGTGCTCTTCCAGATAATTTCAGTTAGCCAATACAATCATATCATAAAAAGAAAATATTATTTACTTTTAAACCCTTTTTTCCCAAAATAGTCACTTCTAAAGAAGACCCCAAAACTTAAGAAGTATTCAAGTCCACCGATATGGGCTAGGCAATCAATTACCTATGACTCCCAAGGTGAAGATTTTCCTCAGGACTTAATTATTTATGCATATTATTAACACCCAAGGACATGTACAGCACAATTTTTAAAATTCTTAATATGGATTTACCTTCCTGTAACTAAAATATTTCAAGTAATTTTTTCAAGAAAGGTATATGAGAAAGTGTTTTCTGTACTCCAACTTATACAAGAATGTCTTTCATTTTTTCTTTTGGCAGGCTATCTAGTAGGTATTCTATAAATTGCATAATATGTATACTATTATTATTTGCCCTTAAAAATGAAAGCAAATTTAAAACATTATTTTGTATATGTTATATATGGGGAAAGGTCTAGAAGAATAAACACCAAAGCTAACGGTGGTTACCTCTAGAGGCTATGATTGGCAGGCAGTGTAAAGAGAGCTTCAATTTCATGTCATATACATCTATAGTATATTCAAATATTTCTTAAAAAAATATTTTTATCACTTCAAAATTTAAACTACTGGCAGAGGAAAAAAATAACAAAATTTAGACACAGACATGCTTTCTTCTGCCATTTAATATCATAAAAAAGAAATCAAAGAGCAGACTTTTTGTGTTGTTTTAATCTAGGAAACTACAATTTTTAAATTATAATTCAAAATATCTGTCATAATATGTCTAAGACTGGGTCTCTTTTTCTGGCAAGTATTCTGTGAAATCTTTTAAAAAACTCTATAAACAAGTCACTTTTTTAGTGAAGGAGGTAATATTCTATTACTATATCTTTGATTACTACTACTATTTCATTTGCTCTTGGTTTCTTAGGCATATCTATCATTTCTTGTATAATGGCACAATGGTACCTGTTTAAATAAAAGTTGCATAAATTGCTGGGATTCAGACACACTGGGGCCTTGTTTAGCAAACTATACAAACCAAGAATTTCTTTGTTATTTACCAAGGAATATCTCAGGAAATAATTCTGTGTGGGGAAAAAAAAAAGTAATCGTATATCGTTTGCCTAATAACAAATGTTAGCACTCAAAAACGCTAGTGAATAAACAGACACATGGTATTCATTATTCAAAATTCTCTCGTGGATTAGGCAGCCACAGATTTACTCATTGAGGGAGGCGAGTGGGAGGAGAGACTGAAAGAAAAAACTGAAAAAGCTATTTTCAGTTAAAACTACTTAAAATGGCATTTTTATAAATCATAACCAATGGAACATTGGATTCCAGAGTGTGTTGACAGTTTTTCCATAAAAAATCCAGTTGAAATATTGGGTATCCTGAATTTGCATAGTGATTTGAGAGGAATCAAGTCTTCCTATCCAGGAACATGGTAGATCACTGTTGACTCATGTTTTCTTTTTCCGTCCGTTTTCTTCATAATGGTCTTGAAATTTTGTTTTTCGTTTTATTCTTAAGTATTTTCTTACTTTTAAATGTCTACCATATGTGAAACCGTTTTCTAGTTACAATTTCCCACTGGTTGTTGCTGATGTACAGCAAGGCTACTAGAATATGTTTTCCTTTTATCAGTTAGCTGCTAAGCATTACAGTTTATCATTTACCATTATTACTCCTCATGCCTTTTTCCTGTTTTATTTTATTGCCCTGTCACCAAAGTTCTAAAATAGCAGCACAGATAAGGCATCCTTGTCCTATTCTCAACTCTAGTGGAAATATTTCCAAAGATCCACTATTAAATATGATATTTATAACAGGTTTCTGATCATCTTTACGAGATTTAAGGTACTTCCCTCCTATTTTTTCCAACACCTGGTCAGTTTTAGCAAATCCTCCTTGTTTGGTATCTACTGAGATGATCACACAATTTACATCCTTCTTCTGTTAGTACAGTGAAATATAATGGTTAATATTGAACCAGCCTTACATTCATGAGAGAAACCAATGCTGGAAAATAAAACTGGCCTATATTTGTTCTTTTCTAATGCCACAGAATTCCACAGTTGGGTGTGCTTCATAAAATGAGGCCTCATCTTTTCCTATACTCTGGAAGTGTTTATATGAGAAGTGAATTACCTGTTCCTCAAATGTTTGTCAGAATTTTCCGGCCAGGCTTTTGGGGCCTAATGATTTCTTCAGAAACAGATCTTTCACTACAAGTGACTACAATTTTAACAGAGTTCCTCATAATTTTCAGCTTTCTACTTTCTTCTTAGATAAAATGGACTTCATAGGTATAAGGTTGTATATAATAATGTTCTCTTAACTTAAAGAATCTCCTCTAGATCTTTATTTCTTGCCTTTTTGAATCCTTATACAGTTTATTTGTACTTTTATTTGTAGATCAAAAATGTATCTACTTTTAAGGCTTTTCAATAAGCTTTTGTCTTTATTGCTCAATCTTCAAAAAGGGTCGGCTTTTTTGCTATTTCTATTAACTCCTTCCTCCTTCTCTGGGTTTTAGTTTGTTATTGCTATTTTCCCTAGCAAAGGAGATGCACATATAATGCTTTTTTATTTTTCTGTTTGTTAGTAATAAATTAAAGTTATAAATTTCCCTTTGAATACTGCATCAGCTTTAACTTACAAGTTTTAATATGCAATGTATTATTATAGTTCTGACCTAAAGAGTTGAGAATGTCCATTTTTAAATTCCTCTTTGTAATTACCTGGAAGTATGTTTTGGGGGAAGGTACCATCTGGGAGAGGAGAAAAGCTAAATATCTGTGGATAATTTCTAATTTTACTACATAGTTACTACTGAACCCACAACAAATGATGGTGGTTAGCATTTTAAGATGCTCTTAGAAATCACTACATTTCTAATGTGACAATGCATTAAAGATATATAAACCTAAAAATTATATGTTTTCCTGCTTAAAAAATAATAAAACTTGTGGACATGACTGTTTGGATTTATCTTACAATTTGACATCTCTGAAAAAGTGAAAATACATAAAACTTTTTCAAGATTCAGAAAGCAACAATCCCTAAACTAACACAGAAAATAATTATATAATGAATTCTCCATATATTCCAATGTTGACAATTTTTTCAGCTCTTATAAAATATGTTTAGTACACAGAAAATAAGCTAATAATTACAAACAGGCTTTATGGACAAAAGTCATAACACACAGTGAACTATTATTTAAAACTTAAAAATGACTTTAATCAAGAACTAGTCCATTGAAAAAATACATAAGAATGGCAACTAATTTGAAAATCCATAAAAATCTAACTTCTTTTATCTATAGAGAAATTTATACATTAAAAATTATAGCAGAATAGAGACCTTCATGAGTTCCTTCTAGAGGTAAAGTCCACATTACTCAATTCTATCGTCTTACCACAGTTTTTAATGTATGGTAAATTTTTATACTTATGGCAAAGGATCACAAGTCCTTTAAAAGTCTATTTTTTTGTAACTGCAGAGTTAAAAAAAAGAAGAAGCCACTAATACTAAAATTAATAATATTAAATTATGTATTCCTTAAAGCAAAATACCTCCTACTAAGCCACTGGTGATTAATTATTTGCTTTCAATTGTGTTTTGACTTTGAATGCTATAAAACTCATACTGGATTCTGCCAAAGGAAGTCAGGTATAATAAACGAATATATATATGCATATCAGGAAGATGTACTCATCTACTGCTATGATATGAGATACAGAAGTACTATATACACACTGCAATATTTTCAAACAGTTTACTGTCAGCTCTACCTAAAAATAGTAAATTATTTAATAAAATACATAGTTATCTGCTGAAGCATATGATAAAGTAGGCTTTAAGCTGAAGAACTTGAAAACAATAATTATTAAAATATTGAAAAAGTAAGTGACATCACCAAAAATGCCTGAGTGAGGAAATTCAGGGTTGTCTCTTCCCCAAAGCAACTAATTAGCTTGCAAGCATTGTTGGAATCAACTTTTGGAATCTATTCAAAAACTTACAATAGCTAAGGGAAGACTTAGGGAATAATAAAGCTGCACTTTGCAGTATGACAGCACTGGGGTCTCTTAAAATTGTCCTTTATGATTCCCCACACCCAGATCAGCAGCAGCTATAAGGATGACAGCTGGGATACCTGAAGCAAGTTATGAGTGCCACAGGAAGCAATATGCACCTTATTTTCTCTAGTAACTCCCTCAAGAACCAGCACAAAGGCTGGCCTTTGATTCACCCAAGTCTGAGTAATTCCCAAGGCTGGGGCAGCATTCCAGACAGATTTTCCCAAAAAGATTTAAAGGTGCTGGTATTGGCACAGCAGCTTGAGGCATAGAACAATTTGGACAAAGAATATAAAGAAAAGCCTGGGATAGAAAAGGGCAGAAAAAAGACACACAGCAGAAGGGGGCTTTAAAAGCTCTCACCCATGTCAGGAAATTGAGAAGAATATCTGAATGCCCAGGGCAGAAAGCACGCTCAGAAATGGGCTGAAAAGACCCTCTGACTGGCTTTCAGAGTCTGTGCAAGCAGGAAGAGAAGGATAAGGCAAGTCTGATAAAGCAGGTTGTAAATGGCCTAGATTAAGTGTGGAAGGAGTGCTCCAACACAGGCAATCTGCTAAGACCTGGGAGAGTAATTTTTTTCCTTCTTTAAGCTCCAGGCATTTAAGGTAACTGTCAAAACACAAGCTGACCACTAAGCTAATAAAACACAGACTTTAGTGGTCACACACAATAATGAATACATACTTTCCAAAAATAGTTGAGAAAACTCACTAAGCAAGCAAACAACAAACCACAACAAGCAGCAACAACAAACCCTGGACAGGACAGGAAAACCTGATTTTCTGAACTGCCACATTACAATATTCAAAATATCCAGTTTTCAACAGTAACAACAAAAAAAATTAGGAGGTATACAAAGAAATAAGTATGGTTTATTCACAGAAAAAAAAAGAATTAACAGAAATATAGCTCAGGCATAGGACTTACTAGACAAAGACTTTAAACAGATGGTTTTAAATGTATTCAAAGAGCTAAAAGACACAACAGAAAAAGAACTTTAAAAAAAAAAAAAAAGGAAAATAATGTCTCACCAAATAGAGAATATCAATAAAGAAACAGACATTATATAAAGAAAACAAATATAAATTCTAGAGCTGAAAGTACAATAACTGAAATTAAGAAATTCACCAGAGAGGTTCAACAGATTTGAGCAGGACAGGGCTGTAAAGGAACAGTTTTGTATACTATTGAAGATAAGCAGGTATTAATTCAAGATGTTAAGTGTAATCCCCAGAGTAATCACTAAGGAAAAAGCTAAAAAATTTACAGAAAGAGAAAAACAAAAAGAATCAAAATGGTTCACTAGAAAAAAATCAATCACAGAAGAAGGCAGTAATGTAGGAATTAAGGGAAAAAAGGGTGGAAGACAAATAAAATGGCAGGAGTAAGTCTTTCCTTATCAGTAACTAATTTAAATGTAAACAGACAAAAACTCTCCAATTAAAAGGCAGAGACTGGCAAAGTGGGTAATAAATCACGACCCAACTCTATGCTGTCTACAAGATTTCATCAAAATTTGAAACTTTTGTGCATTAAAGGACATTATCAAAAAAGGAAAGTGAAAAGAAAACTTACACAGTGGGTAAGAATATCAATAGTTATAAATCGTGTATTTCTAAGTGTTCAGTATCCAAAATATGTAAAGAACTCTTACAGCTCAACAACAGAAGGGCAAAACAAACAAAACAAAAAGAACTTGAATAAATATTTCTCTAAAGAAGATATGCACATGTTCAACAAACACAGGAAAAGATGTTCAACATCATTAGCCATTAGGAAAATGCAAACCAAAACCACAATAAAATATCACTTCACACCATTAGGATGTTATAATAATAATTTTTAAGATACACAGTAACAAGTGTTGGCAAGGATGTGGAGAAATGGAACCCTCACATTGCTGGTGGGGAGTAAAATATAAAATGGAGTAGCTGATCTGGGAAAAAGTTGAATGTTCTTCAATAAATTAAACAAAGAATTACCATATGACCCACAATTCCATTCCTAGGTATATGCCCAAAAGATTTGAAAACAGGTATTCAAACAAATACTTGTATATGAATGTTCATAGCAGCATTATTTACAATATCCAAAAGGTGGAAACAACCCAAATGCCCATCAAATGTTCATCAGCCAAATGTCCATCAAATGTTCATCAGCCAAAGAATACATAAACAAAATGTGTGTGCGTGTGTGTACACACACAAGTTAACATCTTGAATTAATTCCTACTTATTTTCAATAGTACAGAAATATAAATATTACTTAGCTACGAAAAGGAATGTAGTATTGATACATGCTTCAACATATATGAACCTTAAAAACATTATGCTAAGAAAAACAGGCCAGACACCAAAAGTCACATACTGTATAATTCTGTTCATATGAAATATGCAGCACAGGTAACTCAGTAGAGACAGAGAGCAGATTCATGCTTCCCGAGGGTTAGGGGGAGGGGGAAATGAGAAGTGACTGTTCAATGGGTACAAGGTCTTCTCCTGGATTGATGAAAATGTTTTGGAACCAGATAGAGATGATGATCATACAACAGTGTGTATGTACTAAATGCCACTGAAGTGTAAACTTTAAAATGATTGTTATCTGAATTTTACTTCCATAAACAAAGAAAGAGATGGGAACTAAATTGGGCTGAGTAAAATTTAAATAAATGGCATGGTAAGGGCAGATCATAAATGAATGGGAGAAGCAATATGAAGTCAGAGGCCTGAAATAAAAATACTATGGACATTAATACTCTGTAGGACAGTGAAGCAACTGGTGGGTATCAGGAAAAGTGGATCAAAATCTAGGAGATCCAAATTACAAATCGAAGAATGAATACAGGTTTAAACTGGTACACAGTTGAGCAAACTGGACTATACAAAAGAGAATGAACAAGAAGTATTTTAGAAAGATAAGTAGAATGCTTGAGAAGGACCAGCAAAGACTTAAAAAGGAGTACCAAAGTGGTCATGTAAAAGGCTGTTACTATAATCAAGAAATTGGGTAATGATGGCCTTGCAGATAGAAGAAGCAAAACATAGACTTTTATAAGAAACAAAAAAAGTTGTAATTTGGCAACCCACTGTGTATATGTGAAGTGATACAGAGGAATCAGTTTCCAAGAACTAAAAAATTGTGAATAACAGGAACAATGGGAAGATATTCCTTGAAGATTTTTCTAAGAATTCAAGAATTGTGAGTAAGAGGAACAATTGTGAAGGGGGACTTATTTGTGCAGAAGATGATTGGTTTGATGTTGGAAAGATTCAGATTCTGAGGCTACAAAGAAATATCCAAGTGCAAAGGTTTATTAAATGTTAGATGCAGACTTGCATCTTAAGTAACACTATAAGAGTCAAAATCTCAGGTTCTAGAAACACAAAACCATAGATGCAGCCACGGGAGTGATAACAAACAACGAATGAAATTACTTTCTTAAATCTTCAGACATTTTCAATTTCTCATTCAAAATTCTTAACAGTACTAGTAAAATAAAGTTTAATGATGAGACAATGCTATCACTATATAAGGACCTGCTAAAGGTAAGAAACGGGACTAGTGGTGTCCTAAATGATACATTATGAAATTATTAATAATAAAGTCTTTGTAGTAAAGTCTCACTGTAAACAAAACTAACAATATAAAACCAAAAAAATAACTTGTAGGCTGCCAAATATAATACCTAAATTCTAGTCACATTTGGTTGCAATTTGCTTTTAACTGTGAAGAAGTGACTTTATTTTCACAGACCACTTCTCCCTCATTTGTAAAAAAGGCTCTATAAGTGGTTTGCAAGTCAGCGTCTGAGACTATGCTTATATAGAATGAATGTACTGATAAAATTTTCCAGTTTCTTAGTCTTGGAATAAAATGAATTACTGCACCATGGTACCGTGTGCTCATTTCAACTGATTAGAAGCTCTAGCAGTACATGTTAACATACAGATGTATTTAATAAAAAATTAGAAGTAGTAATTATTAATAAATATAGATTAACAAGCTAATATCTTTAAAAACTACGATTCATGGGAGAAGTAGATTAAAAAGAATCACAGCAAATATTATTTAGTACTCATGACATTTTAGATGATGCCAGCCTTTCTTCACTGAATGAAGAAATATTTAAGATGCACTAAGTTAGATTATTTCTGAAGCTCTGCTATGGGTTGAACTATGTATCTCAAAAGTATATGAAAGTCTGAACCCCAAGTATCTCAGAACATGACCTTATTTGGAAAGAGGGTCATCACAGAGGTAATTACAGCTGACTCTTGAACAACATAGATTTGAACTGTGTGGGTCCAATTACACATGGACTTTTTTTCAATCAATACAGTACCTATATTTTCACTTTACAGATCTTTAAATTAAGTGTGGGGAAAAGATTGTGTTCAATTACAGATCACCAGATGTGAAATCAAAAGAATTAGGGCTTGAGTTCCGATTCTATCTGAAGTGTTTCAGCTACTGCCTTGGGTGAGTCATTTATCAACTCCTTCATTTTTTTTTTTTTTTTGCGGTATGCGGGCCTCTCACTGTTGTGGCCTCTCCCGTTGCGGAGCACAGGCTCCGGACGCGCAGGCTCAGCAGCCATGGCTCACGGGCCCAGCCGCTGCGCAGCATGTGGGATCTTCCCGGACCGGGGCACGAACCCGCGTCCCCTGCATCGGCAGGTGGGCTCTCAACCACTGCGCCACCAGGGAAGCCCAACTCCTTCATTTTTTGAAGCAGATACCAGTGTACAGATTTTCAACTGCAGGGGGTGGGGACAGCACCTCTAACCTTCACATTGTTCAAGAGTCAACTGTAGTTAAGATGAGGTCATACTGGAATAGGGTGTGTCCTAATCCAATATGACTAGTATCCTTGTAAAAAGGGAAAATTTGGAAACAAACATACAGAGAGAGCACCATGTGAAGATGAAGCCAGAAATCAGGGTGATACTTCTACAAGACAAGGAATGCCAAAGACTGTCAGTAAACCATCTATAGCTAGAGTAGACATAAGGAACAGATTCTTCCTCACAGCCCTCAGAACCAATCCTGACGACAGCTTAATCTTGGACTTTCAGCCTCAAAAACTATGAGACAATACATTTCTGTTGTTTAAGGCATCCAGTTTATGGTACTTTTTGTTAATGGTAGCCCTAGCAAACTAATAGAGGCTCCTTTTATTTCTAATACTTAAAAGTTAAATATGCTTTATTGTCAACTTCAAAAACATATCCCAGAAAGTAAGTTATAAAAATGATGACACACGGATATGCAATTCAAGTCAGTGTACAAACCTGCAGTTCAGTTAAAACTGTTTTATGCCTCTTGTTACACTCAATCTTTTCCACTCGTGTTTTCAATTCTGCCAATGTCTTATCAAATACACCACACTGTAGCGCACACAATTTTTCTTCCAGCAACCACTGTACAACCTAAAAAAATACATATTCCTTTGTTATAGCAAAAAAGGAATTTCAAGCAAGCAGCAAACAGTAAATATTCTGAAGTACTAATAAGATAGTACTAATATATTAATTTTAAAAAACATACTGGCATCCATAACACAATGCTATCTGCTGAAATCCTCCACTTCTACATATATAATATCTACTATAACACAATAAAATGTACTAAAAATAGAAAATTTCCAGAGGGTGAAATTTTTAAAACATTTTGAAATTGAAGTTTTAATATTTTCTTCCCACACCCTCTACTGTGATTTAAAAGAAACCAGTTGAAGGTAAGGAGCAGGTTTTAAATTTTCTAATCTGTTACAAACGATACTTTTGTGAGACACTAAGAATGTCACTGCACTATGAAATTCCTATAAAACATTTCTAAATGCCTACTCGCAACTTCCATATTTATCTCATTATGGACCCATAACAAACAGGGCACATGGTGCAGCCCACAGACCATCTCCAAATTACACTGCTCTAGAGGAGTAAACCCTCAGTATACACAGAAGTATATTTCAAAATGCTTTCTCATAGCTATCTTCATATTTCTAATAGCTCTATAAGAAAGACTAAACAAGCATTATTATCACCATATGGTTAAAAGAAAAAAGACACTGGGAGGAAAAAAAAGCCACTTTTGTACTGCCTCTCTGTTCCTTTCTCTAATGGGGATATTTATACTTTATCTGAGTAGAGGAACACTGGCCCAGATTATTTATAATTTCACCATTAAATCGATAAGACCTTGAAAAATTTTCACCTGAGTCTTCTATTCTTCTCTTAAAAAGGTATTTGTCATCAATATTTGTGAACACATCTTAAAACATATACTACTTTATATTTTCATTATTTCTATCTCTAATCTAACACATATAGGGGGAAGTTTCCAAAGTCTGTACTTTAAACATTCCCTTTCCCTAGTCATTCGAAAGCCTTGTCCATACCATTTTTAATACTAAGCCTAAGGTACATAACAAAGATTTTAGAACATAGGGACTTACAGCCATGAAACCAGCTTATGACAAAACTTATAAAAACTAAAATGTTAACATATAAGACTCTAATGTTTCCATTAGAATAAAGTTCAATATAGAAGAAAAAATAAAAGCTGAAAACTGGTATTCAGTTTTGTTACTAAAGCAAATAAGAAAAGAAGCCATGGGCTTCCCTGGTGGCGCAGTGGTTGAGAGTCCGCCTGCCGATGCAGGGGACACGGGTTCGTGCCCTGGTCCGGGAAGATCCCACATGCCGCGGAGCGGCTGGGCCCGTGAGCCATGGTCGCTGAGCCTGTGCGTCCAGAGCCTGTGCTCCGCAACGGAAGAGGCCACAGCAGTGGGAGGCCCGCGTACCGCAAAAAAAAAAAAAAAAAAAAAAAAAAGAAAAGAAAAGAAGCCATAATTTCTCTCCCATTTTGAAAATTACTACCATATCTAAAAAAACAAAACAAAACAAAAAAACTATTTAGCTTCAAAAGAGTCATAAGGAATTTTAGAATTAAATTATTAAGGGTAATAAGCTTAATCAATTTCTTCAAGTTCTTTCTTTCTATGAAAAAGCTGAATATTTCAGTAAAATACAGAGTAATGTCAAAAATCTAGTAGAATAAAGATGGCGGTGTTTTTTGTTTAATATAGTTTTAACTTATAATCTCTAACACCTTTTGTAGCTTCTGGTTTATATCTCCTTTGGCTGTAATCTTTACTTGAAACTCTGCCTCATATTCTTCTTCCATATATCGACGGCGTTTGGACTGTACATTGTCCATGTCCTCTGACTTAGAACGTTTTCTTCTAAAAAATTCACCTGAGAAGAAAAAGCATAATGACCAGTCAGCTGTTTTTATTATACGTAGACCTTAATGCCTCTTCTCCATCCTCAGGAAGATATTATTTCTAGCTATCAAAATAGCACTCTCAATAAATTATTTTATGAATTGTTTTTGTGATCAGAAAAGTAAATAGATAGCTTTTACCTTAAACTTGAAATGATTTTCAATATGCTAAATAAGAACCTCCCAACACTAAATAAGTAAATGTACAAACAACATGAACAAAGAACGTTTTTTCCTTGAAATCTTCGTATTAAGATGGAAGCTCAACTAACAATATGGGATGAGAAGAAATCATCTCAAATTCATTCCTTTCAGTAAATTCTCTAGTGTATTTGAATTCTCTGACAAAATACAGTATTCATTCACAAGTCACAGATTTCTCAGTATTTATTCTCACATCACATGCTTCTACTAACTGTGCATAGCTTTAATTATTTAATTCTTCATCCTCAGTAAATTTTCTTCCTCAGTAAGTTTAGGAAAAATTCTTTCTTAATCACCAGCCTTAGGAAAATAGTATTAGTTATTCTTAACATATCCTAATAAATTTCAAATATATAAAAATAATAAAATTAATGTCATTATAAAGGTAAATTTGGTAAAGAACAGACATTCAAAGACCTTCACTTAGAAAATTTGTTTCAAATATTGGTAACACTCATGAGATCATAACATATTTTATATGGTTTCTTTTTCAATATAGAAACAGGGAAATATTAAAATATTAAAATCTCCACACTATCTATGAGCCTATTATTAAAATCCAATTCTATTCTACGATTTCCCTTGTATCAGAACTTACATAGTCACAGAGAGATAAGGTCAAGATGGCACAGTAGAAGGAGGTATGCTCATCCCTTCTTACAAGAACACTGGAATCACAACTAACTGCAGAGCAACCATTGACAAAGAAACACTTGAACCTACCAGAAAAAGATACCCTACATCCAAAGACAAAGGGGAAGCCATGGCGAGACAACAGGAGGGACACAATCGTGACAGAATCAAGTCCCATACCCACCAGGTGGGTGACCCACACACTGGAGAACAACCGTACCACAGTTCTCCCACTGGAGTGAAAGTTCTGAGCCCCATGTCAAGCTTCCCAAGCTGGGGGTCTGGCAACGGGAAGAGGAGGCCCCAGAGGGTCTGGCTTTGAGGGCCAGCGGGATTTAATTGCAGGACCTCCACAGGACTGGGGGAACCAGAAACTCCACTCTTGGAGGGCACACTGAGAGCCTTGTGCACATCAGGACCCAAGAGAAAAGAGCAGTGATCCCACAGGAGACTGGGCCAGACCTGCCTGCTAGCACTGGAGGGTCTCCTGCAGAGGTGGGGAATGGCAGTGGCTCACTGCAGGGACAAAGACACTGGCAACAGCAGTTTGGGGAAGCACTCATTGGCATGAGCCCTCCCAGAGGCACCATTAGCCCCACCAAACTGCCTGTAGGCTCGAGTGCTGGGTCACCTCAGGCCAAACAACCAAAAGGAAAGGAACACAGCCCCACCCATCAGCAGACAAGCAGATTAAAGTTTTACTGAACTCTGCCCACCAGAGAGACACAACCCAGCCCTACCCACCACCAGCCCCTCCCATCAGGAAGCCTGCACAAGCCTCTTAGATAGCCTCATCTACCAGAGGGCAGACAGCAGAAGCAAGAAGAACTACAGTCCTGCAGCCTGTGGAATGAAAACCACAATCACAGAAAGGTAGACAAGATGAAACGGCAGAGGATTATGTCCCAGATGAAGGAACAAGATAAATCCCCAGAAAAACAACTAACTGAAGTGGAGATAGGCAACCTTCTGGAAAAAGAATTCAGAATAATGATAGTGAAGATGATCAAGGACTTCAGGAAGAGAGTGGAGGCAAGGATTGAGAAGATGCAAGAAATGTTTAACAAAGACCTATAAGAACTAAAGAAGAAACAGAAATGAACAATACAATAACTGAAATGAAAAATACACTAGAAGGAATCAAAGCAGAATAACTGAGGCAGAAGAACAGATAAGTAACCTGGAAGACAGAATGGTGGAAATCACTGCCGTGGAACATAATAAAGAAAAAAGAATAAAGAGAAATGAAGACAATCTAAGAGACCTCTAGGACAACATTAAATGCACCAACATTCTCATTATAGGGATTCCAGGAGGAGAAGAGAGACAGAAAGGACCTGAGAAAATATTTGAAGAGATTATAATTGAAAACTTCCCCTAACATGGTAAACAGTCACCCAAGTCCAAGAAGCACAGAGAGTCCAAGGCAGGATAAACCCAAAGAGGAACACACCAAGACACATAGTAATCGAATTGGAAAAAAATAAAGACAAAGGAAAAATATTAAAAGTAACAAGGGAAAAACAACAAATAACATACAAGGGAACTCCCATAAGGTTATCAGCTGATTTCACAGCAGAAACTCTGCAGGCCAGAAGTGAGTGACACGATATATTTAAAGTGATGAAAGGGAAGAATCTACAATCAAGAATACTCTACCCAGCAAGGATCTCATTCAGATTTGACAGAGAAATCAAAAGCTTTACAGAAAAGCAAAAGCTAAGAGAACTCCTCTAGACGGGTAAGAGACCAGCAACATAAAACAACCTTCTACATATATAGACTACTATATCAAAACCTCATGGGAACAGCAAACCTAAAAACTACAATAGGTACGCACTCAAAAAAGAAAAAGCAACCCAGACACAACACAAAGGATGGTCATCAAACCACAAGAGAAGAGAACAAAAGAGGAAGGGAAGAAAAAAGACCTACAAAAACAAACCCAAAACAATTAAGAAAATGGTAATAGGAACACACATATTGAGAATTACCTTAAATGTAAATGGATTAAATGGTCCAACCAAAAGACACAGACTGGCTGAATGGATACAAAAACAAGATCTGTATATATGCTGTCTACAAGAGACCCACTTCAGACCTAGTGACACATACAGACTGAAAGTAAGAGGATGGAAGAAGGCATTCCATGCAAATGGAAATCGAAAGAAAGCTGGAGTAGCAATACTAATTTCAGACAAAACAAACTTTAAAACAAAGACTCTTATAAGAGACAAAGAAGGACACTACATAATGATCAAGGGATCAATCTAAGAAGACATACCAATTGTACATATATATGCACCCAACATAGGAGCACCTCAATATATAAGGCAAATACTAACAGCTATAAAGGGAGAAATCAACAGTAGCACAATCATACTGGGGAACTTTAACACCTCAGTTTCATCAATGGACAGATCATCCAGGAAGAAAATCAATAAGGAAACACAGGCCTTAAAAGGCACATTAGACCCAATGGACTTAACTGATATCTATAGAGTTTTCCATCCCAAAGCAGCAGAATACACATTCTCAAGTGCACACGGAACATTCTCCAGGACTGACCACACGCTGGGCCACAAAGGGAGCCTCAGTAAATTTAAGAAAATTGAAATCATATCAAGCATCTTTTCTGGTGACAATGCTATGAGATTAGAAATAAACTACAAGAAAAAAACTGTAAAAAACACAAGCGTGTGGAGGCTAAACAATATGCTACTAAACAACCACTGGATCACTGAAGAAATCAGAGAGGAAATCAAGAAGTACCTAGAGACAAGTGAAAATGAAAGCACAACGACCCAAAACCTGTGCAATATGGCAAAGGCATTTCTAAGAGGGAAGTTTACAGAAATATAATCTTACCTCAGGAAACAAGAAAAATCTCAAATAAACAACCTAACCCTACACCTAAAGCAACCAGACAAAGAACAAACAAAACCTAAAGTTAGTAGAAGAAAAGAAATCATAATGATCAGAGCAGAAATATAGAGACAAGCAAAGATAAATGAAACTAAAAGCTGGTTCTTTGAAAAGATAAACAAAATTGATAAACCTTTAGCCAGACTCATTAAGAAAAAAAGAGAGATCACTCAAATTAATAAAATTAGAAATGAAAAAGGAGAAGTTACAACTGACACCACAGGAATACAAAGGATCATAAGAGACTACTACAAGCAATTGTATGCCAATAAAATGGAAAACCTGGAAGAAATGCACAAATTCTTAGGAAGATACAGTCTCCCAAGACTGAACCAGGAAGAAACAGAAAATATGGACAGGCCAATCACAAGCACTGAAACTGAAATTGTGATTTAAAAACTCCCAACAAACCAAAGTCCAGGAACTGATGGCTTCACAGGCGAATTCCATCAAACATTTAGAGAAGAGCTAACTGCTACCCTTCTGAAAATGTTCCAAAAAATTGCAGAGGAAAGAGAACTCCCAAACTCATACTATGAGGCCACCATCACCCTGATACCAAAACCAGACAAAGATACCACAAGAAAAGAAAATTACAGGTCAATATCACTGATGAATATAGATGCAAAAATCCTAAACCAAATACTAGCAATCAGAATCCAACAATACATTAAAAGGACCATACACCATGATCAAGTGGGGTTTATCCAAGGATGCAAGGATTTTTCAATATCCGCAAATCAATCAGTGTGATACACCACATCAACAAACTGAAGAATAAAAACCATATGATCATCTCAATAGATGCAGAAAAAGCTTTTGACAAAATTCAACACCAATTTATGATAAAAACTCTCCAGGGCTTCCCTGGTGGAGCAGTGGTTGGGAGTCTGCCTGCCGATGCAGGGGATACGGGTTCGTGCCCCAGTCTGGGAGGATCCCATATGCCACAGAGCGGCTGGGCCCGCGGGCCGTGGCTGCTGGGCCTGCGCTCCGCAGCGGGAGAGGCCACAGCAGTGAGAGGCCCGCGTATCGCAAAACAAACAAACAAACAAACAAACAAACTCTCCAGAAAGTGGGCATACAGAGAATATACCTCAACATAATAAAGCCCATATACGACAAACCTACAGCTAACATCTTACCCGACGGTGAAAAGCTAAAAGTATTTCCTCTAAGATCAGGAACAAGACAAGGATGTCCACTCTCACCACTTTTATTCAACATAGTTTTGGAAGTCCTAGCCGCAGCAATCAGAGAAGAAAAAGAAATAAAAGGAATCCAAATTGGAAAAGAAGAAGTTAAACTGCCACTGTTTGCAGATGACACTATACGTAGAAAATCCCAAAGATGCTACCAGAAAACTGTTAGAACTCATCAATGAATTTGGTAAAGTTGCAGTTTACAAAATTAATACACAGATATCTGTTGCATTTCTATACACTAACAACAAAAGACAGAAAGAGAAATTCAAGAAACAATCCCATTTACCATCACTTCAAAAAGAATAAAGTACCTAGGAATAAACCTAAGGAGACAAAAGACCTGTACTCCAAAAACTGTAAGACGCTGATGAAAGAAATCGAAGACGACACAAACAGATGGGAAGATATACCGTGTTCTTGGATTGGAAGAGTCAATATTGTCAAAATAACTACAGTACCCAAGGCAATCTAGAGATTCAGTGCAATCCCTATCAAATTACCAATGACATTTTTCACAGAACTAGAACAAAAAAATCTTAAAATCTGTCTGGAGACAAAAAAGACCCCAATAGCCAAAGCAATCTTGACAAAGAAAAACAGAGCCGGAGGAATCAGGCTCCCTGACTTCAGACTACACTACAAAGCTATAGCAATCAAAACAGTATGGTACTGGCACAAAAAACAGACACATAGATCAATGGAACAGGATAGAAAGCCCAGAAATAAACCCACACACCTATGGTCAATTAATCTATGACAAAGGAGGTAAGACTATACAACAGAGGAAAGACAGTCTCTTCAAGTGCTAGGAAAACTGGACAGCTGCATGTATAAATATGAAATTAGAACATTCTTTAACACCATACACAAAAATAGCTCAAAATGGATTAAAGACCTAAATGTGAGACCGGACACTATAAAACTCCTAGAGGAGAACATAGGCAGAACACTCTGACGTAAATCATAGCAATATCTTTTTCAATCTGTCTCCCAGAGTAATGGAAATAAAACCAAAAATAAACAAATGGGACCTAATTAAACTCAAAAGCTTTTGCACAGCAAAGGAAACCATAAACACAATGAAAAGACAACCCATAGAAGGGGAGAAAATATTTGCAAATGATATGACTGACAAGGGATTAGTCTCCAAAATATACAAACAGCTCATGTGGCTTAATATCATCAAAACAAACAACCCAATCAAAAAATGGGCAGGAGACCTAAAGAGACATTTCTCCAAAGACATACAGATGGCCAAGAAGGACATGAAAAGATGTTCAACACTACTAATTATTAGAGAAATGTAAATCAAAACTACAATGAGATATCACCTCACACCATTCAAAATGGCTATCACCAAAAAAATCCACAAACAACAAATGCTGGAGAGGGTGCGCAGAGAAGGGAACCCTGCTACACTGTTCGTGGGAATGTAAATTGGTACAGCCACTATGGAGAACAGTATGGAGTTTCGTTAGAAAACTAAAACTAGGGCCACCATATGATCCTTCAATCCCACTCCTGGGCATATATCTGGAGAAAAACATAGTCCAAAAGGATACATGTGCCTCAATGTTCATTGCAGCACTGTTTACAATAGCCAAGACATGGAAGCCACCTAAATTTCCATCGACAGAGGAATGGATAATTAAGCTGCGGTACATATATACAATGGAATATTACTCAGCCATTAAAAAGAATGAAATAACGCCATTTGCAGCAACATGGGTGGACCTAGAGATGGTCATACTGAGTGAAGTAAGTCACGACAGAGAAAGAGAAATATCGTACGATATCACTTATATACATAATCTAAAAAGAAATGACACAAATGAACTTATTTACAAAACAGAAACAGACTCACATTCTTAGAGAATGAACTTATTGTTACCGGGGGGTGGGGGAAGCGTGAAGGGAAGGAATAGTTAGGGAGTGTGGGACTGACATGCACACACTGCTATAATTAAAATGGATAGCCAACAAGGACCTACTGTATAACACAGGGAACTCTGCTCAGTATTATATAACAATCTAAATGGGAAAAAAATTTGAAAAAGAATGGATACGTGTATATGTATAACTGAATCACTTTGCTGTACACCTGAAACTACCATGACATTGTTAATAAATACTCCAATATAAAATAAAAAGTTAAAAAAAAAGAAGATGGAAAAAATTTAGAACTGTGTCTGGTACATAAAGTGTTATCAACACAGTTGCTTTTATTATTATTAACTAGTAGTAGTATTGAAAGTTTTAAAAAATAATAACTTACATAGTCACAGATGGAGAGCAGTATGACAGGGAGAGTTACAGAACCAAACCTAATGACGTTCAGTAACATTGTTTCCCCTTCTCTTACAGCTTAAGAACTTTAAGTAGATTGAGACACATACTTCCATTTGCCTATATCATCCCAGACAAAATTCCTATGGTCCAATGCTCTAAAAGCAAATCTAAAACAATTTCTCTCAAGACATTCAGATAGCAACTTACTAAATAGTAAGCTTAAATCTTTCTATGGAGCAATGGAAAGAATAAATAAACAATAAAATACATGAAATAATTAATACTTTCAAAGATCCTTGAGTTAGCCATCAACAAAACGATTTAACTGTGGCTTACTTAAACTGAAAAATTTTACAAGCATCTTATGGACAGAAAAGTATTTTCCACAGCCTTAAAAGCAGAAACAATTTTTAAAACTATTTCAGGTTTGTTTGTACATGCTTACTTTTCTCAGGTCTTTCATCTTCATGTATTACTTGCTCTTCTTCCTCAGGTTTGCCGTCCTTTTCATTACTTTCTACTTCATCTGTAACAAAAATAGAAAAGGAAATTTTCTTCCATCAGAATTTGTAACAGTTCATTATAATTTATACTTTTGGTGTAATTATCCAGTTGATAATATTTTAGGAAATCAGAGTCTCAAAATGTAAAATATTGGGAATAAAAAGGGAGCATGAACTGGTGGAAATAAGTGGACAAGTCTAGCTTTAAATGTTTCTGCAAGTTCATAATAAACTCTTAACATGGAAAAAAATTAAATAATATAGATTTTAAAACAAAGAATCTTAGTAATTTACTGTCATCAATAGATTAATAAAATGTGAAAACAACTACTATAAAGCATTCAGACTCCTTTGCATTCAATTATTAAAACTAAAACAGTGGTTGTGGCAATTACAAAAAAAAATTATAAATTACTGGTGAACTCAGAACACCTAATATTTTGACCAGACAGGTTGAATCATTAGGTTATTTTAACGGTTACGGATAGGGAAAAGCTATCCTAAAGATAATAAAAGTTTTACTTAAAAGTAATAGCTGCTTTGATACCAGTGCCAACAACTAACTTAGCTCGGTGCTTGACATTTATTAGTTCATATCCCCCCAAAAATCCTACACTATAAACAGTATTTTTGCCATCATATATATAGATGAGGAAAGTAACGTTCAGAAAGGTTAAGTAATTTTCACAAAAGGCACATAAAATCTAACAGCTAAAGAGTGCTACCAAAAAATATTGCTAAAAATAGCCATACAGTTGCATTGTTACAACAAATAAAATCCCAGAGGCACCGTAAATGGTCTTTGGTCAATCAATCTATAGCTCCTCAACTAACTTAATCATTTAGGGGAGAAGAACAAGTCACTAACATGTTTGGGTTTCTATTTTTCCCCCTTACATCCCTGCAAGTGGCTCCCCTGCAGCTTCAATAAAGCATGCCGTATTTCATCATATTCTACAACCACAATTAAATAAACAATCATGGGTATATAGAACTATATAAAGATTTTGATATGGCATCTCTGCTCCAAACACCAGGGTTTTAATTTCAACAGCCCTGATGGTAGAAGCCAAGGTTAAAAAAACTTAAAAGAATTTTTAGGTGAAAATAGGCAGAGACTAGGATCATTGATGAACCTATTACAATGTTTTTCACATTAAGATAAACAATAAAGCTGTAAAACGTGAACACAGTAATACAAAAGAAAGACGTTTACACAGTACATACAGAGATTACTGAGACTATTTTTAAACTTTAACATAAATGAATATTTAAAAATTAACTTTCCATTTACCACCCTATGCTCATTAAGAAATTTTTTTAAGATCTCATCCCTCAACACCAGTTCAATGAAATGAAAGTTTGTTTTGCTCCCCTGTAGACTGCACACTCATTACATAGCATTTTTTCCTATATATACTTTTCCAAGTTTTCCTGCCTTTAATACTGAGGATGGTGACTCCTATAGTTTCCTAGTTTCCAGAAACACAGAGAAATTGGGTTGCTTAAGATGAAGGTTTACTTAGTCTTTATTTAGCAAACCATCCTTCCACCCAAAGAACAAAATTAGCCCTGGCTCCAATCAGGGTTACTTCAAGCCAGATCAGAAAACAGCAAAGCAAACTGGCATGGTTTGGTCTGCTCTTTTATGCATATGTTAGATCCCTCTCCGCCCACAGACATGTCAAGCTTAGCTCCCAATTCCTTCATTTTATTCAAACAACTCCTCTTATCATCAAATTCCCATTTTCCAGGTATGTTTAGAAGATATGACTGGATTCTCAATACTTAAAACACTTATTAGGAGTTTGAAATAGACAAACAGAATTAAAATTTAGGCTCGAGTTTTATATAATAAAGAAGTTGGGATTTTAAAAAATGGTACTAACAGAGTCTACAGAAGGGAGTAAGGCCCTATATTTCTTTAATTTTTTTTGTTGTTGTTATTCACAAAGCCTGTAGAGAATCTAAGTGAACCTCCATCAACTCAGAATAATAATCAGAGGCTCAGGTACACAGTGTTTATATATATATATATAATTTCAAGTAGTTTCTGGGACTCCTAAAACTCATCCAAATACTTGGGTTAAGACTGTCTTTTTTAGAATCTGTCTTCATTCACAGTTTCTGCTATAATTCCTCCCATCTTGAGTATAGCCTCATATGTTGGCATACATTCACAAACAGTTCTATCTGTGGTATTCTTTCCTTTCAACCAGACTAGACAGTAAGCTCCTTAAGAGCAGGTACCAAACCTTGTAATTTTGGTAACCCTAAAAACTTTGGGGAAGAGCTGAGACAAAGTAGATATTTAATATCTTTCTAATGACTGTTATCTTTAATAAAATTCATTAAATGAAGGTGGAAAAACTGTATTGTAGAGGATTAGAAGACAGAATTTACATTAGGGGTTGGTTTCCCATTTTCAGAATTACATAGAACTTTATTCCAAGAAAATACGGACAAAACCGTTGCCCTGGATCAGGGGTTGGCAAACATTTTCTGTAAATGGCCAAAACGAAGTATTTTCCATCTTGTAGGCTCTATGGTCTCTGACACACTACTCAATTCTGTCCTTATGGTGGGAGTTGATGATAAACAATATGTAATATGTAAACAAATAGATGTGGCTATGTTCCAACAAACCTTTATTGACCAAAAACAGTTAAGGCCTATAGGTCATAGTTTGCCAATCCCCTGTCTTAGATTAATGGCTCTACGAGAATACTTAAAACAAAAAATTCCTACAGACTAACTGAAGACAATATATCCATCAGAAAAAATGGGCAAAGAAGAGGAACAAGCAATTTATAGATAAGGAATACAAATGTAAGATTCTCAGCCTCACAAGAGGAATCAGAAAAATGTGGCATTACTGGCAATGTGACTTTTCCAGAAAATTTTTAAAAGCTTTATTTAACTAATTCAAGTCTCTAAATAGTATCTTCCACAGTTAAGTTTCTGTGCTCCCTTTTAAAGCAAAATTTGGGGGGTAATTTACATTTTATTATCTCCAATTCTTCTCCTCCCCTTCTCTCTGAAACTCAATTATCAACTAGGCTTTCAACTGCACTGCCCCCTGTCAAGGTCATAAATGATCTCCAGGTCATTAAATATTTCTCTTCCATCTTAACTGAACAAACAGCTGCATTTGATACACAAATAGAGTTACTCCTTCCTCCTCAAAACATTCTTTACTTGACTTCTAAGACAACAAAATCTCCTAATTTTCTTTCTAGCTGAAGTTTTTTCTTGGTCTCCTTTGCTGGTTCTTCCTCATATCTTCAACCTCTAAATACAGGACTGCCAAAGACCTCAGTTCTCGGATCTCCTCTCACTGAATTATACTCACTCTGAGGTGATTTCACCTCGTCACTCAACTTCGACTAATGTCTATATGGTATCTACCCCTAATTTTTTCTAGACAGTCCAAGCCTCTGCTCTAAAATCCAGACATATATCTAACTCAGGCAACAATCGTCAGTTGAAAGTGATCTTCCTCCCACACTCCCCTTTCCAAAACTTGCTTCATCTTTGATCTCACTCAACTCTGAAAAGAAAAATCTGCAACTTCTACAACAATGTACAGGAATACAAGATTCCATAAAGAAAATCCAAGTACGTAAGACACAGTTGAATATAAATGGGCTGAGATAATAAAGAATTTTAGCTGAACACATTAAATAGTGAAAACAAAATACCAATAAATTTTAAGTATGTAAACCATGGCAATTCTACCACTATTAACCTAAAGCAAAATTAGACAGAAACCTTAAATTCTATTCCCATGCAATTATCCTCATTAGCATTTACGTTCATCTAATTTATCTTAAGGATCCAATGAAAGGGAAAAACAACCAGATATTTTTAAAATCTGAAATAATATTTGGAAGGAAATTATGTCAGAGCTTAGGGTAAAATCTTATTTACTTTGAAACAGATTTTTCTCCTCAAAAATATTAAGAAAAAACAATGTTTAAAAAATTTAAAAAGCCGAGTAGAAAAGAGCTCTCCCTCTCGTTTCTACAGAAGAAACAAAATGAGAAGGGCCAAAAGGGAAGAAAATAGAGAATGCAGTAGCCTGAAAGCTAAGGAGAATCTCAAGAGGGAGGAATTGTTATTAAGAGGTCATCTAAATATGAGAGAATAAAGACAAATAAAGGATGCCCCTGGATTTAACAACATGAGCATCAATGTCACTCCACTGAGAACAATTAGGAAAGAGGCTGGGAACGTGGAAATCACAATTCAATTAAGTTAAAGAGCAAACAGGAGGAGATGAAACTGTGCTAGCTTTGTTAACATAACTTGAAGAATGGCACTGAAAGAGAGGAAAGATGGAACAGTAGTAGAGGAGAGTATATGGTATCGAGAATACA
The DNA here is from genome assembly GCF_059928025.1 of Delphinapterus leucas. Classification (NCBI taxonomy): domain Eukaryota; kingdom Metazoa; phylum Chordata; class Mammalia; order Artiodactyla; family Monodontidae; genus Delphinapterus; species Delphinapterus leucas. Next base: position 11,524,081 of record NC_143139.1, on the reverse strand, counting down.
TGGAAGGTAACTAATACGTGTACCTCCTCTGGTGTTGTTTGAATGTTCCCAAAGAGAAACTTTTATTTTCCTAGACTTCTTAAACAGACTATGATTGCAAACATTTAATGAGTATCAGGCATTATACAGTATTAAGCAACCATATGACAGCGTCTTCAGGCCTACTAAGGAATATCTGCAATAGGTTTTTAGGTCTTTCATCTATCTTTGTAAACCTGAAATCGCTTTTCCATTTGTTTTCAGATATCTTTCATTATTTTTTGCTGCTGCTCATATCCATAACTGCTATATTTAAGACAAATTTGCTAAAGTGTCTGAAATAACAGAGGTTTATGTTTTCCTACTAGTACAGCACATAAATGTTAGTACTTAGAGGGAAAAGCCAGACTTATAATCCTGTGTTCTGAAAACATTAAAAATTAGTCAAGAATAAAGAATCTGAAGAAAGTAATACCTCAACAGATGAACAACAGCAAATATGACATGTAACAGATTCTACTACCATATAAACAGAACAGAGAACCGTTTAAGAACCAATGAAGAAACCATACTTCAACTTACAATACACAAAATCTCCTTTGGGTCAGGGGACAGAAAATAAACGTTCAGTTACCAGCTAAGAAATTAAACCTATCACTAAACCTACTCTAACAGCATACAATCAAATAAAAGTCTAAAAGTAACCAAAAATAAACCGAACTCTGAATTTTCAAAGCATACAGTAGGTAGGGATGGCTTAATATTAATCTTTCTGCATTTAACCACTGGGTGGGAGGGATGGTCTCCAATCTCCAAGATTCTGACATAAAGGTAAAATGCATAAACTCATTAAATAATTAAGCTTAATTTGCCATGACTTTCTTATACACACTACCAAAAGATTTTTTTAAGGACTTACCCCAATATTACTCTCTATATTCTTACTGAAAAATGAGTGAAGTTCTCCTTAAACATTGTTATTTATTATCTTTCCAAAATGTAAATTTCATCGTGTCATTCTTCTCTGCTTGGAATCATTCAATGGCTCCCCAGTGTTAGTATGCTTTAGCATTGTAAGCAAGGTCCTCCATAACACTCTTCTATTACCAATTAATTAATTCTACAAACATTTACTGAGCACTAACTGTGACCCAAGCATTTTTTTGGCCTGATTATGATGGCTCAAAGCAGGGGTGATAGCAGTGAAGATGGTATGAAGAGACTGCATTCTAGATCTATTCTGAAAGTAGCACCAACAGGATTTCCTGACAGATTGGATATGGACTATGAATGAAAAAAATAAGAATGGCTCCAAGATTTGGGGCCTGAGCAAGTAGTATGGAGCTGCAATTAAGAGGGATTATCTTCCTTAAAACCCTATGTTACACAGAGAGTGAAAGGAAAGTGCTTCCCTGAAAACATCTATATTCTCAAAGTTACTCTCCTCTCAACTCCCAGCATACCAATTTAACATTACTACTGTATTCACAACCATGTATTTAATGGCTTGCAATTTAATTCTTGTCAGAATCCTCAGGGCGAGTAATGAACTTTATCTTTAAATCCCCAAGCCAAGAAGAGCTTGGCCTTTCTATATATACAGGTTTAATAAATGAATGAATGCTCTTTGGAAATGAAGTCATTTTTTAATAAGAAAAAGTTTCTGTCTCCAAAAGTAGGTATGATATATTGGGGGTGGGGGTGGGTGGGAGGGAATCCTCTGTGTCTTCTAGGCTTTTTTTTTCTTTGAACAAACTAAAAACCAGATGTTGTTTTTCTTATTACAAGGTCACTCCACTCACAGGGCTCTAAGGCTAAGAGAATGTGACACGATGGGAACATAAAGGTATTCACACCAGTCTGAAAGTAACTGAGAAAGTTTCACAAAGTTTCAAACAGTTTCACACATGTTTGAGTTTGACCATGAAAGCAAAGTAGGATTTTTCTCATTCGCTCTTTTTTCTCTAGTAATAATAAAAGAGATGGAAAAGACAGGCATTGACCAAATCATGAAGTTTATATAGCTTTTATATAAGGAGTTTGAAATTACCCTAAAAGTATTGGGTTGGCCAAAAAGTTTGTTCAATTCTAACTAAAAATAAAGGACAAATTTTTCATTTTCACCAAGAATTTTATTGAACAGTGTATTCACTAACCAAACTAACTTTTTGGCCAACCCAATAATAGTGATCTAATGAAAGAGAGGAACACAATCAAATAAAAGAGATTTAAGTTACTGAGAGATCATTCAGAAAATGAGGGGAGTACGTTAGGTAGAATCAAGAAGGCTTAGGAAGCAAATGGATAAAGTCTTTATCAAACATATAATTAGACCTCTAGGTTTTTGGCTTCCAGCAATGGTGGTGCTATTCCCTGGACAAAGAATATTAAAAGAATCAGATTTCAACTGGAAAATTAATTGTAAAATGGAATTTGTTACACTTGAAGCAAATAAATTAAACTAGTAGGCTTTTAGATTCAAAGTTATTTGGTTGCTGAGTGATAGCATGAACAATTGCTAGGATTTTGATCAATTATGTACTGGAAATTGTTATATCATGGTGTTAAACTGGTCCATCTTATCTCTATTCCCAGTCTATAAGTCCCTTACGGGCAAGTGCAAAATCTTCTACTTATTTTATCTCCCTTCTCAGCACTTCACACAATGCTGCTCTCAGAGTGGTTCTCTGTAATTCTAAATTCTGTGAAGTTAAGAACCTATGAAGTTAAGAGGTCATTCTAGTCACCATCATTCTCAACTTTCTCTGTAACTAAAAGAAATTTAAACTTTAAGAGAATGTTTTACTAAGCAGTTTATCAAAGCTAATCAAAATCTTTAGAATTTAAATAATATGCTAACCTGGAGAGCATGTCTCATTTTGTGATACAACTTCAGACTCATCCTTTTCACCCGAAATATCCTCTTCATCAGAGAGGACCAAAAAGGCTTCTTTTGGCAAACTCTCACTACTTTCTTGTTTAGATGGTGAACCAAAAGAACCTTCCATCTTTTCTTCCAAATCTGGATGTGTCTCATCAATTGGAAGGAGAGAAGCTTTAGAAAAGCAAGTAAGTTCATCTTCAGCAGGTGCAAGCTTTTCCAAAATAGGAATGATTTCATCTGTCTCCATAGAATCTGTATTTTCTAAGACATTCTCATTTTTGTCATCTTTTATAACATTTTCACTAATGGTTTCTGCAAGGTCTGCAGAATTTTCTTCTTCAGTCTTTTCACTTTGGTCAATCTCAATACTGCTAGATATAGCTTCCTCTCCAAGAGCAGATTCTGTGATAGCATCTTCTTCTATCTTCTTTTCAGGAGACACATCTGAACAAATAATTGTATCATCTGTTTCTAGAGCTTCTGCATCAACATCAACATTACTATCAGCTTTATTTTTCTCATCAAATGGGAAAATTTGATCTAACTTTTCATCACCTCCATTTTTTTCAAGAAAATCATCACCTTTATTGCTACTAGGCTCTGTACTATCAGTTTCAGGAACTGGTTCACAAACTGGTACAGAATTTGGTTCAAAGGTGGGATCAAAGACTGACTCAGAAGTTGGTTCATCAGAAATTGGTTCATCGGAGGCTGGATCACCAGAGGCCGGATCACCAGAAGTTGGATCACCAGAAGCCAGATCACCAGAGCCTGGATCACCAGAGGCCAGTGATTCAAAAGCATGATCACCAGAGGCTGGATCATCAGATGCTGAATCACTGGAGACCAGTTCAGTGGAGACCGATTCACCAGGGACTGGTTCAACAGGGACTGGTTCATTGGAGACCAGTTCATCAGAGACTGGCTCACTGGAGACCGGTTCACTGGAGACCATTTCACTGGAGACCAGTTCACCAGAGGCAAGATCACCAGAGACAGGATCAACAGAAGCAGGATCACCAGAGGTGGGATCACCAGACGTTACTGCTTCAGAGGCCAAGTCTCCAGAGGCAGAATCTCCAGATACCAGACCTCTAGCAGCTAGTGCACCAGAGGCTGTCTCAGCGGAAGATGGTTCAGCAGTCAGTTTAGAGGCTAGTTCAGGAGTTATATTATTAGAAGACACAGGTTCACACTTTAAATCATCATCCTGCTTGTTTTTTACATTAACGTTTAAGGTAGAGGGTGTTTCTTTCCATTCTGATTTACTTTTTTCGGGGTCAAAACAAAGCTCTTCAATGCCATTCACCTCGTCCTTGTCACTAATATAATCCATATTTTCCAAAGGCGAGGTTGGGTCCAAGTCTCCATTTTCATGGTTGCCATTTAACAGCTTGACATCAGTTTTCAACAGTTCTTCTTTGACCTTGTACACTGCTTCAAGTTGTTGACGATCACTCACTCGCATTGTTTTTCGAGCCTTAAAGACTTTTTTCTGAGGTTCTTCTATACTATCCATTTTGAATCTTTAAAAAGAGAAAGAGAAAGACAGAGTTTAACGACTGAAACCAAAGCCACCTAATTACAGACTTACTGCAAACTGATCTTATAAGCAAGCAGCCCTTTATCTAATTTTGAAATAATTACATATAGAAAGCATAATGATCCTTGCTGTGTGTTAATTTTCACATTTATTGAATTTATATAATATAAAATTGATAGCAGATACAGTTCACAGGAGATCAATTACTAGGCAGTATTAGGAAAAAAGTGACTAATTTCTAGTTTTCATTCTCAGTAAGCTAATGGATTCACAGAGTCCGGAGGAGATAGCATTAAAAAAAAATACATGAAGTAAAAAAGTAGCTGTCAAAGGAAAGATAAAATTATAAGAGAATGAAAGCAGTAGGGGAATGGGAGAGAGGTATAGAGATAAGGGGAAAAAAAGAAGGGAGAATTAAGGAACATAAGGAAAGATTACATTTGCAACCAGGAATATCTAAATTAACAACTGTAAACACATTAATAAGAGGTTACTATCAAGAAAGTGAAAAGACACAATAGAAGGAAATACAGTCAACCCTTGAACAACAGAGGTTTGAACTTCATGGGTCCTCTTAAACTTGGAATTTTTTCAATAAATACATACTACAGTACTACCTGAACCACAGTTGGTTTAATCTGTGGATGCGAAGGGACAACTATAAAGTTATACGAGGATTTTCAACTGTGCGGAAGGTCAGCCCCCCCTTAACCCCCACATTTTTCAAGGGTCAACTGTATTTACAAATCATACATTTGCAAATAATGTATCTGATAAGAGACTTGCATCTGGAAAATATAGAATATAAAATATTGTTGCAGTTGAAAAGTAACAACAAAAAAACCAATTTAAAAATGGGCAAAGGACTTGAACAGACATTTCTCTAAAAGATACACAAATAGCCAATAAGCAAGAAACATGAAAAGATGCTTAACATCATTTAGTCACCAGAGAAATGTAAATCAAAACCGAAATGAGACAACAGCTCACACACACCAGGATGGCTATATCAAAGAAAATAATGAATGTTGGCAAGAATGTGGGCAAATTGAAACTCTCCTGCAATGGCAATGGGATTGTAAAATGGTGCAACTGCTTTGGGAAAACAGTCTGGCAGGTCCTCAACATGCTAAACATTAATCATTAATTTTTAATCTTTCCCTTTTTTTGTAAGTGTATTCATGTAAAGCTATAAATTTCCCTCTAAGTGCTGTTTTAGCTGCATCCTACATTTTAATGTGTCATATTTTTCATTGTTATTCTATTAAAATATTTTCTAATTTCCATTGTGATTTCTTCTTTCATCTGTGAGTTACTTAAAAGTATGTTTCTTTAAAAGGTAATACACTATGACCATGTGAAGCTCATTAAAAAAAAATACAAGGTCAATTTCATATTAAAAAATTAAGCAACGTAGATTTACAAGTGAGACACGAAGCATTATAGCTTAATATTATAGGCCCAACCAAGATGTCCACTTGATAAAAATACATTAGAGCCCTAAGCCCTAATTCCTCAAATTGTGACCTTATTTGAATAGGGTCTTTGCAGAGATAATCAAGTTAAAATAAGGTCTTTAGGGTGGGCCCTAATTCTGTATGATCAGTGGCCTTATAAAAAGGGGAAAATCTGGACACACACACACACACACACACACACACACACACGGGAGAACGCTGTGTGAAAAACGGAGTTAGCCACAAGCCACAGCTGGGAGAGAGGTGTGGAACAGACCCTTCCTTAGCTTCCTCAGTGGGGGCATGGCCCTGTCAACACCTTGATTTCAGACTTCTAACTTCCAGAAATGTAAGACAATACATTTCTGTTATTTAAGAAAAAACGTTTTTTTCAAGCAGTGTGATTTACCACAAAAACAGAATATAGGATGAAAATAAACAACAGATCATCTCAACAGACACATAATATTCATTCATTTGACAAAATTCAACACTGACTCATAGTTAAAACTCTCAGAAATCTAACAGAAGGAAACAACTCAAATCTAATAAAGATTATCTACAAAGAAAACTGCAGATATCATACTTAATAGTAAAATAAGATCAGAACTAAGATAAGGATATTCTCTATCATTGTTTCTGTGTTAACATCTGGTCAGTGCAGTAAGGCAAACAAAAGACTTGGTCCTAGAGAAAGACAATGTTCCCAGTCTATAGTGGAATAAAACAAACGTCCTTTAAGGACTAAGATATACAGAATCAAGAATATTAATTTTACATTGGATATTCACTTAACATCACCATTACCAGTAGGAATGATGTTAGGATATACTTGCTTTGGTTGGAGAAGGGAAAAAAGCAGCCTCGGAAGTCTGGGAACTTATCTAAGGCTCAAAGCTCAGTGTTGTTATAAACTGATTTGATGCTTATAGCTAAATCATGTTGGACATAAAACGACTTCACCATTCAAATTAGACAAGGTCACTGCGCAACCCAGCATCCCGTAAAATACTAAACATCTCCCTCTCTGACTAAGTGATAGCTACACTTTTTTATCAATTGCAGCTTTATCCTCGCTGTAGTTTGTCCTCCCTATATAGATAACAGTTGCTGAGATACACAAGCATAGAATTGCCCCTGCTTTCTGATAGCACCTAATACAGAGTAAGGCTCTACTGCCTCAACCCCCACCCCCAAAACCCCAACTATACTATAACTGAATCTTTTACCAGGTTTTTTTCTAACATCCTCCTACTGATATGCCTCGCTGTTTCCCCATGGTGAACATTCTCTCTCACTGCAACAAATAATAAACCCAACTTGTTCAATTACAGGTGTGTTCTTGGTGTTCCACTGTTCCTCTAGCTGAAAGGCATAAAACTATGGCCCAGCCTATTTGCTGGAGGCCAATAAAGCCCGAGAACCAACCATTTTGTCACAGTACTTGTAGACTGTGGTATAAAATCTGCATTCATTCTCTTACTTTAAGCCAATTACTTATATTTCTTGGTCTTTCTAGGTTTTTAATTTAAATTATGGAGCTGAGTGAAACAATTTACAGAAATTACCTTAAAATTGAGAAGAAACGTCAACGCAAAATTATCATAGGCACTATTTTAAGGGTTATTAACTGCAGCTAAAATTTAAACTTCAAAATTTTTCCCATCTACCATCCATTTGAAACTCACACTAACTGAAAAATTTTCTGCAAAGATAAAATGCAAATTTTTTAGTCACTTTTCCTTGCTGACTCCAAACATACAAAAGGATTAAATTTACAGTACAAGGAGTATGGTTACCCTTTAAATATTTTCAAATACTGAACTGCAATTCTTTTGGACTTTGACCTCATAACAGCCACATTTCTCAACCATTATGCATAAGTGGCAGTTATTGCCAGTTGCAGTAAAAGCAAACACTCCTCTTTTTTAAAAAAAAGTATATTTTCATAATTTTTAGTAATCCCATTAAGAACATGAACTCTGCAAACAGAAACATGGATTTGAATTCTAGCTCTCCGATATACTATGTGACAGACGGCAAGTTACCTAGCCTTTCAATGTTTAGTTTCAGCCACCTTAAAAAGGGAATATCAGTACCTGACACAGAGGTTGTAATAATGATTAAATGAGATTCTATACATTAAGCACCTAGAAGGTAGTAAGCACTCAATAAATGTTATTATCATAATTGTCTATGTATATTCACAATGGCTTTAGGCATAAACTAGAGAATCTGAAACAAATTTCTCTTAAATACTTCTGGGATTTTTTGTATATGAATTAGAAAATCCAACACGCAAACACCACGTTCAATGTTAATAGCCACCACCAAGTTACATTTAATAAAAATAAATGTTATCGAAGCAAGCTGGTTTTATCAACAAAACTGCCATTCAATTCAGTACACTAAAGGACTACCTATACAAAGAATTACAGAATAACTACCACCTATACCCACAAGGGTGCACACTACAGCCATTTACAAGATTTTTTATGGGTTCTAAGTATAATGAATAACAGACAAAGCAATAAGGAAGTAGCATGAACAACCGTAGCATGAACAACCAGTTCAAACTAGTTCAGCCATATCTATGCAAACCAATCAGCAGTTAAGTTTTTAAAAATCTATTTTGCATGAGCAATGTATATTTAAGAAAGACACACATTAGAGAAGGGTGTGTTTACCTGAAAACAAGTCTCCATAACTGTACTACCGGAACAAAACATTTCTAAAGATCATTTTAAATACTATCATCTGGAACTGAGACGCCATTCACAAAACTATTTGACAAAAGAAAGACTACTTTTTTAGGTGGCAACACTAGAATCATGAAGCTCTCACAAGACTGTAATTTATTTTCACAGGAAAAAGCATTTATATTTTACAGCAGAAAATGTCTGCCATGTCTAGAAGTAAATGTGTAAAACGTGATGAACTACTTTCTCCTGAAAACATTTTTTCATGAGAAAGACAGTAAGAAAAAAGTGCTTTTAGGTCCTACTCTACATATTCAGATTCAAGAACTCTAGGGAAATACTATCACTATAAAAAAAAAGAATCTTTTTCTACAGCATTAACAAGGATTTCACCTTTACTTAAGGAATTTATATTTAAGTAACCAAGAAGGATGTGTTACCTGCAAATAAGTCTCTATGGCTTGGAATTTTTTTTTGAAATTTGTGTAAATTATTTTTAAGTAAAGCCCAATGAGCCTCTTCTTCAAGTGAAACCATTATTTTCTTCTCTGCTTCATCCCCCTCCACCCACTCCCTTCACACTCTTCTTTCTAGCAAAGAGATTATAGCTATGAAACAACAAAGAGAAGTATTACCAAAAGCTGCAATGTCTTAGCCTACAGTCTGCCTGCTCAAAAAGCTCAAGAATTTAAGTGGCTATTCAAGAGCTGGTCACAAACTCAGCCAATCAGTAGCCAGCATTCTGATTCCTGCCCAGCAACAGGAGACAGACAATAAGGTCAGAAAAACATAGTTAAAACCTGGATTCACAACACTTCAGTGAGGTTCTTTGTCTGATAAAAGTAATCTAGAACATAATTGCAAAGAATTCTAAGTGCATAATATACATTAACTATATCATATAAATAAATTAAAATAAGATAAAAGGTATAAATCTTATTTATTTTCATTTAAAGAATGTTTCCAGAAATATAAATCCATTCCCCACCTGGGGAATCAGTCAAACACGGACAATGCATAACACGAACATACTTTTCTACACAATGGGTTAGAATCTGCAAAATTCAAATGTAAATTTCTTTTTAAAATTCCATAGTCCTTAATGTTTATAAAACATTTATACTAAAAATCCAGCAAAACCTTAAATCCAAACAACTAACAAGATTATTTTCACACTCACCTACCTCTATTGTTACAGATTTCCAATTCCAAAAATTAATTGTGTTCTGGACCCAAAAAAGGTTTACTATGGATAGCATTATAAAGTGTTTTGTTGTCTACTGCACTGAACTGATTTAGTTTGATTCACCTAATGAAATTAAAATGTGATTCTTGATAACCTGTATTAAGTGTTGTAAGTACAATTACTACATTATTTTCTCCTTAACTGCCCTTGGCAGCAGGTTACAAAAAGGTTATGAGCTCTCCCCTTTTGAAGAAATAAAGCAAATGTGTATATTACATAGTAAATACTCATGTAAACTAAAGGCAAATTTTTCCTATATTACATCATTCTACAGTCCTTTAAATGTAAAATTATAAAATAAAAATAGGAAATCTGTCATCAGAATTTTTTTTCTCAAATTTACTACCTATAAAATTTTCTTAGTAATAAACAAGTTTTTAAAATAAACCTCATGTTTTTCTCCTTCAATTACAGATAAACCATGTAATTTTTCAAACACACCCAAGAGGGAGCTTGCTGCAGCCATACTCTTAGTTTATATAGTCTCCCCATAGGAAAAATAAATCAGCAGCTGCTTGAATGCTTCAGTCCTGTGAGAGAACTGAAATTCACTGTCTGATTGGCTCAAATCCGTAGTTGCCTAAACCAATCAGACATCAGCATCACGTACCTTGCCCGGCAACAAGGGAAGCAGATGAGGGCAAGTGCTCTACCAAGAATCCAAACGGTGTGAAATTAAAGGTGAATGATGAAATTGACACATATTCGTAATATACCCCCAGATTCTTTGCTTCAATAACAGGTCTATGGTGGGGTTTTTCTGAGTAAATAAACAAGGATCTATACTACTGCTTTCCAAGAACTGCCTTAACAAACAAAACAATAGTACGTACCAGGACTGTTGGGTCAAAACGCGCGCACACACGTAAACACTATGTTAATTCAAAGTATGGATACTTGATGAAGTGTATTTAAAAATAAAACTTTAGCAAAAATTTGCAAAATGTTAAGCAAAGCTACTTAAGTGGACTTGACACTTCTATCTTTGACACAGTTACTCCAATTAAATTCATGCTGTTAACTGACATTAGTATAACATTATTCTGAATAATGGGATGCTGAAAATAACTTTTATTCAGATCTGAGTTTGTTAAATGGCTTAAATAAATATTAGTCAATAGGCTTGACTAATAATGGCTTACTCCTAAAGAATCACTTTATGCTGAGGATTCCTAGCCTCTGTAGACGCTCTGCTACTGAGTTCTTTAAGAATCCCATTGTCAGTTGAGAACTGTGTGATTTTACTTTGCACTCCTAAATTTTACTTGAGAATTCTGCAATAGTCCTGGCAATAAAACCATAAAGAATAATCAGTGTGTTGCACGGTAAATGTTAACAATCTGCGTATGTTTACTGCCCATTAATGAAGACTGGTGAAACTGCTAGTGCAGTGATCCATCCTCTTGATACTTATCTGCTCAAATTTAGTATACAGACTTGCTAAATTTTTCTCTTAAATACTGGATATCTTGTCATCTCTGTCAATAATTATTTTTCTAAAACTGTAGTAAAACAAAATCACTACTTCTGTTAAAAATCCCACAAAGATTTTCATCTTGTTTCCAAACTTCTCTCTCCCAGCCACTCACAAAGCACTGGCAATATTTACTTGAGGATCCAGAGTCCCTTATAGTTCACAATTCTTCATTTCTACTATGCTATGGTTCTTCTCTCACATGCATAAAAACACTGTCAATAGCTATCCTACCACACTTTAAAAAACATTAATTGGTGAAATCTGTTCCTTACCTAATACTCACAAATTCAGTAAAGTATTGAATGTTCATAATATTTGACACAACAAATAACCCCTTCTGCCTGTCATCAAGCTAATGATATAAAAATATGTAATGGAATATCCCCTAGGAAACTGGGAGTTTGCTTTACCAACAATTCCTTGGACAAAGCAGGAGCAAATCAATATTGGTTATGCACATCAAACCAGAATGGTCACTACAGTCTAACTTGCTGCATTCACTGATATTGATCTTTTGAGAAATTCTAAGGTAGTCTACATGAAAAAATGCAAGATACCTTAAAATCACTTCTCCAAGTGCATTCTGGGGATCATTCTGTTATATAGGCAAAGTCAAATTAATTGACCTGATCCAACAAATGCAATTTTAGAACACACTTACCAAATTACACCCCCTTAGAAAATTAGCCAGTTATCCATCAGAGCCCTACCCACTAGCTTATCTCACTCACCAAATTCCACCAGCAATGAGTAAAGTTACAGAAGGCCATGTATTTTATTTCCTCAGGAATTTAAGAACCACTTGTCCAAAATTTTTCACACTTTACCTGGGTGAATTACAACACCCAGAATGATTTAGGACAAGTTGAAAGATGTAAATCCTTCAAATGCCAGGAAATAGCTTCTACTTTCCTTATTGACCCAACCTAAGTTGAAAGAACAGAGAGCTTATTTCTGTGTCAGTCAGCTTTCACTAGGTGATAATGCAGTATGAAAAAAAAAATTTTATTGGCTAATAACTAAGATTCTTCTTCATTCTAAGTCATAGGCTGAAGGAGCAGCAACTGTTCCCCCACCCCCTGCAATTCTAGGTCTTGTGGCAGAGAGAAAATCCACAATGACAGAACCATACAGTATACAATGGTTTTAAAGCTTTTTCTTAGACATAGTACTTACTTTCTTAGACATAGCACTACTTTCACTCACATTCCATTGGCTAAAGCCAAGTTAGACATTAAGAGGGTAGAGAAGAAAAAAGCTCTCATGGGGAAAGACTTCGTGTCACATGGCAAAAGGCAGGGATATATAATCTTACCAGAACAAGAATAACTGAGCTATATAATCAACCACACCTCAAAAATACATAATTATAAAAGCTTAGCACAACAAAGATTTCTAAACTAACAAAACTGAATCTACTCCATGTTCCAGCATTACCATAACAGTTGTCATAGGATAAATCACCCAAACTCTCTAGATTTCACGTCACTCAACTGTAAAACTGAGGTTAGACCAGATGGTGGCTAAGTTTGATTCTAGCTCAAATTTTGTATTATTTTACTAAAGTCTAGCTATACTGATGCTCTTTTATAATTAATTTTTCATTATGAAATACAGTGAACATGCAAGATATAAAGTCTGATATAATGAACACATGTGTACACATTATCCAGATAAATTAAAAACAAAGCCCGCTGTGTAACACTACCAGATAGCATGCTCCTCCTTCCCCATCCCCAGCTCCTTAACACAAAGATAAGCATACTCTTGAATTTGATGTTTATTATTCCCAGGCATACCTTATACTTTTTCTATAAATTCCCCTTTTCATTAATGAAACAACACACCTTAAAGGGATAAAAGGAACTGACATTTATCAAGGGGTAATTATATGTCAGGCCCTAAACCAAGGCATATTCTTTTCCCATTTATTTAAGTGACAAGTTATACAAATTCAACTTTACATCTGAATTAATACATCAATAACCATGCTGCTATCATTCATCTCATTACACAGATAATAATTAACTTAGTAAGGTCAACAGACACCCAATTTCAGCATGCAGTTGTCTCCATTGCATATGAACATTTCTTATGCATTTCATCCTTTAAATTTTGCAACCAGGGAGTGTTCTAGCGTTCAAAATGCTAAGCGATAAACTATACTGTATTTGCCACTATTTTCTTCTCTATCTCTTTGAAAATGGAAGAATCATTTAATATAATTGCTAAGGCCCATCCACACAGTAAATGAGTTCTGACAGTACACACTCAATTTTACCACCCTGCAGACTGGTTCATATATTAGCTCCAACAGTATTACCAAGAGGTTCTTAAACATTCAAGTATTTTTTAAAAGTAACTTTTCATTAAGTCATCCAAGCAAGTAACAACAGAACTCACTCAACAAACCACAGAGTTTCCTCAATCTGATACAGAGCATCTAAGAAAAACCCACAGCTAACATCATACTTGATAGTGAAAGACAGAAAGCCTTCACCCTAAGATCAAAAACAAGACAAAATGTCTGCTCTTACCACTTCTATTTGGCACTGACTAGAGGTTCTAGCCAGGACAATTAGGCAAGAAAACGAAATAAAGGTCATGCACCTTGAAAACAAAAAAGTGAAACTACCTCAACTTGCAGATGATAAAATCCTGTACATAGAAAATCCTAAGGAATCCACTAAAAATTGTATTAGAACCAGTAAATGAGTCTAGAAGGTTGCAAGATATAAGATCAAGATATTAAAAAATCTGTTGTAGGGCTTCCCTGGTGGCGCAGTGGTTGAGAGTCCACCTGCCGATGCAAGGGACACGGGTTCGTGCCCCGGTCCAGGAAAATCCCACATGCCGCGGAGCGGCTGGGCCCGTGAGCCATGGCCACTGAGCCTGCGCGTCCGGAGCCTGTGCTCCGCAACGGGAGAGGCCACAGCAGTGAGAGGCCCGCGTACCACAAAAAAAATAAAATAAAAAATAAAAATCTGTTGTATTTGTATATACTTGCAATGAACAATTTAAGAATGAAATTAAGAAAACAATTCCATTTACAATAGCATCAAAAATAATAAATTTAATAAAATGTACAAAACTTAATACTCTAAAAAACTACAAAACATTGAAGAAATTAAAGAAGACCTAAATAAGCAGAAAGATAACTTAACCTCTTGAATCAAAAGTCTTAATATTAACATGTCACTACTCTCGAAACTGATCTACTGATTCAAGGCAAAGCCTTGGCTAGGGTTGAGGGTTGGGGAAGAAATGAGGAATGGCTGCTAAAGCGTACAGGATTTCTTTATAATGTAATAAAAATGTTCTAAAATTAATTGTGGTGATGGTTGCACAAGTGTGTGAATATTTCAAAAACCACTGAGTTATATACTTTAAATGGGTGAATTGTATGGTATGTGAATTACATCTCAATAAACCTGTTTTTTTTAAATAGCAAACTAGAGTTGAGTATTTTTTCATTTATTTTTAACCTATGACTTTTACTGAGTCACACTTTCATGATGGACAAAACAACTATACCAAAAGAACTGAGTACCGGTTCCTACTTTAGGGAATTTACATTTCTAGGCCAACAAGTATACGTGTAATTATACTAGTGATAAAGGGCAATATACAGAAAATAACAGCAATCTTGTTCTCCATGTGTTCATCTTAGATAAGCCAATTACTTTTTTTCCCTTTCCTAAATGGGACATAATTCTATGATGTTTATCTCACAGGATGGTAATAATGGGCATGAGATACTCATATGAGATAAACGAACAAAACAAATTTTATCAACAAAAACAGTACCGAGCATGGTGCAAATGAACACTCCAGGTACATATACGAATAAAGTCTTCCACACACGGAAAATGCAATTAACCATCTTTACCAAAATGACTAGGAAGTCTTAAATGAAGCAGGAGCATTTCCTTTTATTATAAACTGGCACTATAATCAAAAGGCCTTACACGTAATTAATGATAATATTTATAAATGAGATATACTTACTGAGCTTTCTGGAGTTACATAAAGCTTTGTCACATTTTATTAATACTGCCTTTATTCAATATGAAGTGTCTTGCCACTGTATTTACCAGTACTTTACATGTACCTTTCTAGAAATAATTATTAGGGGAGGTAATGGGGGGATGGGTAAAACAGGTGAAAGGGATCAAGAGGTACAAACTACAAGTTATAAAATAAATAAGTCACAGGGAAGTAATGTCACAGCACAGAGAATACAGTCAATAATATTGTAATAACTTTGGTGTGTAACATATAATATCGAATCATGTTTTATACCTGAAATATATAAAATTGTAAGTCAACTATACGTTAATTTTTTAAAAAAAGAAATAATTAGTATAAATTGACTGAAATACCTATGTTTAATGAAACACTTTGGCACATCTCATCATGTATTTAGTATAAGATTAATACATTTTAAGTGCCCAAGCTTCGTTGTCAGAAAACATCTTAAAATATGCTGGTATCATTATGACGTACTTCAGAGGTCATTTAACAAAAGAACAAAAAATAAAGTAAGTAACCTGGAATAATATTTATGAGCTACACAGTGTCTGGCATATAGTATACACTTAGTAAATACTGACTAAAAGAATAATAGGCTATATACATACAACTAAAATCAAAAATAATTCTTAAGCGAAAAAACTAAATTATTCTTTATAAAGCAAAGGTAGTAATCTAGAATATTTCTGACAGAATTGCAAACTAACATGCTGGCATGTTCAAATACAGCAGGTTTACATACAAAGGTCAACCTTCCTTTGAGGAGTCAGAATGCTTATTTACTAACAAAAAGTAACATATGTCTACTTACACAAAATGCTGCCTCTGACAGGGTGCAATACAGAGCACCATTAAAATTAATCTAATCTGACATGAGAGACATTTTTCAAGGCTCATAAATCTTGTTTAGATAGTTGATTTTACATTTCAAAAACTAAAATACCGTTTTGAAAGAAATCTACTTTTGCTTATTACTACATAATGATGAAAATCCTCTAAAATAATAAACATACCCCAAAGGAAAACCCCTGCAGCCATCTTATCAGTTCTCTCACTGCAACAGAAACTGAAATACAATTTGCATAGTCACTGTGGTTGGCTAAAGAAAGCAGGTTCATGTAACCAATCAGAAAGCTAGAAATTGGGCAATCATAAGGGGAGAAATTTTTAATCTGCCCGGCAACAGCCTAAAAATAGAAACAATATGCGAGTATGAATCCCAGAATAGATGTGACTATAAGAGCAAAACCACCAGCAAAAACCCTTTACTTTCTTGGGGGAAAAAGATGCACCTTGCATTTCATCATCTAGAATATTAAACTTGCAACTTTTTCTTACTAAGTGGCAGTTAAAGAAAAATGGATGCTAAGCTAAATTAATGGGACACTTTCAAGTTACATGCCATTATCCATATTATTTTACTTATATACATATGTGTGTGCATGTACATATATATTTAAGCATTCTTTTGTCAGGAGAAAAATTAAGCACTTTAATCATAGTTCTTACATCTCTAAACCTCTAAAAATCTCTCAAATCTGAACACCACTGCATTTTTTCCTATCACTTTTCCCCTGCAATCATTTGAGAATCTTACTTAAGGGTAAAAGACTATTTACTGTGTATTAAAAATACAAAGATTAAATAATTTATCAAAGCAGATCTCTAAATAGGGTGGGGATTATGCCTTATTTATTTTTGACACAAACTTGTTCCAACATACAGTAGTGTCTTCCATATGGTAGACATTCAATAATTGTTTCCTCAATCAAACTAAAACAATTCCTGTCAGTGAGGAAAACAAACCATCTTATTGTATATGTCAAGTAAAAGTTAAACATGTAAATACATAATCTAAAATACTGCTATCTTTGGTTTTTCAATTTTGTCTAATGTGGGATAATATTAAAGTTGACAACACTTGACTTTTCTTATTCTGTCACCCAAATAAAAGAATGTTTTTCATCATTCTAACTTTCCAACCTAAGTATGCTTAGTATGCATGTTTCCTTGTACATAACAAATTTACTTTGGATAAATTTTAATTCCTAAAGATGGCAAACAATGTGCAGTCTAATGTAATAACTATGAAGATTATGGGCTACTGAGGAATGACCAAATTTAAAAATAAATAAATAAAAAGAAAGTAAAGAGAAAAGGAAAAAGAACTTTTTAATTTCAAAAATTTAAATTATAGCTGCTGAAATGAAAGGCTGGTTAGACAATCAAACCATATTAAAACAAATGCTATTTATCAAATTTCATGTTCTATACATTTCTTACATCAAACCCTCCATCAGTATGTTTTAGTGATGTAGTAAATTAACTTTAAAATGTTTTCTTTGGTCAAAAAATGAATTCATATATTTGATACTAGGAAAGTCTTAAAAAGTTCATTATGAAAATTACATGTAAAGGACTTATTTTAATAAAGCTTAGAAACAATGTCTCTAAAACATATAAGAACGCAGAACAGTTTTAAGTAACAAAAAGAGCTCCTGTGAAGGATGAAGAAACATCAAATGAGCAATCTATTGAGTAGTATATCCTTTTAATCTAGACATTTAAAGATAGCTAGATTTTAAAATTAAGTTTAACCATGCCTTTTTAAAAACATAAATACTATTATTTTAAACATTCGTCTGAATGAAAAGTAACAGCTTATTGTCTTCACTTTTCTTAACGTTGTATTCACGTGACTTCGATATACAGATCTAACTACAACTGTATTCACATCTTTAAGATAACTTAAATATTATATGTACATAAATCTTGTTTACTTATCTGAACAAATAAACTATGATCCTCATCACAAAGGAAAGCAGTATGAATTAACCTACGAGTTACAATTAGTGGGGGAGAATATAACAAATGGGTCAAAATTTGATAACAAGGCACAAAAAGTGGGAAAAAGTATTTTGTAATTCCAGATATGTAAGTCAAATATCCCTTTAGATATACATCTGAGCACTTCATATTTTCTTAGGTATTATTTAAAGCAGTTATAATACTTTTTAGTTTTACTTACACTAGCCAGTATCATTTCAAGAGAACAGAAAAAGCATGAGGTTTGCAGAATATTATTCAAAGTAAACATTTTATCACACACCAATAGGAATTTTGGGGGGATTGAATAATCAATGGCACCTTAGTGTTAAAAATTAGTACAGCAACTAAAATGCCCTGGACAAGTTTAGATGCGTTCCAGAAACATCACCCTCCATCTCTCCATTCTCTGCCCCATCTGTAGACCCTCCCCTCCAACAACCCACAGGAATTTAAAATGTCAGCTGAGAACCAGATGTTCTTGTGGCCCTAGCCTATGGGTACAGAAGTCTAACTTTAATAACAAATATAACTAAACTAAAAGAAGAAACCTAATCTTCTTTCATATCCCAGAGGAAACTCGAATTCTTCTTTGTACCTATAATTTTTCTCTTCTGTAGCAAAGCAATATTGCTAGTATGTTATCCCTTTGCAGCTCTAACTAAAATTGTATTTACCACAACTTTTTGAGCTGATCTTATCTGCAAATCTGTATCTTTCTTCAGTTAGAATTTCAGAAAAAAAAAGCTATGCTTTTGATAACAAGATCTCTCCTGGGCATACAACTCAGAATGGACCAGCACCCCCCACCCCCCAGGGAGCAAAAAAAGAAAAATTACGTTCCCAGTCTGAAATCTTTCTGGCAAACAATACGTGAGAATATAATCTACTTGCTTCAGGCAAATGTTCCTAAAAAGCTGAGTTAATACAGGTTGGGCTATCAGAAGCTACTATCAAAAGTTTGTAATGTATTTTAAGAAAATACAGAGTTCCTTTACCCCAAACCAAGGATTATCACTTTGTTTCCTCTTTCAGAACCTAAAAAAAATCTGCAGATCTCACCAAAAAACACTATACTTTGGAAACTCTCTTAGCCTCTCTCCTCTTAACCATCAGACCAAATGAGCTGATGTTTTCCACACATTCTATGAACATACAATTGATAACCACAAACATACTGAGATCTCATGTTCTTCTACTCTCATCTAAATCTGTTCATATTAGTTGTGCTTGTTACTGAATTCAGTTGTATGTTTCTACTTTAAATTACAGAATACAATTAAACTTCGTATAAACTGATGAAAGATGAATGCAAAAAAAAAAAAAAAAGCTGTTAGATCTGTATCAGTAAGAGAATAATGCAGAAAAAACACAGATTGGAGAGATTTGGGTTAGGCAAATCATTTAAAATCTTTAGGTCTAAAGTTTTCCATCTGGAATAAATGGAAAACAAATTAGAAGACCTGCGAGAATACTTATATTTTGATTCTTAAATAAAATTTTAATAAATTCCACTCTAAAGTCCACTGCTCTACTGAGAAATGGCGAAGATAGCTCGGTGTATTCATGCATTTATCAAATGTCTACATGGTCACTATTAAAGGACAATTTTTAAGACACTAAAGAAACAATGTGATTAAAAGTATAAAAATATAGCCAAAATTTAACTGTTACAACATGTAGATTTTAACATAAATGTGGGAAAAAAATATAGGCAGTAATACTATGTGTGGTCATCTTTCCACATGAATGACCATGAAACTTAGGAGAAGTACTCTATTTTCCATTAACTACCATCTCTCCAGTATAGACTATTCAATCCTAATAATCAAAAAAAGGCTTTCAGATGTGTGATTACAAATAAGACCTCTACAGAGCCCTTACTGTCTTCCTGATAGGGTTAGTACACCCAAGTTTTATGAGCCAGATTTCTAAAAACTGACTCTGCATAAAGAATAACTCAAATTTAAATGGAAGGGAAAAAAAGAGTATGCCTTTCTTACCAATCTCAATTTCAATTGCACTTCTGCTCATAACCCTATTTATAATTCAGTTAGTTACATCCACAAGACTTCACAAGTAGTTGCTTAGAAACAGCAACATGCTGAGTTCAGGGCTACTGGAAATCTGGCTGTCTGCCACATTAAAATATTTAACTGAGCCTAGAGCCTCCAGAATTTAAAAAAGAAGAAAGGAAAGAAAGGGGGAAAAAAAAGGAGGTGGGGGATTAAAAAAAGCCCAAAGAAATACAATGATAAATGCAATACACCACCAAGCTCTTTTCAAGGGTTCACAAATTCAGAATCAAAGACCTTATTTTGGTATTTTCAAATATTTGTTATATTTCTCTAGGAAATGTTTTATCATCTTTTAAATGTTGGAATAAAGAGTCTGGAGCTATTCTACTGGAGAACAGAAGAAATGTGATTAGCCACCTCACTGTTAATGGCATAACAACTGACTCAATAATATACTGTGCAAAGAGTAGCCCCAGTCTGTAGGAAAATGACTGAGACTTCCTACGCTCGATCTTGAAGGCCCAGAGACAAAAAACTATAGGTTCTCATCAAAGTACTCTATCCCTGTAGGCCTGGTTAAATACTAAATGAGAAATTTTCTACCCCAAACTGCACTGTTTTTCCATTTTAAACACCTCTAATAATTAAAAACTTAAGCATATTCAGAAATGTATTAACAACCTAAAAATTAACTGTCATTTTTCAACAGAACCTAAAAAGGCACTGAATATGTTTCAAGACTCATTTACTGATAAAAATGAAAATTAAGAACATAAAGACTGCTCCTTTAGCTGATAGTGGCTACTTCAAACCAACAGGAAACTTCACATTTAGTAGTAAAACACCATAGGCATTTCCACTAAAGGCAAAAACGAAAGTGTAATACTATATTCACACATTTATTGTTGTAGAAATCCTGACCAAAACAGTAAGAGTTCAAACAAAAAAGATATAAAGAAGAAAACATTTAATTCAGAACAGCAAGAAAAAAAGGTATCTAGAAACATTAACATATAAGAAAAAGATTCATGAAGCTATGAAAATATGTGAAATATTAGAACTATGTTGGGTATATGACTCAATGTAGAAAAATATCAAAGGCACAGAAAAGTACTACAAGTAACCACACGTTTTGAGAAATACGTGAAAGATAAAAAACATAGTGGGGTTGCACTCCAGCCCTTCCCAGCTGGACCTTCCTTCCCTCCTCTGCTCGCCCTGTCTTCTGTGAGTGCTGATCTGCTGATCTTCAGATCTTCCGTGCACACCAGGCACTGCACTCAGTCAGGGTGCCTCGCACGTGCTGGTGGGCTGCAGGTGGCAGCTCCAGGCTGCGCCACCAAACAGCCGGGGCTTGCGGCCCGGGGTTGGGAGGCGGGTCTACTGCACAGCGCAGTGGCAGAGGAGCCGCTCCCAGTTTAAAAAAAAAAAAAAAATAGCGTAGTGGTATGGAATTAGTTCCCAGAATAAAAAAGAACATCTATTAGTGAATAAAAAGGACAAAAAATTCAAAAGAAAAGTAAAAAAAGAATCAAACAAGTAACTCATTAAGTTAGAAAAAATGTTCAACTTCAAAATAATCAGGGAAAGACAAAACAAAGAGAAAATACTTTTTTTTTTTTTTTTTTTTTTACATCAGATTGGCAACTACTTATTGTTAGCAATAATGTACAGCAATGAGTAGCACCATACACTGCTGGTAGAAGACTTCACTGTCATAACTATTTTCAGGAGCAAATAAGCAGGAACTGTGCATCACTTTGACACACCAAAGACACTTTGAGATGTATCTTAAATACACTAATAATATGTTTTAAAAAGGTAATGTATCAGGATACCTACTGCTGCACTGTACTAGCAAACAATCAAATTTAACAGCCATCACTAATAGTTAAAAAAAAAAAAAAAATACTTCAGCATCCACAGTAAAGAATAAAGAACACTGGGCTTCCCTGGTGGCGCAGTGGTTGGGAGTCCACTTGCCGATGCAGGGGACACGGGTTCGTGCCCCGGTCCGGGAAGGTCCCACATGCTGCAGAATGGCTGGGCCCGTGAGCCATGGCCGCTGGGCCTGCGCATCCGGAGCCTGTGCTCCGCAGCGGGAGAGGCCACAACAGTGAGAGGCCCACGTACCGCAAAAAAAAAAAGAATAAAGAACACTAAGAAAAGTAAAGAATGTGGTAGATCTCTTTTAAAGGCATGAATATTAAGTGTACAAGCAGCTACAGAATTCACAGTACTTAACAGTACAAACACTGAAACCAGACATACCTCTTTGAATATGGTATGATCACTCCCTTGTTAAGTTACCTGTCCAAGATACTTATTCTCTCCTTGCCTCAGTATCCTCATCTACGAAACTGAGACTATTATAATGCCTGTCCTCATAAAAATGTTATGGGGATTAAATGAGAACGTAAGTAGAAAGTTCTCAGACATATAAGTAGTCAATAAGTGTTTCCAGTTTTTATGCAATTATGTTTTAAAATGCAAAATAATATACTTCTAAACATTTATATATCTCAATATATAATCTCTGAAATATCTCAAGTGATATTTCAAAGTCTGGAAGGATAAATGCCAAACTAGTTACAGCAGTTCACTTAGGGAGAAGACAGTAGAATACATAGACTTTCACTTGGACTTGCTATATCAGTTTCAATTTTAAAATGAAAACACATTCATGTGATTTTTATCTTAACAGTTAAGCTCATTCCACTTCCCCCAATCTCTTTAATGCTAATGCTAAACCAGGGCAGCAGTGACATTTATGAATGTGGAAAGGGTAGTGACCCACACAAACCCAGAAGAGACAGGGAAGGAAGGCTACCATTCAAAACACAAATTCCCAGCATATGCCATGAGCAGCAAGTACCACCTCCTTCACAATCACTTGGGTCAGCATCTACCCAACATAAAATAGGGAAACTCAAACACAAAAATGAGTACAATCAATTAAAAATTCAGGGTGGGGGGGTGGGTAAGGATTATACAAAGGAAAAACAGAAAGAAAGGAAGCATAGGGGATACACCCAGAAGCAACAACTTTCACCAAAGAGGATTTATAGAAAAAAAGAACTGAGAAAAAAAGGAGAGAAGAAAAAAATTCACAGATCCCCCCTCCCAAAAAAAAGTTTTCCATAGAAAAGGCCTACTAATTACCAAAACAGACTAAATTAAAATAAGAAAAAAAAAAGTTTTTAACACTCAGACATACTGTGTTAAGATTTCAGAAAACCAATATGAATAAATACTAATATCTTAGAGTTTTTTAAAAAATCATTTTTAACTACAAAGGAATAAGAATTAAACTGACATCAGACTTGTCATCAGCAATACTGAATGCTAAAAGAAACAACAATATCCTCAAAGTTCAGGGGAAAAGTTATTTTTAGCCTAAAATCCTATTGCCAGAAAATCAACAAGGATAGAAAAACTAAAGGTATTACTTCTGAGCAAAGTCTGAGGAAACAGATTATTGCTAACATAATTATATAAAGATATACTACAGACTCAAGACAGCAAAAGGCCCTAGGAAGAAACTCAGATAAGGGAAACAGCAATGCTCCATAAAACAAGTAAAACTCATGGGCAGACCGAAATAACTGAGGACCCACCATCTTTAAAACAAATATTCTGGAATCAAAATCCAAGATAATTACAAAATGGGAGTTAATGGACTTAGAGATTGTGGAATATGGCACAAAAATAAAAAGAACTATCATCTAAAAATAACTTAGGTTTCAAGCTGGGTAAAATATAAATATCATCAAATATGTGCTATAAAAAAGAGACATACCTTAAAAGAGCATAAAACGTTGAGAACTAAGAGGTGAAAAATGATACATGAGGCAAATGCTAACCAAAAATACAAAAAAAAAAGTTAAGTATACATATAAAGCCTATATGTAACATATTAAAAAAAAGTTCAAATTGAAGATCAAGTAATGGGACAAAAAAGATATTTCTAATTAATAAATGGTACAATCCACTAGAAACATTATCTTTGATGTATCTAAATAATATCGCTTCGAATAACATAAAGAAAAAACACGTTTTTAAAAATTCAGGAAAAGACTAATAAATCCACAAAGACACACCTTTTTCTAAAATCTACAGATAAAATCAAAAGTAATATTAAAAAATGCATTTCTCAATTAACATGCTAGAAAAACAGAAAAATAAATAGAATTGTATATCAAAAAACCCAGAATATGAATTTTTTATGAACAAAACCAACATACATTAATATTGACTGTGCATGTGGTGACAAGGAAGTCATAAATTCCAAGACCACCCCCCCAAAAAAAATTCCCACAAGGCCACATTCTCTGGCCATAACATAATACATTTAGATAATAATGAAATGAGAGGGAAAGTTATCTCCTTATAAATTAAAAAAAAAAAGAAAAACAAAACAACTTTGGATTAAGGAGGAAATCAGTGGTAAAAATAATAAAAACGACAAAGTATTAACAAAATACAACCCAGGGAATTCAACTAAAATGATACTCTGGAGAAAACCTTAAATGCACGTATTAATAAAAAAGCACAAACTCAAAAATGCTAGTAAAAGTTATAAACCCAAAGCAAGTAATTACAATAAAAATGGAAAATTATGATGGGAAACTCAATAAAACAGCAAGCAATCAATGAAACCAAAAGCCAGTTCTTTGAAAAGACTACTAAAAGGGGGAAAATATTGCAAGGAGAATCTAAAGAAAGCATAATAAACAATACTAGAAATCATGAAGAAAATATAACTACAAATATAAGGTAATACTCTTGGTTCAAATATTTAAGTATATTAAATGTTATCAATGGAATACATGAAAAAGACTGAGGGATTTTAACTTACCGCAAACTCAGTAAAATTCAACAGTGGGAGGAGGCTGCCAAAAATGTCAATGCAAAGTTAAACTGCAGAAGAGAAGTACACAGTCAGAGGAAAGGGATATTTTTTAGTAATACATTTACTTATGAGCATCACAGATAAAGAGAGGCTTTTAAGAACAGCAGGATAAACAAGTGGATGACCAGGCTAAAGAAGGGCCTAGAACAATGTAGTGTATGAGGAAACGTTGGAAAACAGAGGATATTTAGCCTAGAAAACACAAGGGAATTTTAATGGCTTTCTTTAAATAGTGCAGATCTGTCATGTAAAAAAGATAGATACACAGAGAAAGAGACAGACACAAGGTAGAGGGCAGGAACAAAACAATGAAAGGCCAATTTTGTCTCAAAATCTGCAAATGTTAATTTTTTTCCAGATATCCAACAAAAGAAGGAACTGCCTTAAGAAATCAGAGCCTCTCTCTTCTGTCATTAGAAAGGTTGACGCAGAAACTAGATAATTACCTGCCAGAAATACCAAACAGTAGACTCCCATGCAAAGTGTGATGTTAGAACTACTAGATCACTTAGGCCCATTTCACTTTGAAGATTTCATAAGTCTACACTGCTTGCTAAATAAATTTTGTTGCCTAAGAGGAACACAAAAACTAAAAATTCAAATTTTATCCCCCAGATTTTTGGATCACGCACACCCAACCTCAGCAGTCTCAAAGATTACACATCTTTATGCTCATGGCCTTTATTTTTTTGTCTTACCTGCTTCCTTTTAGGTTTATTTCTCTATAGACAGAATACTCCTCTGTCTTACTTTCCATCATCTTTCTCTTCCATGACCCCCAACTCTAATACCAATCAATAAATTCCTCTGTTTTTTGGTCTAACAACTCCTTGCCTCTTTACCTATATATATATAAACCAGTCAGTCTATTTCCACCATCTTCCCAGCCCAATATTCTCCTAAACAATGGCTCAAGAAAAGTCTGAAAATATTTCCCAACCATGCTCTCCACACCAGGAGAACACATCCAACCTCATTCTTCCATCCAACCTCAAGCACATTAATCGAAATTTATATATTTCTACTATCAGCATTTCTCCAATCCTAGTGAATTTGTTTACTTAGAGGAAATACACCCACAAACATACACTTTTATACTTCAACAGAACATACATCAAAACAATCATTTTAAAAATCCCAAGCAATATTGTCAAAGGGCGACAGGAAATAGTTCATGCCCCTGAAACATGAGTGTGCCTTCTATCACAGCTGGCCTCCAGTTTTTTTTAAGTACTCAACTACACAGTAGTAACAAATGACGAGCTACCTTTCAGAATCTAGAGAACTGAAGTCCCACCTAAAACTAACACTTTCAGTTTGCAGAAAGAACCTGCTATTTAACTCCCAGAGAAGGCAAAGGCAGAGAACTGCCTAATCTAATTCATTTCCTCCACTTCTCTAAACTAGCCTCTCTAAACTACCACTAGAGTGGTAGCCTCTAAACTACCACTAGAGTGGTAGCCTCTAAACTACCATCCTTCGTTTCATCCAACTTCCTCACCTCCCCACTCTCATCCCCCTAAAATTATTATTAGATCAATCAGTAACATATTTTATCATTGGCCATACTGATATCAGTATGCATTTCTTTATAAACATAAATCTTCATATCTTTACAGTAACGATTATATATTCTTTATTTTATATAGTTTTTTATTTCAATGAGATTTTTTGTATGCAATTTTTCAGACATACAAAAAAAGAATAATATAACAAATGCCTATGTACCTTTCACCTACCTTAAGAAATAAAATATTAGACTCAATGGAATTTCTAATTAATACACTCATGTTAGTTTTAAATTCTTAAATTCACTTTGTAAAATGGTGATACATTTAAATATGTGGAAATGGAAACGATGAGGGTGGTAGAGAAAACTTGACCATGTTTTATATATATATATATATATATATATATAAATAAATATACATTATCTAATGTATGCCAATGAGCCCCTTGTAAAAACATAAGCATTCTGATTTTGATGAAGTCAAAGGGCTACATTTAAACTAAAACTTTATAGTTTAGTAAGGTTACAAAATGTCATCGCTCCGTATGTACCAGTTGGTGTCACTACAACGGAGAACACAGTAACAGGACTATAATGATGAGAGACCTAAAACTGATTTCTATGTAATGTGAATATATTGTATGCATGAGTAATGTTCACATATAACACCCACTGTTAATTTCAATTCGAACCTGAGGAAAATTAGAGAAGGTGAAAATAATATTTTTTTAAAAATCAAATCCAAATATGACATTCAGAATCTCCTGAAAATTAACATTAAACAGTCTAGTAATCCTGGTATTACTAAAACTAAAACAAACAAAGAAACACTTCCCAAAGGTGAGAGACAGATGTAAGGCCTGAGGAGGGAGGGGAGGCAGGAGGGTTATCACAGAAAAAGGACCTGAATCTCTTACCTGTGGGCAGCTTGATACTGTGAAAAAGATTTCCTCTTCTGTTAACCACTGCTACTCAGTTCATCTGTATAAGCATTAAAAGCTAATGCAGATTTCTAGATCAGCCTTTTTGAGCCTGAATTCCTCTTTTGGTACATATTCATTAAAAATAATAATAATAATAGGAATACAGTAGATTGGCTACATATTAAAATTCCTTTCAAACAGTGGTTCACATCTGTTATGTAGTTTGTGCAGCAAACATCCCATCAGCCACAAAAGCCAGAAGACATCAGACAGCGTGTCAATGAAGCTCACAGAACACTTAACATACATCTTCCAAAGGACTGTTGCAAGTGAAGATGCCTAGAATCAGAATTCTTTTGTATGGCTTTCTATGCTGCCAACTATTAGGTCTGCAGCAACTGTGTGCAGTTAGGTACCTCCCACATATTACCCAATAGTATCAATAGGCATGAATCTGTAAAAGCAGAATAGAAACTTAAAAGGCTTATAGCTTCTTACTATTCCACATATTCACTGGCAATTGTTCAGGTCTCAGTATTCCTATTCTAATGCATCAACTCTGCTCTTTCAGTCCAAAAGGCTGCATTCTTATACATTCCAAACAGAAAATCCATGACACATATTATTTGCTGCCCTAGTACAGCCAGACTGCAGTTACAGCTAGCTGGCGCCAGAAAGAACAATTTACATAAAGCAGTCCTCATTTCATGACCAAACTAGAGAAGAATACTGCTGAGTAAACCCTCCCCCATTCGTTCCCCAACAGGCACTGACTGGTTCTAGAATATATCTAGTTATCTATTTATTAATATGATTAAAATCCAGGTAATAAGAAAAAATCAACTTGTAGTTCTTATATAACTGAAATCCCACCTCCACCCCACCAAAAATATTTTTAACCCCCAGAGATATTCAAAAGCCTTAGTTTATTTGTGGC
The DNA here is from genome assembly GCF_059928025.1 of Delphinapterus leucas. Taxonomy (NCBI): domain Eukaryota; kingdom Metazoa; phylum Chordata; class Mammalia; order Artiodactyla; family Monodontidae; genus Delphinapterus; species Delphinapterus leucas. The sequence goes on along the minus strand of NC_143139.1, from coordinate 11,495,638 downwards.
ATGGGCCACTATAATTACATAAATCCAATGACCGCTATTTTTAACAATCATTAAAAATATAAACTATAATTCATATTAGCTAAAAGCTGTCCTCATTCTACTCTACAGCTGCCTTTCAAATTTAACTAATCACTAAAATAGTAAATGATCATTAAATAGATGTGTTCTTAGAACCAAATTGCTTTATGTTTCACCAAATATAACAGGACAATACATCTTCAGGTATCACTGTTGTGATGTTTAAATAATTCAACATATTTACCACTAGTTAATACTACTAAAGCATGCACTGAATATCAAAACTCAGGCATGTTATATTACAAATATCTACACAAGAACATATTTTGTGTGGTATATTCTTTTTTGAACCTAAATCATTTGTGTATTGTTTTAATTGGCCAGATCTGACTGGGCAAGAGTTGAATCATTATCTATGAAAGTCCTCTGTTTAAAATTTTTTTATAGTTACTTTATGACCTACTAATAAATAGTTCTATACCTCCACTTCTATTTTTCCACTACTTTATTGAGTTTAAATATATTAAATTTCATTTTCAAATAATAAATGCGAAACTAGTTTAGTGCCACATCTAAAATGGTAATAAAATGAAAAGTATTTAATACGCTAACTTGGGTTATCCAAAATATGTTCCTTATTTTTTAATCTTATTTTCAGCTGTCTTAAAACATAGGTCTTAAATTATCCCTATTACACAGTAAGGATAATAAGGCCCTAGATAGGGGAATGATAAAGTTACATATCAACAGGAATTGGTGGACTTCTTATATGTGGATAATCTTAAATGTTACCCACATTATCTTTGATAAGCAGTAGTAGATTTCCGATTACACAGTAAGGATAATAAGGCCCTAGATAGGGGAATGATAAAATTACATATCAACAGGAATTGGTGGACTTCTAATATGTGGATAATCTTAAATGTTACCCACATTATCTTTGATAAGCAGTAGTAGATTTCCTCAAACAACTATACTCTCTTCTTAGGATCTGTGCCCCCACCAGCGGCAGATGAAGGTACAGGGACAAATGCATAATAAGATGGTGTAACTTCACATAGTAGACCCTGTATAAGCAACACTTTGTGGGAGGAAAGGTCTTATACCAAAACAACAATTGATCATAAAATCTCAGAGTTGGAAATCATCTAAGTATTGTATTCCTTCCATTTTTAATTTTGCTTCCTCCTTCTCTCTTTCTACTTTATACACCCAACTATTTGAGTAAAAGTACTTTAAAATCAAAGGACCTAAAATCCTTTAGTCCATCAGAAAATATAATGTTAATAACAAGTATTTAGATACTGTTTTTGAAAGTCAAATAAGTTAAACAATCCCCTCACAATGAATTAATCATAAGAAGCTCAAATCCTCTACAGCCTCTGCTTAAGTGCCAACAATGGAAGTTACCAATCTAGCTGAGCGTTTCTCAAACTAACAATGGTAAAGACCCAATGTTTTATTTCCAATCCATTACATACCAATATTCTTGTAAAATACAATGAAAATGAATTATTTGGGGAAAAAAGGCATATAAATTAAGCCTTTTTCTTATTTGATCTGATATAAAATTATTTTATTAGACTGATGTGAAATTTCTAGACACTTTTTTTTTTCCTAGACACTCTTAATTTCAGTTATCTAATGGAGAACCAGGAACAGATGAACTGATGAGAACTGACCTTGAACTGATCCACAGAACACATTCTGAGTAGGGCTCACCTAGGCACTACTTATCCCATCCTACCCCCGGCATTCTCAATCTCTCAGCATGTTAAGCATCTCATGTTTACTTCTCTCTTCCTTTTTTCCCTGCCCCAATGTACACTCCTTGAGGGCAAGGGATATTGTGTGCCTGCAATCAAAACAGTGTCTGGCAAATAACAGGGGCATAATAAATATTTGTTAAATTTGTTGAATCAATTGATCAATTCACAGTCCATTTTTGTTCTCACTCTATCATGCTGCCCTAGCACAAATAAGAATGCTTGTTTTGTCCCCTTTAGGTTCTTTAAAGTCTTCAATTTGAGATTTAAACACCTTGCTCTCAGGCATTTTTACTGTATTATCAGCCAGGTCCCTAACAATCCCCTCTCCCTAAAGATCCTTTTCTAAAGTATCCAGTACCCCAGATTTCCCCCCCAATTTCATAATGATTGAAAAAAGAAACAGAGAAAAAAAAATCTGTGCTGGAGGAAACCTTGTGAGGAAAAATAACCAATCTTACTCACACTTAATTTGTATCACACATACACTAGGTACTTTGTTATGCCCATTTAAATCCCAGTATCAACTCTGTATGGTACTTTATTCCCATTTTAAAGATAAGAAAGCTAAAGTTCTGAAAATAAGCAACTAGCCTCATCCCATTAAAAAATAATGCATAAGACCTATTGAGCACTTACTGTAAATAGCCATTATACTTTGAGCACTATTATACGCTTTTCATATAAACTTCTAACTAGTGAGTGGAAGAACATGAATTCACCTTGACTCCAAAGTTCGTGTTCTTCCCTGTAGTCTAACCACCTCCCTTGTTTAATGGTCACAGAATGGCAGTAAGAGCTTAAATAATTTATCCAAACTATACAACTACTCACTAGCAGCACCAGAACTATCACTTCTATACTAATACTTGCCACTGTGCATGCGATGATACTTGTATGTCAGCAAAAGAAACACCAGTCAGATGACTCCACTGGGCAGCAGTGCCTGGTTTACTTCAGCAGGGAAGGTAGAAGCCCTCAGGAAGATGCAGAAGCAACTCTTTTCTCCGGTGTTAAACTCCCCCCTTCATTAAACTCAAAGAAAACTCCCTCCTTCATTAAACTCAAAGATTCGTTGAGTCAATAAGCACTATTTTCATCATCTCCATATTCACACATTAATGTCCAATAACAGACTGTTACAAATTACTAATGAGAACACTTAGTGAAAGTTCTAACCTGAGCAATTTATTAAAAATCCCTTCTTTGAATAAACTTTAAGCTTTCTCCCAAATCACTTTCTCTTTCGGGAGTGTAAGAAGTGGAAAACAGGGGAGCCCATCAGTGTTTCCTATGCAAGTTGACCGGTTTTTCAATTTTTGCTAAAGCTTTCTCTCTAATTTGAAAGCCATTTTCCAAAAATGAGTAAATTTCTTTTAGCACTTCCCTAGAGTTACCTATGTCATGGTATTACATGAATGCTAAGAAGCTGGCTTTTACTCTGGAAAATGTGGAATTCAAATTTAAATCAGATCATTATTATACACCGCCAACGTTTCACAGATCATGAAGGTAGTCTTCACATAGTTGAGATGGTCAATGTTTTGTAAACAGAAGTGAAATTTTAACAAAAATAACAGCCTCTGAAATTATCTAGTCTAGTGCAGTTAAGAACACTTTCTTTTAGGAACTTACTCATTTTAAGTGCTAAAATTTCTTAGCTCAATCAATTTAGGCAAAAATCTTTTATAAAGCTCATTTCATTTACCTGTTCAGGAAACTGCACATCTTGAATATAATTTAACATTTTTTATTCAATATCATCACTAAGAACATCAAGTCAACAAATAGTGATGTCTTTAATAGTGATAACATGTAAAGAAATGAGAATTTATTATCACATTAAAAGACCTCAAGGAACTTGTATGTTTCTAGTTTGTATTTTTTTAATCGCCTCACTTTCAACCAATTGTCAGTTTTTCCTGATGTCACTGGATCTCCTTCAATCAGCCACCAATGGTACTCTAATATAAAAATCAGGACAAGAAAAACGTTAGCAATGTGCCATATCCTCTAAAGAGTAAGCTGACTTTATATATGCTATCTCTCCTACCAAGTGAAGTAGGTTAGATTTTACTTATGTTTACTTTCTTCTGGATGAGAAGCTGTATTTTAGATATTAAAGGTTGCCAACAATCTGTCAAGTAAGTAGAATAGGGATTGAAAAGGAACAGCTCTCAGGGGCCCAGAATCAATGAAGAGGACCAGCTGTGTGGAGTAGGCCCTATCTGGAGGAGACAGTAGCTACTCAACTGTAGGTTATTTTTCTCAAGCAAAAATACATTTCTAGCACTGCCCAATATTCTATTTTCTGAAAGATGAGACATGCAGATTTTTGTGTAAAATCTGACAACTTTAAATGTTAACTAGAGGAATACGGCAGTGGTTAAAGGACCAAAGAAGTCTGCTGGCTGCCAGTTTGTGGCCAGTGAAAGAGAACTATACTGTAAAGATTCTCATTTGTACTGAAACATATAAAACTCTAGGCCCTAAATTCACATCATCCCTTTAGAGAAGTTATTTTCTCACTGCATATTTGGACTACTCAGCCAGACTAGAACTGAAACATTTCTCCTACTCTGATTCTGTAATGACAACATTCTATATTGGCTTTACTTAATAAACACATCTGCCACTACCCACATACAGCAAAGGATGGCTAATTTATTTAACAGAGTAGAACCCAGGAGTGCAAACATGAATATATCAATTACCAAGTGGATGCTTGGTAATTACTTCTTGCTTCTAAGCATGAGTTCTGCTTCTTGCTACTTCTTGCTTCTGAGCATGAGTTCTATGAGAAATTTCCCATTCTTTCTAAACATACCACATTCCCTGATCCAATCACATTTGATAAATTATATGACATCTGAGAAGCAAAGAAACTGAAGAGCATTCAAATACTACTGGAAAATTAGCATGCCAGATATTTGTAGAGTATTTCCTGGTACTATTCAGAAACATTATATAAACTAATCATCAACATATCCTTGCCAAATAGATAGGATTTTTTTCCTCCATTTTGTACATAAGGAAATGAGAGTCAGAAAATGGAATGAGTTGGCCAATATAAGAAAAGGGTAGCAAAAACAGAATTCAAATTTTGATTTGAACTCTTGGTCAGTGTTCTTTTCACTACCTCAACATTTCTCTTAAAGGTTTATGCTAGTGAAATGGCTTGTGAAAAAGGGTAAACAAATGGGGAGGACAAGAAGTGACAAAATAATAACATAACACCTCAATTACCCAGCACCCAGATTTATTATGCCCTCAATTATTCAGCGTAATAGCTAACCTGGAATTCAGCATAGAAAATTTGAAAACTGTCACCAACCCCAAAAGTAATAATCCCAGTGAGGTCTAGTTTATGTTTATAGTTGCAAAAATGCAACATGGCACTGAAAGAATTAGCAATAACATCCTGAGTAACCACAGACTGTTGGTGTTTCCCCATGTATAAGTAATAATCAGTGGATTCATCTTGTGGAGGGGAGGGTGGATGTAAATATTACAGTCCACAATAGAAGGCAAGAAGAATGGATCATTAAAATTTCCCTGAGGTCCTACTCTGAAGGTTAACATAAATTGCTCAATAATTTCAACCTGGCCAGTTTCTCTCCAGCAATAAAGAATATCAAACCAAGTAGCTGGTTTACATGGTATGCAATTTTTGAAATCCAGTGAGCTGTTCATACTATGAGAGGCAAAAAAAAATAAGAGTGATTAGAGTCACAGCACATTCACTTTCCTATGTCACACTCACTCTAGGGCACAACCTTACTGAAGTGAAATGCACGATGGATAGAACCTCTCACATATATTGGATTTGTCATTCTTTTTCCCTTTCAGGAGCAAGCTCCTATATACATTTACATAAAGAAATGTTCAGATTATGAGAATCCATTATATCACATAAAATAGTCCTAACAATGTCACAAAGTAATAAGTTAATGGAAGTAAAATAAGCATACTACAGCTGTTGATAAAACTGAGCTAATTATTCCAAAAACATTTTAGGCCACTGAACAAATAAATACTGATTAACTTAGGAAAAACAATAATGTTGCTAAAAGAATTTTAAAATAAGAACAAGTAAAAACACAATTTTGGGGCAAGGCAGCAATTTTAAACTGTTAAATCATGTAAATATAGAACTTATATACTACCTTCATGAAAATTTGTAAGTCAAAAAAGAACATGAAGAATATATGTTCTAGAATACTTCTCAAACTGAATTCCATAGTCCCTTAGCGCCTGGATGTCTACAATTAAGTGACCTAGATCCTGACACTAATAATAAGATCATAATTGTCATACATGATCTGGTTTCAAACCTTTATTTTCATCGTAACAGCCTAATTGTTCTCATTTTATTAAGAAAATTAATAAGTAAATGTTATAATTTTACATTATAAAATAATTACACAATAATAAAATACCATACATATATCCCTTTAATATTCTGGGGTCCTTCATAAGAATTTAAGGTGCAAAAAGTTGCTGTCTTTTAAAAGTTTCTGTATTTAGAAAGATCAAAACTTACTGTTCTATGTCATATTAGTCAGGGATATATTCATAATACTCTATTGACAAAGCTAGAGGAATGCACAATACTATTTAGAAAAAATTTTATTAAGTACTGCGATTCAAACATCAGTGCTTTAATTATAACTAACTGTTCTGCTATCTGAAATAATATGTGACTAAAAATTTCATTCTCCTACTTTCTGGGTCACTATGGACTTACAATATCTCAATAAACTTTTCTATTGATACTTCAGAACAATGTTAAGAAAGCTTTTTGAAAATTTTGAAACTAAATTTACAAAATTATTGAGTCATTACTTTTAAATATATCACAGATTTTAACTAAGATAAGGTGGACATCAACAGTTCATATCACTTAACTAAAAAACCGAGATTTACTTCAGCCCTGTTGTATAAGCATACATTAGATACAAAGAAAAAGGGTATCCAGACCTAGAAGATGTGAATTATTTCTAAATTCAAAATCTGAATCTGAATGCCAATTTAAGCAAAAAATAGTTAGGATGAAAAGTTAGCCCCATCAAAAATGTGAAAGAATTGGATGGCTGGGAGGAGGCAGCATAATCAGAAAGAAATGAAACCCAGTTAAAAAAAAAAAAAAAAAAAATCTAACAATGTTAAAAATTTATTTTTGTAACTGTGATTTACATCCAGAGAATTAACATTCTTCCCAAAAAGCTATCAAACAATACCTCCAAAACACACACACACACACACACACACACACACCCCCAGAAAAATCACAATCTTCATGCAAAACACGGCTTACTTATGGCTTCTTTTTAAAAAAATCTACTGAGATAATATATTGTTTTTAATTTCTACAAATAAATATCAAGCAAACTAAAATATCCAACATAAAAGGAACATTAAGTTAATCAGGGCCAGAAAAGCACTACTGTGGTGATCAATTGTTCTGGCAATGTCAGAACATAAGACGGTGAGAAATTACAGGAATTTAACCTTTGACCTCACCATCCTATGTACTGTTTCCATAACAGAGGCTTCAATGTTCTATCAGCAAACATTTCAACTTCTTAGCAAGCAAGCTCTTAGTTCGCCTTCCTATATAAACTTAGTAAAATTCAAATGTTTTTTAATTAAAATGTTCAGAGATAAAGAGTAATGTGGTTCTTACCTCTGGTCCTGATGCATGTGACAAATCTCCTCAGTGGCATAGTAGCTGCCTAAGCAGCTACAAAGACTAGGTTAGCAGCCATTTTGAGACAGCTGCACTGTCTCAGTTGCACTAAAGTGTAATTAAGATGGCTCCAGTGTGCACTCAAGAACTCACACAGTGGAAACTCAGCTATGTATCAAACAAAGCCCCTCCCACTTTGTCAGCCTGCAGGAAACTGAACACTGACAACAGCTAATGCATATACTGCAACAAACAATGCAGCTACTCACAACACAGCAAACAGAGAAGGCAGCAAGCCAGTTTTGTAACATAATGCCTGTGAATCCCGACTTGCAATACAGAGTTTGGGCACATCCTGATCCCAGACAGCTTGAAGTCCATGCCACATATTAGCAGTTACAGAGATAGAGCCAAATCACACACAGCAAACATCAGGGAATTTGCTTGAAAGAAAGCCTCCATTTCAGTCCAGAAAAAAAAAAAAGTCAAACTATGCTCAAGGTCCTTTTTTTTTTTTTTACTCTTTTATAGTACTTTTTACATGAAAAGAGTGCCAATTTTTATAATTTCTAGAAAGTTAAGTTGTTTAAATCCTGATAATCAATTTCCATTTATAGAAGGCTAATTAAAGGTTTTTCCCACAGAATCTAAGCCCCAAAGTGCTCAAATCTAGCCGAATGGTTAAAGCTTGCAATCAAATTATTGAATCTTGACAATAATTTTAAATAACTGCTGGGGAAGACTAGAGACATTAGAGCTATAGTGGCAACAAAGCTTATTTTGAGTAATCTGCCATAAAGATAAAAAACAATTTCTTCTCTTCTGTAGTCCAGATGGTCACAAAGACATCTCCAGGTGAGTGGTTGGTCCCAGGGCAAATTAAATTTCATGCCACGGCTCAGACCTCCCAACATTCTGACATGGGTGAAAAGCAAATAAAATAAAGAATGTAGACACCCCCGGGGGAAAAAACAAATAGGAAGAACAAAAGAGTAAAATTCAGTCTGAAAGTGGGTGTATTAAGAAGACAAATTTGTTTTAACAGTAACCAACCATCAAGAGAAGGACAAAAGCACAGAAAGAACCTGTTTGCTTGATAGCTCACATCAGCTAGGAAATCCATCTTTTCCTTTTGTCTTACTTGGTTTACCATCCTAAAATTTAGCTGCCTTGTGCTATTTTGTCTCTATCCACCACTAGATGTAGGTATTTATTAAAACACATTAAGGGTGTAAGGGGGTGGTAGGGGTATAGCAAAACGGAGATTGGCCCCATAAATTGATGATTGTTCAAGCTGAGTGATGGGCACATGGAGCTCATTATTTCATTCTATTTCTGTATATATTTGACATTTTTCCATAATAAAAGTTAAAAAAAAAATACTCAGCTTTTCAAGTCTTTATTTATTCTCCCTGAGGTAAACCAGATAACGTAAACTGCTTTAAGTACTGTATGAGGGGAAAAAAAGTTTATAGTTGATCTAAGCCATATTAATTTTTCAAAAATATAATGGATTCTCTGAGGGTGGCTTGAATCTATTTGTTAAAAGCAAGAGGTAAACTGGGAAAGATTCGAACAGGATAGACATTACTGGAGCACTAGAATGTGGCTAAGGTTAACGGAGAGACAACCAACCAAAACATTTAGAGCTGCCTGATGCAGAGCAGGTGATATTCAAAAAGCAGATTCTTTCGGAAGCCTGTTCCACAAAGGTTTAAATTATGTAATATACCTTCAAACGTGTGATGCTCCCCACACCTCCCTCAGCCTCCCCCGTCTCGCCAGACACCTTCCAATGTAAATACTAAATACTTTTTTCTCAGTCTAAGCTTTCCCGGGCAAGCTAAGATGCTGGCTATTGGCTATGAGATCTACCTTTTCACCCAATTTAGACTTCACAATAAGAGACATAATCTAAGTTCCCTCCTTATACCAATCCTCCTTCAGCCACTACAATCATTTTACTACTAATTTACTATATCCTCTCTATTATCCCAAGGCACGTAAGTCAAATCAATATAATGATTGCCTATTTCATGCAAGGGGCTTTAGAAGACAAAGGAGTAGGGAAGTCCATTAATGTAAATCAAGCCTTCATATACGTTTTTATACACATTGTTTAAACTAATTCTCACATTAACCCTACAAGATAGGTTTTATCTCCAATTCGTGATCGAGGAAACATGCTCAGAAATTAAATAACTTCACGGAAGTGCTGATAGCTAAGATACATCCTAGACTACACTCACCCCAAGCCTACTGGAGCTTTGTCTGTCCCTTCCCACGCTGGTTCTGTTTCTGTGCATCACGGAAACAGCTTAGGAAAGAATAACGGTTAGGCTGTTAGTCAGGTAAGCGGTGTCACTGCCAATGTTTCATTCACTCTTTATCCCAAAGAGACTATCCCGGTTCACCCAATAAACCCTACTCATGATTCAACCTAAATTATCTTATCACTGACAATCTCTTCCTTGCTCTCCTTTCCCCTTACTATGCCCAACCCACAAACCAGGTGTACTTGCTCTCTAAAGGTCTTTTATATATACCACCATTACACTTAGCATATTTCATTATTTATATCTTTATATATGAGTTCTTAAAGGACAGAAACAACTTAATTCACTTTCCACTCACTTTCATAGTGTGAAAGAGTATTTATTTGCTCAATAGATGGTGAGTTGAAAGTAATTCCCTGTGTTTGCATTTCTACCACAAAAATCTCCGAAAATTCTACATCCTTAGGAACCTTCATTTTTAGGATCTCAACTCTTACTTTCCAGCAAGAAGAAGAAGTCAGCTAAGTTTTTAGTCTTGACCTAAACAGCTCTGTACTTCAAAACCCAACGTGGAAAAAAATACCTTTTGCAGGGCATTTTTCAGTTTTTAAAGTGTTTTTAGAGGCACTACAATAGGAGCTAATATGTGTTAGAATAAAGTCTGAAAAATGTCTATAAAAATTATAGAAATATATTATTTACTTTAAAAAGTTTTTAACATTACTAAGAAAGAGTACAGCTTGATTATATAATGTCATAGATTAAAAGAAATTTGTTTTTGGAAGGGTTAGTCAGTAAACCCAATCATTGCTTATTTGTGAAAGCAAACACATTTGGAAGGCATTTCTAATGTAAGGTAAACATCTCCATGATTACTCAATGTTTTACCTCTTCCTAAATAAAACTAGCCCTTTTCATATAATTTTTTCATTTCACTCTTACAATGACCATGTAAAATAACAGTGCTATAATCTCAAATTTTTCACGACCAGAGAATGTAATCATTTGCCAGGGGTCACACAAGTAGTAATGAAAAAGAACTATAGGAGAATTAAGTTTAGTCAACTACTACACTTTTTATATATCATATATCACACTATTAGAAAACTCTGGGGCTTCCCTGGTGGCGCAGTGGTTAAGAACCCGCCTGCCAATGCAGGGAACATGGGTTTGAGCCCTGGTCCGGGAAGATCCCACATGCCACAGAGCAACTAAGGCCAGGCACCACAACTACTGAGCCTGCGAGCCACAACTGCTGAAGTCCACGTGCCCTAGAGCCCGTGCTCCACAAGGAGAGAAACCACCACAGTGAGAAGCCCGCACACAACAAAGAGTAGCCCCCACTTGGAGCAACTTGAGAAAGCCTGCGCTCAGCAACGAAGACCCAATGCAACCAAAAATAAATAAATAAATAAATAAATTTTTTAAAAAAGAGAAAAAAAACTTTGTACATGCAGAATATTGAAAATTCCATGGAACCTAAATAAATGGTTTCAGTGTATTAAGTAGAAAGTAAATACACTTTTCATTAGTTAATACACTTTAATTACACAAGTTACTATCAACATTTTATATATATATATATATATAAAGAGAAAAGGAACATTAGAAGGTTACTAAGATGATAAACTGAAAACACCTAACTTCACTCCCTCAAATCCCACTAAAACTACAGTGGAGGTATTTTTTGAAGGCATAAATCCTCAAGAACAAAGAGAAAAGTAAAAGGGACAATAGCTACATGATTTGCAGAGCTGGAAAATAAGCAGAACCACTGGTAACTAAGTCAGCAGTTCCCAAAACACTATATTCTAAGCTGCATTGGGGATAAATTAAGAACCAGTTTGATTTACATGGCAGAAACTTCAAAAGACATAGAAACTAGAAGAACTAAGCACTTTGGAAATTGGGGTGAAGGGAGCAAATAGTAGGATTGTATGACTAAAAAAGAGAATACCAGTGAAAGCTGTTTGTGAAGCAGTAAGATACCCTAAATGTCCCTCATCACATTCCACTGAATGCCTGCTCTCCCCAATCCTAGCAGAGGTCTGAAAACAATATCCACAGTTAAAAATGAGAGTAGCATACCAAAAAGACGGACTGAGTACTCACTGAAGAGAATCCAATCCTCTTCCTCCATTAATCTCCCAGAATGCTAGCAATCCGATCCTTACTATGTATGAAAATGTAAGACTACTCTCTGAGGGTAGTTAACAAGCACAAGACACAAGGCCTTAAGGTCTTGGGAGCTCTCCAAAAACAGCCCACCCAGATCAGCCTCTATAATGAAGTCCAAAACTGACAAATTTAGATATGCTAATCAACTTTTTACTCTTCCACAACATATTATATACAGTCAGGCAAGGAAGAGAAAGGCAACTAAGAAAAGTCTAAGAGTCTAAGATGGAAGACAGAAATAAAAAAAAAACACAAAGCAACAGACTACACAGGGAGAAAACTTCAAAAATAAATTAATATCTATATATATCAAAAGATGCTGCATTCATTTGTCAAGAATAGAATACTACAGGCAAGGATTACAAAACAGAAACTAGGAATATGATAGTAAAAAATGAAAAACTCAATAAAAGGACCTGATGATAAGAAATCTACCTGAGGGCTTCCCTGGTGGCGCAGTGGTTGAGAGTCCGCCTGCCGATGCAGGGGACACGGGTTCGTGCCCCGGTCCGGGAAGATCCCACATGCTGCAGAGTGGCTAGGCCCATGAGCCATGGCCGCTAAGCCTGCACGTCCGGAGCCTGTGCTCCGCAACGGGAGAGGCCACAACAGTGAGAGGCCCGCGTACCGCGAAAAAAAAAAAAAAAAACTACCTGAGCAAAACGACAAAGCTGTAAACAAGAGAGAGAAGAAAATTTGAGTATCCATCCAAAAATTCACATTGGAATGATAGAATGGCAGAGAATATCACCAATGAAATCATTTAAGAAAAATTCCAGGACTGAAAGGCAACAGCTGCTAAATTGAAAGGGCCTGATGAATTCCAGCAAACAATAATAAATAGATCCATATGAAGGAATTAAAGTGAAATTTCGGAACACCTGGAAACTAATAACAGATTCTACATGCTTCCATTGAGGGAAAAAGTCAAAAATAAGCACGGCTTCAGATTTCTCACTAGTAACAGAAGCAAAAAGCTAATGGAGCAGTGCCTTTAAAATTCTAAAGAAAAATGATTTCCAACCTAGCTTTGTATACCTAGCCAAACTATCAATCAAGCATTAAAATATAAAATGACAATTTTCAGACACACATAAGTCTCAAAGAACATATCTCCTATATATTCTTTCTCAAAAAGCTACTAGAGAATGTGGTCCACTCCCCCTAATGACAGAATAAGTCAATAAAAAGACATAGCACATGGAAAACAAAGGTCCTACACAGAAGAGGGGTGAGAGAAATCCCCACAATGGTGAATAAAATTCTAAGGATGAAAGCGGTATACCAGATATAGAAAGCAAGTAGGCTAGCCTGGAAAAATGAAAATCAAGAAACAAAAATGAGTCATGATCCTTGCTGCCACTGTACCTGAGGCGGACAAAAAGTGTCTTCTAAATAAACATTAAAAAATCCTTAGTAAAGGATTGTACCAAATCATCTCAACTATTACTATTACATGGATGAGATTCATGGATACAGGCATCCTGGTATAAAATTACCTTCACGGATGGACCTCTGTCATAACTGTATCAAGAGAATGAGTCATGATTTCCATAATTCTGTTATAGTTCAGGGCAGACAACTTTGTGTAAGTAGATTACTTAACTCTAGATCAGGAGGATAAGAATTATTTAGGACTAAATGAAATGATTTAATTGTGGTTAACATTTTCTTTTTAATGGTCATATAAGAAAAATACTTTCTTCTTAATCTACCTTTAACCCTCAATTTAAGATATATTTTGTATAAATAGTAATTTAAATAGTATCTTGATCCAATACCCTCAGAATTCCGGGGGGGGGGGGCGGCAGAATATCCTATGAAAGACCTTACTACAGGTTTTAAGTTAATAATCTATGAGAATATTTTAAGAACAATTCTATAAAAAAATACTGAATATATTGATTGGCCTTGTTTAAAAACTACTTAGAAGAATGATTAAATCTTGTATAAAGTATCATAACTGAGTCTCTCTACTTTTTATGAACCCACTTACATAGTTTCAATGAGAATCTGTTTTCCTTCCTTTCAGAATAAAATGGATAAATCAAATTTGTAACCATGACCACAGAAAAATGCAACGTTTAAAAACAAATCTCTTTTAATTAGCTATGACAGGGAACAAGGACTGCATCTCAAATGTAGAAATGATGCCTTCTAGGTCTTCACAGGAAATCAATACAGTATCTCTTTCATAACTTATGGATTCCCAGCTTTAAGAGGAATAAAGAATATCACTTCCTGACAGACAAGGAACACTGACAAATGTGGGACTCTTAGAGAACCATGATACCATACAGTTTTAAGTAATGCAGGCAAAATTTCATTGAGATAAATTAAATGGCTCTTGGTTCCTAATCTTGTAATCAAGCAAATAAATAAGTAAATTATTATGCTTTATAAAACTAGATAGAACTTAACTCTTATATCAAATGGACATAGTTTTGTTAAGCAGACAAAGAGAAGCCTTTCTATGCTTAACAATACGTCATTAGTTCAAAAAATGAGTCAAACAAAACATCGAAATAAAGAATCAGAAAATTATTAAACAAACTTATATGATCAAATCTGTACCTTAAGGGGCAGAAACTTGGCCACGGGAAGGGTTATGGAAGAAAACTGACACTTTGTTTTGCCTCAATTTTAAGTGAGCATGCCCAGCAAGTTCCATAGCTGAAGGGTAAAAAAGGGGTGAGGGATCACCCTGCACCCTAAAATTACAAAAAGAAAACAGGATAATTCTATGTGGATCTAGCTCCCAAAATAAATGACTTCATCTCTAACTTTGGCAATAATGACAGTCTGAAGAATTATGACAAACCTTGCAGATAAATAATTAATGTGAGAAAATGGCTGCTTTTTCACCATGATGAGGCTCAGAGACTTAGTAATCTTTGAGGGGTTTTTATTCTTAAATACTCTGGTGGTGTTTTTTGTTTTTGTTTTAATTTAACGAATAAGTCCTAAAGCTGGACTCTCTCACAAACCTTTGCAAATAAACTACGTTTCTAAATTCATATTTTTCCTACTAGTAAGGGGCATGATTAAACCTACTTTTCTAAGTTGCTTTTTAAATGTATATAAGTTCTAACTCCAGTAAGGAAGAATACTGTCATTTTCCATATATCTCCTTGTACTGCAGGGCTCCCTAAAGCTTCACGTAGCTGCCTCTTAGTAAATATTCATGTCTTACTAATAGATTCATCAATTGGTTGAAGTCAGAGATGAAAAGTGTGTCAGGAACAAATGCTAACATTTTATATAATTAATCTCATTTAATCTCTCAAAATAAGCCTACCAGGTAGGTGGTATCACCATTTTATATGTAAGAAATACTGCTGGGAAACACAAATTGGCCAGGTTCCAATACAAAATTACTATACTTTCCACTTCATGATATTACTAACTGGTTTTAGGAAAATTCTTTGTCTTCTCTTTTGTTCTTTCTTTTTCTTCTGTCAATTTGCTTGCATATTTTTAATCTGCCAACGATTATATCACTTAAAATACGTTTGATGGAGAAGAGAATTACACAACTCAAAATAATTATGTCATTCCATCTTTTCATCAAACCCTTATTAATTTCATACATATGTCCTTCAGAACTATATTTTAGAAACTTCTTATTAATAGGTAAGCAATGGTGTTTTTTAAATTTTTTCTATTTCTTAATGAATGGGATTGAGGAATTTTTTCCAAGTTATTTTACTATTTATAATTTTCCAGATGCAAAGTACCTGTCAAATCTTTTGACAATTTACCCAGTGGATGCTTGCTTAAGTAAACTTCATGGTTAATTATTTTAAAACAACAACAACTAAAAGTTCTGACGTGTAGATTATCATGCATTAAATGAAAGGAGCTAGAACATCTTACCCTTTTTTTTTTTGCACCTAAAACAAAGGGGTTCTATTCTTTCAATAAGCAAATATTTATTGAATATTAAGGTAGGTATTGTGGAACGCAATTTTATACTTTTATTAGCAGTCTTATTATACCTAATTAGAAAGGGTTTGTCCTTAAAATGCGACATTTGCCAGATACATCGGTAAGATAAAATTCCTAACTGCAGGAAGCTTATAAAGTACTACACAAATAACTATAAACATAAAAGTTGAAAGGAATAAATGCCTTTAAAAGAGATACAAAGTAAAAAGAGAAATTAGAGAACTTCCAGCTGAGGATAACAATATCCTTTATTAGGTACATTATGTAGGCACCATGGCATCAATGATTTTTTATTTACAAAAATCAAGGATTTATATCAGAATATGTTCTCCTAAACGTAATACTTTCTTTCCCACCTCTGAGATTTTGAATACCCTCTTTATTCCCTTTACTAAGAATATCCTTGTAATTCTTCTTTTAAAATACAACTCTTCTGGGATTTCCCTGGTGGTCCAGTGGTAAGACTCTAAGCTCCCAATGCCGGGGGTCCAGGTTTGATCCCTGGTCAGGGAACTAGATCCCACATGCCGCAACTGAAGATCCCACGTGCCGCAACAGAGACCCAGTGCAGCCAAATAAATAAATAATTTTTTTTTTAATTTTTTAAATACAACTCTTCTAAGTTTTCCTTGACCTCCCCCCAACAGAGTCCCACTTTCTGTGCCTTACACAGATATCTATTGTGTTACACTTATCATCTACAAAGAGCTGTTTTTAATTAGTTACTTATTACTTACTTATCAGATAAGTTTTACTTGTAAGCAAAGAATTTATGACCACAGTTAGTTTTTACCTGTGTATATTACAAGGCCCTCAAAAATCACATTTTCCATCTTGAGAAATCATAAACTCAACTTTGAAACTAAAAGAAGCAGTTCAAACAATTGTCAGAGTTTACCTACAGTCCTTCATCCTTTTAAAGTAAGTTAACTGGCAAGATTCAAAGATAGTACACTGAATTCTTGCAAAACTAATCATGATTTAATGTTTTCAAAAGCAAGCAGAAAGAGGAAAAACTCTGCCTAATAAGGTAAATATTTATAGTAACTACAATCTGTCAGGAATCATGATTACAAAGCTCTCAAAATTCCATTTTAAAGGAAGATATATAGTTACAACTGGATCTAATTCTTAAAACAGAAAACCAGTTTTCAATATCAAATTATGAATTAATTAGAGACCACTTCTCCAGCTGCCTCTAGTAGCAGAAAAGGCTAACTGTTCTCTAATACCCATTTCTCTCCTTCTTTTATAAAATTTTCTAATTTTAGCTGAACACATGGTTGTCCAGCCAGATACTACATTTCCCAGCTAAGTATGTTCCAGTGATTAAATTCTCACCCATAACACATGAATCTAAATGATAGTACTACTTCCAGATGAGGCTCTCAAAACAATGAGCGTGCACTCCCATTGTTCTTTCTCCCTTGCCCCTGGCTGGTGAAAGCAGCCATGTTCAACCCAGAAACCATGTTCAACATATGGAAACCATACATTAAGCCAAAGCCACTTACAAACCTGAAGAGTTTTCCTCTGTATTATTACACAAGAGAAATAAACATCATCCTTAACAGTAACAGAGTGTCTCAGAGCAGTTTAGCCTTTACTGTAATCCAATCAGCTCCTGACATTGACTACCTAAAAGGAAATAAAAGAAGTTCAAAAACAGTCTCTTTTCCATACTCTTCCCCATTTCTTCCTTCTCTTGAGACATTTAATCTAATAATGGTAACAGGTCAGGTACACTCCTAAGCTGGCAAGTCTTAGTTGCAAATGAGCTGAAGCAGTCAAGTCATTCGTTATTGTTTCACCAAAATCTTTTTCTTTTGCTCCTGGTCCTCAGAACAGCAGAAACTCTTCCTACCTTCTAAGTTTACCTTTCCACAAAATGGAAGACATCATCTTGGACAATTACTGGCTCAAGGAGAGATCCTTTTACAGCCCTGTCAGTTCTCAGAACCACTATTCCAACATACAATTCAAGTTCCTTATTAGAATGTAAAAGTGCCATACACATAATTCCTGGGTACCTACCAAGACAATAGTTCCCAAAGTAACACAGGGCTACACAAACAACAAAGAAAGGGAGAAAGGATTATACGGTTTGACATAATAACACTACTACCTCACATCATCATCATAAAAAGGGGTCTCTCTCCCAAACTAAAGGGAATATATCTAGTTATTCCTAGTTACTAGAACTATAACTGATAATTGTTATTTTGTATAACAAAAAGTAACACAAAATTCTTAATAATATTCTAAACAATGAAAAATTGCAGACATGAATAAGTGAATATTTCTGATGGTAAAGTTAATATTTCTGATGGTAAAGGTCATCTTCATTTCCCAGACATTCATGTTTACATAGGTCCAATTATAAAGACTCTCAGGAAGATAGTATCAACTGTACCCTTAGGCCTGCCACATTTTTTGGAAGGTGACCAAGGAGATGCCCGGGTCATTCTCTTAAAGACTCAAAAACCCAAAGATCAAAATTCAAAACTGAAAATGTTCACACTGTATAAATAAACACTAGCGCCCTGGTTTTCTCACTTTGCAGCACTTAAAAAACTGGAAATGCTGCCCAGCAATCATAGTGTCTCCAATACAAGATGGATTCCACCATACAACTTGAAGCATATATAAACAGTTTAATTTTGTGGAATTCACTTCTGTTTTGAAAAAAGTAAAATAACAGAAAAAAATCACTGAATTCCTCTGCAGATTGCATGACAATCTAAGAACATTGAGAAGTAATTTTTAGTCTTGGACTCTCTAAAGAACATAACAAGATCAAATGGGCAAGGATTTTTAAAAAAAGAAGCTCCACTAATGGATAGGTAGTTTCTAGATACTATAAGAAACTAACAAGGACAATGCTCCCCAGAGCTACTTGATATTTTTTGTAATCTACTGTTAAAATATCGCCTTATTTTTATTTATAATGCCCTACAGCTGTTAGGAACTCAAAAGCAAGAACTTTACTCTCAAACTTCTTTCTACATGTGACTCCTTTGAAAAACCTGGTATGATAATGTATGAATTTTCCATATACCTCAAAACTTAAAAACAAAAAGTATAATAGAAATCTTTCTAAACCAAATCATACACCTCTTTGTCTTCTTGAACAAATTTAGCATAATTAAATATTCCTATAATTCAGAATCATAATAAGATCATCTATTACCATAATGAACGTGCTATAAATAATGTGTCTTTAAGAATAACAATTCCCAAATTAAGTAACCTCAAAACTAAGTTTTTTAATTCTTGTTCTAACACTTGGAATCTGACAGCTCTTCTCTATCAAGATGCCAGCCATCTCTTCTTGCCCCTATCAATATGCATTTTTCTAGTAGCATTTCTCCTGTCCCTAATTATTATACTCTGAAAACACTGATACCACAATACATCAGAAGTATGAAAAGTTCTCAGGTAAGGGCAAAGGTCATACACAAAAAAATTAAAAAATGCAAACTGCTATAAGTGGATTTGCTTGAAAAATATCCAAAGACAAAATTTTTTCATTAGAAAGAAAATGCTGAAGAAAAGCCAATAATATCTTAACACAATTTCTACCTATTTCCTAGAGTTATTTTTATAAAGCCAATAATATTTTACCATTTGATTTCTATCTTTAACTTCCTTGATTTCTTCTTTACATGCAACCACCAATTTTTCAAGTTTAACTATATTCAACAAAAATATTTTTACAATAATCTGACATTCTTTCCTGTACCTAATATAAAAATAATTTTTAAAAAGTAGGATTACAACTAAAATACACTATCAATCAAGATTATACTTTTCACTGCAATCAGCACAAAGAATAGATTTAATAGAGAATGAATGTATACTAATACTTAGGGAAACATCCTTAGGAGAGGAATATTTAATGTTACCGAAAGAGACTAAAATGAAAATTTTTTACCTCAATTATATATTATTTATTAGGCTCCACACTGGCCAAAAAATGAATCAGATAACTTTTCAAATTTTCTCTGTTTAAAAAAAAAAAAGGTCGGGCTTCCCTAGTGGCACAGTGGTTAAGAATCCACCTGCCAGAAGACCTAAATACACATTTCTCCAAAGAAGATATACAGATTTCCAACAAACACATGAAAGAATGCTCAACATCACTAATCATTAGAGAAATGCAAATCAAAACTACAATGAGATATCATCTCACACCAGTCAGAATGGCCATCATCAAAAAATCTACAAACAATAAACACTGGAGAGGGTGTGAAGAAAAGGGAACCCTCTTGCACTGTTGGTGGGAATGTAAATTGATACAGCCACTATGGAGAACAGTATGGAGGTTCCTTAAAAAACTAAAAATAGAACTACCACACGACCCAGCAATCCCACTACTGGGCATATACCCTGAGAAAACCATAATTCAAAAAGAGTCATGTACCACAATGTTCAGCAGCTCTATTTACAATTGTCAGGACATGGAAGCAACCTAAGTGTCCATCAACAGATGCATGGATAAAGAAAATGTGGCACAGATATACAATGGAATATTACTCAGCCATCAAAATAAATGCAATTGAGTTATCTGTAGTGAGGTGGATGGACCCAGAGACTGTCATACAGAGTGAAGTAAGTCGGAAAGAGAAAAACAAATACCGTATGCTAACACATATATATGGAGTCTAAAAAAAAATGGTTCTGAAGAACGTAGGGGCAGGACAGGAATAAAGACACAGGCATAGAGAATGGACTTGAGGACATGGGGAGGGGGAAGGGTAAGCTGTGACAAAGTGAGAGAGAGGCATGGACATATATACACTACCAAATGTAAAACAGATAGCTAGTGGGAAGCAGCCACGTAGCACACAGAGATCAACTCAGTGCTTTGTGACCACCTAGAGGGGTGGGATAGGGAGGGTGGGAGGGAGACGCAAGAAGGAGGAGATATGGGGATATATGTATATGTGTAGCTGATTCAATTTGTTATAAAGCAAAAACCAACACAACATTGTAAAGCAATTATACTCCAATCAAGATGTTAAAAAAAAAGAATCCACCTGCCAATGCAAGGGACACGGGTTCGAGCCCTGGTCCAGGAAGATCCCACATTCCACGAAGCAACTAAGCCCATGCACCACAACTACTGAGCCTGCACTCTAGAGCCAGCAAGCCACAACTACTGAGCCTGCATGCTACAGCTACTGAAGCCCATGCGCCGAGCCCATGCTATGCAAAAAGAGAAGCCACCACAATGAGAAGCCTGTGCACCACAATGAAGAGTAGCCCCCAATCGCCGCAACTAGAGAAAGCCCACACACAGCAACGAAGACCCAACACAGCCAAAAATAAATTAAATAAATAAATTTGGGAAAAAAAAAAAAGGTCTACGTTAAATACACAAGAAAAATTCTGTTTTCAAATACTGTAGAACACTATCCTGGCAACCTATTTTTCTCATTTCTAACTTCATACTTGCACTATTTTCATGATGCTATATTCTAAAGCAGATTAAAACTGGAAATGTTGTCCTATATCCTCTACCATGTCATCCCTATTAACATTATACCATTATAGGAAACCAGTAAGATAACACCTTAATAGAAAGTAACAGTACCACAATTTTTCTCAGAGTTCCTAAAAACAATACATTTTTGTGGGATCTACAGAAAATGCATCATATTCTTGAATTTAAAAAAAAAACTAACAGTATAAAGATGTAAACATACCCTAATTTAGGTTTTATGCAATTCTAAACAAAACTTCAAATAGTTGGTTTTTAAACTTTGCCAAATGTATGTACAAAAGGAGGGAAAATTAGCTTAGAAAATTGTGAAAAGGAATGATATCTACTGCCCCTTCATATATTTATATAGTCTATAGCACTACAGCAAATAAGACAATGCAGTACTGCTATATAAACAAGGCCCAGTTCCAGGGTTGTTAACCTGCTTTTAGATTTTACATTACATATTCTTGTGAGAAGCTGATAAAACTGTAACTCTTTCCCCAGAAAAAAAAAAAGCACATATGTGCACTCAGGAAGACATTAACATTTACCACAGAAAAAGATACACAAAATAACCTCAAACAGCAAAGTCACAAAAAATGAGAAAGTTGCATATATATTAAATATTTAAAAGTTCAATTTCACTAGTTATCAGAAAAAATGCTAACCACCAAATTGATGGTGGTATAGGAAATGCTTTTCAATAAAACTAAGTTTTTATCAGTTTTGTAAATTACTTTAAAAGTCCTTTGTAACAGTAATTTCAAAAAAATATTGAGATGTAGATCATGACTCATGTACAAGGATGTTCACTGCAGCTTTATTTATAATAGAGAAATGGGCAACAAAATGTTCAATAAGGAAAGAAAGATTTAGTAAGTCACAGTACATTCTTATTAAAGACACCAATATTACATAGCCATTTAAAAATATATTTCAAGAACATTTGATTATTTGGGATTTTTCACAAAATAACTATTATGTAATCATTAAAAAAAAATTTCAAAAGAATAATGAAATGGATAAATATCCACAATAAAATACTAAGTTAAAAGGGCAGGAATGAAATTATGATCCAAATGATAAACTAACTGATCAATCAATAAATGGAAATGTCACAAAAATCACCAAAAAAGTGTTTATTTCTAATTAATTTTCAATACTTTCCAAATGTGCTATAGTGAAAAAGATTTTAAATGACTCCCAGTAACTTGGTATTCATCCGGTAACCTAGTCTTAATATTAACTGAAATTCCACAACATGCTTGTTATTGATAGAGTACCAATGAACAAACAGTAGATGTTCAGACAATTCATTAATCTTAGTTTTAAATTTATAGAACTATATTTGCCTTTCTAACAAATGTAACAGCAAAACTGTCCTACCAATACATATTTACATAGTACATTATGTTCTTCAGTGTTTCAAGTGCCTCTTATGATCTTCCACATTAACCTAAGAGGCAATCATTTGTATATGCAAATGAAAACATAAGCTTAAATATATAAACCAAAATATTTCACTTTTTTGGAAGTGCAGAATGAACCATGCCCTATGATCAAAGTTCTTTTCTTAACCTAACACATACACACAGACATAGACGTAGATACAGAAAATACAATGTATTTCCAACTCTACAACACCTGAAATAATGTCTGGAGGGTGGAGGCGGTGTGCTGGGTAATTACCCTGGAAGCATAAAAGGGAAAAGATTACACAACTGCCCTCTAAATATATTTCTCTGTAGAAGACTTCAGGGGTTCAAAAATTATATCAACAAATTTTCTGTTGAGAAAAAAAGAATTATTCCCATCACTTCATTCTATCTCCTTTGTGATGTCATTTTTTAAAACTCCACCAACCAAAAGTACTCCCTTCAATTACATCTATTTGATACTTAACCGTTCTTGTAGGCAATAAAGTCCCTAAACCAACCAAGATTATAAAGCAATAGCCACTTCTTCATCTGACAAGTGACTGACTTAAACTCAGAGTTACATAACCAACCAAGAAAACAACTGTTGTGTATACAAACCACAGATGAAATTTATGACAACCATTTACAAGTTTTCAGCCCAGTAAGAAATAATTTACACAATGGTAGAATTATATCAAATCGTATAAAACTTCTCCCAGAGGTTTATATAAGATTTAAATATAGTGACACTACCATTTTAAAGTAAAATAATCAGTAACATACTTATAACTACTTTAAGAAACTAAAACCAGGAACATACAATTTTTAAAAATCTAACACAATTGTATCTTACACACATGTATATATGGCAGTTTGTTTTTTTTTAATCAACTGATTTATCAATAATTCACAATTTCCTCATAAAGGCCTCAGTGTAGTTGGGAGTTCTTTGTAGAATTCTTTATCAGAAAAATTTACCAAGTTTAAGTACTATACTTTATATATCATTACAAACAAAATGGTAAGGAAATGATTAATTTTAAAAGTCAAGGTACCAAAAATAATCTAACTGAAGCAGTAATGGACAAGTGATCAGAGACAGAAAAAATGTAAAACTCAAATGCAAGCAAGATCAGAGGCACACACTGATTAAATTAAAACTTCACCGACTGAGGATCAAATATTTTTTTAAAAAATAAATACCCAAGGAGATTGAGATTTCTTTTTAAATGACATTATACAGATTCTTCCAATGCCCCCTCCCCCTCATTTTTCCAAAACTCAAATTGTTTCTAGTTTGAAAACATTCCAACAGAACTGGTAAAGATAGGGTTAAAAATGTATTTGCAAATATGCAGTTCAAATAATTGCACTTCCCGTGAGAACACCACTAGGTGCTGATCTTCCGCTCCCTAAATATAAACTTGAATCCAGCAATACCCTTAAAGTGAAATAAAAATCGAGAACCACAAGGGGACAATCATTTTTACACAAAATTAAGTCCACAGCTTCTCAGAGAATCGGAGAAATACAAGAAAGGAGTTTGAGGTCGGTACGGGAATACAACATAAGAGAAATGTTTTCCATTTAAAATATAGGAATTCGAGCGTAACAAAACGAAACCCCTCAAGAATGAGGAAAATTAAATCTAGAACCCGAATGGCGTCCAACAAGAACATTAGATCTTGAAAATGAATATTGCGCTTGCGCAGCCACCGCCCCGCCAGCTGCACAACTGCAGCTAGAGCCCGACCCCGCAAGATCACGTGCTCCCATGCAGCGCCCGCCCGCAGCTCCGCAACCGCGCAGGCGCAAACACAGCTCCCGCAGTCGCCATAATGCGGTCTTGACTCTAAAGAAATACAATAATAATTTAACAAAATGTGGTTATAATAGACCCTGGGACTCACATATACCTTTCGAGGTGGGAGAGGAGGGAGGGGGAACCAAATTCCTTCCTACAGAGCCGTCCCGCGCCTCCGTCCCCTCCGCTGCAGCCTCAGTCTCGCGCGCTCCAGTCGCCGCGCCGCCGCCGCTGCCGCCGCCGCCGCCGCCTCCGCAGATTCAAAAACAAACCCGCTTCTCCCTTGCACGCGCCGGGGCCGTTATGCAAATTATCGTAGGCGGGGCTCGGCGGTCGTAATATTGGTCACGCCCACCATGCTTTTAGCCAATGGGCTCACGGACTGGCCGTTCCCCATGCAAATCTTCTGGTTTTTTATTTGAATGAGAAAAATTGGCCCCGCCTCCTGCCGTGGAAAAGAGAAGGAAGTCTGAGGTGGTGGCGCTGCGCCTTTCAGTTGCAGTGAGGTGTGTTTTTTGAGTGGAGCCTTGCCCAACCAGTGAGTAGCGCTTTGTGAGCGCCCTCTATGAGCCTCAGGAAGGAAGGAAGGGAGGAAGGGAGGAAGGAAGGAAGGAAGGAAGGAAATAGTTAGGTGAAAGTTAAAGAGCTGAGGTAAGGATTTTCGAAAAAGGCTGGAGTATGTTAGGTTGTTTATCGTTTATATTAAAAAGTCAGAAAATATACTTCAAACTGTGTAAGTCACGAGGGAGTGGCACAAACACATCTTTTCTTTCGGTCCGGTGCCAGAGCAAGCGCTTCCAGTCATATCCTTCCACCTGTTGTATCCCTGTTATTCAGTTTTATTTAGGGAGCCAACCCTTCATGAGGGCCACAGAGTGTAATGAAAAAGGTGCCTCTGTATTTGTTGGGATATCTGGGCTTACGTCCAAGGACTCCTGCTTATGTGCCTGTTCCTTGAAATAAGTGTGTTACTCAGTTTTCTCTTCTCTAAAATGGTGATAATGGCTATAATTCAAATCAGTTGAGAGGGCTAAATGATAGGATAAATATAAGTGTGTTTTGCAAAGCAAAAGCAGCCTAGCAAATATATGGTGAGGTTTGGTTGTCGTTTTTTAACATCATTTCTCCCTTAAATTAATCTATTCGTTCAATATTTATTTAGCAATGCCGGTGTTCCAGACCTATATTAGGTGCCTGTCCTCAAGAAATCTCTACTACAGTGAAGGAGACAGAAAAGTAAACAGGAAATTTTTGTAAGTAATAAGAAATTAGTGCAGGGTGGTTAATACTTATTTCTATAATTTGGGGCTTTCAACTTAGTTGAAATACTGCGTGGCTTTTAGGAGGATCACCTAATCTAGACTTGGAGAATCAGTAATGCCTTCCTAGAAGAAGTAATCTCTAACATGAGAGCTGATTTAATAGATTTCTTGCCTAAAAGCTGGACTTCATTGTGAAAGCAATGAGGAATCACTTAAAAGGTTTTAAGTTAGGAAATAACACAATTAGATTTGCATTGCTTAATTGCTAAGCTTTGTAAAGTCCTTAGCACAGAACATAGTACATGGGTGCTCAATAAATTACAAATAGAGGCTCAGTTATAACAAATTATGTATTGTAATTTATTTAGTACATAGTGCTCAATTATAAAATAGATGATCAGCAAATTATAAATAATATCAATATTTAAAGTTCCATTCTATAAAAAGAGAAATGGGATAGGAATAACAGAGTTCATTAGGTTTCTCTTTGTCTTCTATAAGCAAATAGAAAGGAATCATTTTTATAATAGTTCACTCTCAATTGTCTTGGCTAATGGCAAAGGGAAAGTAATTGAACATGAACTCCAACTGATCAATTTTCTTTCTTGCTCATATTCTAGACTTGCCTCCCTAAAACTCCAGTTAGACAGTTTTATTGTGTTTGAATCTCCTTAAATATCCTCAACCATGTGTTTACAGTCTCTTTAGCTGTCTACCTGCTGGTTAATCTAACCAATCATTCATTGTTTCATTCAACAAGTACAGCCTTTATTATTTATTCACACACTGTTCTAAACATTGGGGATACCCAGAGGAAATGACACTGCCTCTGGTAGGGAAAGAGTCATATATACAGATATACATTATGAGATCATTACTATCATAGAGGTATATACTAAGTATATACTAAGTATAAAAGAAATGTAAAACAAAAGAACCTAAAACTTCCTCTTGGAATATAGGAAAATTTCACAGAACAGGTGATGCTTGATCTGACTTACAATGTAGAACTTAAAGTGGCTGTCAGAATAGGTACAAAAGAAGGAGAATTCAAATTAGGTAAAACAGAAATGCAAAGACACTGAAAAAAGAAAAAGGCATGGCTTCAATTTATAGGTGGGATGATATTCAGAATGTTTATCAATCCTTGTGGTACCAGACACTGGTCCATTAGAATACAAGAAGGTTTGAAGACCCCCTATTTTGTCAAATGTTAATCCTCTAGTTGTAGGATTGTGGAGAACCCAGGGGTTCTTCAGCTGGGCACCAAGACAGACTGGCTGGTAGGAGGGGTATTCACGGTAGGGTGGCTACTTACCAATCAGTACTGAAGGATTTCCATATTTTACCCACCATTGTGGGCTTATTTATATATACAGGCTGAATAGACTTCTAGAAAAAAAGTGCTGGAGTAAAGCAGTATCACAAAAAAAAAAATCCAAAAGCAAAAAGCAAAAAATCCTAAAATAATAAACAGTTTTAAATGAATTTCAGTTGTAGCAATTGAGCAAGGAAAACTGAACTTTTGAAAAACAGTATAAACTTGAAAAAGGAACAACTGAAGTTTCTAAGCACTATAATATGAGACAGTCTAATTTAGTGATTACAAAAATGGGCTCTGAAGATTTACTACCTGAATTAAAAATTTTTTTCTACTTCTTACTTACTGCCTGTTCTAAACTTCTCTAACCAAATGGTTCCAGAAATATCAAATGCACATGAAAAAAATAGCCCTTATCTGGTAAGGTTTTTACAAAGATTAAATTCTGGTAAAACACTTCGAGGAATACTGGGTATATAGTAATACTTTGATAAGTGTTAGCTAATAGTAATCATAGTAATAGTAGTAGTAGTACTTGTCAGAGTAGTAATGGTACAGGCATAGATCAGCTTGAGCAGTTTCTATCTGTACATCCTATACTACCATTAAGAAAGAAAATGAATTAACCATAACCTGATAATTCTTATTATTATCCTACATTTCTCAGAGAAGTTTACTGAGGTGTTAAGTAGGCAGACCTGGGAAAACTTAAGAAATAACTTTCTGGAATAGGAAGTGTGATAAAAAGAATTCTAAGATGATCTCCACCCCTTTGCATTCACACCCTGTATAATCCTCTCCCCTTGACTGTGGACAGAACCCATGACTTACTTCTAACCAATAGAATATGGCAAAGGTGAATGAATTTTTCAGATGTAATTAAGGTCTCATAAAAATTGATTATGGATAACTAAAAGAGAGATTATCTTGGATGGGCCTGACTTAAACTGGAAAAAGCCCTTTAAAAAGGAACTGGGCCTTTCCTGAGGAGAGAGGTTCTCTTTAATGGTTTGATGAAGTAAGCAGCCATGTTGAAGAAGCCCACATGGAAAGTTACTACAAGTGTCCTATAGAATCTTTGGATAGCCTCTAGAACCTGAGGGTGGGCATTAGCCAACAGTGAGCAAAAAAGCCAAGACTCTCAATCATATAGCCATAAGGAAATGAATTCTGCCAACAAACCAAATGAATTTGGAAGTAGATTCTTTACCAGTCAAGCTCTCAGATGAAAATTCAGCCCAAATAACACCTTGATTATAGCCTTATGAGACTCTGAGCAGAGGACCCATCTAAGTCAGACTCAAACTCCTGACCCACACAAACTGAGATAATAAGTGCCATTATTTTAAGTTACTGAATTTGTGGTAATTTGTTACTTGGCAATAGAAAACGAATACAGGAAGTCATCAAAGCAGGGAAGGGATACCTTAAAATCTTCAAAGGTAGATAGGTGACCTAAATGGATAAAATGGGTCCTAAGTAAAAGATATTGCCTGGCATTCATAAAAAGGCTAGAACTAGTACTGTAATTATAGCTGGGCAAGAGGGATCTGTGTTTGGGTCCTCATATTTTAGAAGGCCCCTACATATAATAAACATACACACACACATTTAAAAGAACACATGAATGCCTTTGTCACTCAGAATATGACAATCAGCAGTACCACATGGGGAACTGTGATCTTAAATATCTGCTCTCCTAATACTTTTCAAGGCCTCAGGGGAATGATTCCCCATATTTCTTGCTCTGTGTCCTCAAAAACAAAAGGAAACTATCAGAATGTTGTGAAGGTTAGGGAGTAGAGATACACACACAGCTTTAGAGTATGCAAATATTCGAGCAGCAAGATAGGTAAGAAAAAAACTTTAACTTCTCAGATGCTTCTCTGCTATTAGTGCAGACTTAATAGATTTTTGCACAGTGAATTCACTTGCCAATAGTGTCAAACCTCCATTTTCTTGCTTTTTTGAATGTTCCAGTTTGTGGTTCTGTAGATACTCAGAATTTATCGCAGTATTCCTAACATTTGGGGAAAAAATTTAATATTAACTAATCCATGTTATTCTTATATTTGTATACCGTACATGTAGATGTTGATGGAACATATATGAAACATGATATTCAGTTTTTAAATTAGCAACTAAATTACACTAAGTTCTAGAATTATAAATAATTCTGTTTTCATAAAAATACTTCATTCCTGAGCAATGGGTCAAAAAAAGAAATCAAAGAGAAATCAAAAAATACATTGAGACAAATGAAAAAGGAAACAAAACATACCAAAACTTATGGAATGCAACAAAAGGATTTTCTAAGAGGCAAATTCATAGTTATAAATGCCTACATCAAGAAACAAGAAACTAACACAACATTGTAAAGCAATTATACTTCAATAAAGATGTTAAAAATAAATTAATTAAAAGAAACAAGAAAAATTTCATACAACCTAACTTTATACCACAAGGAACTAGAAAAACATGAACAAATGAAGCCCAAAGTTTGTAGAAGGGAGGGAATAACAGAGATCAGAGCAAAAATAATTAAAATAGAGGCTAAAAAAAAAAATATTTAAAAGATCACTGAAACTAAGAGGTAGTTTTTTGAAAAGATAAAAAAAATTGACAAACCTTTAGCTAGACTCACCAAAAGACTCAAACAAGTAAAATCAGAAATGAAAGAGGAGAAATTACAACCTACCAAGACTGAAGCATGAAGAAATAGAAAATCTGAACACACCAATTAACTAGTAAGGAGGTTGAATTAGTAATCAAAAATTTTCCAACAACAAAAGTCCAGGACCAGATAGTTTCACTGGTGAATTCTACCAAACATATAAAGGCAAGCTAATTCCAGTTCTCTTCAAAATCTTCCAAAAAAATAGAAAAGAAGGAACACATTCAAATTCATTTTAGGAGGACAGCATTACCCTGATACCAAAACCAGAAAAGGATGCCACCAGCAAAGAAAATAACAGACTAACATCCCTGATGAACATAGATGCAAAATCTTCAACAAAATATTAACAAACTGAATTCAATAAGCAAACAACACATTAAAAGAACCATAGACCATGATAAAGTGGAACTTATTTCAGGTATGTAAAGATGGTTCAACATCTGCAAATCAATCAATGTGATACACCACATTAAAAAAATTAAGGATAAAAATCATATGGTCAGCTCAACAGATGCAGAAAAAATGTTTGACAAAATTCAACATCTATTTATGATAAAAGCTCTCAACAAAGTGGGTGTAGAGGGAACATACCTCAACATAATAAAGGCCATATATGACAAGCCCACAATTACTATCACCCTCAAGGGTAAAAAGCTAAAAGCTTTTCCTCTAAGATCAAGAACAATACAAGAATGCCCACTCTGGCCTTTTTTATTAACACTGTATTGGAAGCCCTAACCAGAGCAATTAGACAAGAAAAAGAAATAAAAGTCGTACAGATCAGAAAGAAAACAGTAAAACTGTCATTATGACAGTTTTATGTAGATGACATGATATGATATACAGAAAACCCTAAAGAGTCACAAAGAATCACACACATACACACACACTCACACACCTGAATAACCAAAGCAACCTTGAGAAAGAACAAATCTGGAAGCATCATCGCCCCTGATTTCAAACTATATTACAAAGCCATAGTGATCAAAATAGTATGGTACTGGCATAAAAACAGACATATAGGCTAGTGGAACAGAATAGAGATCCCAGAAATAAATCCATAAATATAGAGTAAATTAATTTACAACAAGGGAGCCAGGAATATACAATGGGGAAAGGAAAGTCTCTTCAATACATGGTGTTGGGAAATCTGGATAGCCGCATGCAAAGGAATGAAGCTGGATCACTGTCTTACACCATATATAAAAATTAACTCAAAATAGATTAAAAACTTAAGTGTAAGAACTGAAATCATAAAACTCCTAGAAAAAAACCTAGGTTTTAAACTCATTGACATTAGTCTTAGTGATGATTTTTTTGGACTTGACACCAAAAGCAAAGGCAACAAAAGCAAAAATAAATAAGTGGGAGTATATCAAACTAAAAAGCTTCTGCACAGCAAAGGAAACCATCAACCAAATGAAAAGGCAACCTACAGAATGGGAGAAAATATTTGCAATTTCATAATTGATAATGAGCTAATATTCAAAATATATAAAGAACTCATACACTCGATAGCCAAAAAAAAAAAAAAAAATCCAATTGAAAAAAGGGCACCATAACTAAATAGACATTTTTCCATGAAGACATACAAATGGCCAACGGTACATGAAAAGGTGATCAAATCACTAATCATCAGGGAAATGCAAATCAAGACCACAATGAGATATCACCTCACTCTTATTAGAATGGCTATTACCAAAAGGACAAGAGATAACAAGTGTTGACAAGGTTGTGGAGAAAAAGGGAACCCTTGTGCACTGTTGCTGGGAATGTAAATTGGTGCAGCCACCATGAAAAACAGTATGGAGATTTCTCAAAAAATTAAAAATAGAACTACCATATGATCCAGCAATTACACTTTTAGGTATTTATCCAAAGGAAATTCAAATACTAACTCAAGAAGATATATGCACCCCCATGTTCCTTATAACATTATTTACAATAGCCAAGATATGGAAGCAACCCTAAGTGCCCATCAATGGCTGAATGAATAAAGAAGATGTGGTATATATAGAGAGAACAAAATATTATTCAGCCATAAAAAAAAAACGAATGAAATCCTGCCATTTGCAACAACATGGATGGATCCTGAGAGCATTTGGCTAAGTGAAATAAGTCAGAGAAAGACAAATACCATATGATCTCGCTTACATGTGGAATCTAAAAAACAACAAAAAAGCAAAGTAGGGCTTCCCTGGTGGCGCAGTGGTTGAGAGTCCACCTGCCAATGCAGGGGACACAGATTTGTGCCCCGGTCCGGGAAGATCCCACATGCCACAGAGCAGCTGGGCCCGTGAACCATGGCTGCTGAGCCTGCGCGTCCGGAGCCTGTGCTCCACAACGGGACAGGCCACGGCAGTGAGAGACCCGCATACCACAAAAAAAAAAAAAAAAAAGTAGTTGCCAAAGGTATGGGGTAAGGAGGTGAGTGAAAGGGGTCAAAAGGTACAAACTTCCAGTTATAAATAAGTCATGTGTATGTAGTGTATGGCTTTGTGACTATGGTTTAAAACACTGTATTATGTATTTGAAAGTTGATAATAGAGAAATCTTAAAAGTTCTCACCATAAGAAGATATTTGTAACTATGTGTGGTGATGGATGTTAACTAGACTTATTGTGGTGTTCATTTTGCAAGATATACAAATATTGAATTATGTTGTATATCTGAAACTAATGAAATATTATATGTCAATTATTTCTCAATGTTTTTAAATTAAAACTTTTTTGCATCAAAGGACAATATCAAGAGATTAGGAAGACAACCCACCTAATGGGACAAAATCTTTGAAAATCTGAATGAAAATCTAGAATTTATAAAGAATTCCTATAACTCACAACAATGACAACAACCATACCCAATTCAAAAATGGGCAAGGGACTTGAATAGACACATCTCCAAAAAAGATATACAAATAGCCAATGAGCACGTGAAAAGATGCTCAACACCATTAATCATTAGGAAAATGCAAATTAAAATCACAATGACATACCACATTATAGCAATTAGGAGGGCTATCACCAAAAACAAACAAATAATAATAACAAGGGTTGACAAGAATGTGAAGAAATTGGAACTCTCATGCATTGCTGGTGGGAATGTAAAATGGTATATCCTCTGTGGAAAACAGGTTGACATTTCCTCAAAAAGTTAAACGTAGAATTACCATAGGATCCAGCAATTCCATTCCTGGGATATAAACCCAAAAGAATGGATAGAGGGAATCAAAGAGATGTTTGTACACCCATGTTCATAGTAGCATTTGTCACAGCAGATGAATGGTGGAGAAAAAAAAAGTGTCCATCAACAGGTTAACAGATAAACAAGACATGGTATATACATACAGTGGAATAGTATTCACCCATAAAAAAGGAAGGAAACTCTGATACATGCTACAATATAGGTAAGCCTTGAAAACTTTATGCTAAGTCAAATAAGCCAGACACAAAAGGACAAATACTGTATAATTCCACCTATATGAAGTACCTAAACTTGGCAAATTCATGGAGATAGAAAGTAGAATAAAGGGTTACCAGGGACTTGGGGAAGTGGGGAATGGAGAGTTACTATTTAATGAGTTCAGAGTTTCTCTTTGGGGATGATGATAAATGTTCTGGAAATTGATAGTGGTGATGGTTGCACAAAATTGTGGATGTATTTAGTGCCACTGAATTGTATACTTAAAAATGGTTAAAATTGTAAATTTTATGTTATGTATATTTTCCCATGATAGAAAAAATAAAAGAACAGAGGACAAAACACTATCTTGGATATTATAAATATCATCACCAAACTTTTAAAAATTAAAGTGTTTTTGGAATAAGTTGTCAAGTTCAAGAAAGAAAAACAGTGGAAAATAGGAGAAAAAGAATTCTTTAAAAAAGGATTGCTCCAGAAGGTCCAGCATCTAACTAATAGTTCAAAAGAGAGAGAAAAGATCCAAGAGAGGGGAGGACGTTTTCAAGATATATGAAGAAAGAATTTCCCAGAACTAAAGGATACAAGAGTCCTAATTCATAGTGTTCATTGCAATTCAGTACAAAACATAGAACATGTACCTAGGCCCTTCACTTTGAAATGTCAAGATCTTGGGAAGAGAGGAAAGATCGTAAAAGCTTATGTCAGGGTGGGTGTAGGGGGATAATAGGCCACATATTAAAATAAATAAAAGTGATATTAGTCTTCTTCTATATTGGAAGCCAGAGAAAATTTTGAAGTATTATCTTAAAATTTCTGAGTGAAACTGCTTCTCAACATTTAATTTTATAACTAAGCTATCAATCAAATATGAAGCTAGGATAGAGACATTTTCAGACATGCAAAATGTCAAAACTTTACCTCTCATATGCAATTACACAGGAATCTTAATCAAGGATGCCATCTACCAAAAAGAGGACATTAACCAAAAAGAAGTGAGTAGGTTCCAGGAAAGAGATCCCAATATAGTAGAGAGACAAAGAAAATTCAGAGGATGCATTAAAAAGGAAAAGAAGTCATGATTGGAGCAGGACAGGAGACTGCTTGAGAGAGGTCTTGAGAGAGAAATACTGGAAATATTAGATAATCTGATACATTGAACCATGTGAAAAATTATCTTTAGAGGATGTTTAAAGATGGGGTAAGAAAAAAAAAAAAAGATGGGGTAAGATAATCCTCGATAAAAAACTGCTTACCAAAAAATGAAAAGCAGGGCAATTACTATTCATAAGAAAAATTAACTTAGACAAGGATATATAATCATAGGGTACTATTTGGTTCAACAACAAATAATATTTACCTGGTCTTAATAATGTAAATACTGGATGTTCAATTCATAATGCTTTAGCTATATTGAGAGAATAAAGGGAAGGGTAGTTTGGAGGAATGGGATGTAAGTGAGGTTAATTCTGATCTACCATACCAGTAGGTTATTAGTCAATGGGTGAACAAAGAGATAGTGATATATGAATGTCACTTAGAAACATGTGGCCAAAAAAACAGAAGAATAGAGCATCAAAATTGTAAGTGGTTGTTTTTGGAGAAAGGGTTAGAGTAGGGAAAGGAGGAATAGTAGAGTGCTTTTTTTACTATAAGACTTTTAACACTATTTGATTTTTTAAACTATAGACCTGTATTTGGTAAAAATTAAAATGAATATGTTAATAAATAACTTCAGCAAATAAAAGGATAAATATGGTAATATGATAAAAAGATAGGATAGGATAGGATAAAAAAGATAGGATAGGATAGGATAAAAAGGATAGGATAGGATAGGATAGGATAAAAAGAATAAATAGGATAGAATAAAAAAGAATAAAACCATTAAATGGGGTCTCCCTGGTGGCACAGTGGTTGAGGGTCCACCTGCCGATGCAGGGGACACGGGTTCGTGCCCCGGTCCGGGAAGATCCCACATGCGGCGGAGCGGGTGGGCCCGTGAGCCATGGCCTGCGCGTCCGGAGCCTGTGCTCCACAACGGGAGAGGCCACAACAGTGAGAGGCCCGCGTACCGCAAAAAAAAAACAAAAAAAAAAAACTATTAAATGTTCAGCTATCAACAAATATAGAGCTTCTACAATCACTAGTAAAATGACAGAACTGCAGTAAATTATGTATGCAGCAGTTACCCTTTGGTGGGAAGAATTTCTTAAAGCAGAATCTTTCTAGTTCTTTCCTTTTATACATGCTAAGCAGTATTCTTGATTAATTATATTGAGTTGAAGAATATAGAATAATTATCAAAGTATCTTGTCCCTAATTTTCATATGCCAGGTCTCATTCAATCTGCACTGATAAAATCACTTTTAGAAAATTAATTCCTGAAATCAATCTCTCTAATCCCCCTTTGTAGAATTATAGTGTTTTCAGTCACAGTATAAATTTTAAAATGACAGTACTGCTTTTGTATGGAAGGAACACTGTGATAAATGAAAGAAGCTGCTTATGGTCTGTGAAGAACAAAGATAACTGGGGTTCCAGCTGCCCCAGACCCAAGCTGACTGTACTGATAGCTGAGAGGATCAGTGTATCTATACATCTGTAACCCACACATGGCACGTCAATGAACCTTAGCATATCATTGTACCTTGGTACCTCAGTTAGGAAGCTCTAGTCTACAAGACCCAAATTAATATTTTTTTCTAAAAAGTGGAAGACCTGTATTTAAAGTTTGTTGGAGAAGAAAGGAAACTAGAGGGGGAAAAAGAAGGTTTTCAGGGATGTTAAAGAGGGTAATACATACATTCAGCAAGGAAGTATTTTTAATTTATTTCTTTTTTAATTTTTATTTTATTTTTGTCTGCGTTGGATCTTTGTTGCTGTGCACGGGCTTTCTCTAGCTGTGGGGAGCAAGGGCTACTCTTTGTTGCGGTGTGCGGGCTTCTCATTGCCATGGCTTCTCTTGTTGTGGAGCATGGGCTCTAGGCGCGGAGGCTTCAGTAGTTGTGGCACACAGTCTCAGTAGTTGTGGCACACGGGCTTAGTTGCTCCATGGCATGTGGGATCTTCCCGGACCAGGGCTCGAACCCGTGTACCCCGCATTGGCAGGCAGATTCTTAACCACTGTGCCACCACGGAAGCCCAAGGAAGTATTTTTAGAAAGGGGAAGCAATGAAGAAAATAATATGCTATATGCTGGGCCCTATATAGGGTGCTTTTAAAAATTATAACAAATTATACATAATAGATATTATCCTAATTTAAAATAATAAACATTTAGTTTCCAAGGTAAAATAACATAAGCATTTATGTGGTAATTTGAATCTGTATGACTGTAAGGTTGAATTAGAGATATTAAGCACAAAGCCAGCCAGTCCATATCCCTTCTAATGAAAATTCCTAAAGTTCACAATAGTTGTTGTTGTTTTTTTTGTTTTGTTTTTTTGCCGTACGCGGGCCTCTCACTGTTGTGGCCTCTCCCGTTGCGGAGCACAGGCTCCGGACGCGCAGGCTCAGCGGCCATGGCTCACGGGCCCAGCCGCTCCACGGCATGTGGGATCTTCCCGGACCAGGGCACGAACCCGTGTCCCCTGCATCGGCAGGCGGACTCTCAACCACTGCACCACCAGGGAAGCCCCACAATAGTTGTTTTTGTATGTCCACAGACATTTCTGCTCCTTCTGGTTAGAGAAGTACATCATTCTGGGTTCAGTGAAGGGAGAATAATCACTAATAAGTGTTAGAATAGGATAACAATTGGTCACATGCTTTCAAGTGATAACAGCTGATCACACGGTTGTAAGTGGTATTTATAACTGAATTTTTCTACTACTCATTACATGTTGCTATTCCCCTCAAATGGTTCTGTTTCCCTACCTGTG
The DNA here is from genome assembly GCF_059928025.1 of Delphinapterus leucas. Classification (NCBI taxonomy): domain Eukaryota; kingdom Metazoa; phylum Chordata; class Mammalia; order Artiodactyla; family Monodontidae; genus Delphinapterus; species Delphinapterus leucas. The sequence continues at coordinate 11,458,492 of NC_143139.1, read as the reverse complement.
ATGATCCAAACTTTTGTTTCTGAAGGGTTTGTTCCATTAATGGTCCTGATTTTACTGTTTTTTTGTAGTGTTCCCATTAATTTTATCACAGGATATGGGTGTACTAAGAGACACCCCCAGAGTATCTCCTGTGTTCCAGACATACTTCTCTTTATGTCCATTATGTAGCAACAACCTAATTTCTCCTTAATAGTATTAATTACCCCCAACCAGTACAGTATCATTCACTGGCATGAGTTGCCTAAAAACCAGGTAATTTCTAGTTTAATAAAATCAATATATTTGCTGGTGGAACAGTCTTCACTTGGGAACAAATACCTCCAGATCAGCAGAGCCTAAAGTTGTGGGATAGGAAGCAAAGAATTCACTAGTGGAACATTAAGTGTAATTGCAAAAGGAGGCACTCGCATATCCAGCCTTTGATTTTGAGACTCATGAATCCTACTTCTGTCACTGAATCAGAGTATATGTCACAAACTGGAGAACATTATCTCGGCCCCACAAAGTGTTGCCACCCAGTTGACATCATAACTAAGCCTTCAAAAGGCCATTCTTGGCTTCCAGATTTAGCTCAGAAAGCTGAAAAGAGTGTCACCCTTACAGCAAAATAAATTATCTGTGCAAATTAATGACTTTTCTTGAACCCGTTTGAGAACTGCAGCTATGGGGCAAACAACTAACCTGAAATCTGGAGAGGGACAGAGAAAAACAAGGTCTGAGCACTTTTTTACCTTGGCAGATGCTTCCAGATATCATTTAAGCCAGTAAGAAGATGCAGCTAGCAATTTTTTACCAAATTGCTAAAGTCCAGGTATGGGCTAAAATGAGTGTGAGGGTTCTGAGGGACATAGACATGCAGGGGATTGCACACTCTTTCAGGCTTTTCCTCCAGGAATCCAACCACTCCCATGAGGAAGAGTGGGGGAATCCTGAGAAAGATTGCTTCACAGTGCCGGCTGGGAGAGGGGAACACAGCCACTGCTGAAACCTGTCTCTCCTATCTCCTCTGTGGAACAAAAACCTTAATTTGCAGTGAAAAAAGCAACAAAAACTAACTGTAGGACAAAAAGAATGCTCTACCCCTATAGGAGGAGCAGGAAGACACGCTAGGCCTAGTATATATTTGCAAGAGACACAGAACACTTATGAAATCCATACCCCAAGACCCAAGTTTACAGTGCCTGCTTAAAGCTATGACTTAATCTCCACATTATATCCCCCACCCTTCCCCACCACCTCATGCTAAAATGATTTGACTTTTAAAATAACAGTACAATATGGCTGGGAGAGCTAAACAAAAAACACAGTAGTGGAGGTGAAGAATGCTGTAAATGAGCTTATCAGTAGACTCGACATAGGTAAGCAAAGAACCAATAAACTTGAAGATAAGCCAACAGAAATTACCCAAAGTAAAATGCAAAAAGAAAAACAAGAATGAATGAACAAACAGAACAGAATAACCAAGAGATGTGAGATAGTATCAAATGGTGTGATATATACATAATTATAATCCCAGAAGGAGAAGAAAGAACAAGGCAGAATATTTGACTAAATAATGGGCAAAATTTTTCCAAAATTAATGACAGACAATAAGTCATATGAGAACCAAGTAGGATAAATACCAAAACCCCATAACTTAGACATATTGAAAGAGCTGCAAACCAGACAAACAAAAACCTTGAAGGCATCCAGAGAAAAAGATACATTACTTACAGAGGAGCAAGGCTTAGAATTATAACATATGTCTCATCAAAAACTATGCAAGTGGGGTTCCCTGGTGGCGCAGTGGTTAAGAATCTGCCTGCCAATGCAGGGGACACGGGTTCAAGCCCTGGTCCGGGAAGATCCCACATGCGGTGGAGATACTGGGCCTGTGTGCCACGGCTACTGAGCCTGCGCTCTAGAGACCGTGTGCCACAACTACTGAAGCCCGTGTGCCTAGAGCCCATGCTCCACAACAAGAGAAGCCACCACAACGAGAAGCCCACGCACCATGACACAGAGTAGCCCCCACTCGCGACAACTAGAGAAAGCCCACGCGCAGCAACGAAGACCCAATGCAGCCAAAAATAAATTAATTAATTAATTTAAAAAAAAGACTATGCAAGCAAGAAGACAATAAAGTGACATCTTTCAAGTGCTGAAAGAAAAAAAAATCAACCCATAATTCTATACCTGGCAAAAGTTATCCTTAAAAATGAAGAGGAAATAAAAATGTTCTCAGACAAATCAGAACTGAGGGAATTCACTGTCAATAGAACTACTCTAAAAGAAATGTTAAAGAAGTTCTCAGGGAGAAAGAATATTAGATAGGTGAGAAACATGGATCAACATAAAGCAGTAAAGAGTATCAGAAATCAGTAAATGAAGGTAAAAGAAAATATTTTCAATTACTCTAAAAGACAACTTAGTCTTTAAAGCAAAAGGCCATTCTACCATTCTATTAGGACAGTTGTTTTAGGTGATGGGGACATGGTAAGACTAGTGAATTCTGAGATCAGCCTATCACCATACTTCATTTGCTGTAAAATGAGTTCCTTGGTTGGAAATGCTATTCTTTGGAATATTATGATGAAGGCATTCTGTAAATCCACAGGTTGTAGTGATTTTGGCAGAAGTACTGTAGGCAGGGAAGGTAAATATGCTTCCAAATTATATTAGTCTGAAATAGTCTGTTTCAGTGAGAACAGTGTGTACCCTTTGAATGATGGAATTAATCTAATGTAATTATCCTCCTACCAAGGCTGGCTTATCCTCCAGGAATGGTTCTAAAGCAGGAGGGTCATTGTTGATCTCCACTGTTGTAGCTTGGGCTCACTGCAATGGTTTTGGTCAGTGGAAATTCATGTTGCTAAGTCTATGCATAACCTCCATCCCTGACCACATGACCACTTTGTGCAAAAGCCCATTTAACAAGGACAGGGATGTCTGAGGAAAAATGATCCCTGACATCTGCAGAATGGGTCATCTTTTCTACCTTATTATAAATATCCTCTTTTGTTGAGGTTGCCCTTTGGTGATATTCACATGGGACGCAAATATCTCCATACCCTGTGCTCATTTGGAGAGGTCCATTCACATACCTCTACCCCAGACGCTGTGTCATCAGTCTTCCAATTCTGTATCATCCCTGACCATCCAGCCAGATGTCAGCAAATGCCCATGAATGTAGATCCATACTTCTGGCCAACTCTTTGGTCCAGATACAGTAGACAGCTAAATGTACCACTTGAAATCCTGCCCAATGAGGTTTTTCCTTCACCAGTATTCTTCAGGTCCACCCCAGGGTGTGGCTGTGGGACTGCAGCCATCCAATTTCAGTTGGTGCCAGCATATAATTCAGAACCATCTTTAAACCAGGCCCAAATTTTTCTTAGTTATAGGAATTTTCAGTGCATTCACAGGGGCAAGAGAGAGAAGAGGCAATGTAGCAGGAGATGGAACCAGACTCATAAAACTACTTTCTGTAGGAGTTTCTCAAGACCAATCTAGACTGATGATAGAGTGCTGCTGTGCATACTTAATTTTAGGGTTTTATGTGTCATACAATACTCAGTTCATGATGGGCAGCTGAGGTCACATGGTAACTTAGTGGCTTGTGGTCAAGCTATCAGTCTGTATTAGGGCCAGTAGCAGGACAGAACTATTTCTCAAAGGACAGTAGTCATCTGCAGAAGATGGCATAGCTCTGTTTCAAAATCCTATAGGAGCCTGCCAAAGGCTTCATACAGTATCCCCATCCATACCAAAGAAAGAACAAGCACAATCACATCTGCTGAGTTATATGGCCCAAATGACAGAGCAGGTTGTGCAGAAGCCTCAATCTGATGCTGAGATTCTTCCAGGATCCACACCAAACCAGCAGCCTTTTGGTTTATCCAGTAAGTGGATCAGAGTATGTTGTCTCTAAAATCCAAAGAGGCCCAATAGGCATCCTTACTGGTAGGAAGAATCAGATGAAACAACTTGTACTTTATCTTGGAAGGGGTACCTTCCAAGTCCATACCCTGGATCACTGGACCCTATAAAGCAACCAATTCAGGAAAGGTCATTACTGGTTCTTCAGACAAGGGAAGGCTAATTTACAGAGACAGAATACAAAAGGCTATTTCTGATGCAAAAGATGCTTGACAAAATTTGGGTTCTTAGCCTAAATTGAGTCTCCTCTATGTTCCCACCCCAATTCTCTCACTCCTTCCAATCAGTGTTCTAACATTAATATAAGAGACCATTTGATGTTATAATTTTAATTTGCATTGTAACCTAGCCATCCACATGACTAGACTTTGGGCTTGGTCAGAAACCTTGCCACTCTGCAGCTAAAAGAAATAAAGGCAGCTAAAAGAAATTAGGGCAGTCATAGAAGCCATCTTGTTCCTTACCTGGATCTAAAACTGGGAATTTAAAGTTCTGAACTCATCATTTTCTTCCTTCAAGTTCTATAGTGCATCTGGAAGCAATCAACCAATGCTATTGTTTTTCCCCTAAGATAATCTATGATATCAGCTATTTCTATAGGCAGACCATGTGTTATAATTTAAGTAACTATTTTGCCACTTCATGCAATAGGCTACCATTTTATTACTGGCAACAGGGTCATTAATCCCGAATTTAGGTAGATCAGAGAATCAATTCTAAAGTCCCATCATCATGTTTCTGTTCCCCTGGAACAATTTTCAGTACCAACAACAATATCAGCTGGGTTTAGTAAGAGAAGCAGAGATCTTAATAAGTCTTATGGAATAAGAGATTTACTATAGGATTTAAACCTTCTACACCTATAGTAGGAACTGGGGAAGTAACAGCCAGAGAAGGCTAGTTGAAGGAACAGAGAGTCACCAACTAACTAATCAGAAAAGTAAAGCATATATAGCTGCCTAAGTGGGACTGCAAAGGGAAAGCTATTGCCTCTGCGTAGTTAGTTATTGCCTCTGTGTTTAAACCAAGTGTCTGTAGCTCATCAACAGGTTTGACAGATAGGAAGACAAGTTGGAGGTGAAGTGAAGGAGAGTGAGGACCATCTGGAACTTGTCAAGGTCAATATATGACCTCTTTGTCTGTTCATCACCACATTTGACTAAGATGACCTTCAGAGAGCAATGGCCAGTGCTTCACTTCAGCTTGGTATGGGCTTAAGAGGGTATATATGCCGTGGTGGGTATTTGGTGGGTGGATGAAAAATGGAGACACAATATGCTATATTCCAAAGAACAAAAATCAAATTAACATCAGACTTCTCCTCTGTTATATTAAATACCAAATACTTAATTGAGCAATATCATAAGAGTTTTGGGAGGGAAAGGATGGGCCATTAGAAATTATGTTTAAATTGTCTTTCATGTAGAAAAGTAACAAATTTTATTCTTTGATATGCAAAGGTTCAGAAAATATATGACCTATCTACCCTTTTAGAAGAGCTACTGACAGTTATAGACCTATCTATCTAAGAGAGTCACCAAAATTAATAGCTCCAGAATTAGAAGGTTTGGGTATTAGTTAAAAAGATTTGTTTAAAAGAACTATTTATAGGCACAGCACACAATTCCCAACAAAAATTCTGAGAATAATAATTTAAGAAGCCACAATGAATTGACTTTACCATCCTAATGATCTTGCAAGAATGCAAAAATGTGGATGCCTCCTTCTCAAAGAAAATTGGACAAAATTTAAAAGCAAGCAGTCTCATTATAAATATTATTTTCCTTTAGGATTTGACAAAAAAAAATATTTTTTAGGTAACCTCACCTCAAACTTTTAGAATTTCAATTAAATAATGAAATAATTATAAACTATCTAGCCCCAGGATAATTTCTGTAAGAAAATACATCAAAATAATGATGTAGCTTTATTGAAGTGATGGCATTTTGATTGAGTTTTGTCTTTCTATTTGGAATTATTTTCCACATTGTCTTTCAAAGGCAATAATAAATTTGTTAATTGCAGGAGTTATGCTTCCAGGTAAGATGTAGCCAGTCTCACAATGCCTAGTCTAAAAGTCCTGCCAGAGGAATGAATATGTTATACACACAGGAGAGAACTCCAAATTTCACCCTCAAGATGTTTGAAACCTGAGGTGAACTCAAACAAAATAAACTTGTAATCTAAACCCAACAGAGCATAATCCTGATTGGATCAAAGTAATGTTTCTCAGTCTAGCTTCCTGACAGTGGAAAATACATGCACTCTCTGGGACAAAATAATACTTCAGTTCCCATAAATTTTTAGATATTTAATGCTCTGCATACAATAAAAAAAAGAAATGAGACATGCAAATATGAAGGAAAGTGTGACTTGTCAACAGGGAAAACATAGCCATTAAAAGCAGAACCATAGATTACCCAGATGTTGGAATTGGCAAACAATAACTTTTAAATTAGTATTAGGAATGTGTTAAGGAAAACAGGGGAAAAGACATATAAAACAGTTAAAATAGGGCTTCCCTGGTGGCGCAGTGGTTGAGAGTCTGCCTGCCAATGCAGGGGACACGGGTTCATGCCCCGGTCCGGAAAGATCCCACATGCCACGAAGCAGCTGGGCCCATGAGCCATGGCCACTGAGCCTGTGCGTCTGGAGCCTGTGCTCTGCAACGGGAGAGGCCACAACAGTGAGAGGCCCACGTACCACAAAAAAAAAAAAGAGAGATGAGAGAGTTGGAAGAAGTAAAGGAGAAGAGAACAATTGGAAGAATTTTGGAAAATTCTCTGCTGTTATCTCTTCAAATATTTCTTCAGACACTTACTTCTTCTGAAACACCATTTAGATTCATATTAGACTTTTTCATTGTGCTAACATTTCTCTTATGCTCTTTTCTGTATTTTTCATTCTTTTTTTCTTTCTGCGCTTCAGAAAATTTTTCTGTTTTCAGTTCACTAATGATCTCTTTTGTGCTAATCTACTGTGGGACCCTTCCATTAAGTTGTTAAGTTCAGTTACCACTGAGGTGAGATTTTACAGTTTAGAATTAGAAATTCCATTTGATTCCCTTATATAGATTCCAGTTTTCTGATTAAATTCTCCATTCTTTCATCAGTTTTGTCCATCTCTACTGTGATTTTCTTGAACACATTAAAGTTCTTGTCTGCTGTTTTCAATATCTGGATCAGCTGTGGATCTATTTCTGTCCTCTATTTTGTCTTCACTTATCTATTTTATGTTCTTGTCTCTTGACATACCTAGTAATTTTTGACTGGATGCTAGATATCATGTATAGAAGTTGTAAAATCTCCAGATGATATTGTTTCCTTCAGAGAAGATTTACCCTTCCTTTTTCTTTGAAGACAGTAGGTGCTCCTTTAATCAAGGGGCCATCATTTGGGTAAGGATTTTTGTCTGCCCTTGTTTTTTCCCCTATGCTTATGGTATACTTCTCCAGGGCTTTCAACGAAATGCCTGATATGTTACCCTGAGCCCTTCCCCAGAAAGTTCTAAATTCTAATCTTTACCTCCTTAGTACCTTGAGATTGCAAAACTCTCCACTCTAATTTTTGGAAGCACTCTACTTTGTTTCTTAGCTTAAGAATTGTACAACTTAAGAATTTAGCAAACGACAAGGGGAAACTCTCTGCATGTCAACCTCAATTCTCCATTCCTCTCTTCTTACTGGCATCTTAGCTCCTCATGCCTTCAATTGTGTTTCTCTAGCAAAAACTGTGACAAAGCTCTGTTAATTTCTCTGTTCTCCAGTATTGGCTCTCTGGGTAAATCCTGGAATATCAATCTCTTGCTTTGTGTCCAGAAATAGAAACTTCCTCAGTGCAAAAGCACCAATAGACATCATCAATCTATAATAGGATACTCTATCATATCCCTCAGATGTTTCACTTTAACTGAAGAACAAGCAGAAGAACTGATTTAAGCAGAAGAGGGAGAAGATCAGATTTACATTTTAATATTAATATTTTACAACCTCTAATGAAATAATAAATTCAGGGAATAATCATCAATGGCTACTAAATTCATAGGCTCAGTTGTTCTCCAACTTTTTCTCAGGGATGCCTCACACTTTTAAAAATTATTGGACACCACAAGGAGGTTTTCTTTTTGAAAGTTATATATCTCAATATTAATTACACTAGAAATAAAAACTGAGAAAAATTTAAAACACAAGAATGTCATGTAGTGTCTGAAAAACTCTGCTGTACACTTGTGAGAATATAAAGAGGAAAAGCAAATAATGTCTATTATTATTTTGAAATATTTTTGACCTTGCAGACTCCCTGGAAGAATTTCAGAGATCCCCAGAGTTTATGGACTACAATTTGAAAACTATGGCATTAGCTGAAATATTGTTAGGAAACTTGATGATGAATGAATTAGGCTAACAATACCTGAACTCAAAGCCAATCTTGTCCACACAAAAAAGGACATTATTTGACTCATGATGCAATACAATATGAAGTATACAGCATCATCTCTGACACATGCTTGCCAAAGAATATTGAACCCTAATCTAATAAAATTTCTAGATTTAACAAGTTTACAGGAAATACAAGGAATAGAAGAACATGTTTGCAATTAGCAAAATCTATAAAATGGGAAATTCTACATGACAAATAAACCAGCTTTTTAAGCAAACAAATGGCAAAAGGAGGAAAAGGGAGGCAGGGATTATCGATTTTTTTTTTTTAAACTGGAAGTTTGTACTTTTTGACTCCCTTCACCCATTTAGCCCACCCTCTCCACCCTCCTGTCTCTGGCACCCAGCAATCTGTTCCCTATATCTATAAGTTTCATTTTCTTTTTGTTTTTTAGCTTCCACATATAGGAGAGATCATATGGTATTTGTCTTTCTCTGTCTGACTTATTTCACTTAGCATAACGCCCTTGAGGTCCATTCATGTTGTCATAAATAGCTAGATTTCATACTTTGTTATGGCCGAATAATTTTCTGTTGTTTGTACATACCAAATTTTCTTTATCGTTCATCTGTGGATGGACACTTAGGTTGTTTGCATATCTTGGCTATTGTAAATAATTCTACAGTGAACATGGGGTGCATATATCTTTTCAAGTGTTTTTGTTTTCTTCAGATAAATACCCAGAAGTGGAATTGCTGGATCATATGGTAGTTCTATTTTTAATTTTTTGAGGAATCTCCATATTGTTTTCCATATTGGCTGTACCAACTCACATTCCCAGCAACAGTGCACTGTCGTTCTAGCAGGTATGAGGCTATAACTCATTGTAGTTTTGATTTGCATTTCTCTGATAATTAGTGATGTTGAACTCTGCCTATCTTTGAAGACTTCCATTTTGCCAGACTCATGTGAATATACCTTCCCACTATATGAAAATAGTCTTGTTAATGTCAATTAGTGTTGAAATATAACATCATTACCATATATAAACAAGAAATGCCCCAGTAGGACCAGGATACAGTCTCATGGGGCCTGCAATCTACAGATGGTCAGAAATGCAAATTTCTAACCAGAGATAAAGAGATTTCTGAACAAAAGTTAATTATCCCTTATTATCATGATATAATCACATATGGTAGGAAGAGAAATTTTAACAAAATTACATATGTTAAGCTAGACTGAATCTGGTGTACAGGTATCCAGTGGGCTCCTGATAACATTTCATATAGAGAGATGCAAAAGACCGTGAGAACTTTGTCAAATTCCTTAAAATTTGTGACTTGACCATGTTTGTAGTTTTAGTCACCTTATCTGTTTCTTTACTGCCTTAAAGCCCTTAGTACATTCCATTTACTGAGGGTTTCCAGTGTGCCTAGTACTGTGCCAGGTATTTTAAATATTTTGTGTCCTGCAGTCTTTACAACCATGATAGGTAGACATAACCTTCATAGTGGAGGAAATTAGGGATCAGAGAGATTAAGTGACAACCACAGAGCTAGTAAGTGGTAAGGACAAGATTTAAATACTTGACTCAATATACCATAATCTTTTCAATACAACTGAGATCTCCAATTATGAAGTACAAAGGAACTAGTAGAAAGCTGATTAAAAAAAGAGAGAGAAAAAAATCTCAGCCCCGCCACCCCAGACTATTAAATCCAAATCTCTCTGCTAACTGGTAATCTTCGCCACATTTCAAACTCCTTAGTCAAAATTACAGAGGAAGCTAGGGTGTTTGTCTTAGATGTTTACAATCACATGTTTAAGGTAATCTCATAGGTTATAAACTAGATTCCCTCCAATCATGTACCTACCCTGATCTAATCATTAACCCTGGAATGCAGTTCAAGGTGGCTTCCCTGAGTAGGGCTTGAGTTAAAAGAGGGTAGTGGGTGTAGTAGCTAGTATGACTTTATGTCCAGTATATTTCACTTTTTGGGTGTAATGCATGAAACGCCTCCTTATGATCTATCGCGTGAAAAACTATAAATGTATTCAAATTGTTGTTAATACACGGTTTAATTACTCTATCAAAAAGTGATATTGGACTTCCCTGGTGGGACAGTGGTCAAGAATCCGCCTGCCAATGCAGGGGACACGGGTTAGAGCCCTGGTCCGGGAAGATCCCACATGCCGCGGAGCAACTAAGCCTGTGTGCCACAACTACTGATCCTGCGCTCTAGAGCCTGTAAGCCACAACTGCTGAGCCAGCGTGCCACAACTACTGAAGCCCGCACACCTAGAGCCAGTGCTCCACAACAAGAGAAGCCACCGCAAAGAGAAGCCCGCACACCACAATGAAGAGTAGCCCCCACTGGCCACTAGAGAAACTAGAGAAAACCCACATGCAGCAGCAAAGACCCAACACAGCCAAAAATTAATTAATTAATTAATTTTTTTTAAAAAGTGATATTAAGACGTGTAGTAGGAGAAAAAATGTCCCCTCCCCTAAAAGGTGTATTTACTTCCTAACCCCCAGAACCTGTTAATACTACCTTATATGACCAAAGAATGAATATTACCATGTATGGCAAAAGATGTGATTAAATTAAGGATCTTCAAAGGAAGAGTTTATCCTGTGTTATCTGGGTGGGCCTGAAATACAATCAAATGTATCCTTATAAGAGAGAGGTAGAGGGATATTAGAAAGACACACAGAGGAGAAGGCAATGTGAAAACAGAGGCAGGGTTCAGAGTGATGTGGCCAAGAGCCAAGGAATGCCAAGGAATGGCAGGCAACCACGAGTAGCAAAACAAGGCAAGGAATCAAATCTCCCCCCGAGCCTTTGGAGGGAGTGTGACCCTGCTAACACTCTGATTTTGCACTTCTGAACCCCAGAACTATGAGAGAATAAAGGTGTGTTTGTTTTAAGCCACCAAATTTGTGGTGATTTTTTTATGGCAGCCACACTAAACTAATACAAGGTGTAATTTTCAAAGTTGGTTTTTCCCTTCAGTTCGAAATCTCCAGACATTTAATATTAGCCCTCTGATTCCTTTGGGGACCTCTCCAAGTTTTACTCCTTGCTATTCTTTAGTCTTTGGACTAAATTCTAAATGTAAATACCACAAACATTCCCTGTTGATCAGTGGTTTACAAATACTGGTGGCATAGGAATACCCCATCTGCACTCATCACTAATGCAGATTCTTGGACTCTACCGTAGTCTTTAGAATCTAAGAACATAAGCATCTAAGAAACTAAATTTTTTGACAAGTAGCACAGATCATTTTGATAGGCTTTGGACCACATTTTATTTTTATTTTTATTTTTTGCCACACCTCACGGCACGCGGAACTTCCCTGACCAGGGATCAGACCCATGCCCCCTGCAATGGAAGTGTAGAGTCTTAACCACTGGACCACCAGGGAAGCCCAGACCACATTTAAAAAACCAATTATTTGAAATAGTGGAGGAAACATGAAACATTACTACATAAAGTCAGGCTCAGCTGTGAGTGATGGAAAATCAATAATACTGACTTTTAAAAGATAGAAGTTTATTTCTTGCACACATAAAAAATAGCCAGAGGTAGGCAATCCAGGGCTGTCACAGCCCTCCATTATATAAGAAATTCAGTCTTCTTCTAAATTGTTTCTCCTTGTATCTGACAGCAATATCATCCTCAGCATGGACCTTTTGCCTCATGGTACCAAAATGGCTGCTTGAGTGCCAGCCATTATGTCCACATTTGTCCTATGGGAAATTACCTTGATGCAACAGTAGACTCTAAGTACACTCCATGCAAGCTATCACAGAAGTCATGAAACAAAAAGGTCTGCAGACCAAGTAAAGATGCTCAAATTATATGGTTTATTAAATCAATTTAAAACAGAATGAAAAACAAGGAAAAAGAAATGGGATAACAGTTTTGCACACTTAAGATAGGATGCAAGTGGGATGGAAGGACCACATTATCTGAACCCTGGGTTACATAATGTTCATATATTCTCTTTTTCTCTCCACCACACATATCTTCCCCTTTGATGGTGTGATTTTGACGAGCAGAGCTAGGATTTGAGCAAGGGAGCTTGGCAGACAGGAGGTGTCTGGAATCAACACACTCATGTGTTCTATCAGCAAGAAATGGGTGAGTATGCCTGGCTACCAGTGTAGCTCCCTAATTAGCCTGCTGAACAATTATGCGTGTTATCTACGTTTGTAGGGTAGAGCACATGTGAGGCCAGAATGATACCATAATGAATATCACTAATGAGTAGCTGTATTCCTTTCCTATTGTTGTGTCTCAAATTACCACCAATTTGGCAGCTTAAAACAATACCCATTTAGTAGTCACAGCTCTGTAGGTTAGAGGTCTGGCACCGCATGACTAGGTTCTCTGCTCAAGGCCTCACAAGGCTGAAGTCAAGTTTCAGCGGGGCTAAGTTCTTGTCTGAGGCTCTGTGGACAAAACCACTTACAATCTCATTCTTCTTGTTGACAGAATTCAGTTCCTGAAGTTGCAGGACTGGGGTCCCCTTTCCTCAGCAACTGTGAGCTAGGGGCTGCTCGTGGCTCCAGCAGGCTGCTGACGTTCTTGGCAACGTGTCCCCCTTCCATCTTCAAGGCAGGAATGGTGCATCAATTCCTCTTGCTTTGAATCTCTGGCTTTCCGTCTCTGATCCCTAGGCCTGTGTGTAAAGGGCTCTAGTAGTTATAGGTCAGGCCCACCTGAATAGTCCCCCTATCTCAAGGTCAACTGATTGAGGATCTCAAATACATCAGCAAAATCCCTTCACAGCAACACCTAAATCAATGTTTGATGAATAACTAAGTGAAGATGTGTAGATAACCAGGGGCCACAAATTTGGGGGGCCATTTTACAATTCCGCCTACCACAGCAGCCACCTGAAGGATGGCCTAGCTGTTAGCCTAGAGAGGTATCTACACCTTGTGACTTGACCTTTTTACCCCTTTCTACCTGTGACTAGCATTCTTGTTTGTCCTGTCATACACTCCATTTTTTTGGCCACACCATGCGGCATGTGGGATCTTAGTTCCCCCAACAGGGATGGAACCCACTCCCCCTGCAGTGGAAACGTGGAGTCTTAAGCACTGGACCACCAGGGAAGTCCCTATACTCTATTTATTATATGTAACTTCAAAATGTTTTACAAATTACTAACTTACCTAAAATCTGTATTTAACACATTTTATAAATTCTGCCTATGTCTCACAAGCTACGTGCTTACACATTACCTGTAGTTAACACCCTCCACAAGTTTCACCTGTATTTCATAGGCTACTAGCTTACCTGGTGTTTAGGCTTAGTACTTCTTAGGAGTTTCAAATATCTCATTTGTTTGTCTTATCCTGAATGTAAGAATTGAATATTCTCAAATAAGATGACACACATACATTCTTTCAGTCAGCAGGAAAAAGAAGGAAGTGAAAATGGTATGTCCCTACTACCCCCACTTAAGGACTTTCACAAACAGCATTTCTCCTTATATTCCACTGGTGAGACTGGGGTCACATGCACATACCTAGCTTAAAGAGAGATGAGGAAAAGCAGTCTTTATTTTGAGTAGTCATGTACCTAGATAAAAACTGAATGTTCTGTTACAAAGGAAGAAAGGAATAGTGAAGGAAAATTTGTTATTTCTATTACAATTAGTAAAAAGACAAAGTAGCAATAATAATAAATATGATGTAGAGACTATGGCTAAAGCTGTCATGTCTGCAACTGGTCATGAGGCACTAGCTAGTATTGACGCTTAGTAACTGACCCCTCCCTTTACCTAGACTGTGTGTGCTTTGCCTTCTGGCGGCACCTCAGCTTGTAGGGTTCTACTCCTCCTTTCCCTCTCCTCCCTCGCCTACTCACCCAACCCACAGTTGAGTGATTCAAAGCTTTAATTCTGAGAGCAATGAATCATTTGTGATCCTGCCTGTGCATGTCTCTGGTACTCTGGTACCACTAGATAACAGTGAGTGGAGATGTCCCCAGGAGTTCCCCAGGATTCTTGCTGTACTCTTCATTTCTCCTTTATAATCATGATCCATCATCCAGCTAAAGTCATTACCCCCTTTTCTGTCTCTTGCTTTGGTGTCATAAGGAGCCTGAATTAGCCAGATGGTAGCTTCTTCTTCAAACTTATTTCCACTATTACTACATCCCATCTCCTTGGTCACTAAGGCTTGAGAGCTGAGAAGTCCATTGTTTCAAGCTCAGGAAACAAAAATTCTGAAACAATTATTAGGTGCCATCATGAGCAGTGCCACTCTCAAGTACACTGCTTGTTTCCTAGATTCATTCTTCATTATAGGAGAGAAAGTATCTTTGTTGGTCACTGGTTCAGTACATTTATCACATTCTACAAGACAGGACTCTAACTTTTCAAAATGAGGTTCCCAATTTGATACCCTGGTTGGATTTTCAATAAAATATTCTTCTTTCTTCTAAAGCCAACGTGTGGGCACAACAAATTATGATAACAATAAATACTCTGGGCTTCAGCCTCATTTCTTTTGCTGTGAAGAACTGTCTGAGACAATGTGGATGGAGTGTCATAATGATGCATAATGCATCCAATAACTTTATATATGATGTCACTATAACTGTGGAACTGAATACACAACCAGAGTGAGTCTAGGTGAGAACAAGACATTGTCCTCTACTTGTCAGGAGAGCTTGATGAAGTTGACTTATAATCAGGTAGACTGCTTCCCCTTAAAGCATGGATGGGCTCTCTCTCTATTTTCCTCTTAATTGTTCACTGATCACTGTGGCTTGCCAATTAAATCCTTAGCAGTGCTAGCAGATGAATTAGCCTTGGTGAAGTGAAGTCCAGGTGATAAACGCATGATGGCCTCCTTCACTGCCACCATTGCTGCTTTGCTTATGGGCCCATTGAGCAAGAACAAGGCCAAGGATGATTGACAATCACAATATGGGTCGTATCATCCAGCTAAATAATTAGCCGTCATGTTTTAAGCAAGAATGAGTTCAGAATCTGACTGAGCCAACTGGGCAACAAATTCATTGCCAACTCTCATGTCTCTAAGCCCACATTCTGACAAGTGGAATTAGTGATGTCCTGGGTCCTAAGAACTTGGTATGTTAGGTCACAGCCAATATCAAAAAGTTTTGCTATTTGCCCTCTCCCGCTATGTGATGTTATATCATCCTTTCTGTGGGGTTTCTCATCTCACATATATTCAGATATTTCACTTTTAAACTTGTCAGAGAACTGCCCAACTGCCTGTAATTCTATTACTGTGGTTTAAACGATTCTTTGTTATGTCTAGTGTTTTTCTGAAGTACACATTAAGCAACCTCTTAGTAAGCTGGTTGTCAGATTTTTCTTGCAAAT
The DNA here is from genome assembly GCF_059928025.1 of Delphinapterus leucas. Classification (NCBI taxonomy): domain Eukaryota; kingdom Metazoa; phylum Chordata; class Mammalia; order Artiodactyla; family Monodontidae; genus Delphinapterus; species Delphinapterus leucas. The sequence goes on along the minus strand of NC_143139.1, from coordinate 11,442,818 downwards.
CCCACTGCTCTAAAGTTAAAACCATTGATATCTGGAGTGAGGCATCTTTTGGCAGGACTCATATTACAGTGTCTAATTACCCACTGCTTTTCTTTTAACTTCTGCGATTGCTGTGCCTGGACCACTACACCCGTTTTATTTTCTTAATAGTTGCCACTTGGTCTAGGTCAACCCCAATTTCTCCTAACACTGTAGTTACCAATTGTATTTTGGGTTTTGCCTCCATATCAGTTGGTATGGAAAATTAGCTTTCAAAGCCTATTTTCAAAATGTGTTCTAAGGACCTTGTGCTTAAGAATTCCCTGGGAGGTCTTGAGTAAAAATTCAGACTCCTGAGCTGATCTCAGTTCTATAGAATCAGAATATCTGAGTACAAGGCCAGGAATCTTCATTTTAACAAGCTTTTTAGGTAAGTCTTATGTACAATAAGAACCATTGCCTGGTTGGCCTTCTCTTATCAATTGAATCCTAATGGATAGAGAGATGGGTAGGTAATTGAATCTTGATTGATGAATTGGTTGGGGCAGTGAAGAACCAGTAAAATATCGGGAAAGAATTTATATTTCCTTTCAACATAAAACCAGATAAAGAAAGTGAGGCAAAAAGAGTTAATGTATTTATCTAAGATCACAAGCTAGAAGGAGTTATGCTGCTTTCTTAAACCCCTGTTCTATGCAACAGACATAAGGTCTTGGAGTAGACCACAGAATAAATACCTCAAAACATATAACTAAGTTGTAATTGAGTGGAAGAGCCAAAAGTAAGTTTTGCATATTATACAGGCATAAATAAATGTAAAAAAATTATTCATAATTATTTGTGAGGCGGCCTGAAATGTGGAAGTTATATTAGAACTTGATCTGCTTCAAACTCCATTTCTCCATTTTTAGAAACTCAGCTAAAAGTGTTCCTATTAAAGAAATATTAGCATTTATTTGCTTAAAAGGAAAGTAAAGGTATTAGAATTCTTGCTTTTGCTAATAAATTAGGGAAAAATTCTCAGTGAAAGCAGTTTTAGGTGACCTGCAGGGCCCCCTGGCTTGGGATCGCAGCAAAATGCAAAAATGTGGCAGAAGTAACTGAGAAATAAATGAAAGTCTAGAGATGAAGTAAATTTGAACTAATTTTTTTCACTTTACTCTCATTCTTGTTAAGAAAATTTATCCAACACTTGGAACTAAAGCAAAAGGTTAATGTATGTCCTTTCAATGTTATACTTCATCCTGTTAACAGGTTGTCTCTAGTTCTAAGATTAAGTACTATGGTTTAGGACTGTAGAGGTACATATCACCATGCAGATTTTTTTTTTTTTCTGGCAGATATATAAGTAATAAATGTTGTATAAAAAGATATCATCATAGGTTATAGCATTATGGACCAGTCGGATTTGAATCACTTTTGTACCAAATGTAACAAATTTTTTTCTGTATGTCTTTCTTGAAGGTTTTAATAGTCCTTAATTTCTCTAATTCTCCTTTAAATCAACTTTACAATCCTGCTAGTCCCCTCATTAATGAAAATTGTTGATGGTGTCATTCTATGTGTGGTTGAGTCGTTTTAAACGTTTTAGAAATAAAATTATACTTTCACAGTTATGGAAGCTATTCCACCTAGATGCCAACCTGGACTCACCCAACTACAGCCAGTGAAACTGAGGAAGTATACCACATGGAATACTCAAGGCATTTCTCTTTTTGGCCTTTGGAGTGAATTCTAGGCAGCAATATAATTTTACTTTCATTGACTCTCCTGTATCTCCTTTTTTGTGCGACTCTGTTTTGTTTTGTTTTTTTGTTTGTTTGTTTTAATTCGTTATTTATTTATTTATTTGGCTGCATTGGGTCTTCGTTTCTGTGCGAGGGCTTTCTCTGTTTGCAGCGAGCAGGGGCCACTCTTCATCGCGGTGCGCGGGCCTCACTGTCGCGGCCTCTCCTGTTGCGGAGCACAGGCTCCAGATACGCAGGCTCAGTAGTTGTGGCTCATGGGCCCAGTTGCTCCGCGGCATGTGGGATCCTCCCAGACCAGGGCTCGAACCCGTGTCCCCTGCATCGGCAGGCAGGCTCCCAACCACTGCGCCACCCGGGAAGCCCTGTTTTGTTTTTATTTTTGGTTCTTGGCCAGGTTTGGTTCCAGTTTTGGTGTGCACATAGCTGATAAATTGTTTCCCATTGGTAGCAACAAGGATTAGAAATCTGATTTTATGATATGAGTCTTTGGTGATCTCTATTGATTTGGTGGGAATCTATTCTTTGTTTAATGGGATATGGCGGAGAATTTTGCCTTATTCGTCATTTTGCTCACTTATTTGACGATTTGTGAATCCAAATGAATTAAGCAAATGTTTTGTGCCCACTGGAAAGAAAACGTGTCTTTGGCTATGTGGACTGGTGAGTTTTTGTGTTCTGGGTTTACTTTTTGCCCATGGGTAAGGTTGTAGAAGAGAATCTTCGGGCTCTCAGTGTGTCTTTATGACTGTTATTAAAAATAGCATACACATCCCATTGCATGAGTACAAGGTAATATATTACTTTTGGAATCTGTTCACAAATTAGATTATAAAGCCTCTAAAGTTAAAGGAGCTCCAATTTTGTTGGTTTATAGAGACTAAAAAAATCTTACAACCTATAAAGAGCATAAGAATTCCAGGGGAAAACCCCTGAATTTCTAAGACTCTAAATGTATTGGCCTTTCAAGAAGAAACAAATCTTCTCATTGAAAACTTCTAACTCAGATGCATTTATATATAAAAATCCAAGTTCACAGGACTATGGTGAGTCCTTGGACATATGGGACTAGTTTAATAGTTTTGGTTTTAAAAAAAAACTGTCTTCTTGATTTAATCAATAGAGAGTATAATATAAGAATTTAAGATTATGAAATATGTAAAATTATATATTCAATTAAATTGAATTATAGTTCTAATAAAGTTCTTCATATCAATAGTAATTATGTTCCATAGCATGTCAACTTAAACAAAATCTCCAAGATCCCTAGTTAATTTTAAGATGCTAATATTGGCTAATTAAAGGTTCATCTTTGATTACCTGGAAAATTTCTAAATATGATAGAATACTGAGAATTGGTCATTATATAAAATATATATATATATATTATATTAAGCATGCATGTATATATAAAGCATACATGTATTTTCATATATGCTTTTCATTCTTATGTTTATACATTATTAAACAGCTGTAAGTGTTCATTTTTGCAATCTTAAGAAAGTGTTTAAGTGATGTGTGTATGTGGTTATGAGGGTCATCATAGATACGCTCCAATGACGTGCTAAAATGCTTACATATGACAAGTATCAATATCCTATCTCCTGGGTCTTTTTGTGAAATAGCAGTTAGTTAATTTGTTTAAAATGTATATGCAATATGGGTAATTAAGGCTACAGGTAGTCCCCACTTTGCACAGTTCTGACATGCATGAATTTTAGTTACCACATTTTATTTTACCATCTGTATCATTTTATAATTTTAGTTACTGTGAGAGAGTAGAAAATATGTATTGGTCTCTGTCCCCCAGTTCCTGGCACAGGGCTCCTGAAACACTTGTAATTTCCTGGGTGATAAGTGTCTTTTGTTCTAATGTGATGACTCCCAGGTGAGGGCTGGTCACTGGAAAGACCAAGCCATGATTAGAAACTTGGAATTGTCAGCTCTGTCCCACCCCACCTCATTCTCTTGAGAACAGAGAAAGGCTGAAAACGGAGTCAATGATCGATCATGCCTATGTGGTGAACCTATGGGATGTGATACTATCTCCAGGGCCATAGTGTCAGAATTAAGCTAAAATGCAGGACAACACCCAGCTGGTGTTGCAGAATTGCTTGGTGTGGGGAAAAAAGAAAAAACAAACAAACAAACAAAACCCAAACATTTGGTGACCAGAAGTGTCAGAAATGATATGTTCTGTGTGAAAGTAAAGGAGAAAGACCCAGGAGGAGAAATGTAGCTTTTCCAATATAGTTACAATGTGTATTAGTTTCCTAGGGCTGCTGTAACAAAGTACTATAAACTGGGTGGCTTAAAACAACAGAAATTTATTCTGGAAGCCAGAAGTCTGATGTTGCAGCTCCGTCATTCCTTGCCTCTTCCACTTCTGGTAGCCCCAGGTGTCCCTTGGTTTACAGCTGCATAACTCCAACCTCTGCCTCCATCTTCACATGATTTTCTTCCCTCCTATCTTCACGTCATCTTCTTATAAGGACACCAGTCATACTGGACTAATTTCAGTATGACCTCATCTTAATCAATTACATCTGCAAAAACTCTTATTTCCAAATAAGGTCACATTCTAAAATACAAGGGGTTATGACTTCAAATTATTTTTTAGGATCATCATTCAACTTATAACACCATCATTTAGTTAAATAACACCAATCCCCCAATAACATGTTTCAAATTTCAATTATCATGGTATATTAATTGTAAGTAATTGCATAAAGTAAAAACTTTGCTATAGGTCTTATTAAAAAACAAGACAACAGACCCCAAATGGAGTTGCTTATGCTAATAAACCTCGGGTTACAGTTTCTGCTCTCCCAGAAATGGAATCTTAAACCAGTCAATTAGGAATTACCTCATCAGCACTGGTTACTAATCTGATAGACCCCTGTGATCCTCTAAAGGAAAGCAACTTCGCCATAACCAACTTGCTTTTTTGCCAAGTATAAATTCCTTGCTTCTGCTCTCTCCTGCTTATAAAGTCTTTCATCAAATACAGGTCCTCGGATCTCCTTTTTACCTGCTAAATTGCACGCTGCCCGATTCAAATCAGTTTTTGCTCAAAAAACTCTTAAAATTTTTAAGATGATTCAGTTCATCTTTTAACACAAAAATCACTATGTAAATATGGTCAGCGACCGATGTCACTTCTTTCAAGGTCTGTCGGTGACTGACCACTGTGCATATCATGGAAGTAGCAATTTGCAATAAGCAGCAAACACCCTTCCTTAGTACTAAAGCAACAAAGAGAAGCAGTTGGAATGATTAAAACTTAGAAATATAGAGGAAAGTTCTCGTGACGCTAAAACCTAGACTTCTGAGGAATCAGATAGGTCCTGAGGGGGCATCAGTCACTGCTGGTGTCTCTAAGGGTATTGGAGGCACACTAAAGTTCATCCGGCCGCTGGTGGAAAAACTGCAAACTATATTCAACTGCTGCTACAAGAAGGAACTGCTGCTGCCATGGTGAAGAAGCACTGCCAGGGCGATGCTTATAGGAACCACAAGGAGACAGGACGCAGACAGGACGCAGTCCTCTAGCCTTGCAGTCTCCCTCTAACATCCCTTATGGAGAGAGCATAAAATGGAGCCATCTGGCAAAGCAGATATGTTGTATGAAGAATCTTAGCTTTACTATCACAGTGCAAAATATGGAATGGTGGGTTTGGAGCTAGAAGACAGTAACTTAATAACTGGTGCACGATTCTAGAGGCAATAGTGGCAGAGAAATATAACCAGGTATGCAAGGTAATGGGTTGTATTTTATTTATCAAGGGAAATTGCGAATAGTTTTGGGCTAATGTCCCTTGTTGATTGAGACTATAAAAAGAGAGCTAATGATGAAACTTAAATGATTATAGAAAATTGTAAATGATATGCAGAATGTGGACTTTATTTTCTGTGGCTTCTAATGCCTGCAATATCTGAAAAGAAGGAATGAGTCTGAAAAACAGTAATGAATATGTTTTTTAAAATACAGGGGAAAAAAACGTAAAAAAAACAAACACATGGAGGCTAAACGATATGTTACAAAATAACCAAGAGACCACTGAAGAAATCAAAAAGGAAATCAAAAAATACCTAGAGACAAATGACAATGAAAACACGACGATCCAAAACCTATGGGATGCAACAAAAGCAGGTCTAAGAGGGAAGTTTATAGCTATACAAGCCTACCTCAAGAAACAAGAAAAATCTCAAATAAACAATCTAACCTTACACCTAAAGGAACTAGAGAAAGAACAAACAAAGCCCAAAGTTAGCAGAAGGAAAGAAATCATAAAGATCAGAGCAGAAGTAAATGAAATAGAAACAAAGAAAACAATAGCAAAGATCAATAAAACTAAAAGCTGCTTCTTTGAGAAGATAAACAAAATTGATAAACCATTACCCAGATCATCAAAAAAAAGAGGGAGAGGACTCAAATCAATAAAATTAGAAATGAAAAAGGAGAAGTTACAACAAACACCACAGAAATAAAAAGCATCATAAAAGAATACTACAAGCAACTCTATGCCAATAAAATGGACAACCTGGAAGAAATGGACAAATTCTTAGAAAGGTATAACCTTCCAAGACTGAACCAGGAAGAAATAGAAAATATGAACAGACCAATCACAAGTAATGAAATTGAAACTGTGATTAAAAATCTTCCAACAAACAAAAGTCCAGGACCAGATGGCTTCATAGGCGAATTCTATCAAACATTTAGAGAATAGCTAACACCCATCCTTCTGAAACTCCTCTAAAAAATTGCAGAGGAAGGAACACTCCCAAACCCATTCTATGAGGCCACCATCACCCTGATACCAAAACCAGACGATACTACAAAAAAAGAAAATTACAGACCGATATCACTGATGAATAAAGATGCAAGAATCCTCAACAAAATACTAGCAAACAGAATCCAACAACACATTAACAGGATTATACACCATGATCAAGTGGGATTTATCCGAGGGATGCAAGGATTCTTCAATATACACAAATAAATCAATGTGATACACCATATTAACAAACTGAAGAATAAAAACCATATGATCATCTCAATAGATATAGAAAAAGCTTTTGACAAAATTCAACACTCATTTATGATAAAAGCTCTCCAGAAAGTGGGCACAGAGGGAACCTACCTCAACATAATAAAGGCCATATACAACAAACCCACAGCAAACATCATTCTCAATGGTGAAAAACTGAAAGCATTTCCTGTAAGATCAGGAACAAGACAAGGTTGTCCACTCTGGCCACTGTTATTCAACATAGTTTTGGAAGTCCTAGCCATGGCAATCAGAGAAGAAAAAGAAATAAAAGGAATACAAATTGGAAAAGTAAAACTGTCACTGTTTGCAGATGACATGATACTATACATAGAGAATCCTAAAGATGCCACCAGAAAAATACTAGAGCTAATCAATGAATTTGGTAAAGTTGCAGGATACAAAATTAATGCATAGAAATCTCTTGCATTCCTATACACTAATGACGAAAAATCTGAAACATAAATTAAGGAAACACTCCCATTTACCATTGCAACAAAAAGAATAAAATACCTAGGAATAAACCTACCTAGGGAGACAAAAGACCCGTATGCAGAAAACTATAAGACACTGATGAAAGAAATTAAAGAAAATACCAGTAGACAGAGAGATATACCATGTTCTTGGATTGGAAGAATCAATATTGTGAAAATGACTATACTACCCAAAGCAATCTACAGATTCAGTGCAATCCCTATCAGATTACCAATGGCATTTTTTATGGAACTAGAAAAAAAATCTTAAAATTTGTATGCAGACACAAAAGACCCTGAATAGCCAAAGGAGTCTTGAGGGAAAAAAACGGAGCTGGAGGAATCAGACTCCCTGACTTCAGACTATACTATAAAGTTACAGTAATCAAGACAATATGGTACTGGCACAAAAACAGAAACATAGATCAATGCAACAGGATAGAAAGCCCAGAGATAAAACCATGCACCTATGGTCAACTAATGTATGACAAAGGAGGCAAGGACACACAATGGAGAAAAGACAGTCTCTTCAATAAGTGGTGCTGGGAAAACTGGACAGCTACATGTAAAAGAATGAAATTATAACACTCCCTAACACCATACACAAAAATAAACTCAGAATGGATTAGAGATCTAAATGTAAGACCGGACACTATAAAACTCTTAGAGGAAAACATAGGAGAACACTCTTTGACATAAATCACAGCAAGATCTTTTTTGATCCACCTCCTAGAGTAATGGAAACAAAACCAAAAATAAACAAATGGGACCTAATGAAACTTTAAAGCTTTTGCACAGCAAAGGAAACCATAAACAAGACGAAAAGACAACCCTCAGAATGGGAGAAAATATTTCCAAATGAATCAATGGACAAAGGCTTAATCTCCAAAATATATAAACAGCTCATGCAGCTCAATATTAAAAAAGCAAACAACCCAATCCAAAAATGGGCAGAAGACCTAAATAGACATTTCTCCAAAGAAGACATACAGATGGCCAAGAAGTACATGAAAAGCTGCTCAACATCACTGATTATTAGAGAAATACAAATCAAAACTACAATGAGGTATCACCTCACACCAGTAAGAATGGGCATCATCAGAAAATCTACAAACAACAAATGCTGGAGAGGGTGTGGAGAAAAGGGAACCCTCTTGCACTGTTGGTGGGAATGTAAATTGATACAGCTACTATGGAGAACAGTATGGAGGTTCCTTAAAAAACTACAAATAGAACTACCATATGACCCAGAAATTCCACTACTGGTCATATACCCTGAGAAAACCAAAATTCAAAAAGAGTCATGTACCAAAATGTTCATTGCAGCTCTATTTACAATAGCCCGGAGATGGAAACAACTTAAGTGCCCATCATCGGATGAATGGATAAAGAAGATGTGGCACATATATACAATGGAATATTACTCAGCCATAAAAAGGAACGAAATTTGGTCATGTGTTGAGACGTGGATGGAACTAGAAACTGTCGTACACAGTGAAGTAAGTCAGAAAGAGAAAAACAAATATCGTATATTAATGCATGTATGTGGAACCTAGAAAAATGGTACAGATGAACCAGTTTGCAGGGCAGAAATTGAGACACAGATGTAGAGAACAAACGTATGGACACCAAGAGAGAAGAAGTGGCGGGGGGTGGTGGTGGTGGTGGTATGAATTGGGCTATTGGGATTGACATGTATACACTGATGTGTACAAAATTGATGACTAATAAGAACCTGCTGTATAAAAAAATAAAATGAAAATTTTTTAAAAAGTTCTGCAAAGTTTGCTCAGGTTTTTTTTTTTTTTTTTTGCAGTACGCGGGCCTCTCACTGTTGTGGCCTCTCCCGTTGTGGAGCACAGGCTCCGGATGCGCAGGCTCAGCGGCCATGGCTCATGGGCCAAGCCCCTCCGCGGCACGTGGGATCTTTCCAGCCCGGGGCACGAACCCGTGTCCCCTGCATCGGCAGGCAGACTCTCAACCACTGCGCCACCAGGGAAGCCTGTTTCCTCACTTTTGATGTACCTATCCATAAACAAAATTTTTAAAAGAGCTTATTACTCATTTTCTGCCAAATATTAATGAACGTAGAATTTGGTTTTCTTTCTATTAAAATGGCAAAGTTTAGTCTTGGCAGATAGAGAGGTAGTAAAATGTTATTTAATGTTTTAAAATTTTAATTGTGATAAATACACATAACATAAAATTTACCATCAGCCATTTTTTTAAATAAATTTATTTATTTGTTTATTTATTTCTTGGCGGCCTTGGGTCTTCATTGCTGTGTGCAACTTTCTCTGGTTGTGGTGAGCGGGGGCTACTCTTCGTTGTGGTGGCTTGTCTTTGTTGTGGAGCACAAGCTCTAGGCACGTAGGCTTCAGTAGTTGTGGCACACGGGCTCAGTAGTTGTGGCTCATGGGCTCTAGAGCTCAGGCTCAGTAGTTGTGGTGCATGGGCTTAGTTGCTCTGTGGCACATGGAATCTTCCCCGACCAGGGCTCAAACCCGTGTCCCCTGCATTGGCAAGTAGATTCTTAACCACTGCACCACCAGGGAAGTCCCTCATCAACCATATTTAAGTGTGTAGTTTAGTAGTGTTAAATATATCATATTTTTGTGTAACCAATCTTCAGAACTTTTTCATTATGCAAAACTGAAACCCATTAAAAGTCCCTCCTTCTGCCTTTTCCCCACCTCCTGGCAATCACCATTCTAATTATTGTTTCTATGAATTTGACTACTCTAGATACCTCATATAAGTGAAATCATACAGCATTTGTCTTTTTGTCACTGGCTTATTTCACTTAGCATAATTCATGTTGTTGCATATGTCGGAATTCCCTTCCTTTTCCAGGCTAAATAATATTTCATTGTATGTATATACCACATTAGTTTATCAATTCCACCATCAGTGAATATTTAGGTTGCTTCCACATTTTGGCTGTTGTGAATAATGTTGCTGTGAACATGAGTGGACAAACTTCTCTTCAAGATCCTGCTTTCAATTCTTTGGGATATATACCCAGAAGTGGTATTGCTGGATTATATCATAACTGTTTTTGAGGAACCACCATACTGTTTTCCATAGCAGCTGTACCTTTTTACCTTCCAACCAACACAAAGATTCGAATTTCTCCGCATCCTTGCTAAGATTGGTTATTTTCAGTTTTTTGTTTATTTCTGATAGCAACCATCCTAATAGGTGTAAGGTGATATCTCAGTGGCTTTTATTTTTTCATTTACATTTCTCTAATGATTAGTGATGTTGAGTGTCTTTTCATATGCTTGTTGGCCATTTGTGTATCTTATTTGGAGAAATGTCTTTTCAAGTCCTTTGCCTATTTTTTGAGTTATTTGCTTTGTTATGGCTGGTTTTGTGTTGTAGGAATTCTTTATATATCCAGGGTATTTACTAATCAGATATATGATTTGCAAATATTTTCTCTTATTACATTGGTTGCCTTTTCATTCTGTTGTTTCCTTTGGTGCACAGATGTTTAAAATTCTGATGTAGTCCAATTTATTTTTTCTTTTGTTGTCTATGTTTTGGTATATATGCATGAAATTATGGCCAAATCCAACGTCATGAGCTTTTTCCCCATATATTCTTCTAAGAGTTATACAGTTCTAGCTCTCAGATCTTTGATTCTTTTTGAGTCAATTTTTGTGTATGGTGTAACTTCATTCTTTTGCATATCCAGTTTCCTCAACACTATTTGATGAAAAGACTGTCCTTTCTCTATTGAGTGGCTTAGCATCCTTGTCAAAAATCATTTGAGCAAATATGTGAGGGTTTATTTCTGAGTTGTCTATTCTATTGTTTCTTATATGTCTTTATGCCAAGACCACACTGTTTTGATTACTGTAGCTTTGTAATAAGTTTTGAAATCTGGAAGTGTGTGAGACCTCCAATTATGTTCTTTTTCAGATTGTTTTGGCTATTCGAAGTCCCTTGAGATTCCATGTAAATTTTAGGATGGAATTTTTTCTATTTCTGCAAAAATAGAACATTATATTTTACTTTCTGCTCATATAGAAAAGATTTGTTTTCTCACTAAAATAATGTTCTGTGCCTTCTACTGTACTTTATTTTTCAGGGTTTCACTTCTGAAAAAGCTAAGGTTCCTTGTAATTGTGTTACTCTCTGGTATGTTTTTTAAATTACCTTATTGACATTTTGATTAATAGACAGCTAAGCTCTAACCATTTATTGTTCTAAGGCATATATGATCCTATCTTAATCATGACCATATCTCCTCTTATATTTTTTTTATTTTTTTCCATCCAAAATTAGAACTTAAATTTAGGGATAAAACTTAAGATATCTTTTACACTTAGGGGTTTTCCAGAGATCCCCTTGGTGATCAAAATGATTTGTTCTGTTACCTTATTAAAAAAAAATAAAAAGCTGAAAATGAAGTTTGTTTGGTATGCTCTATATTTTTTAATTATTTCAACACTATTTTAAAAGGTGCATAGAAAGAACTTCCCAGTCAATATAGAAACATAACTTTCCTTGTTTAATTGTAGTTAAACATTTTTAAAATTAAAATTGTGTATATTTAAGGTGTACAACATGATGTTTTGATATACAATACATAATAAAATTATTACAACAGCAAGCTAATTAAGATATCCACCTCCTCACACAGTTACTTTTATGTGTGTGTGTGTGTGTGTGTGTGTGTGTATTATAAATACCTGATATCTACTTGCTTAGCAAATTTCAAGTATGCAATACAGTATTATTAACTATAGTCACCATGTAATACATTATATCTCTAGAACTAATTCATCCTGTACAACAAAAACTTGTTATCCATTGACTACATCTCCCCCCTGCCCCCTACCTCCCTGCCCCTGGTAACTACCATTCTACTCTCTGCTTCTGAAATTTTGACTTTTTTAGATTCCACTTATCAGTGCAATCATGCGGTATTTTTCTCTCTGTGTCTAGCTTCTTTCTTTGTCTTAGCATAATGTCCTCCAGGTTCATCCATGTTGTATAGTACTGTTGAAATGGCAAGATTTCTTAATTTTTTAAGGCTGAATAATAGTCTATTTTGTGTGTGTATGTGCATATGCCAGTTTTTTTATTCAGTTATCTGTTGATAGACACAAATTGTTTCCGTATTTTGCTTATTGTGAATAATGCTGTAATGAGCATGAGATCACAGATATCTCTTTGAGATGCTGATTTCATTCTATATCTATCTATCTATCTATCTATCTATCTATATATCAAGAAAAATGATTTCTGAATCATATGGTAGGTCTATTTTTAATTTTCTGAGGAACTTCCATACTGTTTTCCATAGTGGCTGCACCAATTTACATTCCTACCAACAGTGTACAGGGGTTTCTTCTCTCCACATCCTTGCCAACACTTATTATCTTTTGTCTTTGGTAATAGCCATCCTAACAGGTGTGAGGTGATATCTCATTGTGGTTTTGATTTGCATTTTCCTGAGTAGTGCTGTTGAGTGCCTTTCACTTGATTAATTTTGAACAGGTAAAATATTATTAATATAAATATGTTTCAGATACTGTGTATACTTTATCTGGAGGAAGATTTGTCAGTGTTCTTACTGCCCCTAATATGTTATCTTCAGGAAAACACTGATAAATATTTAATAAAATTGTTATGTATTTTATCCTATAAAGAATTTTTTTCTCCATTTTATTGGCTAGTGTTATTAATCAGAGCCATTCAGCATTATCAACATGTGGTTTCTGCTTTCCTCTCATGCTTGTCTAAGAGCCTTGCCATAAACTCCTAGCACAAATTGAATCTTCAGCAAAGGACAGCTTTAGAGCCTCATGAACAGGACTGTACCAGGTACTCTGTCAACAATGAATAGACTCATCAGTATTGGCTTCTGAGCCAGCGTTATTTATACCTTGTCATACTGTGCTGGAGGACTGAACTGTGATTTTCAGATCAAAAGTCATGACTTTGTGAAAACCTAGTAACCCAAGATCTACATAGAACTGAGTGAACTGATGAGAAAAAACTAATAATAATAATGGACATTTATTTGGGGTGGGGAGTATATTGTATTACTCATAGTGTTCTATTTTCTGATAGATATATCAGGAAGCCCTTTTTCTCTTTCTTCAAATTCTATCTCCAACCCTAAATATAGTAGGCTATGCTTTTTATTTTGTTATCTATTTTATACATATTAGTGTATATATGTCAATCCCAATTTCCCAGTTCATCCCACCCCCCCACCCCCACCCCCTGCAGACTATGCTTTTGCAAACTGAAATTAAACATTCTTTAAATGGTGTTTTGTTCTCCCTGATGCCTTGGCATTCAAGAATAAATACTTCTGCTGAGTCACTTTATTTTTCTTGCCAACATAATAATTTGCATACATTCAATAAGAATCTGTCCTACTTTCTATGAAGATACAGTTAAATCAATTGTCCTATCAGGTCTATACTGGAGTATATTTTACAGAATGAATCTCATTTCATTAGGTGTGAAAAGCCTACCATGAAGAAACTGGTGGGGTTCTTAATCTGTGGAAACCATACACATAAATGAATCAGGTTGCAATACGAGTCCAGCTTTTAAAAATGTGTGTTATCAAGTCTAATTTTCAGAATTTTTTTATGATCGTAAGGAGGACTATTGAGAAAAATTATCCAAAACTCAGAAACAAGATTAAAAAATGACTGCATGTCCCTTTAATGTCTAACAAACTTCCCCAGCCCCCCCATCCAGGATTATTTAATTTTCTAGGGAATATGCTTTTGTGTGACTTAATACTTGATTAGACCCCAGACTTTGTGAAGTTGCTCATTAAGTTGTAAATTTTTTCAGGGAAAGATGCAAATTATTTCTTTCCCATACGAAAACAAACAAAAAAAACAAAACAAACAAAAAAACCCAAAAACACTCCAAAATTTATTCCCAAACCTAACAAATGCATTTCTGTATGACTTTTCAGATGGACTGTTATATATCCTCCATTATTCTAATTCTTCTTTGAACTAACTTACCATTTAACTCATTAATGAGTTAAATAACTCATTAATGAGTTAAATAATAATCATTGACACGTGTTCATTCTATATTTGTATAAAAGTCATATCTTAAGAAATTATGCTCTTTTAAAATTATACTTTGGACGCGCACGCTATCAGGCAAGCTCTGCCTGCGGGAAGCAGCAGTCTCACAGGTGGGCCCAGCCACAACCCGTCTGCTTCCCGCCTTTGCTGGAAAATGGGCCACAGAATATAGGTATCCTCAGACTCCCCAGCGTTCTCCTCAGTCTCAGACAACCCTTCGACCACAGAGAAGGGCACACCCCTAGAGAAGGACGTGATGACCAACATGGCCTAAGCTTCTTGGCCCTGTATTTCTCCTGAAGAAGGCTTAGCTCCTGGTGGCACGGAGCTGGGAAACCGTCACCAGAGCGACAGCGCTGCCTTTGACCCTACATGGGGAGGCTGTGCGCTCTGCCCTGTGTGACCCACCCTTCTCAGCTTGCTCTCACCACCCTCCCCCCGCCTACGCACCCAATGCAGGACCAGAACTGGCTGAGTTTCAGTGACCATAACTTCAGCAAAGACTGAAACCAGGACCCCTACCAGATGGAAACTGCTGACCGTAAATGCTAAACCATAGACTGGCTGGAGCCAGAGATTTGATGACTGAGATTCCTGAAACTTCACCCTGTTACCTCACCACTAACCAATCAGAAGAATGTCCAGGAGCTGATCACACACCCTGGGACCCTCACCCTAATGTTGCGCTGAAAGCCATTAGGGAATGAGTGTTTTGAACACTAGCTGCCCATTCTCCTTGTCACCCTGCAATAAACGCTGTACTTTCCTTCACCACAACCCAGCGTCAGTAGATTGGCATTCTGCTATATTGGCAGAGTCGAGCAGTTGCAGAAAGAGACCATATAGTTCTCAAAGTCTGAAATATTATCTGGCCGGGCAAAACTATTACAAAAAATGATAACTAAGTGAAAAAAATATATTATCTGGCCCTTTACAGAAAAAGTTTGCAGTGTCCTGCTCTAATCCATAACTGCCAACCTGCAGTTGCCCCATCCTCACCACACTCCTGCTCCAGGGCAAAAGTCAGGAAGGAGCAGACTTAGGATGAATTTCCTGCTTGTGCACACTAGTCCTGGTCCTGTTTTAGAAAGCTGTATTATCCTGCCAGCTTCAAAAACTAAGAGAAGAAATTCCCCCAATATCCATCCTGACCAAAGATTCCAAAATGGGAGAGAGGGACATGCTCTGCTTTCCACATTCCACATGGAAGGAGCTGTGGCATCATAGTTCTCCACCCACACCATCCTGTATCTCCTCTCCAGGCTTTTGAGCATTCTATTTCCTCTCCTGGGAAAACGCTTCCTTCCCTCTTTGCTGACCTAACCATTTCAAAAATCAGTTCAGACACAACTGATGCCTTCCTTCATCACTTATAGATCCTCTCCTTAGAGGTTACTGGTTCATTTAAGCTCTCATTACATCCTGGGTTGACCTCTAACCTTACCATATGACATTCAAATTATTAGTAGATAAGTGTCCCTAACCTGACCATGAGCTCTTCAAAGACAGGGCAGGTCCCAAGGGCAAGGACCATGTCTCAGTCATTTTTGAATTCACAGCATGCATGGCAGTGCCAAGCACACAGTGGGTACTCAGTATATACCACTTACTGAACTGCATTGAACACCGGTGGATTAGTCAGCTCAGGCTGCCGTAACAAAATACCACAGACTGGGTGGCTTAAACAATGGAAATTTATTTTCTGGAGGCTAGAAATCCAAGATTGAGGAGGCAACAAGGTTGGTTTCTACTGAGGCCTCTCTCCTTGGCTTGCAGATGGCTACCTTCTGGCTGTGTCTTCACATGGCCTTTTCCTCTGTGCTCCCATGGAGAGACAGATCTGGTATATCATCTACTTTCTTTTTCCCCACATCTCTTAGCATATACTAAATTCTCACAAATATTTAGTTCTATCTCTGGACTCCCTAGACTGATCCATAAATTTGTCTGTCCATTTAATGTACCACACTGTTTGAATTATTGTAGCTTTATATTAGCTTTTAATATCTAGTAGAGTTAGTCCCACCTCATTGCCTTCTTCTTCAGAAGTTTCCTGGCTGTCCAAGTTTGTTCATATTTCATGTGAACTTTAAAACCAGCTTATCTAATTCCATATCCTCTTCCACCAAAACTCACTGGTGATTTTATTCATCATGTTAAATTTATAGATTAGTTTAAGGGCCTTTACATATATATATATATATATATATATATTTTTAGGACCTTTATATTTTATGATGTTAAGTCTTCCTATCCAAGTTCATGGTATGCCTTTATATTTATTAAAGTTTATTTTTGTATCTTCCAGTAATATTTTAAAGTTTTCTTCAATAAATATTTCACATTCTTGCTATGTTGGTAACTAGGTTTTTTCTTTTTCCTTTTTTGTTTCTAATGTAAATGGGAGTTCCCCATTTCCATATCTGTTAACTGCTTGTTGTTTGTATACATGAAGATTTTTGATTCTGTATATTTATTTTGTACCCAGATATTGTATGAAATTCTCTTATTTTTTGTAATACAATTTATTTGGGTGCTCCAGATGTGTAATCATATTGTTTGAATATAATGATAACTTTACCTTCTTTCCTATTTTATATCTGTTAATTTCCTTTTTTTTTTTTTTTTTTTTTTGCCGTACGCGGGCCTCTCACTGTTGCGGCCTCTCCCGTTGCGGAGCACAGGCTCCAGACACGCAGGCTCAGTGGCCATGGCTCACGGGCCTAGCCGCTCTGCGGCATATGGGATCTTCCCGGACCGGGGCACGAACCCGTGTTCCCTGCATCGGCAGGCAGACTCTCAACCACTGCGCCACCAGGGAAGCCCTGTTAATTTCCTTTTGAATGCTTCCTTGGGCTAATACCTCAAGAACAATATTAAATGAGAATGACAATTAAAAAACTAAAATAAAGTAATACTTTGACACTCCCTAATAGCTTCTCTGATTTTCCTATTCTTATTCAAATTACATTCTGCTGTCAGTCTGCTCTTCCTAAAATACCATTTATGATACTTACTCCCCTCCTTGATGAAACACCCTACCAACAGGATAAGTTTCCAAAAGTCATCAGCCTGCTATTCACAATCCCTCACTGTTGAGCTCCAGTTGCCTTTAGCACCTTATCTTCCACACAAACTCTCATTCCAGTCAAACAAAAATATAGTACTTTTTTAAAAACCAATATGTCATATTAAAACAGTGAGATTAAAAAATCTCATCTGAATTGCCTTATCTGTCCTCCTCCCCTCTGTAATTTCTATTTCAGCAAGCCAGCTCATTTTATGTCAGCCATTAACTCCCCATGGAAGGTGAATGCCTGAATTCTTATAGTGTTTAACACAACATAAATAAAGATATACTGTGATGTAATAAAGATATATCTGGTCTTTGTTCCTGGTTCCTGCCACAGAGCTTCAAAAACTCTTGGAGAGGAGTATCTTTGTCATACCAATGGGTGACTCATCATGGGCCCCTAGATAGCCTCAGGGTGGGGACTGGTCACCAAGAAGCCCGACCATGTGATTAGAGGATAAGATGCTTAAGATTTTGAGCCAGGGCTTCCCTGGTGGCGCAGTGGTTGAGAGTCCGCCTGCCGATGCAGGGGATGCGGGTTCGTGCCCCGGTCCGGGAGGATCCCACGTGCCACTGAGCGACTGCGCCCGTGGGCCATGGCCGCTGGGCCTGCGCGTCCGGAGCCTGTGCTCCGCAACGGGAGAGGCCACAACGGTGAGAGGCCCACGTACAGGAAAAAAAAAAAAAAAAGATTTTGAGCCAGCCTGACCTCCAGGGAGGCAGCAGGGGGCTAGAGATTGAGTTTAATCATGTGGCCAATGACTTAATAAATCATGCTTACATATTGAATCCCCAGTAAAAATTCTAGACACCAAAGCCCAGTGGAGTTTGCTGGTTGGTGAACATATTGATGTGCTGGGCAGATGACTTGCCTGGATTCCATGAGGAGAAGGCACAGAAGTTCTGCATTCCCTCCCAGACCTCACCCTATACGTATCTTCATTTTACTGTTCCTGAGTTGTATCCTTTATAATAAAACTAATTGTAAATAGAGTACTTTCTGAGTCGTTCTAGTGAATTATCAAATCTGAGGAGGCTATGGGGACCCCTGAATTTATAGCCAAGGCAGTCAGAAGTGGAAGTTGTGGCTGACGGCTCTAGTAAAAGCAGTCTGTGGAGGACTGAACTCTTAACCTTTGGAATCTGCGCTGACACTGGTGGTGGTTAGTGTCAGAACGGTATTGCAGTATACTCCAGTTGGGATTGGAGTGTATATCTAACACTGTATGTTAATAGTTGACATTTCATGTATGGAAAAAGCATGTTAATCCATTTGTCTGCGTTATCCAGCCGTCTTCTCAGGAATTCTCTCTCATGGCAGTGGACTATGTGATTTTTGCCTTTTGAGTACAGCTGATCTGATCAGAGTGGGTGCATGAACTATATGAGCCAATAAGAGTCTGTCTTATTGACATGCGCATGGAATGTGTCTAGAAACACTGAAATGTTAATCTGGTGGTGGTGGTGCTGGAGCAGGAGGTGTTGGGTCCAAGCACGGGTTGGAGAAGAATTTCCAGACACAAGGCAGAATGTAAGGAAGACAGAGTTTATTGAAGAGAAGGGTCACTGCAAGAACAGCGGGCCAACTTCCCGGTAGCCAGGGAAGGTCGACAATGAGCATGGGTTGCTTGTCTGTTTTTATAGCCAGGGAACCTGCAAGTCATCTGCTGACTGGGCAGAGCATGTATACTTTCAGTGTGCTGAGTGGGAGAAAAACGGGGCAAATGTCTTTCCTTATATGGGATGGGAAAGGGACAGGGCATGCTCTGGGACATAGCAATGGTCTCATTGTGACAGAGTGATAGGAGTCCTGTAACTCTTCCGGCAATATTGGCCCTTTGAGTTTGTCTCGTTCTTTGTCCTTGGAGCACACCACAGGAGGTATCTGGCATAGTAAGTACCCAACAGATTTTTGTTGAATGACTACATGAAGGAGGTTTCTGTAACTTTAGGGCTTGAGAGGGCCATTTCCCCATATACATGGAAAACAGAAAAAAGTGAGAAGCAGAGGCAAAAAGATCGTATGGATTGGGAAAGATGGTGAGATAACCACTTTGGACTCCTAAAGATTTTCCTATTCCAGACCTAGTGAGGCCCTTATACATCCTGCTTTGGTTCTCCTTGAAACGGACCTGTGTATTCCCTTTACATTTTCCCATTTGCCCAAGTTAGTTTGAGTAGATTTTGTGTCTAGTGTTTAAGGGTAATTTTCTAATGATAA
The DNA here is from genome assembly GCF_059928025.1 of Delphinapterus leucas. Lineage (NCBI taxonomy): Eukaryota > Metazoa > Chordata > Mammalia > Artiodactyla > Monodontidae > Delphinapterus > Delphinapterus leucas. Next base: position 11,423,197 of record NC_143139.1, on the reverse strand, counting down.
AATCATGATTCTCATTACAAATATAAAAATAACATGTATTGAAGATTTTACTAACTCTATAGTTAAATGGGGAAACCAGCAAGGTGTTACAACAGATTCAAAGGAGAATCCACACAACAGACACATTTGTTGATCAAGAATATTCAAGTGGGGCTTCCCTGGTGGCACAGTGGTTGAGAGTCCGCCTGCCGATGCAGGGGATGCGGGTTCGTGCCCCGGTCCGGGAGGATCCCACGTGCCACTGAGCGACTGCGCCCGTGGGCCATGGCCGCTGGGCCTGCGCGTCCGGAGCCTGTGCTCCGCAACGGGAGAGGCCACAACGGTGAGAGGCCCACGTACAGGAAAAAAAAAAAAAAAAGATTTTGAGCCAGCCTGACCTCCAGGGAGGCAGCAGGGGGCTAGAGATTGAGTTTAATCATGTGGCCAATGACTTAATAAATCATGCTTACATATTGAATCCCCAGTAAAAATTCTAGACACCAAAGCCCAGTGGAGTTTGCTGGTTGGTGAACATATTGATGTGCTGGGCAGATGACTTGCCTGGATTCCATGAGGAGAAGGCACAGAAGTTCTGCATTCCCTCCCAGACCTCACCCTATACGTATCTTCATTTTACTGTTCCTGAGTTGTATCCTTTATAATAAAACTAATTGTAAATAGAGTACTTTCTGAGTCGTTCTAGTGAATTATCAAATCTGAGGAGGCTATGGGGACCCCTGAATTTATAGCCAAGGCAGTCAGAAGTGGAAGTTGTGGCTGACGGCTCTAGTAAAAGCAGTCTGTGGAGGACTGAACTCTTAACCTTTGGAATCTGCACTGACACTGGTGGTGGTTAGTGTCAGAACGGTATTGCAGTATACTCCAGTTGGGATTGGAGTGTATATCTAACACTGTATGTTAATAGTTGACATTTCATGTATGGAAAAAGCATGTTAATCCATTTGTCTGCGTTATCCAGCCGTCTTCTCAGGAATTCTCTCTCATGGCAGTGGACTATGTGATTTTTGCCTTTTGAGTACAGCTGATCTGATCAGAGTGGGTGCATGAACTATATGAGCCAATAAGAGTCTGTCTTATTGACATGCGCATGGAATGTGTCTAGAAACACTGAAATGTTAATCTGGTGGTGGTGGTGCTGGAGCAGGAGGTGTTGGGTCCAAGCACGGGTTGGAGAAGAATTTCCAGACACAAGGCAGAATGTAAGGAAGACAGAGTTTATTGAAGAGAAGGGTCACTGCAAGAACAGCGGGCCAACTTCCCGGTAGCCAGGGAAGGTCGACAATGAGCATGGGTTGCTTGTCTGTTTTTATAGCCAGGGAACCTGCAAGTCATCTGCTGACTGGGCAGAGCATGTATACTTTCAGTGTGCTGAGTGGGAGAAAAACGGGGCAAATGTCTTTCCTTATATGGGATGGGAAAGGGACAGGGCATGCTCTGGGACATAGCAATGGTCTCATTGTGACAGAGTGATAGGAGTCCTGTAACTCTTCCGGCAATATTGGCCCTTTGAGTTTGTCTCGTTCTTTGTCCTTGGAGCACACCACAGGAGGTATCTGGCATAGTAAGTACCCAACAGATTTTTGTTGAATGACTACATGAAAGAGGTTTCTGTAACTTTAGGGCTTGAGAGGGCCATTTCCCCATATACATGGAAAACAGAAAAAAGTGAGAAGCAGAGGCAAAAAGATCGTATGGATTGGGAAAGATGGTGAGATAACCACTTTGGACTCCTAAAGATTTTCCTATTCCAGACCTAGTGAGGCCCTTATACATCCTGCTTTGGTTCTCCTTGAAACGGACCTGTGTATTCCCTTTACATTTTCCCATTTGCCCAAGTTAGTTTGAGTAGATTTTGTGTCTAGTGTTTAAGGGTAATTTTCTAATGATAAAATCATGATTCTCATTACAAATATAAAAATAACATGTATTGAAGATTTTACTAACTCTATAGTTAAATGGGGAAACCAGCAAGGTGTTACAACAGATTCAAAGGAGAATCCACACAACAGACACATTTGTTGATCAAGAATATTCAAGTGGGGCTTCCCTGGTGGCACAGTGGTTGAGAGTCCGCCTGCCGATGCAGGGGATGCGGGTTCGTGCCCCGGTCCGGGAGGATCCCACGTGCCACTGAGCGACTGCGCCCGTGGGCCATGGCCGCTGGGCCTGCGCGTCCGGAGCCTGTGCTCCGCAACGGGAGAGGCCACAACGGTGAGAGGCCCACGTACAGGAAAAAAAAAAAAAAAAAGATTTTGAGCCAGCCTGACCTCCAGGGAGGCAGCAGGGGGCTAGAGATTGAGTTTAATCATGTGGCCAATGACTTAATAAATCATGCTTACATATTGAATCCCCAGTAAAAATTCTAGACACCAAAGCCCAGTGGAGTTTGCTGGTTGGTGAACATATTGATGTGCTGGGCAGATGACTTGCCTGGATTCCATGAGGAGAAGGCACAGAAGTTCTGCATTCCCTCCCAGACCTCACCCTATACGTATCTTCATTTTACTGTTCCTGAGTTGTATCCTTTATAATAAAACTAATTGTAAATAGAGTACTTTCTGAGTCGTTCTAGTGAATTATCAAATCTGAGGAGGCTATGGGGACCCCTGAATTTATAGCCAAGGCAGTCAGAAGTGGAAGTTGTGGCTGACGGCTCGAGTAAAAGCAGTCTGTGGAGGACTGAACTCTTAACCTTTGGAATCTGCACTGACACTGGTGGTGGTTAGTGTCAGAACGGTATTGCAGTATACTCCAGTTGGGATTGGAGTGTATATCTAACACTGTATGTTAATAGTTGACATTTCATGTATGGAAAAAGCATGTTAATCCATTTGTCTGCGTTATCCAGCCGTCTTCTCAGGAATTCTCTCTCATGGCAGTGGACTATGTGATTTTTGCCTTTTGAGTACAGCTGATCTGATCAGAGTGGGTGCATGAACTATATGAGCCAATAAGAGTCTGTCTTATTGACATGCGCATGGAATGTGTCTAGAAACACTGAAATGTTAATCTGGTGGTGGTGGTGCTGGAGCAGGAGGTGTTGGGTCCAAGCACGGGTTGGAGAAGAATTTCCAGACACAAGGCAGAATGTAAGGAAGACAGAGTTTATTGAAGAGAAGGGTCACTGCAAGAACAGCGGGCCAACTTCCCGGTAGCCAGGGAAGGTCGACAATGAGCATGGGTTGCTTGTCTGTTTTTATAGCCAGGGAACCTGCAAGTCATCTGCTGACTGGGCAGAGCATGTATACTTTCAGTGTGCTGAGTGGGAGAAAAACGGGGCAAATGTCTTTCCTTATATGGGATGGGAAAGGGACAGGGCATGCTCTGGGACATAGCAATGGTCTCATTGTGACAGAGTGATAGGAGTCCTGTAACTCTTCCGGCAATATTGGCCCTTTGAGTTTGTCTCGTTCTTTGTCCTTGGAGCACACCACAGGAGGTATCTGGCATAGTAAGTACCCAACAGATTTTTGTTGAATGACTACATGAAAGAGGTTTCTGTAACTTTAGGGCTTGAGAGGGCCATTTCCCCATATACATGGAAAACAGAAAAAAGTGAGAAGCAGAGGCAAAAAGATCGTATGGATTGGGAAAGATGGTGAGATAACCACTTTGGACTCCTAAAGATTTTCCTATTCCAGACCTAGTGAGGCCCTTATACATCCTGCTTTGGTTCTCCTTGAAACGGACCTGTGTATTCCCTTTACATTTTCCCATTTGCCCAAGTTAGTTTGAGTAGATTTTGTGTCTAGTGTTTAAGGGTAATTTTCTAATGATAAAATCGTGATTCTCATTACAAATATAAAAATAACATGTATTGAAGATTTTACTAACTCTATAGTTAAATGGGGAAACCAGCAAGGTGTTACAACAGATTCAAAGGAGAATCCACACAACAGACACATTTGTTGATCAAGAATATTCAAGTGGGGCTTCCCTGGTGGCACAGTGGTTGAGAGTCCGCCTGCCGATGCAGGGGATGCGGGTTCGTGCCCCGGTCCGGGAGGATCCCACGTGCCGCTGAGCGGCTGCGCCCGTGGGCCATGGCCGCTGAGCCTGCGTGTCCGGAGCCTGTGCTCCGCGGTGGGAGAGGCCACAACAGTGAGAGGCCCACGTACTGCAAAAAAAAAAAAAGAATATTGAAGTGAATTTGCAAACGGCTGTAAAACTGGCTTTTGAGAGAGAGGGAGAATTGTCACACCACTGAACAGAACGTATATGTATGACTCTGGAAAGGAATGATCTGCATTGCTACTTGTTTCCTACAAGTTAATTTTAATCTCTAAACAGTTGTAAAATAGTCTAGTCAAAGACAAAAGTGACTATCTCTATATGATCAGATAATCCCAGCATTATAGCATTTCATTGAGAGTATATCCAGTAATCTCTTTTGCTTACTTCACCATCGTGTTTCCTCATACTAGGAAACAAGTGATTCCTGTATAAAAGAGAGTGTTTCTTATATCTCTGTGTGAGAAAGTTATCCTTTTTGTGAAAGATCTGTACCTATGCAGAGACAAGAAGGGAATACCTGCTGCTACAAAGGCTGAATCAACCCTAGTGACCAAAGGACAATAAAACCCCTTATATCCAATCCCCCAAGCTGACGTTAAGCCACTCAAGTACAGGAAACTTGCTTTATGACAAGCTGACCTTCACAAAGTATGTGGTAAGAAGTAGGTTAGAGCAAATCAGTAGTTGCTAATTGATGCTTTAAGTTAGCAAATTGAAGTAAGAAATTTGTGACTCTCAATATTTAAAACAACAAAAACAGCAACAGAAACTAAAAACAAGCACTCTCCCTACCCTGCTGTCAGGAATATCAGAAACTGAAGATTCTTGTAATCTACTAAAGGAGTCCAATGAGCTCATTGTCAAACTGTTCTTATATTTTAGGAACATTAAAAACTCTCTATAAAACATGAACAACTATACAATAAATATAATTTACTCTGTATTTTACATATGAAAAAGAAAGAATCCTGTAAAAAAAAAAAAAGAATTTATTATACAAGGTACTAGGGAAAATGGGCTGATTCTCTTTTTCTTTCCCTATCCCTTCCCTCAAGCCCAGGAAACTACTGTTAACTTGAAAGGATAAAGGATAACAGCGATCTGATAGTGGTGGCTGCCAAGCACCCAGCTAAATACAGCTAATAAGAGACCTTGAAAAAAGAGGGAGCTCTTCCCAGGAGTGACCGCTGGGGTCGGGAAAGCATGTCCTCCATAGAGATGAGTTGGTCCAGTGCGAGACCAGTCACTGATCACGGATTTCCCATCTCCAACAGCTGCATGAATGCTTAGGCATGCTCTGGGAGATCAATGTAAGACTAACGAGCTCAGATAATAAATTCAGAATGCTAGGACACCTAGTTGTGAACCCACTGCTCAGCCACAGGGCCCCGTCTCAAAGCCAGCCCGTGTTCTTTCTTCTTGCTCTTAGGCTGTAGCCTTCTTTCTCGCCTTCAGGTGATGCCATCTTTCAGTTTTCTGTCAAGCTGTAAAGACAAACCTACACCGGGGATTTTCCTTTTCAGGAGTTTTGTTGTTAATCACTACCAGGAACTAAATTAACATGAAAAACGGAGACAGAAAAAAAGGCAGATACAATGTCTTACAGTAGCCTAGTTTCGATTTAGGAAAACAATTTTAGGATTTTTTTCCTCTACTTTTATTTCTCCAGTGGGGGGAAGGGTGGAGTTTTCCTTCTGCCCCACCCTCTAACTCCACATTTAGATGTAAATGAGACATGAAGATAATATCCTGGTGCTAGAGTGGGTATCTCTTTGATACAAGTGGCAATTTACATTTTTTAGAACCCCTAGAGCTTTTCTTGCCCAGGCAGAACCCTTTTGCAAAAGTGAGTTAGTTACCTCCTTTTGGAAAAAATGGAAAAAAAAAATCTCAGCTGCAGTTGAAATTTGGAGTACCAAATTTTGAAAGGATTAAAAAAAAAATTAAGATTAAGAAGCACTAAAGAGGGCTTCCCTGGTGGCGCAGTGGTTGAGAGTCTGCCTGCCGATGCAGGGGACACGGGTTCGTGCCCCGGTCCGGGAAGATCCCACATGCCGCGGAGCGGCTGTACCCGTGAGCCATGGCCGCTGAGCCTGCACGGGCCGGAGCCTGTGCTCCGCAATGGGAGAGGCCACAACAGTGAGAGGCCCGCGTACCGCAAAAAAAAAAAAAAAAAAAAAGAAGCAGCACTAAAGAATACTAATTCTCGGACTTCCCTGGCGGTCCAGTGGTTAAGACCCCGCGCTTCCAATGCAGGGGGCGCAGGTTCAATCCCTGATCGGGAACTAAGAGGCAATGTGCTGCCAGGTGCAGCCAGAAAAAAAAAAAAAGAACGCTAACTTTGGGAAATTTTGCCCAGTAATATGAGAATTTCATTTAAGTTATATGAGAAATTCCTCACAAACTGAGGTGAAGTTGGGCTCTGAGTACATAATCAGAAGAGCACTTTCCTTTGGGACAAAGGGGACTCAGTTTGGAGTCCAGAAAAGACCTTATTTTTTGTGACTAAAGAAATTACTCTGGTACTACCTGATACTTGAATAACAGGAAAACTGTATTTTGTATGATTTTGTAGCAAAGGAAAACTTAGTAATTCAAGACTGTAAGTTAACTACTAGGAATGCTGTAGATTGGGTCATGAAGTGGGTGAAGCTTATGTCTGGCCATCTTTCCCTTTCTAATGCTTTCACCTCTTTCAAGTTTCTTTGCTATCCAACATCTTTTATGTTCCATGTCCTTCTCAGTTAGCTAATTTCTATTTGTGTTATTCCTTTTTAAGTTATTAGTAATTTAAAAGTGGATTTTTTTCACTTTAATGTCTTATTTAATCCATTATATACAAAATACTATTTCAACCAGTAAATATTTTTAACAATAAGATATTTTACTTTTTTTTTTTTTGGTGTTGTCTTCAAAATCCAGTGTTTTAGAGTCTCAGTATGAACATTAACCTTTCATGAGAAAGACTTGATCTGTATTTAGATTTCATAAAATTTATAGTTGAAAAAATAAATTCATATACTTAAGTTCCTAACATACTTAAAATTGTTTTCTAATAACTGAATCAAATGAAGAGTTCTGCAGTTGGTGTTGGGTAGGAATTTAGAGAGGTGAAGGAAAGACAAATGGTGGAATTCTGGCAACATGGCAGCCTGCAGGAGAGATAGCTCTATCTGAATACATGTTCTAATTCGTGAGCGATCCTCCTTTCTGCCTCTTGTTTCTACTGAGGTATGCTTACTTACTCACTACCACACAACTGCAATTGCTACTGACTCACTATTTAAAGTATTGAAATTTTGTTACATTCTTATTTTCCTTTCTTCTCTTTCAAGCAAAATATGTCAGGATCTATCATCAATTACTTATACCTTAACTGAAGCTTATTTACATTGTCTGCCTCTCCCAGATTTAACTGCATTTACCTTTTACTTTTGATAAACCTTCATCTAAGAGACGTGGACATCTAGCGCATGACCCTGATACAGACTTGACTGAGGAAAATAATCCTGATTCATGCCAAATGAAAGCTACACGCTCTAATCCCACAGTGGGGTTTCAGGAGAGCAGGGCTCAGCAGAGGCAGTTGGATGCTGTAATCTCGAGATGGGTACCAAAGGCACAATGGATCATTTCCAACCAGCTCAGTGCTTATACAGCTGATAGAGCTAGGAATCAGTAGCCAATGATATCTCTCAGAGTATTTCCTTTCCTAGTATGGGCAGATATAGTTTATGATCTTTTGACTTCAAATATTATCCCATTTAGTAACACTCTTTCATTAAGCTCTCAATCTTTGGTCTCTAATAATATTTATTTTTCTTTTATCTCTTTTCAAAGGAATTTCAGGTGTCAAGGGAGAGGGAGAAGAGTATTTGAGGAGTGGAGTAGCGAGCAGGGTAACCCTCCCATGGCCCCTGAAATGTTACTTGTCTCCATCCTGTGATTGTACCCAGTTGAGAATCACTGAATCTTCCATTTTACCATTAACAAAGATTTGGTCAAGTTTAACATGTTGTTCTTTGTGTTATTAAAGCAATATTAATTTTTATTTGCTCTCCAAATAGAAAATTATAATATGGAATATACTTATTCACACTGCACATATTTTCAGAGGTACAATAATGTACTATTGATCTGTGCTTTGCTTTCTTTCTTCAACATTCCTGAAATATGCTAACAATATAAACTTAAAGAGAAGATTGGTTAAACTGATAGAGAAGATTGGTTTTATTCCTTAAACTGGGTGTGTGGTTTGTAATCCAAGATTTTTTCTAGTTGTAGTGAAGTAGCTTCACACTGCAGATATCAGCTGAATTTTTTTGTGCTGGTGATGACAATAGAAGAATATTAAGAAGTGGAAAGTTGGGGCACAAAAACAGAAATATAAATCAATGGAACAGGATAGAAAGCCCAGAGAGAAACCCACGCACCTATGGTCAACTAATCTATGACAAAGGAGGCAAGGATATACAACGGAGAAAAGATAGCCTCTTCAATACGTGGTGCTGGGAAAACTGGACAGCTACATGTAAAAGAATGAAATTAGAACACTCCCTAACACCATACACAAAAATAAACTCAAAGTGGATTCGAGACCTAAATGTAAGACCGGACACTATAAAACTCTTAGAGGAAAACATAGAAAGAACACTCTATGACATAAATCACAGCAAGATCTTTTTTGACCCATATCCTAGAGTAATGGAAATAAAAACAAAAATAAACAAATGGGACCTAATGAAACTTCAAAGCTTTTGCACAAAAAAGGGAACTATAAACAAGACCAAAAGACACCCCTCAGAATGGGAGAAAGTATTTGCAAACAAATCAATGGACAAAGGATTAATCTCCAAAATATATAAACAACTCATGCAGCTCAATATTAAAAAAACAAACAACCCAATCCAAAAATGGGCAGAAGACTTAAGTATACATTTTTCCAAAGAAGACATACAGATGGCCAAGAGGCACATGAAAAGATGTTCAACATCACTAATTATTAAAGAAATGCAAATCAAAACTACAATGAGGGGCTTCCCTGGTGGCACAGTGGTTGAGAGTCCGCCTGCCGATGCAGGGGACACGGGTTCGTGCCCCGGTCCGGGAAGATCCCACATGCTGCGGAGCGGCTGGGCCCATGAGCTGTGGCCGCTGAGCCTGCACATCGGAGCTTGTGCTCCGCAACGGGAGAGGCCACAACAGTGAGAGGCCTGCGTACCACAAAAAAAAAAACTACAATGTACCACAATGTTTATTGCAGCTCTATTTACAATAGCCAGGACATGGAAGCAACCTAAGTGTCCATCAACAGATGAATGGATAAAGAAGATGTGGCATATATATATAATGGAATATTACCCAGCCATAAAAAGAAACGAAATTGAATTATTTGTAGTGAGGTGGATGGACCTAGAGTCTGTCATACAGCGTGAAGTAAGTCAGAAAGAGAAAAGCAAATACCGTATGCTAGCACATATATATGAATCTAAAAAAAAAAATGGCTCTGAAGAACCTAGGGGCAGGACAGCAATAAAGACGCAGACATAGAGAATGGACTTGAGAACACGGGGAGGGGAAGGGTAAGCTGGGACGAAGTGAGAGAGTGGCACTGACATATATACACTACCAAATGTAAAATAGATAGCTAGTGGGAAGCAGCCGCATAGCACAGGGAGATCAGCTCAGTGATGTGTGACCACCTAGAAGGGTGGGATAGGGAGGGTGGGAGGGAGACACAAGAGGGAGGAGATATGGGGATATATGTATATGTATAGCTGATTCACTTTGTTATAAAGCAGAAACTAACACGCCATTGTAAAGCAATTATACTCCAATAAAGATGTTTAAAAAAAACTACAATGAGGTATCACCTCAAACCGGTTAGAATGGGCATCATCAGAAAATCTAGCTTTTTAATTTTTTCCGTAAAGCTTTCTTTTTTTTTTTTTTTCCTGTAAAAACACCAAATGGCGAATGACACCGGTGCTGTGAGAGGGCCTGGAGGGCCCGGAGGCCCCAGTGGCCCTGGAATGAGAGGCCGCGGAGGCTTCAGCAGCGGCATCCAGGGCGGGGGCCGGGGTCGCGGAGCTCGCGGAGGCAAGGCCGAGGACAAGGAGTGTCTCCACGTCACCAAGCTGGGCCGCCTGGTCAAGGACATGAAGATCAATCCCTGGAGGAGATCTATCTCTTTTCTCTGCCCATCAAGGAATCTGAGATCACTGACATTTTCTTGGGGTCATCCCTCGTGGAGGAGGTTTTGAAGATCATGCCTGTGCAAAAGCAGACCCATGCTGGCCAGCGGACCAGGTTCAAGGCATTTGTTGCCATCTGGGATTACAACGGACGTGTTGGTTTGGGTGTGACGTGCTCTAAGGAGGTAGCCACTGCCATCTGTGCGACCGTCATTCTGGCTGAGCTCTCCATGGTCCCGGTGCGACGAGGCTACTGGGGGAACAAGATGGGCAAGCCCCATACTGTCCCTTGCAAGGTGACTGGCCGCTGAGGCTCTGTGCTGGTGCGCCTCATCCCTGCCCCCAGGGGCACTGGCATCGTCTCAGCCCCTGTGCCCCAGAAGCTACCGATGATGGCTGGAATTGACGACTGCGACACCTCTGCCAGGGGCTGCACTGCCACGCTGGGCAATTTCGCCAAGGCCACTTCTAATGCCATTTCCAAGACCTACAGTTATCTCACTCCTGATCTCTGGAAAGAGATGGTGTTCACCAAGTCTCCATATCAGGAATTCACCGACCATCCTGTAAAGACCCACACCAGAGTTTCCATGCAGAGGACCCAGGCTCCAGCTGTAGCCACCACATAGTTTTCTATGAGAAAAATAAAGTGAATGAAACTACTTAAAAAAAAAAAAAAAGAAAATCTACAAACAACAAATGCTGGAGAGAGTGTGGAGAAAAGGGAACCCTCTTGCACTGTTGGTGGGAATGTAAATTGATACAGCCATTGTGCAGAACAGTATGGAGGTTCCTTAAAAAACTAAAAATAAAACTACCATATGACCCAGCAATCCCACTACTGAGCATATACCCAGAGAAAACCATAATTCAAAAAGAGTCATGTACCACAATGTTCATTGCAGCTCTACTTACAATAGCCAGGACATGGTAGCAACCTAAACGCCCATTGACAGACGAATGGATAAAGAAGATGTGGTACATATATACAATGGAATGTTACTCAGCCCTAAAAAGAACAAAATTGGGTCATTTGTAGAGACGTGGATGGACCTAGAGACTGTCATGCAGAGTGAAGTAAGTCAAAGAGAAAAACAAATATTGTATATTAACACATGTATGTGGAATCTAGAAAAATGGTACAGATGAAGTGGTTTGCAAGGCAAAAATAGAGACACAGATGTAGAGAACAAATGTATGGACACCAAGGGGGGAAAGTGGAGGGGGTGGTGGTGGGATGAATCGGGAGATTGGGATTGACATGTATACACTGATGTGGATAAAATAGATAACTAATAAGAACCTGCTGTATAAAATAATAAAATTAAATTTTAAAAAAGTGGAAGGTTGGGTTTCACTTCTGTAGAGTGAACATTAAATGTTATTCATGGACGGTGGGGAGACTCTGCCTGTGTGTGGCAGGAGGTACATGGGAGCTCTCGTACTTACTGCTCAATTTTTCTGTAAACCTAAAACTTCTCTTAAAAAAAAAAAAGTCTGTTAAAAAAATACATCCAAGTAGGAGTAAAACAAGGTACCCATGTAGGGTCTTCCTTGGACCGCATTTTGACACAAATAATAGTTAACATTTACTGAGTTTTTAACTATATGATAGATGCTGTGCTGTGTGATTCACAGGCCATAGCCAAGACTGCAACTGGTCACCACATATGTTCTTCTCAATTTTTAGCTGGGCATTTGGTTCCCTTGAATAAAGCCTTTATTTTCTTCTAGCTTCCCTTGCAGGTAGGTGTGCCAAGTAACTAAATGCCTACCCATAGGGCACAACTAGAATTGGTGAGTACTTTTTTCTCTGGACAGTGTACTCAAAGGAAGAGAGCATACCTTTTTGCCTCTTCCTCTTAATAGCTTTGCAATTCTGCCGTACTCCCACACCTAGCTGAAAGGAATGCTTTCATAGTGTTGCACAGAACTAAATTTTAACCAATAGTTATAAGCAAAAGTGAAATTGAGCAGGACCCTGTGGGGCTCCTGGGCATGGAAGCCCTCCTGTGCCCCTGTTTCTTTTTTGTAGGAAATCGGCTTCAGCCTCTATGACCTTCCCTGTGTTCCAAAGTGCAGATTCAAACAGTCGCTAATCAGGGAAGGGAGGGGAGGCAGAGGCAAGGGAGGGGAGAAAGAGACAAGGGAGGGGCTGTCAAGAAACAATAGTGCGGTCTTGGGACAGGGTCCTGGTTCCACCTCAAGGGATACACATAACAATATCTTTGAGCTCTTTTGCAGAACTAAAACCCCCAACAGGGACTTCCCTGTTGATGCAGTGATTAAGACTCCGTTCTCCCAATGCAGGGGGCCCGGGGTTCGATTCCCAGTCAGGGAACTAGATCCTACGTGCATGCCGCAACTAAAAGAGTTCACATGCTGCAACTAAGGAGCCCACCTGCCGCAACTAAGACCTGGTGCAACCAAATAAATAAATAAATAACAACAAAAAAACACCCCCCCAACAAATGGAAGATGTTAACTACTTGATGAGCCATTCTTCATTCCAGAGAGAAGGTCACAGTTTAATAACCTCAAAAACCACACAAGCTCATCAGGAGGCCACCTGAGGCCAGATTAAGGGAATGCAGGCCCTGCGCACACCTTGATCCTTATCAGCAAACCTGCCCTTGAACCATTGCTATAAAACTCCTCACCAGATCCCCCCAGGTGGGGACACACAGTTCTTAAGGGCATGAGCCTGCTGTGTCCTCCTTTGCCTGACAAAGCAATAAAGCTATTCTTTTCTACTTCATCCAAAACTCTGTCTCCAAGATTTGATTTAGGACAGGTGCACAGAGGCCAAGTTTTTGACATCAAAAGTAGTTTCACGTACACTTCTGGAAAATTGTCTTTAAAAAGAGGAAGCATGATCTTCTTCACACCTTTCTTTTTTCTACTGGCTAGAAGCTCCAAGTTTTTAAATTTATTTTATTTATTTTTGGCTGCATAGGGTCTTTGTTGCTGTGCGCAGGCTTTCTCTAGTTGCGGCGAGCGGGGGCTACTCTTTACTGCAGTGCGTGGGCTTCTCATTGCAGTGGCTTTTCGTGTTGCAGAGCACGGGCTCTAGGATCACAGGCTCCAGTAGTTGTGGCTCGCGGGCTCTAGAGCGCAGGCTCAGTAGCTGTGGCGCATGAGGTTATTTGCTCTGCAGCATGTGGTATCCTCCCGGACCAGGGCTCGAACCTGTGTCCCCTGAACTGGCAGGCGGATTCTTAACCACTGTTCCACCAGGGAAGCCCTAGAAGCTCCAGATTTAGAGAAGGTTTTGAGGAGGGAAGAGCAACAAGATAGAAGAATGGGTCCTTGAGGACTAGAACTGCTTTCAGACCCTGCCCCATTTACTTCCAACATTATATACATGAAAGAGAAAAAACTTCCGTCTGACTGAACTATCTATTGTTTTTAGGTTTCTGTGTTTCATGCTAAATGGATTCACAATAAACACAGGATTAAATACTTAGAAGTGGGGTACTGAATCGAACAAAAAATAAATATCATAAATGGTACTGGCTTAGAAGTTGAGCAGCAGGTGGTATAGACTCAGTATGGCAGAGGCTGATCTTTGGTGACAAACATTCCCCTGCTTTAGCCTGAAAAGGAGACCATGTACTGACTGAGGCTATAGCTTTAGGGGAAATGATAGGAAAGATGAATACTTCTGTGTGTCTTGACTGCTTCTTGACACTTTGAGCAAAGCCTTACAGGCTAGAGATGGGCAGTATAGAAACAGAGATTGACGGGACTACAGCTTTGCTAAAAGAATTGCTCTCTGCCTGAGGCCTGCAATCTAAGTTGATAATATGGGACTCTGCAGGGATAAAACTACTTCTGCACCCCAAACTGAACCAGTTATAAGCAGTGGCTAAAATCCAGCAGTTTTAGCAGATCAATTGCTAGCGAACAGCCGATTAAGGGTTCTTTCTTCTGACTCATCTGTTTTAAATGGCTATGCAGTAACTCCATTAAATTTAGAGAGAAATGAATGGGCAGAATAATACAACCAATAAGTAAAAGACCAGTATTCAGGCTTAAAAAAACAATGTCTAAACAAGATCTTGGCTGTGATTACAAGGACAGGGAATGACTGAAAGTAAATAAAAAGGAATTCCTATTTGAAAGAATTATATTGCCTGCAAGGAGGAACTTCTGAGAGAGCAAAGCTGGGGGCCATGAGGACGGTATTAGTCTTCTAGGGCTGCCATAACAAAATACCACTGACGGGGGCTTAAACAACAGAAATGTATTTTCTCACAGTTCTGTAGGCGAGAAGCCTAGGATCAAAGTGTTAACAGGTTTGGCTTCTTCTGAGGCAGCTCTCCTTGGTGTGTAGACAGCTACCTTCTTGCTGTGTCCTCACATGGCCTTGCCTCTGGTGTCTCTCTCTTTTTTGAAGGACACCAGTCATATTGGATTAAGGCACCACCCTTTGAACCTTGATTACCTCCTTAAAGGCCCTATTTCCAATACAATCACATTGGGGGTTAGGACTTCAACATACAAATTTGGGGAAAACACAGTTCAGTGCATAACAAGGATAGCAAGTGAAATAGTTCATCACCAAGAGCAGAACCAGGGAATACCAGTAGGCTAATCAAGGAACTCCATTCCCAGGCCAGGGAATCTCCTAATTCCTGCCCAACAGGGTTTGATCATTTCTATGGACTGGTGCGAGTGAGTGCTGTTTCCTATTTTTCCTTATCCAATTGGAATTTTTTCTTTTTTTTAATAAATTTATTTTATTTATTTATTTTTGGCTGCATTGGGTCTTCGTTGCTGCACGCGGGCTTTCTCTAGTTGCGGCGAGCAGGGACTACTCTTTGTTGCAGTGTGCGGGCTTCTCATTGCAGTGGCTTCTCTTGTTGTGGAACACGGGCTCTAGGTGCATGGGCTTCAGTAATTGTAGCACATGGGCTCAGTAGTTGTAGCTCACGGGCTCTAGAGCGCAGGCTCAGCAGTTGTGGCGCACGGGCTTAGCTGCTCTGCAGCATGTGGGATCTTCCCGGAACAGGGCTCAAACCCATGTCCCCTGCATTGGCAGGCAGATCCTTAACCACTGTGCCACCAAGGAAGCCCCCAATTGGAATTTTAATTAAGATTATTCCTGTTTTACCACTATATCAATATATCGAGTATGAGTGAGGGGGGAGGGAAAATGACTTTTAGTTTATGGATTTCTGGACTGTGAGTGGCTGCAACCTGCCATGATAGGGATGACTGGATATCACCCAGAGTTTCCAGACTTTGAGCTTAATGCAGTAACCAATGGCACTTTGCACTTACATCTCAAAGAGACAAGGTCTCTATGTGGAAAGAAGGAGCGTGTGGATGAGTGGTCTGTGGCAAGGATAGCTATTTTCCCCCTGATACCTGCTTTCTCACTCCTTCAAGTTTTAGCTGAATATAAGATTTCCTGAAATAAAGATTTCATTTCCCAGAATCCCTTGTAGCTGTGTGACTTTTCTTGGAAGTGTTTTTAAAAAGAATGAACAAACGCTACTTTACTTTTTTTCTCCTTCCTGCTGGCTGGAATGAGGACATGAGTTTTGGAATTTTATTACCCATATTACACTATAAAGTTGTCTGCTGTGGATAGCAGTGCAAAAAGAGCTAACGAGCTAGATTCTTGTTACTGTGGACTGACTACTGATAGGCTGTTTTTAGATGAGACAGAAATAAGCTATATATTTTTTTCTCCCCAATAATATTTTTATTGGTTACATGTCAAAATTATAATATTTTGAATCTTTTCATCAAATAAAATATTCAAATTATTTTCATCCATTACTTTTTATTTTTTTAAACATGGCTACTAGAAAATGTCAAATTACAAATGTGGCTCAAATTATAATTGTATTGGATAGCACTGTTTTAATTTTAGCTCTTCTGTTTAGGTTTATGCTTCAGGTTAGTTTTTGTATGGTTTTGTTCTTTTCCTTGTGTCTGTTTTTTCCAACATCATTTGTAGAAAACACTATCCTTTCCCCATTGAATTATGCTTACTCCTTTTTCGTGAGCAGATATGTGCAGTTCTATTGATGCACTCTTTGTTCTATTCCATTGATCTGTACTATCCTTATTCCAATACCACTTTGTTTGGAGTACCTGAGCTAAAGTTTGTACCTCTATTTTCCCTCACCACTTTCTCTCCTCCCCGAATCCACTCCCCTCTGGCAACCACCTATTTCTTCTCTGTATATATGACTCTGTTTCTGTTTAGTTATGTTTGTTCATTTGTTTTGTTTTTTAGATGCCACATATAAGTGATAACGTACAGCACTTGTCTTTCTCTGTCTGACTTATTTCACTTAGCATAATAACCTCTGAGTCCATCCATATGGTTGCAAATGGAAAGATTTCATTCTTTTTTAAGGCTGAGTAATATACCACATCTTCTTTATTCATTCGTCTATCGGTGGGCACTAGGTTGCTTCCATATCTTGGCTATTATAAATAATGCTGCATTGAACATAAGTGTTTATATATATTTTCAAATTAGTCTTTTCATTTTGCTCGGATAAACACCGAGAAGTGGAATTGCTGGATCATATGGTATTTCCATTTTTAATTTTTTGAGGAATCTCCATACAGTTTTCCATATTGGCTACACCAATTTACATTTCCACTAACACTGCACATGGGTTCCCTTTTCTCCACACCCTCACCAACACTTTTTATTTGTTATCTTTTTTTTTTTTGCGGTACATGGGCCTCTCACTGTTGTGGCCTCTCCCGTGGCGGAGCACAGGCTCCGGATGCGCAGGCTCAGTGGCCATGGCTCACGGGCCCAGCTGCTCCGCGGCATGTGGGATCCTCCCAGACGGAGGCACGAACCCGTGTCCCCTGCATCGGCAGGCGGACTCTCAACCGCTGCGCCACCAGGGAAGCCCGCCTCCTCTTGATTGGTCTTTTGTCAGCTTAATTCTCAGAGTAGGCACTGAACCTAAGAGGGTAGGAGAAAAGTCTTTTCTCCCCTACACCCATAACCTGAAGCTACCTGTCCCAGAAACCAATCCATTATTTACAATAATCAGCTCAGAAAGCCAGCTCGCAAGTCAGACTTGAAGAAGTCAGATTGCTATCTCTAGTGATAGTCCAGGAAACCAAACAATAACCCCTGTGACAACTAGCCCCATATGGCCAAGACTTGGTTAATAATTGATAGCTTCCCTAATTTTTGTTTCCATTTCCAACTTAGGACCAACCAGAAAAAGCCATATATGCACCCTAACCTATCATGGAGGATGCCCCACTTCTAGTTAGCTTGCCTACAGTTTCCCTATGCCAATGGCCTTTATTTGGGGCATATTTGAAGCCTTCCCTTTTTTTCACTATGAAGTTTTCCCACTCCTCTGCCTGCCTTTGAGTCTTTGCCAAAACATGAGTGATAGTGGCTGACTCCCTTGCTATAGGTCTTTGTTTTTATTTCCACAGAATGCCCACCCTTGTAACTTTCTATGTGGGGCTAGTGTTTGAAGTTATTCCTTATCCTCTCCATCTATATTGCCCTAATATCAATGGCTTGCAGTTTTAAACTTCCAAATATAATGATGCTTTTCATCCCTGGATAAGATTGCACTTTAATCTCAGCGAGACAGAATTTTAGAACACCAAGAGAAAAAGGCCATGGGATTTCACATGTCCTTTTCCCGCCAGATTTACTCACAAAAACAATATTTAGATTTTACCAGTACTGCTTTTGTCCCTTATCCTTTGCTTGAAGGTGGGAATCTACAATTGTGTGAAGTTTCCTAGTCTCCTAATATAGTTCTGCACCATCAGTGTCTGAAGGCTGAAGACGCTTGAGTGGCTGCCTGCAGCTTTACTATTGAGTGTCTTCAGAGAAGCTTCCAAGGGAGGTGAGAGAGTGTCTCGACCATGTTAGGTCCACGTGGTGTAACTGCCTTACAACCTCTCAGACTGGTGATTGACTTATTTGTTCTCAGCCCTCATTCTCACACTTGTGTGCTCTGCTGGACATTGTAAGGTGCTTATATTCTGTAACCTACATATATCCGATGATTTTTGGTCAGATCCTGCCAATGGAGGGAGATTAAAAGCAAGAGGAAGGGAGATGTAACTCTCTTTTTCCAGTTTCAAACAGTGGTTGAAACAACAAAGACTGCACCAGTGATGAAAGAATGGAGGTGGCAATAGCACTGGTGGCAGAGGCAACAGTAGCAGTGATGTCTGGGGCAGCGAAAGCTGCAATGACTCAATCAGCGGCTGATGGTTGCAGGTTCCTGGGCTGCAGCTCAGGCAGCTGGGCTCCAATAACAGAAACCTCACCTGCACACACCCTTGGCCTCTGCTTAATGATTTTGCTCTCCTAGCCTGGGAATGGTAGTGTTGATTACTCAAAGGTCACCTTCCCCTCTCCAGACTTCCCAACAAGTTTAACCAATTCCTTTATTTAAATATCTTCTGGTTGAGATAACTAAATTGGTTCTTGTTTTCCTAACTGCGTCATAATGGTAAAGATCCTCAGTGGAGACATTCAGTTAGAATTCTGCCCAAAGTGAAGTCTTTGTGCATCTTTCTTTTGTTCTCTTTGGGATATAAAGGGACAAGTTTCTCTCTTATCTCTTTGGGAAGATATTTGCCTTAGAGAAACAGCCTCAGGCAGTGGATTTGCATAGATTATTCATTCTTTCTTAGTGCAGATACATAAACATATTTCATAAAAAGACTCTCATGACCTTGACCTACTTTGCTTAAGAATAACATTCATGACATCTTAGTACTCTTTGTTGATAAATTTTAAAAATATAAACAAGAAACATTAAAAAAAATCATTACCAGGGCTGAGCCCCATGTGGAGATCTTCCAGAATATCTCCCATAACACAGGTTTTTCCCAATCAGTAGTCTGAGTTATGGTGAAGGGTTGTGAAGGTAAATTAACATCTGTCATTCTCAAACACGAGTTTCGCTCTGTATGAAGTCATTATGAGCTGGTGTGGAAGCACTGTTTTTTGTTTTTGTTTTAAATACTTCTTTGGCAATAAGAATAATGCCCTAAGCCCATGAGTCTCTCCCCATCCTTGCAGCCCTGACCATCCTGGCCCCCGCCTTGGAACCTCCCAGACCTTCCTAAATTCAAGCAGCTAAAGGGTAAATGACCCTGCTTCAGAACTGTGACCAGTGTCCTTTCTGATTGGTTGATGTCCATGCCAGTCACTACTGGGCTGGGCTCTGGCACCACTTGTCTAGTCCACATCTACAAGGCACCTGCCTTGGTGAGAGTTGGATCCTAAACCCAGTGGGGAAGACTGGGCCTCGGATGTGGCTCTGGCACTCCAGCATCCAAGACCCAGGATACACCTAAGAATCCCCTGTTGATGGTCCCGAGTGACCCTCATACAGCTGCTTTTGGGAGCTGTAGTCTCTGTAGAATCTTAGCTTTGAGCGAAAAAAGGAGAGAAAATGCAGTGGGCATGTCATAGCAGGGGCAAATGTAGCCATGGAAAGATAGAGGTCTGTACTTTCTGCTGGCATTGCAGATACTCTCAAAACAGAGGGGAAGATGCAGGAAAAGACAAGGCTCTTGGAGTCAGTTTGGAGCCAAGAGTGATGTGAGGTATAGAAACCACTTTTTAATATTCATGTTGAATTTCATATCCATTTAATGGTGATGAATTCATTAAAACTCATGGAATGCCCATGGATCAAGAACATTAATTTTATCAATAAAAATGTTAACTAATACGTTTTCTCTGTGTCAGGTTCTAGTCTAAAAGTATATTAACTCATTTAAGAAATCATCATCAATCATATTTTTTTAAATAATTCTTTTTTTTTTTAAATTTTACTTACTATTTTTGGCTTCATTGCTCCACGTGGGTTTTCTCTAGTTGTGGCTAGCAGGGGCTACCCTTCATTGCGGTCCACAGGCTTCTCATTTCGGTGGCTTCTCCTGTTGTGGAGCACGGGGTCTAGGAGCGCGGGCTTCAGTAGTTGTGGCTCACAGGCTCAGTAGTTGTGTGGCTCGCGGGCTCTAGAGAGCCGGCTCAGTAGTTGTGGCGCACGGGCTTAGTTGCTCCGCGACATATGGGATCTTCCCAGACCAGGGATTGAACCCACGTCCCCTGCATTGGCAGGCGGATTCTTAACCATTGTGCCACCAGGGAAGTCCCCTATCATATTTTTAAAATGAGAAAATTGAGGCATAGAAAATAATTTAAGATTTATTTGACCAGCCAGCATTTGAACCCAGGCAACCTAACCTGGCACGTGAGCACACATTAATTGCCACCTTTCATCTGGCCTAAAGGATTATCTTTGTCTTATTTTTAAATGGTGTTGCCTATCTGACTGTTGATAATATGTATATTGATCATATAAAAATTAATTATTATTAAAAATGTTTTACTAGAAAAATTTTGAATGGAATGGCTTTTAGTTCAGCAGAAACTGAGAAATCAGCACCGTGAAAAACACTGCTGGTGTTAAGAAAAACTGAAAACTTATTTATATTACAAGCCACTTGATGCCTATCAATTCAATTAAAATGTTGGAAAATTTTTATGGCAGTTCTGTCCATGGAATCATGATTCATACTGGAGCATCCTTTAGCTAGTGAGAGCTGCATCAAAGAGTAACACCAAATATTTTGAAAAATCAACAAATTACTTGGAAATTAGAATAATTTGAAGAACAATCTGCACCCAGCTTTTATCCTATGGTGCACAGTTCTACACAGACACATCCACATCCATACAAGGATAAAAAGTTTTATACAGATACACACACACACACACACACACATATACACATATACACACATATCTTTTATAAATAAAAAGTTTTATACAGATATACACACATATATATACATATATCTTTTATAATTTAGAAATGGAAATTATATTTAATTTTTTTACATTTATATATTGATATATATGTTAATTTACAATACATATAGATGATCAAATATGCTGAATATCAACTCCAGTTGCAAATATCAGCCAACCTCATCTCAAACATGCTAAGATAGTCAGTAAAGAAATTTATTTTTTCTCACATAACTAGTAGTCCAGGGTAGGTTGCAGGCTTAGTAATGCCATCAAGGGCCTTTCCATATCTGCTCTGTTTTCCTCAGCATGAGAGGACCCTTAGGCTGGAGCCCCTCATAATCTCAGCACAGCCTTCCTGCTGTTACATCTGTGTTGGATTAAAACATACCTACAAATTTTTTAATACTCCTCCCTGCAAAAGTGGAGCATAATCCCCCTCCTCTTAAATGTGGGCTTCATTTGGTGATGCACTTTTTACAGAATGTCATGGAAATGACAGTGTGTTGCTCCTGAAATTAGGACATAAAGGCATTGTGGTTTCCTCCTTATACTTTCTCTCGGATCACTTACTTTGGGGAAAGCCAGCTACCATGTCATGAGGACACTCAATTAACCCTGTGGAGAGGTCCACAAGGCAAGTAACAAGCCTCCTGCCAAGAACCAGCAATGAACTGAGACCTTCTGCCAACAGCCATGTGAGGGCACCATCTTAGAAGTAAATCTCCTAGCTCTGGTCAAGACTTCAGAAGACTGCAGCCCTAGCAAATACCTCAACCCTAACTTCATGAGAGACCCTGAACCAGAGCCACCCAGCTAAGCTGCTCCTGAATTCCTGACTACACTGTGGAATACTAAATATTCGAGATAATAAATGTAAATTGCAACATAGTGCTAGATAACTAGTGTCATATCTATATATGACAACAGTTAGGGGAAGAAAGGAGTAACTCTTCTCTTTCTCTTTTTTTAAATTCTTTTGAGAAACTTTTCTGAAGCTTCCCAGCAGACTTCTTTGTACATTTCACTGGCCAGACTTAGGTCACATTCCAATTTCTCAATCACTGACTGGTAAGAGAATATTACCATGATTGGCTTATGTTGAACAAGATCCACCACCCTGAGCTGGAGCTGGAGTCAGCGTCTCTGAAAACAGAAGACTGTATAGAGATAGTGACTTCTGTTAGGAAGGAAGTAGGGTAGAGGAATGGATATTGAGGTGACTCAATCAAGGTAGTCTAGAGCATGCTGTGTAACATATAGCCACCAATTCTTAATGGCATAACACACCAAAAGTTCATTGCTCTCTCATCCTACCTACCAGTGTGGTTTGGCTAGAAGACTCCGGCTGAAAGAGGTTTTCAGCTCAACACTTGCTTCTGTGATCTCCCAGAGATGGGATGGGAAAGTGGTGAATGGTTTACTGCGTCCGAAAGCTTTTTCTGGAAATGACACATACCACCTCCTCTCCTATCTTATTGACCAAAGTATGTATACCTAGTTTCACAGTGATCAGATAATTCAATCTTATGTTGTGACCAGAAACTGGAAACGCAGAAATATTTGGTGAACATCACTGTTGAGTTACCAGGAGAAAAGCAGTGTCTGAAAAAGCTGCTTGCTGGAGGGGCCAGAAACTGGGGTTGTAGTACGAAAACAGACTTTCCACACTCTACCCTCCAACATTCGCAAACCTCTTAAGGAATCTCTCTTTTCCTGTTCTTTAAGAGCTGAAGTGGTTGAATAGATCAGATGTTAGGTACGTGGTACAGGAGAGATCCTAGCTTAAGTGCTGGTGCTAGATCTTAGCATAGCATGTGTGAACAGGTCTTAGCAGACTAACTGAAAATTTCAGTGAAAACAGTATTGACTCAGCATCAGGTATTTAATCGCACTCTGATATCAGGTCCAATAATGTGTAATTGTGCTAATAAACCTAAAGTTATAAATAACATGTTGAAATGTTAAAGTGCTGCAGTGTTGAGATCTGCAGGTCAGTAGCTCACTTTTTGCAGGATTCTTCATGCTTGTGAAGTGGCTCTTATTCTAACAAGATGCATGGAAGCCTCCTGGGCAAGGAAACAGATCAGCTCTCCTGCTAGGCTAGTCCTCTAGTTCCAGTCCTGCAAAGGTCCTGACCTACTGGACTTCAGCTTCCCCTCTTTGCCTTTATCTTTTGAGTATTTCTTTTCCCTTATTTTTTTTTATTGTGGTAAAAGTCACATAATATGAAACATACTATTTTAACCCTATTTAACTGTGCAGTCCAGTGGCACTAAGTACCTTCACATTGTTGTGCAACTCTCACCATCATCCATCTCCCGGATTTTTCGCCTTCCTAAACTGAAACTCTGTCCCCTTTAAACACTAACTCCCCATTCCCCACTCCCCCACCCCCCTGGCATCTACCAGTGTACTTCTGACTCTATGAATTTTACTATTCTAGGTACCTCATATAAGAGGAATTAAACAATATTTGTCTGCACCTAATGTACATTGGAATGCATTTTTCTTGGAATGCGTTTTTAAGGCTAACTTAATATATGTCCTGCAAACAGATTGTACCTTCCTTTTTTCCCCTGTGCTATATAGTAGGCACGCACCAGCCGTCTACTTCATACATTACTAGTGTGCATATGTCAATCCCAATCTCCCAATCCATCCCAGCCCCTCTCTCCCTTTGGTGTCCATATGTTTGTTCTCTATGTCTGTGTCTCTATTTCTGCTTTGCAAGTAGGTTCATCTGTACCATTTTTCTAAACTCCACATATATGCATTAACATATGGTATTTGTTTTTCTCTTTCTGACTTACTTCACTCTGTATGACAGACTCTAGGTCCATCCACCTCACTACAAATAACTCAATTTCGTTTCTTTTTATGGCTGCGTAATATTCCATTGTATATAGGTACCACATCTTCTTTATCCATTCCTCTGTTGATGGATATTTAGGTTGCTTCCAAGTCCTGGCTATTGTAAATAGTGCTGCACTGAACATTGGGGTGCATGTATCTTTTGGAATTATGGTTTTCTCCAGGTATATGCCCAGGAGTGGGACTGCTGGGTCATATGGTAGTTCTATTTGTAGTTTTTTAAGGAACCTCCATACTGTTCTCCATAGTGGCTGTATCCATTTACATTCCCACCAACAGTGTAAGATGGTACCCTTTTCTCCACACCCTCTCCAGCATTTATTGTTTGTAGATTTTTTGATGATGGCCATTCTGATTGGTATGAGGTGGCACCTCATTGTAGTTTTGATTTGCATTTCCCTAATAATTAGTGATGCTGAGCATTTTTCATGTGCCTCTTGGCCATCTGCATGTCTTCTTTCAAGAAAAGTCTATTTAGGTCTTCCGCCCATTTTTTTTTTTTTTTTTTTTTTTTCTTCCGCCCATTTTTTGATTGGGTTGTTTGTTTTTTTGATATTGAGCTGCATGAGTTGTTTGTATATTTTGGAGATTAATCCCTTGTCAGCTGCTTCATTTGCAAATATTTTCTCTCATTCTGAGGGTTGTCTTTTCATCTTGTTTATGGTCTCCTTTACTGTGCGAAAGCTTTTAAGTTTAATTAGGTCCCATTTGTTTATTTTTGTTTTTATTTTCATTACTCTAGGAGGTGGGTCAAAAAAGATCTTGCTGTGATTTAATGGCAAAGAGTGTTCTGCCTATGTTTTCCTCTGAGAGTTTTAGAGCGTTCAGCCTTACATTTAGCTCTTTAATCCATTTTGAGTTTATTTTTGTGTATGGTGTTAGGGAGTGTTCTAATTTCATTCTTTTACGTGCACCTGTCCAGTTTTCCCAGCACCACTTATTGGAGAGACTGTCTTTTCTCCTTTGTCATAGATTAGGTGACCATAGGTGCATGGGTTTATCTCTGGGCTTTCTAACCTGTTCCATCGATCTATATTTCTGCTTTTCTGCCAGTACCATACTGTCTTGATTACTGTAGCTTTGTAGCATAGTCTGAAGTCAGGGAGCCGGATTCCTCCAGCTCTGTTTTTCTCTCTCAAGATTGCTTTTGTTATTCAGGGTCTTTTGTGTTTCCATACAAGTTGTAAAATTTTTTGTTCTAATTCTGTGAAAAATGCCATTGGTAATTTGATAGGGATTGCATTGAATCTGTAGATTGCTTTGGATAGTATAGTCATTTTCACAATATTTATTCTTCCAATCCAAGAACATGGTATATCTCTCCATCTGTTTGTGTCATCTTTGATTTCTTTCATCACTGTCTTATAGCTTTCTGAGTACAGGTCTTTAGCCTCCTTAGCTAGGTTTATTCCTATTTGTTGCAATGGTAAATGGGATTGTTTCCTTAAATTCTCTTTCTGATCTTTCATTGCTAGTGTATAGGAATGCAAGAGATTTCTGTACATTAATTTTGTATCCTGCAACTTTACCAAATTCATTGATGAGCAACATTAGTTTTCTGGTGGCATCTTTAGGATTTTCTATGTATAGTATCATGTCATCTGCAAACAGTGACAGTTTTACTCTTTCTTTTCCAATTTGGATTCCTTTTTCTTTTGAGTTTTTTTATGTCTGCCTGATAGCTGACTGACTGATAATCTGGAGCTAAAACTAACTTCTGACTCCGAGCTCTGGTATCACTCTAGCTAACTCCATCTCATTTTTCAGCTCTTGACAAGAAGCTCTCCAATTATCTCACTGCTCCACCCAGGCTTACTCTGTTTTTCATGTCCTTTTCTCCTCCCACACACACCTTCTTGTTCCCATCTTTACAAAGCATGTATCATACCATTCTGCAATGGCTGACTTCCTGGGTATCTTCCTTCCCATCCTGTAAGCTATTTGAAAGTAAGTTTCATGTTTTACATGATTTTTTAAATTCACAGGTTTAGTGTAGTGAAAAGTAACATAGTGCCTGATCGTTAAGAAGTGTTCAATGAATGTTGAACGAATATTTGATACTACAAGGATCAAACTTGGGGAGAGGGATTTTAAGTCCCTGAGTTCTAGGAACTTCCAACACTCAGAGTTTTTAGAAATTCATTGTAAAGATCCATTGTTTGCACTTCCTAAAGTAGGGTAAGCTAACAGTATCTGCTGAAATATTATTAACAGGGGAAAGGTCAACAAATTTAGGCCTTAATTTAGTATCAATAGTTCATCCAATTAACTCTGTACAAGGGTGACACTGGCAGTGGTTCTCAACTTTGTTCCAAGTTGGGTGGGTGGGGGGGTGACACCTATCATGAAGTCATCCTCTGGCAGCAGAATCTCTAGGGATGGGGTAGAAGGTGTAGTTTGAAGAAGACCCTCAGGCAATTCCTATAAATTCACCTGGAGGAGAATGTGACCCATTTTCCTTCCTCCCCCATCACTGCACAAAGAGGCAATGTTGAGGCAGGCCAATCTGATTTTGGTCTTGGAGGTTTTATGATGGACCCTTGGGGCACCCAGAATCAGGTAGCAGGGCTTTCATTACCATGAGGTAGCTGAGCTCTTACTCTTTCTGGTTCATAACTGTTTACAAATTACATTATTTATAGGTGTGGGCTTTTATGGAAGATCGTTTGTTATTGAGCTTACAGTAACTTTTGTTCTTGGTCTTGCCGCTGGGGATTGACACCACGGTCCTGATGTCATCTTTAGGGAGGTCACGCCCTGGCTCAGCGAAGCTACAGACAGTCTTCAATGCTACGGGTGTAGTCTGGCTGTAGATCCCTTGAAAGCCTGGAGGAGTACAGTCACTGGTCGGCACACTGTCTTTCAGCCTTCTGAGCAGGAGTTTCTGAACTGCTGGAGTGGAGACTTGCAGGGGTGGGGCTGGAATGTCTTTCTCATTCCTTCTCTTCCTCCCCTCCCCCTTCCTCTCCTCTGCTGTCCCCTCTCACTTTCCTCCCCCTCCCCCTGCGCCGCCTCCTCCTTCACCTCCCCCTCCAGGCTGCGGTTGCTGGTTGCTGGCTGGGGGAGGGTGGCGAGTGGCTGGAAGCCCAGAGTGGGAGGACTTGAGCCCAGGGAGACCTGGTAGCTCCCAGGCCCCTGAGCACGTGGACATCAACCCTGTTTCACATTATCTGTAGAATTATTATAAAATAGGCAAAAAGGCAGGGCCAGCTTCACAAGGCGCTCTTAAAGGACGCAACAGTGTTTTAATTATAGTTTTACAGACAGCCAGTTCATTCATGATTACTAATCTCCCATCTGTAAAATGGGGATAAAACAAAAGTTAAACAAATATTACCCCAAAATAGGAAGCTTGCGCAACAAAGCTGTGTTCATTTCCTGTGAATAGTGGAGAGGAAATAAGTAACTGCTCTTTGTTGATTTTATTCCAGCCAAATACAAAGACGGACCTTATAACAACAAATGTTTTCCTTTGTTCTGGGCCTTGTAAAGAGTCATTTCTCTACAAAGAAAGGATCCCCTTTGTGCGTTCCCTGGCCCGACGGGCCGCGGGGATTATGAAGAGAAAGCTCTCTGGAGCTGTTTTCCTGGTTAGATACTTTGTTCTGGAAAGCAGGCTGGGTTGCCATGGCTACGGCTCCCCAGAGGCCTCGCCCTGCCCCTTTCCACCCGGCCTGCCGGTGCTGTCTGCTAGTACCAGGGCAGTCCTGACTTCAAATGTTCCTCCCGCACAGCATGGAAATGGCAGGGAAATTCCAAACTATAATTCCCAGATGGCCTCTGGAACCCAGAGGCAGAAAAAAAATAATCCCTTGTACGGCAGCCCTGAATTGTCCTTGAAAAAAACCGCCGTTAGATTGAAAGCTTGTTGAAGGCAGGAACCACGTCCTCATCGCTGAACCAATCCTTGCCTCTCACGTAACCATCTCTACCCCCCAGCCGAAGGGAGGCTGACACACAGTAGGGTCTGGAAAAAAGTTTGTAACTATTTGCCAGTGAGGTGGCAGTTTAGCAGGGGGTTAAAAGCAAAGATTCAACCAGAATCTTGGTCTGCCACTTAGTTTGATGAGATACCTAATCTCTCCAAGCTCCATTTTCCTCATCTCTAGAATGGGAGCGATAACGTCTAACTCCGAGGTATATGGTGAGTACTAAGATAATTTAATGTATGAAACACTTGGTACTGTGTCTGGCTTATAGTAAGCTCTCAGTATTATGATTCTGATTATTACTGTTATCGTCATCGCTTCTGTAGCCTCCTGCATGTTCTTGTGGGGAGAAACACTGTCCCCTACTAAAAAACAAACTGAAAAACCCTCAACAACAAAAAAACCTCTAGCAGAGTCTATAGCAGCCCCAGTCTAACAGTTAATGAAATGAATGTAAAAGTGCTGCGTAAGTTATTTATTTGTGTAATAGCGTCAACTAGGACATGCTAGTGACAAGCTTCGTTTATGAAAGATTGTTGCACATAAATAATGCACAGCGCGTGTGTTCCAATTGTCTACCCATACGTCTATGGTATAAAGATTAAAAGAGCACGGAGACATCTTTTAGTTTGACCTTCTCCCTCTCCCCTCCCCCAATCTGTCAGGGCATTTTGAAACCCCACAGAGCCGGTTTTGATTGAGTGTGCATGTTCGTGTGTGTTCGTGTGTGTGTGAGAGAGATCCGTACGCTCACAGGGGTCCTCACAGCCCTCCCCGCACCAGGGCTGCCTTCCAATTCAAACAAGCCTTGGGGTCTGGAGACACTTATCTTGTGCCTCTGGAAGATTCTAAACATCCTTGGGATACTCAGGGGAAAGGGAGTTCAGCACCCCACACCCCGAAATCTGCCCTGCCCTGCCCCGCCCCCCCAGCTAGGTCGGGACTTGGGCTAGAATTACTAGCCAGCCTTTGGAGTTTGGCAAGGCGTGGGGCGGGTGGTCAGGGGATGTAACTGGTCCGGGAAGGCTCCGAGCCCAACCTGGCCGCAGGATGTGCACACCCTCGACAAATGTGGACCACAGCTCAGAAGGCTGGGCTCTCAGAGGAGCCACCTGAGGGTGGGGCTAATCAGATGTCCCAGGTTCCGGCACCTGGGGGAGGGGAAGCGCGGTCAGGGGCGTCATTCCACGCTTACCTAATACTGCTATGTCCCTCGGTTGAGAAGGTTATGTACAGCTTGTATGTATTTTAGAGCACGAATGAAAAGAGCATGTGGACGGCACTATTGTTAACGCACAGGGCCGCAGGAGCCTGGTAATTATATGTACAAGGGCCAAGTGTACGCAGGGTGCTCCCAGGACACCTTTGTGCCGTGTGTACAGAGGTTGTGCAATAATGCAGCAGAGGTGCGAAAAGGCGGTGTGAACTGCAGGGTGTGAAGTGTCCTTCCCTCTCCTTCAGACCCTCACACACATTCTACCCCCTCCCCCCCCAGCACCCTCATTAAACCTCCGGACACATAATCCTCCCCTCCCCCACACCGCAGCCAGCTTTCTCTGAAAACTGATACCCTGAGGCCCTTTTCCCTTACCAGCCACAATTAGGGGCAGTAAGAGGGAAAATGCGGACTGGATTCAGGCACAGAGGCACTGCTCTGTCGTTTTTCCTTCCGCAATAGGCCGCTGTTCCGGCTCCAGGCCTTATATTTTATCTGACTTTGCCACTCCAGGAAGCAGCTTTAGGCTCCTTCGGGTCCAGGCCAACTCCACTTCTTTCTGCAAAGTCCATTTTGTATTTTCCATTTCACCCTCGTCAAGTCTCAGCCGAGACTGTTGTTCTCAATCCAGCTCAGAAACTGGCTCAAACCGCCCTGAACTGGATTTGGTGGCTGTTGAGACAGTTTCTGCCTCTTTGTGAGGGCGGATCCGGCCTCATTTGCTCTTCAGTTTCCCTCCCTCCTGTTTTCCCAGTCACCACCAGCAATTCCCCTCCCCCCTGCCTCTCCAGTTTGGCATTTTTTTACCCTTCCCTGGGCCAAGGCCCCATGAAGTAGATTAAATTCTTTAATAAAATAGTGGATTTAGGTTGTAAACCTTCAGCTTGTGTTACATTAACTGTTTAGTTCTGTTTTTCTCAAATTTGTTATCTAACCAGTTGACATGGTGCCCTTAAAATCTTGGCTCTCGTTCTAACCTAGAAACATCTTAAATTTTCACTCTGGTTGGAAGTAACTTTAAATTTCACATCAAAGGCTGGAAGGTGTTGGTGCATTACATTGTTAATTTCTGTTTTGTAACTATATTTAAATCAAAATAATGTTTTCATTTCTTTGTTGAGAAAGGGCAAAACATAATATGTATAGAATTTTTACACAGTTACTCATACTGGCTGTTGCAACTGCGCGATTCCCAGAGAAAGAACTGAAAACTAGAGATGGTTTTGGTTTTCGAACATGTAATTTTAACCCTGGATTAGGTTCTGTGGATTGTTCAGTGAAGAAGGCTGTTCGGAGAATGCGCGGGAACCATTCCCAACGCGATGCCGGTGGAGGCAAAACCGGGAATGCGAGGGAATGAGGGGAGGACAGGGCTGGGCTTTTGTAAGTTCTCTCTGTATGAAACTTAAGCATTTCTTATGTGTTCGAACTAGACAGGGAATAATTGTACAATACTGTGAAGGTATTAAATGTACGCTCTAAAATGGCTAATTTTATGTTACGTGACTTTTGACCTCAGTTTTGAAAATTGAAGCGTTTCTGGACAAGAATTTTTCATTTTCTTCTTGTGGCTTTTGAAAAATCAGAGAAGAGACAGATAATAAGCAACCATTTTCGGGGTGTGGCTCTATTTGGTGCTTGACGACTCACTGGTCTCCCTCTGCTGGCCAAAGTGAGCAACGTGTCACGACGTCGCAAGGCCTTTTGAGCCTGTCTCAATTATATGTCGAAGCACAAATCCCGGGCTGCTTTACTGAGAATCGTCCTCAGTGCCTTGTTTCGTGTGCATTTTATTTGTTTTACTTACTTACGTGCTTGGTACAGGGCTCTTTTACTGCACGAGGATCACAGATGTTTTGCTTCTGCAGTGTTACAAAGGATTAATTATAACTCAGCAGTTTAAAATTCACCCCTACATCTCACAGCAGAACCAGAAACGTTGTCATTTCTCCTAGGCTAAAAACCAGATTTATATTGCTCATTTAAGTGTTTAGTTTCAGTAGAGCATAAAGCCCTGGAAAAAAGCCAATTATAACAGTAGATCTGGAAAAGCTATTTTTATCTGCACGAGAGGGCATCTGGCTTTCTGTAGTGACTCAGTACCCTGAGAAAAACTGGGTTTGGGCTAAGGTAGCCTTCAAAACGTATGTAAAAAAGGTGAATCCATCAATTGAATTTGTTTGTATGAGATTTTCACATCTTAAGTAATTATTGTGGGAAGAAAAACAGTAGTGTGTGCTGTACTGGAGGTCAAGTAATCTAGATCGGCCTTCTTGTTCCATCATCTCTTCCTTAAGGATCTTCCCACCTTTTGTTTCACATGCTTAAAATGCTTCTCCTTCCTCCAGTTCCTCCAATTCATGGTCAAGCCTCACCTGTCAAGGCTTTCCTTATATGTCACCTCTTCAGAGAAGCCTTCCTGCTTGGTCAAAAGTAGATTCCTTATACCCTGTTATCTCTTATATGGCATCCTCTTTTTTTTTGTTACAGCACCACTGTGACTTACAATTACAGTGTACATACTTGTGTTTTTTTGTGTATTCTCTTCCTGCTTCACTAGCTTTCTAAATCCCCTAAGAGCCATATCTGTCTGAACAGAACTATTTAACCAGCCTTTGGAAGAGTACCTGGCAAAAAAATAACAAGGAATAGGTATTTGTTGAACAGAATAAGTTAAATTCAAATACCATGTCTCTAGCTCCAGCCCAGTACTTTCTGGACTACTTTTCTTCTTTTATACCTTGTAGCTTTTTCAAGAGTTAGCCTGTGTCCTTTTTCTCTTGTAAACTCTCAGTAACTACTGATTTGGTTCAGGGCTCCTCTTACCATAATGGGAGAGCCACTGAGTGTAATGGAATCGTCACAGGTCCTCACATTTTAAGCCCCCTAAAAAATAGAGAAACAGACGAATCATTTATTTCTTACAGTCTGCGTTTTCTCATCTGTAGCACCTGATTTGACTCTGAAACACCCCTCCTACCACTCCGGCCATGTGCCATCCCCGCCCCCAACCCTTTGATTTCTGAATCTGGAGTCCTTAACTTGGTGCTCCACCCACACCCACACAACAAAACCTTCCCTGCCGGGGGGTGGGGGTGGGTGGGGGGGGTGGAAAGGGTCTACCAATTACTTCTTTAAAAAAGTTTCTCCCTCCAGTCCAGAGAAAGACTCCTCCATGCAGAGATTTAAATTCCCAGGAATTTCAAGTAGGCAATTTGCATTTCTGAGAACCTTTAGACTAGATGTCAGTCTTTTCTTTGGACTTCAGCCCAACACAAGAGTAATCCCTTTGGGGCATTTCTTTACCTAGGCTAATTAGCTATTATTACACTCTTTGGAAAGCTGCGCTAGGGGTTGGAGGACTTTTGTGACCTGTGGTTTTACTCTGTATTCATTGAATGGTTTTGATTGACTGATGGTTGTGTAACTGGTAGAATTTCCCTAGCTGCCTAAAAAATGCTGTGACTTTCACTCCTTTTAACTGATATAGGGTAGCGGTTAAGAGACTAAACTACTGGAAGTCAGAAAAGCTCAAAGCTCTGAAGTCTTGGTTTTCTTACCCATTTTGGTTTTCATCTGCAAAAAGTGGATGTCCACTTTATAGAGTTGTAATAGTCATTATAATAGTATTTGTAGAGCAATTACTTTATGCCAGTTACTGTTCTATATACATAATACTACATAAATATATGATTCGAGACATAGATAGAGTCATTTAATCCCAGCCACCCTTTGGAGTAGGTATCATTGTCTCTATTTTACTGCTGAGGACACGGAGCACAGAGAGGTTAGGTACCTTCCCCAAGGAAACACAGCTGGAAGGTGGCAGAACACATACACAAACCCAGGGTGTTTGGGTACTGAGTCTATGCGGTTCAAACACAAGTCCAATTTACCAGGCACAAGGTGAATGTTTAAGTGTTAGTTTCTTATCTCCTCCCTTATTTCCATGAAAACAGTCATTACTTCCTCCAGGTGTCTTTGGGTTTTTTTTTTTTTTGCTGAGCCGCAGGGCGTGCAGTATCTTAGTTCCCTGACCGGGGATCGAACCCGTGGCCCCTGAGGTGGAAGCCTGGAGTCTTAACCACTGGACCGCCAGGGAAGTCCTCTTCAAGGTATCTTAATACAAAACCCTAGAAATTCGGAACCAACACAATCCCCTGCGTTTTCAGATGAGGAAATGGAAGGCTAAAGAGCTTGAACCATTTGTACTGTTGTGGCTGAATGGAACTAGAACTTAGCTCTCCTGACTAATCTATGAAGAAATAATGGTTCTCTGTATTAATGTGTTCTATTTCCTTCCTCTTACCATTTTTGAAAAGAAAGATCCTTTTATGAATTTCACTCCTACTCCCACTTCGTTTTCCGCAATTCAGTAACACAAGCTGCACTTGCAGAGACTTAACTGAATGGAATGCACTGCTCTTCTGCCAGAGCACACAAGGGAGTGAGCGAGCATCGCCCCTGGCAAAACCAGGACTGAGGAAAATTAGCCAGCACTCACTCCTTTATTCTTCCTCACTCTTTTCCCTCTTGATCCCTTCCCTACTTGTTTCTGGCTCCAGCTCTCTATTCCCTTCCCTGGATTAGGAGTATCGAGCTACCGCTGGTGTCCACCCTAATAAAAATCCCACCCTGAACCGAGATAGGGGCAGTAAGCTGGGCTGTCAGTAGCTGCCTAGTCTCCCCCACAGCCCCGCTTGAGAACAGTAGAGAAAGCCCTGAATTCCTGTCTTCATTGTGCTATTATCTCTCTCTCTATATATACATTTGCATGATTTAGTTAACCTGTGCTAGCCATACTTTTCTCGAAATCTTTCTATGAAATACTATCTTTCCTACTGTTTTCTCACGGGGGATTTTGGCTTGGCCATGAACAAGTACTGTGACAAAGCTCAAGAGACCACAATGTTTGCTTTATTTTGTTTGGCTTAAAATAAGAATTCTAAGAAGTATCACGTAAACGTCTGTAGTTGCAAAAGTGCAACATGGCTTTACAGTCTTTGAACAGCGCTATTCTAAAAGGCCACAATATGTAGTGTTATGCTGTAAACACAGAGAATATAATTTCCAAGGAAACGTATTCTTTTACTATCACAGAAGAGGAAATTGAGGGGTTTTTTTTGTTCTTCTTCTTCTTTTCCTTAGCAGTTTTCTTTGAATTGGACCTTGAAGAAGTAAAGAGTATAATAAAGGGAGCTTCTGGCTGGACTGTTTGATGCATGATGAGTCACAGTGAGAAATAAGTTTGAAAATACAGGTTAGGTTCAGATAGTGGAAGTTCTTGATTTTAACAATACTTAAAAAAATTTTATTGAGTTTCTACAACGTGCCAGGTTTTTGTTTTCTGCATATGCTGTATAATGTAATCATCACACACAACCTGATAGAGACTGAGACTTAGGCAACTTGCCTGAGCTCACAGAGAAGGCACAATTCCTTTCTAGGAATTTATAGTCTTCTAAGCACTGTCATAGAGACACATTCACACTACAGCGTGTCACAACGCAGGGAAGGATGATCTCAGACGAGGAGCGGAGAAGGAGGAAGGGGAAAGGCAACCTTGAAGATTTAACAGAAGTGTTGCTGGAGCTGGGCGTTGAGGGAGGGGCAGGAGTTTGGGCCAGTGACGATGGGGGGGAGGGGCACGTCGGTCAGCGGGGCTGGGACATTAAAGATACAGATACCTGAAGTAGAACATTGCACCTGGGGAACAGAAGAAGCTAAGCGAGCGGAGTGTAGAGTGAAAAGGTGAAAACAGTGGGAAGGGAGGCTGGAGGAGCTTGCAGGCTAGATCACCAAGGGTCTTGGGTGCCATGCAATGGCGTTTGAACTCATTCCTCTAAAAAACTCATTCCTCTAAAAAACAGACATTTTGTAGAATTCCAATACCTTCATTTTCAGAAGCCACTAAATCATGTCACAGTACCCTAGAGGTTTGATGAACATAGTGTTCTAACTCCACTTAGCAGGCACGGTGGAGCCAGTGGAGAATTCTAGGTTTGCCCAGGACTAAGGGGGAGTCCCTGGATGAGGCACTTTCAGTTTTAAAACCTGGATGATTTGTTTACTCTAGTTTTAAGCAGGAATGTAACGTCTAGCATGAAATTGACTCTCTAGCAGTTTGGAGGATGGAATGGGGAAGCAAAGGCAAGAAATGCAAGGGACCTAACAGTTATCGTGTAGCATTATGTTCCAGAGGGTGCTCCATGCCTTCCTGATAGTATAGCTAGGTGTCATTTATCTTATTTTACTGAAACGCAGAAAGTTCCCCCCCCCACCCCCCGGCAGCACCGCATGGCTTGCGGGATCTTAGTTCCCCAACCAACCAGGGATTGAACCCGGGCCCACAGCAGTGAAAGCGCCAAGTCCTAACCACTGGACTGCCAGGGAATTCCCTGAAACAAAGAAAGTTTAATTCGTCCAAGGCCATGCAGCAATAAGTGGCATCACTGGGATTTGGATCCAGGGCTGTTTGAGCCTATGCTCCAAGCCCTATTCATTATATACAAGGGGAGGTCCCTGGAGACAAGGAGACTACTGCTTAAAACTATAAAAATGACAGAGTGAATGAAAATGTAGGGGAAGAAGTGGGGAACAGCAGAGAATAATGGTGAATGTCTATATGTAAGGATGGGAAGAGAAATACAAGCCATATCCCATCTGACACAAGGAGAGAGAGAGAAGCCAGGAGAGTATAGTTTGATGAAAGAAAATGGAAAAGTGATTTCACAAAGGAAAGGTTGGTCCCAAGTGTCCAATATGGTAGAAGCTGAGGGCAATGAGGACTGTGGAGAGATGACTGGAATTAGTACTAGGAGGTTGTTAATGAGCTGTTTCAGGGAGAAGTCACTTTGGACTAAGTAACTGTGGTGGCTTTGTAACGTTGTCAGATTGGCTAGGCTGAACTCCATTTCTCCAACGTTCCTTCCCAGTATGTTTCCCTTTAAGGGTGGGCCACAAGAGATATTAACGTGGAAGATTTTGATGGCTGAGTGAGCCATGGCCATTTTGGCTTTTATTTCAGAAGATGGGGGCAGGCCCTTTTGTAGCTCACATGAATTGTCCCTTAGCGGCTGGCTCACCTCACTGATGGGGGCAGCAGTCGGGCCTGCAGCTGCTCTACTTTCCCTGAATCCTCCTTCGGCTTCTGTGACCCCTGGGCCACCTGTGTGTCTACCTCTGTAGGGGAGACTACAGTCTAGAAAGGGAGACGGACGATTAAAAGGTAAACAGGTATGTATTACACATGGTATGAATACTCTGAAGGCAAAACAACAAAACCAAATCAAATCAAACCGATCCCCTCCCTGCCCCCGCAATGACAAGATACTGAGATCAACATAGAAGGGGTATATTGGTTTAGATTGGGAGATCAGGGAAGCATTTTCTATGATGTGCATGTAAGCTGAAATCCGAAGGATAAATAGGACTTAAGAAGATCATTTTAGGGAAAAGGAATAGCACGTATTAGCCCTGAGGTAGAAGAGGCCCAGGTGTTCAGGGAACTGCAGTTGCCTGAGCTCTTAGTCTGGTAAGGAGAGAGAAGGACTGGAGAAGAAAGCTTTGTGGTCAGTCAAGGATTCTGGAATTTATCCCAGGAGTAATGCGAAACAATTTTTAGTAGTTAAGATTCTCTGGTTGCAAGAAAGAGAAATACAAATCAAAGCAGGTGAAGAGAAAAATGGACTTTTGTTGGTTCACATAACTGAACCACAAGAAGTGCAGGACTGGAGGTGGCCTTAGGGGCGAAAGAACACAAGGTATAAAGACCATTGAAACTCTTTCTTTTTTCCATTTTCACTTCCCTTTACATGTCTAACTTCATCTCTATACTTAGATTTTTAATGAGACTGGATCCATAAATCACATCTCCATTGTTTTCCTCTTCCTTAGTCTACAACATTGTTCTTACTAGATCCAAAAGCTCTGAGTTAGAAGCAGATTACTTTGACCGGGGAAATAGAGAAACAGCTAACAGTGACCTCTCACGTTCTTGAGAAATCTCCTTCTCATAAAGTGTTACCCAAATTTTGAAATGAGCATAATTATGTCACTTTCCTCATGTCTGGATAGTAAAGTACATTTTTTTAAAAAGTTGTTTTCTTTCTTTTTTTAATATCTATTTATTTATTTATTCTTTTTGTTTGTTTATTTTATTTTATTTTGGCTGCGTTGGGTCTTTGTTGCTGCACGCGGGCTTTCTCTTTAGCTGCCGAGAGCGGGGGCTACTCTTTGTTGTGGTGCGCGGGCTTCTCATTGCGGCGGCTTCTCTTGTTGCGGAGCACGAGCTCTAGGCATGCGGGCTTCAGTCGTTGTGGCACGTGGGCTCAGTAGTTGTGGCTCTTGGGCTCTAGAGCGCAGGCTCAGTAGTTGTGGTGCACTTGCTTAGTTGCTCTGTGGCATGTGGGATCCTCCCAGACCAGTGCTCGAACCCGTGTCCCCTGCACTGGCAGGTGGATTCTTAACCACTGCACCACCAGCGAAGTCCCGGATTACCATAATTTAAAGCTAACACTTTCAAAGGAGAAGAAAGGGAGACGATATATAATGGCCGCTGTTCTGTGTCATACATCACATCCTGAAGAACAGGAATAGCAGAGACTCTTGCCCTAAGAGTGGCATAAGTTTCTTGCTCGCCAGTCTGTTTGTCGTGGGCTCCGCTATCTGAAAAGCCTTGCCATCTTTATCGTCCCATGTGGCCACAGCCGAGGTAGTCATTAGGGAAGATTCCTTTTTATCTTCCAACAGTCAAATTCCTTTGGGGAAGGTTTGGGGGACTTGAGTATTAATTGCCTTAGGGGTTGAGTAATTATAGGGCTTTGTTTTCCAAGCCTGGGGTTTCTAAGGCAGTACAGCTCCCTTATAATATTGGTGCATTTTTTTTCTATTCACATTCCTTGGGATCGCGACCAAAACCAAAATTCTTTTTTTCCTGCTCTCTTGGAAACAAACATTGCTGCTTGGCCACCCACTAGCTCATAGCTTCTTGACCTCTATCATGGCCTATCAGAGGTGGGGAGACAGAACTAATTATCTCCTTCTTTTCTGGCTACATTCTAGTGGCTTTTTGCAAATGGAACAATTGTTCTTTTGTCAGGCAGGGAATGAATAACAGGAAGTGACTGGGCGTGATCTGTGGGTATCAGTATCGTGGCTTCCTTAGCATCCACTTCAGCTTGGAGTATGGAATTTGGATATTCTAATCTTGGAAGCCCAAGACTGTTACTCTCAGTCATCTTGGATTATCAACCATAGGAAAAATCTGTATTTTCTATTTTTTCTGTTTTTAGACAAGCCAGCTTCAAATAAAGCTTGGCTCTTCCTTGTTGGACCTTACTAAAAAGTAAACATTCCAACATAATAAATTTTCTATCAAGTTCTCCAAACATATTTTCTGTTAGGTCTCTAAACATCCAGCCTTGTTTGTTTGATACATGGAGAATCCTAAAATAAAATAGACAGTAATTTAATCAGTTACTTTCCTATCAAAAAGCAAGAATTGATAATCATTCCTACTTGGGGAATGGGAGAGTCCTCACTACCCTGCACCTCACCTCAATTAGCCAATTCCATATTTGGGGGTCTGTTATTTTTTATATTTTAATTTAAATTTAATTTAATTTTATTTTTTTGCCCTGGTGCACAGCATGTGGGATCTTACTTCCCCAACGAGGGATCGAACCCGTGCCCCCTGCACTGGGAGCACAGAGCCTTAACCACTAGACTGCTAGGGAATTCCCTGTCCGTTATTTTTAAATTCTGTATTCCTGATACTATTTGAAGCAATTATGTTTCCATTATAGGAGTCAAAACTCCAGGACTTCCCTGGTGGTCCAGTGGTTAGGACTCCGCACTTTCACTGCCATGGCTCTGGGTTCAATCCCTCGTCGGGGAACTAAGATCTCACAAGCCTGGCGGCGTGGCCAAAAAAACATAAAAAAACAAAAAACAAAAAGAGTCAAAACTCCAACTCAAATTGTATTCCATAAAAAGGATAATATATTGACTCCTGTAAGTGAAAAGTTCAGGAAGAGCATTTGCCTTAGTCTGCTAGGGCTACCGTAAAAAAATACCACAGAATGGGCAGCTTAAAAAACAGAAATTTATTTCTCACAGTTTTGGAGGCTGGAAGTCCATGATCAAGGTGTCAGCAGATTTGATTTCTCCTCAAGGAGAGAGGCTTACACATGGTCATCTTCCCACTGTGTCCTCTGGTGGCCTTTTCCGTGTGTGTGTGTGTGTGTGTGTGTGTGTGTGTGTGTGTTTGTGTCTTCCTCTTTGTAAAAGAGCACCAGTTATATTGGATTAAGGCCCACCCTCATGACCTCATTTAAACTTAATTACCTCTTTAAATGCCCTATCTTCAAATACAGTCACATCAGGGTTAAGGCTTCAACATATGAATTTCGGTCATACACAATTCGTCTATAACAGTACTATTTTCATATCTAATAGTACATGGATTTGGATTGATGGCC
The DNA here is from genome assembly GCF_059928025.1 of Delphinapterus leucas. Lineage (NCBI taxonomy): Eukaryota > Metazoa > Chordata > Mammalia > Artiodactyla > Monodontidae > Delphinapterus > Delphinapterus leucas. Next base: position 11,383,694 of record NC_143139.1, on the reverse strand, counting down.
AAATGAGGTCATGAGGATTCTCTGTCTAATTCTTATCTTTATTTTCTTCTTTGTTGGTTTTATGTTCAAGCAGGCCTTCATGTGCTGGCCCTTTGACAGCTCTAGATTATACTCTTATGATTTAATAACTTCAGTGGAAAGATAGTATCATTTTCTCGATAATTCTAGTAAAAAATTCCGTGGTTGTCTGCTGGCCTGGAATGGGATACGTGCATATCCTTGGGACAAGCATGAGAGCCAGGGCAAAAGGCTATGCTGACTGTCCAATCCCGGGTAACATGCCCACCCCTGGACCCAGGATGGGGGTGAAGTGCCCCAACTTGAACTACAGGAACTCAAGAGTAGGGAAGAAGGTGTTTCTCCAAAGGACATTAAAATGTTGCTATCAAGAAACTGGGGAACAGATAATGGCAGGTAAAATCCAGCAAATATTCCATGACATCTAAATTTTCTTCTAATGCCAGTATGTTATGACTTAATCCTGAATCAGTGAGTATTTTGAACCAAGTGTTGTTTTAAAGGACAGTGCTGGCATTGTTTATAAAATTCAGAGTTCTTTCCATAATCCTTGAAAGAGTAAAGGAAACATGTAATTAATTTTGAACTACAGAAATGCACTGAGGAACCTCCCTCTACTAAAAATGCTAAATTGGACTCTCAGAGGAACCATGCACCAGCTGTCATCTTAAGAAATACGAAGTTGAACTTCACTGTAAAGGATCCTCATTCTGAGAGGATTTCTAAGATGGTCCTCTGCTGGTGGCTGTGTGCTGTGAGGGCTTCTCATGTTGCTTCTAGATAGATGATTTAAATCAGTATCTCTCCTCCCATCCCACTCATTTACAATATTAGTTAGTCATTAAGCCCTACATTTCATTTCAGTCATCTTCTTTCCTTTCACAGTATTCTAGTACTAAGCTTATGGCTTTATACCTGGTTTAATTGTGAAAGGCAAAACATTTTTATGCAAGAGTCCTTGTCCATATAAACAGTTTGAGTTACCCCACATCAGCATGTCTACCTTATTCTGGTAGCTCAATCTAGCAGAATCCCACAAAAAAATATTGCTCTCTCCAGGCACCTTTATAGACCTGAGCTGGCTATGGGCATAGCCATGGGCCTCCCTGTGTCAAGCCATAGGCATGAGTTTGGAACTCCTTTTGGTATCTGGGCAGCCCATCTTAGGGGAGGAGGAGAGAGGGAGAGTACAGCAGATAGGGTTTGGAGAGTGTCCTGAAGGGAAGAAATGGGTGTGGGGACACTGTAGCCTTGGCTGGTCCCAGGCACTGGATGGGGACTTGGAAAATTTTGAGAAGGACCCTCCAAAGCACGGAGGGTGGGGAAGGGAAGCCCTGAGGCTTAGGACCCAGGAAAGGAGCTGTATTTGCTCAGGTCAAAGGTCGGTACTGATCTTTCTATTATCTACAGGGTAAAGTCCAACCTTCTTTGTTTAGTATTTTAATTCTTCCACAATCTGGCATACTTCTCTAACAGGTATGGAGGTAGGGCCTTGATTCAGTGGTATTGTGGAGCCAGTTCTCACTGGCTTCCAAGAGTCAATTGTGGGCATTTCTTTCCAATTTCATGTTGAGTGATATCACATTGGTAGCTTGAAATTTGCCATGGTGGCTTATTGGCAAATGCTACAAATTATGCTTTTTTGATTTTTGTTTTTGAGAGGCAGTTAGACATATAGCCGTACGCCACTGATTAGCTTATTATTAAAGGGATGTCTTATTACTAGAGTGAAAAAGGTAGGTTTTTGCCTCGGACCCCAGGAAGGGATGTTTTTCAATGTGTGCCCTAGACAGAATATTTTTTGGAGCTGAGGAGTTTGAAGGAAGAAGAAAATTTACAGGAAAGGGACAGAATTCTAGGAAGGTAGGTTTATGTAGTCACACTTAATTTAACTAAGGCCTTTTGCATCAGGCAGACGTGGAAAAGTCGGAAATCTCTCTAATTATTTTTGTTAATCCAGCTGATTTTAATATCAATACCTGATAAGGATAATACAGAAAACAGAATTACAGAATACAGATGAATATATAACATATTCTATGAATGCAGTATTATATGAATATATTCTAGAATGCAATATGACTATAGATGCAAAAATTGTATAAAATATTAATAAATATAATTCAGAAATCTATCCTATTAATAATAAACAATGCCCAATTAAGGTTTATAGGAATGCAAGGATAGTTCAATAGCAGGAAAACTATCAATATAATTAATTATATTAATGTTTTAAGAAATCATATCATATCAAAAGACTTCAAAGTGATAATTGATAAATTTTAGTAGCCATTCCTGATAAAACTCTGGAGTAAAGGAAATAATTGATAGATTTGACTATATTAAAATGAAAACTTCTCTTCGTCAAAAGCTATCACACACAAAGTGAAAATATAATCTACAGACTGGGAGAAAATTTGCAATATGAAAAAGGATTCTTATTCAGAAGATTTAAAGAACCACAATTCAGTATGTAAACGACAAAGAACCTGAAAGAAAACTGGAAAAATATTTGAACAGAGAATTCACTGAATGAAAAGATACTGTCTTACTGTTAATAAATTAAATGCAAATTAAAACAATATGGGGACTTCCCTGGTGGTGCAGTGGTTAAGACTACGCGCTCCCAATGCAGGGGGCCCGGGTTCGATCCCTGGTCAGGGAACTAGATCCTACATGCATACCACAACTAAGAGTTTACATGCCACAACTAGGGAGCCCACATGTCACAACTAAGACCTGGTGCAACCAAATAAATATATAAATAAATATTAAGAAAAACCCAACAATATGAAGTGCCAATATATATCCATCAGATTGGCTAAATTTTTGAAGCATAATACTAAGTGTTGGCAATGATGTGTTGGAAGTGTGAAACAACTGGAATTCTTATAGACTGCTGATGGAAGTATAAATTGGTACAATCACTTTGGAGAGCAATTTTGCAACATCAGATAAGGCTGAAAAGACACATACAGGCATATCTCATTTTACTGTGCTTCACAGATATTGCATTTTCTACAAATTGAAGCAAGTCTGTCAGCACCATTTGTCCAACAGCATTTCCTCGCTTCATGTCTCTATACCACATTTTGGTAATTCCTGCAATATTTCAAACTTTTTCATTATTATCATCTTTGTTATGGTCATCTGTGATCAGTGATTTTTGATGTTGCTATTGTAAATTGTTTTGGCATTTTTTTAGCAATAAATATTTTAAATTAAGTTATGTACATTGTTTTTCTAGCCATAATGTTATTGCACACTTAATAAGACTACAGTATAGCATAAACATGACTTTTACATGCACTAGGAAACCAAAAAATTTCTGTGACTTGCTGTATTGCAATACTTATTTTATTGTGGTGGTCCGGAACTGAAACTGAACATCTCTGAGGTATGCTTGTACTTTGTTGGACACAAACCTTGTGCAGTTCCTCAGATTCCTTCTTTCTAAAGGCACTGTCCACCTCCCAGTTTTCACTAATACTGCTGCCTTTGCTTGTGACCTTGCCAAGCTCCCTGAGCTGGCTGGAGTTTGAGTTGAAAGCCCAGACTTTCATAACCCTTATATTACTTATGCCAAATCCTATTCACAATTAATGGTCTCTACACTTCCAGACTTGGATATAATGCTACACACAGGTTATAGGATTATAGGATTTGGCTTATAGGATTTGTCAGTTATAGGATTTGGCTTTAGGAGAGGCTGCCAAAAAGCCAGATGATGCGACCTTAAATGCAGGGGCAGGAAAGTAGTCAGCTCCTTGTGGGGTGAACCTTGACCTATGAGAAGAGGGTGAGGGGAAGAGAGATGGGCAGATAAATCCCCTCTCCCTTTTTCATTCTATAGATTGTGCTGTGATGTACTTTCTCCTTCAGACATTCTGGGAAAAGCTTCACATGCTGTGTGAACACATCTGCCAAGTGATCCACTATCTTATGGCTTGTTGTGATACAGGGTAATAAATTGCGTTGTATTGTTTTGAATCTTTTCTTGCTTCACTTCTTTTTTTCCTTTTCTCACTGCTCTGGGCTTGTACTTTCTAAATAAAGTGGCAGTACCTTAATCTTTACCTCAGGCTCTGTTTTCTTGAGTTCTTAGTCTTACAATTCTACTCCTCGTTCCACACTATAGAGAGGTTCTTACACATGTGCGTAAGGAGGTATCTGTGAGAATATAAATTACAACCTTGTTTAGAATAGTAAAAATTTGGGAATTCCCTGGTGGCCCAGTGGTTAGGACTCCGTGCTTCCAACACAGGGGGCACAGGTTCGATCCCTGGTAGGGGAACTAAGATCCCGCCTGCCACGCGGCATGGCAAAAAAAAAAAAAAAAAGAAAAAAGAAAAAAGATTGTGAACAGTTAGCTGTTACTGTGGTGATTTGTACAAAGAGATAGAATACTGTGCTGAGAATAAAGGAACTGGAGCTGCATGTATAACATGGTTAGTTCTCAAAGTAATACAGGGAAGCAAAAAGAGTAGTAGCAAGGAAACTCATATTCTACACAACCATTTATATAAAGTTTACAGACATAAAAACAACACATTTCTATATATGTGCATTTACAGTAGAAATATAAAAACGTTTTGGGGAACGAGAAGCACATACTTCAAGATAGCAGTTGCCTTTGGAGAGGGAGAAAGGGAACTGAGATTCGAGTGGGGTCTGTTGGGAGCGTCAGTGATACTGGAACCGTGCATCTCTGATCAGGACCTGAACTCACGTGCCGGGACTTGAACGCACCATCTTTTAACTAGTATCACTCACCTGGTGTCTTGGACTTACCGAGGCTAAGTTTCTTTGTGTCTTAGCACAGAAGGAATTCAGCGAGAGGCAAAGTGAGAGGCAAGAAGTAGATTTATTAATATAGGACGCTCGTGAGGGATGCAAGCGGGCAGGTGAGGGGGGTCTGCCCTGAGGATTAAGCAGACTACGTTTGTATAATCAAAGGGAAGTCGGGGAGGGGAAAAGACCGCCTTCTTCCTCATTCTTCAAGTAGACGTCAGGCTTACATCACTAGCTCCTCCTTCATAATGGGCAGGGGAGTGTTCGACCCTATGAGGTCGAGCTAAGACTGTCATAGCGCTTTACTCAAATCAGCAGGAGGGTGGTAACACATACTAAAATATGTTGAATCATCTCAGGTTTCCATATAATGAGGGTCTCCTACTTTGGAGTGTCACCTTTCCTTTAAATTCCTGTCCTTGGTCCTAAGGATCACACTCTTGCTGAACTCGACCAGCAGAATGCAGGCCTCATTTTTTTTTCTTTCACTTAGTGACCTGGGGCGTGTCTCGTGCTTTTATTTATGGCTTTATAGTTAAGCAAGCCTGCTCCGTTCCACGACATTCCGATAACTTTCTTGAGCGATCGTTAACTTACAGTGGTCTCCCAAAGTTCCCTAGGTTTCCCTCTCTGTCTATAGTTCCCTACTGGGACTTGTACAGCTAGCTGTGTAACTATCCTGCTCTACCCCATCAATGTCTGTAATGCTGTAGTTCTTAACCTGAGTGCTGGGGCACAGGTACAGTGGTCTGAGCAAAAACTGTGCTTAATATCTTTAGTTTTCCTCTCTAGATCCAAGGTCCCTTTCTCTAGCCTGCTGTGTGCCCTAAGAGGCATAAACTGATCTATATGGACTGCATCAATGACCTTCCCAACTCTGGCTTCCACCTGGTTCCAGCTAGTAAGGAGGATCCAAAGGAGATGAGAGGGTGGGTGAAGAGTGAAGCTCAGGTGTCATCCTTATATTTCTATGTTGCTTAGTGTTTTCTTATTTACTTAAATATTCTACAAAAGCGTGGGTTACTGTGGATGTGGGGTGGGGTGAAGGTGCCAATACAGGTGAAAGTGAAGGAAAAAAGGATAGGGAGCCAGATTCAGAAGGAAAAATAGATCTGCCCGTTAAAAAAAGATCTAGAGGTTGGATCTGGGCCTATAGTTAAAGCTCCGTAGGGAACTGTTTCTCATCTAGATGGAACAGCCAGTGCAAACTCTTTGAGGCAGAAAGAGGCCAGTGTGGCTGGAGCTGAGTGACCGAGGGACAGGGTGGTAGGAAACAGAGGTGGGGGGCGCTGGGTGAAGTGGGACACTCTAGGAAATTGAAAGGATTTTGGTTCTCACCCTCATCTCTGAACTGACAAAATCATTTTGCTAATCTCATCTGCAGATTCTCTTATCATTTAGGAGATAATTTGTCAAATCCTCTCTTTCCCGCTTTCCACCAAGCTTCTAGTCAGTCTCTGCTAAGCTTGAGGCTAAGGGGTGGAGTATCTCTAAACCTCATGAGTGGTGCAAAGGACTAAATGCATAGTTTCCGAATCAACACTGGAAGAACAAGTCAGATCTGGGTTACCAGTCTAGTGGGATAAATAAAAGGGAGCCAAGGGAAGGGCTTTGAGGCACCAGGCCTGGCAAGAGGGAGGAAGGGGCAGCAGTGCTGGCCAGTGAGAGGGAGGGATTCAGGAAACGAGCTGCAGATGTGGCAGTTTAATTTATCTGAGTCAGAAATCTTGAAATCATTTAGAACAGCTACTTATCCTCTTACAATCTTTTGTTTGTTTGTTTTTGGGCCCCCCCCTTGACCCCCCCCCCCCACCTGCCGAACCGCGCAGCATGTGGGATCTTATTTCCCCTACCAGGGATTGAACCTGCGTTGCCAGTATTGGAAGCATGGAGTCTTAACTGCTGGACCACCAGGGAAGTCCCCCCCTACCCATACAATCTTGTCATCAACCTTGGGTTTCAGTTTCCTTTTACCAGTCTTAGTTCTATTTTTTTCATTCTGAAAATATTCCTATTGATAAAAAAAAGAAGTGAAATTGTTAAAAAAAATCTCTGTGTGTCATTTCTCAACCCAGCCATCCACAGCAGTTTTCCTGCTATGTAAATTTGATCATGTTGGGCTTTCTCTCACATTTAGGATAACATTTAAACTTTTTTTGCCAGTGATGCTTCCCTAATTTTGTGCCCTCTTTATCATTTTGGCTTTATCTCTTGCCTCTTTTCTATCCCTCCCTGCAAGCTGGCCATTCCAAGAATGCAGTTTGTGGCTAGAGTGGAGTTTCTCAACAGCGGCACTATTTGGAGCCAGAGAATTTGTTTGCTGTGGGAGGCTATCCTGAGCATTGTAGGATGTTTAGCTGCACACCTGTCCTCTGTCCACTAGATACCAGTGACACCTACTCAGTTGTGACAACTAAAAATATTTCCAGACATTGCCAAATATCTTCTGGGGGCCAGAATTCCCTTTGGTTAAACACTGCCATGTCTGCCCTCGCTTTCTACTTATTTCTTCTACATGGGGTGACCTCCCTGTGGTCATCCTTGCAAACACCTGCTCATCTTTCAGTGTCTCAATCCTCTTTCCTTGGTAGTCTTGAATGACTCCCAAGATGACGTTAGGTGAGCTGGGCCCCTCAGTTACAGAGCACCTTGCTGTATTAGAGCAAGATCCAATTGTATTCTAATTTGTTGGGTTCGCCTGCCTCCATATCAGGCTCAGGGTTTAGAGGACCAGACTGTTTTCAAAATTTGTGTTCTCTGTATCTAGCTAAGTACCTAGCCTAAAATACTGACAATATCTAGCTGAATCTTTAAGACTTCACAAGTTTGAATGTTGGGTATGATTAAAGCAGTTTAGAAATGACACATAAAAGCAGATTAACCTTTTTCTCATAGCTGATGTGAAGTCTCTTGAGATCCAGGTTGTAATTTGTCACTGCATCTGAAATATGACACTTTGTATATATTTTATGAATAATTGCCTCTAGTTATTACATTTGCTTTGAGCACAATTTATAGATTATGTCTTGCATATCTACAACCCGAGCTTTAAAATTTTAACAATTTATGCAAATCTTATAAAGACATTATATGGTACTGTATATTTATAGATACGTGTCTGTTGGATTTGAGGATCTTTATCAGTTAAGTACCGGGATATATGTACTCTTGAATAACCACCTTCCTAGAGCCGTACTATTATTTGACAATAGTTTAGTTTTTCTGCATTTTGTTATTTAGGACCAACCACTCTTTTTAAATGGTTATTTCCATTTAGGAAGTTTGTTATCTATCACTGACAATTGTGAAAAATATTTTAAACATTTCTAAACAGTGCTATCCTTTACCAATGCTGCCATCTCCTGGATGCTATTAAGCACTGTAGCAATCAAGAAGTTTATAGTTCATACACAGTGGTTTCCAAAAGTAATGTGATATGTGGCTCTAAAAAAATGTTCATTTTCTCTTTTTCTTCCTTTTGTTTAGTTTGAAAAGGAGATATATATATCTCCCAGGATATATATATCCTTCCTAACCACCTGCTGCTGGAGTCTGAATGGTATAGTACTGGGGTGAAAATGGATATGCTAAATATCTTAATTTTGCCCTCTAGATCTATTAGCCATGCTTCTCTACTCTGCTCTGTGTCCTAGGTGGTACAGACTGATCTATATGAACTGTACCAATAAACTTCCTTGACTTTTAACTTCTAATTGAATCTGGGCAATAGGAAGCATTCAAAGGAAGTCAGAGTGGGAGAAGAGAGCAAAGCTGGGGTGTTCGTTCCCCCCGCCCTCCTCCTATGAGGCCACAGGGCTCTACTCCTTAACTGAAGGTCATATTTCCTGGCAAGGGCCCTTACTGAAATAGCTCACTCTATCATAGGGAAGTAGTAATCACTCCGTCCCTGTATCCTTCAAGGCCAAGGAGGGTAACAGTACCTAAGTGCTATGAAACCTAGAGCCCTTCACTCTCCCCTGTGGCCGCCCTACATTCTGTCCGTACCTTTGTAAATGATCCTTTCATTAAGTATTTATTAAATCCCTCCAGCTTGAGTGTGTCCCCTGCTGGGCCCCTGACCAAAACAACAGGAATAATGATAGCAGTTACCCATAGGTGTGTTATAAGGGTTAAAGAAATAAATTAAGACCTGACTAGTGCTTAACAGTGTCTGAGAAAAGAGATAAAGATGAAAGCAGTTAGAAAGAAAATGATAGTGAAGGAGACCAAAGATGATCTGGTACTAGAATAATTGCTATTCCTTTAGTGGTGAGAGCCCCCTGCCCCCAAAATGAAATATTTATATTGAAATATCTTTATAGGAAAGATTCAGAGATGTAGAAGAAGAAGACTTTCCTGATAGAAAGGAGTAGCTGCATCAGCAGATCAAAACTTTACACAAAGAGGAAAAATTGATCTAGAATGACCAACAGTAAGACTTGAGAAAAAGAAATAATCTTTAAGCAACTAGGTCCCCCTTAAAGTCCCCTAAAAGGAGAGAAAGGAGGATTTATACTAGTATTTAATTCCAGAAGACATCAAGGTCTACAGAGTTCTAAGGGTAAGAAATGTGACCCAGGATGATAACCAGATATGGCAGCTTTCCTTAGTGTCAGGGAATTTCTTGATTTAAAAAATGCCCAGAATATCATATTTCACAGTAGTCATTCCCAAAGGAGTCTTACTTTTATTCGTGGTCACCAATGAATGTTTTACCATAATGGTAAACGCTTACCTATTAAACAAATTTTAAACATGACTTTAGAAAACACCTGGTAAAATGAGAAAATGGTTGTAATTTGTAAACTAAACCACGTATTTAAAGGATGAACCCCTTCAACTTTTAGGGACTTGTACCATTTGTTAGGGATTGCATCCTCGGTTTTGATAAAAAGACTGTGAAGTTTACATGGTGTACTTTATTTCTATTTGTTTATGCCCATACATCTCCATTATATAGTATGTTAGTATGGACCCAAGTAAATAGGAGTACACATACAAAATTAGGGCTAAAAATTATGAGCTGAGTTGTGCCCCCACCATTCATATGTTAAAGTCCTAACCCTACGTATCTCAGTATATGAGATGTATGTATTTGGAGATAAGGTCTTTAAAGGGGTCATTAAGTTAAAATGAAAGTATTAAGGTGTACCCTAATCCAATATGACGTGTGTCTTTACAAGAAGAGGAAATTTGGACACAGACCTGTAAAGAGGGAAGATGATGTGAAGATGGAGGCAATGAAGCAGGAGTAGATGCCCTGGAAATCTGCCACCGCCTGTTCAAGCAACTAGCTATTCTTTCAATACATTTTGGAGACTAATATTTTAAATACTATGAGGACCATTGTGTCTGCTGAACACAATATTTGTGATAAGCAGCTCAGTCCTCTTGGTCATTTGAGGGCTGATGATCAGGCATTCAATCTTCACCAAGGCTCAGTAGAACTCCAGGACACATTTCTGCAAAGAGATGTTATCTGCAGAAGGAAACACGGCTTTACTCGCACACTTTAGATGGCTACCCCGTGATTCTCCTATTGCCACTTTCTAGTGGCATTCAGTCTGCTGCAAAAGCTGAATATGGGCCTGCAAGGCCATAAGGCCTGAGTGACAGGACAGCTTCTTCATTGCATCCAGGACCTGTTGCAGAGCCTTTTGTTGCTTATGGGCCCATTCAAACGGGCAGCACACTCAAATATTTATTGCCCTTCAGATCAAGAGAGACCCTCAACGTGTCTCCTTTTTCTTGGTGGGAAGTGCAATGTTCGCAACTTACCCTTTATTTTGACCCAGACCACTCAATCCCTAGAAACTCACTAAAGTGGCAGGGCCCAGAATCAAGGGCAGCTTATCTCCCATCCTGTGCCACACATGTATATCACTCTGGCAAATAGGATATTCACTATTCCTTGCTCATCATTTCCACTTAGCATGATGTCATCCGTGTTGTGGGCTGACATGACCTTCTGTGGTATTTCCAGACAATCGAGGTCTCTGTGAACTAGATCAGAGGTTGACATTTTTTGTAAAGAGCCAGATAGTGGATATTTTAGGCTTTGTGAGCCATATGATCTCTGTTGCAACTGTTCAGCTCGTGGTTGTAGTGTGAAAACAGCCATCAATAACACACAGATAGCACATGAATGTGGCTATGTTTCAATAACACTTTATTTATAAACACTGAAACTTGAATTTCATATGATTTTCTTTTTTATAAAAAATTATTTATTTATTTATTTATTTATTTATTTACGGGCCATGCCGGGCCTTAGTTGCGGCACGTGGGATCTTTGTTGCCACGTGTGGAATCTTTGTTGTGGTGTGTGGGATCTTTAGTTGTGGCACACAGGATCTTTAGTTGCAGCATGTGAGCTCTTAGTTGTGGCATGAGGGATCTAGTTCCCTGACCAGGGATCAAACCCGGGCCCCCTGCATTGGGAGCACGGAGTCTTAACCACTGGGTCACCAGGGAGGTCTCTCATATGATTTTCATGTGTCATGAAATAGTATTCATTTTTGGATCTTTGTCAACCATTTAAAAATATAAAAACCATTCTCGGCTTGTGAGCCATACAAAATAATGGCATTTGGCCTGTGGCTTGTAGTTTGCTGACGGCTGGATTAGATTATGGCAGAGAGCAAGAAAATTAACATAGACAACTGAGGCAAAACCTTGAAAGTATATTGCTGACCCTACCAGGTGAAAGCAAACTGCTCTGGTTTTTATACTTTATTATACAGAAATAAGCACGTGACATGTCAATAGCTGCAGACTGGGCGGAAGGGGCTATATTGATTCACTCCACTAAAGAAGCCAAATCTGAAATAGTAGAGTCAGTTGACCACCTAATTAATTTTATGATAATCCATAGTCATTCTTCAAGATACTTCTGTCCTCTGAACATGACACATAGGCAAGTTAAATGGTAGTGTAAAAAGACTCACTACTCTAGAAACTTTCAAGTTGTTTTTTGCTTTTGTTTTTTAATTGATGATCAGTATAAAACTGATTTATAATGTGTTAGTTTCAGGTGTATAGCACAGTTACTCAGATATATATGTATATATTCTTTTTCATATTCTTTTTCCTTATAAATTATTACAAATTATTGAGTATAGTTCCCTGTGTTGTACAGCAGGTCCTTGTTGACTATTTTATATCCAGTATTGTGTATATATTAATCTCAAACTCCTGATTTATCCTTCCCCCCACCCCCCTTTGATAACCATAAGTTTGTTTTCTATGTCTGTGGGCCTATTTCTCTTTTGTAAATAAGTTCATTTGTATCCCTTTTTGTTTTTAGATTCCACATATAAGTGAAATCATATGATATTTGTCTTTGCCTGGCTTACTTCACTTAGTATGATAATCTCTAGGTCCATCCATATTGCTGCAAAAGACATGATTTCATTCTTGTTTTTGGTTGAATAATATTCCATGGTATGTATGTAGCACTTCTTTTTTTTTAAATAAATTTATTTATTTATTTATTTATTTATTTATTTATTTATTTATTTATTTATTTTTGGCTGCCTTGGGTCTTCATTGCTGTGTGTGGGCTTTCTCTAGTTGCAACGAGCGGGGCCTACTCTTTGTTGCAGTGTGCGGGCTTCTCATTGCGATGGCTTCTTCTGTTGCAGAGCACAGGCTCTAGGCACGCGGGCTTCAGTAGTTGTGGCTCATGGGCTCTGGAACGCAGGCTCAGTAGTTGTGGTGCATGGGCTTAGTTGCTTTGCGGCATGGGGGGTCTTCCTGGACCAGGGATCGAACCTGTGTCCCCTTCATTGGCAGGTGGATTCTTAACCACTGCACCACCAGGGAAGTCCCTATAGCATTTCTTCTTTATCCATTCATTTGTCGATGAACATTTAGATTGCTTCCATGTCTTGGGTACTGTAAATAGTGCCGCTGTGTACATTGGGGTGCATGTATCTTTTCGAATTATAGTTTTCTCCAGATATATGCCCAGGAGTGGGATTTCAGGATCATGTGGTAACTCTATTTTTAATTTTTTAAGAAACCTCCATACTGTTCTCCAACATGGCTGCACCAATTTACATTTCCACCAACAGTGCAGGAGGGTTCCTTTTTCTCCACACCCTCCCCAGCATTTACTATTTGTAGACTTCTTTTTTTTTGGCTGTGCTGCATTGCTTGCAGGATCTCAGTTCCCCAACCAGGGATTGAACCCAGGCCATGGCAGAGAAGGCCCAGAATCCTAACCACTAGGCTACCAGGGGACTCCCTATTTGTATACTTCTTGATGATGGCCAATCTGACCAGAGTGAGGTAATGACCGCTCTGTGAGCCATGGCCACTGAGCCATGGCCGCTGAGCCTGCGCGTCTGGAGTTTTGCTTTGCATTTCTCTAATAATTAGTGATGTTGAGCACTTTTTCAGATGCCTGGTGTCTATCTGTATGTCTTCTTTGGAGAAATGTCTATTTAGATACTGTGCTCGTTTTTTATTGGGTTGTTGTTTTTTTGATATTGAGCTGCATGAGCTGTTTGTATATTTTGGAAATTAATTCCTTGTTGGTAGCATTGTTTGCAAATATTTTCTCCCATTCTGTAGGTTGTCTTTTTGTTTTGTCTATGGTTTTCTTTGCTGTGCAAAAGCGTTTAAGTTTAATTAGGTCCCATTTGTTTATTTTGTTTTTGTTTCCATTACTGTAGGAGATGGGTCATAAAAGATATTGCTGCTATTTATGTCAGAGTGTTCTGCCTGTGTTTTCCTCTAGGAGTTTTATAGTATCCAGTCTTACATTTAGGTCTTTAATCTATTTTGAGTTTATTTTTGTATATGTTGTTAGGGAATGATCTAATTTCATTCTTTTACATGTAGCTGTCTCCAGTTTTCCCAGCACCACTTACTGAAGAGACTGTCTTTTCTCCATTGTATATTCTTGCCTCCTTTGTTGTAAATTAATTCACCATAGGTGTGTGGGTTTATTTCTGGGCTTTCTATCCTGTTCCATTGATCTTTATGTCTGTTTTTGTGCCAGTACCATACTGTTTTGATTACTATAGCCTTGTACTATAGTCTGAATTCAGGGAGTCTGATTCCTCCAGCTCCATTTTTCTTTCTCAAGATTGCTTTGGCTATTTGGGATCTTTTGTGTTTCCATACAAGTTGTAAATTTTTTTTTTCTAATTCTGTGAAAAATGCCATTGGTAATTTGATAGGGATTGCATTGAATCTGTAGATTGCCTTGCGTCGTATAGTCATTTTCACAATATTTATTTTTCCAATCCAAGAACACGGTGTATCTTTCCATCTGTTTGTGTTGTCTTCAGTTTTTTTTCATCAGTGTCTTATAGTTTTCAGAGTACAGGTTTTAGCCTCTTTAGGTAGGTTTATTCCTAGGTATTTTATTCTTTTTGATGTGATGGTAAATGGGATTGTTTCCTTAATTTCTCTTTCTGATCTTTCATTGTTAGTGTATAGATATGCAACAGATTTCTGTGCATTAATTTTGTCTCCTGCAACTTTATTGAATTTGTTGATGAGCTCTAGTAGTTTTCTGGTAGTGTCTTTAGGATTTTCTATGTATAGTATCATGTCATATGCAAACAGTGACAGTTATACTTCTTCTTTTCCAATTTGGGTTCCTTTTATTTCTTTTTCTTCTCTGATTTCTGTGGCTAGGACTTGCAAAACTATGTTGACTAAAAGTGGTGAGAGTGGACATCCTTGTCTTGCTCCTGATCTCAGAGGAAATGCTTTCAGCTTTACACTGTTGAGTATGATGTTGGCTGTGGGTTTGTCGTATATGGCCTTTATTACGTTGAGGTATGTTCCCACTATGCCCACTTTCTGGAGAGTTTTTATTGTAAATGGATATTGAATTTTTATCAAAGCTTTTTCTGCATCTCTTGAGATGACCATATGGTTTTTATTCTTCAATTTGTTACTGTGGTGGATCACACTGATTAATTTCAGATATTGAAAAATCCTTGCATCCCTGGGGTAAGTCCCATTTGATCATGGTATATGATCCTTTTAATTATTGTTGGATTTGGTTTGCTAGTACTTTGTTGAGCATTTTTGTGTCTGTGTTCATCAGTGGTATTGGCCTATAGTATTCTTTTGTGTGTGTGTGTTGTCTTTGTCTGGTTTTGGTATCAGGGTAATGGTGGCCTCATAGAATGAGTTAGGAAGTGTTCCTTCCTTTGCAATTTTTTGGAATAGTTTCAAAAGGATAGGTGTTAACACTTCTCTAAGTGTGTGGTAGAATTCGCCTGTGAAGCCATCTGGTCCTGGACTTTTGTTTGTTGGGAGTTTTTAAATCACAAATTCATTTTCAGTGCTTGTAATTGGTCAGTTCATATTTTCTATTTCTTCCTGGTTCTGTCTTGGAAGATTGTATCTTTCTAAGAATTTGTTCATTTCTTCTAGGTTGTCCATTTTATTGGAATGTAGTTGCTTGAAGTAGTTGCTTATGGTCCTTTGTATTTCCGTGGTGCTGGTTGTAACTGCTCAGTTTTCATTTCTAACTTTATTGACTTGAGTCCTCTCTCTTTTTTTCCTTTTTTTTTTTTTTTGGCGGTACATGGGCCTCTCACTGTTGTGGCCTCTCCCGTTGCGGAGCACAGGCTCCGGACGTGCAGGCTCAGCGGCCACGATCACTGGTTTTGATATCATATTTGTTGTGTGTGGATGATTTCCTATCTTTACTGTATGTTTGCCTTTACCGGTGAGTTTTCCTATTTCATAATTTTCTTGTTTCTAGTTGTGGCCTTTTCTTTTCCCCCTAGGGAAGTTCCTTTAGCATTTGTTGTAAAACTGGTTTGGTGGTGCCGAATTCTTTTAGCTTTTGCTTGTCTGTAAAGCTTTTGATTTCTCCATCAAATCTGAATTCTTGGCTGTAGGTTTTTCCCTTTCATTACTTTAAATATATTGTGCCACTCCCTTCTGGCCTGAAGAGTTTCTGCAGAAAAATCAGCTGATAGCCTTATGGGGATTCTCTTGTATGTTATTTGTTGCTTTTCCCTTGTTGCTTTTAATATTTTCTCTTTATCTTTAATTTTTGTGAGTTTGATTAGAGTGTGTCTTGGCATGTTCTTCCTTGGGTTAATCCTGTATGGGATGCTCTGTGCTTCCTGGACTTGGGTGACTGTTTCCTTTCCCATGTTAGGGAAGTTTCCAGTGGTTATCTCTTCAAATATCTTTTCAGGCCCTTTCTCTCTCTCTTCTCCTTCTGGGATCCCTATAATGTGAATGCTGGTGCATTTAATGTTGTCCCAGAAGTCTCTTAAACTGTCATCATTTCTCTTCATTTTTTTTTTCTTTATTCTGTTCTGTGGCACTGATTTCCACCACTCTGTCTTCCAGCTCACTGATATGTTGTTCTGCCTCATTTATTCTGCTGTTGATTCTTTCTAGTGTATTCTTCATTTCAGTTATTTTCTTCAACCCTGTTTGGTTGTTCTTTATATTTTCTAACTCTTTGTTAAAAACTTCTTGTAACTTCCCACTCTGTGCATCCATTCTTTTCCTGAATTCTTTTTTTTTTTTTTGTGGTACACGGGCCTCTCCCTGTTGCGGCCTCTCCTGTTGTGGAGCACAGGCTCTGGACGCGCAGGCTCAGCGGCCACAGCTCAGGGGCCCAGCTGCTCCGCGGCATGTGGGATCTTCCCAGACCGGGGCACGAACCCGTGTCCCCTGCATCAGCAGGCGGACTGTCAACCACTGCGCCACCAGGGAAGCCCCTTTTCCTGAATTCTTGGATCATATTTACGATCATTACTCTGAACTCTTTCCTGGTTAGATTGCATATCTCTACCTCACTTAATTGTTCTTCTGGGGTTTTGTCCGGTTCCCTCCTCTGGAACATATTCCTTCTCCATCTCATTTTGCTTAAATTTCTATTTATACTTTTGTGTATGTGGTAGGTTAGTTACATTTCTTGACCTTGGAGAAGGGACCCTCTGTAGGGGTGTCCTATGTTTTCCAGCAGTACACTATCCTCTTGTCACCAAAGGGCCAGAGATAAGTTGGTCCCAGGGTAGGTTGTGACCTGTGTCTGCAAACTCAATTCTGCAGGCTGTGGAATAGTAATTTTCTTGTTTCTGGTGTCTGCCTCCTGGCGAGTGAGGCTGGTCTAGAGGCTCGTGCAGGCTTCCTGGTAGGAGGGGCTGGCGCCTGACCACTGGTGGGTGGAGCTGGGCCTTTGCCCTCTAGTGGGCAGGGCCATGTCAAGGGGTGTGTCTAGAGGTGGCAGTGGGCTCCTCTTTTTAGGAACTTTTTAGGCAGCTTGTCTGCTGATGGGTGGAGCTGTGTTTCTGCCCTGTTGGTTGTTTGGCCTGAGGCATCCCAGCACTGGAGCCTACAGGCTGTTGGTGGGGACAGGTCTTGGTGCTAATGACCCAAGCAAGATGTCTGCTTCTGGCAAGAGTTCACATAGATGAACACTCCCTGATATCCTCGCCACCAGTGTCTGCATCCCCAAGGTGAGCCACAGTTGTCCCGTCTCCCCAGGAGATTCTCTGAGACCAGCAAGTAGGTCTGGCCCAGGCTCCTATGAAGTCACTGGTTTTGCCTGGGGTCCTGGTGCATGTGAGAACTTGTGTGCACCCTCCTCAAGTAGAGTCTCTGTTTCCACCAGTCCTGTGGCACTCCTGCAGTCGAGATCCACTGGCTTTCAAAGCCAAATGCTCTGCAGGCTCTTCCTCCTGACCCTGGACCCCTAGGCTAGGGAGCCTGACATGGGGTACAGAGCTCTCTTTCCTGTGGGAGCAATTCTGCAATATATTTATTCTACAGCTTGTGAGTCATCCACCCATATGGTATGGGATTTGATTATATTGTCAAATATACGCCCCTCCTACCATTGTGTTGTGGTTTCATCTTTATGTCTTTAGATGTAGAATAACTTCCAGTCTGTTTTATCAATGGTTGTTCAATAGTTAGTTGTGATTTTGGTGTGCTCATGAGAGGAGGTGAGGTCAAGGTCCTTCTTCTCTGCCATCTTGTCTCCCTATCCTTAAGTTTTTGATGGTAGCAATAATCTCTGATATTCCCCCCAGGGAGGTTCAAAATATAATAAGAAAAACAATTAGTTGGAAATGATTATGTGTAGTATAGTAATAATTTACTTTTTTTTAAACATTTTTTTTTTGGGGGGTGTTGCTGAGCTGCACAGCTTGTGGGATCCTAGTTCCCTGACCAGGGATTGAACCCAGGCCCCCCGGCAGTGAAAGCACCAAGTCCCAACCACTGGACTGCCAGGGAATTCCCAGTAATTTAAATATATGTAGGTTCCTATGCATATAATATACATACAAATATATATTACACTATTGAAATGGATATTGTCTGGTTGTGTAATTATGGGTAATTTTCTTTTACTTTTTCACTTTTTAATATTTTTTTATTACTTACAATGAAAATATATTCCCTTATGGTCAGAAAAAAAGAGAATTTGCTTTTGTATGGATCACAAAACTGTTAATGTCAGAATACTAATTTATCTAAATGAGATATATGAACCTAATCCTGAGAATAGTTGCTACCAGAGCTAACCTTAGCAGACGAAAATATTTGAGTCATGAATCACTGTACCAACTTAACAACAATTTCAATTAACTCATTATTCTTATTTTATTATTTAATTAAATATTTCAATTAACATGCATCCAGTATTTATTATTGTATATATATTTACAAAGAGAGTTTTAAAAGCTCTAACTTTCAAACAAAAGAAAATTAATTAATGGAACCTATTTGTAAATGCTTTCCAAACTACTTTTGTGATGTGTGAACTATGTAATGCTAAACTAACTGGACAATTCAGTAATGCTGTGTTCAGCCACTGTGCTGTAAATGAAGATGGTTTATCACTGTCTTGCTGTGGTGAGGCAGAGTGTGTGTGACTGCACAGTCACCACTGTAGACCTAGACACCCCTCTTAGCGCTACCACTAAATATTTAGAGTTAATTGGAGAAAGAGGAGAAAAAGATAATTACTATTTGATTTTCTCCTTTAAAGTTTCCTTAAGTTTTCCTCTACCTTCCGAGCCTTTACAATTCTAGGCTTGTGAATCATAGCTTATTCCTGGAGTCCCAGTGATTTTATTTCTGGTCAACATAATGAATATAAAGCCAAGAGTGTAAAGACTTCCAACATGTGCTTTCTTCAGGAGTGCCTTTCTAGGCTCTTCTTGCTTGGGCATGCTGGTGCTCAGAGTGGGAATGAAAGCGAGCTATTGTCAGAGAGGATAAGTTCAGGGAAAGATTTTGACCCCCTGCAGCTGACAAGGCCTTAGATCATTAGACGAGTTATCTGAACTGGGAAAACCCTTCCAGACGCCTTAGGTTTGGGGGAGAAAGTGAATAGAAACAGGAAGGGAGCCCCAGGCTGGGCTTAAGAGTTCTTGGGTTTAGTCAGACTTTACTAATAAGTAGGTGTGTGACCTTGAGTTATCACTTAACTTCTTTTTGCATTAGCTTCTCAATATTCAAACGATATGATGTATTACATACTCTTGAGGGTCTTTCAGCTCTTCTATTCTCTGGCATCCCTCTTCTGAACTCCTACCTGGGCTTACCTCTAACAATAACCTTGCTGTATTCTTGTTACTGATATACTGTTTGTCACTCACACCTCACCCTCCCTGCCTGTTCACCAGCCTGTAAGCTGCTTGAGATCAGGACCATGTCTTATTCAACTTCGTATTCTCAGCATCCAGTAACTGACATGAGCAGGGCATGTGAAAACACAATCTATATGTGATCAATTTGTGAACACTGTGGTCTGTGGAGACTCTAGTCATAGGCTCCATCTTCCTGAGTAGTGGGTGTAATTAGGATAAGACGAATAAAGAGCAGATATCCACTGAGCTCCTACATTTAGCCATTAAATGTTTTTATTTAGTATATTTAGGATGTGGTATAGGTATAATTATGGCAATTTTACGGTGCATGGAGTGTTTAATTTACCTCAGGAAGTGGCCAACTCTGAAGGTGAGCCCCAGGTTTCTCTTAACTTCATAACTCAGGCTCCTTTCACTCTAATATGCTTTTAGTGGCAATAATTGGTGGCATGGCCT
The DNA here is from genome assembly GCF_059928025.1 of Delphinapterus leucas. Lineage (NCBI taxonomy): Eukaryota > Metazoa > Chordata > Mammalia > Artiodactyla > Monodontidae > Delphinapterus > Delphinapterus leucas. The sequence goes on along the minus strand of NC_143139.1, from coordinate 11,363,832 downwards.
CTGTAGAATAAGCTGATTGCTACAAATTTAGGAAAATAGACCATAGGAGTGTTTGGACTGGAAAGATCTTTTTTGAGATCCCATCTATGTAAAACTCACTTCAGCAGCGTCTTATTTCTATTATTATTCATGCAAACAGCTTCAGAAAGAGGACTGGTACAGGGCAAAGAGGGGTGGTAGGGTACAGTGTATTTTATCAAATTTTTCTTTGTTCCTTGCATCTTTCCCCAGTATGCCTCCTCCTCAATTCCTCTGTGATCCTGCTTTTGCATTCTTGTGGTACTCAGTCTATACCACTCACAGAGCAATGCCATCCTGCCTGATACTGTAAATGTTTATGTACCTGACTTGACTCTAGCTCTGTACCTTCTACACCTTTGTACAATAACTGGTTCTGACACTGTGTACCAAGTAGAAGTTCAAAAAATGCTTTTTGAGTAAGTCTATCATCTGTCTATCTCTTTTGAATTTATTCTGAAATTTACTTTAAAATATTTGCGGGATTTTTCTTTCCTCCAAGTAGAGAGGGATAATATGAGGGAGACCTAAAAAGATATGGTGATATTTTGTGGGAGCATAGTGGGCATGGTGATGTGTTGCCCAGACCCCCTTTCATTGAAGGATTGTTGCCACAACTACTGGGAGTGTTGTCAGTGGACAGCTTCCCTGGCAGTGTCTTCAGGATCACTTCAGCTCTAAAGAGCTGATGCAGCCAAGGTCACACCCTTCCCAGGACAGCCCACATCCAGTGACTGACCAATCTGAGGGTATAAAGGCCTGGCCTTTTAAGCCCAATTTGGGACAGCTCTGATGGGCCATTTTAGCTTCTACTTGAGAAACAAAGCTAGGATTTTTAATTTAATTATTTTGTCTTTTTAAAAATGCAAGCACATTCATTAAAATTTTATGAATAATCTAATTCAAAAAGGCATATGCACCCCAATGTTCATTGCAGCACTATTTACAATAGCCAGGTCATGGAAGCAACCTCAATGCCCTTTGACAGACGAATGGATAAAGAAGATGTGGTATATATATACAATGGAATATTACTCAGCCATAAAAAGGAACGAAGTTGGGTCATTTGTAGAGACGTGGATGGATCTAGAGACTGTCATACAGAGTGAAGTTAAGTCAGAAAGAGAAAAACAAATATCGTATATTAACGCATATATGTGGAACCTAGAAAAATGGTACAGATGAACCGGTTTGCAGGGCAGAAATTGAGACACAGATGTAGAGAACAAACGTATGGACACCAAGGGGTGAGGGGAAGTGGCGGGGGGTGGTGGTGGTGGTGGGATGAATTGGGAGATTGGGATTGACATGTATACACTAATAAGTATAAAATAGATAACTAATAAGAACCTGCTGTATAAGAAAATAAATAAAATTCAAAAATTCAAAAAAGAATTTTATGAGTAATTATTACTAATCTACAAAGTAGTTTTGATCATTATCTTGCTCACATAATTGGGTTGAAAACTATTTTCTTTAGGAAACTCCATCTAGAAAGAATTTCCTTTTTCTTCCTTCCGTTCCTTATGTTATATCAAAATTTAGTATATAATAAAAGTGTCTCGATGGGATGCTGAGCATTTGATCCTTCTCATGTTTAAAAATTGGATTCATGTAATACTTGCTGAAGGTACGTGATAGAACAGAAAGAATATGGGTGTTGGAGTCAGACTGAGGGTTAACCTACCAGCTAGTATATTGATACATAAAACACCTAGAACGTAGCAAATACTTAGTTAATGTTAGTTTACTTTTCTTTTCTATATTATATTTTATTAACTCTGCTGGCACCTTCACAATATTATCTCCTTGTACTCTCTTCAGCCAACATCTCTCTCCCTCCCCAGCCACTATTTCCAAACTTTAGTCAAAACGATCTTTTTAAAATGAAAATCTGGTAAGTCTCTTCTCTGCTTAAAATCCTAAGACTTCCTATTGCTCTTAAGATAAAGAACAAAATTCTCACCTTGGCCTCTAACGTCCTGAATGTTCTGGCCCTGTCTGCCTCTCCAGATACATCTCTCATTAGGCTGCTTTCCTTCATTCTCTCTAGTATAGCCTCTTTTACATCCTTCCAGCCCCTGCGTATTGTTTTTTTTTTTTCTTCATCTCTCTCTGCTGTTCCCACTGCCTGGAATTCTCTATTCCTGCTGATCCCTCCCCTTTGGTTAGCTAGCTTCTTCTCATCTTTTAGATCTCTGACCTTCCTTCCCTCCCCCCAATTTAAATCATTGGTCTACACTCTCGTACAACCATGTTCCTTCACTTTGGGGCACTTATCTAAATTTGTAATTAAGCATCAGTGTGATTAATTAATTGATTTCTGTCTTTCCCACAAGACTAAGTTCTACGAGAGCAGGAAGCTTGTTTACTGAATTCTCATAGTGAGTATGGTGATTGGATCATAGTAGATAGCAAGTAAATATTGCATGATTTAATCAACAGAACACAGCAACGTATGTGTATGTGCATAATTTTTACTAGTATTTTTTAATAAATGGGGAAACTGATGCTCATTTAAGTCCAAAGTCATACCACTTGTGGGACTTCCCCGGTGACGCAGTGGTTAAGAATCCACCTGCCAACGCAGAGGACACAGGTTTGATCCCTAGTCTGGGAAGATCCTACGTGCCGTGGAGCAACTAAGCCTGTGTGCCACAACTACTGAGCCTGCGTGCCACAACTGCTGAGCCCACACACCGCAACTACTGAAGTCTGCGCACCTAGAGACCATGCTTCGCAACAAGAAAAGCCACCGCAATGAAAAGCCTGCACGTTGCAATGAAGGGTAGCCCCCGCTCACCGCAACTAGAGAAAGCCCACGCACAGCAACGAAGACCCAACGCAGACAAAAAAAAAAACGAAAAACAGTTATACCACTCGTAGGTCCAGAGTACCTTACAAGTTTTAAAAAGCATATTTGTTTTTAAGAATATTTAAATACATTTCTCTTTCTCTTTTGTATTATCCATGTATTAAAATATTCTTATTGTTTTTGATCTAATGTCTCATTTTCTTCTCAATTGCTTAGAACTCAGAAGACTCTAATATACCTCTAAAATTCACATATGTCTTCTGACTTGTAGAAGACAAAGAGCTACAGTGACCCTGAAATATCAATATAATTGTTCAGCCTGTTGACTATGGCCCTGGGAATGTAAGCTGATCCCAAACTGATATTCCGATCAATTCATCAAACATTTCAGCCACATCAGATAGTTTATGCCAACAATGAGATTTATGGTTGGGGCCTTGGGCCATGCTGAGTCATTTTGACCTTTGGAGGGACTGGGGACTGAGTAAGGTCAGTCATGTGGGCACTCTATGCTGGCGTGACCAATCCCTACCAGGAACCCTGGACGCCAAGGCTCGGCTGAGCTTACCTGGTCAGCAGTCTTCTTTATTGGCACACATTGTTGCTGGGAGAAGCAGCTGTCTGTAAGTGCTGTCCATATGACTCCACTGCGAAAAGAAAACTAGAAGCTTGTTCCTGGTTTCCCTTGGACTCCTCCCACTCCTTTTACCTTTGCTAGTTGTAATCTGTATCCTTTCACTGTAGTAAACAGTAACCATGAGTGTAACAGCTCTTCCGAGTTACTGTGTGAGTCCTTCTAGTGAAATATTGAGCCTGAGTGTGGTCTTGAGGACGCTGGTCATAGCTGCTTAGTAAAGATGTATTCTTTGAGACTGGGTGGGTTTCAAAGTTGACTTTACTGCTTGCTATGTGATCTCGATCAAGTCAGTTAACCAAACTGCTCTATTTTTGCATAACTAAAACAAGCATGGTAACGTCTATGTTACAGTGTTGGTGTGAGGATTAAATGAGATAATGTAAGAAATGTGCCTGGCATGTGTTTAGTTAAAGGTAGCTATTATTATCACATTGGGCTAAGGGGGTATAGGAATGCAGATTATTAAGACATACTCTCCACTAGCTAGTAATTTAGTAAGGGGGAAATCCTAGTCATGGGGACTGTGGGAAAATTAGGTTATTTCCCACTTGGCTCACTCTTTGTAGACTGATAACTGGTTGAGTCAGCCACACAAACTCCCTCCTACTCAAAGGCACGGCTGTCCTGGGGTACAGACAGGACAGGCAAAGAAGGAAAGGGTTTTTCCATCTGGTTCCAAAGATATATCTAAGATTCATACACATGCATTTAGCCTATATACATCTCTTTTATCACACCAGTATTAGGAGATGGAACCTCAACAGGGTACAGTTGATCTTTTTTTTTGCGGTACGCGGGCCTCTCACTGTTGTGGCCTCTCCCGTTGCGGAGCACAGGCTCCAGACGCGCAGGCTCAGCGGCCATGGCTCACAGGCCCAGCTACTCCGCGGCATGTGGGATCTTCCCGGACCGGGGCACGAACCCGTGTCCCCTGCATCGGCAGGTGGACTCTCAACCACTGTGCCACCAGGGAAGCCCCAGTTGGCCTTTTTGATTCTCTGACTTTTCAAGACAGCTCTGAATGTTCCTTTTAACCTTATTTTGCCTGATGACAACACTGGAGTGTAGGGAGAAACCATGAGATTGGCCTCTGCTTCCTCTCCTTTCCAGGCCTTCCCCTCACGTGCACACACACATGCCCACTGGGCCAAGTGAAGCCCTGACTTGTGGCATGGAGTCAAATCTGTGTTTCCTCTCATCCCTGATATTAGGATAAAAATCTCCAAACATCTAGGTCAGGCCAGGTTATTCCTCATTTAAGGATTTCAAGGAAAACTAGAACCATATACAGTCTTAAATTTACCATAGGTTATATTCTGTAAATCAGTTGTCTCAAACTGAAAATCCATTTTCCATGGAAACCATGTCACATAATAATAACTCTTAAAAGTTTGTTTCGTTAGTACCGTACTTGACATATATATAGTCTTGCACTCTTTCTACTATAGCTGAACTCGGCTTTCATGTGTGACACTGTGTCCCCTGATGTAGCCTTAGGACTCTGCTTTATACCCTGTTTTATCTCTGGGGACATAGTAAGAGACCCTCTCCAATTCTAACTCTCTGGGGGTAGCTCTTATGGATAAAACAGGTCAGGAGGTGGGTGTGGTGAGAGTTCCAGGGGATTATGAGAAAGGAGCATATATCTAGAAGGATGCTTTCAGAGATCTTAAATATTGAAAAAAAATTTTATTATCACACATAACAGTAGTTCCAGGGAAGGGCTACCCCAAGTGGCTTAATTATGTTAACAAAGACACAGACTTTCAATTTTTATACTCTGCTATTCCAGGTAGTGACTTCATTTCCTAGCTGGTAGCAAGACAATGGAAAAATTTCCCAGAATTCCCACAAACCTCCCTTCATGTCTCACTGGCCAGAATTTTGTCATTAGTTCATTTCCAAACCAAGCAGTAGCAAAGAGGATGGGATTACCATGATTTATAATATTATAACCTGATAGACAATGGCTGCTTGGCAGTCAATCCCAGGGCCCATTTTGGGCCACTTGCTGGTGTAGCCGGTGATAACTTTCAATCTTTCTTCTGAGGCCTCAGGACTGACCCACTTGCTTTCCTCTTCCACTGGCATTGCTTCTTTCATTTGCTCACTGCTGTACAGAAAGGGACAGAACCAAAACCAAACACCTAAAAACTTTACCCCACTCACCTGATCCTGAAGCACTTTGGGGAGTTTTATTTTAATTTTGTATTGTTTTTATCTTATTTAAGTCTAATAACAATGACAATCATGTGGTAAATTAAAACAGCTCCCCTCCCTCCCTTCCCCAAACACACACCCACACACATACACACACCCACACACACAGCCCCCCACACACACACACATTTTCTCCTGTATTCTCACTTCCTTCTTTTTTACTTAGGTTGAGTATGGGAGTTTTAAGAGTGAATTTTTGGGTAAAGAAAGACTTCAATAGCATTTATTTGCATTTAGAGAAGAGCCAGACCTAGGGCTTCCCCTGGGTATTTCAGAGCCAGGCACGCAGAGAGCACTGTGGTTAGGAAACAGAGTGGGGATTTATGTTTTATTTTTAATATTTATTTATTTGGCTGTGTTGGGTCTTAGTTGTGTCACACAGGAACTTTCATTGCGGCACGCGGGCTTCTCTCTAGTTGTGGCACCCAGGCTCTAGAGCGCGCAGGCTTAGTTGCCCCGTGGCATGTGGGATCTTAGTTCCCTGACCAGGGATGGAACCCACGTCCCCTGCATTGGAAGGTGGATTCTTAACCACTGGACCACCAGGGAAGTCCCCCAGAGTAGGGATTTAGTTTGAGGTAGATGTGGGTCTGGAGTTAGGAGGAAGGTCTTGGTCACACATTCTTCCTCCCTCCCCTTTCCTATTGTTCTCACTAGTTTCTAAATAGCAAATCCTGCTCTGGGGCCGTGTAAGAAGCAGGGCAGGGTTTTGGCCTCACTGACATGGAAGTAAAAGGAGTAAGCAGGGAATTCTCTGGCAAGGGAAGCTGAAAGAAAGGAGTTCCTGGGATAGAAATCAGAGGCTGCTGTATGAGAAGCCAAATAGCTTTTTGACAGGCTGGACTGAGGTCACTGGGAAACTGAGAAGCAACTTGCCTCCTCCCTGAGAATGAAGACCTGTACTGACCCCGTGTAACGCCACTTACCCCGATTTTCCCGTTCACATCCAGACTCACATTCATGTTAGTTCCCCACAAACACACACCCATGCTCGCAGCACAGAGCAATGTGATTGTAGATATTTACAAATTCACACCTGCAGTAGAGCTCCACTTCCATTAACACCCAATTAAATACACAAAGTACACATTTTATTGTCACAAATGCCCAGAAAAGACAAAGCCCTTTAGTCGGCCTTAATTCAAAAGTACATAAATGGAAAAATTAATCTTTAGCCAATACCTGGAAACAATGTGGGAAAGACTGCACATATACACAAATTCAAGGATTATTGAAATTTTCACTCGGAAAAAGTCTAGATCTAATGATATGTGATCTCAGATGGGAACCTAATTTTATATGTTAATATTTTCAGTGTAAACCTACTGCTAATTGTTGAACAGCTGCCTCTTTAAGGAAGAGGAAAAGATGGGTTTATGCTGATTCTCTATTGCCTAAAATCAAGAGTCTGGTCTACATACAACCAATGATGAGAAGGAGTATGGCTAAGACGAAAAAGAACTGAACCAACCCTCAGAAGAAATGAGGGTCAGTGATCCAAAACCTGGCCTCCCTTGTTATTTATTATGAGTTTGGACAAGAGTTTTGAAAAGTCCTAAAGAACAAATGTTCTGAAGCATCAAGTTTGTTTTCTAATGTTTTCAACAATACAAGGTGAAACTGAATTCTACTGTGGACCAGGAAAGTTACTCTCTATTTCCTTGGTGGTGTGCTGAGGACCGTTGGCAAGGTAGTGGGGAGAGGAGAATGGGAGGAGAGGGTAAAGAAACAGGTATGGAAAGTGTAATCTGATTTTTTTTTCCCTCCGTGTTGATTTATTCTGAGATACGTGTCTAGAGAGAAATGAAGGGAAAAAATATACTGCTGGCAGGTGAACGGTTGTAACAACGAATTCTCCCTGCTTTTCCTGTCCCCACTGGGGATTCTTTCTCAAGCTTTGACAGCAAAGGTATCCAACATCCATTCTCCCTTCTTCTTCCCTAACAAATTCTTGATATGTTCGGACAACCATCCTTTCCCCTTCTAACTTCAGGAGAAGACAACCATATCTTCATTTCTGGGGGTAGATCTTCATTAGTTTAAGCCAATTAACAGATGACATTCTTATGGCTATTACTGGTCCCGGGGTAAGCATGGTGACCTAAGTTGGCCTAAAGAAATTGACGTGGGGGATCTTGTATTCCCTATATTCCATACTTGGTGGAGAGGTTATCTTTTTCTATTGTCAAACTTAAAAAGAGAGTTTATAATCCCAATTGCCATTGGCAGTCATCTTTCAGCTACAAGGGGAACCAGCCTTAGGATGAACCTGAAGCCAAGAGGAACAGAACAGGGACAATACCTGAGACCTTGGTTATATCATTAAGCTATACCTGGAGGCTACATTAAGAGCACTTCCTGTTGTATAAGGTGTTATGGGCCGAATTCTGTTCCCCCCAAATTCATATGTTGAAGTCCTAAACCCCAGTATCTTAGAATGTGACTGTATTTGGAGTTAGGGGCTTTAAAGAGATAATTAAGCTTAAATAAGGTCATAAGGGTAGTCCTTATGACTTGTGTCCTTATGAGAAGAGGGAGAGACATCAGGGATACATGAACAGGACACAGAGAGAAGATAGCCATCTGCACGCCAAGGAGAGAGGCCTCGAGAGGAACCAAACCTGCCAACACCTTGGTCTTGGCTTCCAGCCTCAGGAACTATCAGAAATAAACTTCTGTGGTTTTCGTCATCCAGTTTGTGGTATGTTTAAGAGGTGTTGAGCTGGGATTTTCTAATACTTGCATCATCATGTTGACACAGGATTCTCATGATCTCTGTCGCTGCTTCTTTCTGCAAGTCTACTTGATGCTGCTGTCCCACTTGTTTTCTCTGTTTCTCAGGACACAGAAGCCAGTTATTTCTGTTGCAGCCTTGGCTATATATGGAATTTCTAGTAAAATCAATAAAAAAGACTGATTTGGGTCCATATGTGTCCATCCCAGAATACCAGAAGAGAAAATCAGATTGGTGCAGCTTGGGTCCAATTGGCACCCTTGCACCAATCAGCTGAGGCCTAGAGGACAGGAAACGTAGCAACTGAATGCTGAAGAAGGGCTTAGGGAAGTAGACTCTTCGAGAAGGGGAATGGGCACGTTCTCTTACAGGAGATATGGAGGCAGGGAGGAAATAATCGGCATTGAGAATATAGAGATCTTATTCATCATTATATTCCTGGTGCCAAGCACGTATAATGGACCTGAGTAAAGCTGAGTTAAGCTAAGGAATAAAAGATGTCCAATTGCAGGTATGTAGAATAAATAGGAAATCTGTCTTTGTTTAGAGACACTGATTCTCCCTGGTCTGTGTGGTGTGTAGTCCAGATACCCGTACCAAACCCAGGTCAGAAAAACTTCTTCCCTCAGCTGCTGGGAGTGTTGGCAGCTCTCAGCTCTCAGCTGAGTCTCTCTCAGAGAATCTTCCTTGGCTAAAGAGGAAGATTTAGCCAGTCTATATTTGCCTAGTCCAAGGTCACACCTTCTTCCTAGAGACAATTCGCACACCCAAACTGGTTGATGCAGGTGTGTAAAGTCCTAACCTCATTGCTTCAATTTGGGCAATTCTGGAGGAACATCCCAACTCCAGAGCTCTGTTGGATAGCCATGGTCTTTGTTTTGACTGACTCACTGTTCAGCTCTTCTCTCTACACAATCTTGTTTCTTTGTTTCCCCACAGGAGTTGATTCCAAGAGCAACTCCCAATAAAGCCCCTGTATACAAATCTCTGTCTCAGAATTTGGTTCGTGGTGAATCCAACCTATAACAGTTGGTACCAGGAGTGTCTGAGAAAGCAGACTCTAAGAAAGGACTTTGGAAATGGATCTCTCACAGGCCAAATATCAACAAGAGCCCCATCAATGCTGGTAGAAATAGTGGATAGCCCAGGGCATGCAGTAGCAGTACAATTTTAAAAACTTTCACCAGTGGTGAACTTTGTATAGCAGTGGACGGAATGTACTGTCAGGTGCAGTGTATCACTCATTTGAGAACAACAGAGGAAGCAGTAAATATAACCATTATGAAACTGGATGACTATTGCCAAGGGCCATGGAAGCTCTGTAGAGAGACAATGAAAGGGTAATTAATTATCAATTAAAGGATAACTATGAAAGCAAGAGGCCTCCTTTGTAGCATAAAAGAGACTCTCATCTCCTGGAGGCCCCCAAAAAGCTGAGGATGACAAGAGTAGCAAAGTTCCAGAGAGAGTTACATTCTCAACCACAGCAAGACAGGATTGGTTCCACTAACCATCACTCCCCAGTAACCCACTGGGGAAGTTGTGTTCTCCATCTCTGAAAACACTGCAGATCTCAGAGGGGTCACTTCCACTAGGGGACACAGCAAGTGTTTCATTTCAGCCACAAGCTATGGCTGTCACTCAGTTACTCATTCTCCCCAAAGATCAGCCGTCAAGGAAAGGATTCACTATCCTAGGAGAAGTTATTAACTCTGATCATTAGGAAAGGATATATTTGGCGCCCACCTGATCCACTTGGCCTCTTTATACTCCCTTGCCCAATTTTGACTGTAAATGACAAGTAAAATAGGGGATATCTCAAAATCCTGAGAAGGGGATATTGACCAGGGTCTGAGACTCCTCAGGGATGGGGTTCTGGGTAAGCCACCTAAGGCCAGAAGAGTAAAGGGAATCTAGAAGCAGTAGTTGAGGAGAAAGATGGTGAGTATCGGTTACGGTCTTGAGACTAGCTGCACAGTGGGTACTGGAGTTCATTTCAGTAATCTTTCTCTTACAAGTCTCTCGCCAACCCCTTGCCACCCAAAGGCCCTTTAAGATACTAGAGGAGCTGCTCTTAAAACTGATACAAAGCAAGTGGATCCAAGAGGCTCAGGGATGGACTGCGAATGCTGTATTGCACCACTCAGATTCCCCCCAACTGCAGGACTGGAGCCCTCATTCCTCCAGCTGCTGGGAGTGTTGTCAGCTGACAGTTTTCAGCTGAGTCTTCCTCTGGGACTTGGCCTTGGTTGAAGAGAGCCACCTTGCCCGAGGCCTTGACCTGGTCCAGGAGTAGCTCGTATCCAATGGCTGGTTGTTGTGAAGGTATAAAGGCCTGGTCTTCTCGCCCCAATTTGGAGCAACTCTGGAGTGTCATCCTGTCCCTAGAGTTCCCTTTAGGATTAGCTGAGGGCTTTGTTGTGACTGCCTGAACTTACAGCCTGATACATAGGATCTGTGACATTTGGCTGGAAACTTTGCAGTGAAGTTGAGTATGTATGTTGATATGATGTGCTGTTTACAAGTCCCACACCCATATTCAAATAATTTACTAACAAGGAGGTAGGCATTATGTAATTACATTGTTCCTAGAACTAAGTACAGGTAGCATTGGAACAATATTTTCTCTAAGACAGACTGGCTCACCAGCTATCAGCACAAGCAATCTTTAGCTAATCAGGAATTCAAAAGGAACATAAACATTTAAATGTAATGGAATTATACCTGGGTAGAGGCATAAAGGATATTTCTCTCCCCCAGTAACTCTCATAGTTAGTTAGAGAGCTAACATTGTTAAGATTCAATTTTCATTTCTTCAGAAAAGAGATCAAATAGAATGTTTCCAAGTAGGAGCCAAGAGATTCTTTGTGTCAATCTGGGCTTCCCCGCTGCCTCACTCAACCCAGACATTGCTGTACACAGAAAATATCCTTCTGTCTTAAAATTAAATTTTGTCAGAAACACGAACAGAATTTTTGCTACATACGGTCTCTTAAAAAATGGGCAAGCATTATTAAAGTGACACATTATAATGTGTAGGCTGAAGATCTGATTTTTTTCTCTCCAAACAACAAAAACAGTAAGTACCTGAATAAAAGAAGTAACATAGTTATGCATAGTGTGGTACTAATCCGGCATTTAGGCTGCAATTATAGTTCTTCTTTTTTCCAAGTTTCAAAATCACTACAATTAGAAAAAATTTTTTTCATCTTTATTAGATTATAATTGCTTTACAATGTTGTGTTAGTTTCTGCTGTACAACAAAGTGAATCAGCTGTATGTATACTTATATCCCCTCCCTCTTGGGCCTCCCTCCCACCCTCCCCATCCCACCATCATCACAAAGCACCGAGTTGAGCTCCCTGTGCTATACGGCAGCTTCCCACTAGCTATCTATTTTATGCATGGTAGTGTATATGTGTCAATGCTACTCTCTCAATTCGTCTCACCCTTCCCTTCCCCGCTGTGTCCACAAGTCCATTCTCTCCGTCTGTGTCTCTATTCCTGCCCTGCCACTAGGTTCATCAGTACCATTTTTCTGGATTCCATATATATGCGTTAACGTACGGTATTTGTTTTTTCTTTCTGACTTACTTCACTCTGTATGACAGACTCTAGGTCCATCCACATCACTACAAATGGCTCAATTTCGTTTTTTTTTTACAGCTGAGTAATATTCCATTGTATATACGTACCATATCTTCTTTATCATTCATCTGTCGATGGACATTTAGATTGCTTCCATGTCCTGGCTATTGTAAATAGTGCTGCAATGAACATTGGGGTGCATGTGTCTTTTTGAATTATGTCAAAACCACTACAATATATTAGAGGAAAATTAGGCAGGAAAAAAAAAATCTCTTCTTTTCCTCAGAGGATTGAGGGAAGAGATGAGGAAAGGGGAAAATATGTGAGAAAATATGGTCAGCCGAAATTGGAGTTAATATATCTCCATAGCTAGAATTACTTATTACTTACCCAGACTGCTTTTTTTTTTTTTTGCGGTACACGGGCCTCTCACTGTTGTGGCCTCTCCCGTTGCGGAGCACAGGCTCCGGACGCGCAGGCTCAGCGGCCATGGCTCACGGGCCCAGCCGCTCCGCGGCATGTGGGATCTTCCCGGACTGGGGCACGAACCCGTATCCCCCGCATCGGCAGGCGGACTCTCAACCACTGTGCCACCAGGGAAGCCCCCAGACTGCTTTTTCGATGAAGAACTCCAATAATTATCAGTATTTGGCAGCAGGGATTGCAGATTGTGTGAGGTTAATATTTAATTGTAATTTTCCTTAGATATGACTTCCAATGGAATGTCAATTTGTGTGTTCTGAAGAGTATTGTACTGGCTCATTTCTTTGTTATAACTTTTTTTGTTTGTGGGGAAACCAGGAATTTCTCTTATTTGTTTTATTTTCATTTCTTTGCTTGGTGAATTTGATTGTGCGGCATTTGGTAATTCCATTGTTCTGTTAAAATAACAATAATAATAAGCAGATTTTTCACGATGGAAATCTTTTGAGTTCAGTGGGAGCTGTTCTTTGGGCTACTTTTTATTTAGTGGGATATTCTGAGAGCGAGCTATGATGAATACGTAAATAGAGGGCTACAGGTCGTGGAAATATATCAAAATCCAGTGGCTTGAGGACAACAAAATTTAATTGGTTTAAAAATCTTTATAATAAAGTTCCAGTGGTTGATTTCAACCTGTCAGTATGGGTTGGTCAATGAAATAATTACAGGGTTTTTTTGTGTATTTGTTTTTGTTTTGTTTTTTGGCCATGCCATGCAGCATGCAGGATCTTCCTTAACCAGGGATTGAACCCAAGCCCCCTGTATTGGGAGCGTGGAGTCTTAACCACTGGACCACCAGGGAAGCCCTAATTCCAGGTTTTTTTAAATAGTGAAAGTGATTTGCATTTTTAAAGAGAGCCAACTAAACTTGGCTGCTTCATAACAACATTTTTTGCTTAGAAAACAATAAAGTTTTCTTAACTTCTACTTTGTTAGCTAAGTCTTAACTAATAAACTGTTTCTGAGCTCTGTTTTTTTCTCATTCACTCTATTCCAGCTCCCTGGAATCCCAGAAATTATGGTCTTTCTCCTTTCTGTCATTTTACCCCCACAAGACGTTTGGCATTTATGAGGCCAATCTCATCAGCTCTCAAAGCTATTTGGGATTTTAAAGTCATAATCTCAGATCCTACAAGGCTGTCTGTCTTGATTCCTTAGGATGTTGCCAGCCTTCCTCAAGACATGAAGAAGTGTATCTGGCACATAGTAGATGCTACATTTAATTTTTTGAGTAATTAATAAACTCACGTGGTTTAGAAACAAAAACGTATAAAAAGATTTACAGTGAAAAGTCCCCTTCCGGTTCCCCTTCCCCAGTACCCTCATCTACTTTTCCACAATCTCCCACAGATAATTCCTATTATTAGTTTTTGTTCCTTCTAGAGTTTCCTTATGTATATTCCAGTGCCATAGAGATCAACTGAGTGATTTCCAACTTTTAACACCCAAATTTCTTATACTCTAAATGTGGTTCATAGGACTTCCCTGGCAGTCCAGTGGATAAGACTGCACTTCCACTGCAGGCGGCACGGGTTTGATCCCCGGTTAGGGAACTAAGATCCCACATGCTGCCCAGCATGGCCAAAAGAAAATGTGTTCACCATCTCCATCTTATTATCCCCTATTTACTCTTTTTTTCAAACAGACTTTATTTTATAGAGCACTTTATGTTCACAGCAAAATTGAGCAGACGGCACAGAGGCTTCCCACATACCCACCCTGCCCAGCTGCCTACAGCACACCCTCTTCCACTATCGAAATCTCACACGAGAGGTACGTTTGTTATAAATGATGAACCACATTGACAGATTATCACCCAAAGTCCATAGTTTACATTAGGGTCCGTTCTTGCTGTTGTACGTTTTATGGGTTTTGACAAATGTATAATAACGTATCCACCACTGTAGTACCATACAGAATAGTGTCAATGCCCTAATAATCCTCTGTACTCTGCCAGTTTATCCTCCCTGCCTCCCTAACTCAAGGCAACCACTCATCCTTTCAGTGTCTCCATAGTTTTGCTTTTTCCAGAATGTCATATAGTTGGAATCATACAGTGTGTAGCCTTTTCAGATCGGCGTCTCTCACTTAGTAATATACATCTAAGGTTTCTCCATGCCTTTTCATGGTTTGAAAGTTCATTTCTTTTTAATACTGAATAATATCTCATTGTCCAGCTGTACCAATTTATCCACTTACTGAAGGACACCTTGGTTGCTTCCAAGTTTTGGTGATTATGAATAAGGCTGGTTTAACATCCATGTGCCTGTTTATGTGTGGACATCAGTTTCCAACTCCTTTGGGTAAATACCAAGGAGCATGATTGCTGGATCTATGATAAGAATATGTTTAATTTTGTAAGAAACAGCTAAACTGCCTTCCTTTTTGCATTCCCACCAGCAACAAATGAAAATTTCTCATTTACTTTTGAACAAACTGCAGCCAATTTTCCACTTTCACCGCCTCACCAAGCTTCTTTTATTAGGATCATTAATGGTTTCCTAGTTGCTATCAATAGGCATTTTTTAGGCCTTATTTTACTTGACCTATCTGGTGATCACTCACATCCACTTATCTCTCCCACCCCTTGATCTCTGATGCTAGTCTTTCTTGGTTTCCCTTTTACCTTTTAGATAGCTCCTTCTATTCTGTCTCTTTTGTCTCCATTTATCCCTCAGTTGTTGGTATTTTATAAGTTTTTCCTTTACTCACTTTTCTATCTCTGCATTCTTCAAAATTTCTAACATCAATTCAGAGAGTCTTGACTGAATTTCAGATACACATTTTCAACTGCTTCTTGGTAATGTTCACTTAGATATCTCTTAGGCTGCAAAAATTCAGCATATCACTTCTATTTGTGGCCACCAAAAATACGCAAATCTCTGTTCTTCATTTCCAGTCCTGGTTAATGGTCCCTACCTGCTCACATCTGAAGCCTGAGACCCTCTTAGATGCCTCCTTCTTGTTTAGACCTCCACATTCAAGACAATTGATTTTACTTCCTATGCATCTTTCCAGTCTGCCCTTTCTTTGCACTGCCCCAGCCGCTGCCTTAGACCAGCCCCGCATCATTCTTTCCTTGTCCTTATACAATAGCCTCCTTTGTTCTCCTTACTTCCTGTCTCACTCTCTTCCTCTCTCTCCTCCACACCAGTGTCTGGGTGATCTTTTTACAATGTAATCCTTGATTACATTGTTCCTCTTCAATTCTCATGGCCTTGAGAAAAAGGTGAGGTCTCCAGTGTGGTGTGCAAGGTCCTTCATGATCTGACCCTGCCCATTCTTTGACCTCATTCTCAACTAAGTTCCTGAGACTTCACGTGCTTTCTCAGGCCTCCAGGGAATGTCACATCTCTGCCTTTGCCCCAGATGCCCTTCTCTTGTCTGCCTGGGCATTATCTCTAGTTGAAAGGCTCTCTTTTATTTGGGGCTTTTCCCCCTTTTACTTCAAACTCCCACTCCAGCTGAGTTAAGCGCTCCTTTCTTTCTATACCGTAATCCCTTATAAATGTCTCTGCCACAAGTTCTGGTCGTAATATTTTGTACTTCTTTTTCATTTGTCCAAGTGGACTTTTTATGGGCATAATGATTACTTTAACACTTATAAATGGCCTTCCCATATTCCCATTTCACTTAATTTCATGACACTCCCTTTTTTTTTTTTTTTTTTTGTGGCCGTGCTGCGTGGCTTGCAGGATCTTAGTTCCCTGACCAGGGATTGAACCCAGGCCCACGGCAGTGAAAGCACCAAGTTCTAACCACCGGACCACAAGGGAATTCCCCATGGCACTCTTTTTGTCTTTAAATTGCATAGAAAAGAGCCTGAGACAAGGTTGATATATTAATGCTTTATTTGGAGTGGAATTCCAGGGTAGCAAGAGTGAGGGAAGAAGGGAAGTAAAACAGGGAAGGAGGATAAGAAAGTATAAGTTGGTGTGTTATCAAGCTGGCCACTGCTTCACTAAGAGACATGGCCAGTGCTCTTCACATGGAGCATCTCCTGAGAGGTAGTATAGATCCACTGTGCCTTAGAACAGACTGTTAGGTTTGGGAAGGAGGGGGAGTAAGGGATGCATTTGTCAGTGACTTCTTATTTCCTGCTTTTCATTGGCCAAAATCCATCCAATTATTTTAAAATTTGCCTGACTTCTAGATGGTGTTACCTGGCCCCTCTGAGCAGCTGCTGGGGATGCCCGAGGCGTGGCATGTCTCACGGAGGCTGAGACAGCGGGTGGTGTGAGGAGAGGAAGCAAACAGGAGCTGGGCGGCGGCTCTCACTTGAGCAAGAAACCGAGGAGTGTGGGAGGGAGACGCAAGAGGGAGGAGACATGGGGATGTATTATATGTATAGCTCACTCACTTTATTACACAGCAGAAACTAACACTGGAGTATAACTGGAAACTAACATTGGAGTATAAGCAATTATACTCCAATAAAGATGTTAAAAACAAAAGCAAAAAATGAGGAGATGGGGCAGGTTGCATCAGACCTATCTGGTACAGCGTGTAAACTGGATCGAGTTCAGCTGTGATGTTAGCAAAACCCTATTTTCATATTATTGATCAGGAGACTGAGATGAGAGAAACAAAGTATACTGTACAAAGTACATAGCTATTATGGCTGAGCTCGAAGGTGTTTCAAAGTGTTTCCCCCTGTACGTTTTGTGCTGCTTTGCACTAAACAAATGTACTTCTCAAGTTTCTATCTTTTCCTTTCTTATTTTTTTTCCTTCCTCCTATTTCAGTCCCCAGTTGGTAAGAGGAAGAAGCAAAGCAGTATACCCACATCTCATTTTTGGGTTATAGAAATTGTTGTTGAAGTATTCAGATAAACACCCAACATTATTTTTTGATGTGGAGGTTTAACTGCCTAGGCTTAAAAAGTTGGGCAGAAACTTTCCTTAGGATGGAGCTTTTCAGTAGTGGAAGCAACAATTCTTTTTATTTACACATCCAAGCTAAATCTTTTTTGACCTCCTCAGGTGGAACACTTCTACCAAGCAAAGCAGACAGTACTACTTAATTCAGAATGTGTTGTTTGGAAGGAATAAGTTTATGATGCTGATAGCAAAAAGTTTTCTCTCCTCTTCCAACTAACACCATTTTTTATACAAATATATTGTTTTAAAATTAATATTTCAGCTGGCCAGTTCTAAATATCCTTAGTCTTAAATTTATTTGGTAGTATGAAAGAAGGATATACTTTTCATTTTAACTTTGTCCTGTGTTTATTGCATTGGGTACGAAGAATAAAAAGCCATAGATTAGGGCTTTGAATAAATCAAGGCCATTCTTAATTGACAAATTTTTATCCAGCTTGGAAGAAGGTGTAACTTTTTTCCTGAGGTCAAACAATATTTGCCTTTCTTTTCCATATGTTATCTCCCAGGCCTTCCAATCTAATAATGGGAAGGTTTGAACATTTATTCTCTATTATATAAACAGTATGAAAAGAAGTGGGAATGGTTTCAATGTTCAACACACAATCTGAATTTATTTTCCTTGTGCTATCTTTTCTTTTCTTTCTTTCCTTTCTTTTTTAAAAAATATTTACTTATTTATTTATTTTGGCTGCACCGGGTCTTAGCTGCGGCACGAGGGATCTTTAGTTATGGCATGCATGCAGGCTCCTTAGTTGTGGCATGCAGACTCTTAGTTGCGGTATGCGCAGATTTAGTTCCCCGACCAGGGATTGAACCCGGGCCCCCTGCATTGGGAGCGCAGAGTCTTACCCACTGGACCACCAGGGAAGTCCCTTTCTTTCCTTTTTCAAACACTGTTGACTTCTGATTTAGTCAGTAATTACGAGTCCAGCCTGGTCTGTCCAAATGAATAAAGCAGAATGGTTCAATAGTAGGAAATCACAAAAGGCAGAATTTTTAGAATGAACTACTCAGTTGGTGTGATGTCCCTCTCCAAAACACTTACCTGTAACCCAAGTTCTAGAGCCCAATTTATTGCTGCAAAGGCCTCTGGAAGACAGTTTAAAGTAGACTTTACATCTTCCTTGCTCAGAACTCCTGAGAAGTGGCTGGGGACTGAGGTAGTGATGGTGAGGCCAGTACACGGGTCTCTCACTGTTGTGGCCTCTCCTGTTGTGGAGCACAGGCTCCGGATGCACAGGCTGAGCGGCCATTGCCCACGGGCCCAGCTGCTCCACGGCATGTGGGATCTTCCCAGACCGGGGCACGAACCCGTGTCCTCTAGCATCGGCAGGCGGACTCTCAACCACTGCACCACCAGGGAAGCCCGGCCTATCTGATTCTTAATTACCTAGCCTGAAAGTCCTCAGGTATATAAGCAATCCGTCTAGGACCAAGGTGACACTGTTGCTTTATCTTAATTAGCTCTTGGTTTATCTTGGTTAGTTCATGATTGACAAAAAGGCAGAGGAAGCGCAAATTACCTCTTGCTTGAGCTGGGACATCCATCTTCAGCCCTTGGACATCAACACTCTTGGTTCTCGGGCCTTCGGACACGGATTAAGTCTCTCCTGGTTTTCAGGCCTTTGGGTCTGAACTGGGACTACATCACTGGCTCCCCGGGGTCTTCAGTTCGCAGACAGCAGATTGTGGGACTTCTTGGCCTCCATAATTGCACGAGCCAACCCCTCATTAAAAACCTCTTTCTGTGTATCTATATATATCTTATTGGTTTTGTTTGTCTGGAGAGCCCCGACTAATACAACATGGTAGGGAGGCTCTTATTAGAAGGAAGTTGGAGGTGGGGCAAATCTCAGGTGAACCCTATTCTAACTGAGGGCAAGAACCCATTAACCATTAGCAACAGCTGAGCAAGACCAAGGGCCATAGAACCTGTTGTCTTCTTGCTGCCTCTGCTTGGTGGGTATGGAAATTCCAAGTGTTGGCAGTTGTTAGAGAAAGACTCTAGAACCCTGGTGTTTATGGCAAAGAAAGGAAAGAAGTGGAACCAGCTAGCCTGAAAGGGGTAAGCAATGGTTAGCTTTATGAAGGGTTTCCTGATGCCAGTTAACCCTCTTCATTTTTCTCTCTCTTCTTTCCCCCAAAATAACTGTGCTAAATATAAAATTCTCTTGCATTGAACCAGGTCTAGTTGTAGGTTCGGGAGAGTTGGAACCGTCCGCCATTCTATTATATATATTTTTCTTACTCATCCCCTCTTACTTCAGGCCAGAAAGCCTGTATAGTACCGGGAAATAAAATAATAAAAGCCAGTCTTTGCTGCTGGCTCTGCGCATGTGGCCAAGTGATTATTTGCAAGACCACTGTTAGGGTGCCAGTAGGGGATCCCTCAAGGTGCCTGCTAATAACATAATCACACAGGGTGATTTTATTTTATTTTTTTTTGTGGTTCGCGGGCCTCTCACTGTTGTGGCCTCTCCCGTTGCGGAGCGCAGGCTCAGCCGCCATGGCTCACGGGCCCAGCGACTCTGAGGCATGTGGGATTTTCCCGGACCGGGGCACGAACCGGTGTCCCCTGCATCGGCAGGCGGACTCTCAACCACTGCGCCACCAGGGAAGCCCACACAGGGTGATTTTAGGGTGGCTGCAGGCTGCAAAGCTCTTTCTGATGTCAAAAGCTTCCATTCTCCTTTAAGGCTGGTTTCTGCCTTTCTTGTCCTGTCTTCCTCTCACCCCAGTCTGTCCTGGGTCCCACCCAGTGTTATCATAAAGGAACAACAGATGACGACACAGGGAGATCACCTGCCCAGCCAAGGGAAGTATCTGGGCGCCAGATAACAACTACTGAAGGGCAGCCCATCTGTGGGATGCCCATGCCCTTTAAAAGCTGAGCTTAACGTCTCGGCTCCGTCTTCCAACAGGGTCTGGTTAAAGTGTGTAGAAACTTTTAAAGCCATTTGAGAGTAATTCTATGTCTGTTGAATCTAATAAAAAAACGTGGGCTTGTATTTCTGTTTCAACTTATTTTATTTTTCACTTCCTTTTTCTATTGACTTATTCTTAGTTTATTTTGTAAATGTACCAGGGCTGAATGGAAAAAAACAAACAATAAAACTCAGTTGGTCCACAGGCATTCTAGAGGAACAGTGCTCCAAGTCATGCTGGCACCTACTTCTTCCCCAAGTTGATGCAGGGCTGCTCCTCCCAGAGCCCCAAATGAGCAGTGGTGCAAAGACCCCGCAGTTCCCAGTGTTCTCCCTCAGCCTGTCCAACACACCTCCAGGGAAAATGAAACCCAGCAGGGTGTGGAGGGGGGAGCTGCCATCCACCCCCTCCCTCCCTCCCCCTTCCAGTCCTACAGTCCCCTGGGTCAGGAAAGAATGTTTCTTTAACCTCTACTCTACTTACATGTGATACAGTCTATCAGGTCTAGCCCTTGATATATTTAGTGGGAGTTAAACTTTACAGAATCCTTTCTTTCTCAATTGTGCATTTCCTAGCCTATTGTTATGCTGCAAAATTCTCTTGAGTGTGACAAGTTGAATAATAACTTCTGCTCTCTTCCTTCCTTCTTTGACAGCCTTGATCCAATCTGCACCTCCTTCTCCCCCAGGATACTTTGGGTTTACTAGGAAGAAGTCATGTTTCCAAAAAGGTGAAAGGGAAAATCACATTTGTCTTTTTTCAAAATACAGTTTCCTCTTCCACAGTGTTATGAATTAAGTTCCGGCAACAGCATCACTTCTGCCTTCACATAACTACCACTGACCCCAAACAGCACTCTAATAACATCAGATTTATTCTCAATACATAGCTTGATGATTTTTATAGCATCACCTGCAGTAAACACAGGCAGCCTCTCATTCTCACCTTTCAAGTCTCAGCCTAAATGCCGCCACCTCAGAAACACCTTTCTTGATGAGTGTCATTCCTTAGTTTCTACCTCATCATTCTGTTTATTTTATTCATAACTTTCATCACAATGTATTATGTTGCTTTTCAGTTTTAAGTAAACTCCAATTTTTTATTTTATTTTTTTCTTAAGCATTTTTCCCAGCTTTATTGAGATATAAGTAACATATATTGTGTAAATTTAAGGTGTACACCATGTTAATTTGATATATTTATATGTTGCAAAATAATATATTAGCATCAGCTAACACCTCCATCACATCACATAACTACTGTTTCTTTTTTTGTGGTGAAAACATTTAAGATCTATTCTCTTAGCAACTTTCAAGCATGTAACACAGTATTATTAACTATAATCACCATGCTGTACATTAGATCCTCAGAGCTTATTCACCCTATAACTGGAGGTTTGTACCCTTTGACTAATATCTTCCTATTTTCCCCTACCCTCCTAACTCCTGGTCACCACCACTCTACTCTCTTTTTCTATGAGTTTGGCTTTTTTAGATTCCACATATAAGTGATACCCACAGTATTTGTCTTTCTGTCACTTAGCATAAAGTCCCCAAGCTTCATCCATGTTGTCTCAAATGGTAGAATTTCCTTCTTTGTTACGGTTGAATAATATTCCAGTGTGTGTGTGTGTGTGTGTGTGTGTGTGTGTGTGTGTATGGCACATCTTTTTTATCCATTCACCTGTAGATGGACACTTAGGTTGTTTCCATATCTTGGCTATTGGGAGTAATGCTTTAATAAACATGGGAGCACAAATATCCCTTTGAGATACTGTTTTCATTTGCTTTGCATATAAATATACACAGAAGTGGGATTGCTGGATCATATGGTAATTCTACTTTTATATTATGTTGCTTATTTATGTGTTTACTTACTAATTGTTTTCCCTATAAAAATATAAGAACTAAAAGGCCAGGAACCTTTTACTTTAATTCATTATTGTATTCCCATTGCCTAGATAGAAAATGGCACTTAGCAGTGGTTTTTTTTTTTTTTTTGTACGTGGGCCTCTCACTGTTGTGGCCTCTCCTGTTGGTGGAGCACAGGTTCCGGACGCGCAGGCTCAGCGCCCATGGCTCACGGGCCGAGCCGCTCCGCGGCATGTGGGATCTTCCCGGACCGGGGCACGAACCCATGTCCCCTGTATCAGCAGGTGGACTCTCAACCACTGCGCCACCAGGGAAGCCCAGCAGTGTTTTTTAAACCTTTGTTGAATAGGTGAAAGGGCACAAGAGAGCCCCTTGTGGACGCTTAGATGGTGAACCCCTACTGAGGCATGGATGCATTGCAACATCGCTCCCATTCGGCTTTCTGTACCTGGAAGATTCAAGTCCTATAGGTGTGATTGCATCTTGCTGTTCAGGAAGCAGAGCTAGTTTCAGCTTGAGATGGTCAAGTTTCATAAAAGGAGAAGCTGCTAGGTGGTGGGGCCTCCCCAGGAGAATTCAGGTAGCTGAGGGGTGAGGGGCAGGATTGTTACAGCAGATAGCTCCTTCTTCCAAGAAGGGATGAGTCACACACCCTTCTGTGCTTGAAAACACAAAAAGAGAATTAATGGGACCCTGAGAGAAGGTAGGGAAAGGGAAAATGGTTATGTGCCAGAGGTCCTCACTTTCTCTATTGTGTCTGTTGCCTAATTTGAAGATTATTATTATTTTTTTATTAAATCATTGATTTTTAATGAAGTTAAAATAATTAATTGCATTTTGTTTTCATAGCTCTCCAAGTTATAATAGTACATAAATATCACCCGGAGTAGACTTTCTTTTTTTTTAAAATTTTATTTATTTTACAGCAGGTTCTTATTAGTTATCTATTTTATACATATTAGTGTATATATGTCAATCCCAATCTCCCAATTCATCCCACCACCACCACCCCCACACCCCTGCTTTCCCCCCTTGGTGTCCATATGTTTCTTCTCTGCATCTGTGTCTCAATTTCTGCCCTGCAAACCAGTTCATCTGTACCATTTTTCTAGATTCCACATATATGTGTTAATATACGCTATTTGTTTTTCTCTTTCTGACTTACTTCACTCTGTATGACAGTCTCTAGTTCCATCCACATCTCAACAAATGACCCAATTTCATTCCTTTTTATGGCTGAGTAACATTCCATCGTGTATATGTACCACATCTTCTTTATCCATTCGTCTATTGATGGGCACGTCGTTAGGTTGCTTCCATGACCTGGCTATTGTAAATAGTGCTGCAGTGGACATTGGGGTGCATGTGTCTTTTTGAATTATGGTTTTCTCTGGGTATATGCCCAGTAGCGGGATTGCTGGGTCATATGGTAATTCTATTTTTAGTTTTTTAAGGAACCTGAGGATTATTTTTGTGGCCCAGGAGGTGTCTGGGCAAGTGACCAAGGGAAATGATTGTTGCAAATGAGCACCATGCCAGTGCCCAGGGCAGTGGCTGGAGCAGAGGACCGAGTAAGTACCATATACCAAGGTAAAGTGGCCCAGGCAGGCTGCCACTCTCCTGACAGCATGCCACTTTATGGTCACAGCTAAAGATGACACCTGCTCTTTCCCTGGGGTATTTTGTGACTCAGAGACTCAAGCCAACACAGCTGCTACTCCGCAGGGCATTACCATTCACTGCTGCAGCCAGAAATCTGAGAGCAACCCTGATCTCTGCCCTTTCCCTTATTTTCCACATTTGTCAATAGTTATATTGATTCCATCTCCAGACCATCTCGACTCTGTTTTCCTTTTCTCCTTCTCCTTTGCCCAAGACCAAACTATCATCTTTTTCGCCTAAATGATTGCAAGGGCCTCCTGAGAGTTTATTCCAAACCAAATTTGCTTTCTTCTATTTTACTTTTCAGATTTCAGCCAACATAATCTCAATCGAGTCCCTCCCCAGATTAAATTCTTCAGTGGATCCTTCTGTTGTTCAGTGATCCCCACCTTTCTCCTTAGCCTCATCTTATTATATTTTCTGTTCTCCTCTCAGTACTTAAGATTTTCCCCTATATTTTTCCAGTTCCTAGAACTTATTGTGCTTTTTGTTTTTTAAACTTTAGTGCTTTTGCACTGCAGTTTCACTTTGTCTAGAACACGTCCCTATGCTTCCTGCTGCCCGACACACCCAACAGGCAGTATCCAGCCAGCTCCTCTTCATTGTTCTGATCTTAGCTTTTATAAAAATATGTTTTATTTATAAAAATAGTTTTTCCCCAGCACACTTCTCAAAGAGTTATATGTGAGCAGGAGCTTAAGCTCCATGTAACTCATTGATGAGGGAGTCAGCAGGAATAATGCTCGTTCTAAGATGTGTTGAAGAACAGGGGTTTGTATATTCTGATAAGAAAGAAATGTCAAAATAACAATGTTAAGTTGTATGCAAAACTAGTTAATATCCTACGAGTATTAACAACATGGTTTACTATAAAGCCATGACACCTTACCAGGTTAATCTGTATTCTTTCAGGTCTGTCTTTTTTTAGTGTGTGTGGTACACGGGCCTCTCACTGTTGTGGCCTCTCCCGTGTCCCCTGCATCGGCAGGCGGACTCTCAACCACTGTGCCACCAGGGAAGCCCCAGGTCTGTCTTTAAAAATGTCCCTTGTCAGCAGTGAGTTATTTTTTTAAGTGATATTTTCTGAGAGACTCACATGAAAGTCAAATAGGCTTATTAAAAATATTCTCTGGTATGACATAAAAGTATCAAGTAATCATCATTGTGCCTTATTTCCAAGTTTGGAATCAATTATTCTTAATTTCAGAAAAGTCTTTCCTCCTTCCTCAGCCTAGATTAGATTCTCCTCCTGATATATGCTCCCAGAGTACCTATATGTATGCTATATAACCCTTATCACAATCATAATTATAGGCACCACTTTTATATTCTCTGTTAGGAATTGGCTCACGTGATTATGGAGACTGAGAAATCCTAAGATCTGCAGTTGGCCAGCTGGAGACTCAGGAGAGCCGATGGTGTAGTTCCAGGAGAGCCAACGGTACAAATTCCAGTCCAAAAGCCAGCAGCTTAAGACCCAAGAAGAGTCGAAAGGCAGGAAGAAGACCAGTGTCCCAGCTCAAGGTAGCCAAGCAGGAGGAGTTCTCTCTTACTCAGCCTTTTTGTTCTATTCATGTCTTCACTTGATTGGATGAGACCCACCCACTTCAGGGAGGGCGCTCTGTCTTAATAAGTCTACAGATTCAAATGTTAAGCTCATCTAAGACACACTCACAAGCACACACAGAATAATGTTTGACCAAATGTCAGGTTAACACATAAAATTAACCATCGCGGATTATAAGCACCATGGGAGCAGGGACCTCCAGATTTGTATCTGCAGCTGCCTTCAGCAGCTTCCATATGATGTCTTATTGGCACTTAAACTTGAAAAAGGCTGAAATTGAACTCCTGATTTTTCCATCTATTCACATATAGCTCCATATTCCACCCAAATGTTCAATTCAAAGACCTATGTGATATTCTTGATTCCTCTCTTTCCCATTTCGCTTAACCATGTACCAGCAAGTTCATTTGGTTCTACTGCTAAAATGTATTACGAATTCCTCTACTTCTTTCTGTCTCTGCTGCTACCACTCTCATCGTCTGCCTGGTCCATTGTGGTGGTTTATTTGTTAGTCTCCTGGTTAAATTTTGGATTCTAAGATTTCAAGAATTCAATTCTCAATTTCCAGAACTTTTTCATCATTCCGAACAGAAACTCTGTGCCTATTAAACAATAATTTCCATTTCCCCTCTCCATTCTCTATTCTATTTTCTGTCTCCATGAATTTATCTATTCTAGGTATCTCATATAAATGAGTCCATACCATATTTGTCATCTTGTGCATGATTTCTTTCACTTAGCATAATGTTTTCAAGGTTCCTCCATGTTGTAGCATATATCGGAATTTTACTCCTTTTTAAGGGTGAATAACGTTTCAATGTATGTATATAGCAAAAATTTTAAATCCATTCATTTGTTGATGGGTACTTGGGTTGTTTCCATGTTTTGGCTATTGTGAGTAATGCTACTATGAACATTGGGGTAAAATCTGTTCGAGTCCCTGCTTTCAATTTTTTTGTATATATATGTAGAAGTGGGATTGCTGGATCATAATAATTTCATGTTTAACTTTTTGAGGAACCATCTTGAGGTTCACTTTTTGCATATGGATAGCCAACTTTTCCAGCACCATTTGTTGAAAGGATCATCATTCCCCATTGCATTATCTTGGTATTCTTTTGAAAATTAATTGACCATAAATGCGTGTCTTTTTCTGTATCTCTATTCTGTTGCGTTGGTCTGTGTGTCTACCCTTATGTCAATACACATGGTCTCGATCACTGTAACTTTATTTTAAATCTTGAAATCAGGTAATGTAAGACTTACAGACTTGTTCTTATTTTAAAAACTATTTTGGTTCTTCTAGATCCTTTGTATTTCCCTATACATTTTAAGAATCAGCATGTTAATTTCTAAAAAGCCTGTGGAGATTTTTGATTGGGATTGAAATTGAATCTGTCTTTCAATCTGGGGAAAATCGACGTCTTCACAATACTGGGCCTTCTAATCCATAAGCATGGCATTCTTTCTACTTACTTGAGTCTTCTTTACTTCTTCTCAGTAATGCTTTGTAGGTTTCAGTGTATCGGTCTTACACATATTTACTTATTTGTCCCTAAATATTTCATATTTTTAATGTTATAACAAATGTTACTTTAGAAAATTTTAATTTTCAATTGTTTGTTGTTGACATATAGAAATAGAATTAATTTATGTATAGTGGCTTTGTATTCTGAGACATTGTTAAACTCACTTTTATTTAATTCCATGAGACTTTTCATATAGATAATCATGTTGTCTGCAAATAAGGACAGTTCTACTTCCTTTCCAAAGTGTATTCACTTTCCTTCTTTTTCTTGCTTTATTCCTCTAGCTAGAATCTTCAGCACAGTGTTAAATGAAGGTGGAGAGAGTGGACATGCTTCCTGATCTTAGGGGGAAGGGATTCAATCTTTCTCCTTTAAGTGATATTAGCTTAGCTGTATGTTTTTCAAGACACCCTTTATCAGGTTGTGAAAATTCTGTTCTATTCTTAGTTTGTTGAAAGCTTTTTTTTGTTTGTTTGTTTGTTTTATCATGAATGGGTATTGAATTTTGTCTAATGCTTTACTGCCACTATTAAGATAATCATATGGTTTTACTTTTTTCTAATTTCTTATTTTATTTTATTTTTTTACATCTTTATTGGAGTATAATTGCTTTACAATGGTGTGTTAGTTTCTGCTTTATAACAAAGTGAATCAGTTATACATATACATATGTTCCCATATCTCTTCCCTCTTGCGTCTCCCTCCCTCCCACCCTTCCTATCCCACCAATCCAGGCGGTCACAAAGCACCGAGCTGATCACCCTGTGCTATGCAGCTGCTTCCCACTAGCTATCTACTTACATTTGGTAGTATATATATGTCCATGCCTCTCTCTCGCTTTGTCACAGCTTCCCCTTCCCCCTCCCCATATCCTCAAGTCCATTCTCTAGTAGGTCTGTGTCTTTATTCCTGTCTTACCCCTAGGTTCTTCATGACATTTTTTTCCCTTAAATTCCATATATATGTGTTAGCATACGGTATTTGTTTTTCTCTTTCTGACTTACTTTACTCTGTATGACAGACTCTAGGTCTATCCACCTCATTACAAATAGCTCAATTTCGTTTCTTTTTATGGCTGAGTAATATTCCATTGTATATATGTGACACATTTTTATCCATTCATCCGATGATGGACACTTAGGTTGTTTCCATCTCCGGGCTATTGTAAATAGAGCTGCAATGAACATTTTGGTACACGACTCTTTTTGAATTATGGTTTTCTCAGGGTATATGCCCAGTAGTGGGATTGCTGGGTCATATGGTAGTTCTATTTGTAGTATTTTAAGGAACCTCCATACTGTTCTCCATAGTGGCTGTACCAATTCACATTCCCACCAACAGTGCAAGAGTGTTCGCTTTTCTCCACACCCTCTCCGGCATTTACTGTTTCTAGATTTTTTGATGATGGCCATTCTGACTGGTGTGAGATGATATCTCATTGTAGTTTTGATTTGCATTTCTCTACTGATTAATGATGTTGAGCATTCTTTCATGTGTTTGTTGGCAGTCTGTATATCTTCTTTGGAGAAATGTCTATTTAGGTCTTCTGCCCATTTTTGGATTGGGTTGTTTGGTTTTTTGTTATTGAGCTGCATGAGCTGCTTATAAATTTTAGAGATTAATCTTTTGTCAGTTGCTTCATTTGAAAATATTTTCTCCCATTCAGAGGGTTGTCTTTTGGTCTTATTTATGGTTTCCTTTGCTGTGAAAAAGCTTTAAAGTTTCATTAGGTCCCATTTGTTTATTTTTGTTTTTATTTCCATTTCTCTAGGAGGTGGGTCAAAAAGGATCTTGCTGTGATTTATGTCATAGAGTGTTCTGCCTATGTTTTCCTCTAAGAGTTTGATAGTTTCTGGCCTTACATTTAGGTCTTTAATCCACTTTGAGCTTATTTTTGTGTATGGTGTTAGGGAGTGATCTAATCTCATACTTTTACATGTACCTGTCCAGTTTTCCCAGCACCACTTATTGAAGAGGCTGTCCTTTCTCCACTATACATCCCTGCCTCCTTTATCAAAGATAAGGTGACTGTATGTGCGTGGGTTTATCTCTGGGTTTTCTATCCTGTTCCATTGATCTATGTTTCTGTTTTTGTGCCACTACCATACTGTCTTGATTACTGTAGCTTTGTAGTATAGTCTGAAGTCAGGAAGCCTGATTCCTCCAGCTCCATTTTTCGTTCTCAAGATTGCTTTGGCTATTCGGGGTCTTTTGTGTTTCCATACAAATTGTGAAATTTTTTGTTCTAGTTCTGTGAAAAATGCCAGTGGTAGTTTGATAGGGATTGCATTGAATCTGTAGATTGCTTTGGGTAGTAGAGTCATTTTCACAGTTTGATTCTTCCAATCCAAGAACATGGTATATCTCTCCATCTATTTGTATCATCTTTAATTTCTTTCATCAGTGTCTTATAATTTTCTGCATACAGGTCTTTTGTCTCCTTAGGTAGGTTTACTCCTAGATATTTTATTCTTTTTGTTGCAATGGTAAATGGGAGTGTTTTCTTGAGTACACTGTCAGATTTTTCATCATTAGTGTATAGGAATGCCAGAGATTTCTGTGCATTAATATTGTATCCTGCTACTTTACCAAATTCATTGATTAGCTCTAGTAGTTTTCTGGTAGCATCTTTAGGATTCTCTATGTATAGTATCATGTCATCTGCAAACAGTGACAGCTTTACTTCTTCTTTTCCGATTTGGATTCCTTTTATTTCCTTTTCTTCTCTGATTGCTGTGGCTAAAACTTCCAAAACTATGTTGAATAAGAGTGGTGAGAGTGGGCAACCTTGTCTTGTTCCTGATCTTAGTGGAAATGGTTTCAGTTTTTCACCATTGAGGACGATGTTGGCTGTGGGTTTGTCATATATGGCCTTTATTATGTTGAGGAAAGTTCCCTCTATGCCTACTTTCTGCAGGGTTTTTATCATAAATGGGTGTTGAATTTTGTCGAAAGCTTTCTCTGCATCTATTGAGATGATCATATGGTTTTTCTCCTTCAATTTGTTAATATGGTGTATCACGTTGATTGATTTGCACATATTGAAGATTCCTTGCATTCCTGGAATAAACCCCACTTGATCATGGTGTATGATCCTTTTAATGTGCTGTTGGATTCTGTTTGCTAGTATTTTGTTGAGAATTTTTGCATCTATGTTCATCAGTGATATTGGCCTGTAGTATTCTTTCTTTGTGACATCCTTGTCTGGTTTTGGTATCAAGGTGATGATGGCCTTGTAGAATGAGTTTGGGAGTGTTCCTCCCTCTGCTGTATTCTGGAAGAGTTTGAGAAGGATAGGTGTTAGCTCTTCTCTAAATGTTTGATAGAATTCGCCTGTGAAGCCATCTGGTCCTGGGCTTTTGTTTGTTGGAAGATTTTTAATCACAGTTTCAATTTCAGTGCTTGTGATTGGTCTGTTCATATTTTCTATTTCTTCCTGATTCAGTCTTGGCAGGTTGTGCATTTCTAAGAATTTGTCCATTTCTTCCAGGTTGTCCATTTTATTGGCATAGAGTTGCTTGTAGTAATCTCTCATGAACTTTTGTATTTCTGCAGTGTCAGTTGTTACTTCTCCTTTTTCATTTCTAATTCTATTGATTTGAGTCTTCTCCCTTTTTTTCTTGATGAGTCTGGCTAATGGTTTATCAATTTTGTTTATCTTTTCAAAGAACCAGCTTTTAGTTTTATTGATCTTTGCTATTGTTTCCTTCATTTCTTTTTCATTTATTTCTGATCTGATTTTTATGATTTCTTTCCTTCTGCTAACTTTGGGGTTTTTTTGTTTTTCTTTCTCTAATTGCTTTAGGTGCAGGGTTAGGTTGTTTATTCAAGATGTTTCCTGTTTGTTAAGGTAGGATTGTATTGCTATAAACTTCCCTCTTAGAACTGCTTTTGCTGCATCCCATATATTTTGAGTCATTGTGTCTCCATTGTCATTTGTTTCCAGGTATTTTTTGATTTCCTCTTTGATTTCTTCAGTGATCACTTCGTTATTAAGTAGTGTATTGTTTAGCCTCCATGTGTTTGTATTTTTTACAGATCTTTTCCTGTAATTGATATCTAGTCTCATAGTGTTGTGGTCGGAAAAGATACTTGATACAATTTCAATTTTCTTAAATTTACCAAGGCTTGATTTGTGACCCAAGATATGATCTATCCTGGAGAATGTTCCATGAGCACTTGAGAAAAATGTGTATTCTGTTGTGTTTGGATGGAATGTTCTATAAATATCAATTAAGTCCATCTTGTTTAATGTATCATTTAAAGCTTGTGTTTCCTTATTTATTTTCATTTTGGATGATCTGTCCATTGGTGAAAGTGGGGTGTTAAGGTCCCCTACTATGAATGTGTTACTGTCGATTTCCCCTTTTATGGCTGTTATTATTTTCCTTATGTATTGAGGTGCTCCTATGTTGGGTGCATAAATATTTACAATTGTTATATCTTCTTCTTGGATCGATCCCTTGATCATTATGTAGTGTCCTTCTTTGTCTCTTCTAATAGTCTTTATTTTAAAGTCTATTTTGTCTGATATGAGAATTGCTACTGCAGCTTTCTTTTGACTTCTATTTGCATGGAATATCTTTTTCCATCCCCTCACTTTCAGTCTGTATGTGTCTCTAGGTCTGAAGTGGGTCTCTTGTAGACAGCATATATATGGGTCTTGTTTTTGTATCCATTCAGCCAATCTGTGTCTTTTGGTGGGAGCATTTAGTCCATTTACATTTAAGGTAATTATCGATATGTACGTTCCTATTCCCACTTTCTTAATTGTTTTGGGTTCGTTATTGTAGGTCTTTTCCTTCTCTTGTGTTTCTTGCCTAGAGAAATTCCTTTAGCATTTGTTGTAAAGCTGGTTTGGTGGTGCTGAACTCTCTCAGCTTTTGCTTGTCTGTAAAGGTTTTAATTTCTCCATCAAATTTGAATGAGATCCTTGCTCAGTAGAGTAATCTTGGTTGCAGGTTTTTCTACTTCATCACTTTAAATATGTCCTGCGAGTCCCTTCTGGCTTGCAGAGTTTCTGCTGAAAGATCAGCTGTTAACCTTATGGGGATTCCCTTGTGTGTTATTTTTTGTTTTCCCCTTGCTGCTTTTAATATGTTTTCTTTGTATTTAATTTTTGACAGTTTGATTAATATGTGTCTTAGCGTATTTCTCCTTGGATTTATCCTGTATGGGACTCTCTGTGTTTCCTGCCCTTGATTAACTATTTCCTTTCCCATATTAGGGAAGTTTTCAACTATAATCTCTTCAAATATTTTCTCAGTCCCTTTCTTTTTCTCTTCTTCTTCTGGAACCCCTATAATTCGAATGTTGGTGCATTTAATGTTGTCCCAGAGGTCTCTGAGACTGTTCTCAGTTCTTTTCATTCTTTTTTCTTTATTCTGCTCTGCAGTAGTTATTTCTACTATTTTATCTTCCAGGTGACTTATCCATTCTTCTGCCTCTGTTATTCTGCTATTGATCCCATCTAGAGTATTTTTCATTTCATTTATTGTGTTGTTCATCGTTGTCTGTTTCATCTTTAGTTCTTCTAGGTCCTTGTTAAATGTTTCTTGCATTTTGTCTATTCTGTTTCCAAGATTTTGGATCATATCATTATTCTGAATTCTTTTTCTGGTAGACTGCCTATTTCCTCTTCATTTGTTAGGTCTGGTGGGTTTTTATGTTGCTCCTTCATCTGCTGTGTGTTTTTCTGTCTTCTCATTTAGCTTATCTTACTGTGTTTGGGGTCTCCTTTTTGCAGGCTGCAGGTTCGTAGTTCCCGTTGTTTTTGGTGTCTGTACCCAGTGGCTAAGGTTGGTTCAGTGGGTTGTGTAGGCTTCCTGGTGGAGGGTGCCTGTGTTGTGCTGGATGAGGCTGGATCTTGTCTTTCTGGTGGGCAGGTCCACGTCTGGTGGTGTGTTTTGGGGTGTCTGTGGACTTATTATGATTTTAAGCAGCCTCTCTGCTAATGGGTGGGGTTCTGTTCCTGTTTTGCTAGTTGTTTGGCATAGGGTGTCCAGCACTGTAGCTTGCTGGTCATTGAGTGAAGCTGGGTGCTGGTGTTGAGATGGAGATCTCTGGGAGATTTTTGCCGTTTGATATTATGTGGAGCTGGGAGGTCTCTTGTGGACCAGTGTCCTGAAGTTGGCTCTCCCACCTCAGAGGCACAGCCGTGACTCCTGGCTGCAGTACCTAGAGCCTTTCATCCACATGGCTCAGAATAAAAGGGAGAAAAAGTAGAAAGAAAGAAAGAGAGAGAGAGAGAGAGAGAGAGGGAGGGAGGGAGGGAGGAAGGAAGGGAGGAAGGAAGAAAGGAGGGAAGGAAGGAAAGAAAGAAGATAAAATAAAATAAAGTAACATAAAATATATTAAAATAAAAAATAATTATTAAGAAAAAAAGTTTTTTTTTTTTTATGGTACTCAGGCCTCTCACTGCTGTGGCCTCTCCTGTTGCGGAGCGGAGCACAGGCTTCGGATGCGCAGGCTTAGCGGCCATGGCTCACGGGCCCAGACGTTCCACGGCATGTGGGATCTTCCCGGAGCAGGGCACGAACCCGTGTCCCCTGCATCGGCAGGCGGACTCTCAACCACTGCGCCACCAGGGAAGCCCAAGAAAAAAATATTTTTTAAAAAGAAAAAAAAAAAAAAAAACCGGCCGGATAGAACCCTAGGAGAAATGGTGGAAGCAAAGCTGTACAGACAAAATCTCACCCAGAAGCATACACATACACACTCACAAAAAGAGGAAAAGGGGAAAAAAATCATAAATGTTGCTCTCAAAGTCCACCTCCTCAATGTGGGATGATTCGTTGTGTATTCACGTATTCCACAGATGCACGGTACATCAAGTTGATTGTGGAGCTTTAATCCGCTGCTTCTGAAGCTGCTGGGAGAGATTTCCCTTTCTCGTCTTTGCTCGCACAGCTCCCGGGGTTCAGCTTTGGATTTGGCCCTACCTCTGCGTGTAGGTCGCTGGAGGGCGTCTGTTCTTCGCTCAGACAGGACGGGGTTAAAGGAGCAGCTGCTTCGGGGGCTCTGGCTCACTCAGGCCGGGGGGGAGGGAGGAGCACGGAGGGCGGGGCGAGCCTGCGGCGGCAGAGGCCGGCGTGACGCTGCACCAGCCTGAGGCGCGCAGTACGTTCTCCCGGGGAAGTTGTCCCTGGATCACGGGACCCTGGCAGTGGCGGGCTGCACAGGCTCCCCGAAGCGGGGTGTGGAGAGTGACCTGTGCTCACACACAGGCTTCTTGGTGGTGGCGGCAGCAGCCCTAGCGTCTCATGCCCGTCTCTGGCGTCCGCGCTTTTAGCCGCGGCTCGCGCCCGTCTCTAGAGCTCCATTAAGCAGCGCTCTTAATCCCCTCTCCTCGCGCACCAGGAAACAAAGAGGGAAGAAAAAGTCTTGCCTCTTCGGCAGGTCCAGAGTTTTCCCCGGACTCCCTCCCGGCTAGCCGTGGCGCAGTAACCCCCTGCAGGCTGTGTTCACGCCGCCAACCCCAGGCCTCTCCCTGGGATCTCACCGAAGCCCGAGCCTCAGCTCCCAGCCCCGCCCGCCCCGGCGGGTGAGCAGACAAGCCTCTCGGGCTGGTGAGTGCCGGTCGGCCATGATCCTCTGTGCGGGAATCTCTCCGCTTTGCCCTCCGCACCCCTGTTGCTGTGCTCTCTGTCGCTGCTCCGAAGCTTTCTCCCTCCTACACCTGCAGTCTCCGCCCGCAAATGGGCTTCCTAGTGTGTGGAAACATTTCGTCCTTCACAGCTCCCTCCCGCTGGTGCAGGTACCGTCCCTATCCTTTTGCCTCCGTTTTTTCTTTTTTCTTTTGCCCTACCCAGGTACTTGGGGGGTTTCTTGCCTTTTGGGAGGTCTGAGGTCTTCTGCCAGCGTTCAGTAGGTGTTCTGTAGGAGTTGTTCCACGTGTAGATGTATTTCTGGTGTATCTGTGGGCAGGAAGGTGATCTTTGCGTCTTACTCTTCCGCCATCTTCCTCACTACTCGGTTTTACTTTTTATATGGACTGATTTTCAAATGTTGAACTAGCCTTGGATTCCAGGATAAACTACTTTAAAAATATATATATATATATACACACATATATATATGTGTGTGTGTGTATATATATATATCTTACCAAATTTGATTTTTACATATATTTTTAAAGGATTTTTGCATCTGTGTTCATGAGGGATAATGATATATACTTTTCTTATAATATCTTTATCAGATTTAACTATCAGAATAATAATGACCTGATAAAATCAGTTGGAAAGTGTTTCTTCATCTACTTTCTCTAAGTGTTTGTGTAGAATTGGTATTGTTTTCGTTTAAAAGCTTCACTATTGAAGCCATCTGGGCCTAGACATTTTTCTGTGGAAAGATTTGTAGCTACAAATTTAGTATCTTTAATAGCTATAGGGATATTCAGGTTATCAACTTCTTGAATGAGCTTTATTTTATTTTTTAAAGGAATTTGTCCATTTCATGTAAGTTATTAAATTTATTGGCATAAAGTTATTCACAGTGTTTTCTTATTATGTGTCTAGAATCTGTAGTGTTGCCCCCCTCTGGAATATTCCCTTTCAGGAATATCTTCATTCCTGATATTTGTAAGTCGTGTGTTTTTTTTCTCTCTTAAGTCTGGCTGGAGGCTTATCAATTTTATTAAGCTTTCAAAAGAAAAGGTTTTTGGTTTTACTGGTTTTCTGTATTATTTTTTAAATTTTCTGTTTCATTGGTTTCTACACTTTTATTTATTATTTACTTCTGTTTGCTTTGGGTTTAGCTCTTCTTGTTTCTAGTTTCTTATAGAAGAATTTCAGATCATTGATTTAGACCCTTCTCCTTTTCTAATATAGGCATTTAATACCATCTACATTTCTCTCTAAGAACTGTTTTAGCTGCATCCCACAATTTTGATATGATGTATTATCATTTTTATTTACTTCAAATATTTTCTAATTTCTCTTAGGTTTTATTCTTTGACCCTTGGATTATTTATAATTATGTCATTTAATTTCCAAATACTTGGAGATTTTCCAGACACCATTCTGCTACTGATTTCCAGTTTTATTTAGTTGTGGTTAGAGAACATACTATATATGATTTAAAGACGTCAAAATTTATTGAAATTTGCTTTATATCCAAAAGTATAGTCCATCTTGGTGAATGTTCCATGTGAATTCAAAAGGAATGTATATTCTGCTGTTACTGGGTATAGTGATCTATAAATGTCAGTTAGATCAAATTGGTTGATGGTGTTGTTTAAGTCTTCTACAGCTATTTCTGTCTACTTGTGCTACTGTTTACTAAAAGAGGAGTATTTAAATTGCTAACATGTTTGTAGGTTTTTTTTTTTTAATTAATTTATTTTTTGGCTACTTTGGGTCTTTGTTGCTGTGCGGGCTTTCTCTAGTTGTGGAGAGTGGGGGCTAATATTTGTTGCAGTGCATGGGCTTCTCATTGTGGTGGCTTCTCTTGTTGCAGAGCACGGGCTCTAGGCACGCGGGCTTCCGCAGTTGTAGCACACAGCTCAGTAGTTGTGGCTCACGGGCTCTAGAGCGCAGGCTCACTAGCCGTGGCTCATGGGCTTAGTTGCTCGGTGGCATGTGGGATCTTCGCGGACCAAGGCTTGAACCTGTGTCCCCTGCATTGGCAGGCGGATTGTTAACCACTGCGCCACCAGGGAAGTCCCAGTTTGTAGGCTTTTCTATTTCTCCTATCAGTTCTTGATTTATATATTTTCAGGCTCTGTAATTATTATATTTTCTTAGTGAATTGGTCTCTATCTTTAAGAAACATTCCTCTTAAACCTGGTAAAAACTTCTTGTTCTAAAAATCTACTCAATCTTATATTAATATTGACATTTTAGCTTTCTTTTGATTAGCATTTGCATTTTATATCTTCTTCCTCCTTTCTGTGTTAACCATCTGTGTCTTTATATTTAAAGTGGGTTTCTTCTCAGAGTTAGTATGCAGCTGAGCCTTTAAAAAAAATTCAACCTGACAATCTCCACTTTTTAATTGTTTAAACCTTTTATATGTAATGTAATTATTTATATGCTTAGGTTTAAATGTACCATCTTGCTAATTGTTTTCTATTTGTGTCAATTGCTTTTCCCTTTTTTATTTTCTTTTCCTGACTTCTTTGGATTTAGATATTTTTTCTGATTTCATCTTGCCTCCACTAGGCTTTTAGCACTTTTTAAAATTTTAGTGATTGCTCTATGAAATATAATATACTTTTTAAACTTTTTGCAGTCTACTTACAATCATATCCTACTATTTCATATACAGTATAAAAATGTTACAACAGTACATTTACCTTTCTCTCTTCCTTTCCTTTGTGTTCCTGTTATATTTTACTTCTACATATGCTGTATATCCACAATAATTGTTATTCTTACTATATAAAAATATATTTAATATTTAGTATATTTCAATTCTTACTGTACAAATATAAATATATTGTTATTCTACTATAGTCAGTAACCCTTTTTGACAACTTTACTGGAATATAATTGATGTAAAATAAAATACCCATATTTAAAGCATATAACTTACTAAGTTTTGACATAAGCACATACCTGTGAAATCAATACCACAATCAGGATAACGCACATATTCATCACCTGCAAAAGCTTCCTTATGACCATATGTAATCTCTCCTTCTTCATTGTCTATTCCTGTTGAGATGATCATATGATTTTTTTTTGATATAACCTATTAATATAGCAAATTACAGCTTCAGTCCTCTAGTCCTTTCTTATGGTTCTTTCCCTGGTCTTGAGTATTTTCCTCACATGCACGCACCTTTCAAAACTCAGCTGAATACTTGATGAGACCTTTTACAGATCTCTGAAGTTCTCTCATGCTTTAGCTCACTCCTCTCCAGGACTCTGCCCTGCAAACTCTAGCCATTTTGCCTTTTAGGACACCCAGCATCATCTCCCCGACTCATGGAGACTAGCAGGCTCTGCTTGGGTTTCCCCTCCCTCTGCAGCAGCTTGGAAACTGAAAGTTCTAGGTGTATAGATAGCAATGTTCACACCCAAAGTTGGGAGAATTGTCTGGCCAGGGCTGTGAGGATGGGTGGGACAGGCAGGCATCAGAGAGAGATAGGACAGTGGATTGAGGGGATTGCAGAGTGGAGGGATAGTTATTTGGGGGAGGGAGATTGGATCATTGTAAAAACCTTAGAGAAGAAGGTAAATAATGAAAAGCTGGGTTAAGGAAGGGAAAGGAACATGTATTGAGCATAATTCTGGCTGCACAGGCTGACATAAAACCAGTGCTTCAGTCAGTCCAAAAATGATTTTATCCCAAAATTCACTGTAGGCCATTTGTGAACTAGGTGTTTCTCTTTAATCACTCTTTCTCCTCATGAAACTGAGTGTGACTCTTAGGGGCTCCTTAAACATCACTATGCTGTTGCTCAGAGGGAAACAAGTGTTACGTCTTCAGTAGGCCCCGATCCACTTAGGATCGAAGCTCCTTTAAGAACTCCAGGACCTTCTGGAACTGATTCAGATGCTACACTCCATGTCCTTGGCCACTGTATGTGGTAAGCCTGATTCCTCTTGCCTAGATTTCTCTAGAGCATCCTGCTTTTATACTAGAATATTAGAACTCTATAGACTCCTGGGAGAGTAGGCACTTGAGGGCGATTCTATTGCAGGAGTAGGGAAGAGGCTGATAGGCAAAGCATAGTCTTTGGTGGACGGTGCAGATGCGGGGTAGAAGGTTAGGCAGTTGGCCAAGCCACGGAGGTCCAACAAGAAGCAACGAGTGGAACATTGGCAACAAGTGGGGCCCCAGAGGGCAATCCAAGAGTCCGGCAGATCCAGAGAGGCCGTCAGCAGCCTGCATCAGGGTTGGCTAATGCAAACACAGAGGAAACAAAGATTAATCACTCTCCTGCGCTCCCTATTATCCCTCCGAGTGCCGTGCCTATCATTTGCTCATTGGGTCCAGAGTTTTGGAACACAAGATTATTGGCGCTTGGTGGAGACTAAATTATTCACGCATTCTTTGACTTACCAGCTTGTAGAAACCATAATTCTAGTCTTTACGGCCTTTATAGGAGCTCTGCGTTTGAGTGGGGGAATCTCACAGATTAAGGTTAAAATTAGGAGCAGTGAGAGGCATTTAGGGAGAGGACAAAGGGAGTCTTCTCCCCTATGCATTATAAAACTTAAAACATTATGTTCAGGGATAAATAATGAGACAAGAAATAGATATACAAACAGATTATTTTTTCTTGAGTAAGCATGTGCTTCTTCTAGTGTCAGCGTTTCAGGGCTTTGGGGGTTGTGCATAGTACCACTGCATTTCCACACTGTCTAATAATCATTTATGCATCTGCCCCCCACACCAGACTGAACCCTGTGGATAGGAGCTGAGTCTTATTAATCTCTGTGTCCCTAGCACCTAGCAGTGATGAACGCTAAAATGTTCATCACTTTCTTACCAAGCACGTGTTATTCCAGAAGTGCTTTGAATTAGGAATTCCTCCACAGCGAACATCACAGTGTAAGTAGGAAATAACTCAGAGCAATACCTAACAGGCATTTAGCCTGTTGATGATGCTAATGATGACATCTAGTTTCCATGGCAACATGCACTTATCCTTACAGTGTTTCTTGGACTATGTGAAATCTGGAAGAAAAAATACATACTTCTTCCCACATTGTGAGAAAATCTTTTGTATTACAGTATTTCTGTCCATGTTCTCTTCTTTCTAAACATGTTTATTCTAAGTAGTTGAGTCAATGATGTACATACTGTGGACTATAATGAGGTCAAACCCAGAAATGGTATTGGTGGTGGCGAGGGAGAGAAGCAGAGAATAAGGGATGTGGATTGTTAAAAATGCATAGGTGGCAAACTCATTTCAACACACATTTCCTTCCTTTCTTTTCCTTTTCCTGCATTTTCCTTCTCTGATCCTCATAACTCAACTAAATCCAGCTCTCTTTAAACCTTGAAATCACTTCACTTTCTGCAGAGACCATGCTGAAAACTGTGAAAGGGGTATCTAAGCTGCTCTCCCACTCAGAATCCTTTAGTAGCTCCCATCGCCTCAGCCGCAGTGTAAGCTTGTCCACTGGCCATAGGGAGCCTTTTTTTTTTTTTTTTTTGCGGTGGGGGTGGGGGTTGGTCACACCGTGGCTTGTAGGATCTTAGTTCCCCAACCAGGGATCGAATTCGGACCCTTGGCAAGAGAGTGCAGAGGCCTAACCACTGGACCACCAGGGAAGTCCCAAGCCCTTCCTTAAAGAGCCTTCAGCTACTCTTTCTCCTATCTCCCAGCTCTTCCACTTCGCATCTTATGAGCAAGTTCTTTTCAAGTCTCTGAACCCTGTTGGTTAACCTGGAATAAGTTACCCCTTTCTCACCTGATGAGCTTATGTTTATATTTCAAATCTTGCTTTAGGCCTTCCCTTCTCTGGGAAGTCACTTTGGATTCCCTCTCACGTCTGGTTTAGGTGCTGACCCGTGTGCTCCAGAACACCTTGGGTTCCTTGTACAGTTGAACTGAGGCCACCGTACTGTAAACTGAATCCCTCAGTAGACAGCGAACACTTTTAGAACAATGTCTTTAATCTTTAAATCTCAAGCCTCAGGATAATTTAAGGCTAATTGGGTAGGTTCTCAACTAATGCTTCTGAATGAATGAATGAAGTGGCCCAATAATACCTGGGACTCCTTATGCTCACGTTCTACCCCCACTAGAGTTGTTTTAATACATTAGAGAAGTGTGATGTTGAAACTTAAACCTGTGGGAGAGTCAGAACATGTAACATTGCTAACAGGTCCAAGTCTAAGAGGAAGCATCTGCCTCAGGTCTCGGCAGATTTCCTTGCCTCCCTCTCTTCTGTTCTTTTATCCAACAGATGTCTGAGTACTGCAGCCTCAAGATGATTAATAACTCAAGGGTTGGGGGAGGGCAGTATTTTTGTACTTCTTACCAGTACTTTGGACTCAAATCTTTCCATTCCCATGTGTGATAACAATTTGATTTTCCACTGTTGAGGTGTGTGCCTATATGGTTTAACTATGAGTAACTGTTAAGAATTTATCATTACTAGTTCTGGAAGAAATGGCAGGTGGGCTTAGGCTCCTGAGAACCAGCAGAGAAGAAGAGGGACCAGGAGTCAGAGCCAGTGGTAGAGGACATTTAGGAAAGGAAAGCAGTTGGTTTTGAGGAACCTGAAAACAAGACAGAAGCAGTCCAGTGTGTCTTTGGTTGATGTCCTTACTGATTTAGGCATCTAAACGTATGACCATGACCTTCTGGGAGGCCTTGAAGTTACTGTAAGGAGCTTGACATCCAAATGAAAACTTGTATTTTCTCAGTCAATACATAGTAAAAATACAATTACTGGTATATGAGAGTTTCCATACTTAAAAGACTGGAAATGGATCTTGATAAACTAGTAGTTCTCATCCTGGGCAATAATTACACACTGATTTTGTATTTGTAAGCACCTTATAATGTACAAAGATCTTTTACTTACACTAATTTATTATATTTACCACAATTCTGTAGGATAAGATAGGTAGGTATCGTCATTTTTCAGATACAGAAACTGAGACTTAGGCTGTGACCTGTATCTGGTCTCATGAGTTTGATTCCGATGAGATGAGGTTGCAAATTCCATGGGTCTTAGTCCAGTGCTTTCTTCTCTACATCACAAAGTTCTCCGTGGGGCAAAAAAAACGTATCCAGAACCAAAGATAGAGAAAGATGGGACCGGATATAAAATACCCACTTCTGAAAAACCAAAGAAAAGAAAGAACAGGGCTGGGAGCAAGGTTGGGTTCTTCTGCCTGACAGTGGTATTGCAAACTAAGGGATTCTGGAAGTAAAATTTGTTTATGAAATTGAACAAAGGTACATTATGAACAACTAACCATAAATATTGGTGCTTTTAAAAAATCTTCCCCATTCATTAAG
This sequence comes from Delphinapterus leucas, assembly GCF_059928025.1. Classification (NCBI taxonomy): domain Eukaryota; kingdom Metazoa; phylum Chordata; class Mammalia; order Artiodactyla; family Monodontidae; genus Delphinapterus; species Delphinapterus leucas. The sequence goes on along the minus strand of NC_143139.1, from coordinate 11,321,968 downwards.
ACATGGTCTTTTTTGTTTTTGCATTCAAGACAGACCCAAAATTATGCTGTTGAAAATTTAGTTTTAGAATAGATATTAGAGATAATTGAAAAGGTTATATTCCCAAGGTCATAGATCTAAGAATGAACTTCAAACTTTTATTGTAGTACCAAAGAAAGGAACAGATGTGACACACATTCAATAAAAAAATGTAGTGCCTTTATTGAATCATTAGAATATTTATTCTAGGCAGAAGCATAACAAAGAATGTATAATTCCTACAGGAAAATCTGCATCTATCAGACCCAAACTGTGCTAATGTAAGCATTTTAAAATTGATCATCACACAGATGTAGAGAACAAACGTATGGACACCAAGGGGGGAAAGCGTGGAGGGGGTGGAGGTGGTGGTGGTGGGATGAACTGGGAGGTTGGGATTGACATGTATACACTGATGTGTATAAAATAGATAACTAATAAGAACCTGCTGTATAAAAAAAAATAATAAAATTCAAAAAAAATAAATAAAATAAAATTGATCATCATCTCCTGTTTAGTTTAGTTAGAAGAGTAGGGAGTAGCAACCCATATAGAAATGGATAGTCTATGGAAGTCCTCCAAGTAGATAATAATAGAAATTCCTCCAAGTAGATAATAATAGAAATAACTATGATTTATTATTGTTTATTAAAGGCTATGTAGTCTACTAGGTATTCTATCTACTATCTATTTATATTATTAAGAAGTTCCCCTTAGCTATTAAAATTAACCTAATTTTAAAAAAAAGCTTATGTAAGAATTAACCCAGTTTTTACCAAAAAAAAAAAAGAAGCTTAAATAAGCTAAATGACTTGTCCAAAGTCACATAGGCAAAAACAGTAGGAATAGAACAGGGATTTGAACTCAGAGGTGTCTGAACTCAGTGTCCGCACTATTAACGTTATGTTAGGTACTCCTAAAATAAGCAATGTGCAGTGCTCCCTGGAAACCTCTGGAACTGAAATCTAGGTCTGACTATTGTAAACACATCATCTTATTTTTAGCTGTCAATTCTGTACTTGATCCAAACTGAGAAAATTTGGGTGCATTCTAGATAGCAGTCACTAGGTGGAGCCAGTGCACTGAAAAGCTATCATAGGCTTTTTGGCGACCAGGGCAGGATTTATTCTAGGAAGTCAGCAAAGGCTGGTTTTGATTGGAAAAGTGCTAAAAAGATCACTCCCTCTGACAGCTGGCTTTTTTTTCTTTTCTGGATAATGTAGATGAAGAGGAAGATGAGAGGTCTCTGGAGGTGTAGAGAATTGCTGGAGCTAAGAGCTATGTGGGATGAATACATAATCAACGAATTCTGTTCTTTCCCAGAAGTGGTTTTAATAATCTGATGTGTGGCTGGGCTGGTGGGTTGTGGAAGCAGAGCACAATATCACCCTGCCCTGTGTGGCCTTCCTCCTCTTAGAGATTCCAGCCTTTCACATGATATAACACTGAGCTTACCTCACTGTGTCTAGTGTTTCAAACTGAATGTGTCTAAAGTGATGATAGTGATGATGACAGCAATAACTGCTGTTATCTTAGCATACATGTGCACAGTACTTTATAGTTTGTAGATCCCTTTCACTTGCATTCATTACTGAATGATGGACCCTCTAGCTGGGGCTGAATCAGAAGACATGGGATAAGGGCAGGCTTGGATGAAAAAGTCTAGGAAGATGTTATACTAGTCAGGGTTCTCCAGAGAAACAGAACCAAAAGGAAGATATATATATATATATATATATATATATATATATATAATATTGAGAATTCACTGAGGGTCAGATTGTTCTTGCGCTTCCTGTCTCCTCCAGTTCTTTTTGCAACAGGACTGAGGAAAACAACTAGCCACCTGTAGAGTCATAAACAAAGCTACGTCAGGGAACAACAGACTAAAGTTCACTTAGTGCTTTTCCCCAAGTTCCCTTGGAATCATGAGTTGTCTTTACCCAGATCCAGTGATTGGTTGCAGGTATGTTTCAGAGTTCACTCAGACGCTGGTTTGTGTTGTTTCCACTTCCTGTATCAGTACAGGCAGTCCTTGTTTATGTCCACAATGCATTCTTGGAAACCACACCATATAGGGATCTGTGGTAACGCAGATCACTCTCCCGCTCAAGACCAGTGTTTTAACTGAAGGTCATGGTCCCTTTTCAGTTTCTCAAGGTGCCCACATTTATTGGCTCATGGTTCCCTTTTGTCTTTAAACCCAGCAATGGTTGGTTTTATGGAGACCGAGACACAGAGAGAGAGACACAGATTGATTTCAAAATTGGCTCCTGTGATTGTGGAGCTGTCAAGTCCAGAATCTGCAGGGTAGCCCCTTAGGGTGAAGGCCCAAGGAAGAGTCCATGTGGATGTTGCAGCTCAGGTCCAAAAGCAGTTTGCTGGCAGAATTTCCTCTTCCCCGGGGACCTTGGTGCTTTTTTAAGGCCTTCAACTGATTTGATGAGGCCCATTCACATTTTAGAGAATAATCTACTTCACTCAAAGTTTAAATGTTAATCCTATCTACAAGTTACCCTCACATCAACATCTAGACATGTTTGACCAAATATCTGGGCACTGTGTTCTAGCTGAGTTGACATATAAAATTAACCATCACAAGTATGCAACAAATTCTTTGCTGGACTTGAGGGGAAAATGGTTTTTGCTAGGGTTCAAAGCTGTTCATTTCAACTTCAGTAAAAGCCATATATACTCACCTTCTGTTCTGCCCCTGAAGTCTTGACAAGCTGGCACTGCTATTCTGCATAATTATACAAAATATTTTAATATAAATATATAAAAAAATCAAGAATTCTATAAAGCATGGCTTCCAACCTTATCATTCCATGTTGTGATTATTAGGTAGTTTTGAGATTTCTTTTTTGTAGAAGTACCTAGAAAATGCAAGTAATGAATAAAGTGCTATTCAAGTAGAGTATAGAAGCATCAACTACTATTTCTGAATGAGTCCCTCAGAGAGAATATGTTTGGATTCCCTCATTTTACAGATAAATGGAGACATTAAAAGAGTAAAACGACTTGTCCAAGGTCACACACAGATATTTCATGAGAAAAGCCAGGTCTTCTGCCTGCAGTTTCATTGTTCTTCCTGTTGCACCATGGGCCACCGTATAAACCTGCAATAACACGCACTTGCAGCACGACAAATGCCCACCCAGTTGTGCTGTGCAACGTGTGTCTAAATATGACCAACAAAAATAGGAAACGTCAGTGTCGGGGGGGCGATGGTTAATAAAGGAAAAATATGAAAATGTTGAACCCTAGTCTTTCCCAATGAAGTGGAGATGCTAACTGGAATAAATCTCTCCTATACAGTGTGGCAAAGAGTGAGAGGAACATAACTGAGCCTGCGGCTCCTATGAGCACTAGGCTTAGTGATGGTGCTGTGCTATCTCCTAGCAAGTGGCTTTGTGTCTTCTGCAAACTGAGATATCCCAGGTACACACCACTACAAAAATTATGTATACAAAATAATTAAACAATTTCTGTAAATAATTCTGCGAATACTTCGAAGTAAGTGGGGGTTACAGATCGGAGGCAATGGGGGTCTGATCAGTTTAGTCAGCCAGGGAATCTTGGCACCCCATGCTGGCTACCAAGAGCCCCATTTAGACTGTTGCATCAGTTGAGGGAAATAATAAAGCTGACTTTGGATTAATATGTGGGCTCTTGGAGAAAATGTGGTGCCACTTGAATATTCAGTTTGGCCCCAAGAGAGCTTACTTAAAAAGTGCTCTAAGTGAGAAACTTAAAGGAGACTGAGAGAAAGCAGACACCTTTATCAGAGTTGTAATAATAGTGGGGAAAGAGAAGTTCCCCATGTTGAATGGAGCATCTTTGGCTGGATGGAAAGGAGAGCAGTCTTCAGGTTTGTGAGCAGAAGCTACTTTACCTTTTATGATCGAGCCTAAGAAGTCATATAGTTCACTTCTGCCATAATCTTAAACTAATCCAGATTCAAGGGTTGAGAACCTAGACTTCGTATCTCAACGGGAAGAGTGTCCAGTCACGGGTAAGAGGATAGTATTGTGAATGTCTTTGGATAATACGATCCACTGTGGACACAGAAGAGTGAAACATCATGGCTTTGTTCAAGGAACACTTCATAACATTGGCATTTCTTCTTCTTCCTTCTCAAAACAGTAAGCAATAAACGTTTTCTTATACTTACCGGGGAGAAGGATTCCCGTAGCAAAACTGGCTAGGCAAATCTCTCAAAATCTTAGGGCCTCAATATTCTATTTTTCAAACGAGTATAATCATACTTTGCCTACTGCCAGGATGCTTCTTTCTCCCCACAACTCCCAGCTTTGTTGAGGTATAATTGACATATAACATTTTGTAAGTTTAAGGTGTACACTGTGATGATTTGATATACTTATGTATTGTGAAATGATTACCACAATAAGGTTGTTAACATCTCATCACCTCAGGTAATTGCTATTTATTTTGGGGGGTGAGAACATTTACAATCTACTCTTTTAGTCAATTTCCAAATTTCCAGTATATATTACGGTATTGTTAACTGCAGTCACCATGCTGTACATTAGATTCCCAAAATTTATTCATCTCATAACTGGAAGTTTGTACCTTTTGGCTGACGCTGCAGCCCACTGGCAACCACCAGTCTATTCTCTGTTTCTGTGGGCTTGGAATTTTTAGATTCTACATATAAGTGAGATCATACACTATATGGCTTTCTCTGTCTGACTTATTTCACCTAGCATAATGTACTCAGGGTCCATCAATGTTGTTGCAAATAGCAGGATTTCCTTTTTCCTCATGGCTAAATAATATTTCATTGTGTGCGTGTATATATATATATGTGTATATATATATATGCACCACATCTTCTTTATCCATTTATGGACACTTAGGTTTTATTCATATCTTAGCTATGGTGAACATGGGAATACAGATAATCTCTCTGAGATCCTGATTTCGTTTCATTTCGATACATACACAGAAGTGGGATTGCTGGATCATATGGTAGTTATTTTTAACTTCTTGAGGAACCTCCATACTGTTTTCCCTTGTGGCTGTAACAATTTTCATTCCCACCAACAGTGTACAAGTTTTCTCTTTTCTCCACATCCTCACCAGCACGTGTTATTTCTTGTCTTTCTGATAATAGCCATCTCAGCAAGTGTGAGGTGATATCTCATTGTGGTTTTGATTTACAATTCCCTGTTGATTAGATGTTGAGCACTTTTTCATGTACCTGTTGGTATGTCTTCTTTGGAAAAATGTTAAGTTCCTCTGCCCATTTTAAGTTCGATTTAAATTTTTTCTTTCTTTTTTTCTTTTGACTATTGAGTTGTATGAATTTCTTATACAATTTGGATATTAACCCTTTATCAGATAGATGGTTTACAAATATTTTATCCCATTCTGTAGGTTACCTTTTCATTCTGTTGATTTTATTGTACAGAAGCTTTTTAGTTTGATGTAGTCTCACTTATTAATTTTTGCTTTTATTAATTGTGCTTTTGATATCATACACACAAAAAAATCAAGGCCAGTGTCAAGGAGATTTTTCTCTATTTTTTCTTCTAGGAGTTTTGCAGTTTCATTATTTATATTTAAGTCTTTAATCCATTTCAAGTTAATATTTGTGAATAGTGTAAAATAGGGGTCCAATTTCATTCTTCTGCATGTGATTATCCAGTTTTCCCAGCACCATTTATTGAAGAGCCTATCATCTTTTTTCCCACTGATTACTCTTGGCTTCCCTGTCAAATATTAGTTGACTGTATATGTGAGAGTTTATTTCTGGGCTCTCAAATCTGTTCTGTTGGTCTGTGTGTCTATTTTTGTATCAGTACCATACTGTTTTGATTACTACAGCTTTGTAATATAGTTTGAAATCAGGACGTGCGATGCCTCCAGCTTTGTTCTTCTTTCTCAGAATTGCTCTGGCTATTTAGGGTCTTTCATGGTTCTGTCTGAATTTTATGGTTCTGGTTGTCTTTCTATTTCTGTGAAAAGTGCCATTGAAATTTTGATAGGGATTGCATTGAACGTGTAGATAGCTTTGGATGGTAAGGACATTTTAACAATATTAATCCTTCTGATCCATGAATATGGATATCTTTCCAATTGTGTCTTCTTCAATTTCTTTCATCAAGATCTTACAGTTTTCAGTGTATAGATTTTTCACCTCCTTGGTTAAATTTATTTCTAACTATTTTAAATTAATTAGTTAATTAATTTGTTTATTTATTTATTTATTTGGCTGTGTTGGGTCTTCATTTCTGTGCAAGGGCTTTCTCTAGTTGCGGCGAGCGGGGGCCGCTTTTCATCACGGTGCGCGGGCCTTTCACTGTTGCGGCTCTCTTGTTGCGGAGCACGAGCTCCAGACACGCAGGCTCAGTAGTTGTGGCTCACGGGCCTAGTTGCTCCATGGCATGTGGGATCTTCCCAGACCAGGACTTGAACCCATGTCCCCTGCCTTGGCAGGCAGATTCTCAACCTCTGCGCCACCAGGGAGGCCCCTCTATTTTATTGTTTCTCTTTATTTCTTTTTCAGATACACTGTTTTTAGTATATAGAAATACAACTGATTTCCGTATAATGATATTGTATCCTGCAACTTTACTGATTAGTTCTAATAGTTTTTTGGTGGAGTCTTTAGGATTTTCTATATGTAGGATTAGATCATCTGCAAACAGAGACCATTTTACTTTTTTCTTTCCAATGTGGATGCCTTTTATTTCTTTGTCTTGCCTGATTGCTCTAAGACTTCTAGTACTATGTTGAGTAGAGGTAGTGAGAGCGAGCACCTTTGTCTTGTTCCCGATCTTAGAGGAAAAGCTTTCAGCCTTTCATAATTGACTATGATTTTAGCTGTGGGCTTGTCATATAAAGCCTTTTTTTAATGTTGACCTGCATTCCTCCTACACCCAAACTGTTGAGAATTTTTATCATGAAAGGATGTTGTATATTGTCAGATGCTTTTTCTGTATCTACTGAGATGATCATATAATTTTTAACTTTCCTTCTCTTAATGTAGTTTATCACATTTACTGATTTGCATATATTGAACCATTCTTGCATTCCATGGATAAATCCCACTTGATCATGGTGCATGGTCCTTTTAATGTGCTGTTGAATTCAGTTTACTATTATTTTTTATTGAGAATTTTTGCATGTATATACATCAGGGATTTTGGCCTGTAGTTTTCTTGTAGTGTCCATATCTGGCTTTGGTATCAGGGTAATTCTGGCCTTGTAAGATGGGTCTGAGAGTGTGCCACCTCTCTGATTTTTGGAAAGAGTTTAAGAAGGATTGGTTTAATTCTTCTTTAAATATTTGGCAGAATTCACCAGGGAAACCATCTGGTCCTGGGCTTTTCTTTGTTGAAAAATTTTTGATTACTGAGTCAATCTCCTTATGTGTTATTGGTCTGTTCACATTTTCTGTTTCTTTATAATTTAGTCTTGGTAGGTTGCATATTTCTAGGAATTTATCCATTTCTTCTAGGTTATACAATTTATGTTCATAGTAATCTCTTTATGATGCTGTGTATCAATTTATGTTCATAATAGTCTCTTTATGATCCTGTGTGTTTTTGTGGTGTCAGTTGTAATGTCTCCTCTCTCATTTCTAATTTCATTTATTTGAGGCTTCTCTCTTTTTCTTAGGCTAACTAAAGGTTTGTCAATTTTGTTTCTCTTTTCAGAAAACCAGCTCTTAGTTTCATTGATCTTTTCTATGGTTTTTCTGGTCTCTATTTCTGCTCTGGCCTTTGTTATTTCCTTCCTATTGGTAACTTTGAGCTTAGTTAGTTCCTGTTTTTCTAGTTCCTTGAGGCATAAAGTTAGGTTGTTGACCTGAAATCTTTCTCTCTCTCTTTTTTTTTTTTTTGGCCACACTGCATGGCATGTGGGATTTTAGTTCCCCGACCAGGGATTGAACCCACGCCCCCTGCAGGGGAAGCGTGGAGTCTTAACCACTGGACTGCCAGGGAAGTCCCTCTTTTTTTCTTAACATAGGCATTTGTCTCTATAAACTTCTCTCTTAGAACTGCTTTTGCTGCTTTCCATAAGTTTTAGTATGCTGTGTTTCCATTTGCATTTGTTTAAAGATTTTTTTTTTATTTCCCTTTGGTTTCTTCTTGACTCATTGGTTGTTGAGAAGTGTGTTGTTTAGTTTTCACACATTTGTGAATTTTCTAGCTTTCCTCCTGTTATGATTTCTCATTTTATGCCATTGTGGTTGGAGAAGATTTCTGATATGATTTCAATCTTAAATTTACTAAGACTTGTTTTGTGATCTATCAGTGATCTATCCTGGAGAATGTTCAGTGTGCATGTGAGAAGAATGTGTTTTTCTGTTGCTGTTGGATGGAATGTTCTGTCTACGTCTCTTAGGTTCATTTGGCCTAAGGTATGGCTTAACTCCAACATTTCCTTACTGATTTTCTGTCTGGGTGATCTGTACATTGTTGAAAGAGTTATTGATGTCCCCTACAATTATTGTATTGTTGTTTCTTTTTTCCTTCAGATTTGTTAGTACTTGCCTAATATACTTAGGTGGTCTGATGTTGGGTGCGTATATATTTATAATTATTATAACCCCTTGGTGAATTGACCCCTTTATTATTATTATCATCATATAATGACCTTCTTTGTCTATTATTACAGCTTTTGAGTTAAAATTTATTTTGTCTCATATAAGTATAGCTACCTCTGCTCACTGGGTTTCCATTTGCATAGAGTATCTTTTTCCATCCCTTCACTTGATCCCGCTTGTGACAGAATTCTTAAGCTTGGGTACCTTCTCTTGATCCTGCAAGGTACCAGGCAAGGTACTGAGAGGTGTTCCTTTTGGTTTCTCAGGGGCAATGCTGAAGCTTACGTTTGTGGTCTTTCCCTGGTCTGCAGATTCAGGTCACCTTTCTGTGTGTGCTCACTAGCGATCTGCCAAGGCAAGCTCTTGCTGCCATCAGGAGCGCACACAGAGATCCAGCCACAGGGTAGGCGTGCGTGTACGTGAGGCACGTGGAGCTTTGGGGGGATCCATGGGCAGAGCACCCCAATGGCTCCTGCGAGGGCTTCTTGATCGAGTCCATGATGCCTTCAGTAGGAGCCACATCCCTTTAATGCCCTCCCAGAGTTCTGTCTGCCACTCTCCCAGCCTCTTCATGCCTCCTAGTCATGCAGATCATGACAGTACTCTGGCTGGGGTGAGAGAGAAATATACTTCTTTGGCAGAGTCCTGCACATCTGTGGAAGCCAGGTACTCACTCACATACTCTCTCTCCCCTTCAGTAGGAAACAGATGGTCTCTCTTGGCACTGAGCTGTGCTACTTTGGGGGAGGGGTGACATGGGTAAAGTCAAGTTGTTCCTCTTACTATCTACAGTGCATCCAAATTCATGTGTGTGTGTGTGTGTGTATATATTTTTTATTTATTTATTTTTTTGCTGGAACTTCACTGGACCTCTGGACTTCCACAAAGGCTCTCTTATCCATGGGTGATTATCTAAGACAGTGTTCTCCAGAGGCTCCTGAACCATAGCTGAGAGGGGGCTGGAGTCAGTCTGTGGGCCACTGCAGAGTCCACAGCTTGGGACCAAGGTCTGTATGCCTATTGCCTGGTGCCTGGGCGGGTGATACTCCTCCCGAGTCCCTTGGCATATGGTGCTGGATCCCACAGCTCCCACAAAGACATTTTTGTTAGTGGGTGTATGCCAAATTGCTGTTGTTGAAGGGGTAATACAAGTGAGGGATGTCTTTCAGCCATATTGCTCACGGGCGGGGGGGGAGGCTTTTGAAGGTCATGATAGAATACCTATAAAAATTACTTGAAGCTGGTAAAACACCATTCATATTCATCTATTCAATCATCCATCCATTCATCCACCCAATCACCATCAATTCACCTTGATCAACCTATTCTTTCATTTATCAAATACTTATTAAACATCTACAATATGTCAATCTCTGTACTATGGCATGGACTCAGTGTAAGGAATTATTGGTTCTCTGATGAATATTCCTGAAAACCACTTTCTGAAGCAATGCCAGTAAATTAGAATCAGCGCTCTCTCAGAAATATTTAACCAGTGTGTACAGACTAATTGGTCACTAAAGGTTAATGTCTTATTTTAATGTTCCAGTTTAACGTTTCAGCTTCTTTCTCAAAGGTAGTGAAATTTTAAAACCTTTTCAGAGAAATTGTGCTTTCTGCAATAGCAATACAGATAAGCTCAAATAATCTGCTTTGCTTGATTTATCACAAGTAGCTACTTACGTGCTCTATTTGGCCAGAATCGTAAGTTTGTTATCACAGCATTTTCTCAATGTTATACATCTTTTAATGGCTATCTTCCAGCATATTCTTGGGTTCACATTGTAGCATTTCTTAATTTATAAGCAGACTGAGAATTAATTATTTACAATTTGTTTAAATAACCGTATTGTAGACCTATAGTATGAGATATAGTAGCCAAGGTAGCAAAACCTACAACAACTCTTTGTTGTTTTATTAATTACAAAATATCATCACCACCCAACACCAAACAAATCCCTTCTGTATATATTATAAAAATTCTATGAAATGTTATTGCAGTTCCATCTATCCCAGATCTCCACACAAATAAATCTTTGCAAGAACATTTAGGCCGGTGTGATGTGTAGTGGTTAAGAGCATGGCTCTGGAGGAAGACAGATTGGGTTTGTATCATGGCTCTGCAGATACTAGCTGTGTAACCTTAGACAAGTTACTTATCTTCTTTAAGTGTCAGTGTCTCCATCTCTAAGATGTGAACAGTAATGCCTATTTATGTGGCTGCAACTGAGAAAACTAGAGAAAGAACGCTTATGAAGCTCTGGTAAGATTCTTTGCCTAAGGTTTCCATAAATACTGGTTTTTAGTATCTGTGTTATTTTGACTAAACGGAGGGGAAGAGGTACCATGCAGTTCTTATTTTTTCTACCCTTCAGCTGTAGATTATTTTGTGGTAATATATTTTGCATGTTTCATATAGAATTAGGTTCAGCTGTGAGTTACAGCGGGCTAAAACAACAGTGGCTTTAAAGACATAGACCACCCCACTTTCTGTATAAAAGTTAGGCTCTCCAGGGCTGGTGTGTAGTGGTTCTATTCCCTGAAGTTTCCAGGAATCAAGAATCCTTAGAGTTTACTCCTCTGCCATCTTGAGGTTTCAACCATTGTCCTCATGACCTAGGATGTTAGCTAGAGCCCCAGTCACCATCTTAAGATGCAGAGTGGAGGAATACTTAAAAAAAAAAGTGGATGAAAGCAAAGGATATAAGACAGTGACCTTTTGAGGGAGGTCTCCAAAAGCTGCCACATATTTTCATATTTATCCAATTGTCCAGAATCTAGGCACATGTTCAGACTTAGTTGGAATGGAGGATAGAAAACGTATTCTCTGTTCTGAGTGGATATTTGTTCAGCTTAGAATTGCAAGTCCTCTTACTGGGAAGGAATGGAGAGAATGGGTACTGGAGAACACTGGCAGACATCTCGCACAGTATGTAACCTGTGTATTAAACAGACTCAACTCTTTGTAGTGTAAATGTGAATGATTTATTTGTCCAATAACTTCTACCAACTTTGCTCTGCTCAACCACCTTTTCCTCCTGGGAGCCAGCTCCCCTAATGATCTTTCAGTCTGGTTCCTTGTACTTACTCACTCTGGGCTCTTCAGAACAGTCTCACTTCAGTTTGTGAGCCCCAATCTCTTCATTTAAAAACATCTATCTGAAATTTAGTTCAAAACTCTCCTCCTCCTCCCCCCCCAGTTCATGCTGGATTAGTAGTTCCAGGGATCTAGAGGTTAGAGGCACCTGGCACCATGGGCTCCCTTTCATCTTCCCCTTTCCTTCTCCTACTTACCTCTCTGAGACTGAGTCAGGGACAAGCATAAGGGACACAGACAGTGACCTCTTCCTACCTTTCTTTTGACCATTCTCACTGCTCTGGCTGGTTGCTTGAAGGCCCAGTGGAAGCAGTAGGGATTCCTTTAAGCCTTGCTGATACGTCTCCATCCTGCATGCTCCATTGGCATTGGTAGTCCTTTGTAAGCTTCATGGCCATCTGCCCTTCATGGCCTCCTACTCGGGGTCTATAGCCACTTGTGGAATCTATCTTCTGCACGCCTCAGGAAACAGGAACCCAAGGGGACCATACGCCCCTCTCAGCCAGGCTACGCCCTGGTGCCCTGCTCTGTGGTGTTCCTTCTCCTGCACTGGCGGCAGGTCAACAAGCCTGGTGGCCTCAGACTGCTTAGACATCTGTTGACTGAAAGAAAAATGTACAGTGTAAGAGTTGTAAGTTTCAGTTTTATTCAGGGACTTCACTGAGGCCTGTTGCCTGGGAAACAGCCTCTCAGTAGCTCTGAGGGGATTGCTCCGAAGAGGTAGGAGAAGAAGCCACTATGTATATATGATTATGGCTAGGGAATGCATGCAATCACGTATACATCATGAGGAACAGATTTCTCAGTTAATGGTTTTAGTGAGTTTCTATGTATGGGAAAATGTAGGAATCTGGGTTCATTAAAATTTTTTCCTGAAATATCCCTAACTATCTAAGGGTGTTTTTCCAAAGCACAGAGTGCCTTATCTTGTTTTTCGTCCTGAATTCCTTTCAGGGTGTCCTGGAGGTCAGCGGCTGCAGTGGGTGATGACTCGATCCTTGGAGAACTGGATGGTGAGCAACAGTCTTTGCTTTACACACTCAATGGGGGCAAGTTCTGCCCCCTTCTTTTTTTTCTATTGTGGTAAAATATATAAAAACACAAATTTGCTATTTTAACCTTTTTTCAGTGTTTAATTCAGTGGCCTTAATTACATTTACAATGTTTTACAACCATCACTACTATCTGTATTTCCCAAAGTGTTTCATCACCCAAACACCCGTACCCATTAAGCAAAAACTCTCTGTCTTCCTCCCTTCATCCCCTGATAACCTTGAATCTACTTTGTGTCTCTTTGCATTTGCCTATTCTAGGTATTTCATATAAGTGAAATCATACAATTATTTGTCCTTCTTGTTTGGCTAATTTTACTTAACATGATGTTTTCATGGTTTATCCATGTTGTAGCATGTATCAGAAGTTCATTCTTTATTGTGGTTGATTAACATTCCATTGTATGTATATAGCACATTTTGCTTATCCATACTTTTTGGCTATTGTGAATAGTGCTGCAAAGAACATTGGCATACAAATATATGTTTGAGTTCCTGTTTTCAGTTCTTTTGGGTGTATATCTAGGAGAGGGATTGCTGGGTCATATGGTAATTTTATATTTATCTTTCTGAGAAACTGACAAACTGACTTCCACAGCATGTGCACCAGCAATGTAGTAGGGTCCTAATTTCTCCACATCCTTGCCAACACTTGTTGTTGTCCCCTTTTCTGATTATAACCGTCATAGTAGGCATGAAGTCATACCTCATGCATTGTGGTTTTGATTTACATTTCCATGATGACTAATGATGTGAAGCATCTTTTCACGTGCTTGTTGGCCATTTGTATATCTTTTTTAGAGAAATGTTTATTCAGGTCCTTTGCCCATTGTTTTAAACTGGGTTGTTTGTCTTTTGGGGACTCTTACCTTCTTGTAGCTACTACAGCGAGAGAAGAAAGAGGAGAGCTTCTCTTCAGGCTGCTGAGTTATCCAAGAAGTCATCTTCTCACACCTCTGGTCTTCCTCTTGTGGCTGTTTATGAATCAGTTTGGGCTCTGTTGTCTCTGAAGTTGGAGGAGGGGGTGCAGTAATGTGATGCTCACAGCAAGAAGTAGGCTTTAAAAACTGCATTCCCAGTATTCACCTCTGGAGGTTCAAGAAGATCTTAATCAGATCTTACACGAACCTGTTTCACTTATGCGTAGAATAATTCAGCCTTAGGACAGGAAGAGACCTTAGAGTTCATCAGGTCCAACCCCATGATTTTACAGATACGGCCTCGCAGGTCCTGAAAGGTGAAGTAACTTTGTCCACTGTTTTGCTAGTTTATAAGTGATTTTTTAAATGCCTGGTTTATGTGTCACTATGACTGGTTGTAAAAGTGTGCCTTCCCTTTTTGTAATCTGGAAGATAACACATTAGAGATACGACCTATTTCTGTTTTCCCTTCTCCATGTGACAGAGGTTCAAGGGGAAAATATTTTGCTGTCATTTCTAACATATGGGTGGTTTCTCGGCTTTTGGGGATCAGGCTGTTGTACCAGGTGAACACAGATGAGCGTTACGCTTGCCTAGTACTCTGCTCTTTGCAGAGTGGTAGCATTTTCTTTCTTTCTTTCTTTCTTTTTTTTTTTTTTAAAGCAAAGCTTTTATTTATTTATTTTTATAAACTTTATTTATTTATTTATTTTTGGCTGCGTTGGGTCTTCGTAGCTGCGTATGGTCTTTCTCTAGTTGTGGGAGCAGGGGCTACTCTTCATTGCAGTGCATGGGCTTCTCATTGCGGGGGCCTCTCTTGTTGCGGAGCAGGGGCTCTAGGCGCGTGGGCTTCAGTAGTTGTGGCATGTGGGCTCAGTAGTTGTGGCGCATGGGCTTAGTTGCTCAGTGGCATGTGGGATCTTCCCGGACCAGGGCTCGAACCCGTGCCCCCTGCATTGGCAGGCAGATTCCTAACCACTGCACCACCATGGAAGTCCTGGTATCATATTCTTAAAACATCCTGACAATTAGTGAGCAGGTGAGTATTCCTACTGGATGGGTAAAGACATGACCAAGATCATCAGTAAACTGGGGGCAGCTTCTGGTGCAGGTGACAGTCCCTCATCTCTGTGAAGGTAGTCTGGCTGCCACCCTACTGATGATCAGCAGGCTGCAGTGGAAGGAACATGAGGATGTAGAGTCAGAGAACTCAGGCCCCATTCCCCTGACCCACTGCTACCTTAGGCAAGTCACTTTATCTTTCTGATTCACAGTCTCCTCACCTGTGAAGTGGAGACAAAAATAACACTGATCTATCCAATTGTTGTGGGAATCAAGACAGAAAGTCGAATTAAAGTCTTTAATGAACATAGAGAGTTATACAAATGTTAGTGATTTCTGTTATCTGGCTGTCTAGGCAGGGGGTCACTTTGTGTATTATAAATAAGACTTTGTAAGGTTTAATGGCATTAGAAGCTTAGGAGAGTTTCAGAGGACTCCTGCAGCAGGAAAGATGACGTGCTCTTCATCCTTAGGTCTTATCCTAACCGTAACCACTGTTATTTAGAATTCAACAGACATAACAAGCTAAGTCTTCTTGAGATATTCTCCACTTTGTAAATACAAACTTGCCTTTTACAGTTCTTTCACCCTCGGAAAGATGCAACGTTTAACTCATTCCACCTAGCATTTGAAAGGTCAGTTGTGAAAATCTGAAAATCTTTCTAACATACAAATCCAGTCACAACGCTCTTATTATTAAAACCTTTTTACTCCCCGTGGCTCACAAAGTCCAAATTCCATAGCTGCAAATCCTTTTCCTGTCCAAGTGGATGAGAAATATGTAAATGGATCTGATAATCAAACCCGTGCCCTGGGTGTGCAAGGCCTACCGCGGTGCAGCCCTGGTCTGTGTGCTCAGTCTAACCTCCCGCCTCTGGTTCCCACACACCCACGGCACGGGCACAGCCCCTCTTACCTGGGACCACAGACGCCTGCCTGTCCTGGCTCTTTGTTTGCTGGGCCTGCCTCAGCTGCACAGATGCCCTGCTCCCTCGTCACTTTCGTGTTTACCCTTTAAGATGCAGCTCAGAAGCCACGTCATCTGTGAAACCACCTCTGACCTCTTCTTCCTCACAGGGAGGATTAATCATTCTTTCTCTGTGTGAAAATAAGCATTTCCCACGTGATTCTGTCTTTTGTTCTATTTCATTTGAGATTTTGTCTAGCCATTAGTCCTTCAGCATTTTGAGGGCTGGTCAGAATCTTACTCTTTGTCTCTCTGCACCCTAGTGCCCAGTGCCATATGTGGAAACAGCAGGTGCTCAATACATGTTTGCCGCATGAAAGTTTGCGGAAGACCATAGGGCAAGATACACTGATAAGATAAATGGGAACTTGTTCGTGTTGTCTGATTTAAAACTCGCCAACAGTCCCTAGAGCCTGGAACTATGCCCATTATTGCTTTGGGTCTCCATCCCCTCCGTCCAAGACTGAAAAGATTTCTCCCTTCTCTAGTCATTAATTAGACATGAATGAGACAATACAACAAGGCCACCCTCCTGACCTCTGGTGTAGCCAATCAGTCCGTTAATTGGAGAGACAGGGCCTGTGACACCAGCAAGCTGTGTGACTGTAGCCGATCTCTCCTAGTCTCTGGGCTTCAGGTTTTGGAATCAGGGAGTTAGACTTCATATTCTCAGAGGTCCCTCTCGGTCCTGACTATTTATCTTTTACACGGTTGATCCTGGGAAAGCTGAATAAGGTGGAGGACAGGTAAATATATTTCAACTGGGGTAGACACAGTGGCAGGAGAAGGGGCAGGATCGGGGTAGGTCAGGTATCAGCATGAAAACCCTGGCATCCCTTCGAAACTATGGTGTCCTGGGAATTCCCTGGCGGTCCGGCGGTTAGGATTCTGCGCTTCCACTGCAGGGGCCCAGGGTTCCATCTCTGGTCGGGGAAATGAAAGTCACGCGGTATGGCCAAAAAAGAACAAAAAACCTAGAGTGTCCTGTTGTTGTTGTCGTCGTCTACTCGTTCCTCTCAGCACAAGAGTAACGGCTTCTAGCTCAAAACGCCTTCTTCAGAATGCTAACCGCTTCCCCATGATGCCCCCTAACCCTGGAAATGTTTCCTCACACCTGGTCACATGATCCTTCCGAATATCCCCTACCCACCCTTTGAGCTCTGTGTGCTCTTTTCTGCACCTCCCCAGAATCTCAACAAGTTAATGCCTATGAGATCAGAATGGGAAACAGCGGAAGGGTCAGATGAAGCCTAGCATATACTTACTTGGATGAGAGCAGAGGAGTCAGTGAAGAGGAATAAGAATGGGAGGTCAGTGAGCTCTCTGGATAGAAAAGAGTACATGGAAAAAGGGAAGGGTCGGTGTTGGGAGGGAGGGCTGGGGAATGAGACAGACTTAGGAATTTTACTGCAGGTCTGTTGTACGGCAGATTTTTTTTTTAGGAAGGAGCTTTCTGAAAGAAAATATAAGGTATGAGGATTGCACACCAGCACACAGGGTGAGGATAAGAATATTTCAAGAGCATAGAGTTAAATATTTTACAAAAGGCATTGTATTAATTTTGGTATGTCTTTTATTAAGTGAAAAGTAGAGACATTTATTGGATGGACTGGCTATAATTAAATATTTAGATAAATTCTAATATTTATTGCTCCAGAAGGGACAAAGTCCAACAACTAACCAAAACTGAGAAGCCTGCTATCAAGAAAAGGGCTAAAAGAAACATTTTGTCTTCTTTTATTTATTTATTTATTTATTTATATTTGGCTGCCTTGGGTCTTCGTTGCTGCGCGCGGGCTTTCTCTAGTCGCGGCGAGCTACTCTTCGTTGCGGTGCACTGGGCTTCTCATTGCGGTGGCTTCTCTTGTTGCGGAGCATGGGCTCTAGGCGCTTGGGCCTCAGTAGTTGTGGCACACAGGCTTAGTAGTTGTGGCGCACGGGCTTAGTTGCTCTGCGGCATGTGGGATCTTCCCGGACCAGGGATCAAACCCATGTCCCCTGCATTGGCAGGCGGATTCTTAACCACTGCACCACCAGGGAAGTCCCAATGTCATGAAGCTTTTGCCGCATGTTTTCTTTTTGAATTTTATTTTATTTTTAAATTTTTATTTTTTTGAATTTTATTTATTTTTTATACAGCAGGTTCTTATTAGTTATCTATTTTATACATATTAGTGTATGTGTGTCAATCCCAGTCTCCCAGTTCATCCCACCACCACCCCACCGTCCACTTTCCCCCTTGTCTTCTTTTATTATAGTGAAGAAAATGGGAGGCAGAACAGATTAAGGGAAAAGAACAAAAAATGAAAAGAGGACACAAAATGCCCAGTGTTAAGGAGACCGAGCACCAGCCATGATCCAGTGACCCCAGCACAGCACTTCCCCCTCGATTTCCCACCGCAGCAGCTTCCCCTTACGAAATAAGAACAGGGTAACGCTGGCTAGTCAGAAAAATGTTGCTCAGAATTCAACTAAAGATAAGTAACAGCAAAGATATATCCAGTTCCTCGGCGAACTACTTGATGTTGCATAGCAACAACTGCCTAGTTTTATTTCTGTCACAGTATTGCCATAAGGAAGCTTTGAAATTAAGTATTTTTAAAAAATTTAAACAAACAAGCTAGCATACCTCACTGCACCCAACCAAGTCACCTGCCCCCTTCTAAATTAGAAAGGCAGCCTCTCAAAGCAGGAGATAATTAAGGTGGTAAAAGGAGAAACAAAAATTTATTGGGTCCTTACTAATAATCTCTTTCTGATTTATCTCACTTAATCCTGACAAGAACCATGTGAGGCCCGTCTTGATCCCAGTTTGCAGATGGGGAAACACACCTAGAAGCATACAGTAACTTGACCAAGGTCACCCAGCCAAGAAGGGGCAGAATTGGGTTTTAAACATTCCCCTCACCCTTTTTCTGTCTGATCAGGAATCTAGTGCTTTCCCATCACTGCAGTACAGTGAGGCCTGAAACTGACTGTGGAAACAACTCTCACCCATTCTGAAGGCGTCTGCAGCACACTAGTCATACCTCCAGGACATCTGGAAATGTTTGGACCCACATCTGACCCCGTGGGCCGGCTGTTTCATGGTACAGATTTACCTGAGAAAATCTGAGTGTGTGATTAGTCTAGTGCAAGGAGTGCAGAGAAAGGCAGAGACTGTGAAGACACAGTCTTTCCTCAGGGCACTTGTGTTCTGATCTATTTGAGGGGAGTCACAATTCCTGGTATTGGCATTTACAGACAGGTGTTTAGGAGTTATTCAAGAAATAAGTTTTCTATGAACTGAGACATTGACTTTGATCCTTTGCCTTTTATAAGAAGGAATAATACACCAAATGCAAGGAACCCAAGCTGTAGACATTTTTGAAATCTCCTCTGCTTACAACTTGGGGGTGCGTGTCATGGAAAGATCTCACTTCCGATTGCCAACCACCCATGTGGTCCTTACACAGAGGAGGAATTTAATTCAACAGACATTCACTGAGTACCTGTTGTACCAGGGTACAGAGCTGTATTATCATGACCTCTGATCTCAAGAAATTCTTCAACCTCATTGAGGAGGTAAATAGCATACATACAGTTAATACTGTGTGATGGATGAATGTTATAACAGATGTAGGCTTAAAGTACAGCAGGGGCACAAAAATAGGTGTCATCCAGTCTGGTGCATCAGAAAACGCTTTTTTGGAAGAGCACCCACATGATCATGTTAATGCAGGTCTCAGGATCACTGAAGCATTCCACGTAAAAAGACAGCATGCGGTCATGAATCCACAGCAGCTCAGGAAGCCTGGAGTATAAACTGTTGGGAGGGAGATGACATTGGAGAGATGAGTAGGAGTCAGTGATGGTGTGGTATCTGTGTACACTGGGGGTGGAGTTTTGGTACAAGGTTAGGGAGAGGCATTCATTCAAAGGATGATGCCAACCATTGACAGATTTAGAAGGGGGGGGTAACCTGCTAAAATCTGTGCCTTAAGAAGGCATATCTAGTGGCAGTTAGGAGGAAGTAGATACAGCTGGGCAAGATTAGATGGAGAAAGGTCAGGAAAACACCGAGTAAAACAAATTTGAAGAGATTTCTTTGCCAGAGTTCTCTTAAAAATGTCGAATGTGGGAATGAATACTGTGAAATGGCTCTGTTGTGGGTATTCTCTCTTTGTCCCTCCAGACCCACTCTCTACTCTTTCTACTATGACTCTAAGAGGCTGACCTTCTGAAAATGTCCCCTGCCTTTTGGTTTCTCATTGGGTTCAGTCAGTGGGAGTCACTAGCAGGAGATTCAAGGGTAGGCAGAGAGACAGGACAGGAAATTTACACACACCCCTCCACTGGGCCTTTGTCAGTAGCTCTATTGCGAGGTCACAGTTCTAGCTGGGAGGTCCGTTTTCCATAGGCATAGCTGGTTCTGGGTCCTAGAGCTACAGTTCTGTCCTTACTCTTTTTTTTTTTTTTTCTGTCCTTACTCTTGTCGCTTCAGACCCAGCAGTGGCTAGCTTAGGGGAGCGTAACCGTCTCTTGCTAGTTCCCTTAGCCTACTTGTAAGCAGACAGGGTAGGGGTCCCTGGAGAAAGAGAACCAGGCGTGGCTTTCTTGACTCAAGAAAAGCCCTTTGGGGCCTAAACCATTTTGTGATCTAAGCCTGGCCACAATGCTTGCCCTTGAACAGGTCTCAGTAATAATGATTTTAAGGAAACAAAAGAACAAACTGTTATCAAGCAAGAGAAGTAACAATAACAAAGATAGCAAATCAGTTGTAAGGACTCCCAGTTCTTTTTCAATGGTAAAGACTAGCCTGAAGTCTTTAGAAACTAGCTCTTCTTGAGCTGTTGTGCAGAATTTAAATCCCCCAGGCGCTTAAACCCCAGAACAATTGGAACCTAAGGGATGATGATGGTGTTGACCTTTTCTCACCCTGGATGACTTCAATCAACTAAAGCTTGGACTCTGTTGACCAGACTGCCCAAGCCCCTTCATGAATATGCATGTACCCTTAGCTTAAAACTTACCAATTTTGTTTTCCAGGGAGGCACTGCTTTGGGAAAGATTCCCTGTGTTCTCCTTACTTGCTGCAATTTAAAATAAATTCTTCCTTCTCCCACTCTCTGGCTTGGATGTGTCTTTTGGCTTGACACCCAACAAGAGGGGAACCCAGTTTTCAGGTAACATGCTTACACCTTTGTAAAAAGTCCCTTCGTCATCCAAGTATCTTAAGTTACCATGTTGGGATGTGATCCAGTTTCCTGCTGGGACCCTGACTAATACAGTCATGGAAAACTCTCCTTGAGAAGCATCTGTTGGCTTCGTGCTCGATGGTCTGGGGCAGAGAGGATGAGCGTTTGAACCAAGGCTGGCATAGCAAATGTGAAGCGGAGGACACAGGTTGGAGAGATTCTCAGGGAGGAGAACCGACAGTGCGGTTGGTAGGTGGGGAGGAGGTAAGAGAGCATCTAGGGTGGCTTCTTGGCTTCGGGCTGAGTTGGGTGGTATCTTTCACCAAATTACAGAACACAGAAGGAAGGACAGGTGCTAAGGAGAATATGAATAGTATTTGGGGGACATATTAAATTCAGACTGCTTCTGGGCCCTTTAGGGGGAGGGACTGTTGTTCATCTGCTGACGTGAATGAAGAACACGCATAGCTCAAATTTTTTTTTCATTGCTGCTCGGAATTTTCCCTGTTTACTTTTGCCAGTCTTTTCCTCACAATCTTTGAAAATATACATATCCTTGGGTGTAAATATATAGTTTCTGGTATCTTTTTTTTTTTTTTTTGAGAATAATTTCTTTTTTCCTGCTGTTTTATTTTATTTAAAAAAATTTTTGGCCACTCTGAGCAGTTTGTGGGATCTTACTTCCCTGACCAGGGATTGAACCTTGTGCCCTGAGCAGTGAAAGCATGGAGTTCTAACCACTGGACCGCCAGGGAATTCCCACTGGTATCTTTATTGTGACAAGAGAGCCAGATAGCTAAAAATGTTGAGAACCTAGGGCCATATTGATCTTCTTAAAAGGCCCACACTTGTCCCTGTTTTCTCTTTATCGAGCTAAAGCAAGGTCTCTTTAAGACAGACATGAAAAAGCCTTCAGCTGCCAGCCAGTCAGGCACTGCTAAGCGCCCACACCCCCTTCTAGTCTCCAGTCTCCACTGCAGAGGGCACACTGCCCATGCCTGTCACAAGGTGGCAGCCCTGGCCAACGGACCTGTGTGAACAAGTGGGTGTTGACATGAATCTCCCTGCCTCTGCCACCCAGTCAGTTCTCATCCCCATTGCAACCTTAGCTCAAAAACCTTCCACAATTAGAGAAAAGGAGTTCAAATTCCTTAGCCTGAAGACCAAGTCACACCCAGAACAATGAAGGAGGAAGCAGAGGCCATGATATTTGTAATGGTAATTAATGGAATATCCCTAGGGGAGAAAGGAGCTTTTAGGGAATAAGAATGGGGATTTCTAGGTCTCATTCCATTGCCTGAGGGTGGGGTATGACTTTAACTGGGGGAAGCAGTGGATTTCCTTCTATTCCATTTTTCTTTAGCCTGCAATTCTTTTAAAATGCTTATTGCATATATTGTTCCTACTGTTGATTCAGCAGGCAAACATATACTGACTTTATTGTAATTTTTCATCACGTTTGTCTTTTATCCCTAATTAGAATTTTAAGTCCTAGCATTTTATGTTCCTTACAACCCACAGATTTTGCTGTGCTTAAAGCAGGTGTCAAAAAAACACTTGTTGAATAAATGCGTGAATATATTGCTACGTGTAAATCACCAACATAGAGCTCACCTTGAATGGAAAGGCCTGAGGCAAGCGCCCAGTTTACCCTTTAAGGACAGCCCTTATTTCTTTTAATCTTCACTCAGCTAATTATCTCAAGGTCAGTGAAGCTTGAGAGTAGGAAAAAGATTATTATAAAGAATGGAGTCGAGTTCAGTAGGTTAGTGCAGAGGCTCAGCTACTTGCTTGCTGTAGAATCTTGAGCAAATTACTTCATCCACTCAGACCGTATTTCTTTATCCATGAGATGAATCCATTATGGAGAGTCAGCACAGCACGCTGAAAGGAGCTTGATCATCAATCAAAAGGTGTTGGTTCTAGTCCCTGCTCTGTTGTTAGTGGTATTATCTTAACCTCCTTAAGCCTCAGTTCTAAAATTCTATGTATGTGAACACTTAAACAACTGAAACTAGAACCATGCACGTGTGGATTAGATCTATTGCTGTATTAGAGATCACCCCCGAATTTAACAGCTTAAAAGAACAAATGTTTATGATCTCATGCAGTTTCTGGGAGGTTCTGACTCAGTCTCTCACAGGGTTGCAGTCCCATTGTAGATCCAGGGCTACAGTTATCTCAGGGTTTCATTGGGGCTGGAAAAGCTTGAGCTTCCAAGCTCATTCAAGTGATTATCGCAGACCTCAGTTCCTCAGTGGCTAATGATTGGAGTCTTCAGTTCTTTACCATAGGGCTGCTCACAGCATCGCAGCTGTCTTCCCCCAGAGCAAGAGATCCAAGAAAACTAGAGCTAGAGATACAGGTACAGATAGACGGGGGAGCAGGGGGAACTCAACACTGGGCTGCAGTCTTTTATCACCTAATAATCTTGGAAGTGACCTCCCGTCATTTCTGCTGTGTGTTGTTGGTCACGTAGACCAATCCTGGTACAGTGTGGGAGCAAATTACCCAAGGGTGTGAACACCCAAAACAGGGATTATTGGGGGCCATTTCGAGGCTGGCTACCACAGTGCTCAACAGTGGAATTAACAGTCTTGTCAAGTACTACTCCTTCCCTTTCTCATCTCCTTTGATCTCTCCCCAGCCAGAGTATAATCTTGTTCTCCCGTGTCCCCCTGTGCCTGGCACATGCTATGTGCTCACTATTCGTTGAGATGAAATGAATGAGTATTACACTTTCTCCATGCTTTTTTTTTTTTTTTGAAAAAAACATGAGACGGAAGGAATCTTAGCGAGACTTTACTGTACCTTATCTCTTTACAGATATGGAAATCAAGGTCCAGAAAGAGCTCCTTATTTGTTAGCAGTGGAGCTCAGGCTAGAATCTGATCTCTAAACGGATTCCCATTCTCTGTATTTTCTACTTCCCTCTCTCTTAACTTCAGTCTTTGTAACTTGGAATTATCCTTGACACAGAATTTAGTAGCTCTGTTAATAGATCACCTGCCTCTGCTGCTCTGCCTTTTGTGCCATCGCCTTCGTTCCACTTCTATTGAAATATTCAGTAATGCTTTCGTCTGATTTTCCTTCTATATTATAATTTCCTCTTTCTGTTCACCTTCCGATTCCCCGGCCCTAACCCTAAACATACTGAATGGCCAAGGTTTCATGGATATTAAATTCTGATATTAACTTGCATTATCATCTTCCATGCTCTGTTTATTTTTTATTCTTGTAATACAGTTCATAATTATGTGTCTGAAAGGGTTTGTAGTTTAAAAGGCAAAGGCAAAAATCCTTTTGCAGTAGGTCCTATTTAAATCACAGACCTCATTTTTGCTTCGTTTCTCCATTTCTTTCCCTTGTCTATTACTAGCCTCATTGGAAAAAAAAAATTATTTGAGATCTCAGCATTTCTAGAGTGAAGATGCCTCTTGCGCACTTGCTGATGTGTGAAGCAGCCTTCTTCCCTCTCCCCTCTCTGATGATGGCACTTTTCCCGTGAAGCTATTACAGCAGGTTCCAACCACATTGCATTATTTACACATGTGTCTCCCCTGTTGGACTGGGCACCCTGAGGGTAAGCATCATGGCTTACTCATTGTTTGTGCACTCCAGTATCTCATGGTATAGTTCCTAAGAGGGTCTTCATACATATTTGTCAAGGTGAATCAACCAACTCTTCATGTCATTTCCAAGATTAAAGTGTCCTCTTCCTAGTAATGATCATTCTTACATAAGATCTTGTATTTCTCTGAGTTAGAGACAGGGATTGTTACTTTTTCAGGCTATCATTTGCTCTCCCTGGAGTGTTCTATAGTCCTAAGTCTGACCTGAATGACCAGAGCCATTTGAAAGCCCTCCCGCCCAAGGCAATGTACAGTTGTCCCTTGGTATCCGTGGGGGGACTGATTCCAGGAGCCGCCAGTAGATGGCAAAATCCGCGGATGCTCAGGTCCCAAAGTGCGCCCTCCGTATGAGTGGTTCCACATCCACGGATTCAGCCATCCTCAGTTCTGTAGTGCTGTACGTATTTATTGAAAAAAACGTGTGTATAAGTGGATCAACACAGTTCAAACCCGTGTCGTTCAAGGGTCACCCATAATTTGAGGTGTGCCTGGAAAACCTCTCCCCATCAAGTGTGGTCCTTTTTCGGATAAATCCAAACCCCTTCTCATTGGAGACTGAAGACTTATCTTACCAGAGGCTCCTTTTGAAATCCAGATGTCTCAAGCAGAGGCTGTGGCTTGTCTCTCGTCTGCTGGCACCTTAGCAGGGTTAATATTTTAGTAGAAAGAGCTACAAGAGCAAAGCAGATTCCCGTTAGAATGAAGTCTTTGGTCTGGAGTGGAGGTGGGGAGGGAGATGATGAAAGTGGGGGTGGGAAGAGCAAATACGAAGTGCAGCCTGCCCTCCTCACTTACTCCTCGTGGTGGACAGCAGCTGCTGTAAAGAGGGGGGAGAAGCAGAAAAATGCCCTTCGTCCTGTCACTCTCGCTCTGGCTTCCTGCTCTTCTCTTCTTCTCGCGTATACTTCGTGAGAATCAGCCCTGAGGGTGCCACCGCTCCTCTACTTTGGTGACCACAGCAGCCTGGAGGGTCACTCTGCTGCATGCAGCTCCAGCAGCCCTAGGCAGGTTGTAGGGACACTTCTGCCTGGCAGAGGGTGCTGTGCTGGCAGCCTCCCTCTGTCAAGGATGGCCTTTCCTCAGCCACTTCAAAGTTACCGCTCCAAAGTTAACAACTGCAAAGTTACTTGTTTTTCTGTGCTGCCACACAACGTAACCCATTTGCTGGATGACAGATATTTACTTTTAAAGTTAAAATCATTCAAGTTAATTGAAGTTATTTTTGAGAATTTAACTCCCCCCCCCCGCCCGCCCCATCTAAATTCTTAGATGGCGTTAAAGACTCAGGTGATGCCAGGAAACAGGGTTGGATGTTGACTGCCCTCCTTTTGCAGCAAGAAGGTATATTTGCTGCCCTTTACTGATGGCTGCGTCTTCACCCTTATTCAGGCCACCCACAGAGCAGGGGTAGATCTAGGGCCCCAGGAACAGGCTGTATGCCTTTGAGGATTTGGGTGTCCTCTGGCTGAGCACATTCATGATGGTTCATTCCTCTGGTCTTAAGGAAGTGCTTAGCTCAAGGCAGAGTCTGGGTGAGAGGTGCTGGGCTGGATGTGGTACCCAAGGAGGGGGGCCTTCGTG
Source organism: Delphinapterus leucas (assembly GCF_059928025.1). Taxonomy (NCBI): domain Eukaryota; kingdom Metazoa; phylum Chordata; class Mammalia; order Artiodactyla; family Monodontidae; genus Delphinapterus; species Delphinapterus leucas. The sequence goes on along the minus strand of NC_143139.1, from coordinate 11,295,884 downwards.
GCCCACCTTAGTAGTTCCAGGCACGTTCTAGGCCTTGCCATGGTGATGAGAGTGTCTGTGCATGACTGGCCCATGACCACCCTGTTATCACTGATGTGTTCTGGGCAAACCCAGCAGCCAGCAGCATAACCCTCAGAGAGTCTTTCACCTGTCCCATGGAACTTCTGCCCTGTTATTCCTGGGAACTGCCCTGGGATGGACACCAGATCCTTACCCCCGGGCTCCTCAGAAATTGCTCTCCAGTTGCATTTAGGCCTGTGAAGCAGGAACTGCTGGAGCTGCCTAATGCTTCTTAACATTTCAATGTTGTTACATTTATAATGTTATTCAATTTAAAAATAATTGTATTTTCTACTTTGCAATTCTTATGTTCTCTTTCATTCAGCTGTTTAATAATGTCAAATGCTTAGAACCCAGATTAGAATTTCTTACAATGGTCTCTGATTAAACCCCAAAAAAAGTACAGTCAGGAAAACTCATAATATAAGGCATGCTGACTAAACTCTTGGAAGCTCAATTTACATTTTGTAAATCTTAAACTAATTTGAGGATTATGCCTTAAACTAAAAAGCTTTATGGGTACTTTGGCAAAATATTAACAATAATAAATTTAAAAAAAACCCCCAAACTTAGGTAGTTTTGTTCATTCATTCATTACTTTGCCTATTTTCAAAAAATGATTTGAGACAATGTACCATAATTCTTTAAACCCACTGAAATAAAAATACAAGGATGAAGACAAACCAATGAAAGACACTGAATAATTATTCTGGACTGAGGGAAATGTCTACTTTTAAGTTCAAGACTTAGTTTCAGGTTTTCCTATAGCCAAGGCAAAAAGAGAAGCGCATTCGGTTACATCTCTCTCATATCGATTATGAATAAGCATATTGGACAAATGTCTTCCTGGAGCTAAATTGTAAAAAAAACCCAAAAAACAACAACTATATTGTGAACCTTTGGGGATGTTGATCAAGATAGTAGGCATATCTTCAACTAAATAAGATGCTTTTTATTTAGTATTAGCTATACCAAGTTTTGATTTGTAAAAAGAGGGCATGGTATTAAATTATAATTTGTAAAACCATTTCTATAAAGAGCTAGAGTAGTATTCAGATATATAAGTTTCTGCTGAGATGACATGATATAGCTTAGGAATTCTAAAAGAAATACAAGGACAACAAAAAGTTATAAAGTTGCCATAGTCTGTCTGTCTTGAGCATCAGCAGTCTTCACTGGGTTTTTACTGGGAACTTAGAAATGACACTTCAGAATCGAGGTTACTGGTGGGAATCTGAACCCCAGGTATCCTGTGTTATTTGAAATAATATTCGTATACATTAGAGACATGGAAAGTTGGTGTTTTATTATGCATTCTGAAGACTGACTTATCTTCTTATCTTGATGATAGACCACTCCAACTCTACATAAGTGAAAACATAGCTCTACAAATATTAATAAAGCATCAGCAGACTTAACGAGGTTCAGAAGGCCCTCGGGAGGTGTGAGTGCTCCATTGGTAGAGGCAGTCTCCCATGGGCCTTGAACTTTCGTGGACATCCTTGCTGAGTGTGCTAGATTGCAAGGCTTACCCATCTCCTGACACTGAACAGTTTTTGTAGCTAGCCACACAGGCAACTAAGTAGGTCTAGGTGACCGCAGCGTGACTACCTTGTAACTACTTGTTCTCTAGAGGGAAGGGGAATAACTAACTTCAAAATATTCATTATTGCTCCTTTTATTTTAAATTCATTTTAAGTATCTTTATTTTCTGCTTGCTGCAATGTTTGCTGCCTGATCAGAAAGTTCTGGGCTTTAGGCCCTGGATTCCTCTCCTGTAAAGCAACCAGCTGTGCGTGCAGGTATCATTTGGTCTCATCATGTCACCCCTGTTGGACTTGACAGCAAGGGGAACTGAGGCAAATCTGCTGATGTTCACGTTGCTCACTGTGCAGTGAGTAATAAAGACCTTTGTGTCTGACCCAGAAGTCTTTGGTCTTCTGTCCAGGAAACTGTGGTGGACTACATGGTCAGCTGGTGAGTAGAGGAAAATCTCAGACTCTTTACTGCTTTTGACAGTCTTTCCCAAAGTCATCATGCCTTAACCTTCCTTCCTCTTCAGTTGCCTCTTTAAGGCAGATTCATCATGCCCATGACCTCTAAGAGTGTTTCCTCCCACCGGCAAGTTTATTTTCCCTTTACTTTATTTACAACCACCATGATTGGGAGTTATAGTCTTCAGCTTGAATGAGAATCATGACAGTATAAGAGACCCTGGGCGGAATATACAGTCCTTAAATACTCCTGTCAAAATGATAATAGTAATAACAATAATACTAATAACAATTAATATTTTCATCATTACGTATGAAAAAAATTGAGACTCAGAGAGATTGTACAGGTTCTTCAAGGGCACACAGCCTGTGAGCAGCAGAAACATAACTGAAACCTAGACCTGCTGACCCTTAATCATTATTCCGTATTACTTCTCCAACAGAAGTTTCCAGTTCAGTTCCATATTTAAATATATATATATGTATGTATGTATTTCGTTAACCTCCTACCTACCCCTCCTTGCTAGGGATTAGTAACCTCTTTCTAATCTCAGCTCAAGTCTTATGACTGTTCCTGTGTTGTCTTCTCCCTTCGTCAGTCCTGTCCTCCCCCGCATTGGCTCGAGTCCCCTTCGCTTTGCTTTGGGCTGACAGTCGAATCAAGTAATGGTGGAACCAAGGAAGTTACAGTGACCCAGGGAATCCTCAGCATTTATTCATAATAACTGATGAAGTTAAAAAAATATTCTTAATCCCATCTCCAAAATACTCATTGCCACTCTTTTTATTTTTAATTTTTGTAAATATCTTTGTCTGATATTTTGGTCCACTTGTCTTTGTGTCTGCACGTTCTGTACAATGTTAAAACTGTTCTGCTGATGGGTGAGAGATGAGTCCCTTTATCTGTGATGTTGGGAAATTTATTGAGCGTCCATGAGGCAGATGTGGTGTTTGTTGTAGGAAGGGCCAGTTTCTCACTGCTCCACTTGGAAGAACACCTCTGACTCTGAGTAAGGATAGAACTTTCAGGCTTCCTTGGTGGCGCAGTGGTTGAGAGTCTGCCTGCCGATGCAGGGGACGCGGGTTCGTGCCCCGGTCTGGAAAGATCCCATGTGCCGCGGAGCGGCTGGGCCCGTGAGCCATGGCCGCTGAGCCTGCGCGTCCGGAGCCTGTGCTCCGCAACGGGAGAGGCCCCAGCGGTGAGAGGCCCCAGCGGTGAGAGGCCCGCGTACCGCTAAAAAAAAGAATAGAACTTTCCTCCATTTTCTTTCCTACGTTCCACTTTGAAATAGTTCACAGCAACAACTTGACCAAAGACTCCTATCTCCAGGCCATTAGGTCTCCCAGGCAGATTCCTCGTTACTGTTACGTTGAAATAATTTCTTATGACCTGATTGCAAGTTATAAAACTAGCAAAGGAATAATAATATTGATAATAATAATTATTATACTAACACCACTACCATTTGTTGAATATTGACAATTCACAAGGCTCAATACTAAAGTTTACAGGTATTATCTCATTTAATCGTTTTATCTCTGTATCTAAGGTGAGTATTATTTTCACTCCATTTTACAGATGAGGAAATCGAGGTCTAGAGAAGTCAAGTAGTTTTCCAAGACTATTCAGCTGGCAGGTGGAAGAATTCCATCTTAGGTTTTCAGATGTCAAAGCCTCTTTCTAAACCACCGTGTTCTAAAGAAGACGTTTCACAAAGTGTGGTTCTAAGAACAACAGCATCAGCATCACTTGGGAGCTTGTTATTAATGCAGATTCTCAGGCCTTATCTCATATCTACTGAATAAAAAGCTTTAGGAGTGGGACCTGGCACTCTGTTCAAATAAGTCTCCTCAGTCGATTCTTATGTATGCTAGGGTTTTGCAATCACACTCCAGAGCTTTTCCCTCTCCATTTAAGTATCCGATATCAATTCCATTAATATCGGTAATAAATAACTTATTTAAAAAGGGCACATTTGTTAAATATGAATTTGTTAAAATGCAGATTGCCATACACTGCACCATCAATAAAGTATATCCGGCAAAAAACCAGAACCTAAGTCTAATGAAGCCTCCAGTTCTAACTGCCAGTTTACAGGGAATACAGGGGACAGAGAAACATGTTAAATGACACCATGGGAATGCATTCAGCAAAATCCAAACTGCGAGAAATTCTATAGGATTAATGACCTGGTTTCTTAAGCAAGTAAATTGCAATAAGAAATATGAAGGAGAAATATATAGGTTAAATGAAAGGGAAGCGGCGTCAACCAAATGCAGTGTTTGGACTCTGGATCCTGATGAAAACAAAATTAAAAACCAAACAAAACCATATAAACAATTTTTTTTTCTTTTTTTTTTTGCGTTACACGGGCCTCTCACTGCTGTGGCCTCTCCCGTCGCGGAGCACAGGCTCCGGACGCGCAAGTCCAGTGGCCATGGCCCACGGGCCCAGCTGCTCCGTGGCACGTGGGATCCTCCCGGACCGGAGCATGAACCCGTGTCCCCTGCATCGGCAGGCGGACTCTCAACCACTGCGCCACCAGGGAAGCCCTATAAACAATATTGAACAATCAGATATTTAGGAACATTTAAATGCTAATTGGACATTTGATTATAAGGACTTAATTTTTAAAGCCAGTGGTATTGTAGTTACGTCTTTAAATAAGTCCTTATTTCTTCAAACATGCATACTAGGGTATTTACTGAAATAGAAGTTCCTGGGGTCAAGCCACTAGATTTAGGGAAGATTATGGTGTCTCCCCAGATTTTCCTGGCATCCATCCAGATTTTCATTTGAGTGTCCATACCCCTCTGCCCTGTGTAGCCCCAATAGTGTGGTATGTAGCACAGGCTTAATTTAGCTCAATCCCATATCCTAGCTACATTTTCTAGTTTGAGGATGGACCAATTAAGCAGGAAGAAAGTTGTCTGGAGATTTTTTGGGAAAAAAGTTTCCTTGTTCTTCTGAGCAAACTCTAGGAAGAAACTCAGACTTGCTTTTCTAGGACATAGATGTGGTAGCCAGTTGCTCAGATGGCCTCCTGAAATCCACGTCTTGTGTATTCTTCCACATTGAATTATGGCTGACCTGTGTGAACAACAGGATGATAGAATACCGTGGAAGCAATGGTGCATGACTTTTGAGGCTAAAGCCATTGCAGGTTCCTTCCTTCTCTCTTTGACTTCCTGCTCTGGGGAAAGCTAGCCACCGTGTCAGGAAGACTCTTGGAGTTCTGCGTACAAGCCCACATGGAGAGGAACCAACTCGCCAGCATCAGTCTGTCAGCCATATGAGCAAACCACCTTGGAAGTGGATCCTCCAGCTGTAGGCAGGCCTTCAGTGTCTGCAACTTCAGCTCACATCTGACTGCCACTTCAGGAGAAATGCCTAGCCAGAATCCCACAACCAAACCACTACAGAATTCCACACCTTCCAGACATAATAAACGATTGCTGTTGTCTTAAACAATAGGTTTAATGTAATTTGTTGCACAGATATAAATAATGAATATACTAGAGAAAAAAACTGTAGCCCAGAGAGTTGTAAGTAGGCATCTTGTGACCATGGGAAGGAGCCAACTTGAGGTGAAGTTACACTTTTTTTTTTTTTTTTTGCGGTACGCGGGCCTCTCACTGTTGTGGCCTCTCCCATTGCGGAGCACAGGCTCCGGACGCGCAGGCTCAGCGGCCACGGCTCATGGGCCCAGCCGCTCCGCGGCAAGTGGGATCCTCCCGGACCGGGGCACGAACCCGTGTCCCCTGCATCGGCAGGTGGACTCTCAACCACTGCGCCACCAGGGAAGCCCGGAAGTTACATTTTGGAAGGCAAAACAGAGAGGTTGAAAAGAGCTTGATTCCTCATTGTCATCACTGAAGCTCATCTCACTCTGTGTTTTGCAGATCATGAGCAATAAATATTTTATTCTTCTTTATTTTAATTTATTTAATTAATTAATTAATTATTTTTTTTCTTTTGTGGTATGCGGGCCTCTCACTGCTGTGGCCTCTCTGGGATCTTCCCAGACCGGGGCACGAACCCGTGTCCCCTGCATTGGCAGGCGGACTCTCAACCACTGCGCCACCAGGGAAGCCCTAAATATTTTATTCTTAAAACCAGTTTGGGTTTCTGGTACTTTTAACTGCTTAATTGGAGTAGGAAATATGACAATTTTGATGGCATGAGTTGAATGTAGGGAGAGTCTGAGACTAAACAGAAGGAGTAATCAGTGAATGGAAAGGTGTCCAGAACGGGTAGGCTACTGTATTAGCTTCCTAGGGCGGTCAGAACAAACGACCACAATCTGGGTGACTTACAACAACAAAAATTTATGCGTTCACAGTTCTGGAGGCCGGAAGTCCAAAATCAAGCTGTCAGCAGGGTTGGTTCCCTCTGGAGACTCTGGGGGAGAGTGTGTTCTGCGTTCCTCTCCCAGCTGCTGTTGGCTGCCAGGGCTCCTTAGCTTGTAGGTGCATCACTCCAATCTCTGCCTCTCATGTGTTCACATGACCTTCTTGTATGGGCACCAGTCATTGGATTTAGGACCCACGCTGATCCAGTAAGGTCACCTTCTGAGGTTTCAAGTAGTTATGAATTTGGGGGGGCGGGCACTATTCAACATGGGACTGCTATGCTTTATAATGTTTATTCATTCAACAGACTCTTGTTGAGGGCCTACTGTGTGCTAGGCCCGACACTAGCTACTAGGGATAGAGTGACAAGTAAGACAGATGTGGCACATGTCCGATATGAAGCTCACAGTCCTTACAGTCCAGTGTAGAAGACAGATATTAAACAAAATGGTTGCAACTATGATACAAAGTTCAAAACAAGAAGCACTGGTGTGATGGCATCACACAAGAAGAGATCTAAACCATCTGAGGTGGGGTGGGGGGTGATTAAAAAGGTCTCCTTGTGGAAGGGACATCTAAGCCAAAACCAAACAGCAAATAGATGTTAGCCAGGTGAAGAGTATACAAGCCAGATTACTACAGACTGGTGCTGTGAATGAGCATTTGCCTTTTTAACAAGCACTTTAGTAATGCTCAAGCATGATGGACTTCAAGAACCCCTGCCCTGGGGCCCAGCTGACCCAAAATATACCCCAGTCTCCCCATCCACCACCTGTGGGGAAGACTCTCTCTCTCTGCTCTCCCACTCAGCCCTGAACTAGGATGGGGCAAGGTCGGGGGAGGCCCCTTATTACTGAGCCTCCCCACCCATTTGGACACATGAGCCCCTTTCTACCACCATGCAGAATCAACTAAATCAAGCATGTAGCTTGTATCTAGGATAGATTTTTCTCCTCCTTCAGTGAGCTTTCTCCACTTTTTCCCTTCCTCTGACCCTGCTCTATTTTCTGCCACAGACTAAGCCTGTAGCTTTGCATTCTAGTTGCTAATTTATTTGCCATTGAATTGTAGAAGGCCAGCTTTCTCATGAAAAACGTCTTAAGTGTATGTTGCACTCATTCAGTGTTTTCTAGGAGGAAAAGGCATCTACATTTTTTCATTTCTTATCTTCATCAGCACTAAAAGTTTTTGTTTTTGTTTTGTTTTGTTTTTAAGTATCTTTCCATCAGAATAAAAGATATAGTCCACAGTAGCATTCCTCAAATGTCACAGCTGGAATAAAACCAAACACTGTAACAAGTCTGGGACTGTTTCTTAGGGAAACTCTAGTAGATTCTTACAATTTGGCTCCTTTGCAAGGTTAACGAGAGTAACATTTGAAAAGTATATGATCACAGATGTTAGAGCTTTTCAGAATCTTGGAGGTTATGGAGATTCGGAAAGACCATCACCTCCTTTATTTCACAGATGAGGACAAGTAAATCTGGAGGTGAGGTGAGTTACATAGTCATTCTTAGCCAGTTGATTCAAAACTCCTCTCATTCCTCAAAAATTGTTATTTATTTTTAATGACTTTGGTTCTCCAGCTTACTTTGCATTTATGCTCCTTCCAATCTCTTCAGGTTTCTCCTCCTTATTTGTTGCCCTGTAACTCTCAGGAAACCCAGCACCCTCCTTCCTCTGCGGAGTTGGTCCGGGGTCTCAGAGAAATGAGGGTCACCTTATAGTAGGACCGGGGGACTTGTGCCTACCTTGAAGCTCAGGCTTCGGAGTCTTTTTTGTTTTTTTGAAAGGTTATGCATGTCTTCAACACACCGAAAAGAAAAAAATATATATTTTAAAGCCGTTTTCATTCGTTGTCTTCAGTCTAAAAATAGGGTGACAGAGGGATCGTGGGACAAGCAGCAGGAGCAGGGAGGAGTCGGTTGCCACAGTAACCAGTGAGCCATTTCGCTGCATTTGCCTTGACTGTGTGATTTCTGGGAGTTCTTCCCCCTTTCCTGCTCCTGTGCGTGGGGTGAGGGTAGGTGGTGGAGGCATTTTTAGATTATATAACATGGAACCAGATTCCTTACTTCCGGACTCTCCGTGAAGATGCTATTCCCTTTTACTTCCCCACCCTGCTGCAAACAGCCTTGGGTCATTGGCTTTGCTGGGGACTAAGAGAAAAGATTATGATCACGCTCATCTCCATGTACAGTAGTGCCTGTCTTGAACACTTCCCAATTTTTGACAACCTAGTTCCATAGAAATATCTGCCTCCACCCCCTCCCTCCCAATTCCGATCAGGTCCTCAGATGCCCTGGGCTCCAGCAACCCACCAGGAGGCTACCGCCTGGAGCTTTCTTCTGTTCCAGAGAAGAGAGAGGCAGCCCTGTGTGCGGGTCATGTCAGGGAAGTGGCTCTGCAGTCAGGGAAGTGGCTCTGAAGCTGACCTGGTTCTGCTGTCCTGACCGCAAGCTCCACCCTTTCCCGATTTGCAGATCCTGGGATCCGGGTGCAGCCCACATCAGAGTGTAAAGAGCACTGGCTTTGAAGGCAAACAGACTTGTGTTTGAATTGTGAACCCACCACCTTGGGCTAATCGTTATTTGACATTTTCGAGCCTGTGTCTGCCATGTATTAGGCACCGGATGAATGTTAATCTCTTCTACTCCTTCCCTGGTTTTCCTGTCCATCTGTACCTCCTTCTCCCCTCCCAGCTGTTGTCTGGCTCTGGTTGACCGAGGCAGGCTCACTCCTGTATAGCGTTTCGGAAGAGCTAACGTATACATTTGAGGGATCACCCTCTCCGTTAAAGGACCTTTTCTACCCGACTCTCCACAGCCCTCCTCCTTCTTACTGGCTGCCTCGCGTCCTCACATGACATCCCTCCAGGCTTCAGACCTTTCCTGACTTCTTTTCATGGAAACACATCTGTTCTCGATCCCATTCATGAAGAAAGAGCACAGTAGGTGCCTGCATAGCTCATCAGGTTTAAATCAAAATGTAAAAGTGCGTTCAGTGTATCCAAATTTGTTAAAGTGATGCATGAAAAGCTCCAGTCCTTCCTGCTTATTAGGGTGATCAGGAATGAACGAGAAGTCGAATGGGATGTATTAGTTAGAAATTTTTTAGTTGCAGTGATGGAAATCCAACCCGAACTCACCTAAGCATAAAAAGAATATATAAGCTAAAGTAAGTGGGAAGTTCAGGAGTGGAGCTGTCCACAGGATCCCAGAGATCCAACTACTAGTGTCAGAACTTTTTCTATTCATTAGTTCTGCTAGTCTCTGAGTGGCTTTATCCTCAGCTTACCATAGTCAGACTTTCTCAAAATGGATAACCTGGCCTCAGATTTACATCTTTCCAGCTTCTATGACCTAAGAGGCAAAACTTCTCTTCCAACTCCAAATTGGATAATTCCAGGGAAGAGCTTTGGTTAGCTTGGTTTGGGTCTTAGGCTCACCCCGGACCAATCCCTTTGTGCAGGAGAATGGGGTCCTATCTGACCACGTTGCGTCCCATGTCAGAGAGGTGACAAGCCACCAGGATGCATGATTCACGTTGGGGGAGGATCAGTTCTGGAATGCTGGTGGAAGGCAGAAACAATAGCGGTCACTTCAGAAGAATAACTGAGATGAGTAATGCCTGAACAGTCAGAAGAGTGCCTGGGGGGAGGCAGAGGTGGGTACAAAGCAAGTGCTTGATTGCCTCTGAGGAAGGAGACAAGGCTCTTGCCCTCAGGGAGCTCTGAATTCAGTGCAGGAGAGAGGGCTAAAAACACAAAGAGAAAGAGATGGAATTGGAAGCAGGGGCCAAAATGCACATACATAGCCAGAGAGGGACTGAGGGAGGACTCACAGTGAAAGCTTAAAGCTGTACACCCTATGTCAGAGGAACCGCCTGTTGATAACAGCATCATATCTCAAGTTGGGTTCTGTGGACCTCCAGTGTTCCATTTGATGCTACTAGGTCCTCAGAAGGAAAAATGAAAAAGGAAAAGAAAGGAAAGAAAAGAAAAGGAAGGAAAAGGAAAGGAAAGGAAGGAAAAGGACTCTGGCCATGTTTTGGATTTGGAAACTGTGGCTTAAGTTTAATTAGTTTTTAAAATTTTTCTGTTCTCTTTATTATAGTAATGCTCATCCACACTTATTTGACAATAGAACAAACCCTCCTAACCACAGACCACTTAGCGGCCTCTTGAGGTGGACCCCTGTTCCATAGATTGCATTTTGGAAACTACGCCATAGAGGTGTGCACACAAATCACGGTAACAATTAGAACGTCACATTCAGAAGGACCTTTACAAGTGTCTGAACACTCTTTTCTTTTTTACATCTTTATTGGAGTGTAATTGCTTTACAATGGTGTGTTGTTAATTTCAGCTTTATAACAAAGTGAATCAGCTATACACATACATATATCCCCATATCTCCTCCCTCTTGCATCTCCCTCCCACCCTCCCTATCCCACCCCTCCAGGCGGTCACAAAGCAGCGAGCTGATCTCCCTGTGCTATGCGGCAGTTTCCCACTAGCTAGCTACCTTACGTTTGGTAGTGTATATATGTCCATGCTGCTCTCTTGCTTTGTCACAGCTTCCCCTTCCCCCTCCCCATATCCTCAAGTCCATTCTCTAGTAGGTCTGTGTCTTTATTCCTGTCTTACCCCTAGGTTCTTCATGACCTTTTTTTTTCTTAGATTCCACATATATGTGTTAGCATATGGTATTTGTTTTTCTCTTTCTGACTTACTTCACTCTGTATGACAGACTCTAGGTCCATCCACCTCACTACAAATAACTCAATTTCATTTCCTTTTATGGCTGAGTAATATTCCCTTGTATATATATGCCACATTTTCTTTATCCATTCATCTGCTGATGGACAGTTAGGTTGCTTCCATGTCCTGGCTATTGTCAATAGAGATGCAGTGAACATTTTGGTACATGACTCTTTTTGAATTATGGTTCTCTCAGGGTATATGCCCAGTAGTGGGATTGCTGGGTCATATGGTAGTTCTATTTTTAGTTTTTTAAGGAACCTCCATACTGTTCTCCATAGTGGCTGTATCAATTTACATTCCCACCAACAGTGCAAGAGTGTTCCCTTTTCTCCACACCCTCTCCAGCATTTATTGTTTCTAGAATTTTTGATGATGGCCATTCTGACTGGTGTGAGATGATATCTCATTGTAGTTTTGATTTGCATTTCTCTAATGATTAATGATGTTGAGCATTCTTTCATGTGTTTGTTGGCAATCTGTATATCTTCTTTGGAGAAATGTCTATTTAGGTCTTCTGCCCACCTTTGGATTGGGTTGTTTGTTTTTTTGTTACTGAGCTGCATGAGCTGCTTGTAAATTTTGGAGATTAATCCTTTGTCAGTTGCTTCATTTGCAAATATTTTCTCCCATTCTGAGGGTTGTCTTTTGGCCTTGTTTATGGTTTCCTTTGCTGTGCAGAAGCTTTTAAGTTTCATTAGGTCCCATTGGTTTATTTTACTTTTTATTTCCATTTCTCTAGGAGGTGGGTCAAAAAGGATCTTGCTGTGATTTGTGTCATAGAGTTGAACTTCATTTTTTAAAATTAAACTTGTTAAGAGAATTCTAGATTCACATGAGTTGTAAAGAAATATTACAGAAAAATCCTGTGTACCCTTTACCTAGTTTAATGGTAACATCTTGGGAAACAATAGTATACGGTGCCTATCAGGTTACTGACATTGATATGGTCAAGATATTGAACATTTTCATCACCATAAGGTCCTTCACGTTGCCCTTTTACAGTTATACTTACTTTCCCTCTGCCCCACCTCCTCCTTAATCCCTGGAAACCATTTTGGGGATTTGATATTTGTCATTTCAAGAATGTTATGTAGTTAGAATCATACAGTATGTAACCTTTTGTGATTGGCTTTTTTTTCACTCAGCATAATTCTGTGGAGAATATGTATACCAATAGTTTGTTCTTTTTTATTGCTAAGTAGTATTCTATGGTATGATTCTATCACAGTTTGTTTAACCACTTATCCATTGAAGGACATCTGGGTTCTTTCCAGTTTGGGGCTGTTATGAATAAAGCTGCACTAAACATTCATGTACAAGTTTTTGTGTGAACATGTGTTATTTCTCTGACATAAGTACCCAGATCGCAATTGCCTGGGTGACAGGATACTTGCATGTTTACGTTTTGAGAGGTCTTTATGTCATTCTAGATACTAGTCCTCTGTTGGATGTACAGTTTGCAAATATTTTCTCCAGTTTATAGCTTGCTTTTTCATCTTAAGAGAGCCTTTCACAGAGCAAAATTTTAAATTCTTTTAAAGCCAAATTTATCCATTTTTCCTGTTGTGGATTATGCTTTTGGTATTAAGCATAAGAACTCTTTGCGTATCCCTAGATCCTGAAGATTTTCTCCTATAAAAGTTTTATAGTTTTATGTTTTACATTTAAGTGTGTGACCCATTTTGAGTTAATTTTTGTATAAGGAGTGAGACTTAGGTCAAGGTTTATTATTGTCACTTTTTGCTTATGGATGTCTAATTGCTCCAGCACCATTTGTTGAAAAAGATATCTTTCCTCTACTGCATTGCTTTTGTACCTTTGTCAAAAATCTGTTGGGTCTGTTTCTGTGCTGTCTATTCTGCTCCACTGATCTGTGTGTCTGTCTCTCTGCCAATACCACACAGTCTTCATTACTATTGCTGTATAATAAATATTAAAATCAGGTAAACTGATTGGTCCTGATGTTTTGGACTGAATGGTTTTGTCTGTGCTACTCCCCAAATGTATATGTTGAAGCCCTAACCCCCAGTGTGGCTGTGTTTGGAGATAGGGCCTATAAGGAGGCAATTACGGTTAAATGAGGTTTTTGGGTAGGGCTCTGATCCAATAGGATGAGTGTCCTTATAGGAAGAGACATCAGAGGGCTTTCTTTCTCTCTCCTCCCTCATACCCACTCAGAGCAAGGGCCGTGGGAGGTGAGGGCCTAGCAAGAAGGTGGCTATCTGCAAGCCAGAAAGAGAGCTTTCATCAGAAACTGAACCCTGTGGGAATCTTGATCTTGGACTTTTCAGCCTCTAGAACTGTGAGAATATTAATTTCTGTTGTTTAAGTCACCCAGTCTATGCTGTTTTGTTATGGGAGCCCTAGTGACTAATATATTCACTTTAATCTTTTTTTTTTTCAAACAATTTTTAACTTATCCTAGTTCCTTTGTCTTTCCATATATGTTTTAGAATAATCTTGTCTATACCTAATAAAAATATTGCTGGGATTGTGATAGGAATTATGTTAACCTTTTACATTAATTTGGGGGAGAATTAACATCTTTACCAGGCTGAGTCTTTCCATCCGGGAGCACAATACGTCTCTCCATTTATTTAGGTCTTTAATTTTTTTCACCAGTGTTTTTTAGTTTCAGCATACAAGCCCTGTACATATATTTTTTAAGATTTACACCTAAGTATTTCTTTTTATAAAAACAATTTTAAATAGTATTTTTAATTCTGATATTTATTTGTTCATTGTTAGTATATGTAAATACAAATGAATTTTGTATGTTTATCTTGTGTCCTGTGACCTTGCTGGATTCACTTATTAGTACTAGGTGGAGTTTTTGTAAATTCCATGGGATTGTATACGTTCACAATCATGTTATCTGCATATAGGACAGTTTTCTTTCTTTCTTTCTAATCTGCATGCCTTTTATTTCTTTTTCTTGCCTTATTATACTAGCTAGAACTTCAAACACTATATTGAATAAAAGCAGTGAGAGTGGGCATCCTTGCCTTTTTCTTGATCTTAGGGTTAAAATATTCAGTCTTTTACCATTAACTGTAATTCTGAAGCTTGTTGGTAGATGTTCTTTATTAAATTGAGAGAGATCCTTTCCATTCCATATTTCTGAGAGTTTTTTTTTCTTTCTTTAATAAATGGTGTTGGGCTTCCCTGGTGGCACAGTGGTTGAGGGTCCGCCTGCCAATGCGGGGGACGCGGGTTCGTGCCCTGGTCCGGGAGGATCCCACATGCTGCGGAGCAGCTGGGCCCGTGAGCCATGGCCGCTGGGCCTGCGCATCCGGAGCCTGTTGTTCCGCAATGGGAGAGGCCACGGCAGTAAGAGGCCCGCGTACTGCAAAAAAAAAAAAAAAAAAAAAATGGTGTTGAACTCTGTCAAATGCTTTTTCTGCATTGATTATGTCATGTGAGTTTTCTTGTATAGCCTAATTTGATGAATTACCATTATTTATTTTCAAATATTGAACCAGTTTTACATCTCTGGAATAAACCCTGCTTGGTCATGGTGTATAATTCTTTTAAAATATTGCCAAGGACTTCCCTGGTGGCGTGTGGTTAAGAATCCACCTGCCAGTGCAGGGGACACGGGTTTGATCCCTAGTCCGGGAAGATCCCACATGCCACAGAGCAACTAAGCCCAAATGCCACAACTACTGAAGCCCGTGCACCCTAGAGCCCATGCACTGCAACTACTGAGCCTGCGTGCCACAGCTGCTGAAGCCTGCGTGCCTACAGTCTGTGCTCCACAACATGAGAAGCCACTGCAATGAGAAGCCCACGCACCATAATGAAGAGTAGGCCTCACCACAATTAGTGAAAGCCTGCATGCAGCAACGAATGCCCAACACAGCCGAAAAGAAAAACTAAATAAATATTGCCAGCTCTGAAGCAGAATCTGGCCTCTCTACCCTGACACTAAATTAAATATCAGAGACAGAGTTTTGGGTGAAGTAGAAAAGAATAGCTTTATTGCTTTGCCAGGCTAAGGGGGCTACAGTGGGCTAATGCCCTCAAAACTGTGTGTCCCTACCTAGAGGGGGTAGTGAGGAGTTTTACAGTAATGGTTCAAACAGGGCGTGATCAGCTCATGGACATTCTTCTGATTGGTTGTGGTGAGGTAAGTGGGAGCATTATCATTCTTCTGGTTCCAACCTGTCTGGGGTCTACATGCTTGTGGGCAGCATACAGCTAACTTCTCCCACCTGGTGGGGGTTTTAGTATCTGCAAAACAGCTCAAAGATATTGTTATGTGTATCCCTTGAGGGGGAGCCAGAACCCTGCCCGAAGGCTGCACTATTGTTTCTTGTCTGTTCCTCCCTTGTCTCTGCATTGCATCCACTCCTCTCCCTTCCCTAATTAACAACTGTTTGAACTTGCCCATTGGAACTCAGGGAAGGTCATGGAGGCTGAATGAATCCTGTTTCCTCTAATAAAGAAATGGGGGACACAGAAAGGCTTTTGGAGCTCCACAGGGTCTGGCTTAGTTTTAGCTCTATTTGGTAACACATTGTTAAGTATTTTTGTGTCTGTATTCGTGATGGACATTGGATTTTAGTTGTTTTTTTTTTTATTGTCTTTTTCTAGTTTTGGTATGAGGCTAATACTATCCTCATAAAATGAATTGGGAAGTGTCTCCTTGTCTTGCATTATCTGGAAGAGATTGTGTGGAATTGGTGTTACTTCTCCTTTAAATATTTGTGGAACCATCTGGGCCTGGAGATTCATTTTTTGGAAGTTTTTCAAATTTCTTAATGATTCTAGGACTATTCACATATTTATTTTATTCTGCATAAGCTGTGATGGTTTGTGCTTTTTTTCTGAGGAATGGCTTCATTTACCTAAGTTGTCAAATATATGTATAGAGTTGTTTGTAGTTTTGCCTTATTATCTTTTTGAGGTATGCAGAACCTGTAGTAATATATCCAGTTACATTCCTGATCCTGGTAATTCAGTCTTTTCTCTTTTTCTTCTTTGTAAGTCTTGCTAGAGGTTTGTCAGTTTTACTGATTTTTGAAAAAAACCTGAACTCTTTTATCATTGATTTTCTCTACTGTCTTTCTGTTTTCAATTTTATTTATTTCTGCTTTTATCTTTATTATCTCCTTTCTTCTACTTACTTGGAGTTTATTTTGCTCTTCATTTTCTAAGTTCTTAAGATGAAGGGTTAAATTATGTATGTGAGACTTTCCTCTTTTCTAATATATGCATTTAACGCTACAAATTTCTCTCCCAGCACTGCTTTAGCTGTGTCCCACAAATTTTGGTATGTTCTATTTTCATTTTCTTTCACTTCAATGTATTTTTTAAAATTTACCTTGAGATTTCTTCTTTGAAATGTCCTGTTTGGGTTATAAGTATTTGGAGATTTTCTTTTTATCCTTCTGTTATTGATCTCTAGTTTGATTCCATTGTGGTCAGAGAACACACTCTGGTTTAGATTCTTTTAAATTTGTTGAGGTTTGTTTTATGGCCCAGGATTTGTTCTATCTTAATATATGTTCCATGGACACTTGAAAAGAATATATATTGTGCTGTTGTTGAGTGGAGTGTTCTATACATGTTTACTGATCCTCTTAGTTGATGGTGTCAGTGAGTTCTTGTATGTCTGTGCTGATTTTCTACATAGTTTTTCTATTAATTATTGAGAGGGGGTGTTGAAGTCTCCAACTCTAATTTGGATTTGTCTGTTTATGTTTTCAGTTTTATCAGTTTTTCCTTCACGCATTTTCCTGTTCTTTTGTTTTGTGCATATATTTACTGCTAATCTCTATCTTTTAATTGGTGTATTTAGACCACTTATATTTAAAATATTTGTTGATGGATTAGGGCATAAGTCTGCCATTTTATGTTTTTGTTTCTGTTTGTTCTCTCTGTTGCTTTTTGTTTCTCTGTTTCTCTTTTTTCTGCGTTTCTGTGGGTTACTTGAACATTTTTTAGAATTTCAGCTAGATTTATTTATAATGCTTTTAAATGTATCTCTTTGCATAGTTTAAGTGGTTTCCCTAAGTATTATTACATTCTACATCCATACCTTATTACAGTCTACTTCTATCATCATATTTATCAGTTTGAGTGAAGTGTAGAAACCTACTTCCCTTTTTTTTTTAACCCATTCCCATTTATAATATAATCTCTTAAATATTTCCTCTACATATATTCAGAACCAAATAAGGCCAAGTTATATTTTTTGTTTTGATTATCAAACATAATTTACAAAACTCAAAAGGAGAAAGAAAACCTATTATATTACTCAGTTTTTCTTACTCTGTTCTTTCTTCCATCCTGATGTTCCCAGCTTTATATTTTTAATAATTTCCATTCTGTTTAAATAACTTCTTTTAGAATAAATCTGCTGAAAGAAAAGAATAGATCTGCTGGCAACAAATTCTCTTAGTTTCTCTTCATCTGAGAATGTTGTGATTTCCTCTTATTCTTAAAGATATTTTTGATGGATATAGGATTCTAGATTTACAGATTTATCTTTTAGCACTTGAGAAATGCTGTGCCATTTTATTCTGGCCTCTAAGGTTTTGGTGAGGTATCCAGTGTCTTTTGAGTTGTTTTTCTCCTATTGATAAGGTGCCATTTTTCTTTAGCTACTTTCACGATTTTTCTTTAGTTTTCATAAGTTTGACTATGATGTATCTTGGTGTAGATTTCTTTGGGAATAATAAGGCCTTTAAGATTTGGGCATTTTCAGAGCCAGGTTATTCAGGGAGGAAACGGTATTTTCACTCTTTTTAAGTCAGGGAGAACCTCATCTATAGGATTGTCTATCCTGTAACTGTAAATGCTGGTGTAAATATTTCTGGCACTTGAACTTAGAAGAAAATTTATCTGTTCCTTAAGAGCGGGGTCCAGAGTCCTCTGGATGTCCAGTGGTTAGGACTCGGCACTTTCACTACGGTGGCCTGGGTTCAGTCCCTGGTTGGGGAATTAAGGTCCTGCAAGCCATGTGGTATGGCTAAATAAATAAATACATAAAGAGTAGGGCCCATAGTGATTTTTAAAAAATATATCGACAACAGCATCTAACAGTGGCCATTACCAACTTGATTCATAAGTGAACTTTATGAACAGATATCCCCCTGAGAGAGACTGCCCCAGCTGGGTGGACTGAGCAATCCTGTTTTCCTCCTTGACTTAGAAATTTCTTACCTTGATTATTTGCCTTCCCCTTGCCACAGAAGTTCCCTGTTACTCAACTTTGAGTGTAAAAGCTGGAGTGAGCCCAAGCTTGGTTCCAGGCTCTTGACTTTCCTTTACCTACCTCCCTCTCTGTGCAATCATATCTAATTTAATTGTTTTAAATAACATCTACATGCTGATGGCTCCCTTATTTATATCTCTAGTCCTGATTTATTTCTGAACTTCAGACTCAAATAGAGTTGGATTAATCTCTACCATATTTGTAACTGTTTTCTATTTGTTGCTCTTGTTCTTTGCTCTTATTTTTGTCTTCCACTCTTTCTGCCTTTTTTGGTTTTAACTGAGCATTTTATATGATTCCATTTTCTTTCCTTTCTCTGCATTTCAGCTACACTTCTTTTTCTTCTTTTTTTAATTGCTTTTTTAGTGGCTACCCTCGAGTTTATAATATACATTTGTAATGAATCCAAGTTCACTTTCAAATAACACTAAGCCTCTTCACGGGTAGTGCAAGTATCTTCCAGTAACAGAATAATGCTCCTTCCCCTTCCCAAATCTTGTGTCATTGCTGCCATTCATTTCACTCATACAAGCATGCACACACACACACACACACACACACACACACACACACACACAAAATTGAATACATTGTTGCTATTATTAAACAAGCTGTTATCTGTTCTGTTAAGGATAAGAAAAATAAAAGTGTTTTATTTTATTTTTTTAGCTTTCATTTATTCCTTCTCTGGTGCTCTTCCTTTCTTTATGTAGATCCAAGTTTCTGATGCGTATCATTTTTCTCAGAAGAACTTCTTTTAACATATCTTACAAGACAGGTTTACTGGCAACAAATTCTCTCAATTTTTGCTAGTCTGAGAAAGTCTTTTTTTTCCCCTTCACTTTTGAGGGATAATTTTACAGAGTACAGAATGGTGAATTGGTGGTTTTTTTATTTCAATACTTTAAATATTTCACTCCATTCTCTTCACATTTGCATGGTTTCTGAGGCAACACTGGATGTAATTCTTTATTATTTGGGGGGGCATGTTTATCCAGTTTGATGTTCTGTGAGCTTCCTGGATCTGTGTTTGATATTAATTTGGAGAAATTCGGTCATTATTGCTGCAAATGTTTCTTTTATTCCTTTTTATCTTTCTTCTCCTCTGGTATTCCCATGATATGTATGTTACATCTTTTGTAGTTGTCCCACAGTTCTTGGATATTCCGTTCTATTCTGTGTTTTTCAGGATTTTTTCCCTTTGCTTTTCCATCTTAGAAGTACCTGTATTGATGTATCTGCAAGCCATGTCCAGTCTACTAATAAGCCCATCAAAGGCATTCTTCATTTTTGGTATGGTGTTTTTGATCTCTAACATTTCT
Source organism: Delphinapterus leucas (assembly GCF_059928025.1). Lineage (NCBI taxonomy): Eukaryota > Metazoa > Chordata > Mammalia > Artiodactyla > Monodontidae > Delphinapterus > Delphinapterus leucas. Next base: position 11,276,168 of record NC_143139.1, on the reverse strand, counting down.
TTTTGATTTTTTCTTAGAATTTCCATCCCTCTGATTACATTGTCAATCAGTTCTTGCATATTGTCTGCTTTACCTGTTACAACCCTTACTATATTTATCATAGAGGTTTTAAAACGCCTGTCTGATAATTCCAACATCGCTGCCATATCAGTCTGGTTCTGATGCTTGTTCTGTTTCTTCAAATTGTGTTTTTGCATTTCAGTGTGCTTTGTAGTTTTTTCTTCATAGCTGGACATGAGGTACTGAGCAAATGGAACTTCAGTATACAGGTCTAAGCTGTTGGGGGCAGAGAAGCATTCTCTTGTCCTGTGATCAGGTCTCAGTCTTTTATTGATCCTGTACCCTGGACTGGGAACTTTCCCAGTGCTTCTCAGCCCTCTCCCTGCCCCCACAATGGGACAGGATGGGTAGAGCGGGCTAGAATCGGCTATTTCCCTTCTCCTAGGTTAATCAGGCTCTGATAAAACCCCAGCAGGTTAGGCTCTGATTAAATAGTTTCTCTTGGAAGAAGGCCTTGTTAAGAACAGAATCTTCTTGAGTGTTTCAAAATGGTTATTTCCCCATCCCTTTGCCAAAAGCACAAGGGAATTTTTTTTCCCATATTCACTCTGGTAGAATTCCTGGCAGTAAAACTCAAAAGTGTAGGGGGCCCTCACGACTGGTTCCCTTGTTTTTTTTTAACTTTAAGACTTGTCCACTCTGAGTCTCCTCAATTGATCAATTACAATTAAGATTTTCTACCCCAGCACTGTTTCTTATAGAAGTTTCTGCTCATGGGTTTCTACTCTGGTAAGTTGTGATTGCCTGTATTCACTTGTCTATCCCTCCAGTCTGAGCGGCAGAAGTTTGCTCTGTGACCTAACTTCTCTGCTTGATCTAAGAAAAGCTGTTGATCGTTCAGTTTGTGCAGCTTTTTGTTGTTAGAATGGAATGATGACTTCCAAGCCCCTTACATGCTGGACTGGAAACCAGAAGTCCAAACTCATGTATGCTGATGCCCACCACCACACCACTCCCGTGTCCTAACCACCAGCAAGTCTCGTGGGTTCTACCAATACACAGCTGAATCCATCTACTTCTTTCCCACTTTGACTAATCAGAACAGTCAATTTAGCATTATCTTTTGCCTGAACAACTTCAATAGGTTTCTAAATCATCACTTGGCTGTTCTACTCTTGTGTGCCTATAATCAATTCTCCATTGGCAATGTTGAGTAATCTTTAAAACAAAAACCAGGGACTTCCCTGGTGGTGCAGTGGCTGAGAATCTGCCTGCCAATGCAGGGGACACGGGTTTGATCCCTGGTCCGGGAAGATCCCACATGCCGTAGAGCAACTGAGCCCATGCGCCACAACTGCTGAGCCTGCGCTCTAGAGCCTGTGAGCCACAACTACTGAGCCCACGTGCTGCAACTACTGAAGCCCACGTGCTGCAACTACTGAAGCCTGTGTGCCTAGAGCCCGTGCTCCACAGCAAGAGAAGCCACCGCAATGAGAAGCCCACGCACTGCAGCGAGGAGTAGCCCCCTGCCTGCTGCAACTAGAGAAAGCCTGCACACAGCAATGAAGACCCAATGCAGCCAAAAATTAAGAAAATAGAAAGCAAACAAACAAACAGATGTAACTTCCTTTTAGAACTTACCAATGGCTTCCCATTGTACTTAGAATAAAATGCATTTTCAAGTAATGTTCTACAGGCCCTACCTGATATAGCCTTCCTGCTTCTCTTAACTTATCTCTACCTCCTCAGCCACTGCACTCTAGTACAGACCTTCCATTTGCTTCTTGATGTGCATCTTATCAGCTTGGGCTGCTGTAACAATGACCATAGACTGGGTGACTTAAAAAACATATATTTATTCCTCATAGTTATGGAGGCTGGAAGTCTGAGATCAGACTGCGGTATGGTCAGGTTTCAGTGAAGGCCCTCTATCTGGTTTACCAATGGCTGTCTTCTCATTCTATCTTCACATAGCAGAGAGAGAGCGAGCGAGCTAGCTGTCTGGTCTCTTCTAAGGGCACTAATTCCATTCATAAAGGCTCCACCCTCATGATCTACTCATCCCTGAAAGGCCCTACCTCTAAATACCATTACATTGTGGATTAGATTTCAACATATCAATTTGGGGGGGGGACACATAAAAATTCAGTGCACAACAGTGTTCTAGGATTATATCAGCCTTGGGGCCTTAACACTAGCTCTTCCTCCTGCCTAAAATGTCCCTCCCCAATTCTTCACATGGTTGGCTCTGCCTTGTCATCCAGATCTCAGTGTAATTTGTGCTTCCTCAGTGTGATGGTTAGTTTATGGTCAACTTGGCTAGGCTAGAGTGTCCAGTTAGTCAAGCAAGCACTAATATAGGTGTTGCTGTGAAGGTATTTTGTAGCTGTAGTTAATATGTACAACAGTTAACTTTAATAAAAGGAAATTTTCCTGAATAATGTGGGTGGTCCTCAGCCAATCAGTTGAAAAGGCTTAGGAGCAAAATTGAGGTTTCCCTGTGGAAGAAGAACTTCTTTCTGAAGACTGCAGCATCAGTTCCTGGCCGATTGATCCAGCATGATGGTTTGCCCTACAGATTTTGGAGTTGCCAATACCCACAACCACAGAAGCCAATTCCTTGAAATAAGTGTGTGTGTGTGTGTGTGTGTGTGTAGTGTGTGTAGTGTGTGTGTGTGTGTGTGTGTGTATGTGTCCTCTGTTTGGTCTGTTTCTCGGCTATTTCCTCAGTGACAGTGCACCTGACCTGTCGCTCTCTGTTGGCCCTTCTCCATGTCACTCCTTAGCACGTAACCCTGTTTCTGTTTTCGTTTTCTTTAAATTCATTGATTAATTAATTTATTTTTGGCTGCATTGGGTCTTCGTTGCTGTGCACGGGCTTTCTCTAGTTGCGGCGAGCTGGGGCTACCCTTCATTGCAGCGCACGGGCTTCTCATTGCGGTGGCTTCTCTTGTTGCAGAGCATGGGCTCTAGGCGCACGGGCTTTGGTAGTTGTGGCACGCGGGCTCAGTAGTTGTGGCTCGCGGGCTCTAGAGTGCAGGCTCAGTAGTTGTGGTGTACAGGCTTAGTTGCTCCACCGCATGTGGGATCTTCCCAGACCAGGGATCGAACCCGTGTCCCCTGCATTGGCAGGCGGATTCTTAACCACTGCGCCACCAGAGAAGTTCCTCAGCTGACTGTTAACTGAGGCAACTGGACCCCCTAGGCTCTCATGCTCCAGCAGGCCAGCCCAGGTATGTTCTTGTGCCAGCAGCAGAAGCATAAGAGCAGAATCCCTTTTTCACGGTTATACCTGTGTCAGATCTGCTAACATCCCATTAGCCAAAGCAAGTGACATGGGAAAACCATGAGAAATGTACACTCATCTGGCAAAGTGGCATTGATACAGGGAAGGCAAAGAACTGGGACCATCAATGAGATTAATCTATTCAGTTCCTCTCAGTCACTATCACATCCCTCTCGCTGAAGAAACAGAAGGGGCTCAGAACCTCAGCTGGACTCTACTGTGGGGGAACGGGAATCATTCTCCTGGGTCCTCTAGGAAGATCACAGGACTGAAACCAGAGGACTGGGTTGGAATCCAGATTCTTCCATATCTTTGTGATCTTGGTCAGTTCACTTCAGCTTCATAAACCCCATCTGTTAAAGGAGTTAATATTATCTTTTGCACAGCATTGTGAAGATCAAATTTGATGATTAGAGCATGTATAGCACTTGGTGTGGTATCAGTTCAGTAAATGTTTTCCTTATGCCAAAGACTGGCTATTCTCTTATGTATTCAAGTGGTAAAACTTCTCTTTTGCCTTTGCCTTTTACTAATAAGAGGAAGATATTCCTCATTTTAATCAAATGGGTGGCACGGTCATCTGTAATACTTCAGGCATACACATATCTGCAGATGAGTGAAGGATGGCTCAGAAGCAGTGATAAGTTCGTATCCTAGAGCACCCAGTATTATTATAGTTGTGTCAAGTCCCAAAGAAACACAGTATTTATGAGTTAGAGTTTTTCCAATTAAATATATTTAAAATTTCTTCTTTGTTTGTACTATCTCAATATAGTTTACTCCAGCTGAATTGTGTGGAGATTCTTATTCATTATTTAAGGTCCCTCTTAAGAACACAGATGTCAAAGTCTTTCCACTTCAAGGGATAGACAGGGCCCAAGACTAATCATGAGACAAATTTAAACTCCATTAATTGCCCAAATATGTAAGAGGCTGCATTAAGAACAAACGTGTTGCATAATAAGTAAATACATTTTCCCCATTCACTTGCTCCAAATCCATTTAGGAAAAATAATCAGGGATAGTTCTTCGAGTTCTTATTTTAATGTTAGTAAAAGTGTAGCGGGACCATTAAAAACATTTGGTTATAAAGCTTAAAGACGAACATATCTTATCAGCCTCTTTTAAAGGTTCTTTAATGTATTCTTGTCTGTGTTGAAGCCGAAAGCAATGTCTAAATTTAAGTTGGTTTTTACTAGCATTGCAAACTCCGTCTGTGGCGAGTCTCAATAGCTGTAGCTGTCCTTTCTGTCCCTCAAATGATGTGAGGTCCATCAATCAGATGGTGGGGGAACAAAGGGGAGGGTTGTGTATTATTACCGTCAATCATGTTTTTCAGTGAAACATGTTTAATGTTATAGAGAATGTCAGTTTATAATCAAGTGTTTCATGTTAAATAGTCTGAGAAATAATCAGTTCTTCCCATTTTCTCCTTAATTCCATTTAAGAATTTCTTGACTACTCTTACTCCTATATTTCAATCAGATGTTAACTAGAAATTGCAGTTGTGTTGTTGTCTGCTCTAGGTTTTATTTAAAATTTTGATGTTTTGCCTGGTATGCATTTTTTTCATTATTTTTAATTTAAAGATGTTGCCTCAAAATATTGTCTCAATTACTGAGCTCTTAGGCATCCCCCTAAATTTTGAACCTCCGGCAGATGCCTTAACTCAAATACCCCTCCACCTGTTCCTGGGCGGTTTTACAAGGCAAAAAAATATGAGGTTGGATTTTGTAGTCACTACCAAAGTAGCTTTTCAGAGAGACTCAGGATCCTTTCTCAGGTGATTAAAAAGGAATTGTAGCAGTTAGGTGTTGTTCCCTTCCAACCACACCAAAACTTTTTAGCTAAAAACGGCCCATTTATTTAGCTCACAATTTTGTGGGTCAGCAATGAAGGCTGTGCTCAGCTGGGCCGTTGTTCTGGTTACAGCTGGGCTCTCGCATTTGCCTGTGGTTAAATGTGAGTCAGGTAGGCAGCTTTGCTGATCTTGGCTAGCAGGGTGGGGACTAGGTGAAACACAAGTGAGGGGTCGGACTTTATCTTATAGGTAATGGGACAGAGAAAAGTTTTGTGTTTGGGAATAATAATAATAATGTTTTCATTAGATTTGCATTTATAAAGCCCACTCTGAGTAAAATACGAAGGTGAAGTGGAGAGAAGAGTTAGAAGGCTGCTCCAAGTGAAATATTTTGAGGGTCTGAACTAAAACAATGGCAATGGAAAAGTTAAGGAAGTTAATGGCTGTACTATATTAACAAGGGCATTCAGGTGACCCAGGATCACACTTTGCATTAATGTCTTTCAATCTGGAACAGCTGTTCAATTTTTCCTCAGTTTTTCTGACCTTGGCACTTAAAAATAATAAACCAATTCTTTTGTAGAATGTCTATGAATTGATAGTGTTTGGCCATTTTGAATAATGTGGCCGTTAACATTCTCACTCATGTATTTTGGTATATATACATATATATATTTTTTTCTCTCCTTGGCAGTATACCTGAGGATGACATTTCCGGTTCAAAGACTATGTTTATTATAGATCTTGTGGACAATGTCAAACTCTTTTTTAAAATTTTAAATTTTGTTTATTTATTTATTTATTTTTGGCTGTGCTGGGTCTTTGTTTCTGTGCGAGGGCTTTCTCTAGTTGCAGTAGGCGGGGGCCACTCTTCATCGCGGTGCGTGGGCCTCTCACTGTCACGGCCTCTCTTGCGGAGCACAAGCTCCAGACGCGCAGGCTCAGTAGTTGTGGCTCACGGGCCTAGTTGCTCTGCGGCATGTGGGATCTTCCCAGACCACGGCTCGAACCCGTGTCCCCTCCATTGGCAGGCACATTCTCAACCACTGCGCCACCAGGGAAGCCCTCAAACTCTTTTTTAAAGTAGTTGTACCAATTTAGAACCCATTGGCAGTGTACGAGAGTTCTAGTTGCTCCATATCCATGGCAACATTATGGTATTAACAGACTTACATTTTAGCCATTTTGGTGGAGGTGTCAGAGCATTTCATTGTGGATTTAATTTACATTTTCCTGAAGATGAATGAGTTTGAGCACATTTTCATATATTTGGATATCTTCTTCTATGTAGAACCTCTTCAAGTCTCTTTTCTACCTGATTGTCTTTTTATTGTTATTGAATTTGTACAGGGTCCTTATAAATTCAGGATACAAGTCCTTTGTCACTTATATACGATGTAACACTTTCTTTTACTCTGTGCCTTTCTTTTTCACTTTCTTAATGGTTTATTAGATGAATAAAAGTCCTTAATTTTAATATAATCCAATCTAATAAATTTCTCTTTGAGTAATAATACTATATGTGTCCTGTTAAAGACATCTTTCCTACTCCAAAGACACAAAGTCTTCTTATGTTATCTGCTTTTTGTTTTTTTTTAGTATTTGATTGTTTTACTTTTTAAGTTTATTTTGTACATATTTTTTTTCTTATTAGTCATCCATTTTATACACATCAGTGTATACATGTCCATCCCAATCTCCCAATTCATCCCACCACCACCCCCCCACCCCCCGCTTTCCCCCCTTGGTGTCCATATGTTTGTTCTCTACATCTGTGTCTCTATTTCTGCCTTGCAAACCGGTTCATCTCTAAAATTTTTCTAGATTCCACATATATGCGTTAATACATGATATTTGTTTTTCTCTTTCGGACTTACTTCACTCTGTATGACAGTCTCTAGATCCATCCACGTCTCTACAAATGACCCAATTTCATTCCTTTATATGGCTGAGTAATATTCCATTGTATATAAGTACCACATCTTCTTTATCCATTTGTCTGTCGATGGGCATTTAGGTTGCTTCCATGACCTGACTACTGTAAATAGTGCTGCAATGAATATTGGGGTGCATGTGTCTTTTTGAGTTATGGTTTTCTCAGGGTATATGCCCAGTATTGGGATTTCTGGGTCATATGGTAATTCTATTTTCAGTTTTGTTTTGTTTTTTTTGTGGTACGCGGGCCTCTCACTGTTGTGGCCTCTCCCGCTGCGGAGCACAGGCTCCGGACGCGCAGGCTCAGTGGCCATGGCTCACGGGCCCAGCCGCTCCGCGGCATGTGGGATCTTCCTGGACCGGGGCACGAACCTGTGTTCGCTGCATAGGCAGGCGAACTCAACCACTGCGCCACCAGGGAAGCCCTCTATTTTCAGTTTTTTAAGGAACCTCCATACTGTTCTCTGTAGTGTCTGTATCAATTTACATTCCCACCAGCAGTGCAAGAGGGTTCCCTTTTCTCCAAACCCTCTCCAGCATGTGTTGTTTGCAGATTTTCTGATGATGCCCATTCTAACTGGTGTGAGGTGAAACTCATTGTAGTTTTGATTTTCATTTCTCTAATAATTAGTGATGTTGAGCAGCCTTTCATGTGCTTCTTGGCCATCTGAATGTCTTTTTAGAAGAAATGTCTATTTCGGTCTTCTGCCCATTTTTGGATTGGGTTGTTTGTTTTTTTAATATTGAGCTGCATATATATTTTGGAGATTAATCCTTTGTCTGATGATTCATTTGCAAGTATTTTCTCCCATTCTGAGGGTTGTCTTTTCGTCTTGTTTATGATTTCCTTTGCTGTACAAAGGAGGTTTGCACAGTAAATTTTTTAAGTTTCATTAGGTCCCATTTGTTTATTTTTGTTTCCATTAACTTTAAGTTTCATTAACTTTAAGTTTCATTAGGTCCCATTTGTTCATTTTTGTTTTTATTTCCATTACTCTAGGAGGTGGATCAAAAAAGATCTTGCTGTGATTTATGTCAAAGAGTGTTCTTCCTATGTTTTCCTCTAAGAGTTTTATAGTGCCTGGACTTATATTTAGGTCTCTAATCCATTTTGAGCTTATTTTGTGTATGGTCTTAGGGAGTGTTCTAATTTCATTCTTTTACATGTAGCTGTCCAGTTTTCCCAGCACCACTTATTGAAGAGACTGTCTTTTCTCCATCGTATATCCTTGCCTCCTTTGTCATACATTAGTTGACCATAGGTGCGTGGGTTTATCTCTGGGCTTTCTATCCTGTTCCATTGATCTATATTTCTGTTTTTGTGCCAGTACCATATTGTCTTGATTACTGTAGCTTTGTAGTATAGTCTGAAGTCAGGGAGTCTGATTCCTCCAGCTCTGTTATTTTCCCTCAAGACTGCTTTGCCTATTCAGGGTCTTTTGTGTCTCCATACAAATCTTAAGATATTTTGTTCTAGTTCTGTAAAAAATGCCATTGGTAATTTGATAGGGATTGCATTGAGTCAGTAGATTGCTTTGGGTAGTATAGTCATTTTCAAAATATTGATTCTTCCAATCCAAGAATATGGTATATCTCTCCATCTGCTGGTATCATCTTTAATTTCTTTCATCAGTGTCTTCTAGTTTTCTGCATACAGGTCTTTTGTCTCCCTAGGTAGGTTTATTCCTAGGTATTTTATTCTTTCTGTTGCAGTGGTAAATGGGAGTGTTTCCTTAATTTCTCTTTCAGATTTTTCATCATTAGTGTACAGGAATGCAAGAGATTTCTGTGCATTAATTTTGTATCCTGCAACTTTACCAAATTCATTGATCAGCTCTAATAGTGTTCTGGTGGCATCTTTCGGATTCTCTATGTATAGTATCATGTCATCTGCAAACAGTGACAGTTTTACTTTTTCTTTTCCAATTTGTTTTCCTTTTATTTCTTTTTCTTCTCTGATTGTCGTGGCTAGGCCTTCCAAAATTATGTTGAATAATAGTGGTGAGAGTGGACATCCTTGTCTTGTTCCTGATCTTAGAGGAAATGCTTTCAGTTTTTCACCATTGAGAATGATGTTTGCTGTGGGTTTGTTGTATATGGCCTTTATTATGTTGAAGTAGGTTCCCTCTATGCCCACTTTCTGGAGAATTTTTTTAATCATAAATGGGTGTTGAATTTTGTCAGAAGGTTTTTCTGCATCTGTTTAGATAATCATATGGTTTTTATTCTTCAGTTTGTTAATATGGTGTATCACATTGATTGATCTGCGTATATTGAAGAAGCCTTGCATCTCTGGGATAAATCCCACTTGATCATGGTGTATGATCCTTTTAATGTGTTGTTGGATTCTGTTTGCTAGTGTTTTGTTGAGGATTTTTGCATCTATATTTATCAGTGATATCAGTCTGTAACTTCCTTTTTTTGTGGTATCTTTGTCTGGTTTTGGTATCAGGGTGATGGTGGCCTCATAGAATGAGTTTGGGAGTGTTCCTTCCTCTGCAATTTTTTGGAAGAGTTTGAGAAGGATGGATGTTAGCTCTTCTCTAGATGTTTGATAGAATTCACCTGTGAAGCCATCTGGTCCTGGACTTTTGTTTGTTGGAAGATTTTAAATCACAGTTTCAATTTCATTACTTATGATTGGTCTGTTCATATTTTCTATTTCTTCTTGGTTCAGTCTTGGAAGGTTACACCTTTATAAGAATTTGTCCGTTTCTTCCAGGTTGTCCATTTTATTGGCATAGAGTTGCTTTTAGTAGTCTCTTGGGATGCTTTGTATTTCTACAGTGTCTGTTGTAAGTTCTCCTTTTTCATTTCTAATTTTATTGATTTGAGTCCTCTCCCTCTTTTTGTGATGAGTCTGGCTAATGGTTTATCAATTTTGTTTATCTTCTCAAAGAAGCAGCTTTTAGTTTTATTGATCTTTGCTATTTTTTTCTTTGTTTCCATTTCATTAATTTCTTCTCTGATCTTTATGATTTCTTTCCTTCTGCTAACTTTGGGTTTTGTTTGTTCCTCTTTCTCTAGTTCCTTTAGGTGTAAGGTTAGATTGTTGATTTGCGATTTTTCTTGTTTCTTGAGGTAGGCTTGTATAGCTATAAACTTCCCTCTTAGAACTGCTTTTGCTGCATCCCATAGGTTTTGCATTGTCGTGTTTTCATTGTCATTTGTCTCTAGGTATTTTTTGCTTTCCTCTTTGATTTCTTCAGTGATCTCTTGGCTAGTTAGTAACATATTGTTTAGCCTCCATGTGTTTGTGTTTTTTACGTTTTTTTCCCTGTAATTGAGTTCTAATCTCATAGCGTTGTGGTAGGAAAAGATGCTTGATATGATTTCAGTTTTCTAAAATTTACCGAGGCTTGATTTGTGACCCAAAATGTGATCTATCCCGGAGAGTGTTCTGTGCGCACTTCAGAAGAAGGTGTAATCTGCTGTTTTTGGATCGAATGTCCTATGAATATCAATTAAAACTATCTGGTCTGTTGTGTCATTTAAAGCCTGTGTTTCCTTATTAATTTTCATTATGGATGATCTGTCCATTGGTGTAAGTGAGTTGTTAAAGTCCCCCACTATTATTGTGTTACTGTCGATTTCCTCTTTTAGATCTGTTAGCAGTTGCCTTATGTATTGAGGTGCTCCTGTGTTGGGTGCATATATAGTTATAATTGTTATGTCTTCTTCTTGGATTGATCCCTTGATCATTACCTAGTGTCCTTCCTTGTCTCTTGTAACATTCTTTATTTTAAAGTCTGTTTTATCTGATATGAGTATTGCTACTCCAGCTTTCTTTTGATTTCCATTTGCATGGAATATCTTTTCCATCCTCTCACTTTCAGTCTGTATGTGTCCCTAGGCCTGAAGTGGGTCTCTTGTAGACAGCATATACACAGGTCTCGTTTTTGTATCCATTTAGCAAGCCTGTGCCTTTTGTTTGGAGCATTATTTATTTATTTATTTATTTATTTGCGGTACGCGGGCTTCTCACTGTTTTGGCCTCTCCCGTTGCGGAGTACAGGCTCCGGATGCACAGGCTCAGCGGCCATGGCCCAAGGGCCCAGCCGCTCTGTGGCATGTGGGATCCTCCCAGACCAGGGCACAAACCCCTGTCCTCTGCATCGGCAGGCAGACTCTCATCCACTGCGCCACCAGGGAAGCCCCTTGTTTGGAGCATTTGATCCATTCATGTTTAAGGTAATTATTGATATGTATGTTCCTATTACCATTTTCTTAATTGTTTTGGGTTTGTTTTTGTAGGTCCTTTTCTTCTCTTTTGTTTCCCACTTAGAGAAGTTCCTTTAGCATTAGAGCTGGTCTGGTCATGCTGAATTCTCTTAGCTTTTGCTTGTTTGTAAAGCTTTTGATTTCTCCATCGAATCTGAATGAGGTCCTTGCCGGGTAGAGTAATCTTGGTTGTAGGTTCTTCCCTTTCATCACTTTAAGTATATCATGCCACTCCCTTCTGGCTTGTAGAGTTTCTGCTGAGAAATCAGCTGTTAACCTTATGGGAGTTCCCTTGTATGTTATTTGTTGTGTTTCCCTTGCTGCTTTCAATAATTTTTTTTTGTCTTTATTTTTTGCCAATTTGATTACTGTGTGTCTCGGCATGTTTCTCCTTGGGTTTATCCTGCCTGGGACTCTCTGTGCTGCCTGGACTTGGGTGGATATTTCCTTTCCCATGTTAGGTAAGTTTTCGACTATAATCTCTTGGAATAGTTTCTTGGGTCCTTTCTCTCTCCCTTCTCCTTCTGGGACCCCTATAATGTGAATGTTGTTATGTTTAATGTTGTCCCAGAGGTCTCTTAGGCTGTCTACATTTCTTTTCATTATTTTTTCTTTATTCTGTTCTGCAGCAGTGAATTCCACCATTCCGTCTTCGAGATCACTTATCCGTTCTTCTGCCTCAGTTACTCTGCTATTGATTCCTTCCAATGTATTTTTCATTTCAGTTATTGTATTGTTCATCTCTGTTTGTTTGTTCTTTAATTCTTCTAGATCTTTGGTAAACATTTCTTGCAGCTTCTCTATCTTTGCCTCCATTCTTTTTCCGAGGTCCTGGATCATCTTTACTAGCATTATTCTGAATTCTTTTTCTGGAAGATTGCCTACCTCCATTTCATGTAGTTGTTTTTCTGGGGTTTTATCTTGTTCCTTCATCTGGTACATAGCCCTCTGCCTTTTCATCTTGTCTATCTTTCTGTGAATGTGGTTTTTTCCTTCTTATGTTATCTTCTAGAAGCTCCATTGTTTTGCCTTCACATTGAGGTTTGCAAATTTACCTATAATTGATTTGTATGTGGTGTCAGGTAGAGGTCAGAATTAATTATTTTTCATGTAGACATACAGTTATTCAACTGCAGTGTTTGAAAACTGTCCTGTCCTCATTGTTCTGCCGTACTACTTTTGTCATAAAACAAGAATCCATACATATATATCCATTTCTTTTTTCTGTTTCTGTTCCTTTGGTCTAATTTTCTATCCCTGCCCTAATATCTATACTATCCTAATTATAGCAGATTTATAAAGTCATGATATCTTGTAGAGCAAGTCCTACAACCTGACTCTTTTCTTGTTTTTTAACATATTTATTGGAGTATACTTGCTTTACAATGGTTTGTTAGTTTCTGCTTTATAACAAAGTGAATCAGTTATACATATACATATATTCCCATATCTCCTCCCTCTTGCGTCTCCCTCCCACCCCGCCATCCCAACCCTCTAGGTGGTCACAAAGCACCGAGCTGTGCCCATTTTCTCTTTCTTCCTTCCTTCCTTCCTTCCTTCCTTCCTTCCTTTCTTTTTTTCTTTCTTTCTTTTTTTCTACCAGCTGACTCTTACTGTTTCTTTCTTCTTTCCAGTTTTTTATCCTGTTTTTCCACTTTTGCCTTCAGTCTCCTGTACTTGTCTGTCCTGTAAACCAGGACCCCGGTTACTCCCTTGGTGAGAATAGGAGGCACAAGAAGACAGAGATGATGAGCAGTGTGTCCACGAACCGGGCGTTCATCTGAGGTTTCTGTCTCTACACTCTCATCCCCCGGGGGAGGGGGAGAAGCTCTTGAAAAGCCAGGAAAAGAGAAGAAAAAACGACTACCCTAGATTTCAGGATCACAGAGTCCTGAGTCGTTTTTGTCTGTCAATTACCAAGTGAGATTTTTGCAGTTATAAACACTCAATAAAAGCTGAAAAAAACAAATGTTTGCCCTTCAGAGATGATCTTTGTGCCTTCCTATCTCCCTTGCTCTGTCCATTAATTACCTGAGGAGTTCTGATGCTGATTGCTGAAAAGACTCCCAGGACTCACATCGTTTATACCCATGGAACAGTTTTATTACAAGCAAAGGATACAGGACAATATCAGGAAAAGGATATGCATTTAAAGTGCCTGAAGATTTCATGTCCAGCTTTCTTTGTCTACTCACTGCAAGGCTGGATAAGACATGCTTTGTCTCCAGGTCTCAAACCACCACCACTGTGTGTGCAAAGCACCTATTGACGGAAAGCCCCAAGGCCGCTCCTGGTCAAGGTCTCCTGTAGTGAGCTGGTCATATTAGACATATTACATTTATGTGATCAGACTTAACTGTCAAACTTACCTGGCTCCACCAAACCAAGTACAAATCCTAAATCCAATCAGTAAACAGTGCTGGCGCATGCTACTCCCAAATAACCACAGACCTACGATTTGTCTTTCCTTAATATATTACATAATGTGGTTGAAAGGTTACTATTATTATGTGCCAGGAAGCTCTGGAAATAAGCATCCCAGAACACCTGAGGTTGTTGCTAAATAACTGATGAGAAGGATAATGTCAGGACCCTTCTCAGTTTCCAGAGCGCCCAGAATTCTTTGAAACGCTGTACGTGTGAAACATCGCTGTTTAATTGAGCTATAAACGTAAGTTTCCCTGCAAATAAACGCAGCCAAATTTTGAAATACATTTTTGGGAAGTAACTACTTATTTTGGAAAGCACAGCTTGTTTTTGTCCATCCTCAGACTAAGACGGCTTAATCTCTTCTGGCTTCTCTGAAGGCTGTTAGTGTATTAGTAATTTTTCCCAATTCCCAAACCCCATACAGTCTTTTCAAAGCTCTCATGCCCTGTAACACCTCTGCATCACCTTCTACTAATGCTGTAGGTATACCTATATAATTGATCTAAATAACCTGGAACGGTTATTTAGATAAATATTTGGAACGGCTAAAATAACAAGCTTTATTTTTTTCCTGTTATACTCAAGGTAGTCTCTTTACCAAAAATGCTTTCCTGTTATCTCCACCTTTTAAATTTTTTCTGTCCTTTAAGGCATGACCCCAAATACCTCTTCCTTAATATGGTCTTTCCCAAACGCCAGTCACCCCTTTCTGACTTTCTTTTGAATTCATTGTCATTTATTGAAAAGAACATTAGGCATATGTAAGAATCCTCTTGATTCTGTCACAGTATGACTTTGAACAAGACACCTCAATTTATGTGGGCCTGTTTCCTCTCATCATACAAATCTTAACCAATGTTACAAATTTTATACAAGTTTTTTGTAACAAATATCATTTAAAAATTTACTCTCCGTAAGTAAGATTTTCCCACTCCTCCCCAGTTCTGCTTCTGTTAAGAGTTTGCTTCAAATATAGAAACCCATGTTTCAGCAGCAGGATTATGTGCCTTTGCTCTTAAAGTTCCGTGTTATTAACAAGGTTCCTCAGTAAGCCTGCATCTTACTACTTGCCCTTTCTCACTTCTCCCACCACTTGATTTTAGCCCTACAAGTTTTGTTTTGTTTTTGTTTTTGTGTGTGTGTGTGGTGGTGTCTGGTTGCTGTAATTTGTTTTTTAGTTTCTTTGCACCTTGCCCCTACTTTTCCTCTGCTTTGCTGCACAGTCCCCTCAACACCTCCAGCTTTCCTTAGCTAACTCTTATAAGTTCAGCTAAAATGTTATGGCCACGATGGTCTTCTCTGTCCCCCTGCAAGGTTGGGTGCCTTAGATTTACTTTCTGTTTCAGTTGTCACACTTGTAACTTAACAAGCGTTATCTGCCAGAAAAGCCTGATAGCACTGTGGTTAAGAGCTTGGGCTCTAGAGACAGCAAACCTGGTTTGAATGTTGCCTCTTCCACTTCTTAGCTGTAATAGTCCGGGCAGCTCTCATCACCTCTTTAAGCAAAAAAACAGATGTAGCTCACTTGGCATATACACTGGACACATGTGGTATATTTTTAATATTATTAGTCAGCAGTGGTTTGTGTCACTGACTGTGGTCTCCTTGATTCCTTCCAGAATACTTGCCAAGTTATAAATAGTTATTGAATAAGTGAACAGAGTGTATGAAAAGATTAAAACATTTTCTTGTGACAAAAAAGTTTGCTTCAGATCCTTAAAGGTATTTATATACCCATTTATTTTATTTTACATCTTTATTGGGGTATAATTGCTTTACAATGGTGTGTTAGTTTCTGCTTTATAACAAAGTGAATCAGTTATACATATACATATGTTCCCATATCTCTTCCCTCTTGCGTCTCCTTCCCTCCCACCCTCCCTATCCCACCCCTCCAGGCGGTCACAAAGCACCGAGCTGATCTCCCTGTGCTATGCGTCTGCTTCCCACTAGCTATCTACCTTACGTTTGGTAGTGTATATATGTCCGTGCCTCTCTCTTGCTTTGTCACAGCTTACCCTTCCCCCTCCCCATATCCTCAAGTCCATTCTCTAGTAGGTCTGTGTCTTTATTCCTGTCTTACCCCTAGGTTCTTCATGACATTTTTTTCCCTTAAATTCCATATATATGTGTTAGCATACGGTATTTGTCTTTCTCTTTCTGACTTACTTCACTAGTCTATCCACCTCATTACAAATAGCTCAATTTCGTTTCTTTTTATGGCTGAGTAATATTCCATTGTATACACGTGCCACATCTTCTTTATCCATTCATCTGCCGATGGACAGTTAGGTTGCTTCCATCTCCTGGCTATTGTAAATAGAGCTGCAATGAACACTATGGTACATGACTCTTTTTGAATTATGGTTTTCTCAGGGTATATGCCCAGTAGTGGGATTGCTGGGTCATATGGTAGTTCTATTTTTAGTTTTTTAAGGAACCTCCATACTGTTCTCCATAGTGGCTGTATCAATTTACATTCCCACCAACAGTGCAAGAGGGTTCCCTTTTCTCCACACCCTCTCCAGCATTTATTGTTTCTAGATTTTTTGATGATGGCCATTCTGACTGGTGTGAGATGATATCTCATTGTAGTTTTGATTTGCATTTCTCTAATGATTAATGATGTTGAGCATTCTTTCATGTGTTTGTTAGCAGTCTGTATATCTTCTTTTAAAAAGATATTTCTAGGGCTTCCCTGGTGATGCAGTCGTTGAGAGTCTGCCTGCCGATGCAGGGGACACGGGTTCGTGCCCTGGTCCGGGAAGATCCCACATGCTGCGGAGCGGCTGGGCCCATGAGACATGGCCGCTGAGCCTGCGCGTCCGGAGCCTGTGCTCTGCAATGGGAGAGGCCACATCAGTGAGAGGCCGCATAACGCAAAAAAAAAAAAAAAAAAAGATATTTCTATATTCACAAAATACATGCATACAAACACACCTGATACACACATACACGTTCACACATTTGTGACTTCTTATAATAAGCAATATATATTATACACATTTTCTCTCATTTTAAAATAGTTTTTATTACTTTAAATTAAAAATATTTACATACATTGAATTTTGGGGGTGTACAGTTCAGTGAGTTTTAACACATATATAGATTTGTGTAACCAAAACCATATTTAGAATAGAGAACATTTATATGCATCACTCCCAAAATTCCCTTTTGCTGCCCCTTTGTAGTTAAACCCTTTCTTCCCCTTTAACCTTGGCAACTATTCTTATAATTTTGTCTTAGCCAGACTGTCTTGTACAAGCACACCTCATTTTATTGCATTTTGCTTTATTACGCTTCGCAGACATTGAGTTTTTTTTTACAAATTGAAGGTTTGTGGCAACCCTGCCTCGAGCAGGTCTGTTGGTGCCATTTTTCCAACACCGTTTACTCACTTTGTGTCTCTGTGTTACATTTTGGTAATTCTTGAAATATTTGAACCTCCACCAGCAAAAAGATTATGACTTGCTGAAGGCTTACATGATAGCATTTTTTAGCAATAAAGTATTTTTTAATTAAGGGATGTACATTATTTTTTGAGACATAATGCTCTTGCACACTTAATAGACTACAGTGTAGTGTAACAACTTTTACATGCCTTGGGAAGCCAAAAAATTTGTGTGATTTGCTTTGTTGTGATATTCGCTTTATTTCAGTGGTCTGGAACTGAACCCACAAGATCTCTGAGGTGTGTCTGTAAATGGAATTATACAGTATGTGACATTTTGAGAATGGGTCCTTTCACTCAGCATGATTGCATTTACATAGAAAATCTTAAGGAATCTACTAAATAGCTTCTAGCACTAATATGTGAATTTAGGAAAATTACAGGATACAAGTTTAACATTAAAAAAATCAATCATATTTTTATATACTAGCAATGAAATTTTTCTCATTTCTTCATATGTCAAGTAATTTGGATTGCATCATTAACATTGCATCATTTGACTGCTATGTTATGAGAATCTGTATCTTGTTTGAATCATATGGAGAAGGTGGATTTTTTTTTTTGCTTGTTTGTTTTGGCAGGCATATTAGTTATATACTGCTATGTAATAAGTTACCCCAAACCCAGTAGCTTAAAACAGCACACATTTATTATCTCACAATTTCTGGGGGTCAGAAATCTGGGGGTGACTTAGCTGAGTGGTTCTGGCTCTGGGGCTCTCATTATGCCGCAAAGTGTTTGCCTGGGCTGCGGTCAGCGGAGGCTTGCCTGCGACTTGAGGATCCACTTCCAAGCTCACTTACGTGGATGCTGACAGGACACTTCAGCTCCTTCACACTCCACGGGGTTCCTCATGACATGGCTTCCCTCAGATGGAGTGATCCAAGAGAGAGTGAACCCAAGACTGCAGCCACAGTCTTTACACCCTCCAAAGTGGCAAATAATCACTTCTGCCATATTCTGTTGGGCCCACAGACCAACCTTGGTACAGCGTGGGAAGGAACAACACAAGGGTGTGAATACCATGATGTGGGGTGATGGGGTGAGGAAGGAAGGGAGGGAGGAAGGGAGGGAGGGAGGAAGGGAGGGAGGAAACCAGAGGACCTCCCCTGTTCTCTCCATACTATACAAGGCCCCACTTCTCACTCCTCAGACCAGAAAGGGAGAGCTTCTCTTGGCACTCTTGCTCTCTGTGCCACGTCCAGAGCTCTGCGATTTGAGTTGCTTTTAGTCCAGGCTGGGAGATGAGGAAGGAAACAGACAAACAACCCAGGAAATTCACCACCAGATCATTCATAATTCAAGATCTCTTTACTCAATCTTCCTGTTCCCATTCACTTTTCAGAGTCTTCAGATAATTTCTCCATGCATTTGGTCCAGGTTTTTATTTCCATTCAGTCTAGACTTGCCAGATAAAGTACAAGACATCCAGTATAAGTTTTTAGTATAAGTTTATCTCAAATATTGTGTGGGACACATACTAAAAAAATTAACCGTTTATCTGAAAATCGAATATAAATGGATGGTCTGTACTTTTATTTGCTCAATCTGGCAATCCTAATTCACTGGGAGACTGGGTAGGGTGTCCTTACTCCATCTTTCCCAGAGAGGAACTTCGTCTTATGATTTTTAACAGCTGCCTACTGTTCCCTTGTACGGAGAGACATGATGTATTTAGCCACTCCACTATCGATGGCTATTTACGCAGTTTCTAGTTTTCTTCTCTTTCAAATAATGTCACAGCGACATTCATTTATATGTATCTTTGTGTACTTTGACTCTGTTTCTTTATGCCAGATATAGAGGTGCCACTGCCCGTCTCAAAGGGCCGTTGTGAGAATCAAATGATATAATGAGGGTGACTATGCTTAGAAGGCTGTTAAAGACCGTAGAAATAACTTCTCAGCACTTGCCTTGTACTGAATTGCAATGGACTTACGAGCATACCTGCTTAGCTTTCCTACCCGATTAAAAAAATTCCATGTGCAGATGGATTTTTGTCTTTCACAGCTTTGTAATCACCTCTACCAAGTTCTATCACAGTACTTTGCCATTAAATGACTTTAAATAAATGCTAGTTGAATAAGAGAATGAAAATTTGCCCATTTCTTCTAATATTCTCTCCCTCCTTGTTTGTTTGTTTATGTATTTATTTATTTGGCCACGCGGCACGTGGGATCTTAGTTTCCCCTACCGGGGTTCGAACCTGCTCCCCCTGCATTGGAAGTGTGGTATCTTAACCACTGGACAGCCAGGGAAGTCCCTCCCTCCTCTTTTAGATATAGATCATTAATTATGTTTATCTTAGTTCTCTTTTCTCAATTCACCTATTTTTAAAAACTAATTTCCGAAAATCATTGATCTTCAAGTTCTCACATGTGTTTTTGCCAAGCTTCCTGGTGATTCAGATGGTTAGCCAGACCCACGAACTCCTGACCTAATAATGCACTGTCCCAGTAATGCAGGCATTGGCATTTTTTCTACCCTATCAGAGACTGAGGGTCAGCTGACCTTTCCTCAAACCAGGTGGGGAACTCACTCCTCCAGGATTCCCATGGTTGCAAGTGACAGAAAATTCAACTTAAATTAGTTTAAGTGTAAAGGTGGGGTACACATGGCTGAGAAACCCAGAGGTAGCACTAGCTTGATCTAATGGCTCAGATGATGTCACGAAGGTGATCACATGGATCCGCCTTCCTAGGTAAAAAGCTTCACGCCTAGGGGGCCCCTCCCACTCTGGATTTTCCTTCCAGATGGCAAAATGGCTGTTGCAGTTCTAGATCTTGCATCTTCAAACTATACATTCTGGAGAAAAACATCTCTTTAAGTGACTCTTGAAGAAGAGAGAGGAATTTTCTTCTTCCCAGAAGTTCCTGCAAACATTGTCTCTGATTCCTAGTCAAATTAGTCTGACCAGAGGAATGGGTTACGCTGATTGGCTTAATCTGACTGGCTTAAGTCACACCAGCCCTTGGTTTGGGAGGGTCTCATTCTTCCAAACTCTGCATAAGAATGAGAAATAGCTTTTTCAGAGGAAATTCAGAACACTTTTAGGAAATGGAAAGGACGCTGGGTAGCCAAGCAATGCCAAATGTTTTCTATAGGATTCTTCTATGTTTCAATTTCATTTCACGTATCTACTGAAAGCTCCTTATTTTTTCTCATCTCAATAAGCTTATTTCTCTGCATCAATACCAAATCCGTTTGACAGAAGCCTGCTCAGTGGTAGTTCTATTTAATGAAAATGTTTTTCCAAGAGTCAAGTAATTTCCTTTCAGACGCAGGTGAATTGTAATTACTCATTTAAAAAAAGAAGCAAGTCTCCTCAACCATCACCATTGAAAATCTTACCATTATCCACCTTTGCATTAAATACAAAGTGAAAATACCAACTTCCTTATCCACAGGCAGATTTAACATATGGTTGCAGGTGGTTTCTCACTTTTAAATTGAACTTAATTATAATGATTTGCCTGGGCAACAATTATCCTAAACTGAATAGGAGAGGATAACGTGCTTTTCATTAAAATGCAGACTCAATTGGGCAACTGAAAGCAGCTACCATGGCTGGGGGCAACAAATTAAAAAAAAAAATCATGGACTTAAGAAAGGCCAACAGCCAGGAAGAAATGAGTATGTTCTCTCATTCCTTGGTTCTGTTACCAATGCCTTTAAAAAATAATTAAAAACAAAAAAATAAACAAGCAGTAGCAGCAGCAGAGATTTGCAAACCAGGGAGAGCATAACCTATTCCACTTTCTAAGTAGTTCCCCTGCCTGAAGCAAAAGGAGCGTGAGCTACTGATAGGAAAATTGATACAAATGAAAGGGATGGGGGTTTAAAGCTAATAATCTCTGTTTTTTCCTCTTCACCCCATTTTTTGTTGTTCACTATATCATCTACAGTGACAGCCCACTGTAGATGGGCTGTCACTCCCCCTGTTGATAAACAGAAAATGTCTTGATCTAGCAAAGAACAGGCAAATATGGATAACTCAGCTCCCCCAGGAGTGTGTTCATAGAACCATACCGGACAGCGGTCCTTGCTTCCAATGGGATGTCGGCTAAATGCTTCCAGGTAATTATTCTCTGGTTATCGCACAACCATAAAGTCTTTGCAAGTCTCCTCCCCCCAAATTAATCCCCTCACATAACATCCAATGGAAAAATAGTACAGAAAGTTTACTTGAATTTAGCAGGATAACATTTCATGACTTAGAAGACAATCTGAGATAGAAATACAAGATTCTTTGGTCTTGGTCTTTGATTTTAATTTTAGACCTATATAATTTTTGCAGTCACATTCATACCAGTGGGCAGCCAAAGCTTTAAAAATGTGCTAACGTTTTAGGTCCGTCTAAGAATGTTACATTGCAGGGGGAGCTTAAGTGTACTCACAGTCAAGTGTTTAAGGTGTTGGCGCTGAATAATTTTAATAAAAGAATACAAGGACTTCTGTTTTACGAAGAGAGGCTGTAGAGGACATCTGTTGATTTGAGGCCTCCTTTCCCCCTTCTTTTGGAAAAAATGCCTCAGATTTCTGTTGAAGACTCACCCTTTGTCTCACAGCCCCTGTGGAAGGTGCGCATGTGATTCAGCTTGGCCAAAGAATACACTCAGACCCCTCGGCCACAGGGATGTGATCAAGGATAAACACCTGAAACAAGTCAGGCCAACCAGAGTGGAGCCCAGAGCATTTATCCTTCAAGCTCCCCTCCAACTCCAGGGAGTGTAGGGCAGGAAGTTGCTGACAATCTTTCCTGCCACCAAGTGGACACCGTCAATGAAAGCAACATGAAGGAGAGAGGAAGCCAGTGTGGAGAGAGAACAGGCTCTGGTGACAGAGTTTGAGTCCTTGGATTAGTCTGTGCTGGAAGCCAGCTCTAGGCCTGTTCCATAGCTAGCAAGGGCCCTTTTTACCCAAGCTAGTTTGAGTTGGATCTTCTGTCATTTGGAACCAAAAAGCTCTTAAACTGATACAAATGTATTCTAGTCAAGTTATATGTATAAGAGTTTTCCTTAACGGCAAGACTACTGTCCCATTAACTCTCACTATAAAGCTTTCTCTGAGAAGTATTTCCATAGGCTTGGAAATGAGCTCAGTAACACGGCATCACAGGAGCCTGTGGTCAGTCAGCAAGCGCGCTGTGTTTTGCAGTTAATGGGGATTTTCTCCTTTTAGTCCTATGCTGGCAGTTTGGCTTGGTTTTCATCTTTCTTTAATCTGAAGACTTGCAGTGGTTAACAATGAGCTCCATCTGTACATATTGCCGTGTACATGTACACCTAGTATGTTAGCACTCAGAGCGTCACATAATGGAGGACAAATTTGTTCCTCACTTCGTTGATCCTGTAAGCTCAGCCTTTGGTATAGTTTATGCGAATGAAGGTTGTTTTCATACACACATTTAGTGAGTCTGAACCGGGGCACTTTTTAGCTCGAGGGCAGGAGAAGGAAGGAGACACTGAGTGCCGCAGAGTTGTGGAAGTGACTGTCGGAGCCATTCTGCTTCCTTGGGTGATGGTAAGGGTAGTGGCTCAAAGCTGGGCCTGAGCGTGTGCTTCTCAGTGCTCTGATCGGGGAAGAAGGATGAGAGTACCTCTGCTGTGAGGCCTGGACTCAGCAAGGGAGAGGGTTCCCACCAGTGCGGATACACGGGGGTGGGATGGGAGGGGCTCCAGGTGTGTTGGGAAGGTGTAACCACTGTTTCCTTTCTGGATCACTGGGGCAGCAACCATGGGCTCTGTCATTAGTCATTAGTGATGGATGTCATCAGTGCAGGTAGTGGGACGTGATTCCTTGTCTCATCGAAGGACAGAAAGCGGAAGGGTGTGTTATCTACAATAGCGCAGTGATTTGGCTCTAGAGCTAAGAGGACTGGGTTCAAATTCTTTCTTTTTATTAAGAGAATTAAAAATATATATATTTATTTATTTATTTGGCTGCACCGGGTCTTAGTTGTGGCTCATGGGATCTTCATTGCTGCATGCGGGATCTTTGTTGCTTCATGCAGGATCTAGTTCCTTGACCAGGGATCGAACCTGAGCCCCCTGCATTGGGAGCGCAGGATCTTAACCACTGGACCACCAGGGAAGTCTCTGGGTTCAAATTCTAAGTCAGTTTTTGCAAGCTGTATGGCTTCTATATGAGATGGAAACAATAACAGTACCTACCTCACAGGTTGTTGTGATAATTAAAGGAGATAATTCTCATGAGAGCAACTAGCACAGTACCTGGCCACAAGATAAGTCTTCAGTAAATGTTAGCTTAAAAGGGTGAACAGAATACGCTATGTGAGGTTTTTCTAAAGTAAAAAAATCTTTCTATACTCAACTTCCATTTGCCCACGAGCCTCCCAGCAGCTACTTACCATCTCCAAGTTTCCCTGTCACACGGTTGAAAAATGGCTCTAGATCACATTGCATTTCAAATCATCCAAGAACTGTGCAGCAGGCTCAGGATCTGAAATTAACTTTGCCTTTATATTGTTCATGCTAGTTGCTCTTCAAGTATAATTATAATCAGAAAGCTAGCACTAAAAATAGTACCAATTCTCATTTCTCCTCTCAGCGTTATCTGCTGCCATAGTGTTTCCCAGGCATGTTTATTTACTTGATTCACGACAGTGAATCTTTTCTCTTATTAGCCTGACAGCCATAGTTGGATTCCACAGCAACACTCCGGGCAGCTGGTAAAATCTTTATTACTGGTGAAGCACTGGAGGCCCGAGTTGCTGTTTCCCCCCACCCCGAGAAGCTCAGTGGAAGCGTGTATCATGGTGAGAGTCGCCTGAACAATGTTGCTGTGGAAAAAAAGAGAGGCCCAGAGTAGGGCCTTCCCTTTGACAATTTCAGAACTCTTTTCCCTCTAAGTAGAATGACAGCGTAGCCCTCAGATTTCTCCTTGTTCTCTCTTTGCTGCTCACATGTGCGGTGTGTGCTTTGTGTGAATTTAGGGCCAGGCAGAGGCCGGATTGACAGCTCCCGGCACATGTCGCCCCCTCTCTGGTGTCTCTCCCTCACGGCTTGGCAGTAAAAGAGAGGAGTCGCTCGAGAACTCTGTCTAAAGTGTTTTTGATTATTCCATGCCAAGATGTTGACCAGTCAGGTAAATCAAAACACTGTAACACCGGAAGCATTTTACCCTGGAGTTTTGACCCCTAAAATGTCTCTTTGTCCATCACAAACCTGAAGAGTTAGACTGAGATGATTTGGGGTCTCGATGGTGTTGTTAGGTGAGCACCAGTTGATGCTAATTCGGTAATTATTCAGTTCTTTGCTCTTCCTCTCTAACAAACACCCCTTCTCCATTAAAAAAAAAAAAAAATCATTCATCCAACCACGAGAAGAAGCAACAGGCAGCCTGAGGCCATGGCTCTGTAATCTGTGAGCTCCAAATGTTGGCTGTGAAGCTGGGAAGTTTGCAGCCCAAGCTGCCAGTGAAGCAGCATGGGAGGGTGGGGGGCAGTGGGGAGGGGGAGGGAAGTGTATGAATGTGGGCGGGAAGGGATAGAAAGGGAACAAAGTCAGAACAGGAATGGAAGCAAAAAAAAGCAAAGCCAACCAAACCAAACCAAGCCATTTCATATTCCAGTCCTTCAGTCTTGGGAAAGAACAGTGTGCTGAGACTGGCCGGGCCCTAGAGCAAGTGTGAGAGGCACAGAGGTTCTAGCCCTGGTGCTGCCCATCACCAGCGGTGGGATCTCCGGCCAGGCTCTGGGCTGTTCTTAACACGTGCGTACAACGGAGGACACTTACTGCTGCCCGAGACATCTCCTAGGATTGATGAGAAGCTGAAATTATATGGAAATTTATGAAACCCCCCCTTTAAAAACAGAAAAGGTTAATATCAAATGTAGCATGTTATCAGTTCTTTTCCAGAGAATGTGCATCCAACATGCCACAAGTTCCTCTGTTTCTTCCCTTTCTCAGAAAATATAATGCTTACTTGAAGGCATCTGAGGCTTTACTCGGAATCTTCCATTGTCAAGTCACTGGCTGGCATTTTATCCTTAGCAAAGAAGTGAAGGCATGGACCCTGTTCTGCCACTAGTTCACAAAGGTAAGAATGGCATGGAGCAGTTGGTCACATGTAGCCTGCAGCCAGGCTTTCGCACTGGAGATTACTGTCCAGTTGGCAGCCTCTCTCTGGCTAACCTCCAGGTATGATGTGGAGGGTGGTCGTCACGTCCTGCCATGTGCTGGGTGGGGAGGGGCTCAGTGTGGAAGGATATGGCTGGTGGGCTGAGGAGCTCTGTGGTCCCTCCGTGTGGCTTAGATTAGACCTGTAATGAAAACCATTTCCTGTAGCTTGAGGAGAGGGTGGGAATCCTCAGCATCCATACTGCTCAGACTTAGCCAAACTACGTTGCTGCCAGATGTTTGGGAAGTCCACCATTTCTACCCTGGAGCTTGCTTGGTGTAAGCCTCTGGGGCTTAAGTTCCACATAAGTCTTATTCAAATTAAGGATCAGATCAGGGATTTTTGTAATACTCCCTTGTCTGACTACTCAGGCAAGATTTGGGGAACCCCTATAGCTCCCCTATAACTTTCTGTTCCTTATGGCATGCTGGGACAGGGAGATATAGCATCTCCAACGTGATCCTTTTCTACCAGTCATGGCAAGAGAATGCTATGTGCATTGTAATCATTCATACTTAGTGACAGTCTTCCCTCATTGTTTTAATGTCCAAGCTCTTCATTTCTCACACAGTATTAGTTTATCATGTGCCTGTTAAATGTATAGCACCACAAAACCAACAGGTATTTGTTAAGTATCTTGAGGACCATGTGCTCCCACGGGGTTTTCATTGCTGGGCCTGAGACATATGAGAGAGTTCTCTAATAATGTGGTACGGGACATCTTGATGCCAAATGAGTGGTAGAGAGAATAAGCCCTATAGGAGCTCAGAGGATGAGGAGATCCATGCAGACTAGCGTGGTCTAGGAAGAGTTCACAGAGGAGAGGGGACTTAAATTGGGCCTTGAATGAGTGTCAGTAGAACCTGGAAGGCACGGAGAAACTGAAGGACATATCATATGGGGGACCCAGGGGGAACAAAGGTACAGAAGCACACCTGCACAGGGTTGAAACTGACTCAAGAGCAGAATGGCGGTTCAGTGTAGTGGTTAAGAGCGTGGGCTTTGGAGTTAATCTGCTACCTATTATCTCTGTGACCTTGGGAAAGTTAGTGATCACCTCTTAGCATCATTTTTTGTTTGTTTGTTTTATAAAATGAAGAGAATTCTTGCCTTGAGTGGGTTGTCATGTGGAGTAAATGACATAATGTGTATAAAGTCTTTAGCACAGTACCTGGCACATAGTAAGCCTTCAATAAATGGTAGTAATTATTAGTTATACTGATAATAACAGTTGGGTTGTGGAATTCATCTTTTTTTTTCTGGGGAAAACGAGAAGCCACTAACGATATGTGTACAAGGGTATGACATGATCAAAGCAGTCTTTTTGGAAGGTGAATGAAGCAGTGGTATAAAGAATTTGCAGAGAGAGAAGAGGCTAGATATAGGAATTCCACTAGAAAACAACTTTAATCATTCAGCCATCAATTAATGACCTTAATCATGGTGGAGACAAGGAAGAGATGGAAAGAAAAGAGACTTACATTGACTTTCACAATTGGATGTAAGGGATGAGACTGGAAAGTTTCCATGATCAGAGTGTAAGCTTCTTGAGGACAGGAGCTGTATTTTAATTCTCTTCATCCCCAGTGCTTAGTACATTGCCTGGTACACTGCAGTCGTTAGTAAATGCTCTTGAATGAATGAGTGAACAAGGGAGTGAGTGAATAAACGAGAAAAAGAAAAATGACTTCTAGGTCATGAGCATAGGTTGTTGAAAAAAAGGCAGTTGCCAATGACCAAATTCACTCCTTTCTTGGAGTCTTTTTGGTATCTATGTAATCTTTGCCCATGATACTCAAGCATAGACATTTACGTACTAAGTAACACAAGGTCCTACCAGTAGATAATTGCTCCGTTCTAAGGAAATGGTTCTAACTTTAATGAGTGTGGCTAAAGGGAGAGCTTTAGTTTAGGGATTTTTGTTTGATTTTGTTTTTTAACTTGAATAGAGATTTTACATATGCAGTATGTTTTCTTTAGGATTACTAAAACTAAAACCTATGCAAATTTTTATTTATAGAGTGGGATTAAGAGATCATCTCCATTTTTACATTTGTATGATTCTGTCCCTCTTCTCCTTTTTCCAATTCACAAGAAATTGGAATAACGTGATTTGTTTCTTTAGACCAATAACTTTTATGGAAAACTCAACTCTTTGGTTTCTGAAAATGGAGGAAGAGATTCGAATATGATCAAGAACCAGGGATTTTGCTCTCATCCAAATGTGAATATTCACTATCAATCTGTAGGCCACAGCCTGAAACTATTTTCTAAAAGATATCAACTTCCTTAGATTTAAATTCACTCAAAGGCCTTGTTCGTATTTTTCAGAGAACCAAAAAAGAGACTCAGGCACAATGACATCTGCCCATGGGACACCTAACTTTAATCCTTGATTCAGCCTTTGCGGAAATTATCATGACATTGTAAAGTTTGGTAACCCTTATTTCCTGGACATTTACTAAGATCATTTTCCCTTTTTAGTAACAAAACTAAATCAAATCCCAGACTTGTCCTGAATGAAATAGGTGAAATTTAGCCACATGACCGTGTGAGCTGTTACTGAAAACAAGATGCCCTCAGGAGCTGTTCGGCAGCGTTCACCTTTCCCTGCACAAATATAATAGAAAATGATTTTGTTACCTGCAGCCTTTTTTCTGGGCCCTGAATTGTGGTAATTATGTAAGATTCCAGCTCTTTTAACTAAGATTTCTCATATAAAATTAGTTATTATAGTAATTTGTAGAGGGGTATAGATTTTTTGACATCACAGGGAACAAGGAAATAGAATGGCCAGAGCTGCCCTGGTGGGCAGTGGAGAAAAGGCCTTGTACTTGGTGCCACAGAGCATCAAATGCCCATTTTCCTAAGAAACCAATTGCAGGTATCATCGTCGACACTTTCTTCCTCCTACTGCCACCACTAAGGCCGATCCCGAGAGCACAGGGTTGATGTCCATGTGATGAGAGCATGGGGCGGGAGAGCTTTCATCATTGAAATCATTACGGACAGAGACTTGCTTACATCTGATGTTAGCACTGATCTGGGCAGTAGGTGGAACCATGAAGAAATGTAAGATAGCAGCTTTTCTGATCTCACTATAAAATGAGACCCCCCGAGGAACCCATAGGAGCCAGCCTTGGGCTTCTACCTTGCCAAAGGTGGGATTGGGACCTGCGTTTAGACTTATTTTTTAGGAGCCAGGAACAAAAACCAACTCAAGGCAGCTTATGTGGGAAAGGGGATTTATTGGATGAATACTAAATTATGTCACAGAGTCTAATGAGGAGTTAACACCCACTCTTCAGGGAGGGTGAGGACCAGTGTGTCTCTGGGGACCTCAGAGTAGTCATAGCCTTTCTTTCAGAGCCATACCGTTAAACAGACTCAGTTCTCAAAGATTTCCAGCCTCTGGGTTTCCATTCAATATTTCGTATGCACCACTGAGAGACAAACTTGCCCAATCTGTACTAGTATCCATTCTTGGACTAATTAATTATGGCCACCAGGGCAGAGTCAAGCAACAGAAATTTGGCTCCCAGAAATCACTCCTATGGTGAGCTTGAGCAGTTCTGTGAGACGTTAATATAATAAGCGTATGCTAGTTATCTATTAACATCCTATTACTCTACAATAAGCCTGGGGAATTGAGAAAGCATTCCTTAAAAATGGAGGAAACTCATCATTCCCTGGTGCATTAAAGATGGCTTCAGATCTTTGGGGAATGTCCACTATTTCCTCAAAATAATGGGCCATGAAATCCCTCACCCCTAGTTTATCAGTTATGTATATGCTGCATAACAAATAAACCCCAAACTTAGTGGCTTAAAACAGCAACTGTTTTTATTTGCTCATCCTTCTCTGGGTCAGCAATTTGGGATGAGCTTAACTGCCCACTTCTACTGGTGTCATCTAGAATCACTCATGTGGCTCAGTCTCCTGGAGGCTTGAATGGTGCTGGATAGTTCAAGGTGGCTGCACTCACCTGCTGTTCGGTATCGAATTTCAGCTGGGACCCTTTCCCCATGGTCCTTCATCCTCAAGCAAGAGAGCTAGGCTCCCTCACATGGCATCACCATGTTTCAAGAGGCATCTTGAGGCCTGGCCTTGGAAGTTCCACTATGTTACATTGCTGCATTCTACTGTTCAAAGGAAATCACAAGGTCAGCCAAGACTCAAGGGTGGGGGAAATAGACTCTGTCACTAGAAAGAATAGCAAAGTCATGAGCATACAGGGATAAAAGGTTTTGTAGCCATCTTTGCAAATAATCTACCATGCTTGGGACCTACCTTAAAACAAAAGCAAAAAACATTCAAGCAGTTATAGCCAATATCTAGACATGGAGAAAGTTGAATGACATGGTATTATAAAGTCCTTGTGAGAAGTTAGTAGCCAAAAAGAAAAAAATTAAAATAACCTTTAAAATTTCTGTAATTCACAGGAAAGTTGTGAATAATTCACATACAAAATATTGAGATAAAGGGGGCTTGGATTGTAGACCCAGTCTTGTTACTGATTTTCTGTGTTAAATTTACAAAGCACTTAACCTCTGAGTCTCAGTTTCCCTATGGATCAAATAAGGAAATGTATAAATCATACGACTTCAGTGAGAAAGAGTTTTGTGAGCTGTAAAAATGCTATATACATGAAAAAGTCATTAAAAAGAATTCAAATCATGAAATCTCATTTCCTTCTCTCCTCTAGTTATGTGGTTTAAAACAAGGAATGATCTTATGCTTATGTTGCTACAAAAGATACGTTTTTACAAAAATTTTCTTTCATCTAAATGCTTTTTGATGATTTGCCAGTGAATGTAGTGCAATCTATGGTCTTTCTAAGTATACAAAAATGTGTGAAATTAAAACACCCAAGAGGAGAGTAATTGGATGTATCATTTGGGGAAAAAAGGAAAGCGTGTGGAAAAGAAAATGAGCTTAAAAGCATAAGAGAGACTGTGTCTTTTAGACTGTGTAAGAATAATTAGGTGAGATTCCTCTGTGTGGAAAGTCTTAAGAGAAAATGATTTGAAATGGTAGAGTCAGTGCCAAGCTAGGTATGAGAGCTGAACACACAGTTAACTTTAAAGAAGTAAAAGAAAAAACTCCTCTAAAATGCATCTACTAATTTCCGTAGGGAATGGGTCATGCCGAATATGAAAACACCAAGTTTCAGCATTTCCAGAGAAAAAGGTGCTATGAAAAACTGAGTTAGGACTTAGGAGAGCCTTGTGAGGCCATTTCAGCAAAGATGTGAGTATGTGAATATATTCTCCAGAATTTCCTAATCTCAGCTGGTCCCTTGCAGCATCTGTGATACACTCCATCACATCCCCTTAGTCCATCTGACTCCAGCACACTCCCATATATCCTTGCTGGCCAGTGTTCTACATCAAACATGCTGAACATCCATTTGTGCTGTTTTCTCACTGTCTGTGCACGCTCAGCAATGGAGAGAAGGTTATCACTCTAGTGTAGGGATTGACAAACTTTGGCTCATGGGCCAAATCCTGCCTGCCTGTTTTTGTAAATAAAGTTTTATTGGAACACAGTCATGCCCACTCATTTACATATTGTCAACGGTTACTTTCATGCTACAGTGGCAGAGTTGAGTAGTTACCAGAGACTGCACGGCCTGCGAAGAGGAAAATGTTGAATATTGGACCCTTTACAGAAAATGTTTGCCAACCTCTGCTCTAGTTGGTCAGTTTTGAGGCACATTCTACACAGTTCCTTCATGTGTCCCCAGTTAGATGGAGACCAGTTGCCCACAGTGGTAGCCAGCACATTACACGCACTTTATGGGCTCTTTGACCTTCCTTCTCTCTGTTTCGCTACTCCCTACCTTTTGTTTCCCAGGATCACTTTCCAAATAACCTACCTGCACCTGGGATCTTGCCTGTAAAAGTAAACTAAGGTAGAGCTCAGTCTTCCTTTGTAGTTCTTTTTCATCTTATATTTATGAGACTTTGCTCCATTATGTGACTTTGTGACTCTTCACACATACTGTGCATAAAACTGAAATACACACGTAACCTATCACTGACACAAATGTTCCATGAAATAATATTTATCTTTGCTGCCAGTAACATGTGCTTGTGTTTTCTATTCCATTTTACTCTCCTGTATTTCATTTAAAAACTAGGCTGGTCATGACCAATTAACCTGACTTCAACACAGCCCTAGAGGTCTATTTACAGTTTTTGAACCCATAAGTCTGTGAGTGGCCACATCCAAACTTGCGTGGGCGTTGGATCCACAAGGCTTTGATCCAGACTGCCTGGCTAAAGAAAAGCAGATTAGGTGTCTGGAAGATGTGAGCAGGAACTCTTATCTGTAAAGGTAGAAATGCATCGGCTTCATCCTGAGAAGAACAAAGGGAATGAAATCAGGGAATAAAGCAGTGAAGAAAGGGAAAATTGCCTTTAGGATGAAGGAGGAAGATAGAGGAAGAGAAAAAACCCAGTGGAAAGGTGAAGCTGCAAAGAACATCCCTTCATTTTCATGTTGTATAAAACCACACCCATGTGGAAAAGGAACAAATAATGACATTTGAATGAATCTAGGTAGTCAGTTCAAATCCTTCCTATATTTTTAAATGGATATCTTCTACCAGTTATAATTTATGTCATCTTCATGTCTTTACCCATGATTTCAGCTGACCTCTTCCTGCTTAATACCATACTGTCTGGATTATTCTATCTCTCTTTTTTCTTTCTTTCTTTCTTTTTTTTTTTTTTTGCGGTACGTGGGCCTCTCACTGTTGTGGCCTCTCCCGCTGCGGAGCACAGGCTCCGGACGAGCAGGCCTAGTGGCCGTGGCTCACGGGCCCAGCCGCTCCGCGGCATGTGGGATCTTCCTGGACCAGGGCACGAACCCGTGTCCCCTGCATCAGCAGGCGGACTCTCAACCACTGCACCACCAGGGAAGCCCCCAAATATCTTTTGAAAAGGATTCTGAATCTGGAAATGGTGTTGAAACTTGGCTGGATACAATTCAGCTTTAAATATATGTATATATATTATATATATATTCATCTAGAATGCCTGCTTGCTTTGATAAACTGTGAGCTTTTGAAGGAGGAAATGGGGATGGGATTGGGGAAGGGAAAAGGGAAAGCTGGCCATCTTTCTGAACAGAGAATGAGGAGGAGTGAATTGGTTTCCTAGGAGATAAGGCTCTTCTTTATTTAAAGTTTTTCCACAGGAAGATTTCTGTATTGGTATCTTCTTCTTAGTCATAAGGAGTTCACCACCAGAGACAGCAGCTCAGAATTGCTTTCAGTCAGCAGCTGCCAAAGGTGAGCCTAATCGTCTGGTCTTTGCTCCGTATTTTCTCTGCTGGAGCCTAATAAACATAACTAACTACTGACTGCAATCGACATTTTAGTTATTTAGTCACCTATCACTAGCACAGGAACCTTTAACATTAGCTCCACTGGGGGAGCAGAAGCTCATTCTCCTCCGTGTGATCTCGCAAACAGTTGCCCCACGCCCTGCCACCTGAGTCACTTTCTCCCAGCCAGGTTTTCTCAGATTCCCTGAAAGGAAGAGGGAGCACAATAATCTCTCAGCTCAAAGACTTTAATATTAGTAGCATTTCTCTTCCAAGGCATTTTTTGGCTTCAGAATAATTAAAAGTAAAAGTGATTCAGATATTTATATATATTCTTTTTGTGTGTGTGTTTTTACATCTTTATTGGAGTATAATTGCTTTACAATGGTGTGTTAGTTTATGCTTTATAACAAAGTGAATCAGTTATACATACACATATGTTCCCATATCTCTTCCCTCTTGTGTCTCCCTCCCTCCCACCCTCCCTATAAAGTAACTCTTTATCAAAGAAGAGATTGCGACCCCACCTCCCTGTGTACATGCAATCAGGCAGAGCCAGATTCCTTTGCACACAGTGTTTATTTATCTGGTCATTTGGAGGTAATTGAGACAGTCTCAGGTAAACCGTGCAGCAGTTAGAGGTTATCCCATCCCGCATTTCAGAATTTCCCCATCTCTGGTGATGACAACTCTTCCCAAAGATCAAAGACAGTCTATACCAACAGCACTGAAGTATTGCACTGCAGTAAACACGTTCCCAAGTGTCTGTCCAGCCCACATCTCTCTTCTCTGAGGGCAGTCACCCTCCTACTCCCTCAAGATGGGACCCCACTATTTACCTGTGTTCTATAAGTATCTGATCGTCTGGTATCCATTGATTCAACCAAGGTAGATTTTCTAACTCAAGCTGGGCTAGGTAATTCTTCCTTCCAGTGAGTTTAAATTGAGAACAAAAATTGCTGGTTTCTATCTGAGCTGGCTCCGTGAATGAAGATGTCAAGAGCTGTAGAGTAGTCATGCAGGAGGCTGAGAGAAAGAGAGAGAGAGAGGGAGAGGCTGGGTTGAGGTGGGAACATTGAGTGCCGCTCATACAAATCCTTCAGTGACTGGATTGTAGTTGTTACTGGTATTTCGTTTCAGAGTCAACTGAAAACTGTGAAGATGGAGAGGGTCCTTGGAGAGAAAAGGACGTGTTTAGTATAAGCCTTGCTGAACTCCTACAACTCCTTTGTTTTTTTCTGGGCCTTGGAATAATAAACCAGTACTTGACAGCTTCTACCTTAGAAAAAGCATATCAAGCAGCATGATGTTGGGACCCCTGGTGTAGAAAATTTGGTGAGGAAGCTGTACCATTTAGTTCGCCTCAAAGCCCTGGCCGCCTCCTTAACCCAGAAAGCATGTAGTCTGCCGGCAGGGTCTGCTCAGGGTCGATTTGAGGTATTTATAACCCAACACTTGCCATGGAAATGAGTATTTCCTGCGAACGCGGCGGGATTCCTGCAGTTTTCCCAGTCGAGAGGAGACGCAAGCTTTCTTTTTCCTGGGCTTTGCAGCCTCTCCCCTCGCCCTATCCTCTCTGCCTACCTGTTGCCCCTGTGCTGCCTCCAGTCTTCCAAGAGGTCAAGACTGCAGTGATGTTAGTTATTTTTGTTCTTCATTGTGGAATCTGTGTCACAGCTAGAGCCACTAGAAGCACATTCCCAGGGACTGCTCAGCACAACATATGCCCAGGGGCCACCTGGGTCTGTGTGCCCTTTGGCTTCTGTTGGGTGTGTCTTCAGGACCAGGATCACATCTGCAAGAGTGCAGGTCCCCTCATCTAACTGCTGCACGGTCTTCTTTCACTCCGTGCTCTTCCCCTCCGCCCCCAAAGTGCCATCTGTCTGTTCACCCAGAGTCCACCTTCAGCACGTCCTCTGGCTTCTCCAAATGGCCACCCTTGCTCAGTGTCTGACTTCCTTCCTGGCCTTTTTCCTTTCTCCCCTCCTCTCCCTTTTCTTTGATGCATGGTGATCGGGTAGAGCTGTCCATCCACAGTTTGCCTCAGAGCTTCTGCTACTGGCCCTCCAGGGCAAAAACTTTAAGGGGGGAAGAGTGAAAATGGCCCTGTTTGCCAGGATCTCAAGGGTGGGACAGGGAGAACTTGGCAATATGGCCAGGAGCACCCAACACCTCAGCTGTGGACTGTTTGGGTAGGGAATGAATGCTGAGATTAGAACATGTAGCAATAGCGTTAGAGCCAGGATACTGATGCTGGAGATGGGCCATGTATGAATATTGACAGAGAATTCAGGAAAGCTGGGGATATTGGTGTAATTTGTTAATACCAGAGAACAAATGGTATAAAAATTATGCTAATTTTAGTAATTTATGAGAATGACTTACCCTTTATAACTAATTACTGCACGCACCACAGCGATTATGCACATCATTAATAGGTGTCAGATGAACGTTATTGTAGGTTTCATTTGATCACTAAGTGCTAAGTCCCATAGATGCAGGCTGTCTTCTTGTCTGACATTGGCCTCTGCTCACCACCTTCAACAATTAGGAGAAGCACTACTGAGTTAGGACAGGGAACTCAATCTGCTCTTTTTGCAAGAGCGCATGAACATGGTAACACCATTATTTATTTATTTAACAGTGTTTTTATTTTTGAAAATGATACGGTTGCAACTACTATGTGGTTTTTTTTTTTTTTGGATTTCATTGAAAAGATCAAGATTGACCTCTGTTCCATTCTTCTAGTGCTGTGCTGTTTATTATCCACATGTGGTTATTTAAATTAATTACATTAATTCCTCAGGAATGCTAGTCACATTTCAGGGGGTCAGTAGCCTCATGTGGCTGGTGGCTATCTACTACACAGTGCATATATAGAACATTTCTATCACTGCAGAAAGTTCTGTTGGGCAGTGCCGCCGGCAGCTTGGCGGTGGTGAAAGTGAGGTCTGTCTGTCATGGAATGACTAGGTCAGCTGGCTCTGAATTTTCTGTATAGAGGCGGGGACCGGGAAGCTCAGGGCCCCAGCTGTGAAGGAGGTGACAGTGAGTAACAGAGAGGAGTAGACTCTCCCATGAGGAAGCTTCACTAGCTCCAGGGAGCTCAGGCAGGGGCTGGGTCTGGAGGGGCTCTCTCAGACAAGGGAGATCCCATCACTGCTCCTGGGAGGGACTATTGCCTTGTGTAGTGGGATACAGAGCAGTTACATCCAAATCAGCCCAGTCTACTAGTCTTACACTAGCTGGAATATTATTCAATAGAAATTTGCAGAGTAAACGAATGATGCAGCAGGCAGCAGGTTTTTATAATGTCAACAACTTTCATGAGCACAGAGCTTAACAGTTTATATACCTCTTTAATGTGTTCTTTTGTTTGATCCTCATAACAATGTAAAGTGAGCAAGAAACCTGTGATCTTCCTCTTGTTGATGAGAGCATCAGGGTTCAGAGGGGTAAGACGTTTCCTCAGGGTCACCCAGCTGGTAAGCCACAGAGTTGTGACTCAAATTCAGGGTTTAGGACCCTAAATGACATGTTCCATGGCAATGCACGGCCTTTCAGGTGCCTTTCCAGTAAGGGTATTTCTAGCAGCAGACCGCTGATGTGGTAGGATTCGAGGATGCCTTTGACACTTAGGGTTTCCCAGGGACCAGCTGATTCAACTTTGGTAGGTTTTTTAAGTTGTCAGCTTGATACATGATTTTTATTTTTCATGTTTGCCTGAATTTATGCTTTCAGACTTCCACAGGCAGACTGCCTGGCATTCTAAAGCAGCAGCTTTCACACTGTGTCCCACCAATGCCAGCAGCTCCATGGAGGGGCCTCAGAGGCTGCCATGGGGGTGGGACCCAGTGGGGCGGCCTTGTGTTTGGGCTCTGGGCTGTTCAGAGCTGATATGCTTTCAACTATTTTTATATATTTGACATTCCACAGAAAAATTTCACTTGAAAAAAGGTTCTCTTGCTACCCATTAGAAGAAGAATCACTGTTCTAAGGCATTTTTGTGGCAGCCTGTTTCCTGTGACGAGAAAGTGGGGCAAGCTGAACCCTGTGCCCAGGCACCATCCAGACCCAGGATCCATCTGTGGACCAACACTTTCTTTCTAGTTAGAAACAACCCCTAGTAGTTCAGTCTCCCGCAGCCTACAGAGCCGGCCCTAAGGCAGGGCAGGAGACAGAGGGTCCCTGTGCTGGGACCAGAGGGCCCCTGCTTGTCTGATGGAGCTGCCATATCGTCTTATTCTGCCACTGGCTTTCATTGTCTTCTCAGTCAAGATTCCTGTTCGCTGCCTGAGCACACAGCACCTGCCGAATCCTCCCTCTGTGACTTGACACTGGGTCCTAAGGGCTTGTTGGCCTTTGCCAGAAGCAGCTGCCAGATTGCTTCACCTCAGAGACCCCAATCCTGGCCTCACCTGGACAGCCGGATTCTGTGCTTGTTCACCTATCTGTAAGGCAAGGGACTTTCAAGGAGGTCAGAGAATTCCCCGACATCAGCTTTTAGATTCCTTGTTCCTCCCTTGAATGTGAATACACTAAAATAGATTGAATAAGCCTGGATTTTTACATTGTAATTCTGCCTCTGCCTAATGTTTACTGTGTAATTAATCTTAAAGCTCTTAATTTTTTCAGTGATGGACTTGAATAGGCATGATGCTGTTGTCAGCGCAAAGAGGGAAGATGAGGTGTGTCACATGGGAACTGAAAATAAGGTTAACTTGTGGCAGTAAACCTCCAAAAAGCCACACAGAGTGGATGAGAGCAGCCATCCTTAAAATTTACACACCTTGAGGAGTAATCAAGAACTAGGTGCCTAGAGGACAACAGTAGTATATAGAGCAGTAGTACATAGAGCAAGACTGGGCTGTGGTCTAAGGAAGATGAAATGGTTCCACAAGTTTTGAAAGTATAACGCACACCATTCCTGGAAACAGATGAACAGCTGAATCATATTCTGCAGTAATAACAAGGTCAGAGCACTGACCTGACCATACATCGGGCATATATATCTTGTATGTTGTAATTATATGGTGTTGAGATGAGGTCAGAAGCCTACAGAGGGATCTTAAGTCTCCAACACTGTCCAAAGAACCTGGGATCTAGACACCGGACCTAAGACATAGGCATACTTTTGTCTCTGGGAGAGGTGTACTCTCCGATAAGGTAGTAAAGGTTTACCTGGCTTTCCTAGAGCCTGGGTGAATGTGTCGGGCTACACAAATGGGATTTGTTGTAAGATACGTGGGAGAACTGGTAGGTGGCGTATAGTCAGGACACCTGGGTAACTCTCACTGGCTGGAGTCCTTTCACGCCACTCAGCTTCCAGGTGCACGATTTAGCACTTCAGGCTTTACTTCTTTTTCTACTGGCACTTGTTCCTTTCTGCCGAACGAACTCGTCTCCATTGTTTTCTGTATTGCTTCTACTAAAATATTGTTTCCTATGTTTTAAGGCTTTTACTTATTCTCTCTCTCTGTCCATATTTTTCATATTGAAAATCTCAAGGAGAAATGAGCTTAAGTTGCCATACAGTCAGTGCAAGGCCAACTCGTAGACCTTTAGATGGTGGCCCTTCTAGATGGTGTTCCATCAAATTGAACAAAGGATGGAAATCTATTGACAAGGACAATTTCAAAAGGCAAGATGTTGGAGGCTTCTTTGAAGGGTAGTAAAATCACAGGCACCTGGTAGAATCTGACCAGTATAGTGAATTATTCCCCACGACTGTCCTACCAACTTTGTTCCGATTCACACTCACCAAGTAGTTTAAGGCTTATTAATTTAGTCTGCTAGATGTTCTGACATTAAAGTTTTCTAGTTAGTGGACACAGATACTGTAATCAGTGGGAAGAAATGTCCCAAATTTAAATGAATAAATTGACATTTTGGTTTATGTGATGGTTAATTTTGTGTGCCAGATGTTCGGTCAAACATTCTGGATGTTTCTGTGAAGGTGTTTTTCCATGAGATTTACATTTAAATTGGTGGACTCTGAATGAAGCAGACTGCTCTCATAATGTGGGTGGGCCTCATCTAATCAGCTGAAGGTCTGAATAAAACAGAAGACTGACCTTTCCCCGAGCAAAGAGTCCTACCAGCAGGCAGCCTTAGGACTTGAACTCGACATTGTCTCTTCCTGGGTTTCCAGCCTGACAGTTCACCCTTCAGATTGCTTCCATAATCACGTGAGCCAATTCCTTAAAATAAATCTCTATTTATATACACATCCTATTGGATTTGTTCCTCTGGAGAACCCTGACAGTTATTTACAGTGTCTTGTGAGTTTGTTTAACATGGGTCAGTTCTCCTGAGTTCATTCTACTGTCGAGGCTCCAAAAACTCACATTTCTCAAGTAGTTGTCATCTTGAGTTAAAAGTTTCAGTTTTTTGCTCTCTAACTACATTGATCTCTTTCTGAGACATTCAGTGATTTGTTTAATGCTTATTGAAACTTCTTAAGATTCTTAGATTTAAGTTTCCATAGCACTGTAGGGTGACATTCACATAAATCTCCAAATAAGTTTTAAAGGACAAATAGACACTGTGGCTCAGGGTATTAGTTATTCGGCAAGGTTGATCCCAGCAGGCTACATGTTGCATATGGGCAGCAAGGACCAGGTGGACAGGGGACAGGTGTCTCCAAAGTGTTGGTTATTCTGTTCCTTTCCTATTGTTGCTTTAACAAATTACCACAGAGTTAGTGGTTTAGAACAACATAAGTTTACTGTCTTATAGTTCTGAAGGTCAGAAACCTGAAATGAGTCTCATGGGTCTAAAAGTGTCAGCAAGGCACCATTCCTTCTAGAGCCTCAAGGGAAGAGTTCCTCTTCTTGCCCTTTCCACCTTCCAGAGGCTGCCCACATTCCTTGGCTCATGGCCCCCTTCCAGTTA
The DNA here is from genome assembly GCF_059928025.1 of Delphinapterus leucas. Classification (NCBI taxonomy): domain Eukaryota; kingdom Metazoa; phylum Chordata; class Mammalia; order Artiodactyla; family Monodontidae; genus Delphinapterus; species Delphinapterus leucas. The sequence continues at coordinate 11,236,676 of NC_143139.1, read as the reverse complement.
GCAATTGCATCACTCTGACATCCGCTTCCACTGTCACGTCTCCTCCTCTGACTTACTCTCCTGCCTCCCTCTTTCACTTACAAGAACCTTTGTGATTGCACGGGCCCACCCAGATAATCCAGAATAATCTCTCCATCTCAAGATCCTTAACTTACATTTGCAAGGTGCCTTCTGTCATAATAAGGTTAACACATTTACAGGTTCTGGAGATGGATATAGACTTTGGGGTGGGGGGGTTATGAATCTGTTCCCCACAGTTATATTATTTTCTGATTGCATACTTTTATAAGCATTTAGGAGTTATAGTGTGGCAGGACTCTAAAAATTGAAAATAAAGAAAATAGAGTCATTTAGAGTCACATTTAAAAATCAACACATAACTTACAATAAAGGTAGAGAAAATCATCTGAAGAAGATGAAATTACTTGTAGGCAAGCATGCTTTCACTGTAACGTCTTTAATGTCTTAATATCACTGGTAGAATTAAATAAAATTAAAGAAAAAGGACAATAACATAAGTATATATTGGCAGTGCCCACCCAAACACTAAAAAGGAAAAGGGAGACTCAGATACTGTTATTTGATTATTTCGGTTCTCATGGTAAGCGTGTCCCTGAAGGGTGAATGATACAGGGCTTTAGTCCTTGCATTCTAAGTGCACTAGGCCCACTGACAAGTCTGTCCCTATGGTAAGACTGTATATCAGGCTAAGGAATTTGGTCAGTGAATCCTAAACTGTATCTGTAGAATAATATCGTTCCATGAGACATTGATGTGTTCTATAAAGACGGGAGCCAAATTTATTCTAGAAAACTGCCTATCTGAGCTCACAACTCCGCAGTGTGCATCTGCAGATCAAAGGAAATGTGCAGTTATGAAAGCTGTTTTCCTTGGTTTAATCCAGCGTTTCTCAACTTCACTTGATTACTGAACCTTCTGTTGTTGTTGAAAGATCTATTAAAATGTCTCACAGCACACAGCACATTTTGGGAAAGGATGCATTAAAGGCTTGATTTATCTACCTCCTGTTGTTTTGAGTCCATGCTCATGAAGCCTCCTTTTGATTTCCATGTGGTTGGACCACGAGGCAAAAAAAAAAAAAAAAGTTTTGATCAAGCCATCATGATATTTCTTGAGCATGTGGTGTTATATTTCTCACTGTAAGTTAACACATCAGCCTTTTGATGTTTACTTTTGTCTCATGTGTCTTTTAGTTACTTGGTGTGAATTGATCTCTTTGTCACCCAAACTTCCATTTACTTTTTAAAAAATTAATTAATTAATTTTATTTATTTATTTTTGGCTGCATTGGGTCTTCCTTGCTGCGTGCGTGCTTTCTCTAGTTGTGGTGAGCGGGGGCTACTCTTCGTTTGCGGTGCGTGGGCTTCTCGTGGCAGTGGCTTCTCTTGTTGCGGAGCACGAGCTCTAGGCACGCGGGCTTCTGTAGCTGTGGCTCGCGGGCTCTAGAGCGCAGGCTCAATAGTTGTGGCGCACGGGCTTCGTTGCTCTGCGGCATGTGGGAACTCCCCGGACCAAGGCTTGAACCCTTGTCCCCTGCACTGGCAGGCGGATTCTTAACCACTGCGCCACCAGGGAAGCCCTCCATTTACTTTTAAATGCCTGTCTACTTACCAATATCTACAAAAGAAAGGGAAGCCAGAACTTTACTATTAGAGTGATGGGTGGAAAATAGTAATGAGTTCTGGACTCCCAAGTACTTGTCCTGGTGGCCTGACATCACGAGAATTGCCTGGACTGCTTTGAGAGACGGGTGGATCTTGAAGCTAAACATCAAAATGAAGGCCTAAGATTACCACATACTTCTGTCCATAAGCAAAAATCACTTCAGTTTTTTTCCTATCAACTAACTGATGGATAGTAGTATCAATCTATTATACACGGTTACTACAAAGTGTATTCATCCTCCTGATCATAAAAGGGTCCTCCAAAGCTAGGAGAGAATATGGCTTCAAGGAGGGCCAAAGACAGATCCAGGATAGCATGTAGTTTGATTTAAAAAATCAACCTGTAATACAGAGATCTTTTATAAGAGCCAGTTAATGTTAGAACCACGAGTTTTCCTCTTATTGCACTCAGCTGCAGTTAGACTGTCATATGTGTTGTGATTTGTATTAAAATCCTCAACAACTCAGAAGAGAAAGAAAGCTTTGAGAAAGTTCATACAAGAGTAATCAAGTATCAGATTATGAGAATCATGAAGAAAGATGAAGAGGCAGAGAATCAGTTGGCCTTTTTAGAAAATGATAACATAATTATCATAGAAAAATATAATAAACTTCTATAATTCATTCAAAATTAATACATTTAAACCAACAAAGTTCATGGTAAATAAAACCTTGTAATGGCCTTATAGGCTTTATGCTTGCCATCCTTCCTCCTTTGTGTCCTCGGTTTACTCAAGCATGGTTTCCCATGCCAATGTACTGTGCCTCCCCAGACCCCTGCATCTTCCAGTGGTTCTTAATTAGCACCTCTGGGGTAAAGAGTGCAGATTTAGTCTCCATCTGCTTCTTAGGACCTGACATTTAAGAACTTCCCTTCGCACAGGTCTGTCCTGGCAGAGGCTTACAGTTCCTCTAATTCTTTGCTGAACTTTGCTCTAGCTCTCATCCAATGAGAAAAAAAAGGTGTCACCTCCACCTTTTTGGCATGAGAGAGGTGCTTGAGCAGGAAATTGGACAGGGTGTAGTCCTGTGGACCAGGAGTTGTAGAAAAAAGTGGAAGGACACAAGATCTGAATTAGATCAAAGAGAAAGACTATTCCCTAAGAAATATTTTCTTTACATTTGTTGTCATTTGGGCATAAAAAAGTTTAATTTTAATGTTGCATTAGTAAGATTTTTTTCATTTATTTTTATTTCAGAAAGTGCAATTAAACACAAGGAAACTTGCATGTGATTTTAATAGCCCCAAATTAATATAATTATTAAATATTAATATCAAAGTTTTGCAAAATTTCAAAATATATAAGCAGGCAAATGACCCTGTACCAACAGACACGTGGTACAAAAAAAGCCATACTTTAAAATATTGTTATTAGATTTATTTAGTAGAGCCTTTCTTACTGTGATCTAGACATACATTGAAGCAATCTTTGAAAAGTCAGTTATTTTAAAGTTGTAGCTTTGAAAATTGAACTTCTCTTATTAACCTTAGAAGTGACTATGTAAATGGCTTTAAGTGTTTACAATTCTCCTTCCTCCTTTCCAGTTAAGAAAAGGACTCTGGTAAGAAAAGGACTTATGGCATCAAAGGTTACACTTCATTTCGGAAGGCTCAAGAAAATCTTACAGAGAAAATTTCTTCCTAAATCTAAATTTCTAAGAGTCTACAACTCTTTCCTTCCTCTTACCAGGAATTAGTACTAACCTTTCTTTGCCTTGGTGATGGTTATCAGAGACATATATTACATTCTTTCAACTTTGTTTATAGAGCTTTTGGAGAAACTCAGGGAACATGTGTGGCTTGATATCGGCATTTTTTTCTAGTAGTTTTGAATACTGGATTAGAATAGTATGGTTGCATTTGCATTAATTTCAGTTCTTCAGTAAAGCTTCATTTATTGAGAGCTGTGCTATCCAGTGTGGTAGTCATCAGCCAAGTGTGTCCATTGAGTGCTTGAAATGTGGCTGGTATGAGTTGAGATGTGCCATAGTGTAACACATACCAGATTTCATAGGCTTAGTACAAATGAAATGTGATAAAATGTCATTAATAATTTTATGTTGATTATATATTGAAGTGCTAATATAGTGTTTTGAATATGTTGGGTTAAATTATATTTATTATTGGAATTAATTTTACTCTTTTAAAACCTCCTTTAATGTATCTGCTAGAAAACTTAAAATTGCATGGGTGCTTCCACTGGTGGCTCACATTTTTGTTTCTGCTGAGCAGTGGTGATCTAGAGCCATTGTGCAAACAAGGATTTTACATGTTTATATTTTCCAGATACATTTAAACATTAAAATGTTCACTGTGTCAATTATTTTTGTGAAAGTCTTCTTAAATGTACTATACTTCTGCATCTTCTTAATTAGAAAAAGCAACTTAATATAGCATTTTCTTCATGAGTCAGTACCATCATTATGGGGCTTAATTTTTTTTATGTTGTGTTTTATTGATGCCCCTATGAGTGAGTGAACCTTATAGGGCTATTGCTCTCACATAAAATGGCCCCTGGTTCATGTATGATTATAGTCAGGAGTTTGGTTGTATTTTCCCCAATGTTTGTTATTGCTTCTTAAGAATACCTTTATGCCCTTTCTAATGCAACCTGCATGTCCTTTATAATTTCAGAAAACTTAACAGTTTTCTAGAAAAAGCAGGCAAGCAGCTTATGAGGTCTGTGAGCTTTTACAGAATTGTAGGTCTTAGGGCCCATGGTAGGCTCTGCTTCTTCTGTAGATAAGGTCCATGGGTTTTATTACAGCTGGTTTTCTTGCAAGGCACAGATCTTTTTGGCTTCTGGATTAGAGGTTATGGATGAGATATCTGTGACTGCTAGAAGTCTTTCTACTAACCTATTACCTGAAGTGTGGCATTTTCAGATGACATTAGAATTTATGTATACAATTGTTGAGATAGCTATATAAAAATATATAAGGGATTGATAGGCAATAGCAAGAATTCTTCTGTTGACTCCTGTTTTGTTTTGTTTTGAGACAGTGTTGTGGGTTCATGCCACAGCTGCTATGTTCAAGTGTGGCTAAGCAGGCAAAGGTGGAAGGAGCTATGCTCATGTGAAATTTCAACCTCTTAGCAGATGTAGCCTATTGTTGTTTAGCTATTCACCTGAAGTCTTTCCCCACATTCCGTACAGTTGCAGCTAGGGCTGTTTTGTGTGTTGCTGCTGTTTCCCAGTAGTCCAAAGCTCTGTTGCATTGCTTGATGCTGTGTTTGGATATGTGCTGATAGCATTTATCCTGCTCTCCTTGCCTGTGATTTTTCCGACATCAGCTTTCATATAAAATAGCTCCTTGAGTGGCCTGCTGTCTTCTATTCTCTGCATACACACATTCCAGGGGCACATCAATATGAGGATTATTTCAGTGCCAAGACTGACGGTATTCCTTCTGATGCTGGTGAGAGATCCGATTTTTAAGTTAACATTCTTAGATCTGGGAGACAGTATTGTTCCCTAATGCATAGACATCTTTTATAACACATATAACATCATATTATAAACATCTATTTATTGGTAAGTTCTATCATTTGAGTGACGGATTCTAGGATGCCTTGTGCTGCCTTTGTAATATTGTAGGTGTTTTGTTGTACCTGTTGCTGAACTGAACTGAACTGATGAAACTGCTCAAGAGGCTCTGTAAGGTGTGCGCAAATGATGCAGAGCTTTCAGCAAAACAAGTTCAGAATGCATTCTTGCTTATGGACCCTCAGTTTGTAATGCAGAGTAAGAGAGTAATGCTGGGTTACCTCTAAGCTTGGTCTATCAGGTTCATAAAAGACACAATGGCATTTTTCATGTACTTCTCTACTTCTTAGTCGATAACTCAGCAGTAAATGGCTTCTTTAGGCTTACAGCAGCTCACTGTTCTTTCTTGACTCTGTAAAGAATTTCATGATAAATCCATGCCAATTGCTTCATTACCTCTCCATGGCATTTGATGATGCCTGTAACCTAGACATTACCCTTCAATCTGGATACTTTGAAAAGGTTGTACGAAGTAGAACATGGCACTACTCTCTTTTATTGGTGGTATGGAACAGGTTAGATAGGACACTGTCTATTATTAGGTGACTGCATGAGTCAACACTGCTGCATTAAAAATAATGCCAAAATGTCCAGTTGCTCATAATAACAAATATTTATTTTCTTAATCATGTGTCTGTGGGTCAGTAGGGTTTCAGCTGGGGTTTGGCTGAACATGGTTGAGCTCAGCTGGGCTTGGCGTCGGGCTCAAGACTGGATGTAGATCTACTTCATGCTTCTTTATTTTAGGACCAGTCACCATCCAAGGTATGCTCTTCTGATGATGGACCACAAGGGTACAAGACCCAAGCCAGATCATGAGAATACATTTAAAGCCCCTGCTAATGTATCACTGGATAAGTAAGTCACACGGCCAAGCCCAACATCAATGGGGCAAAGAAATATATTCTTGCTACTCTAGGGAGAGGCACTACAAAGCCACATTATACAGATATTTCCAGCTATTGTTGTATGAAGAGGTCAGTGAGACCTCTCTGCAAAACAAAATCAAATATAAAACTGGATAAAATTGTCAATAACAACCATTTCAAGGCTATGGACATTGAGCAAAGGGAGATAATAATTGAGAAGGATTTATTCCTGAAAAAATCTGCAAGAATTTTGGGTAAGAGCTGTGGGAATATGCACCTTTTCTGCTGGGAGATGCTTCCCCAGCCCATGCTGGTCGGTGAAAGCTGTAGTTTACCAGGGTAGTGCTGGCTGTGAATACCAGCAGTTTTGCTTCCTGAGTGGGCAGACTCGACTTGAGGCTGAAGACAAAAATCCCATGGCTTTGTCATCTAAAAGTGGCAAACTCAGTAGGCATCAAACAGGAAAAACCTACAGCTTTTCTGGCCTGAGGCTCTGGTTCTATCTGAGACAAGTGATGGACCACCTAGTAACTTAATGGGGAGATCTTGGAAGTGAGAGAGCCATTAAAAGGACTCCATAAGCTTTCTACACATTCCTGGCTGACTGGGAGTCTGAGCTATGCTCATGCCGGAGGAGACCAAAAAGAGCGTACTGAAAAGTAAAAGCCAGGGCATACTTGAGAACTAACTGAGGGTTGAATGCATTTCCCAATCTATACACAGATTGATTGCCAGAGGGTGGAAGTACTTTTGGACTTGAGGTGCTTAAGCAAACCTCTGCATAAATTGTTAGCTGACCACTAAAATATTAGTGACACAGGGATGAACCCTAATAAGGAAAGCTGAAAAATAATTTTAAAAGTACAATTTCAAAACCTAAGTAGAAACATTAGGAGCTGCACATGTGTGGGAAAATATGGTGAATATGACTCAAAAAATAGGAAATCTAAAAAGATTTAGAATCTATAAAAAAGAACCAAGTAGAAATTCTAGTTTTGAAAAATACAGTAACTGAAGTGAAAAGTTCACTAGAAGGGTCAGTAAAAGATTTGAAACGACAGGAGAAACAATCAGTGTACTTGAAGAAAGATCAATAGAAACTATCTAATCTAAAGAATAAAGAGAAAACAAGATTGAAGAAAAATAAACAGAGACTCAAAGATCTGTAGAACAATGGCAAGCATATCAATGTACTTGTAATAGTAGTCCCAGGAGGAATGGAGCAGCACAAAGGTAAATTTTTTTTTTGTTGAAGAAATGATGACCATAAACTCCCCAATTTGATGAAAAGCCTTAATCTATAGGTCCAGGATGCTCGATGACCACCAAGTAGAATAAACATGAAGAGATTCACACATAGACCCATGATAATAAAAACTCCAGAAAGCCAAGACAAAGTCTTGAAGCAGCAAGAGGCAAATGACTCATCATGTATGGAAAACAATACAAACAATGGCTGACTTCTCACAAAAATATGGGGTGTAGAAAGTAGTGGAAGAACATATCCAAAGTGCTAATAGAAAAAACGAAAACAAAGACTATTTACCAGGAATTTTCTATCTAGTAAGACCATCTTTCAAAATGAAGACAGAATATAGATCTTCCCAGGTAAATGAAAACAGATCTGCCCTGTAAGAAATTCTAAAGGCTATCCTTCAAGCTGAAAGGAAATGATGATAGCACATGTGACTCAACTCAACAGGAAGGAATGAAGAACACTGAAAATGTTAAATATGTGAGTAAACATAAAAGAATATTTATTGTTTTTTCTTAATTTCTTTAAAAACAAAGACTATGTGAAGCCACAATTATAATGCTACATTTTGGGGGATGCATAGATGTAATATGTATGACAATACTAGCACTAAGGGGCTTCCCTGGTAGCGCAGTGGTTGAGAGTCCGCCTTCCGATGCAGGGGACACGGGTTCGTGCCCCGGTCCGGGAAGATCCCACATGCTGCGGAGCGACTGGTCTCGTGAGCCATGGCCACTGAGCCTGCGCGTCCGGAGCCTGTGCTCCGCAATGGGAGAGGCCACAGCAGTGAGAGGCCCGCGTACCGCAAAAAAAAAAAAAAAAAAATACTAGCACTAAAATGAGAGGGAAAAATGAAAATGTATGAGAGCAAAGTTGCTGTGTTATTATTACTGTTACTGTTACTGTTATTATTCTGGAGCAGATTGTGATGAGTTAAAGATATATATTGTAGGGAGGACCTTCAAGATGGTGGAATGGTAAGACGTGGAGATCTCCGTCCTCCCCACAAATGCATCAAAAATACATCTACACGTGGAACAACTCCTACAGAACACCTACTGAACCCTGGCAGAACACCTCAGACGTCCCAAAAGATGAGAAAATCCCCACGTACCTGGGTAGGGCAAAAGAAAAAAGAAAAAAGAGAGACAAAAGAATAGGGATGGGACCTGCATCTGTGGGAGGGAGCTGTGAAGGAGGAAAAGTTTCCACACACTAGGAAGCCCCTTCACTGGAGGAGAATGGGGATGGACGGGGTGGGGGGAAGCTTTGGAGCCATGGAGGAGAGCGCAGCACAGGGGTGCAGAGGGCAAAGCAGAGAGATACCCACACAGAGGATCAGTGCCGACCAGCACTCACCAGCCTCAGAGGCTTGTCTGCTCACCCGCCAGGGTGGGTGGGGGCTGGGGGCTGAGGCTCGGGCTTTGGAGGTCGGATCCCAGGGAGAGGTCTGGGGTTGTGGCTGCATGAACACAGCCTGAAGCGGGCTAGTGCGCCACAGCTAGACGGCAGGGAGTCTGGGGAAAAGCCTGAACCTGCCTAAGAGTCAAGAGACCATTGTTTCAGGGTGCACGAGGAGAGGGGATTCCTTCTCTGTCTGCCCACAGAAGGCAGAGCACTGCCTAAATGAGCTCCAGAGACGGGCGTGAGCCATGGCTATCAGCTCAGTCCCCAAAGATGGGCATGAAACGCAAACGCTGCTGCTGCAGCCCCCAAGAATCCTGTGTGGAAGCACAGGTCACTATCCATACCCCCCTGGGATCCTGTGCAGCCCGCCACTGCCACGGCCCCGTGACCCAAGGACAAGTTCCCCGGGAGAACACACGGTGTGCCTCAGGCTGTTGCATGTCATGCTGGCCTCTGCCACCGCAGGCTCACCCCGCATTCCAATTATAACTACGGTGCGCCTCCCTCCCCCCGGCCTGAGTGAGCCAGAGCCCCCTTATCAGCGGCTCCTTTAACCCCGTCCTGTCTGGGCGGGAACAGACACCCTCAGGCGACCTACACGCAGAGGTGGGACCAAAACCAAAGCTGAACTCCAGGAGCTGTGCGAACAAAGAAGAGAAAGGGAAGTCTCTCCCAGCAGCCTCAGGAGCAGTGGATTATATCTCCACAATCAACTTGATGTACCTGCATCTCTGGAATACCTGAATAGACAACGAATCATCCCAAAACTGAGGCAGTGGACTTTGGGAGCAACTGTGGACTTGGGGCTTGCTGTCTGTGACTGATTTGTTTCTGATTTTTATGTTTCTCTGAGTATAGATGTTAGCACTTATTATCATTGGTGGACTTCTTTATTGGTTTGGTTGCTCTCTTCTTTCTTTTTCTCTTTCCTTTTTTTCCCTTAAAATTTTTCTTTTTTATTTTAATAATTTGTTCTATTTATTATTTTTTTTCCTTCTTTTTTTCTCCCTTTTCTTATAAGCCATGGGGCGACAGGGTCTACTGCTCCAGCCTGGTGTCAGGCCTGAGCCTCTGAGGTGGGAGAGCTGAGTTCAGGACATTGGACCACCAGAGACTTCCTGGCACCACGTAATATCAATCAATGAGAGCTCTCCCAGAGATTTCTGTCTCAGTGCTAAGACCCAGCTCCACCCAATGGCCAGCAAGCTCCAGTGCTGGACACCTCATGCCAAACAACTAGCAAGACAGGAATGCAACCACACACATTAGCAGAGAGGCTGCCTAAAGTCATACTAAGTTCACAGATACCCCAAAACACACCACTGGACGTGGCCCTGCCCACCAGAGAGACAAGACACAGCCCCACCCGCCAGAGAACAGGCACCAGTCCCCTCCACCAGGGAGCCTACACAAGCTACTGAACCAACCTCACCCACTGGGACAGACACCAAAAGCAACGGGAGCTACAAACCTGCAGCCTGCGAAAAGGAGACCCCAAACACAGTAAGTTAAACAAAATGAGAAGACAGAGAAATACGCAGCAGATGAAGGAGCAAGGTTAAAACCCACCAGACCAAACAAGTGAACAGGAAATAGGCAGTCTACCTGAAAAAGAATTCAGAGTAATGATAGTAAAGATGATCCAAAAATACAATGGAAAAAATACAAGAAACGTTTAACAAGGACCCAGAAGAACTAAAGAGCAAACAAACGATGATGAATGACACAACAAATGAAATTAAAAATTCTCTAGAAGGAATCAATAGCAGAATAACTGAGGCAGAAGAACAGATAAGTGACCTGGAAGATAAAATAGTGTAAATAACTACCACAGAGCAGAATAAAGAAAAAAGAATGAAAAGGATTGAGGACAGTCTCAGAAACCTCTGGGACAACACTAAACACACAAACTTTCGAATTATAGGGATCCCAGGAGCAGAAGAGACAAAGAGAGGGTATGAGAAAATATTTGAAGAGATTATAGTTGAAAACTTCCCTAACATGGGAAAGGAAATAGTTAAACAAGCCCAGGAAGCGCAGAGAGTCCCATACAGGATAAATGCAAGGAGAAACATGCCAAGACACGTATTAATCAAACTATCAAAAATTAAATACAAAGAAAATACATTAAAAGCAGCAAGGGAAAAACAACAAATAACATACAAGGGAATCCCCATAAGGTTAACAGCTGATCTTTCAGCAGAAACTCTGCATGCCAGAAGGGAGTGGCAGGACATATTTAAAATGATGAAAGGGAAAAACCTACAACCAAGATTACTCTACCCAGCAAGGATCTCATTCGGATTCAACGGAGAAATTAAAACCTTTAAAGACAAGCAAAAGCTAAGAGAATTCAGCACCACCAAACCAGCTTTACAAAAAATGCTAAAGGAACTTTCTAGGCAGGAAAGAAACTTCTCTAGGAAGGAAAAGACCTTCAAAAACAAACCCAGAACAATTAAGAAAATGGTAATAGGAACATACATATTGATAATTACCTTACATGTAAATGGATTAAGTGCTCCAACCAAAAGACATAGACTGGCTGAATGGATACAAAAACAAGACCCGTATGTATGCTGTCGACAAGAGACCCACTTCAGACCTAAGGACACATACAGATTGAAAGTGAGGGGATGGAAAAAGATATTCCATGCAAATAGAAGTCAAAAGAAAGCTGCAGTAGCAATTCTCATATCAGACAAAATAGACTTTAAAATAAAGACTATTAGAAGAGACAAAGAAGGACACTACGTAATGATCAAGGGATCGATCCAAGAGGAAGATATAACAATTGTAAATATTTATGCACCCAACCTAGGAGCACCTCAATACGTAAGGCAAATGCTAACAGCCATAAAAGGGGAAATCGACAGTAACACAATCATATTACGGGACATTAACACCCCACTTTCACCAATGGACAGATCATCCAAAATGAAAATAAATAAGGAAACACAAGATTTAAATGACACATTAAACTAGATGGACTTAATGGATATCTATAGGACATTCCATCCAAAACCAACAGAGTACATTTTCTTCTCAAGTGCTCATGGAACATTCTCCAGGATAGATCATATCTTGGGTCACAAATCAAGCCCTGGTAAATTTAGGAAAATTGAAATCATATCAGGTATCTTTTCCAACCACAACGCTATGAGACTAGATATCAATTACAGGAAAAAACCTATAAAGAATTAAAACACATGGAGGCTAAACAGTACGCTACTGAATAACCAAGAGATCACTGAAGAAATCAAAGAGGAAATCAAAAAATACCTAGAAACAAATGACAGTGAAAACACGCAACCCAAAACTTATGGGGTGCATTACAAGCAGTTCTAAGAGGGAAGTTTATAACAATACAAATCTACCTCAAGAAACAAGAAAAATCTCAAATAAACAATCTAACCTTACACCTAAAGCAATTAGAGAAAGAAGAACAAAGAAACCCTAAAGTTGGCAGAAGGAAAGAAATCATAAAGATCAGATCAGAAATAAATGAAAAAGAAATGAAGGAAACAATAGCAAAGATCAATAATACTAAAAGCTGGTTCTTCAAGAAGATAAACAAAATCGATAAACCACTAGCCAGACTCATCAAGAAAAAAAGGGAGAAGACTGAAACCAACAGAATCAGAAATGAAAACGGAGAAGTAACAACTGACACTGCAGAAATACAAAGGATCATGAGAGACTACTTCAAGGAACTGTATGCCCATAAAATGGACAACCTGGAAGAAATGGACAAATTAGTAGAAAAGCACAACCTTCTGAGACTGGACCAGGAAGAAATAGAAAATATAAACAGACCAATCACAAGCAGTAACATTGAAACTGTGATTAAAAATCTTCCATCAGGGCTTCCCTGGTGGCGCAGTGGTTGAGAGTCCGCCTGCTGATGCAGGGGATGTGGGTTCGTGCCCCGGTCCAGGAAGATCCAACGTGCCGCGGAATGGCTGAGCCCGTGAGCCATGGCCGCTGAGCCTGCGCATCTGGAGCCTGTGCTCTGCAAAGGGAGAGGCCACAACAGTGAGAGGCCCGCGTACCGCAAAAAAAAAAAAATCTTCCAACAAACAAAAGCCCTGGACCAGATGGCTTCAGAGGCGAATTCTATGAAACATTTAGAGAAGAGCTAATACCTATCTTTCTCAAACTCATCCAGAATATAGCAGAGGGGGGAACACTCCGAATCTCACTGTACGAGGCCACCATCACCCTGATACCAAAACCAGACAAAGATGTCACAGAAAAAGAAAACTACAAGCCAATATCACTGATGACCATAGATGCAAAAATCCTCAACAAACTACTAGCAAACAGAATCCAACAGCACATTAAAAGGATCGTACACCATGATCAAGTGGGGTTTATCCCAGAGATGCAAGGATTCTTCAATGTATGCAAATCAATCAATGTGATACACCATATTAACAAATTGAAGGATAAACACCTTATGATAATCTCAATAGATGCAGAAAATGCTTTCAACAAAATTCAACACCCGTTTATGATAAAAACTCTCCAGAAAGTAGGCATAGAGGGAACCTACCTCAACATAATAAAGGCCATATATGACAAACCCACAGCCAACATCGTTCTCAGTGGTGAAAAGCTGAAACCATTTCCTCTAAGATCAGAAACAAGACAAGATTGCCCACTCTTACCACTGTTATTCAACATAATTTTGGAAGTGTTAGGCATAGCCATCAGAGAAGAAAAAGAAATAAAAGGAATCAAATCAGAAAAGAAGAAGTAAAACTGTCACTGTTTGCGGAAGACATGATGCTATACATAGAGAATCCTAAAGATGCTATCAGAAAGCTACTAGAGCTAATCAATGAATTTGGTAAAGTAGCAGGATACAAAATTAATGCACAGAAATCTCTTGCATTCCTATGCACTAATGATGAAAAATCTGAACGAGAAATTAAGGAAACGCTCCCATTTATCATGGCAGCAAAAAGAATAAAATACTTAGGAATAAGCCTCCCTAAGGAGACAAAAGACCTTTATGCAGAAAACTGTAAGACACCGATGAAAGAAATTAAAGATGATACAAACAGAGGGAGAGATATACCATGTTCTTGGATTGGAGGAATCAACATTGTGAAAATGATTATACTACCCACAGCAATCTACAGATTCAGTGCAATCCCTATCAAACTACCAATGGCATTTTTCACAGAACTAGAACAAAAAATTTCACAATTTGTATGGAAACACAAAAGACCCCAAATAGCCAAAGCAATCTTGAGAATGAAAAATGGAGCTGGAGGAATCAGACTCCCTGACTTCAGACTATACTACAAAGCTACAGTAATCAAAACAGTATGGTACTGGCACAAAAACAGAAATATAGATCAATGGAACAGGATAGAAAGCCCAGAGATAAACCCATGCACATATGGTCACCTTATTTTCGATAAAGGAGGCAAGAATATACAATGGAGAAAAGGCAGCCTCTTCAATAAGTGGTGCTGGGAAAACTGGACAGCTACATGTAAAAGTTTGGAATTAGAACACTCCCTAACACCATACACAAAAATAAACTTGAAATGGATTGAAGACCTAAAGGTCAGGCCCGACACTATAAAACTCTTAGAGGAAAACATACGCACATCACTCTATGACTTAAATCACAGCAAGATCCTTTTTGACCCACCTCCTAGAGAAATGGAAACAAAAATAAGCAAATGGGACCTAATGAAACTTAAAAGCATTTGCACAGCAAAGGAAACCATAAACAAGATGAAAATACAACCCTCAGAATGGGAGAAAATATTTGCAAATGAAGCAACTGACAAAGGATTAATCTCCAAAATATACAAGCAGCTCATGCAGCTCAATATCAGAAAAACAAACAACCCAATCCAAAAATGGGCAGAAGACCTAAATAGACATTTCTCCAAAGAAGATATACAGATTGCCAACAAACACATGAAAGAATGCTCAATATCACTAATCATTAGAGAAATGCAAATCAAAACTACAGTGAGATGTCATCTCACACCAGTCAGAATGGCCATCATCAAAAAATCTAGAAACAATAAATGCTGGAGGGGGTGTGGAGAAAAGGGAACCCTCTTGCACTGTTGGTGGGAATGTAAATTGATACAGCCACTATGGAGAACAGTATGGAGGTTCCTTAAAGAACTAAAATTAGAACTACCATATGACCCAGCAATCCCACTACTGGACATATACCCTGAGAAAACCAAAATTCAAAAAGAGTCATGCACCCCAATATTCACTGCAGCACTTTTTACAATAGCCCGGACATGGAAGCAACCTAAGTGTCCATTGAAAGATGAATGGATAAAGAAGGTGTGGCACACATATACAATGGAATATTACTCAGCCATAAAAAGAAACGAAATTGAGTAATTTGTAGTGAGGTGTATAGAACTGGAGTCTGTCATACAGCGTGAAGCAAGTCAGAAAGGGAAAAACAAATACCGAATGCTAACACATATATATGCAATCTTAAAAAAAAAAAAAAAAAAGGTTTGATAAACCTAAGTGCAGAACAGGAATAAAGAGGCAGATGTAGAGAATGGACTTGAGGACACTGACAGGGGGAAGGGTAAGCTGGGACAAAGTGAGAGAGTAGCATGGACATGTATACACTACCAAATGTAAAATAGATAGCTAGTGTAAAGCAGCTGCATTGCACAGGGAGATCAGCTCTGTGCTTTGTGAGCACTTAGAGGGGTGGGATAGGGAGGGTGGGAGGGAGACACAAGTCGGGGGGATATGGGGATATATGTATACATATAGCTTATTCACTTTGTTGTACAGCGGAAGCTGACACGACATCGTAAATCAATTACAGTTCAATAAATATGTTAAAAAAGGGATATATATTGTAACCCTTAGATGAACTATTAAGAAAATAATTTTTAAAATATAGCTAAACCATTAATAGAGGAAAGAGCAAGATCCAACTGAATGCTGTCTATAAGAGACATATTTTATATTCAAAGAGCCAAATAGTATTTTTTGTTTTGTTTTGTTTTTGCGGTACATGGGCCTCTCACTGTTGTGGCCTCTCCCATTGCGGAGCACAGGCTCCAGACGCGCAGGCTCAGTGGCCATGGCTCACGGGCCCAGCCGCTCCGTGGCATGTGGGATCTTCCCAGACTTGGGCACGAACCCGTGTCCCCTGCATCGGCAGGTGGACTCTCAACCACTGTGCCACCAGGGAAGCCAAGTCAAACTATTTTGACTACAACAAAATTAAATAAGAAACCAGCAACAGAAGGTAATTTGAGATTTCCCAAATATTTTGAATTTCACAATATGCTTTTGGAAAAACAATGAGTCAAAGGTGACATCACAAGGTAAATTAGAAAATGTGCTGAATCGAACGGGAGCAAAAACCTAACATATCAAAATGTATGAGCTGTAGCTAAAGCAGTGCTTAGAGGGGTACTTAACACTTTAAATGCTTATATTAGAAAGGAAAGAGATCTAAAATCAATAATCTAAGCTTCCACTTCAAGAAGCTAGATAAATATGAGCATGTCAAACCTCAAGTAAATAGAAAGAAAGAAATAATAATGACCAGAGAAGAAATAAGTGAAATAAAAATCAGAAGAACAATACAGAAAATCCATGAAAACCAAGATGTAAACAATCAACGAAATTGATAACCATTTACCTAGAAAAACAAAAAGAAAGAAAAGAAACAAAAAACAAATTAACAAAATCAGGAAAAGGAAGGAGAACATCACTACAGATGCTACAGAAATCAAAAGGATTCTCAGGGAGTATTATGAACCAATTTATGCCAACAAATTTGACAAGTTAGATGAAATGGTTAATATCTTTTTTTTTCTTTTTATCTATTTATTTATTTTAACATCTTTATTGGAGTATAATTGCTTTACAGTGGTGTGTTAGTTTCTGCTTTATAGCAAAGTGAATCAGTTATACATATACATATGTTCCCATATCTCTTCCCTCTTGTGTCTCCCTCCCTCCCACCCTCCCTATCCCACCCCTCTGGGTGGTCACAAAGCACCGAGCTGATCTTCCTGTGCTATGCGGAGGCTTCCCACTAGCTATCTATTTTACGTTTGGTAGTGTATATATGTCCATGCCACTCTCTCACTTTGTCACAGCTTACCCTTCCCCCTCCCCATATCCTCAAGTCCATTCTGTAGTAGGTCTGTGTCTTTATTCCCGTCTTGCCCCTAGGTTCTTCATGACTTTTTTTTTTTTCTTAGATTCCATATATACGTGTTAGCATACGGTATTTGTTTTTCTCTTTCTGACTTACTTTACTCTGTATGACAGATGGTTAATATCTTGAAAATAAACAAATTACCAAAACTCTCTCAAGAGAAAAACAGAAATATCAATAGACCTAAAATGCATAGCGATTCAATTAGTACAGTATGTCCCCTGCATGCGAACGACTTCTGTTCCATGAGTGCATTCATTAAGTCCAATTTGTTCGTAAGTCCACCAGTGTTAGCCTATGTACCCAACTAACACAATTGGCTATATATTAATAGTACTGTACTATAATAAGTTTGTAATACTTTTCACACAAATAATACATATAAAACAAACACAAAAAATAAAGAAAACGTTTTTAATCTTATGGTATAATACCTTGAAAAGTATAGTACTACAGTACAACAGCTGGCATACAGGGGCTGGCATCAAATGAACAGGCAAGAAGAGTACTGACTGGAGGAGGGAGAGGAGGTGGGAGATGGTAGAGCTGAAGGGTGGTCAGCAGTAGGAGATGGAGGGCAAGCTGCAATTTCACTCACGCCTGATGTTGATGGCACAGGTTCTGGTTCCTTGCTGGAACCAGATGCACGTTTGCAGCTTTGAAAGTTCACAACTTGAAGGTTCGTGTGTAAGGGACTTACTGCAATTTAAAGTCTTTTTCAAAGGAAATCCCAGGCCCAGGTGGATCATTAGTAAATTTTATTAAATAGTTAGGGAAGACACAAACCAGTCCTATACAAATATTTTCAGGAATAAAAAGGAGGAGAGAACACCTCCCGATTTGTTCTATGAGGCCAGTATTTAGTGTGATAACAAAACTGATACCAAAGCCAAACAAAGATATCACAAGAAAAAAAACTATGAAGCAATTATTTCTGATGAACGTAAATGCAAGAATCCTCAACAAAATATTAGCAAAGTGGAATCAGCAACATATATAAAAAATTATATACCGTGACCAAATAGGATTTACTCCTGGAGTGCAAGAATGATTTTACATCTGAAAATCAATGCATATAGTATTTTATATTAATAGAAGGAAGAACAAAAACTACACAGTTTTCTCAATAGACACGGATAAATCTTTTGACAAATTCTAAGACCCATTTATGATAAAAACTCTCATCAAATTAAGAATATAAAGAAATATCCTCTATCTGAAAAAGGGCATGTATGAAAAATCTACAGCTAACATTATACTTAGTTGTGAATAACTAAAAACTTTCCCACTGAGATTGGGTATGAGGCAAGAATGTCCACTCTTACTACTGTTATTCACCTTTTACTGAATGTTCCAGCCAATGTGATAAGGCAAGGAAAATAAATTAAAAGCCTTTATGCTTTTGTGTATGGATAACCCTGTTTGTATGTATGCATGCATATATATGCTAGAACTAGTAAGTGAGTTTTGCAAGGTTGCGAGATACAAAATCAATATACAAAAAGTAATTTTATTTCTGTATACTGACATTGAACTATCTGAAAATAAATTTAAGAAAGGAATTCCATTCACAAAAGTATTAAAAAGAAAAAAATATCTCAGGAATAGGTACAACAAAAGAAGTGAAGGGGATATATACTAAAATAGTACAAAACATTACTGTGAGAAATTATAGAATATCTAAATTCATGGAGAGATGTACCATATTCATGGATTATAAGACAATGTTATTAAGATAGCAATTATCCCCAAAATTATCTATAGATTTAACAGAGTCCCTATCAAAATTCCAGCAGGCTTTATTCTTTTAGAATTTGACAAGTCAATCCTAGAGTTTATATGGAAATGCAAACAACTTAAATTAGCAAAACAATTTTGAAAAAGAAAAGCCGGAAGGTTTACACTGACTGATTTCAAACTTACTATAAGGCTACAGTCATCATACAATGTGGTATAAGGATAAACATATAGATCAATGGAACAGAATGTAGTCTAGAAATAATCTCTTACATTTATGGTGAGCTGATTTTCAAAAAAGATGCAAACACAATTGAATCAGGGAAAGAATACTCTTTTAAAGAAATTTTGTTGAGACAATTGGATATCCCTATGCAAAAATATGTAAATGAACTTAGATCCTTTACACTGTACACAAAAAAATGAATTCAAAATGGATCAAGGGCCTAAATGTAAGAGTAAGAACTATACTGTTTCTAGAAGGAAATATGGGAGAAAATCTTTGTGATCTTAGGTTAGGCAAAGATATGTTTAACTCTGATATAAAAACAATCTATAAATGACAAAATAGATAAATTGAACTTTATCAAAATTAAAATACATTACCCTTCAAAAGACACCATCAAGAAAATGAAAAGACAAGCCATAGACTAGGAGAAAATATTTGTAAATCACATATCTGATAAAGGACATACTCAGAATATATAACTCTTACAACTCAGTAATAAAAAGACAACTCAGTTAAAAAATGGGCAGATTTGAATAGGTGTTTCACCAACGACATGCAAATGGCTAATAAGCACATGAAAAGATGAAATCATTTGGGAAAGGTAAATTAAAACTACAGTGAAATATCACTACAGACCCACTAGATTGGCTGTTGTCAAGAAGTCTGACAATATTGAGTGCTGGCAAGAAGATGGACAAACTGAAATCCTTCTGCAATGCTCATGAGAATGTAAAATGTTACATCCACTTTAGAAAAAGTTCGGCAGTTTCTTGACAAGTTATACTTACCATACTGTCCAGCATTTCCACTCCTCTGTGTCTACTCAGGAGAAATGAAGACACACAAATATTTACTTGTGAACATTCACAGCAGCATTATTTTTAATAACACAAATTTGGAAACACCCCAAATATTAACTAGGAAATGGATAAGCAAAATGTGGTATATCCATATAGTAGTATACCACTTAGCAATAAAAAGGAATGAAGTCTGATACAGGAAGAAACATGAATGAATCTCAAAACTATTATATTAAGTAAAAGAAACCAGACACAAAAGACTATATATTGTGTGATTCCATTTATATAAAATTTCTAAAAAAGGAAAAATTATAGAGATGGTTGCCTAGGGCTGGGAGACGGGATTGATTGTGCACAGCATGAGGGCATTTTGGGGGTAAGAGACATGTTCTAAAACTGCACTGTGGTGACTATTCCATTATTGTATAAATTTACCAAAAATCATTGAACTGTACACTTATAATGGGTGAATTTTATGGTACAAAAATTATACTTCAATAAACCTGTTAAAAGTCACATAGCAAAAAATGCATAATAGATAATTATATAATAAGGATAATAATTCAATCTGTCACAGTAAACACACATGTTGTTGTGGCCTCTTCCGTTGCGGAGCACAGGCTCCGGACGCGCAGTCTCAGTGGCCATGGCTCACGCGCCCAGCCGCTCCGCGGCATGTGGTATCTTCCCGGACCGGGGCACGAACCTGTGTCCCCTGCATCAGCAGGCGGATTCTCAACCACTGCGCCACCAGGGAAGCCCAACACACATCTTTTTTTAAATAAAAGAAACTTGCTGGTGAATTTCTTGAGGCAAACTTGAATTGCTAACTTCTACAGCCCGTACTTAATATTGTCTTCAACCACACTTTACATCCACATCTTTGTGGTTCCCCACTGCATCCCTGGCAATTAGCACAGGGCATATAGTAGGTGCTTAATAAGTATTTTTTGAATGATATGAAGAAAGGATGTCTTGAAACTCTTAATTTTCAGTATCTATTATGCAGCAAAACCACACTCCATTTTTCAGTAATATCTAGTTGCATCGTAATTTTAGAATATTGTCAATTTTTAAAAAAGTTTTAATGCTTTAGTGCTCTTGCCAAGGAAGACACATCTGTAACTCAAATCATCCTAGCTATGGACTACTAACTATTTAGACTCTTACGAAGTCCTGCAGCTTCTCTTGGCAGCCCAGGGAATATCTCACGTGTGCTTAAGTGCAGTTTGCCCTCCTGTTATTCTCACTGCTCTTCTGGACTGAGTGGTTTCCTTGCTTGCAGCTATTCTCACTCTTCTAGGTATGGTGGATGGTGCTTCGTCTCAGTTGGCCCTCTGACCTAACTGTGAGCAAGCACCACAAGGCTGTATCATCAAACCACTGGGCCCAGCAGAGTGGTAACGAGAAGGACTGTGTCCGTCTGTGCTACTCCACCCCTGAGCGTTGGCCATGTCAGTCATGCTCTGGAGGCTGCACCAAGCTCTCAGCACATCAAAGCTTTGGGGTGCCCCTACTGTGGAACTGGAGAAGATGCCTCCCTACCTCTTGGGTTGCATTGTGTTAGAAGTGTCCTGAGACAGTTCTGTTTAAGCCCTAAAGTGTTAGACAGTTTAGAGAGATTTTAGTTTTACTCATAGCCTTTTTTCTCCTTAGGATTCCAACCTGCACCAAAGGAGGGGTTTGGGAAGAGGTGTGCTTAGTCTGAATCATGGTGGTCTCAGAATCCCTATTCTCCTCCGACTTGAGGGGTCAGTCTTGTATTTTAGGATCCCCTGACAAGGGTACTCCCTCAACTTGACAAACACATTTGGATATGCCTGAAAACACACCAATGGATGAGGCTCAGTAGTGAGCTTTACTATTGATACATTTGGAAATTTACCATTATTATTAAGAAGTCCCTAGTACAGCCCCTTGGACAATGGACATTTTCAAAAACTATTGGACCTACTTTTTAAAAAATCTTGTTAAAATTGTCTTTATTTAAATACCAGAAGCCTAAACCATACAATTAGTTGATAACATATTATTTATAATTTTGATAGTGGAAGAATTTCTTCTCTTTTCCTGGATTATGGCTGCTTGAGCAAGATGATAAATAGAACGTAAATGGTAAATGTCACAGTGAGGAGTATATTTTGCATAATCACTGTGACTTTAAGCATGATCTGCTTCAGAAATCGGCCTCTGGCGTATGTTGAACCTCTGCTGTGTCACAGGCCGTTAACTGCTTCCCCAAATGTATCATCTGTTTGTCCCTTTGTGACCAAATCCTTGCAATGGACCCAGCTGAAAACATTATTTCCCAGCCTCCCTTGCAGATTGGTGTGGCCAATGAGATATAAGTGGAAGCAAACCTTTAGGAAGCTTCCTTAAAGGTAAGGGGATGAGCATTCTTTCTTCTTTCTTCCCGGCGATGTGACAGCTGGAATTAGAAGTCATGTGTTAGGAAGATTGAGAAGAAAGATGCAATGAGCCTGGTCCTCTAAAGACTTTGAGGACTCACCGTGGTGACTCTCGTCTGCGTGCATATGCCTTCTTTTAGGGTTAAGAGAGAAATAATGGTCTATATTGTTTAAGACACTCTTTGTTTGTTTGTCTTTTCTGGAATACACAGCCAAGGGTTATTGCTAAAGAATACATCTGTTAAACACAAGAGGAAGATGAACTGTCCCTGATATCAGAAGAATAAAGCACCTGACTATTATCTATTGATTCAGGTATGGTTCATTATGAAACAACATCTCAAAGGGCAGCTGTTACAGCATCCAGTTTATCTGAAGCATTTCATATATTAGTTAAAAATAAATGATTACATTTATGAATCATGGAGTCATAAATGGCTCTGAAATGATGCTGAGCTAAATACCAAACTTCTGAGATTGAAGTTAGGATAATTCTCTTTCCCGTGCTGTGCCTCCTGGGGCCTTTGTTAAGAACAGTGCTAAATAAACCCCATTTCTAATCGATGAAAAGAATATCATATTGCTGTATGTCAATTGTCTTACTTCTTCTGCCTCTAAGGGAGGGCTATTTATCTGTTAAAAAATAATACGTCAATAATATAAGAAATTTAGACAGTAATAAGGTACAAGGATCCTTAAACACTAAAACCTCCATTTATTGTTCCATAGATTAAATGGAGGAGTTTAAATTCTTAACTAAGAATTTTTTTCAGATTTATTGAGGTATAATTGACAACTAAAATTGTTAGATATTTAAAGTATACAACATGATGATTTGATATACATTTACATTGTGAAAGGATTCCCCCCATGGAGTTAATTAACATATTTGCCTCACATATTTACATTTTTTAATGTTTATTTATTTATTTTTTCTTTATTTTCTTTCTGAGATATAGTAGATTTATTATATTACATTAGTTTCAGTATACAACATAGTGATTCAAACTTTTTATAAATTATACATCATTTAAAGTTATTATAAAATATTGGCTATATTCCCTGTGCTGTACAATATATCCTTGGAGCTTATTTATTTTATACATATTAGTTTGTACCTCTTAAACCCCTTCTCCTGTCTTGCCCCTTCCCCTTTTCTTCTCCCCACTGGTAACCACTAGTTTGTTCTCTATATCTGTGAGTCTGTTTCTGTTTTGTTATATTCATTCGTTTGTTTGTATTTTAGATTTCACATATAAGTGATAATATACAGTATTTGTCTTTCTCTGTCTGACTTATTTCACTGAGCTTAATACCCTCCAGGTCCATCCATGTTGTTGCAAAAGGCAAAATTTCATTCCTTTTTTATGGCTGAGTAGTATACGTGTGTGTGTGTGTGTGTGTGTGTGTGTGTGTGTATGCCACATCTTTCTTTAGCCATTCATCTGTTGATGGACACGTAGGTTGCTTCCATATCTTAGCTATTGTAAATAGTGCTGCTATGAACATTGGGGCACATGTATCTTTTCAATTTAGTGTTTTCATTTTTTTCAGGATATATGCCCAGGAGTAGAATTGCAGGATCATATGGTAGTTCTCCTTTTAGTCTTTTGAGGAACTCATACTGTTTTCCACAGTGACTCCACGAATTTACATTTCCAACAGTGTACCAGGATTCCCTTTCTCCACATCCTCACCAACATTTGTTATTTGTGTTCTTTTTGATGATAGCCATTCTGACATGTGTGAGGTGATAGCTCACTGTGGTTTGGATTTGCATTTCTCTGATGATTATCAGTACTGAGCATCTTTTCATTTGCCTGTTGGCCTTATATATGTCTTCTTTGGAAAAATGTCTATTTAGGTCTTAAGCCCATTTTTTATTTGGGTTGTTTGTTTTTTTTGATGTTGAGTTGCATGAGCTGTTTATAATATATATATATATATATATATATATATATATATATAGGCCCCTTATTGGTCGTATCACTTGCTGCTGCCAGTGTCTATGTCCTCAGCGTGAGCTCCAGTTGCCTCCCGTCTCTCCAGGAGACTCCCAGATCAGCAGGTAGGTCTGACCCAGGTTCCTTTCAAACTACTGCTTCTCCCCCTGAGTCCCAGAGTGTGTGAAATATTGTGTGTGCCCTTTAAGAGTGGAATCTCTATTTCCCACAGCCCTCAGGGTCTCCCAAAATAAGACCCGTTGGCCTTCAAAGCCAAATGCTGTGGAGGCTCGACCTCCTGGTGCAGGACCTTGGGGCTGGGGAGCCTGATGTGGGGTTCAAATCCCTTGCTCCTTAGGGAGAACCTTTTCAATTCTAATTATTCTCCCATTTGTAAGTCACCCACGGGGGAGCTTGGGCCTTGACTAAGCTGCAGCTCTGCCCCTCCTGTCCATCTCGTGGTGATTCCTTCTTCATATCTTTAGTTGTAGAAGATCTTTTCTGCTGGATTCTGGTCTTTCTCATCAGTAGTTGCTCTGTGAATAGTGGTAGTTTTGGTGCACCCACGGGAGCAGCTGAGCTCAGCATCTTCCTGCTCCACCATCTTGGCCAAGCTCACCCAACCTTTTTTTTTTTTTTTCTGGTGAGAACATTCAAGTTCTCTTTTTCTTAGTAGATTCCAGTTATACAACACAGTGTCATCAACTATAGTTATCGTGCTATATATTAGATCCTCAGACCTTATTCAAAGAAATTTTTCTGTGCCTACCACAGCGGCTAGTATATTTTAGTCTATTTATTTATTTTAAAATTATTACAATAATAATAACCAACCAGATTATTAATTCCCAGAAGATAGGAGCTATATCTTAAGTGTGTAGCCCAAGACATTTGCCTATAATAATCACAGTCATAATATGCCAAAGATAAATTAAAATACAATTAAAATGAAAACCCTCATAATAATACCACAGGACATTTTGGGATTCAGATATTGTAGGGGTTGGAGTAGTGCTTCCATTTATTTGAGTTTGGGTGCTTTGGCATCTTAAACTGGTGCATTCTAACCAAGAGGTTTCTTTTCCATCCAAATTTACATAAGAGTGGAGGATTCTCTTAGAAGATGGGCTGGTACCCTGACCACTGCATCTCCAACTGAGGTTCGAATACATAAAATCATACCTATTGTATGGGGGTGGCTCCAGTTGAAGCTGGTTGCAGAATAGGACAATGGGACTCCTGAGAATAAACTTTACACAAAGTAGAGGTGAGTCTGAAATAAAACCTGGGTTCAATATCTAGATATCTACAAGGGAAAAAAAAATATTACAAGGGAGTGATGGCTCTGGGTGAAGAGTATGGACAAGCATAAAGTTCATCCTTGCCCAGTGTATTAGTTTCCTAGGGCTGCTGTAACAAATTACTACAAACTTGGTGGCTTAAAACAGCAGAAATTTATTCTTTCACAGCTCAGGAGGCCAGGATTCTGAAATCAAGGTGCTGGTAGGGCCCTGCTCTTTCTGAAGGCTCTAGGGGAGGATCCTCCCTTGCTTCATTCAGCATCTGGTGGCAGTATAACTCCAATCTCTGCCTCTTGTCGGCTTGAGAATAATACTATGAGGTTCAAGGTCCTCCCTCTCTGCCTGTGGCTCCACCATCATCCTCTCCATCCTTAGTTATAGGTCCCTTGTGCTCTATGCCCTTGGAAATGGCTCCGTTGTCTTTGACCTCTGGTCCCATGGTGGTCCCGCCTTCTGAGTCATTCTTCATTTTTTTTTTTTTTTAAGAGTAGCTCATGTTCGCAGCTGAGTGGCTCTATGAATCTATTTATTTCCTGTAGAATTTCAGGAGCAGACAACCTTTTTACATTTTGTCCAGTCTCCATACCTGTTGATCCAAGTTGTCAATGTTCGTGCTGGTATAATATTATCAAAACCCTTGTGGGCCTCCTACGTATGTCAGGGGGGTTCATACCATCATACAAGAGAGTTCTTTACTGATTCCTCCTGGATAACCTCATCTCTATTCTTGGCTTCTGTTGAGATGGTTGATTGGAAAATGAGTCACACACCTAAAATCTCTTCCACAAAATGTTGTCCAGCTACGCTCTCGGCTTTTTCTCCAGAGCAGGCTCTCTCTACAGTGAATTTCCTAATTTTAGCATCCTTTGCAATATGGATAGGCTGAAAACCTCTCAAACCATCAAGTACTGGTTTCTTTTTACTTAACAGTTCCTCCCTCAATTTATTTTTTTCTTCTTGCATTTTACAATAAGCAGCAAAAACAAACTAACAAAGAAACAAACCCTAAAATCCAAAAACCAGGCATTTTGCTTGGAAATATCCTCATCTAAATACTCAAGTTCATTTCTTATAAGTTCTGCTTTTCCAAAGTAGAACACAGGTCACCCAAGTTGTGCCACCTTTTAACAAAGATTGCCTTTCCCCCAGTTTCCAGTAACATGTTCTCATTTCCTTCTGATATCTCACCAGAAATACCTTTAACATTCATATTTCCACTAATTATCTCCATGAAGCAACCTAGTATTTTTCTGTCGAGCACCTCAGAATTCTTTCAACCTCTGCCCAAAACCCAAACCCAAAGCCACTGCCACATTTTTAGGTATTTGTTACAGCAGCACCTCATTTCTCAATGCCAAAATTTGTATTAGAGTTCTACCAGAGAAACAGAAACAGTAGGAGATCCAGAAATCTCGTTCTATCTATCTATCTATCTATCTATCTATCTATCTATCTATCTATCTATCTATCATGTATCTACCAATCTATCATCTGTCATCTATTGTGTATCCATCATTCATCTATTTCAAGAAATTGGCTTATGCTGGTTGGCTTATGCTTATTTTGGCAAGTCCAAAATCTGTAGGGCATGTCAGCAGACTGGAAACTCTCTGATAGGAGCTGACACTGCTATCCATGGGCAGATTCTCTTCTTCAGAGAAAATTAGTTTCGCACTTTTCATTTTATTTTATTTTATTTTATATTTTTAACATCTTTATTGGAGTATAATTGCTTTACAGTGGTGTGTTAGTTTCTGCTGTATAACGAAGTGAATCAATTATACATATACATATGTTCCCATATCTCTTCGCTCTTGCATCTCCCTCCCTCTCACCTTCCCTATCCCACCCCTCTAGGTGGTCACAAAGCACCGAGCTGATCTCCCTGTGCCATGCAGCTGCTTCCCACTAGCTATCTATTTTACATTTGGTAGTGTATATATGTCCATGCCACTCTCTCACTTTGGCACAGCTTACCCTTCCCCCTCCCCATATCCTCAAGTCCATTCTGTAGTAGGTCTGTGCCTTTATTCCCGTCTTGCCCCTAGGTTCTTCATGACCATTTTTTTTTCCCCTTAGATTCCATATATATGTGTTAGCATACGGTATTTGTTCTTCTCTTTCTGACTTACTTCACTCTGTATGACAGACTCTAGGTCCATCCACCTCACTACAAATAACTCAATTTCGTTTCTTTTTATGGCTGAGTAATATTCCACTGTATATATGTGCCACATCTTCTTTATGCATTCATCTGATGATGGACACTTAGGTTGCTTCCATCTCCTGGCTATCGTTAATAGAGCTGCAATGAACATTTTGGTACATGACTCTTTTTGAATTATGGTTTTCTCAGGGTATATGCCCAGTAGTCGGATTGCTGGGTCATATGGTAGTTCTATTTGTAGTTTTATAAGGAACCTCCGTACTGTTTTCCATAGTGGCTGTATCAATTTACAACCCTCAGCAGTGCAAGAGGGTTCCCTTTTCTCCACACCCTCTCCAGCATTTATTGTTGCTAGAATTTTTGATGATGGCCATTCTGACTGGTGTGAGATGATATCTCATTGTAGTTTTGATTTGCATTTCTCTAATGATTAATGATGTTGAGCATTCTTTCATGTGTTTGTTGGCAATCTGTATATCTTCTTTGGAGAAATGTCTGTTTAGGTCTTCCGCCTATGTTTGGATTGGGTTGTTTGTTTTTTTGTTATTGAGCTGCATGAGCTGCTTATAAATTTTGGAGATTAATCCTTTGTCAGTTGCTTCATTTGCAAATATTTTCTCCCATTCTGAGGGTTGTATTTTGGTCTTGTTTATGGTTTCCTTTGCTGTGCAAAAGCTTTGAAGTTTCATTAGGTCCCATTTGTTTATTTTTGTTTTTATTTCCATTTCTCTAGGAGGTGGGTCAAAAAGGATCTTGCTGTGATTTATGTCATGGAGTGTTCTGCCTATGTTTTCCTCTGAGAGTTTGATAGTTTCTGGCCTTACATTTAGATCTTTAATCCATTTTGAGCTTATTTTTGTGTATGGTGTTAGGGAGTGTTCTAATCTCATAGTTTTACATATAGCTGTCCTGTTTCCCCAGCACCACTTATTGAAGAGGCTGTCTTTTCTCCACTATATATTCTTGCCTCCTTTTTCAAAGATAAGGTGACCATATGTGCGTGGGTTTATCTCTGGGCTTTCTATCCTGTTCCACTGATCTATATTTCTGTTTTTGTGCCAGTACCATACTGTCTTGATTACTATAGCTTTGTAGTATAGTCTGAAGTCAGGGAGTCTGATTCCTCCAGCTCCATTTTTCATTCTCAAGATTGCTTTGGCTATTCGGGGTCTTTTGTGTTTCCATACAAATTGTGAAATTTTTTGTTCTAGTTTTGTGAAAAATGCCAGTGGTAGTTTGATAGGGATTGTACTGAATCTGTAGATTGCTTTGGGTAGTAGAGTCATTTTCACAATGTTGATTCTTCCATTCCAAGAACACGATATATCTCTCCATCTATTTGTATCATTTTTAATTTCTTTCATCAGTGTCTTATAATTTTCTGCATACAGGTCTTTTGTCTCCTTAGGTAGGTGTATTCCTAGATATTTTATTCTTTTTGTTGCAATGGTAAATGGGAGTGTTTTCTTGATTTCACTTTCGGATTTTTCATCATTAGTGTATAGGAATGCAAGAGATTTCTGTGCATTAATTTTGTATCCTGCTACTTTACCAAATTCATTGATTAGCTCTAGTATTTTTCTGGTAGCATCTTTGGGATTCTCTATGTATAGTATCATGTTATCTGCAAACAGTGACAGCTTTGCTTCTTCTCTTCTGATTTGGATTCCTTTTATTTCCTTTTCTTCTCTGATTGCTGTGGCTAAAACTTCCAAAACTATGTTGAATAAGAGTGGTGAGAGTGGGCAACCTTGTCTTGTTCCTGATCTTAGTGGAAATGGTTTCAGTTTTTCACCATTGAGGACGATGTTGGCTGTGGGTTTGTCATATATGGCCTTTATTATGTTGAGGAAAGTTCCCTCAATGCCTACTTTCTGGAGGGTTTTTATCATAAATGGGTGTTGAATTTTGTCGAAAGCTCTCTCTGCATCTATTGAGATGATCATATGGATTTTCTCCTTCAATTTGTTAATGTGGTGTATCACGTTGATTGATTTGCGTATATTGAAGAATCCTTGCATCTCTGGGATAAACCCCACTTGATCATGGTGTATGATCCTTTTAATGTGCTGTTGGATTCTGTTTGCTAGTATTTTGTTGAAGATTTTAGCATCTAGGTTCATCAACGATATTGGCCTGTAGTTTTCTTTCTTTGTGACATCCTTGTCTGGTTTTGGTATCAGGGTGATGGTGGCCTCGTAGAATGAGTTTGGGAGTGTTTCTCCCTCTGCTATATTTTGGAAGAGTTTGAGAAGGATGGGTGTTAGCTCTTCTCTAAATGTTTGATAGAATTCGCCTGTGAAGCCATCTGGTCCTGGGCTTTTGTTTGTTGGAAGATTTTTGATCACAGTCTCAATTTCAGTCGCACTTTTTACAAAGCAGCTTTATTAAGATATAATTCACATGCCATAAACTTCACCCACTTAAAGTGTACAATTCAGTGGTTTTTAGTATATTCACAGATATGTGCAACTATCGCCACAGTCAATTTTGCAATTGTTTTCATTACCTCAAAAAAGAAACTCCATATTCTTTAGCTTTCACTTCCCATTTCCCCGTTCCCTAAAGCTACTTCCCTGATGTACAAGCCTAAGGAACCACTAATCTACTTTCTGTCTCTACAAATTTACCTATTTTGGAATTTTATATACTTGGAGTTATATAGTATGTGGTCTTTTGTTACTGGATTCTTTCACTTAGCATGATATTTTTGAGGTTCTTCTATGCTGTGACATGTATCAATACTTCACTCCTTTTTATGGCTGAGTAATATTCCAGTCAATGGATTGTTAGATTCAGATGAATTATCCATTCACTTGTTGATGGACACTTGGGGTGTTTCCACCTTTGGGCTAGTATGAACCATGCTGCTATAAACATTTGTGTACAATTTTCCATGTGGGCATATGGTTCTCATTTCTCTTGGGTCTATACCTAAGAGTGGAATTACTAGATCATATGCTAACTCATGTTTAATCATTTGACGAGCTGCTGGACTATATCCAAAATAGTTGGGCCATTTTATATTTTCACCGGCAATGCATAAGACTCCAATTTCTCCATATTCTCATCACTTGTTGGCTATCTGTCTTTTTGATTCTAGCCATCTTAGTAGGTGTGAAGTGGAATCTCATTGCGGTTTTAACTTAGTAATTATGTTGAGCATCCTTTTGCATGCTTATTGGCTACTATATATCTTCTTTGGAGAGATGATTATTTGGGTACTTTGCCCATTTTTTATTGGGTTCTCCTGTTAGTGAGTTGTAAGCATCCTTTATATAGCATATAAAATATCTTATTAAATATACAACTTGCAAATATTTTCTCCCATTATGTGGGTTGTCTTTTCACTTTCTTGATGGTGTTCCTTGAATCACTAAAGTTTTAAATTTTGATTAAGTCTAATTTCTTTTTCTTCTGTTGCCTGTGTTTTTGTTGTCTTACCTAAGAATCCTTTGATAAACACAAGGTCATGAAGATTTTTCCCCTACATTTTCTTCTGAGTTATAGTTTTTGCCTTTATATTTAGGTTTTTGCTTCATTTTGAGTAAAATTTTGTATATTGTATAAGATGAAGTTCCAACTTCATTTTTTGCACAAGACTATCCAGTTGTCCCAGCACCATTTGTTAAGAAAACTGTTGTTTCTCATTGAATGGTCTTGGCACCCTTGTCAAAAATCAGTTTGCTATAGATAGATGAGTTTATTTCTGGGCTCTCATTTCTATTTTGTTGGTCTATATGTTTATCTTTGTCGACACTGTCTTGTATACATTGCTTTGTAAATGCATTTTGAAGTTGGGAGGTGTGAGTTCTTTCTTCTTTTTCAAGATTGCTTTTTTGCTGAGGCCTTTGCAATTGCATATCAATTTTAGAATCAGCTTGTCAGTCTGTACCAAGTCAGCTGGTATTTTGACAGAGATTGTATTGAATCTGTAGTTCAGTTTGGAGAGTATTTCCGTTTAACAATCTTAAATCTTCCAATCCATAAACATGGTGTTATTCCATTTATTTAGATCTTTAGGTACTCTCCACAATCTTTTGTAGTTTTCAGAATATGTTTTGCATTACTTTTGTCAAATTTATTCCTAAGTAATTTATTTTACTTTTTGGTGCTGTTGTGAATGGTATTTTTTTCTTAATTTCATTTTCAGATTGATCATAGCAGCTGCATAGCACAGGGAGATCAGCTCAGTGCTAGAGGGGTGGGATAGGGAGGGTGGGAGGGAGATGCAAGAGGGAGGAGATATGAGGATATATGTATATGTATATGTATAGCTGATTCACTTTGTTCTAAAGCAGAAACTAACACACCATTGTAAAGCAATTATACTCCAATAAAGATGTTAAGAAAAAAAGTGTATAGAACTACAATTCATTTTTGTATATTGATCTTGTATCTTATAATCTTGCTGAACTCATTTATTAGTTCTAACATTTTTTTTAAAGTGGATTCCTTAGTATTTTTCTAGATATAGAAATATAGAAAAGATGACAAGTTATGATAGATCATATCTTTTTTTTAATAAAAATGTTCTGTATCTTTTAAAAAATATTTATTTGGTTGTGCTGGGTCTTAGTTGTGGCAAGTGGGCTCCTTAGTTGAGGCTCCTGGGCTCCTTAGTTGTGGCATGCATGTGGGATCTAGTTCCCTGACCAGGGATCAAACCTGGGGCCCCTGCATTGGGAGGGCAGAGTCTTTTTTTTTTTAACATTTTTATTGGAGTATAATTGCTTTACAATGGTGTGTTAGTTTCTGCTTTATAACAAAGTGAATCAGTTATACATATACACATGTTCCCATATCTCTTCCCTCCTGCGCCTCCCTCCCTCTCACCCTCACTATCCCACCCCTCTAGGCGGTTATAAACCACCTAGCTGATCTTGTGCTACGCGGCTGCTTCCCACTGGCTATCCACTTTAGGCTTGGTAGTGTATATATGTCCATGCCACTCTCTCACCTCGTCACAGCCTACCCCTCCCCCTCCCCATATCCTCAAGTCCATGCTCTAGTAGGTCTGTGTTTTTATTCCCGTCTTACCCCTAAGTTCTTCATGACCTTTTTTTTTTTCTTAGATTCCATATATATGTGTTAGCATATGGTATTTGTTTTTCTCTTTCTGACTTACTTCGCGAGGGCAGAGTCTTAACCACTGCGCCACCAGGGAAATCGCGATAGATCATATCTTAACACAACATTGTAAATCAACTATATGTCAGTAAAAAAATATATTGAAAAACAAGATCATGTCATTTGTGAATATAGTTTTATTTCTTCCTTTCCACTTTGGATACTCTTTAGTTCCTTTTCTTGCCTAATTGCCGTAGCTAGAAGATCAAGTAATACGTTGAATAGAAGTGGTGACAGCAGACATCCTATCTTCTTCCTGACCTGAAGCATCTTACCTTTCACCTTTAAGTATGATATTGCTGTGGGTTTAGTTTTGTTCTTAAGGCCTTTTAATTGATTGGGTGACCTGTCACCCAGATTACTGAGGATCTCTCCTTTACTTAAAGGCAACTGATTATAGATGTTAACTGCATCTACAAATACCTTCCCAGCAATGCCTAGATTAGTATTTAACTGAACAACTGGGTAACTATAGCCTAGACAAATTGACAGATTTACTATCACATGCAGGTTCTTTGAAAGGTGGGTATACTCTGAGAGCAAGTGGCTATGTGTATGAAATGAGACATAATAGTAAAACCCACAATTTTTTGGAACTCCTTGGTGTCAAACTCTAAGAGGATTTAAAAAGGGGAAGCTCTCCATTTCTCATTTTACAAGAGTGTTGTCAAGGGCCTCAGCTCTGAGGTGCAGCATCAGGGTTTTGGTTTCACTAACATCAGATTTTTTAGGTGGTATCATCTTTTCCCTGAACTTCAACTTGATGAGTATCCTACAACCAACTCAAATGTAAAATATAAAAACAGAATTCATTCTCCCTTCTACCCTCTACCTCCTCTTTTTCTCTACTTTTTGCTTCTGTTCTAGTCTCTGCCTCAATGCACGGTACCATCGAATACCTAATTTCTTAATTCAGAATCCTTAGACTCATCCTGCATTCCACTCTCTTGCTTAATTTCTCATTTAATTACTATTAAGTTTTATAAATTCTTTCCTCTCAATTTTTTTTTCAGACTAACTACCTCCATTTCATTCCCTCCGTTACTGTGTTAGGTCAGTGTCCATATAGTCTTCTCTGGACCCTACAGTGAATCCTCCACACCACTGCAAGGATGCTTTTTCCGAAGTCCTAATCTAACGACCCAAATGTTCTGCTTAAAACCCATCATTAGCTACCCACTGCAGAAACTCCAAACCTCAGGGTGTGGTAAACAGGGTCTCAAAGCCTGTATACCTGCGTCGCATCCGAAGCCCTATCTGTCATTCAGCATCACTGTTGTACCCAGTTGTTTAGGTTCCCATCTTCACCACCTACTCCCACCAAACAAGCGTCAGTGCTCCAGCCACATCCAAGTACTTGCATTTCTCTAAACATGTTACATTGTTCCATATCCCTGTATTTTTGCTCTGGCTCGTACATCTGTGTTTTTTTGTTTTTGTTTTTTTTTTAAATTTTTATGGAGTATGGTTGCTTTACACTGTTGTGCTAGCCTCCACTGCACAACAAAATGAATCAGCCATACACATACAGATATCCCCTCCCTTTTGGACTTCTCTCCCATTTAGGTTACTACAGTGCATTAGGGTTCCATCTGTTTTGAATGCTCTCCTGTTCCTACTGCGCATCTCTGCCTTCATACGTATAGGAGGGCACATAGTTATCTTCTAAGACTCAACATCTACAGGATGTGGAGGAAAAGAAGTGTCTTCAAAGAAGGCTGAGGAAGAATTATGCATGAGAAGATATATGAAAAAAGTCCTGTGTCCTGAATAGGTTTAGGAAATGACACTGTTACTCAAAAGAGACTGAGAGGGTTTCCCTGGTGGCGCAGTGGTTGAGAGTCCACCTGCCGATGCAGGGGACACAGGTTCGTGCCCCGGTCCGGGAAGATCCCACATGCCGCGGAGCGGCTGGGCCCGTGAGCCATGGCCGCTGAGCCTGCGCGTCCGGAGCCTGCGCGTCCGGAGCCTGCGCGTCCAGAGCCTGTGCTCCGCAACGGGAGAGGCCACAACAGTGAGAGGCCTGCGTACCGCAAAAAAAAAAAAAAAAAAGAGACTGAGATTACAAAACATCCAAACAAAATATTTCCTTGGGATTCTAAGAAGTTGGCAAACTTTTATTTACTTTTAGATTCGACCTTATATTCGAATGTATCATACATATATACAGGTGCTTCGTAAAGTCCTGATGTAGCTTTTTAAAGGTTGATA
Organism: Delphinapterus leucas; assembly: GCF_059928025.1. Taxonomy (NCBI): domain Eukaryota; kingdom Metazoa; phylum Chordata; class Mammalia; order Artiodactyla; family Monodontidae; genus Delphinapterus; species Delphinapterus leucas. The sequence continues at coordinate 11,201,795 of NC_143139.1, read as the reverse complement.
ACTTGGGTTGTAGGTATGACAGAAACACTGTATGTATATTAAAGTCAAAAAAATTTTTTCTTTTAAAAAGTGATATCGACTTTAATTCCATAGCCAGAATTTTCCATTATCTTCTTGTGTATGGCCACCATTTGGGTTATTTGTCATGGGACCTGCAATTAGTATATATTGTTATAACTGCATAATATGGCTGTCCTAGAGTTTGATAAATTCACTTCTGGACTTCTGCATAGGTTATTTCTATCATAAATCCCAACTAAGTTATTAAACTTCAAGATGCACAGAGGAAAAAAATAGAATACACAAGGGCTTTAGGAAGGCTCCGAATGTATTTATGTGTATATATGTGCATGTTCAGTATGCGTATGTGCATGTAAATATTCATGCATGTACAACACACTTTTCTAGTGTGATTTTAAGTTCCTTTTTTTCCCTACCCTGTTCTGAGTGGAATGAGGTTTTAGCTTGTCATCATCTTTCTTAGACTAAACATTTATACCCTTGAATACTGTTACTAAGCCATCTCTTGGCCTATTCACTGTGCAAAAATTATCTAGTTCTTTCATTTGCCTTCATCCTGTTTCCCAAATGTGAAATAATTCCATTCTAGGGGATGCTGTCAAATACATGTCAGGCTTCAGGGGTACAAAAATGGGATTCTCTATTTCAGGAAATAGCACTGAAAGGTAGAATAGAGAAGGATTATTCTTCCCCGGCGTCTTCTAGGAGATGCTTGTATTTATTCAAATATTAAAACGATTGCAGCAATAATGATACCATTTTGCATGTTAGGTGTCATTTGAGAAATTTAAAAACACTTAAAATTTTTGAACAGAACAATGGAATCTGGTTGTTGTGCACTTCAGAAAACTGAAAACTAAAGATTCTTAAAATCCTGGCATTTTTTCTAAAGCAAAAAGTGGTCCCTGGCTTCAACAGTGTATGGGATGTGGCATTTACTGATAAGCAAACCAGAGTGAAGGACCTATTTTCCTATAAGATTACATTCCAGTTACTGCTCAAGCACATTTTTCATTATACAAATTGTACTTGTGTGATTTTATTATCCTTGACTAGTTTTAATATCAGGAATACTTTACTCTCCAGAAAGATTTTAGTAGTACTTTCTCAAAAAAGGGAGACTATTCCAAACAATAAGATCCCCTTAAATCTGTGTGGAAATGAACAGACTGAAACTTCAGTTCTACAAGATTACTGCATAGTAGAAAGTGGAAAGAAGGATCAGCTATATTGATGGGAACTGTCAAGAATTAGTCTGTGGTTTATACATTTGAGTGCTTCTCTGTGTGTATATAACAAGGGCAAAGTGGCCTGAAAGAGGAAATGTTAATTTCCCATTGGCCATATATTCTGGACCCCAGATCCCACTTGGGAAGGAGGAGAAGGTATTATCCTTCCCTACTCACGCCCACCGGAAGGCTGAGATGTCTCTGGGCAGGACTGTGGAGAGAGCAGGAATGAGAGAGGGAGGAACAATTGTGTGTTTTCCCACTTCTGGATGAGCCCCGCTTCTGTGAACTTGGTAGGGGTCCACAGTAAGTTGCACGGAGACTTTGCTGAAAAGAAGGGATGTATATGGAAGAAGTGAGGTAAGGACTCATGTTTAATAAACAGCTGTAAGAACATCGATGCACTCACTTTTCTCCCTAAAAAAGATGAGAGGAAGTTGAAATAAACGTAAGCAAGGGGAACTCCGTGTCAAAATCTCCTTCCCACGATGACTAAATACCTTATTCTCAAGGGCCTTATGATTAGTCTTAACCTTCCCATCCCGTTTGAATATTCTGCACGCTTTTTCTTGGTTCGAAAAGATCGTTAGAACATATTTGGTACCATAAAGCTATTGAAGCTTTTCTTTTGCTCTTATAAAATGATATTAAAATGAAAATGACCTCTCTCCTGCTTCCATTCTTGTACTGCCCACTCTTTTTTTTTTCGCTGTACGCAGGCCCCTCACTGTTGTGGCCTCTCCCACTGTGGAGCACAGGCTCCGGACGCGCAGGCTCAGCGGCCATGGCTCACGGGCCCAGCCGCTCCGCGGCATGTGGGATCCTCCCGGACCGGGGCACGAACCCGTGTCCCCTGCATCGGCAGGCGGACTCTCAACCACTGCGCCACCAGGGACGCCCACTGCCCACTCTTCACCAGCAGCTTGCTGCTGGTGCCGATGAGTTTCCTCTCAGTGAGCATTTATTTAATGGCTGAGGAGTAACTTACATACATTGGAGCTTGGTAACAACCCATCAAATCCCCTAATTTTCTTAACTCATAATTTTTAATCCATGCTCCTGAGCAAGAGTGGTGCTTCTTCAGTTAAAAGAAAAAAAAAAAATCCAATGAGTATATTTGTGAAGTGTTTATTTGTAGATCAGAATTTTATTTATATTCCATCATAATGAATAGGGTGTTTTGGGTAAACATAATATTTAAAACAATCAGTTATTTGAAGGAACTTGCCCGACTTACCCTATCCTATGTCTCCTTTGTCTTCCCCAAACCTAATGTGACCTGACTGATATAAGCAAGATGTGGACAAATAAATCAGAGAAAAAAAAATCTAGCCTGCCTTACAGCTTTCTGGATTAAATATAATGAAAACCTTTATTTCTTCTGCTAAAGGGAGATACAAGATATTAGGAAAGACTATTTTAGGCAAGATGATATTGTGTTTTATGTGTTTTTAACCTGAGAATTCTTTTTAAAATTGTTGTAAATTCCACTTCTCTAAGGAATAGGGAGGAAGCAATCCGTAGACATGTTTTCTAGGTGGGGTGAATGCCTCAGAGGCTTAGGCTGAAGGACACAGACTAGAGAACCATTCATTTGGCTGAAAGTAGTTCATTTCTTCTTCTGGATCTGACAGTCTCTGAGCACAGCTGGTCCAGTCTTCTCAGGTCTTCAGTTAGGAATGCTGAGAGATTTCACGGGCTAGCAAGGCATGTCCAGCCTTGGGCAGGAATTTGAAGCTCCCAGTTCAAAGCTGGGACCGGTAACCTGGCAGCTGTTTTCCTGCTTTTCTCAACAGAGCAAGAAGCACAGAGAGAACGTACTGTTTCTAGAGGGCTGGGTAAAACAATATGGGCTGTTGTCTCTTTTCTTTCTGGTGTTTCTCTTGGTCACTGTATGCTTACATCCAGGACTTTTTTTTTTTTTTTGCGGTACGCGGGCCTCTCACTGCTGTGGCTTCTCCCGTTGCGGAGCAACAGGCTCCGGACCCGCAGGCTCAGCGGCCATGGCTCACGGGCCCAGCCGCTCCGCGGCATGTGGGATCCTCCCGGACAGGGGCACGAACCCGTGTCCCCTGCATCGGCAGGCGGACTCTCAACCACTGCGCCACCAGGGAAGCCCCAGGACTTTTTTTTGAAGGTGGAAGGATAAAAGAGAAGTGAATGACAGGATTTATTAGGCTGAATGGAAGTGAAGTTAGTTCACAAAGGGAGGAATACCTTTAAGCTGACAGGAAAAAGTCTTCTTTGTCTTTTCCTTGAGTCTGAATAACTTTGGGGCTCAAGAGAAAGCACAAGAGAGTGGAAGAAAGATTTCTGCCAGTGCCCCACTTTCCTAGGAGGAGAGAGACCGGGGTGGTTCTGTCCAATTCTTCATTTGAAAACATCCTAAAAGTAAAAGTAGGCAAAACAGCTTTCCTCGATCCACTAACTAAAGCAGTGCCAGAACCAGATTTTCTATCGACCCTTTTGGAAAAATTGCATATACTGTTCTATTGTTAAAAATGATTTTTTGTTTGTTTTTCAAGCATGACTTTAATAATTGATCATGACTAACAATCCTAAATTTGTGGCCTTTTTGACACCCTGTTGAAACCTTGTAATTTAGTTTACAAGCCCAGAGCTGTCCTTTTGGCCAACTGTTTTATTTTTGTCACTTGGGTGTTTTCTCATTCTTTTTAAAAATATCAAATCAATATTTACTCTCAAATATAGAAATGAAAAGAGAGACATGTTATAATGAGTAGATCTATCAGTTTATTGTGTGAATTAATATTTCTGTTGGGCTCGGTTGTAATTAAGTTACGGTTGGCTTTTTAACTTTGGGATGGCATTAAAGCATGTGGGTTTCACTTCTTTCATTCGGGAGTTATGCTAAAATTAGTAAGCATACGTAGAGTATGTGAAGCTTGTAGGAGACTTTATAACATTCTTTATTAGTTATTCTTCACATCACATCTGTGTGGTGAGTATAAATTACCAGGAAGATAATATCCTCAGGCCTGAGATAATAATTTTTAAGTGACCGAGGGTGATGTTCAGGACCAAAGGATAGTCCCAACACTCTGTGTGCACACCTACACCCTTTGTAATGAATATATGACCTGGGGCCTCAAAGATATCTCCAGCTTTGGATACAATTTTATATTATATCTTTATGAAAAATTGAGCCTGAAGTCACCATATAGAGATTAAGAAAAGAGTTGAAGAAAATATTGCAGAAAGTTTTTGCTGCAAATTTTTACAATTCTCATGAAACAGGATTCCATCAAGTGGGAGGGAAGAAGTGTGAGCTCTCAGTGGTGGAATGAAGAGAGTTCCTTCTTCAACATAAATGAGGAAACAGTCCTTAAACAGAGTAGGGACAGGAGAACACAGAGTGGGAGTGAGCTGGGAGAACATCACTCTCAGGGTCAACCATCTCTTCCTGAATTTTCACCTCTTTCAGATTCTCTTAAAATGAGCACAAGGAAAGAAAGGCCAAGTGGCGAGAATAAATAAAACTCTAGAAAATATAGAACAGGCTTCCATACATGTCTTTCTGTGCCACATGCATAGGGACAAGTCTTCTGAAAGATACTCTGAATACCCAACATGTGAATTTTTATTTTAAGCACAAGAAGAACTTTACCATAATCTGGTCCTTGAATGGGGTGGTTCTTTGCATATGTTTAATTTAAGAAAAGAAATACTAAAATGGAAAATTTTCCAAGTAGGGGAGGAAGAGATTAAGTCTTGGAAGTGATCTTGGAATAAAATTTCATGAGAATGGAGGGAGTTTTGCTGTTCAGAAATTAACAATATTTTTAAAGAAAAATTTTACATGTGTAACTAGCGATACATTTTTAAGGACTGATTATTCAAGTACAAAAAAGTTGACAAAAACAATTTTTCAAAGATTTTTTTTTCTTTTTTCTTCTGAGCTTAAACTAAATTCAGTGATCTAAAGACCCACTGATTTTGCTGTGCCATTGCAGTTAGTGGAATTTTTGTGTTGTGTGATTCCATTATAATCCATATGTCACCATGAGATAGAGTAAATGCATTTATTAGCATCTATAACATATTAAATGACCACAGAATTAAAGCCCAATGTTGATAAATATTGATCCACTATTGAGTTAATATAAACCATTATGATTTATATAACATAAGCTTTGCCTCCGAAAACTATAGAAATTGGATTAAATAATATAGCTATCTTTTTCTAAGGTGAAAGTATGAAAAACTTGGGATGCAGTCATTAACTGCATTTCTATTTCCACTTAGGCATATAAGATCTGTGTTATTAACTATAGGACAGCCCATATGAGAATATGAGTGAATCACTCATATAACTTATCACTGAGTAGAGTCAACAATTCAAGTCTTTACCTGCCCTTTGGTGGGATTTTGCAAATAACAAACATCCTACGTAACTCGGTTCCATGCTAAGCAGTTTAAACTCTATCCTGTAAGTGATGAGAGACAGTTAAAGAATTTTAAAGCGGAAGGTGTCTTGATCAATGTGTATTCCTAAGAGATCCCTCTAATGTAGTGTGCTGGGTGCATGGGAGGGAGTCGAGTCTGGAAGTTGGAAGAACAATTACTAGCCTATTGCAACAGCTCAGGGCTAAGCTATGGAGAGCTTAGAATGAAATCGTGAAGGTAGAGAACGAAAGGATGAGATGGATTCAAGAGATATTTATGAGGGATGAATTAGAGTGAGAGGTGTGAGAGAGGGACAAGTCAGATTCATCTTCAGAATTTCGGCTTGGACAATTGGGTAAATGTTCTTGTTATCCACGGTAGGGAATATAGTAGTGGAAGCAGATTTGGCAAGAGAAGAAAGAATATGGGTAAGTGTAGAAATATTGAGTGTGCAATGTTTGAAAGACAGCAGTCTCCCAGGCAGCGATCTCCAGTGCATTTGAAAATGTGGCTCTCAAGTCCAGAAGAAAGGTTTGGCCTAGGATACAGATTCAGAAATCATTGTTGTACAGTTGGTGCTGGAAACCGCGGAAGTAGATGAGATCAACAGGAAGTGATTCTGCAAAGGTCATAGTGTTGCTTCAGTGAATTTCCTAATGCAGTATTTTTTCCATAATAAGAATGAAGCTTCAGAAAGCACAGGGAATTTCTCAAGATGAGGCTATTGTTTCTTTAACTTTGAAGCGGTGGATGACTACTGCATCAGGCAAAAGAGATAGTTAACATTGTGGCATGAAGGAACATGGCCCTTTCCTCAACAGTGCTCAATCACTGTGAAATTTTATTTATTTCTCTTTCTAGTGAGATCCTTGCCAGGATGTTTCTAGCGTGCCTGGTGAAAGTATTGCCCAGTAATGTATTCCTGGAATAACAGTGTGGATTTAGGCTGTTAGGTGGTACTATAAAGCATATGATCTTTGCTCCGTGGAAAGCTACCACAGATAAGGCTTTTCTGCACTACATTTGCTAACTTTACAAAAGCATAAACCCAGTTCCAACCTTACTCAACTTCTATAACACTGGTCAGCCTGGGTAATTCAAAGTCAAAATTCTAAAGTCACATTGCAAGGAAAGTTGGACTTCATCAAAATTTCGCCGAATTGCGAATAACTTAGGGCAATGTGAATTTTCTGGGAGTTTATGGTAGTTAGAAATTTCTGTGATGACTATTTTAAAATAAAATATTTTAATAGGAAAATCTTCAAATTTAAGATTTTATACTAGGGTAAATGTGCAAAATAAATGTGATGGCTATAATTTGAATATACAAATGTAAGGAGAATAATTATGGATAAAGTTAATATTTCTTCTCCATAGAATGATTGGCAAAAAAAGAGGAGCAAATCATTTGCACACAGGATGAATAGTAAATCAATAAGCTTGATGAGAACTGCAGAAAAATACATGAAAGGGGATGCTCATAGGAGATGCTCCTTCTTATATGTTATATAAACAAATATAAATAAAATAATAAAAACCAAGTTTGCAGGGCAGTCGAGAAAGAGGTGCAAGTAAGATTCTGCAAACTCCTAAAATCTTCCTAGAGAAAATTGGAAATGAAAGCAGTAAATGTGATAGTACTCAATGATCAATAATCCCACTTTTGGGGATACATCCCAAGTAAATATTTCTAAGAGAAAAAAATGTATTTTTTATATCTAGCTGTATCAGTAGCAAATTATTCATCCTATTGAAAAACTGGAAACAAAATTTAAGGAATAGATTAGCAACTTATGACCTTTACCTTGATAAATGTATGACTTATGTAGATACCTAGAAAATGATATAAAAAGTAGATTTAAATGAAAAACGAATAGAGGTTACATAATCACATATATTACAACTACATAAAAACAAAATATATACATAAATATCTATAAAAATCAAAACAAATGACATAAACAGCTAGTGTTTTAAAATTAAGGTATAGGCTAAAGAGTTAATGTAAAAGTAATTAAAATACTAATACAAAAGAAAAGATTTTTGAATCTTTATTAATAATTTTAAATTTAAGTTCCTTTCAAATTAAATGGGATGGTCAATCATTTTTAAGGGTCAAGATAAGACATACAATTGGATGTCCTGCTTAACCAAATTCTAAGAATCTTGGCGTCAAGGGTAAATGTACTCTCTTTTAAAAACTCACAAAATCTGTAGCTCCGCTTGTTCTTCCTTTAGATGTTGACATTATTAGATAGTTAAGTTTTTAGCTCTAACATTCATCATGCCATCAAATACGATTTCAAAGTACAGGAAAACCTCATTAATTTTGACCTTACTAAGTTGAAATTTGTGCTCATTTAGGCAAGATGTGCTTCAGTTCTTTATGTATTAGCATCTTGTTTTATTAGATCTGGCAAACTTTCCTGTGGCCAGATTCTCTGGGAGAGCAGATATTCTGAAGACCACCTCTTTCAATCTCCCTTATATCTTGTCTGTCTGAAATTACCTTTATAATGTAAGGCTTTGTTATCAAGTAGCACAAAGATATCCCTGGGGGCAGTCCTCTGAACCCCAGAGGTTATATCCAGATACTTAGAAGAAGCTGTGTTTTGTTTGATCTGTGTGGTGTGTGTGTGCTCCTCCCAGAATTTGAAAGCCTTCAGATAGAGCACCATAGCCCCCACCATCCTTACATCTGGCTACTTCATACGTTTGAGTTCTCACTTCTTTAACTGTTAAGATTCTTCCATAAAACCATTTCGAAAAATTCCGCATTTTGTTCTTCCGTGATCTCTGGAATAGTATTTCCTATCAGAGGTTCTCATTGTCACATGCATTCTGCTGCTTTGCTTATGTTTCTTAACACTCCATGGACACAGCCTGGTTTCTTAATGAAACTGTAACTCCTTGAGGGCAGGGACAGGTATTAAAATTTTTTGTATCTTCTGCAGTGCCTAGTAGGATGTCTTTAGTCTAGGTGTTCCATGACTATTGAATGACTGGTTAGTAGATAACTGAGGGTAAATAAAGATCCTAGTATCAGATAGAATGATACTAATGTGCTTTAAAGTTTGCAAAGCCTATGGATTAGGTCTTGGATCTCTTCAATCTCCCTGGACAGGAATAAGAGTGGTGACAGGGGACAGCACGAACACTCTGGATTCTGAGACAGGAGATAGAAATCAAGATATATGAGTATGCATGCTTATCCAAAGACATTGTAAATTAGTGCTTTCACCTTGACTTTGAGTTTTCAGACTCAAATGTCTAATTACTGGTTGTTAGGAGAGGAAATAGTTGAGGAAGTAGGTATCACTGCTGCTCACAATATTTATGGCTCCACTCCTTCTAGATAAGATTATACTTCCTTGACCCGCGAAGCTGGGCTTGGCCACAGGCTAGTTCTGACTAATGGGCTGTGAACAGAAATGAGATGCATCTCTTTTAGGACAAAACATTTAACAGCCAGCTCAAGAAATGCCATCCCTCTCCTTCCTTATGGCTGCTATCTTGGTGGCACACGTGGCTGTGGAAGTGATGTAAGATTGAGGCAAGAGGGAATGTTTTGTCAGCACATGGAGAACTATGTCATGAAGGGTTGCTTGACTCTGCAGTGGATTTTGAGCGTGCAGGAAGTGATCTTTGGTTGTGTTAAGTCTCTGTGGTTTGGGGGCTCTTCACTGCAGCATAACCTTGACTACCCCGACGAACATAGTTGGGACTAGGGCCTAACACGTTGAAGAGCCTTTAATGACTGATTCAGGAGTGTAGTCCTAAGAGCCAGATTGCCTGTGTTCATATCCAAGCATCACTGCCACTTGTGCAAGTTCCTTGACTTCTTAGTTCCTTGGTTTTCTTATCAATAATATGGGATAATAATAGCACCAACTTACAGGGTTGTTGTGTGGATGAGCAAGTTAATTAATTAATACAAAGCACGTAGCACAGTGCCTTAGAACAGTGCTCAGCGTGGGTTATTATTAACATTATTACTAGTCAGACAGTTCCCTAAGATGATGACAAAATTTGGTGTCTTTGGTTTCTTACCACCACATCTGCTTTTCCTGTATCCTCTATCTTAGTGGCATTGCGACACTTCAGTTAGTCATGCTCAAAAACGTGGAATGTTCTTATCGTGCTCTGTCTGCCAGTTGCTACATTCTGGCAATTTAATTATGGCAACATAAATAAATAAACACAGTTGTATAATCTCTCGAAAATATATTCCCTCTTCTCTCATTGCCACTGTCGAAATTCATTACCCCTGCCTAGAGTATAACAATGGCCTCCTAATTTGCCTGCATCCAATATTTGGGAAGCAAAATTATCACAGTAGAAAGAGCATGCAACCTGACCTTTTTGCCACATGACCTGACCTTGAACCCCAGCTCTGGCTCTTGCTAGCTGTGAGATTTGGGGAAAGTTACTTAATCTCAATATGTTTTTTTCTTCATCTATATAAGGGGTTACCAATATTTACTTCATAGTATTATTGAGAGATTATATGAGATTGTTAAGGTAAAGCACTCAGTATGTAGTTGGGAATCAATCATTCTTAACTTGATATTTTTTTCCTCCATTGCACCTGGCCCAGATTATTGCCAGCATTATTTCCCAGAAGTCTAGGCCAGATCAAATTCCTCTCATAGAGTGTAAAATAAGATGAAGATTCCTTAGTATGGAATTCAATAGGCTCCAGAACCTACCTCGATACTTTTACTATATTCCTCCTTGGACTTTGCATTCCATTGCTTGCTATTACTTGAATGTGTCTCTGAGATTCTGCCTGTGCTTTTCCTTCAGCTCAGAAGGAAATGGTTAGAGTGGTCTAACCCCATGGCTGACTACAGTTAATGATGCTGTATTGTAGATATGAAAGTTGCTCAGAGAATAGGTTTTAAAAGTTCTTATCACAAGAAAAAAATAACTATATATAGTGATAGATATTAACTAGACAATGTGACGATCCTTTTGTTGCAATATATGCAAATATCAGATCATTATGTTATACACCTGAAACTAGTATAATGTTATATATCAATTATATCTCAATAAAAAGAAGTCTACTCCTTCTAAGTTCAGAACTAGTACCGCATCCTCTGAGGTGCAAGATTTCCTTTATCCCTCTGTGTATCAGTTAACTATTGCCATAAAATTGCTGTACCCTAAGCCACCCCAAAACTCAGTGGCTTAAACCACCAAGTATTTATTGTCACAGATTTGTGGGTTGGTTGAAGATTGTCTGAAGTAGGCTGGGCTCAGTTGGGGTGTCTCAGTTTACTCGGCATGTCTCTTCTTCCCTCCCAGTACAAGCACGTTAGCCTAGATATGCTCTTCTTGTGGCAGTGGCAGAGGTTTGAGAGCTCAAGCAGGAATGTGTAGACTTCTTGAGACCTACATCTGGAACTGACACTCCATCAGTTCTGCCTCTTTCTATTGGTTAGAGCAAGTCACATTGCCAAACCCAAAGTCAAGGTGTAAGCAAGGATGTCCCTGCCATAATGGAAGGGGCACTGCAGAGTTACATGGCGGAGGGTGTGGTTATATGAAGAGATGAAGAATTGGGGCTGCTAAAGCAATCTTCCACACTCTGTTGGAATGAATAGGTCTTACTTCTGAGGTCTTAGCATCTTACTTTTATCTCTGTCATAGGGGTCAAATAGATCTGCATTTTATTGTTTCTTTGCTTACATACTGTCCTCCTTTATTTAGACTGTTAACTTCTGGAAGGCAGGGATGTGTTTTACTTATTCTAGTTTTTCCAACAATACTTAGCACTCTCCTTCACACATGGTCAGTGTTTGGTTAATGTTTTTTGAAATGGCATTTTAAAATTTGGAGTAAAGTAGCTAACTTAGACAAGTATGTTATGATTTTGTAAAAAGAAACTTGTGAAATGTTTTTGTTTAAAGAAGAATTTCAGAAATGGCTCCTAAATAGAGGCTAAAGCATTTTTCTCTACAGAGTCATTAAATTATACATGAACCAGTGCTCACAGATATCTACCAATGGATAAAAGAAAAAATTTGCAAAGAAGGAAACTTGGAAGGGTTTATGAATGTATTGGGTCGGCCAAAAAGTTTGTTCGGATTTTTCTGTAAGCTGTTATGGAGAAACCTGAGTGAATTTTTTGGCCAACCCAATATTAGTAAACATGGATGAAGGGGAAGAGATATTTGTAAGATGTGGGAGAATATACATTTTAAAGTTTTAAAAAAGGACTTTAGTTTTACAGGTTAAGAATAAGTACACCATGTAGTTGTGGCTTGCTAAATATCGTCATCAAAAAAGCATTTATTAGTATTCACTGATGATCAGCTGTTACACTGGAAACTGTAAAAATGATGATTCTCTAACTCCATCATTCCTTCAGCGTTTATTAGCTAGACTATTTGTGAAGAAGACCTTTTCTTCCCTCCACCCACCACCATTCTCTTTGGACTAAATGGAGTCTCTTTTTATTCAATGTGTCATAATCAATAATGATCATTTTCTTTTTTTATGCTAAAATAGTCCCAAATTTGGTCAGTTGGACACCCTTTAAGTTGGATTCTGTCCTTTGGACGTGTCCCCATTAGTTTTAGAGCATATCCTGCTTTCAAACCAAACAAGATGCCCTGGGCTCCCCTTTCATTTTCCCTGACTCAGCCTGAAATCAGCCATTTTGCCAAGGATCCCTGGTTACTCTGAGTGGAGAATGGTATTTAGAAGCCAGGATCTGGGTGCCAGGCGTGCTTATTGTTACTGGGGTGTCACTGCTTGCTTTTAGTTCTTTGTAGTGGCTAGAGCCTATATACATATATATAATTTTTTATTTCTAAAAATTACTGCACTAATACCACTACCAACAATAAACACTAGATGTGAAGTTTAAGATTTCTTTTTATTACCCTTTGTCCTTAAGTTATTAGGTTAAGGTTATTAAGTTATTAGGAAACAGGAACATGGGATCATAGTCTCAAATTATCACCCAACATATTACTTAGCAATTACAAAGAGGAAAATATACCTTTATAATTGAGAGATCTGTTAGATACCCCCTAAATCAGTGATTAAATTTGGCATCATCAACAATGGGACACACTGGCATCATGTGTCTCCTAATACCTGCATTGGAGAAGTTCACAATATCACCTTGCCAGAAATGTTTATCCTTAATCTATTCATGGGCACAAAAGTCAGACAATTCCAGATTGTGAAATATTTTGCAAGATAACTGGCCCAGATTCTTCAAAAATGTCCATGTCATGAAAGACAAAATAAGGTGGAGGGACTAGTCCAAATTAAGGGAGACTAAAGGTATAAGATAACCAAACCTGATAAAGGACACTTACAGGACAACTGCAAGTGAATATTGATTTAAGTATAATTATGATATGCATAGATTGGAGAATATGAGGGTAGATAGGAAGTGTGCTTATATGTGGTACATTAGTTTTTGTTTTTGAAAAAGAGGCAAACCTTTATCTTCCATAGCAGGATGCCAATAGATAATGAATAAATTTAAAAAATTAAGAAGTAGCAGTTGTAAGTGTGTCATTTTGAGCTGGGAGGGCTAGTGCCAACAGCTTCAATTAAATGAGCTAAAAGTGGTGGCCTTTAGCGAGTGGGAAATGGTGGTGATGGGAGGTCAGGGGACTGCGGTTGAGCTATTTCAAGCATTTTAAACGCTTTTCTTATATAACTTTGAGAAAACTGAAATCTAAATTTAAAAAGAAAATAAACCTCAATTTTAAAACAAAATGAAAAAAATGACTGGATGTTATGAAGAAATACAGAGGAGAGAGAAGTTGGAGCCATACTGTGAAGGAGCCCACCTGCCAGGGGAGAGTTTGAACTAAATCCCATTAGTGGGGAGCCTGTTGAGAAGTTCAAGCAGGGTCATCATAACGCAGCTCTTACAGCGGCAGAGAAAATCCTTCTTTAAATACTTACTCATCTTTTAGGTCCTCTTAGAAGTCATTCATTTATTTACTTATTCAGGCACTGCCCTGGGTGTTAGGAATGTTGCTGTGAACAAAATGGACCGGGCCCTGCCCTCGTGAAGCTTATGCTCCGTCCCTCTCAGGCTAATCATGCGGATTTGGGACATGTGAGGAATAACCACCCTTTGCCTCAGGTTGCGCCTCAGAATTCTCTCAAGGCGCTGGTGTGTGTGTGTGTGCGTGTGCGCGCGCACACACACACACACCCTAATGAAATCATCTTAATTCACACGATTTCACATTAATTTCACATTTATTTTGTGGGACCATTGACTCCACACGTGATCGTCTCACACCCCTGTGACTTCGTGTTCTCTCAACAGCCTGCCCAGGTCTCCCTGTGGCCTCTTCCTTCCCTCAACTCTGGCAGGAGATTCCTAAGCTGCTTTGTCATTATTTCCTTTAACTGGGCTCCACATAAGGTCTCTTGGTGGCGAATGGGAAGGGTGCAGGGCGATGGGAGCAGAGGGGCCAGGAGAAGTGGGCAGAAGTCACTCTCAGTCAAAGCTCCGCTGCGTGATAGAAGGACTCTCTGAAGGGGCGTGAAAAGGAGGTGGTATCTGCCCGGAGGTTGATGACAGTGATGGTTCCAGGAGTAAAGATCCACGTGGAAGGAGGCAGATGCTAAAGTGGAAAAAGAATACTGGGGGCACTGACACATGGCTCACAAAGAAAAACATTAAGAAGTTTCAGAGAAGAGCGTGAAGTGACAAGAGAGAAGGGAACTAGCGAGAGGAGAATTACAAAATTGATCTCCATTTTGTTTTATCATTCACATCATTATCTGACTGCCTCTGGTAATACGATGTTTCAAAATGCCTTCAGATAGAGACAGTCTCTCATCCACGTTGTCTGTAGTAAAAGAAACTGGGGCACATTTCTCAAGAAGCTTGAACAATCGGGCACTGAAACATCAGAAGAGTGCATCTTCTTTTCACCATAATGGTGAGTCTAGAGATGTTTTTTTCCCCCCACCCCGTGCTTAGATGGAAAAAAGAAAAGAAAAAGAAAAAGAAGACCTTTCCAGGTGGAAGAAAAAGCAAGATTCTAAAGAATTTGTTAAAAAAAAACAAAAACAAAAACAGCTGGGTCAGATACAGTGTTGTCATATCTTTGCTATGTTGGAGGAGGGGAAAAAAACAATAAGGCAGTGCCAACTCTAACTGTGCTTAATAGGGGGTTATTTCCACTCGGGGTGTGTTCTCGCAGGAGTTGAGTGCTGATAGAAATAACACCATGTGGAGTCTTCCCTTTCTCTGTTACAGAGAACTCCTACTATCTCATCACATCTCCTGCTTTCTAGATTCAGTCCTCTTTCTGAAAGTCTTATTTATTCCTCCCTTTTTTCTCTCCTCCCTTCTGCCCCCATTGTATAATTTGGAAGAGAAAAGGGCCCATTTGGGGAAGTATTAAAGAAATGTTCCCTTGAGTACACAATGCAAATGTCTAGAAGTGTATTGTTCACAATGTACACAACAGGCTCAAAAAACTGCAGTGGATAATAAAGACATTTTTCATTGTTGGAGGGCTTCACACAAGGGGATGAAGGTTGTTTATCCCTTTGAAAAAAGATTGTCCGAGTTGAATAATTAATATCATTATGATAAGAACAAAATAGAGATTCTTTTAAAAGAGTAATGATGGTAGGATCTTAGTACACTTGTGAGATGATTCAAATTGAGTGTTCTGCCCGTGTTTCCTGGACACTCCAGGAATAGTAAGCAGAAGAAGATGGACTGGATTCAGCAGAAGGCATTAACATGCATGTTGTCAGCTAAGCCTTTATGAATTGTTTTTTCAGAGGTGATAAACATTCCAGTATTTTATCTGGAAACCAGGAAGCCTGTTTTACTTGAGGTAACGAGCGGGGACAGACCCACTTTGAAGGTAATGCAGCTTCAGACTCCCAGCCATTCACCTGGGGCCCTTTCTAAGACTGTGGGAGAGGCCCTAATTGTCCAAATGTTTTAGTAGAATTTGCAAAAGTAGCATATTTTAATTGCAAATCGCTTAAGATTGCTGTCTCTTTCCACTCCAACTTTCTCTGATTTTCCTTCACGCTGGGTGTCCTTGGACTGGCGGTGAGCATCTTGGAGATGAAGCTAAGAGGAAGTTGAGTAGGGAATAATTTAATTTGGGTTTAGTGAGATATATTTACGCAGCTTGCCGTCAGTTTCCTGTAAAGTTATTGCCAGCTGTCCCAAGGATAACTTCCAGGAAAACTCCACCTGCGCCTTGCACCTACTCACCCAGTATCCTGACATAAAAGTGTCACAGAACATGTGCTCCATGGGTCGTCCCCTTGTTGGAAAAAAAGCTGCCCCCCACCTCACCTGAAGTCGTTGACCACTTTTGTATTTTGTCGCAGCTTTTTTTCCTTTTAGATTTTCTCCCCAATAGAGTATGTGACAACTTAGAATTTTCTTTAAAGAATCAAAGTGTAATGTTTCCCGTTAGAAAGCTGCTCAAGCTTTGTAACATGTGTACATCAACATTAAGGCTCTAAAATTTTTCTTAGGCTGGGAAGGGAAACGCGAACATAGAGATGTAGAAAAGTTTATTCAAAAGAGTTGATAAAGCTTGATTGTGCCACTTAACCTGCACTTTGGAAAGATAATTTGGGACATTTTAACCAAACAAATGAGAAATTACAGACTGCTGTTTGGGACATATTTGAAGAGTTCCTTCTTTTATTATCTACATTTATTTATTTATTAAAGAACCAAGAGAAAACTTAGATAATAATTAATGTAATATGAAACAAGAAGATAAAGATTAGCCCTGACATCAATAGAAATCAGTCTGACACTGGGAAGCAAATTGCAACATTTTTTTTTCAAATTATACCAAAACTATAATTCTCTAAGAAGAAAAGAGAAATTTTTTTTTTGGAGTATAATTGCTTTACAATGGTGTGTTAGTTTCTGTTTTATAACAAAGTGAATCAGTTATACATATACATATATTCCCATATCTCTTCCCTCTTGTGTCTCCCTCCCTCCCACCCTCCCTATCCCACCCCTCCAGGTGGTCACAAAGCACCGAGCTGATCTCCCTGTGTTATGCGGCTGCTTCCCACTAGCTATCTACCTTACGTTTGGTAGTGTATATATGCCCATGCCTCTCTCTCGCTTTGTCACAGCTTACCCTTCCCCCTCCCCATATCCTCAAGTCCATTCTTTAGTAGGTCTGTGTCTTTATTCCTGTCTTACCCCTAGGTTCTTCATGACATTTTTTTTTCTTAAATTCCATTATATATGTGTTAGCATACGGTATTTGCCTTTCTCTTTCTGACTTACTTCACTCTGTATGACAGACTCTAGGTCTATCCACCTCATTACAAATAGCTCAATTTCGTTTCTTTTTATGGCTGAGGAATATTCCATTGTATATATGTGCCACATCTTCTTTATCCACTCATCCGATGATGGGCACTTAGGTTGTTTCCATCTCCGGGCTATTGTAAATAGAGCTGCAATGAACATTTTGGTACATGACTCTTTTTGAATTATGGTTTTCTCAGGGTATATGCCCAGTAGTGGGATTGCTGGGTCATATGGTAGTTCTATTTGTAGTTCTTTAAGGAACCTCCATACTGTTCTCCACAGTGGCTGTATCAATTAGAAAAGAGAAATTTTGAATAGAAGTAATGAATAGGCTCCTGGATTGTTTGATAATCCAGTTAATGAAGAGGAGTGAGTCATATGTACACATTGGGAAATGATTTAAAGTTTTGGTAAGTTTGAGACAAAATACTGACATTGATGAAGATAATGTAAAACTTTATAATACATTGCAAACTGGTTAATGAGTGTCATCAATTCAAGGTATATTTAAGATTAGTCACTGTACAAGAAAACTTGAAACCCTTGAAGCCTTACAATTTATATATAAAAAGAATTTGATAAAGGTTTTCCCTAATTCAACAATTCTGAAAAATGTACTACTACCAATAAGTAAGAAATTTTCCCAAATGATCAACAATAAAAAACAATTTTTGAACAACCATGGTAAAGATCATCCTGGATTCTTTCTATTATTTCTATAGAAAATGATATAATAATCATAATGTGAAGGGGTACTCAAAGAGTATGAAGTAAAAAAATGTAGAAAAGCAAGTATTACAGAAGAGTCAAACAGCAACTAATAAAAAATGGTATTTAATTTTAAAAAGTGTTGCATTTATAAGTATCAGAATTCTTCAATTGTTGTGATGTATTTTCTCATTTTATGTATTTACTTTCGATCAAATTTTCTACACTTTTCCTTAAAGGAGGACTCCAAATTGTAAGCTTCAGGCCCTACCCTTTCGTTTCCATGTTTGATCTGAAAGATGCTGTGAGATGAATATACTTCTGTCTTTTTTCTCCAGACAAGGCATGGGCTTTGCATCTGCTGATGGGGCCGTGGACTGTTTGCATCTCCTGTGATCCTTTGGGTCAAGTGAGCTGGCAGAATACCTCCAACAGTGTCATTAGCAGCCTCAGGTGAGAGCTTTTACCTCAATAAATAATGCTGTGAAATATAACCCAACATCTTGTCGTGTTAGAATATTTCTTTCTTTGCTGACTAGGAGTTAGGAAGTGCATATTTGCAACATTGAGAAATGGTGTTTCAGATTTCATGAATCTGGGTGATCTCTGAAAACAGTTTTATTGAAAGGTTTGTGGTCCTTGGAGGCAAAGGTTGTTCATTAGAAGTGCAAGTGAGTGATAGGAAGTCTGAGAAATAAGGAGAGAGAGGTCTCCCTCATTAAATGGGCACTGGACACCATGGAGAAGAGATACCACCTTCTGCTCACAGGCTGCATGGTCCCTAGAATTAGCTCTTCCAGAGTTGGCAAGACTGCTTGGGAAAGTGGTTTCTAACAGTCATAAAAAGTCCTTAATATTTACAGAGACCCCACATGTGTGAAATTGTACCACTATTGGAGGAGATCATTAAGAGGATGTGACCAGAATTTGACCCACGAGTTGGACCCAGGCAATATGAAGACTCCTTACACCTTCCCCTTGTCCTTGGAATGTCCATTTCACCCACTGTTCCTGCCCTAGGAGCCACTTCAAGGATGCAACCCTGAGAGGATGTATTATTGACACCATCTGGAATGAATATGTGACTGAACCCTGTTAGGGCTGCTGTCTAGGTCCAGCAGGTGTGGAGAGCTACTCGTCTTGCAGCCGCCCAAGACAGCAAGCCTGGTATGTAAGTTCCTTTGCTTATTACAACTGCCACCTACCAATCTGGAGTGGTCTGCCTCTTTCTTTGGTCTCTCCTTGCCTTCTCTGTACCGGGGCCGTTTTGAATTGCCCCAGGGGAACTTCTGAGGTTGCCAACCAACAGCCTAGTGCTGGGAATATATGGATACCTAGATGCTGGTCTGTCTCCCTAAGTAGTTAAACAACTAACTGGGAAGATAAGAGGTATACTGTACATAAGGATACACCTTTAAGTTTAACCTTATGAAATTGCCTTTTTATTATAAGTCAATAATTAATGGTTATTCCATATGATTAAATACCAGTAGCTTCCTACAGTTCAAGATAAATAGCTTGTGGAAGTATAGTTCTCCTTTTGGGCCAGTTCTTCATAGTGCAGGACCAAATGTCCAATTTGGTATGTGTAGTATCTCGTGCCTGGGTCGTACATGCCAGTGGCATCACCCAGTCATTTCGTGCAGATTCCTCTACACATTTCCAAATGCAGAGGGCGGAGTCAGGGGGATGGTGGTGAGGTGCCAGACCTCATTTAAAAATCCTTGAAATTGTTACAGAAATCAGTTCAGGCTTGGTTGACAGAAAAATATCTTCTGTGGACTTGGAACTTGAGCTAGAAACTGAAAGAGAGGGTGGACTTAGTTAGGGAGAGGGGATCTGAGATCTCATCCTTCTCTATACTTGCAAAAGTGAAGAGGCAGGAACGGAACTGCTGGGTCCAGGAAAGGAATAAAATAAGAGAATTGGTCCAATTTTGGTGAAGGGGATCAAGGATAGGAAGGGGAGGGTGGACTCTGAGGTTTAAAAAAAAAAAAAAGTAGATTAAAGGTCAGCCTTGAGTGAGATTGGATACTATTGTGAAGTTAATGGGCATTCCTGGAAAACTCCAGGAGGAGTGTTTCAGGAAAGCCCCACAGGGCCCTTGCTCTCCTTTATCCTACACCCCTCCTGGAATCCACATGCTAACAACTGGAACTCTACACCTGGAGTGGCTGGGTTGGCCGTTGTATGTCAAGGGGCACAGCAATTCAGGGTGCCTCTGCAGTTCTCCAAAGAGGTGGAAGGTCAGCCTTACCCTGACTTAGAAAAATAGCTCTACCATTACTGAGACAGAATAATTCACACGTGAACACACTGTATTTGTGTTTTCTTGTAATGCTTATGTGTTTGTGTGTGTGTTAAAAATCTTACATTCAAAGATTCGGCCTATCAAAATCAGGAAACATGAAAGAATTAGTTCAGATGTATTATGGGTGCTGTCTGGTCTATAGGACCCCATTCTATGTAGATCAGAGCACCTAGCTACTAGGTGTAAACACTTCACACAGGATTGTTACCGGTGTGCTTATATGGCTGCTTCTCAGGAATGTGGGTAAGAAGCTCATGACATAACCAGAATGAAAATGCTCCACCACTGTAATATTCTGTATCTCTGAAGAGACAACGGATCTGAATAAAAATGATGCCTCCACAATGATATTAATATTAAAAGTAAACAATACTACAGGTGGTGATAAGTACTGTTAAAATAGAAAGCAGCTTAAGAGGGAGAGAAATGAATAGATGTTTGCTTTTTACAAGAGGGTGGGTTTTTAAATGCCCTGAAATCTAGTTTTATTTAGGGATTATTCACCTGTCTCGTCATCTTCTTCTCAAGGTCTTTAAATAAAAGGATCTGTTTTAATAAAAAATTCCAAATTCTTCAAACCTTCACTACCAGTCAGCAAAGCACACATGTAATCTGTACTACACAATTTAGCCCTTAATTACATTTACCTTGCTTTGTTTCCCCGTTTTACGCGTCAGCCTCATGGGCTCAGAATAGATCTTAAGCCCCTTGAAGGCAAGAACCCGGCTTTAAACTGCGTACAGCACACGCCACGTACTTAGGAAGCAAAGGCTGATTTATGGAAAATCAAGCAAGGATCGTAAATCTCAAACCGCAGCTCCGCCCTGGAGACGCTTTCCGCAGCGGAGCGGGGCCGCCCGCCGGGGGCACTGTCTCGCTCCCCCGACCCCTTGGCCGCCCTTCCTCGCTGCCGTTCCCCACTTCGGCCGGCAGGAGGCGCCACGGACTCGGCTAAGCGTTCTCCCCCTTACTACCCCACTTCCCCCAGCACGTGACGTGGGAAGCTGGCTCCGCCAGGGACTTAGCATTAGGAGTGAGGGGGTGAAGGGGTCTGGGGGTGGGGTGGGAGATGTGGAGAAAGAGAACACGCGCGCACACACACTCTGGGAGCAGGAACATCTTCCCTAGCTTCGCGGGTTTCTCCTCCCACCAGAGCAGTGTGTGAGAGGTAGGGGTGTGTGCTTGTGTGTGTGTGTGTGGGGGGGGCACGTTTTTGAGTGTGAGACCCAAATCCAGACCAGGCAGCCTGTGATCTCCCGCCCTGCCCCCGTACCCGGTGATTAATCCCCCGTTTTCTTACTCTCCCCTCCTCCCCCTCCTCCTCCTCCTCTCCCGCCGCCGCGCGGTTGACTTGCCCCCGCCCGCTTCCCCTCCCCCGGCTCCCATCATCACCAGCTGGAATCTGGGCGCCTGCCTCTCCACCCCCCACCTTTTTGGAGAAAGGCAGGTCCCCCACCCCCTTTGAAAAACCACTTCCTTCGGCTTCTTCACCTCTAGGAAATCTCGGGGCTTTGCTCTATCGAAAGTGCTCGGCTGGGTGATTTCTGAGCACCACCCTCCAGAAGTGCTGGCGTCCGGATGCATTTTCCTTTGCTTTGCAAAGAAGAGTCGTGAACTTCAGAACCCTCCGAGACGGATTATTAATCCTGCTTTGCAGGAAAGGAAAACCCTCCATCCTCGGCCACCGGCCTCCCCGCTCCGGAGACCCTCCTATCGCCTAGGCTCTCCGAGCCGGTACGTAAATATTCGCCTTGGAGTCTCTTGTCTCAGTTTGCGGGGGGGGGGGAATGGGGGTGTCAGGAAGATAAAGCGTCGAAGCAGTGGAGCCGTTAACCAACCTGGCATTAAGTAAAGCTCTTAAAGCCTGCAGAGCCCGGCACTTGCTCATTTGGACGTGGCTTTTTAAAAAAGGTTTTTCAGGGTGAAGGGATAGGGCACTCTCTGGTGTTTTTTGGGGGGGGTTAGTCCCCTTACCGAGCAGAGAGGCTGGGCATCGGTGCCCCGGGCCGGAGCCACGCGCCGCGACCATCCGTCCAATCGACACGTTTCAGGTGAAGCCCCGTGAGCTGCACAGCAGCGCGGCGGCGGCGGCGGCGTGAGTGTGCGCGGGGGTGAGTGTGAGTGCGCGCGCGGGGGCGCGTGCGTGTGTGCGCGCGTGTCAGTGTGCCCCTTCCAGGGAATGCCCAGTGTGCACCCGGTGCACAATCACAACCCATTCAGCGCGAACCCGGGGTGGGAGGAGGCGCTGCTGTTGGAGACGATGGGGAGAACGAGACAGACATGTCAGCAGCACTGCAGATGGGGCTGGGGGCCGCACTTGCTAGCGAGTTAAGTCGGGGTTGTGTTTCTGCGTGTGAGTGAGTGTGTGTTGCTACGTGGAGCCGCTTCTCCCTCCCTTCCTCCCTGCTTCCCACTTCCCTCCTTTGCTCCCTCCCTCCCTCCCTCCCTCCCTCCCTCCCTCTCTCCTCCTCCATTCAGGTTGGCTTTCCCACCTCGCATCCATGCCTGTCCCAGGAATGGTATAGCCAGACCTTTTCTGAATTATTTATAGACCAGTGCCAGCTGTTTGCAATTCCTCTCGTGTGCACTCTGTGGGAAATGCAGGGTTTCCTCCCCCTTTTCCTTAAAACGAATTGATCTCTTTTTCAGAATGCATTTTTCTCACCCTCTGGGGGACACTCGAATCAAACCTTGACCGCCTCTTTTTCCCCCTTAGGAAGGGGACGCTTTGGGAATGACCATGCTCCACGGAGGGACAGAGCCGGCCCCCAGCTTCTCTACACAGAGCCTCCTCCACTAAAGCTCCAAAAATCAAAAACCGTAATTGCCAGAAGAATCATTAAAAAAAAAAAAAATAGTCCAGCCACTAACCTCACATGCAAACGGAATAATCACTCGGGATTCTGCATTGTGAGCTGCTCTCCATACCCTGAATTACCTTTGAAGTCCATCTTTTTTTTTTTTCATTGAATTTGCATCTCTTCAAGACACAAGATTAAAACAAAATTCACGCTAAATTGGATTTTAAATGATCTTCCTTTTATTTATCCTTCGTCTTTCTTATGTGGATATGCAAGCGAGAAGACACGACTGGATATACCCAACATGCTCACTCCCTTGATCTGTCTGTCTAGAGGTTTGGCTTCTACAAACCAAGGTAGGGCAAATTCTATTTCATTTTCTTCTCACCTGGGGCAGGGATTCCTTGTTTATCTCTCTCTTCAAGTCCCTCAAGTGGATTTTTTGGGGGAAAGAAAAGGTAGCAAGATATTCAAATAATGCTGTTTGGGGAAAAAGGCTTCTTACAAAGGGGGAAATCTCCCACGTTATTTCTTTTCCTTCCTCATCTAACAGGTTTTGGGTTTTTTGGAGGCAGTGGGGGTGGATGTATGTAGGGACAGATGTTGGATGGCATAAGGGTTGGGAGACCTGTGTGATTTTCGAGTTAAATAGCCATTTATTCACCCCAAGCTAAAGCTCTGGTTTTTTTATGGGAATCGAGAAAGCTTTTTCTTTTTTTCAGGCTGGTTTTTCCCCTTTGCCACTTCCATGTCTCTCTAGCTCCTGTCTCTACCTTCCTAGGTATCCTTCTCATGCCTTTTAAAAGACGAAATAATGAATGAGATTACTGTGGCTATTGCCCCGAAGTCCACTTGCTGTCTAAATGCTGACCCTGGGCCCAGAGATCCCGGGAGGCCTACTGCAGAGGGACAGGTCTAGGTGGGGAATCAGGCTGGCCTCGGAACACCTGGAATTGGAGGATGCTGCAGGTTAAGAGTACTTAAATCTTAAGCTTGGAAAGAAGGAATTCTGTCAGTATTCTGCTTTTTAATTTGTATTTTTTGGTGTGCTATTATATTTGAGCTATAAATTTCTCCTTCTGTCTGCACATCTATTTATACCCACACATCCTCCGAGCAAACTGTTACTTCCCCACTCTTGCAAAATGGCTATCTCGCAGAGTTCTAAAATGCTGTGTGTGTGGCAGGGGTGCAGAATTCGACACGTGAGTCTTTGTGTTAAACAAAGAGATGTGCCGTTTGCATGTGTTAGCCTTGGACCCTCCAAAGAGAATTAATACTTACATTTTTCTCCCTCTCAGCAAATTCTACAGCATGTGCAATGTGGCTAGGTGGTATATTCATGCACTTGAAAAGAGAAATAGCAGGAGAAATGGAAAAGACTTAGCTAATGGCTCTTCAGCTAGTCGCTCATGCAATCCAAGACAACTCCGAGGAAATCAGGTCGCCCATGGGCTGCAGGGCTAGGTGGTGAGCTGGTTACTCGTCACCTTGTCCACTGACCGTATGTCCCCAAACTCCGTAGGCACCCAAGGGCAGGAATCAGGTTGAGATCAAGATCTTCCAAACAGTGTGGCAGAATCACTTGCACCAATAATCTTCCTGAAAGTATTCTCCCCCTAAATCATTTCTCCAGTATTTTTTATAATACTTTGAAACAATCCAAAATACTACAGGGATATTGGGGAAGACGCTGAAGGTCCTTGTCACTCAACATCATGGTAGAAGAGAGTTCTTCATCGTCCAGAAAGGATGGATAGCATCCAGTTCACTACTCCCCTCCCCCAGGTTTCATTCTCTTGAGCGTTTCTTGCTTCAGCACTCATCTGTAACCATGGTGTCATCTGAGTGGCGGGTTGGGATCCCACTTTGAGCCGTGCTCGCCATGTCTACAGATAGCTGAGGTGATCCAGTGTGTGCTCACCCGAGACACCTGAGCTCATTCCCCATCTGCTTCTACTCCTTCAAGTGGGAGGATGAACTCTGAATTTTACTTAAAAATAGAACAGAGGTGTGGGTGAAAAAAGCAGCTCCATGCGCCACGATTCCATAGGTAGGATGAGCAAGGTGAGGTGCGTCTCCAAGGGCATTGCCCTGTTTGCATTGCTGGGGCCACGACAGTGCTCTACACCAGTCATCATGTGGATTGGTGACGAGGTTGCCAGAAGGCCTTTCGACGGAGTCTCAGCCCCGTTTGCCTTGAATGCTAATGGGGTGAAGCCAGGTTCCAGGCCATTGTTAGTTGGCTCTAAGACTGGGCAAAGGACAAGACATTGAAAGGGGAGAAAGAGGACTAGGCGGTGGGAAAGCCACAAAGAGGAAAGAATGGACTCCATCCAGAAAGTGCTTGTTGGGATTCAAGGAGGAATCGCCACAGGTGGTCTGTGTCTTTCCACATCCAAAGCCGTTTTGGAGACCTTGGGAGGTGGCGGCTGCCCCTGTCCTCGTGTGTGGACGCCATGAGGCTGTGACTCAGTGGTGCTCTGGGCAGCCTCAGGGCCATTGTTCTCTCCTTGTTTTTTCCCTCACAGCATAAAGAGCTGACCAGGTTCTATTTTGTCTTCTCCCCTCCTGCCGCCCCCCTGATGGTGTGGGCACATGGCAGAGAAATGTGGCTGCTGGTGGGAGGAAGAGTACATTTACTTTCGGTCGAGGTGCCTCCATGATGTGCAATTAAGAAAAAAGAAATTAATAGGAAATAAAGACTTCCCAGGAAAGCACGGTTGAAGATGTTAGGTTGGTGATTTCAAGAGAAGCTGAACGACATGGTGTCTTCTGTGCCTGTGTTTCAGGTGTAGCGAAGCATGATGGATCTGTGAACACAGGACGATATGGCAGCTTAGAGACAGATGCTGAAAGGAAGGAGAGGAGCAGGGTGTGCCCCGGGGTGTCTAGTGCCTTCTCTCCATGGGTTCCATCCCTGGGAAGCCTGTCTATCTGAAGAGCCTTGTTTTGCCACTGTAAATGTATAATATATCAGGGGGTAGATAGAGGTAAAGAGAGTAAGTAAGAAGGCAAAATGACAGAAAAGGAGGAGGAAGAGAAAAAATTCCTCTAGTCACTACTTTGCACACCCAGTGCCTTTCTTTTAGGCTGAGCAGGAAGAGAGACTTCCTCTGGTGAAGGGATGAACAGCAGGTACCTTGATTTTGTATTCCTGCTTCACTTCCAGAAAGATGGCTTCAGAACCTTGACGGTCTCCCTTGACCTTCGTGTCCACACATCCAGCCTTGTGTGGGGAGGGGCAGCGGGTACCTGGGAGGTGGACATGTGCACTCAAATTGGCTGGTGGGATGAATGGAGAAACAGGACTGAGCTGATGCAGCCCTTGGCCACATCATCGTTACCTTGTAAAACCTTCTCCCATTACCTCCACGAATATGAGGAATCCAGGATGCAGGGCTCTTTCTTTTTTGTTTCTGTTTTCCTATTTTCTTGTTCAAGAATATGAAAATGGAGGCAACACAGCCACTAGTACTGACAGGCTAAAGCAGAAATTTAGTTAATATTTACAGACTATGAACTAGAGAAGGAGGTGGGGGAAAGGACAGGTTATGTGTTAAGAAACCAGAGCAAAAAAGCAGCCTCTAGGAGCCAGGTGGAACTCATCATTCTAAAGGTTGGGAAACTATTGTTCTGAACGATGACCTTGACCTTCTGTCCGTAATGATGGAGAGTACAAAACAGCTCATCTCCAGTAACTTGTTGGGGTCAGGAGTGGATAAGCTCCTTTTCTTCACTGCCATTCTGCACCCTCCTTAAGAATTCTAGAAATTTCTTCCTTTCAGTAAACTACTCTGCTACCGTGCATACATGGTATGCACGGTATCCTGGTATTGTCTCCCTGTAAATAAATATGGATCCAAAGAGTTATTGGTCTAATGAATTGTTCACATTTATTAAAGTGCATCTCTTCTTTGCAACCACAAGAAGAGTCTCCAGGGAGAGTAGATTAGTGGTTGAATTGATACTATCTTTCAGAAGGCTGCAGAAAATAGAACAGAATGTGAAGGAGCAGGCCTAACTCAGAGGAGATGGGTTCCTACCATGCACCTGTGGCTGTTA
This sequence comes from Delphinapterus leucas, assembly GCF_059928025.1. NCBI lineage: Eukaryota > Metazoa > Chordata > Mammalia > Artiodactyla > Monodontidae > Delphinapterus > Delphinapterus leucas. Next base: position 11,174,939 of record NC_143139.1, on the reverse strand, counting down.
ATGGTATGTCTATGGATGAATGAACGGAGAGAAGGGAAATATTGATTAGTGAAAGATGCTATTTGTTGTTTGTTCTGGTGGGTACAGGAATGGTTTGCAGTTACGTTGTTAGATGAGATCAAGGATTTGAGAGCCCTGTGGCACTTTTGAAAGCATCTCCTCCGGACTTCTCATTTAATAGATGAAGAAACTGAGATCCAGGGAGATTAAGTGATTTGGTTAAGGTTGGGGCAGTTGCTTAGTGCCAAGTCTCTGTGCACCACACCATTGAATAGAATGAGACGTTCTTGGAGGTTATTTGTGGATTTCAGACGTCTACATCAGTGCTTCTCAAAATTTATTGTAAATAGGAATCACCTGGGGACCTAGTTAAAAATGTCCATTCTGGGGCTTCCCTGGTGGCTCAGTGGTTGAGAGTCTGCCTGCCGATGCAGGGGACACGGGTTCGTGCCCCGGTCCGGGAAGATCCCACATGCCGCGGAGTGGCTAGTCCCGTGAGCCATGGACGCTGAGCCTGCGCGTCCGGAGCCTGTGCTCCGCAACGGGAGAGGCCACAGCGGTGAGGGGCCCGCGTACCGCAAAAAAAAAACCAACAACAACAACAAAAAAACAATGTCCATTCTGAATCGCCAGGTCTGGGGTGGTATCCGAGATTCCGCATTTCTGACAATCTCCCAGGTGATGCCAAAGTTACTGGACCATGCATCATGGGTCTACGTCATTCCTGAACCTAATTCTATATCATGGTTAACATTGGCAGCTCCACGTATATTTCTGCTTTGGGGACTTCCAGCATTTCTGCTTTGCTCTTAAAAGTAGAAAAGAAAAATTAGAAAGGGACGTGTGTGTTTAAGTTCACCTGTGTCCTCTCTTCCCTCACTCTCCCACCCACATGTGTCGTTTGCCTCTTCCCCTCCCAACCTCCATGCCTTCTTATGCTGGCCCTTCTCATAACTGATTCTTCTCCCTCTTTTTATGAACTCCTGCTTCTGTGTTTCTTTATTATATCTCTTGGTCTCTTTTCTATCACACTATCTCTTCTTTTAACTTTATTTTTATGACTTCTGCTCTCCTCAGTTATTCAACAAACATTTGTTAAGGACCAATATTTGTCAGGCACTGAGTTATGAAAAAGAATTAGCTCTGGTCCTTGCCTTCCAGTAACTCATGATTTAATGGGGGAGACATGTAAAGAGACCACCATAGCCTTAGGTAAGAGCTGTAAGAGAGAGCAGCCTGGGAGAAGGAGGTGGGCTTCGTGGAGGGGTTGACATTCAAACTACATCTTGAAAAATAATTAGGAGCTTTATAGAAGAAGGAGAGAATGGTCATCTTAGGAGGATGGAGAGGCAAGTGGTGTGAAGGGGCGAGCCTCCCGCGCTTCCTCGCCTCCCTTAACTTGGGGAGAAGATCAACACAGGAATGTGCTGCTTCACTGATGAGGAATTTCAGATTCCAAATGCCGAGGCCAGGGGAGGAAGTCAGGGTCTTGTTGAAAGAAGAGGGAAGAGGCTCTCATTGCTGCTTTGGTGGTTCTACAGTTAATGAATGCTAGCCCTGTTTATTAGGCTTGCCTCTGGAAGGAGCAAATGCTACAATTTTCATTTTAGGCCACTGCCTTGCAACTAACTTTGTTGATGGCCATTATAAAGAAAGGGACAGCTGTTAGTCGGTTCGTAGTCAAGGAGAGAGCTGGATCCTAGCCCGGGCCAAGCTACTGGGAATGAGGACCCAGCCTAGCCCCATGTGTTTCTAGAGTAGGGAGGCAGAGAGATGCCATGCCATCTGGACGCTAGCTGCTTTCTTTCATGGCGAAGGGGAGTGTTGGAAGAAAAGGGGCATAGTTACTCCCAGGGCATGCACAAAATGTTTTGGTAGCCTTATGAGATGGCCTCTTGTTTCAGAAGTATTCTTCATGGGGATGCCCAGGTGTAGAGATGCTAGGAAGACACCTTTAGCTACCACTTCATTAAACTGTAGCAGTGGTGCCTAAGGGGAGATGGATTGGAAATGAATGTTCCTCTAAGTTTTATTTGCACCCGTTTCTGTTCCCCATCCTTCTACCCTTTTCCCCCCACTTTCACCATTTCTCTGTATATGGTGGTCTGTATTCATTTCATTAGCAAAAGGAACCTAAGCTTGGCCTGAAGACTTTTTAAAGACCCACCTGCATGTAAAGAGAGTATCCTGAGTCTGAAGGTATGTGGATGAGCAGATGCCATCACTGGGTGGTGGGACGTTAATTTCAAGGTGACTTAAGGGACAGGACGGTGGAGGCATAGTGACAAGGCTGTGCTCAGAGGGGTGGGGAGGGGGTGAGGAGGAGGCCAGACCCAAGGGAGTGGCAGGCCTGGGAGGAAAGAGAGGCCCAGGCTTTGGCCCTGCTGGGGTCCGGCCTTTTAAGGGGGAGGGGAGGCGGTGTTTGTCATCTGCCGTGGAGAGCTTCTTAGATCAGGAGAGTTTAAGGCTTCGAGGTGAACTCACTCGACTCCTAACAGCCAAACTGTGCTTCACACACGCCATCCTCTGTGGCTTTGCTCATTGCCTCATTCAGACTGTAAATTTCCATCTTTAGAAAGAAATGTCAAGTCTGAATTTCTTATGAATCTTTGTATAGACCCTCTCAGGGCTTCAGCTGGTTAGAATTTCTTAGGAAATCAGGTCTTGTTTCTTTTGGAGAGGCGGGACTCCAAAACAATGGCTGGATGAAAGCTGCATTGTTCAGGGAGGGGAGAAGAGAGGCTTGGGAGAAACCTGAAGCTTAGCTGATGTCTTTACTCCTTTTCCCAAAGCCCACTGTACTCTGTGAGAATGTCCAGATGTTCTGGATCAATCCTCCCACCTTCAGGGGGCCTTAGTCTGGTCACTGGTAGCTGGTGTCTTTGGATTAGAGATCAGGGTTTCTTGTGTGCATCCAAATACACGCACGCACACCACCTAGACTTGTGTACATAGGGGCATGTTTGTGCAGGGACTTCCCTACCAAACACTAGTCAAAAATAATCTTAAATACATAAATGTGTCTGTGCGTTTAGGTAAGTAATGCGTGTGTGTGTGTGTGTGTGTGTGTGTGTGTGTGTGTGTGTATGTGTGTGTGAGGGAGACCTGGGATAATAAGAATATTAATGCTGGACTTCCCTGGTGGCGCAGTGGTTAAAAATCTGCCTGCCAATGCAGGGGACACAGGTTTGAGCCCTGGTCCGGGAAGATCCCACACGCCGCGGAGCAACTAAGGCTGTGCGCCACAACTACTGAGCCCGTGAGCCACAGCTACTGAAGCCCACGCGCCTAGAGCCCAAGCTCCGCAACAAGAGAAGCCACCGCAATGAGAAGCCCGCGCACTGCAACGAAGAGTAGCCCCTGCTCGCTGCAACTAGAGAAAGCCCGCGCGCAGCAATGAAGACCCAACGCAGCCAAAAATAAATAAAATTAAAAAAAAAAAGAATATTAATGCTGACAGCACCTTGGAGATTATCTGTCTTCCACAACCACCATTTTGAAGCTGTGAAAATAGGTCTAAGGTTAGCCACGTGGTCTAAAATCGTGTACACGTGGCAGAGCCATGTCCACTGAATCTCTTTTCAGTACTTTCCCCTCCATTTCCCTGCCCCACTTGTCCCTTTGGGATGCCTGACCCCTAAGTCAGCCAGTGGTGAGCGTTTGCTCATCCCCACATCTTCTGAGCCCAGGGTATCGCATACTCCCTGGATGTGCAATGGGTCTTTAAAATGTTAAGTTTCCCCAGGGTATCCGGTAGCTGCCTGCATGATGATGGGGGAGGTGGTGGTCTTGGGAGTTGGAAGCTCCTTTTTGTTTCTGCTTGTGTTATCTTACTTTGGGACCATGGTTTAAGCCATGGCCACTGGCTGTTGATTTCCTCATTTCTGGAACAGCAAGACAGGCTAAAGCAGTGCTTCTTAACCCCAGGTCAATAACACAATCACCTGCAGAGCTTCGGCAAAAATAAATACAAACAACTAAACAGCAACATCCCGTGGACATGGGATATCCATGCCCAGGCCGTACCCCAAACAGTTAAATTAAAATCTTTCAGGGAGGCAGTGGTCATTTAAAAACGTTTCCCAGGGATTCTCATGTGTGGCCATATTTGAAAACCACTGGGCAAGATGATTGACAAGGCCCCTATTAGCTCACAGCATCGTGCAGTCCTAGCATTTGAATGTGTAGACTGAGACCCTGTCGCCGTTAAACTGTCCCATGAGTAGCATGAGGGTCCCTGAGTTAGAGGTCAAAAGAAGTGGCTGGAATAGGAGGGGATTTAGCGTACAGAGTGCACACCAATGGTGGAACTGCTGTGCAGTTAAGAGCAGAGCTGTATTTACCTCGCTCCTGAGCGCTCTCGCCAGTGACACAGGCTGGGGTGGAGAGTTAGGGAAGTCGGGGCTGCTTTCCCAGACACCCTTGAAACAGGTGTGGCTGGGAAGTAGGGCGAGCGGCCATTGGTTCTGCAAACATCCTCTGTTCCACTTAGTCTTTATTGAGGGTGCCCCATTTCTTGTTTTGGAGAGGAAGCCTCATTTCACTCCTTTGTAACACTGTAAATGTAGGAAAACTATTCATAAACGGGGCTGGCTAAGCAGACCCTGATTGACTGGTGAGGGGTGTGAATGGTACAATTATCTTAGTGCCAGTTGGGATCCACCAGCCCTGGTCTTCTCCCTCTCAGTGCCTGAAATCGAGTGTTAAAGGCATGAATAGGAGGAAGAGGGTGGGAGGCATTAAGCTTCGTTCTTCTGTGACTGTTTCGTTAATCACTGACTATCAGGCTGGCTGGGTTAATCGTCTTCTCCCCTCCTTCCTTTTTGACTCCTTCCCTTCCCCATTTAAAAATAAACATGAACCCAAATGTACAGAGACGAGGGGAAAAAAGCAGATTTATGGATCTGTGTTCCTTTGGAAAGACAAACCATAAGAAAGTAAAAATACTAGTTCTGTTGTGGACGTGTGCAAGCTTGTGAGTGTGGTTTGGAGCCACGGTTGGAGTTTGGTGGGATATGCAGGGGTGTGAGCCGCTGAATGTCTAGGAGAAACCTAAGCGGTGTACTCACTGATCTGCATTTCCAAATATCTGTTGGCTGGCCCTATGGAAGCAAAACATCCAACTCACTGAGATACTGCAGCCTCTCCCCTTGCATTTCTCACCACGCAGACCACACATTCCATGGGGCCAGAATTGATGTCTTCAGGGTTTGTGGCTCTCCTTTTGATCACCTTGTTAGAAACTCCAGGATTGTTGCTGGGCTTAATGGGAAGGAGAACACATTTCAGTCCTGTTCTTTTTACGTATCCTGGTTTTTCCTTCAGCTCACAGAGGAAGAGAGACTGTAGAAGAAATCTGACCCTGACCAAATACAGGTGCTCAGATTTGGAAGGTCTTTCTTGGTAGGAACATGCTGACCCCTTGGCTTTTTGGAGAAAAAACTACTGGATGGGTTTTCATAGAGCCTCCACATAGAAGAGAAATCACATTTGTTTGTTGATTAATTTGTCAGTTTTCCATGAGAACATTTTTCCTGCTTTATGTCACCTTATGTCCTCTGTGCTTAGCAGAATGCTCTCTGCACATGGGCACTGCTCAGAAATGTTGGTTGCTGATACAGATGACACTCGGAAATGAACGTGCACTGAGGATAAAGTTGACATTTATACCTTTTATGTTTCCATTTCCTTGCCACGCAAGCACCTCTTGATGCTTCGGGTGAACTTTACTAAAGCTGTGTGTGGATGAGAGTGTCTTTAGTGCTAGCTACAGGCCGACAATGAAAATATACCCATTTCTTAGTGCCTCACTTCTCTGAGCTTCATTTTACGTTGTGTTCAATGAGGGTATTTCTTCCAAAAGTTCTCACTCATCACTTATTATGCTTTTCCCCTTCCCTTCAAATTCCACGTAAATACTGTCCACCCCTCAATGTCCATCTCAAAGACTGTCTCCTCCACCAAGTCTTTCTTGACCTTCCCAGCTAGAAATAAGTCCTCCCAAGTCATTTGTTTATGTCCTGGTTTTATTTTCCCTCTGTTTGTAGCACCTTTCTCATGCTGGATTTTGGGGCAGATCCCTAGGAGGGCTTTTTCATCTCATGTCCCTCAGTTACCTTCACTGTTCTGGGCTTTCCGTAATAAATAGGATAATGGTTACTCACCTTCTCCTTTTTATTCTGTATCTCTTCGCAGAGATGCTTTGATTTCAAGATAAAATTCAGGGTTGGCTCTGAAAATTATGTATGGTCTTTTCACCACCATAGCAGGGCATCTCATTTATCGATAAATCTGTGTGTATGTACCTCAGTTTGCGTAACCTCAGTTAGAGGTTAGGGAAGGGTGTGAGAAGGTCCTGGCATTAGGTAGCCAGAAATTATAGATCATTTTGGAGGTAAATGGTGGAATGAAAATACTAAGAATTATTGCTGTTAGTTTAAATATAATAATTATCTAAAAGGAATTGCCTCATTTTTGCTTAAGACAATTTCAATTTTCTGTTGAAATTGGGCCTTGAATCGGCAATAGATATGCATGGTTCCATTATATATATATATATCATATTCTGGGTTACATTAGCATATGTTATATCATTCAGTCTTTACCAGAAGGCTGACATTATTTTGTTTCTCAGATGAACAGAGTGAGGATTCGAGAGGACAAGAGCACATGGCTGTAAGCAGCAAGCCAGGAGTCCAGCTAAGGTGCTCTGGTTCTAACCCTTGGCTCTTTAAATTCTACAGAGCCGCCTCCATGTTAAAGGAGGTGAGGGTTTATGTGTAGAGGACCCGGGAAGCAGCACGTACTCTGAAAGCTCAGCTAAAGTGACTTCCTTCTAGCTCCCTCCTCTTTAGGCTTTGCTCTTGGCCAAAGGCAAAGTTGTTTTCAAGTGGAAAAACGCATCCTATAAAATAGCCAGTTTCTGGACCGTAATTTAATTTAGTGAGGACAGAAGGTGAGAAAGCCATGGCACTGGCAATCAGCATCTCTTTGATTTCACATGATGGTTAAGGCTTGGGCACCATCTTCTTAGCCTGTTCCTACCATTCTGTAAATATACTTCACCTCCAACTTGAAGACTGTACTTCCTTTAAGAGGAAACAGTCCTCCGCTCACTTAATCTTGGACATTTTGATGATTACCCATTTTCTCTTACCTATTTCTTTCTCAAACCCATTTGTAAACTACCACTTTGAGTGGAGCCTAATGGTTAAAGTAAGAGAATGGTGGTCAAGAGTCCTGCTTCGTAGTTGTGGTTTTATTAGCGACGGAACCCACTGTTATTGTTCTATGAGATACACTTGCTTCATTCCCAAAAGGGAACTCGTTTTGTTTCAAATAACTGCATTAACTGTTGACTCAGAGGGCAGGTTTGTTTTTTTTTAATAAAATAAACATACAAGACAAAGGATCAATTTCCTATATCTTTTTCTATTTAAGAAAAGAGGTTGTGGGGGCTTCCCTGGTGGCGCAGTGGTTGAGAGTCCGCCTGCCGATGCAGGGGACGCGGGTTTGTGCCCCGGTCCGGGAAGATCCCACATGCCGCGGAGCGGCTGGGCCCGTGAGCCATGGCCGCTGAGCCTGCGCGTCCGGAGCCTGTGCTCTGCAACGGGAGAGGCCACGGCAGTGAGAGGCCCGCGTACCGCAAAAAAAAAAAAAAGCAAAGAGGTTGTGTCTTGGTGCCACAGGGAGTTCTGGTACCTTACCATTATCACATGCATATGGTAAAACTACTTTTCAGTAATTTGAAGCAAAGTGGTATTGAGGGAGGAACACTGGCCGAGGGGCCGGGAAGCCAGGTCCCATCTCAGCGCCAGGTCAGCGCTGTGGGCGCTGAGGAACTTGGGCAAGTTACCCAACCTCCCTGAACTTGCGTCCTCACCTGTAAAATGAGGTCTTTAGGGGGAGACAGTGACTGTGTTGTGGGTCAAATGAGGAAACGTAAAGAATCCCCTCAAACCGTGAGTTTCATATGCACACGTGCAGTATCGTTGTTAGTAACTCCATCCTGCTCAACATAACAGCTTTGCGACGGCCTCCAGTGCCGTCCACGCACTCCCCGTGGGCAGAAGAAGAGGGGATCTGATTGGGGTGGGAGCAGGCAGCCGAGGCCCCGGCGTTCGGAATGCAGGGCAGCACCAGGCACTGAGACCTGTGGTTTTTTTGAAGTCTTTGGTCTCTGTCTCCTCCTCAGGTTCTCTTTCACAGTATTTATCTAGAGAACTAGACAATGGCTTGTCAGAAAGGAGAGCAAACTAATCTTTCTAGCTTTATGTGTAGAACCATTTTTTCCAGGCTTATCTTTTCTTGTTACACGGTCCGAGAAGAGGGCAGATGGAGATGGCGACGCAATCGGAGGAGAAGGCTAACGTGAAAGGCGGTCTCACGCTCCTGGCCTTTGCTCACGCCTCTTGATCTGGGTGCGGCGCCCTCCCCGCCGTCGCCCGCCCGCCGCTCTCCTGTTCCGCCTTCAAGATTGTGCTCCAGGTCTTCCTGGCACCCCCAGGCTGGAGTCACTGCCCTCTTCCCGCTCCCACGGTGCCCTGGTTTGAAATGACTCTTGCTGTGTCTCCATCCCATCCATCGCATGATGCGAATTTCTCAAGGGCAGAAAGCACCTCTGCCCGCTACCCCGTGTGCGCCCAGCAGAGTGCCGGCAGGGGGTGGGCGCGTACCAAATACCTGGTGGCGTGGTGTGAGCACCTGCAAGCTCTGTGTTCAGTGCTTCCATGCGTGAATGAATCTGACGGTCCCAACCTCCTCAGAGGCATGAATAGTTATTACCTACATTTTATGGGCGAGGATACTGAGGCCACGAAGTTAAAACTCGCGTAGCTCAAGTGGCAGAGCCAGGATTTGAACCCAGCCGTCTGGCTGGAGCTCACTCATGCTCTTAAGCTTTATGCTCCACAGCTTTGTAGTAAATTTTTATGGTCGACTTGAGCGGTCAGACACTTAGAAGAAACATATTGTGTGTCCGGTTCTCGGATGGTGGAGCAAAGAGAAGAGCATGCACAGCAGAATTTGCAGGGTAGTTAGGACCGCGCTTCCGAAGGGCTCCTTAGATATAGGACCCACCCAGGACCAGCTTCCAGAAAAGCCTGGGAATGTGTTAGTGTCCTCATTGTTGAGTTTTGCCGTGGATGGAGTGGGGTGTACTTCTCTACTCCTTGCTGTCGTCCCCTTTTGGTTCCTTAAGGTTTCCTGGCCACCATCGGTGCCAGTGGCACTTCAGGGGTCCCTGGCGGCCTACTGGACCGCACCCCCCCTCATGCTTTCTTACTGCAGTCTAACATGGTGGCAGGTCCAGAAAACAGCGGTTGAAAACAAGCACTCCGGAGTCAGACAGCCAGCGTTTCTGTTCAGCTCCTTTAGTTTACTGGGCAGATGCTTCACTTCTCTGTACCCCAGATTCCCTACGTAGAAGGTGACGTAGTCATGATTCTGGCCTTTCAGTCGTTGTGAGAATTAAGTGAGTTATTTCACTTTGAACAGTATGTGTCACAGAGTGAGCATTCGATAAGTAGTAACTACTGTGACAGCCCCTGGGCCCAGCTGAGTCAGAGCCAGTTTGGGGGTGAGGGTGTAATGCATAGTTGTCCCATGTATGGGGCAGTTGTTTCTGGCTTAGGGCCCTCCAGATCAAGACTGGCTTTGACTTCTTTGAATATCTCATCATATTATAGATGGCAAGAGAAGAAAGTATGGACAAGAGCTGACATGTTCCTAGAATATTGAGAGAAGGTGAATTCTAAGTACAAAAAAAAAAAAAAATGCAGAAGATACCCACAGATAAGCACCAGTTAACCAAGGATTTAAACGTTAACGTGAGCTTTGGGCAGAATGACCGCGAACTGATCAAAGCGAGGAAAAAATGAAAAGCTGTAAGGAAACCTGCACACAAACGAACAAAATTTGAGCAAGAAAGGGAAGTTTTCAGTGAAAGGACGGAACAGAGGCCAAGACAAACCAAGTTGTTTCTAATAGTAACAATCACTTTCATTTCTGGAATGCTTTATAGTTTACCGAGGGCTTTCTCATATTTTTTTTTTTTATAAATTTATTTATTTTTGGCTGCGTTGGGTCTTCATTGCTGTGCATGGGCTTTCTCTGGTTGCGGCGCGTGGGGTCTACTCTTCATTGTGGTGTGTGGGCTTCTCATTGCGGTGGCTTCTGTTGTTGCGGAGCACGGGCTCTAGGCACGCGGGCTTTAGTAGTTGTGGAGCATGGGCTTCCGTAGTTGTGGCCCGCGGGCTCTAGAGCACAGGCTCAGTAGTTGTGGCGCACGGGCTTAGTTGCTCCGTGGCATGTGGGATCTTCCCGGACCAGGGATCAAACCCGTGTCCCCTGCATTGGCAGGCGGATTCTTAACCACTGTGCCACCAGGGAAGTCCCTCTCATATGTTTTTTCCCCCAACACATTTTTTGATAGTCCCAGTGTAGGAGGAATTCTGGGCAGGAACTCTTATCCCCATTTTACAGATGAAGAAATTGAGGTACAAAGTGCTCTAGTGATTATACAAAAGTGTATAGTCGAGAAGAAAATAAAGAGATGGAGCTCCATCTCAGCTTTTATGAATCCCAAATCCAGAGCTCTTTCTTCTTTGCCTCTACCTTGAGAGAGCCGAGGAGAGATGCTTGTTACCTTGGTTGAGGACGCCTGGAGGAAACCTGATAGGATAAATTTTCTTCTTAGAATTTACTCTAAGAAGAAAAATGACTTTGGTGGGCAGGTGAGCCTATTTAGAAAAAGTGAAGGTTGTGAAACCTGGAAAGGTCAGGTCAACATATTGTGCAAAAGATAGAAGAATTTGGGACAAGGGAATTATCGTTTTACTCCTTTATATTTTTCTTTTTATAAAATTTCCACAATAAAATGAATTATTGTCATATTCAGAAAAGACGAGGTAGGAAATTAAAAATGAGAATTTTAATTATATCAGGAATCAGATAAAGGTAAAGGGGTAAAAGTCATCACCATAAGGGCTAGAGGTATATCCTTACTTTCCTAGGATGTAGCTGGGAACTGGTTACTCACATACGGTCACACGTGTGGGTGTTTGTGGGTACGTGTGTGTATGGGTGCGTATAATCTGGATTCTAGCATGGGTTAGGGAACACAAAACCGAGTTAAAATTGGGGGGGATTTTGAAACACTGCAGGGCAAAGCCTGCCATTTGAGAAAATCACAGAGGACTGGAAAAACATCTGAGGGCCAGCTCCTAACCTTTTTAAAAAAGAGATGATGGCTGGAAATTACAAACTCATAAGCATAAATGTTACATTGGAAAAAATATTGAACTTAACAGTCAGTTCCCAACACCTTGAAGTAACCATCAAAGTGGCTTTTTAAAGAGCAAACCCTATCAGAGCTGTGGTTTTCTGAGAAGGATGGGCCTGGCAGGCTGTGGGAGACTGATCTGTGTAATTAAGAAAAAGTAATGAAAGCTTTAGATTTGACTTCCCCAGAGATCCTACCTTTTAAACAGAAGAATGGGGTGAGTTGCATAGACGGTGCTCAAAAGGGAGTGATGGACAGTGGCTGCCGGCTCTGGCGATGCCCTGGAAGTGTGATGGCCTCTCACCTGGGGGGACTTGAACTCAGCCTGTGTTCCGTCCTCGACAAGGCGGGGACTGAAGTGCTCTGCCTGCCTCTCGGGGGCTGTGCTTGTGGCTGAGGGCTGGGGAGGCGTTCCTCCAGGGTTGGCTCTGCAGCTGTGGTGCCCGGAACAGCCCCCTTTACAGCCTCCGCAGGCCCTGCTGCCACCCCGCTTCATCTTTGTCACCACCCTTCCCACTCCCGGTCCACACATGCACGTGATCAGCGATTCCTAAAACGTGTGCTCTGGACCCTCTTCCTAGAAAAACCCACTGTCATGCAAACTCCCCAAATTCCACTCAGAGGATTAGGGTGGATGCCGTGGACGCCAGGTTCAGAACCCCCGTCTAGACCCCGTGTCCAGGGCACACCCTGGCAAGTATTGCTCCACTTACCTGTCTCTGGAAGCGGTTGAGGTGTGGGGAAGAACTCCTTGATACCCCAACTCCCGTGTTCTTCCAGGATCAACCAGCCTCATGGGTTCATTTACAGAATGTTTATGAAGGCTTGAGGTCACGTGCAGGGCGCCGGGCTCTCTTTGCTGTGGAATCAGGCATCATGCCTGTGTCTCCAAGAGCCGACAAGCCAGGAGCTGAGACTTGAGCTGAGCCAGCCAGCACGGCCGCTTGGGAGTGGGGGGATTCAAGTGCTTTGGAAGCGGTGGATGCAATTCAGATGAAATGGGCATAAAGGAACACTGGCTTTAATACTCAGGCTACTACCTCAGCCCTCTCCCAGTCTACCTCAGCTGACTCCTTGACTCTTGTCTGAGGCCCTGAGGACAATTTCTAGCCAGAGATGAATTCTCCTTTGGGACCCCAGAGTGAGGATTTCTTAAGGTTTCTGAGAGGATCCCCCTCCCCTCCCAACAGAAGGGACAGTCAGTGGAGATAACCTTTTCGGATTCCCTCCTTATCCTTCCCTCCTGATGGGAGCTTTGTATTTTCTACTGGGTGTCAGGCAGTGCCTTTCCAAGATGCCTTGGGGCCAGCATCTTTAGGATTTCTAGGCTGGAACTGCTGTGGTTTTTAAACCAAAGCCAACCCGGATTTTGAATAGTGCCTCTGGAGGGAGGGACCGAAGCCCCATTAGCTCTGCCCACATCAGAAGACCCTGAGAATGAAGCGCCAGGTCCTTGGCATCGAAGGGACTTGGGTTCAGAATCCTGACTGCTGCTTTGCCATCGAGTGACGTTGGATAAGGCCCTTTACTTTTTGGCTCTGGGCTTCAGGAACTCTTGTGTGAAGTGCAGGTTACGTGAAGGTTAGATGAGGCAAAGTATATAAAGTGCCTGGAACTTAGCTTCCTCACCTCTGCCGTCCACAGCCTAGGAGCAGTGCCCGGGGGTTCTCGGTAGGGCAGCAAAGAGAAGAAGTGATGCTCCTTGCTGGCCTTCCCCATTGTCTGTTTCTCCCACACAGATGCCTACCCCCACCTATTCCTCAGCAATGCTCCACCCTGGCTGTAGCACACACAGGAGGGACGGTGTAGAAGCTTGGGTGTGTTTGTGTCTGCGTAACGAGGGAGACAGAGTGAACTGTGTGACACCCAGGGGCCCAGGATGCCCTCGGGGAGTGGGGAGCGCTTCTAAATCGGTCCTGAAGGGGCTCCTGAAGGGGCAATCCGGAGAGACCTGGGGCCGGGATCCTTGCGTTATTAGAGACAATGGCAGCAGCCAGGAGAGAGGGAGAGAGACACCAAAGAGAGTGATGGAAGGAAAAAGAGGAAAGAGTCATATCCAGGAGCCCAACTTCAGTCAAGTTCTTTGGCTTCTCTTCTCCTTTGTGTGTCGAGGAGGAAAAATACAGGGAGGGGGAGAAAGTGGGAGAGGGAGGGAGGAAAGGAAAGGGCCCTAAGGAGTTTCCCCTTCCCAGACCCTGGGGATGGGACTTGTGCAAACAGAATGCCAGTCTGACTGTAGTCCCTGGAGAGGGGGGCGCCCACCGCCCGCCCCGCTTCCCAGCCCGGCTGATGACAAGGATGGAGTCATCCACGGTTTTGGCAGACTTCCGGGGAGAACCGGAGAGCGACAACTGCTCTCCACCCTGGGAAGTTCTGTCTGGACTCCGGGGAGTTTTTGAGACTTCTTGGTGTGGAGGACAGCCAGCCTGCCCGCGGGCCGGCCCCTCCCGGGCTTCCTTGGGTGTCACAGTCGTGGCGATGGGCCAACCTGCTGTCCAGCAGACAAGTGCCGGCTGCAACCTGCTCCGTGTACATCTCTGTCTTAGTCCTGCCTCTAAATGGTGGCAAACAGACATTTTGGGAAGGAATTCAGCATTATGAGTTCACAGAATGTCAAGCCTTCGGATGGCAAATAGAAATCAATTTGGCCTTTTTCTTGGTTTTCGGTCATTTGCACCATGTTGCCTGCCAGTAACATAGGCAATTCAGGGTTAATCTTCTACAAAATGAATGCCGTGTGTGAAAATCTGAGTTTAGCGCCTGCAGGCTGGTGGGTTATTGGTCTTTGTGAAAGCCTCCCGTTTCCATGGGAGAAGGGATGGATATGTTTAAGGCCCTGGGTCCTATTCTCCTTTGGTACTGGAGTCAGGGGTGGGGATGACGTGGGTGTGGAGGCAAGGACCCCCTCCCTGTGCTCCCGCCGGGTTCCTCGGTGCCGCTGGGCTCCAGCCCAGATACAGCTGGAGGACAAAGCTGCTGCCAGGGAAAGCCGTGCTCCCTGCTGCTCTGTGTGTGCAAGAGCCAGCCCAGTGCACGTGCGTGTGTGCGCGCGTGTGTAAGACAGACACAGACAGAGACAGAAAGACGGAGAGAAGATGAGAATATGAATGAAAAATCATTCCTTCACAGGGTACAAGGAGCCTTAGAGAATGTTCCCTGGGGCACCGATTCTGATTTCCTACTCAGGCACCAGGTGGTTCTAACGTACAGCCGGGCTTCCGGACCCGCCTCCCTGGTTCCTCTCGCACACCTGCTCCTTTGTCTCCCGTGTGCAGGGTGCCGCTTCCCCTCCTGCAGTGCCGCTTGCAGCATCTACTGTAGGAGATCCAGTGCCCGGTTTCTGGAAACTCCTGGCCATTCTTGTCTGCCAGTCCAGTGGACCCATGTTTCTAGAAGACGTGGTGGCTTGATTAAATAAATGCTCTTAACCCTGTAATTTTATGCACACAGCTCTTCATGCTGTGGAAATAACTGTTCTTAGATTTGTTATTGTAAGTGGATTGTTCAGATTGCCCAGAGGGAAAGAACTTTCTCTAATTTTAATAGAACAAGTGTTTATTTAGCTCTTCACTTAAAATAGTCAATGTTTTTGCTTTTTGTTCCTCTTTCTACTATATTTCAAAATATACACTAAAGAAACTTTGAAATATGTTGGATTCATGGGTTCTTACACGTTTCCATGGCGCGTCAACCCCTTACCAGCTGAGATGCATCCTCCACTTAGTCTACATTGCACCTCCATCCAGATCTCCATCAACGTTCCGTCCCTAAATTATCGTATCTTTCTCACCCACTCCCCCAAAGACCTCGATTCACCTTCTTTGTGACCTTCAAGCATTGCTTCCTCCATTTCACTTCGATCTGACTTGCCATTGTGGAACCCTTGTTGCTCCCCTCCCCTCCCTACTCTGCCACCGAGGTTTCATCTCTCTCTATTTTAATTTCTCCATCAGTGACCCATCAGCTTGCAGTCGTATCTGCTTTATCTGTTCTGTCACTCATACTACTGAGGGCGGATGAAAAAGTCCCAGAAGTGATCTCACCCATCATGCTCAGGGTCCTTCCTTCCAAAACACCATCATCACTGAAAGATGGGGTGACCAGCCTCTGTCTTCGAGCCCCAGAATCACATGCTTGCCTTGTCCTGAAAACATCACCTCCCTGAGCATTCGCTCCAAGCCCCTGCTCACAGCTGATGGTCTCCTGACACTTGGCTGAAAAAGTCAACACTCTCTGATGTACCTGTCCACAGTCCTTCTCTTTTCAACACAGACAGGCATGTCTGTGTTTTGTTTGCTGGAAACTGCAGAGGGGCCTCTGTTCCATCTTTCACAACTTCAACAGGCTTCGTTTCTGGCCCAGTCCATCTTTTCATTAGGAGTTTTGCTGTCACGCTGAAGGCTCCTACTCTCCTGAAATCACGAAAGTCTGTCTTCACACTTTTTCTTCACTGCTGCTTTCAATGTGGTTGCCCTAAATCTTTATCCAAAGCAAAATTCATTTTTCCCCCAACCCAACTCCTCTTTCTGAGGTCCCCATTTCTTTCTCCCGGAGCCTCAGGCCTGGCACTTCAGGGAGCTTGTGCATCTCCCTTATACCCTCTCTTCAGCCCTGATGGACTCTATGGAATCTGTCTTCAAAGTGCTTTCGTGTATGATTCCTCCTTTCCGCAGAAAAAGCAGTCAAGCCTTGTGGTACACATCAGGGACCTTGGAGCCAAACTGCCTGACAGGGACTTCCCTGGCGGTCTAGTGGTTAAGACTCCGCGCTTCCACTGCGGGGGGCACCGGTTTGATCCCTGGTTGGGGAACTAGGATCCCACATGCCACGCGGCCAGAAAAACAGACAAACTGCCTGACATTGCCAGTTCCTAGTGGTGGAACCTTTGAAAAATTGCGTAACCTCTCTGAGTCTCTGTTTCCTTACTTATATAATGGGGGTAATAATAGTATAGCTGCTTCAAAATGTTTTGGCCTTAAATCAATAAATACCTATGAAGTACTTAAAACAGTGCCTGGCACACTGCGTGCGTTCAACAAATAGATGTTACCATGACGTCACATCAGTGGTTCTCGATCAGGGACCATGCAGCCTCTTGGGGGACACTGGACCACGTCCGGAGCCAGTTTTGAATTTCACAACTGGGAGAGAGGGAGACTACTGTCACTTAGTGGGTGGAGGCCCCGGATGCTGCTAAACGTCCTGTAATGCACAGGACACACCAATCCAGAAACAACAATCCAGCCCTGATGTCAGTAGTGTCGCGGGTGAGAAACACCGCTCTACATCTTGGCTCCAGGCTCTGCCACCATTTTCTCAAGGTGTAATCTAGTGTCCGTTTCTGTTTTATTTCTCAAGCCTCAAGTCTTTGGAAGACTCATTTTATCACCTGGCTTCAGTGGCAAACTGATTCTGATGGTTCTGCAGTCTCCATGTCCAGCACCCTAATTCTGTCTCCAGTGGTTTCTCAGAAAAATCTCCCCTGGCCCACCCTCCCAATATCAGAAAATGTTCAAGGAAAAACATTTCTTTAAACAAGACCCAGTGTTCCTGTCCCTTCTCCATTCAAATGGCCACCCTCTCCCAACATCCCCCGTTGCCAGTGGCACACCATCCTGGCACTGGTTCCCACTGGCTGTGTCTCCCAAAGACCCCCTCTCCAGCCCACGCCACCTTCTGCCACTTCTTCCTCTGAACTGTTTCCTTTGATCCTCATTTCCATTTCCATGGCTACTGTCTAGCACAGGACTCTGGCTGGCTTCCCCACCTCCCTCCTTGCCTCCATCCTCCACGCAGCTGCTGGAATTGTCTTCATTAAACACTGTTTTCCCCTGCTCAAGGGTCCACAGTGGCTCTCCATCACCACTTACTAGCAAGAGGAAATTCCCCACGAAGCCCATTACAGCCTGACTTCCCTGTCGCTTGGGGCCCCCATTCCAGCAGCCACCAGCCTTTGTACTACTCCCCTGCAAGGTCGCTGGGCGCTCACCTGTCTGAGCCCCTCCTGTCCTGTCTCTGCACCTTGGTGTGTTATAATTTCCCTCCATGGAAAGCCTTCTTCTCTCCTTTTTGCCCAGTCAGGTCCAACCAACACCTCTTTCAAAAGCTGGCTCAATTTTGAACTCCCCTAGGAACCTTCCCGAATAACCCACCAGATTCTCCTTGTCCTATTACTGCAGATCTCATTTGGGTCTTAAGTACTTACTAGATTTGGCCTATGTTAATGTACACCTGCTGGTGTGTATAAAGAATCCCTAAGTGTTTTGGAAGCTTTTCCAAATGTGCATGTTTCATTCCCCCCACCTTTTTTGGGTCGTACCTCTTTTTTTTTTTTAGCATCTTTATTGGAGTGTAATTGCTTTACAACGGTGTGTGTTGTACCTCTTTTTTTAAAGCTAATTCCCACAGCCCAAATAAAGTGCACTAGATATAGCCGGACTTCAATAAATGATGTCTCTGTAACTGCCTTTTTTTCCCCTCAAAGCCCAGGAGGAGCTCCAAGAGCATATTTTATGGGTGACTTTAAAATACCTGCTCTTCTCTTTGTGGTTTTATTGGTTTTGGGAGGAAGAGGAGGAGGAAGAAGGAGAGGGAGATCTGGGTTTGCCAGACACAGGCAACAAAATGGCTCAGCTAGAGAGGCGGCCAGCGGGAGCAAGGATGTGGCTGTGGGAAAAACACACCAGTGCCACGGCCTGGGCACTTGTAACGGAGATGCTCCATGGGGATAAGGGGGAGAGGCAGGAATCCTAAAACACTGTGCACTGCAGATCTTTTAACTTATGAGGGTAACATCTAGCTCTTGTTTAGCATTTTGCAGCAAACAGCAATTTTTTTTCCAGTTTTTTTTTTTTTTTTTTGCTGTACGCGGGCCTCTCACCGCTGTGGCCTCTCCCGCTGCGGAGCACAGGCTCCGGACGCGCAGGCTCAGCGGCCATGGCTCACGGGCCCAGCAGCTCCGTGGCATGTGGGATCTTCCCAGACCGGGGCACGAACCCGCGTCCCCTGCATCGGCAGGCGGACTCTCAACCACTGCGCCACCAGGGAAGCCCTTTTTTCCAGTTTTGTTGAGAGATAATTGACATACATCAGTGTGTCAGTTTTAGGTGGGTGATGGTTTGATCTGCATATGTTGTGAAATGATTACCACAGTAGGTTCAGCTAACATCCATCTTCTCATATAGATCTAATGAAAAGGAAGTAGAAAGGAATAAAGAAAAAAAAAATTCTCTTTGGGATGAGAAGTGTCAGGACTTACTGTCTTAACTTTCTTATGTATCATGAAGCGATGTTAGTTTGATGTAGGAGGTAGATGAAAACATTCCATTCATCAGCCAAGGGACTTGCCAACCTGGGTCTCCTGCCTGTTGTAAACTCAGGGTTCTCCCCACTGGGCCTGGTGCTTCATCTTACTCTGTAAGGTAAGGCTTTAAGGGTTAACCTATCCAGTTCAGTGCCCTTATTTTAAAGGTCGAGCTGCTGAGTTATTTCCTCATGGCACTGAAGTCCATGATAAGTAAAGCTGGGCCCTGAATTAACTCCCAATTAGTGCTCTTGTCACTGTATCACCAACACTACATTTTAGTCCTAATTAAGGTGCCAGTAGACCTCTTCATGACAACCTTAATACCAGCTGTCCAGTAGGACTTTCTGCTGTGATGGAAATGTCCTGTATCTTTTCTGTCCAATGCAGTAGCCACTGTGCACACATGGCAAGTGTGACTGGAGAATTTAAATTTAAATGGTCACAGGGGGCCAGTGGTTCCACATTGGACATCACAGCTCTAGATTCAGTATTTCCTTATGCTTGTCAGAGTTAGTAATTTGCCTAACCTGGGTCTTTACCTCACCTGCCTTCCCTTTTTACCTGCTGGGAGGTCCCAGGCAACCATGAGGAACCCAAAGGTGGGAGCTTGCTGGGGACCAGCATCATCAGAGCCTGTAGAAGAGAGAAGAGCGCCCAGAGCTTCCTGCTGTCGGGTGGGAAGTATTTTCAGAGAAGGAACCACCAGTTCCCAGGTCCCCTCCCTCCCAGCAGCCCCAGGCCAGCTCAGCACTCACACCTGGGGGGCCTTGGCCTCTTCCTGAGGGGGTCAGGGCGAGCGGGGCTGGACCGTGTGTCAGCGCTGGCGTGAAGGGGGCTCTGACGTGGCGATGTGGCAGTTCACCAGCCTCCTCCACGTGGTCCACTGTTACTAAGGAGATGCAGATGTGAGTTCACTAGGTGCTTCTGTCTCTAATTTCTACCGAGACACACCTCAGAAGTCCCTTTGGTTGCAGCCTTTCTTTACATCTCTCCGCCTCTCTCGTGTATCTGTGTGTGTCAGCGTGTGAATACACATACTTTCTTCCCATATCTTGCATTGCTTTAAAAGCCCTAGTATTTACTGAGGCTGGACCCCCAGAAGAGGCTCCCAGAGGCAGACTTGTTGCTGCCAAGTCCAGTGGAAGAATCAGAAAATGACCCCCCCCCCCGCCCCATTAGAATAGCTAATGAAAGTGATAGGTTGATGGTCTGGCCTGGTATGACGTGACCCTCTCTTTGCCTCTTTCTTTCCCCTTTCTTGTTCACATATTCTACTTAACTTGAATTTTATCTAATTCATTATTTATGCCTACAAGGAAAAAAAATACTGAACTCTCTTTACCCGATGGGACAGAACGCATTAGGAGCTCTCACCCACCATAAATGGAAGCTGTTTACATGTGGAAATGGAGGGGAGAGGGAGAAAGAACTTTCCTCAGAAACTCAGTCTTTAATTACAGGACCAGAGGGAGGATTCTGAGCTCTGATTTTCTGAGTCCAGGGAAATTGTAGAACAAGATAACCTTGACATTAACTGTTTAAGGGACATGGATGCTACTCATCCAGGTAGAAATGTTTCCTTTTGCTCCTTATTGCCATGGATGTTTATAGGAAAGTAGAAGTTGGTACTTCTGCGGCTCGTGGGCTTTCTGGTGGACCCTCAGGAGACACTCCGGGTTTTGCCCATTTTGTCACAGCTGGTTGCTGGGCAGACAGATGTGACACCACCCAGGGCATCCAGGGTCCATACGGAATGAACAGTTGGAGGCAGTGACTTGGAGAACAAGGCGCTGGGTTTCAGACTGAGGTGTTTCAAACAGAACCAGGGAGGGAGCATTCAGGGCAGCTGTGACCAAGAGTTATTGCCTTGATAAGAGATTTTTGCAAACTTTTCTCCCAGGAATGTGGATTTTAAGAACGGAACTAAGAACGGAACTCAAATTGCCATGAGTTGTCTTTTAAGTCAGAGATCTAATTGCATCTGCCTTCTCCAAAACCTTTCCTGGATCATTTTTGCCTGCAGACTGAAGTCCTTGCTGTCCCCCGCTGGCCCTCTAGGCACCAGGCTTAGGCTCTCACGGGCCGGGCAGCCTCCTGCCCACTGCACCGCCTCCTCTCTCCTCTGCTCGCATCATTGACAGGCCCTCGACAGACTTCCTTGCCTTTGCTCCAAGGGTTCATCCTCCCAACCCCCCTACCCCTGGCTTTGTCAGAACTCTAGCCATTCTTCGAGGTCCCATTGGAATTCCACCTCCCCTAAGAAGCCATCCCGTATCCTGAAGGCGACACTTTCTCCCGTCTGCAGTCTTATGTATCCCTCTCCATCCCCTCCATGGTGCTCGTCACTGCCAAGTCTGCTTTCAGATTATTAATGTATGTGTCTGACGCCACCACTGGATGGTGGGCCCCTGGACGGCCCGGCTGCCTCTGTTCGTCTTCATATTCTGCACGGAATCCAGGAAGGTTCATTGCATAAAGTAGGCACATTAAATGGAGGTGTTCTTTGTTTCCTAGCTGAATCTGCTGGCCGCTTACTTTTAGTTCTTCATTTGCCTTTTATACCTGATTCATTGTTTCTAAGTATTGTGTAATCTATCCAGGCCCATTGTGGATTCAGGAAAGGGAAGAAAGTGGCCCCTGTGTCTATAATGAATTCTGCCCAGTTCATCTCAAAATCATTCAGATGCAGAACTAATTTTAGCTAAGGAGAATAAATACATTTTGCGCCAGTTGGAACTTGTTTCCTGCTCTTTAAAATCATCAAAGTAAAGTTTCACATTTGAATACAATCGGCCCTTTGTATCTTAGGGTTCCGCATCCATGGATGCAACCAACTGTGAATGGAAAATTCCAGAAAGCTCCAAAAGGCAGAATTTGAATTTGCCGCTCACTGACAACTACTTACATGGCATTTACATTGTATTTACAACTATTAACATAGCATTTCCTTTGTATTAGGTATTAAAAGTAATCTAGAGATGATTTAAAGTAGACAGGAAAATATGCATAGGTTTTATACAAATACCATGTCATTTTATACAAAGGACTTGAGCATCCAGGAACTTTGGTATCTGCAGCGGCAGGGGGTTGGGGGAGTCCTGGAACCAACCCCCCTTGGATACCCAGGGATACTCTGTTCAGATAGAACCAGGTTAGTGATTTAGGCAAGATTCTAAGTCTGCTGCAGATGTGTGGTAAGGCTTCAGTTCTCGTTGTTAGCCTTTAAGAATCTTTTTTTTTTTTTAACTAAAAAAAATTTTTTTTCTTATAATTTTATTGGAGTATAGCTGATATACAATGTTGTGTTAGTTTCAGGTGTACCGCAAAGTGAGTCAGTTATACATATACATCTATTCATTCTTTTTTAGATTCTTTTCCCATGTAGGTTATCACAGAACATTGAATAGAGTTCCCTGTGCTATACAGCAGGTCCTTGTTGGTTATCTGTCTTATACATAGTGGTGTGTGTGTGTTCATCCCAAGCTCCTAATTTAGCCCTCCCCGCCACGTTTCCCCTTTGGTAACCCTAAGTTTGTTCTCGATATCTGTAAGTCTGTTTCTGTTTTGTAAATAAGGTCACTTGTATCTTTATTTTTTTAAATTGTATTTTACATATGAGTGATATCATATGGATATTTGTCTTTCTGTGTCTGACTTACTTCACTGAGTATGAGAATCTCTAGGTCCATCCATGTTGCTGCAGATGGTACTATTTCATTCTTTTTCCATGGCTGAGTAGTATTCCATTTATATACATATAAATATATACATATATATACATATATATGCGTATATATATATATACATATATATGCGTATATATATACATACCACATCTTCTTTATCCATTCCTCTGACGATGGACATTTAAGTTGCTTCCCTGTCTTGGCTATTGTAAATAGTGCTGCAGTGAACATAGGGGTGCATATATCTTTTCGGATTATGGTTTTCTCTAGATATATGCCCAGGAGTGAGAGTGCTGGGTCATATGGTAGTTCTATTTTTACTTTTTAAGGAACCTCCGTACTGTTCTCCATAGTGGCTGTATCCATTCACATTCCCACCAACAGTGCAAGAGGCTTCCCTTTTCTCCACACCCCCTGCAGCATTTACTGTTTGTAGACTTTTTGATGATGGCCGTTCTGACTGGTGTGAGGTGATACCTCATTGTACTTTTGATTTGCATTTCTCCGATAATTAGTGATGTTGAGCATATTTTCATGTGCTTTTTGGCCATCTGTATGTCTTCTTTAGAGAAATGTCTGTTTAGATCTTCTGCCCGTTTTTGATGGGATTAGCCCTTAAGCATCTTTAATGTTATTTCAGGGTATTGGTTTTGGAGGTGCATTTTCCTAAACTATGCTTCTGAATGGTATTTAGATTGATTTACAGGTCAAATCCTGTTACAAGAAGTAGCTTGAACATGAAAACCTCTCTACTACCAAAGAATGCTAGGTCTAAAGATGTTAACTCATTTGACTCAAATAATATTCGATTGAATAGAATTTTTGGATTTAAAATTTATGATCAAATTGTAGTTTACTGCAGTATTTCATTTCCTTTAAATATCTTAAAGACGCTGTGTTATATCTGCAATCAATTTTGTTAATCTCTTGAGATGGGAAGGAGACAAGGGGATGGGTGAATTGGTGGAGGAATCATCTTACAGGCAGACCTCGGAGATATTGCAAGTTTAGCTCCAGACCACTGCTATCAAGTGAGTATCGCAATAAAGCGAGTCAAATGATATTTTTGGTTTCCCAGTGCATATAAAGTTACATTTACACTGTACTGTAGTCTATTAAGTGTGCAATAGCATTGTGTCTAAAAAAATGTACAAACCTTAATTACAGAATACTTTATTGCTAGAAAATGGGCACCGTCATCTGACAATGCAGGGTTGTCACAAACCTTCAATTTGTGAAAAACACAATATCTGTGACTCACAATTAAATAAGGGTGTCTTTGTATGCACCTGAAAGGAGAGAGCACCAGCCTGCCTCTCCCTCTCTCTATCAGCTCCATCATGAAGGCATTTCTCTAAAGTGGAAGCTTTCCTCTTGATGGGATACTTGGCAGGCTCATTGCACAAGGTTTTTTTTTTTTTCAGTTTTGGAACAAACTATGCTCCTTTTATGTCATAAGATTTTTCCCCCCCTTTAAAGAAGAAAAAGTTTATTTTCCTCTGGTTTTGAATGGCCCCAATAGTTCCTCTGATCGTGATGGCACTCAGTCTGCAGATGGCCTGGCTTCCTTGTACAGGTCCAGTGACAAACACCGTCATGCTTTTATGTAGAGCTGAGAAGCCAGAGCTGACCCGAGTGTGGTAACGGGGCTCTTACACTCCCCTGGTGCCTGAATCCATCCTCCGTCTCACCCTCAGCAGAACGTCAGGGGCGAGCATTGCCGCGGACAGGCTCCTACTGTTTAGCCTGGCTAGTTCCCTTTGTTGAATCATGTAGCAAAATTATGTTTGATTGTGATGGTCATTTTTTTTTCTAAGTGCTGAGGTGAGACTCATAATCAAGGTCAATGTGGGTTAGGTCTGAACCTAGTAGGCAGATTATATCTGAAAGATAAAATCATAGAAGGCTAGTGCTAAAAGGGACCACTCATTGTGTGGTTGAGGACACCAAGACCCATGCACTAAGCAAATGTCAAAGAATAAAGCTAGTGTCTGATCCAGGGCCAGAGCTCAGGCACCCTGGCTCCCATATTCCACATCTCTGTAAAGACTACATCAATGATTGACATGTGTTTTTGATCCCACGTTTTGCTGAGTAAAACATTTTGGAATATTTATCCCCAATACGTGTATATTTATTACATAGGAAAACAGAGTCCGCATCAGGTGGTTAGAACAGGAGAATTTAATATGGGGAATTAGTTACAAAGGATTGGAAGAGCTGACGTGATAAATGGGGCATGGCCGCACATCATCCCCAGATCAGCAAAACAGGAAGTCAGTATCGACCTTTGAGTCACAGGGAACATGATGGAAGCTGTCCATTGGGAGCTGGAAGGCATGGTGGCTGCTTAGCCAAGAACAGAAGCCAAGGAGGAGATACAGCCCCTGAGATGTGCTGACCAGAATGGAATATCCTAGCTTCTCCTCTCTTCGGCACCCCCTCCATCTCTGGGCAGTACCTTCATTGTTTAAACCTAGCCGGAGTTGGGACTTCCCTGGTGGTCCAATGGTTAAGACTCCGTGCTTCCACTGCAGGGGACATGGGTTTGGTCCCTGATCAGGGAACTAAGATCCTGCAAGCTAGCAGGAGTCTATGGCCGCAGAACCTGGGAAAGATGGTCTGCAGGGTGTGGCCCCTGCCATCCAGGGCAGTGGAGAAGAAGGGCTGGGGGACAGATCTCAGAGCCAACAGGAAAACGGAGGTAGATTACTTTCCAAACCGGCCCATGCTCTTCTGCGGTGTGACCTGGCCACTCCCCATTATGGGTGGAGCCCAGTCCCCTCCCCCGTATCTGGGCAGCGTTATGACAGCTTCCGCCAGTAGGGTCTGGAGAGAGACCCTAGGGGACATCTGAGACGAGGTTGGAAAAGGCCACGTGGCTCCCACTTCGTTTCTAGGTTTGCTTGTTCTCTGGACCTCCCAGCTGCAGGGTGGTGAGAAGCCGCCTGCAGAGGCCACTTCAGTGCTCCAGGCCACGGTCCCTGCTGAGCCCAGTGCCAGCCACGTGGTCGAGAAGTTCCAGATGATTCCAGGACCCAGCCCTTGGAATCACCTCCCAGCTGCTTGAGTCTTTCCTACTAGGCCCCCAACGTTGTGGGTCTGAGACAAGCAATCCCTCTGTACCCTATCCAAACTCGTAACCCTCAGAATTTGTGAGCATAATAAAAGGACTGTTTTAAGTTTTGGAGTGGTTTCTTATTCAGCCATCTATAACTGGAACACAAGTGACCAAGATGTTTATTTAGTACGTAATTATATGTGTATACTGTCTAATATGTGGCGTCCATTATAAAGCACACACAAAACCAGAAATTAAAAACGGGTGAGGTAAACTTAAATGTAAATAGAAGTTCTCACATTTTCTTCCCATGCCTAGTGAATGGTCTTGCCTAGATCCTGGGATTTGGGAGAGCACACATTATTCTATACATTGGATACACGGCCAGGGGAGGACAGAATCTGATTATATCTGGTCTTCTAAGTAGCCAATGACTACTCGAGCAACCTGTGAGGAAGAAAGATTGGGGGGAGGGCAGTGTTAGGGGAAGGACGTGATGCAGAGGTGCCCAGGGAAGGTAGACAGTAAGGAGAGGGTCAGGTAAATGTTGGTGAAGGAGAGATTCTATGAGATGGAAGGCAAGGCTGCCAGACAGGAGATTTAGAGATTTGTCCTGAAGCAGCATGAGGCTCCGAGAGTGTTGAGTTTCATTTCTACAAAGCCGTTCTCGACCATCACCATCTCCCAATGTGGATTCCTGTGGATACTGTATAATGGTTAGCGTATAGAGATGTGTTACCGTCTCACTAATGCAAAGGGAACTATTACTGAGAACTGATTCTAGAGTTGAGTGCCTCAGACATCTGAATATTTCTAGGAAGAGATTTGGGTGGAAACTTTTTTCTAGTACCTCTCATTCCCTTTAAGGGACCTCTAGTGTATTCCGTATGTGCACACAATATGCACGTATAGACACATACTTAAAGCACTTACGTACATTTTAATCCTTACATCATTGTATACATGTCACCCTCCCCCCACCAAAGGAAAAAATCAACAAAGGTCTTTGGAGTTTTCCTTTCATGCTGCTATACATACATGGACCTACTGATAACATAAAATGTACTTATATAGAAAACCTGTACAAATAAACGTATCTAATCTGTTGAGGGGAATTAATAAAGAAAATGGATTTTTTTCTCCCTTTTCTGACTTAGTCTGCATAGAGGCTAATTATCACCTTCTTCCTATGAATTCCCTTTTAGGAACCATGCAAGTCACCCAGATGTACTGTGTGGCCAGCACTGTTAAGGGTGTGGTTTCAAAGATAAATGAGACTCTGTCCCTGCCCTAGAGGAGCTTGCAGTCTAGAGGGAGAGACGGACAGATGATGGATAAGAATGTTCTGTGCGGTGGGTGCTGTGATGGGAATGGGTGTAGTGTGCTCGGGAGCGTGGGATGGTCACTTAGTTTCCATGAAATCTCCCTAGAGTTTTGACCAAGGGGGGCAGTTATGCAGCTCTGTCAACCATGAATTGCATATGCTTGGCTTTTGGATGCAATGAGCTTTCTACAAACAGACTGGATTATTTGACTTGAATATCTGTTAATGAGACAAGCTGATTTGCCCAAGGGGACCTCTTCACCCCTTACATTGAGGCCAAATGCTTTTCACATTGGATTTTCTTACTCTGCCTATAGGGTTCCCATCTCTCCCACTCCCCCGGCATGAATTCTCTCTGGCCAGTCTACCAAGCAGAGAGACTGTTTGGGACTCAGTCTGGTTTTTCAGTATTTCCAGTTCATTCCTGGCCTTGGCCGGTTTGCATACAGAAGGTTTCTTGTCCCGTGTCTAGGGTTGACAGATTTAGGGAATTAAAACACATTAACAGTTCAGTTTGAATTTCAGATACACAATAATTTTTTTTTCGTGTAAATCTTTTCCAGGTATTTCAGTATTTGCATACTTATACTAAAAATGTTTGTTGTTTATCGTTGAAATTCAAATTTAATTGGGTGTCCTGTATTTTGCCTGGAAAGCCGTATCACCACTCTCCCTTGGCTTTACTCTTGAAGTGTTCACAAGGGAGTGGGAAATGTCTGCAACTTTTCTCTCTAGAAGCACCCCTTCTGGAGTGGAGATTTCATCCTTTGTTTTCCTCTTTCCTGGTCCAGTTTAGCTTTTTTCTATGCTGTGGGTGGGTCGGCCTGTCAGTCAGAGCAGCTGTGCTGAGCTTGGTTCTGCTTGGGACCCTGGTGATATTAACCATCTGGCCCTTGGCTGAACTGCTTCTGCCCAAGTGATATTGTACCTAAAGCTTACTTTGTCCCACAGACTTCAGGTAGAAACTCTTTATAAAGAATTGTGTCTGAAGCCTGAGTCAGAGCCAGGGGTGTAGGTATAGGGAGCAAAGGGCATTCACGGTCAGGCAGGGACCTGAGACACTTAATCTGACACATCAGAAACCCGTTTTGTTTATTTCTTCATCGGGCAAGTAGCTTCTGGATTGGCAAGGAGCCAAGTCCACGCAGCACCAGTATTGAGCTTGCCGTTCATGCCAGACACCGTGCTACATGCTTTCGTGCATGTTCTCATTTGATCCTCACACTAATTTAATGAGGTAAGTACTCTTATTACCTTCATTTTCCAAGTGAGGCAACAGGCTCAAAGCAGTGGAATCACTTGCCCAAGGTTCCAAGTAAGTGGGCAAGCTGGGATCTGAACCCCAGTTAGTCCTGGGTTCCCACTTTGAACTCTGATGCTTAGGCCTGGGCTGGGGGTCTCAGTAGACCTTTGTGGGTTGATTTGTCTGCCCTGTTTTAATGATCTCTAACAAGGAGGGACCCATTACACCCTCTTCAGTGACTTCTGGTGTGGGAGGCCCCATTTTTTCAGGCATCTCTTTCATATATAAATATGAGGTTTTCTATCCACAGTAGAAAACCATTCCTGGGGCTTCCCTGGTGGTCCAGTGGTTAAGACTCCACACTTCCAATGCAGGGGGTGTGGGTTCGATCCCTGGCTGGGGAACTAAGGTCCCATATGCTGCACAGCGCGGCCAAACCACCCCCCCCCAAAAAACAAAACAAAACAAAACATAAAACCATTCTTCAGCATCAGTGGAAGAAGCAGACTGATCAACATTTCTGTATAAAGTGGAAGCTCTTCTGTTTCCTCCAGCCACCTCTGGTCTTTCCTCTTAGGTTCTGTAATCAGCATCACGATCAAAGGTAATTCAAGTGCCTATTTCCTAACGTTTAGTACGCTTTTTTGCTCTCTCTTTTTTTTGTTTTTGTTTTTTTGTTTTGCGGTACGTGGGCCTCTCACTGTCGTGGCCTCTCCCGTTGCGGAGCACAGGCTCCGGACGCACAGGCTCAGCGGCCATGGGTCACGGGCTCAGCCGCTCCGCGGCATGTGGGATCTTCCTGGACCGGGGCACGAACCCGTGTCCCCTGCATCGGCAGGCGGACTCTCAACCACTGTGCCACCAGGGAAGCCCTATTGCTCTCTTTTGAATTCCTCGTCAATTACATGTATTAAGTGCATAGTAAATATGAATTTGATTGGCTTGGATCTTGCATATTCTGTACTGCAAGCACAGCATAGCCTGGTACATATCAAAAGTTGGGTGGTGTTTTGCTGGTTCCCTTTGAGTTGTGTCCATCTCTTGTTTGCTTTGCTGCCTACCGATGTGCACAACATTGAATATACCTTCTTCTTGATGTTGTGGTTTGTGATCTTACTCAACAATACCTGAACATGTACACGAATTAAAGGGTTTGTTAATAATCCTGTGTCCATCATGGGATGCCTGACCCCTGGTATAGAGGCCAGTGACAGTGTAGATGTCGTATGTGGCGTGATCATAAAAGCACAGCGCTCTGCACAGCTGAAGCCCCCTGCCCCCCACCCCCCATGCCAGCGGCTCTGAGCTGCTTGCAGACACCCCTGCAGCTTTCATACTTTAAGTCCTGTAAAGACCTCAGGAGGCCCTGTGGTCCCTCTGGTTGAGTAGTTCAGATTGAAGGTCTTGGAAATCTGAGGCAGCCCTGGGAAAGGAGGAACAGAGAGGAAAATTTCTGCCCTTCGTCTCAGAGAGCCTGGATGTGGGAGAACTCTGGAATTGCAACAGTCGGGAACTCTTTTGAGATTCCTCTGTAGCGGCGGTGAGCTTCTGAAATGGCTTTCACTTAGCTGAGGATTGCTTGCTGTCCAGGCCGAAATGAGGGTCAGCACCTACCTTCTCCCCTGATTTCTCTCCAGGAGCTCTGGGTTTTTTAGCTTGTGCACTCAGCCCTGACCTGGATTTCTGAGCACTCTTGGGGCTGAAGCAAGGATCCCCTGATGTCCAGCAAGCACACAGATATTTCTGCTGTCACCTGTTACAGGGAGAATTGGCCTGCTCTGCTGGGTACCTGAGATATAGGGAAAGTAGTAGGATCTCTGGGAGCACCCTCTAAAGGGTCAGTCAGCTAAACTCTCCTTTCCCAGGCACTTAGTTGTTTCAAAGAAAAAGTGGTCTGCGGCAGTACGGCAAGTCTGTGGTCCCTGGGTTGCCTGAGTAGCTGCTCATCAAAGTGCCAATGACTCCAAGTGGCCCCTGTGTCCACAGAATTCCCATTATTCTCATTATTCACTGACTGGCTTCCTTACATTGAGGGCTGCCTAGGGACCACACCTCCTGAGTCTTTCCTGTGAATCAAGACGCACCATCTTTGGTTACGCTGATGGCATTGATGTAACCTGCTTTCAGAGGAATTTCATATTTTCTAACCAGAGGTAGAGTTGCTCCTTGCAGAATCCGAGTCTCTTAAGTCTGAGCTCCTTCAGGAACATGGCTTTTGAATGAACAGACTTTGTTAAGTCACCAGCGTTGGCTGTGCCACCACCAACTGTGCTACAATCTTTGGCATCAGAGCAGAACCGGATGACTCTGGCAAAAATGAATTTGAGAGGATATAAAAAAAGAAATCTAAGACCCAAATCTGTAGGACTGTGCTTTATCTGTGAACAAAGAAAAATAGGACTTCCTTGCTATTTACAGTGCTGTCTCAGCAAGGCACACACTTCAGTGTCTTTAGTCCCCCCAGAGGGCTTACAAAGGTTTGCTGTTCTTTCATCACAGTGCAATTTTGAATTTAGCATTTAAACATATGGGGCAGGGTTGGATTGATCCTTGTGAAAAGAAAGCATTTACCCGAAGGATACCCCCTGGCAGGGACTTTCTTTAGGCTTTTGCTATGAGGCACTGTGGCTATATTTGCCCCAGAACCTTCTTTTTTGTTTCCATTCAACAACAGTTTGGCATTTTGTATTGTATTTACCCGTGTGCTAGTTTTAGGTACCATCTTTCCCTCCCCCAATAGCATTTTTTTCTATATTTAATTGAAAGATAGTTGGCTTTTGAATGAACAAGTGCCATACTTTCGGGGTGTAGGTGCAGCTATGGCAACTTCTGTCATAGTTTTCTTGTAGAGATGTCCTGAGGAGAGTGAAAAGGACAATTTCGATTTAAAATGTGCTGCTTCAAGGACCACAATGCCAAGGCTAGATATTTTAGTACAGTGGGATTATCGGTAACGCTTTCCCTCTCTCTTTCCTATGTTTAAAGTGTGTATATTACTTTTTAATGAAAATAACTGTTATTAAAAAGCATCACTGAATTTTAAAAATGTGCTGCTTCCTTGGTCCTGGGACAGGCCAGCAAGCCTAGAGGGTGATAGATGACATCAGATGAACGTTGTAGAAGCGATTTGGAGAAGAAGTCATGCTTCGTCCTCAGCTTCGCCCTGTATGGCGGTAATGGTTGCCATGGTGATGTTTCGGCCTCATCAGCAGAGGATTTGGGCAGGGACTGGGAAAGGAGCCACAGCCGCAGGTGGGGTCCTACGGGATCCATGACCACTTTTTATGTTAGGGTTTCAAGTTGGAAAGGAGAGGACGGAATGGATTATTGAAAATATGAGATACAGGATGGAGAATGTCCATGCAGATGTTGAAATACCACACTGCAGGGTGTGGGGTAGGGTTGCTACTGGACATGCGGGCAGGGGGGATGTGTGTGGAGTCGTGGCTCTCTTTGCTTCCATCACTGACCACAGTCCTCCAGTGAGGGGAAGCATGATTTCTGCGCTGTGTTCCAACTTCCCTGGCAAAGGATGGTTCATTCACGGGCTCTGCTGCTTGCTGGGCCAAGCTGTTGACTCTCCCCTATTGGGAGATAACGAGGAGAAGAAAGCAGCACACAGCCTAGGTTGGTGTAATCCCAGGATCATTAAGGGACCTGGCGAGCCTTAGCCTTTTCCTACCCTGAGGGGATGTGTACACTCAACTTCAGGATTTATTAGCTACACTGGCCGCACCTTAGTCAGCGGGAAAAGCAACAAATCTGCAGTGTTCTGGAAGTTCTCAAACACAGAATCCCTCAAGCCGGAGAAGAGATGCTTTTGTGAGCACATGAAGACTTTCCAAGGAGCATGAAGACAGAGATAATGTTAAGGGACTTCATTTCTAGTTTGCTAGTGTATTCTTTCCTCAAATTGCTGGAGAAAGTACTACCCCTCCCTTTCATGGTTGCCCTTGTCTACTTCGCAAAAGACAGGCATCTCTCGTTTTCCTAGAATTTTACTATATACATTGCCCTAAGCTGAAAAAACTTCTTTGGGAGCGGGGAGTACACATAAAGGAATAATTAGAAATATTGGTGTTAGGGGACACTTCCTTTATTCAAAACACCATACATAAACTACCCCTGTATCCAGCTTACTAAGAGATATATTTCTAATAAGATTTTTTTTATATTTGTGTTTTTTCAATTGTGGTAAAATACACATAAAAACGAATAAGATTTTACTATTCAGGTTGAATACTCATCTGTCAAAATTTATAATGTATTTATGTTATTTTCCCTGAACGTTTACAAATAATAATTGTAATATTATCTCAATCCAGAAAAGAACAGTTAAACATTTAGAGCCCATGATTACAGGTAACAGGTAACAGGAAGAAAATAATCATAAACTTCAATGTATATACATACTTTGGTGGCAAAGAAGCATGATAGAGAGTGATAAATAAAATAATTTCGAGCATGATATATATCACACTAGCACACAATCCTGTGGGGGAAATGAGACAGAAATACAATGTCAGGGAACCAAGGAAATGATATAAGATTTATAACACTTAAAGAAGAGCTCTTTCTTATATTTTGAAAGGGGATGGTGGTAGATATCAAGTTACTCTAGTATACATATTCCATTGAATTCATTTAAAAGAGTGATGGAACAGTTTATTTGAAAATGTTTATGTTTACTCTATGGCAGAAGTTGTATCCTTTGGAACCGTTTAGATTATGGTGAAAAGAACTTAAAAGTCAGTTTAAAAACAGACACCAGGGTCTTCCCTGGTGGTGCAGTGGTTGAGAGTCCACCTGCCGATGCAGGGGACGCGGGTTCGTGCCCCGGTCCGGGAAGATCCCACATGTCGCGGAGCGGCTGGGCCCGTGAGCCATGGCCGCTGAGCCTGCGCGTCCGGAGCCTGTGCTCCGCAACGGGAGGGGCCCCAACAGTGAGAGGTCCGCGTACCGCAAAAAAAAAAAAAAAGGAAAGAAAAAAAATACGGACACCAGGGTACATCATTTTTAAGAATCCCTCTTGTGGGTAACTGAGCAAAACATTCGAAAGCACTATTCACATCCTGCTCTGCCTACTGCCGTTTTTAGATATCGATACTGACTTCAAAACCTGACTTTCCCTGTTTGCACCTTTGACCCACCAATCTTTTTACTCTGTATCTCCATGGAGTGGTCTGCATCATCTCTGGAATGCCGCACGGGGCTGCTCACCTCCACTCCCAAATCGGGCTTGTTCATTTACCTCCCGGTATCACCGAGTTGTGTAATACGGGCAGCGGTTTGGCATCTGAGGCTTCCTTTTCGGTGTCTGCACAGGAATTGAGTCTGGTAATAGATGGTTTACGTCCAAGTCCGAATGCATCGTAGTTTGCTCCTGAAATCAGTCAGGTGAAGAAGCAGTTGCTTAAGTTACCTCATTGCAGACTTCAGCTGGGCTTGGACTGACCTGTTTTGCCACTGTCCTCATAGTCCTGAGTTGACAAAATAGAATACTGTATTCATGGGAGTCCGAGCCATCCCCTCATTGGCTCAGGCAGCTGATCTCGTTGTAGGATTGCCACACTTATAGGTGCTGGTGTACCTACTGTGCTTGGTGGAAAGGCTTCTGGAGAGAGAAAGGTGGAAGGGGGTTAGAGAGAAAATCCACTGCTATTGTGTTCACAGGGACTTAGCGCTGTTCTAACAGGTTAGACAAAGGTTCAGGTGTTAGCCCCTGCAGTTAGTTCCAAAAGCAGCTTTCCCCAGGATCCCACGGGCAGAGCCAGCTTCAGCAGGAACACCCAGGAATGCAACAAGAAT
Organism: Delphinapterus leucas; assembly: GCF_059928025.1. NCBI lineage: Eukaryota > Metazoa > Chordata > Mammalia > Artiodactyla > Monodontidae > Delphinapterus > Delphinapterus leucas. The sequence continues at coordinate 11,141,230 of NC_143139.1, read as the reverse complement.
CTGTAGTGATACAGAAAACATAGTTTCCGGAAAGGAAGTGTAGGTTAGTTACAAAATTGTAACACCTCATAAAAATGCTTACCTTGCCACTTCTCACTTTCTAATGTCATAACAGTGATACATCCAATGGATTAAGCAGTGGAACAAGGGGAGTAGCAGTTACTTAGTTGCATTTTTTGGGGGGCGGGGCACGGTGGTGCTGTAGCTTTCTTTCCTTTTTTCTTTTTTGTGAGACCTCAAGCCTTTAAGCCCCTACATACTCTTAGTGTAAACTTAAGAATTTGTGCTGAATCACTCTATTCTTGAAAAGCACATAGTACTAGTAAAGCCTTTTATTTTTCTAACCATAGTCATCTGAGAGGTGAAGCGGTGTGTGATAAACAACTCACAGTTTACAGGAACCATACAAATGAATGTACCCAATTGTCCAGCTGTTGGAAGAATTAAAGCTATGAGCATGTTATAAACAAGTAACTGAACTGATGGCCCCAGCTCTCCCTCTCAGCTGGGAACCTATACATTTCTTTTGTGTTCTAGATTACCTATCCTGGTCCGAGACACATAGTAAATGCATGAAAAATACTTGAAAGATTAGGCAAAAGCCTTATTATTTATCTGTTAAAACTGAAAGAGATGTTTCTTCCTTGGACTCAAGTCAGCTCTGGGTTCATTCATTGCCCTAACTAACTTCATGACCTTGGGCCAGTTGTTTTACTTTCCCGATACTATTCACTTTTATCATTTGTAAAATGAAGAGCACAGAGTCTGCCTTTGTAGTTTTGAGAGTACTAGAGAATGTGAGTGTGAAATGCAAAGTAGGTGCTGAGCGATTAGGACCTCAAAGGCATCTGAATGAGGGTACCGCTGTGCACGGGGCTCAGCTGGAACCTGGTGTACAGAACTGGACAGTAGGTCCCCCAGTTCTGAGACTTACACAGCTCTACTGCTGTTGGGAAGCAGTATAACTGGGGCAGGTGAAGGGTTCCGCCTGTAACAGCGCATGGTAGTCATTTGGTTATTTAGGCTATGAAATGTTGGGTTATGTGACTGAGATAGTGGCTTTGAAATTGTCACTCCTCCACTGCACTGTGTGGTTAGAGAAAGGTTTTAGCAGATCATTGAAGGCACTTCTGGGAAGGGGTGTGTGGCAGTTCAGAGCATAATATCTTTTTTTTTTTAATTTTTATTGGAGTATAGTTGATTTACAATGTTATGTTAGCTTCAGGTATACAGCAAAGTGAATCAGTTACACATATACATATATCCACTCTTTTTTAAGATTCTTTTCCCATATAGGCCATTACAGAGTACTGAGTAGAGTTCCCTGTGCTGTACAGTAGGTCCTTATTAGTTATCTATTTGATATATAGTAGTGTATATATGTACATCCCAATCTCCCAGTTTATCCCTCCCCCCTTACCCCCTGGTAACCATAAGTTTGTTTTCTACCTCTGTGACTCTACTTCCGTTTTGTAAATAAGTTCAGTTGTACCCTTTTTAAGAGTCCACATGTAAGTGATATCATGTGGTATTTGTCTTTCTCTTTCTGACTTAACTTCACTCAGTATGACAATCTCTAGGTCCATCCATGTTGCTGCAAATGGCATTATTTTGTTCTTTTTTATGGCTGAGTAATATTCCACTGTACATATGTACAACATCTTCTTTATCCATTCCTCTGCTGATGGAAATTTAGGTTGCTTCCATGTCCTCGCTATTGTAAATAGTGCTGCAGTGAACATTGGGGTGCATGTATCTTTTCGAATTATATTGGTTTTCTCCCGGTATATGCTTAGGAGTGGGATTGCTGGGTCATATAGTAGTTCTATTTTTAGTTTTTTAAGGAACCTCCATACTGTTCTCCATAGTGGTTGTACCAGTTTACATTCCCACCAATAGTGTAGGAGGCTTCCCTTTTCTCCACACCCTCTCCAGCATTTATTGTTTGTAGATTTTTTGATGATGGCCATTCTGACAGGTGTGAGGTGATAGTTCATTGTAGTTTTGATTTGCATTTCTCTAATAATCAGTGATGTTGAGCATCTTTTCATGTGCTTTTTGGCCATCTGTATGTCTTCTTTGGAGAAATGTCTATTTAGATCTTCTACCCATACTTTTTTTTTTTTTTTTTTTTTTTTGCCGTACGTGGGCCTCTCACTGTTGTGGCCTCTCCCGTTGCGGAGCGCAGGCTCAGCGGCCATGGCTCACGGGCCCAGGCGCTCCACAGCATGTGGGATCTTCCCGGACCAGGGCATGAACCCGTGTCCCCTGCATCGGCAGGCGGACTCTCAACCACTGCACCACCAGGGAAGCCCTACCCATTTTTTGATTGGGTTGTTTATTTATTTATTTTTTTGATATTGAGCTGTACAGAGCATAGTATTTTGGATTTGAGGAATGAAATAAGAGAAGATCTAGATGGGAATGGAAAAAAATTAGATTAAATGGGTAATGAATAGGCCCATTTGCATAAAATTGAGGTTGTCCTTCCTAGACTTTTTTACAAAGGAAAATTAAAGAAAATTAGGCAAATCTGGATATATTGATAAAGGAATTTAAGTTCATTTATTCACTGATCCAGTAAATATTCAATAAATATTTACCATGTGCCATGAACTGTCATAGTGCCAGCGATACGGCAGTGATCAGGCAAGACCAACTTCCTGCCCTCATGAAGCTTTTACTGTAATGGGAGAGACAATAAACAAACAGATGTGAATATACTGATATCAGAGGGTGATAAGGACAGTCAATAAAACTGAAGACAGATGAGGGGATGGGAAGTGATGGACATTTCTATTTTAGGGAGATTGGGCAGGAGAGGCCTTTTGGAGAAGGTGACATTGAGCAGAGGCATGAACCAAATGAGGAGGTGGATCATGTAGGTAGATAACTGGGCTGAGAGTGTCTCAGACAGAGGCAAGAGATGCACAAAGACCCTGAAGCGGAAATCTGCATTTTTGTTTAAGAAAAAGCAAGTTGGCCGTGCCCAAGGGGGCAGCGAATGGGCAGAAATAGGGGAGGTGGGCCGGGGAGGTAGTCAAGGGCCAGTTCATGTGGGGCTTTGTGGGTCACAGCGAGAACTTGGGATTTTATTCTAAATTCATTGGGAAACCAGTGGGGAATTTTGAGCACGGGCGTGACTTAATGATCCTTTATGTAAGCAAATGATCGTCCAGAAAGTGCCGTCTTTAAATTATCATTCAACTTGCATTGCAAGCCTGATCAGAGGGTTCCATTCCCCACGCAAAGGGTGTAGTAGAGGCCAGCAGTTACTGGCCTGGACTTTAACCTCAGACAGACTTTCACATGAATTTTGAATCTACTTCCTAAGCTTTTGTAACTTTGGGCAAAATGCTTAAATTTGGTTCCCTTCTCTTTTCTCATCCATAAAATGGTGGAATAAAATAAGATCCACTCGCAGGACTGTTTTAGGGATTAAATGAAATATCCTTGAAGTGCCGGCACGTTGCTCCACAGATGGTGGCCGTTTCTCTTCTCATCCGAGAGAATGAGTAGCACCGAGACTGGGAGTCGGGCCCCCTCATCCCTGGGGTGTCCCTTGCTTCACCCACACCCCGTACTGCCTGCCACTGAAAAGATGCTTTTCCTACGACTGTGATGGGGCGACCCTCTTCAGGGAACCGAGGGATAGGGGGATGTGATCAAAGTGCCCGGCAAGCCAGGTGACTCCAGCGGCAGCTCTCAGGATCCTCTGTTATCCATCCTCACGGGGAGGTGCGGTAATGAAATTGGGCTCAATCTCCGGGTGCAGTGCTGTGTGCGCAGCAGACCCTGGGTGAATGTTTGTGGAGGATGAGAATCCTTTAATGTGATTATCATCTTTATGGAAAGATATTGTACTGTAAACTCCCATTAATTTGGATCCTTTTAACTTGTATGATGTCAGACCTGATTTTTCTACTTCATGCAAAATGAAGAGTTGGAAATAAGTGACTTACCTCAGGACTTTATAAAAAATAGATTCTTACCTTTAGGCCGATCAGGGCATTGTTAATGAATGTGTCTCACTTTCTTTTATTTAGTATTCCTGTGTCTCTTCCTGTAAACTGTTATTTGTGCAGCCATTCAAAGTCATAAGATAATTAATTCCAGAAGATTTGAGTTTTCATTAATTCTGATAAGATATTCTAGCCCTTGAAAATTGCAAATGAATTCGATTTAATTACGTTATTCAGTTGTAAAAGTTAGGTTCCAGCAGAGTAAGTGCTTGGGTGTATAGAAGAGTTGAGAGGGTACGTGGCAGGGTGAGGATTGGAAGAATTTTTCCCAGGCCCAGGTGAACATTTCCAGGGCAAGAAACCGGGAAGGGGGTTGCTGCTTAAAAAGTGGATCAGTAGGATGTTCTGAAGTCCTGGGCTGTTTTCCCACCTCCATCATACGAGCTGTTCCGGTGGACAATTCCAGTCCCTTCCCCACAACCACCCACTAATGAAGCCTGTGGTCTCAGGAGGCTTTGCTTCCAGTGGGAAAGGGAAAAGGGTGGTAGTCGGGGGAGAGGTTTGTCTGCGGAAGATGGTGGAAGGCAGCCCTTTTTCACAGGTTTGTAAAAGAGTGGATTAAAGATTGACTGCCTTGGGGCACACAAACGTCAACCAGGTGTGACTCACACATCTGCACCATCTTTGACCTTTTGCCCAGGAGAGGGCAGTAACATGCTAACATTTAAGCTTTTCCAAGTGGTCCTTAATAGACACTGCAAGAGCCCGGTCAGAGTCACAGGTGAGCCTCATTTGCATTCTCAACGGGTCAACGTTCAGTCTTAGGTTTGTTTTCAGCCTTTGGTTCCCGTGGTCCGCACGCACATAGATCTGGAAGTGACACTTTCTCCCGTTCATAGGATACTAACATACTGGAAATCTGCAGCGAGGCTCTGCTGTGTTTAATACCGTGAGTGCTGTAGGCCTTGGCTACCACTTCCCAGTGGGTCAAGTTTAAGGGCAGATTATGCCGCTGTATGTCAGCCGTGGAGGTGGCTGTCCTACTCCCGACTTTACTAGACTAGCAAGTCACTCTGTCCAGGGTTATATTCTCCATTCTACCACGTAGCTGGGAACCTTAGACTTAAAAACAAGAGGCCCAACCCAATCCTGTGCCTTACACAGGGTTTGAAATGCGAGCAGCATCTTTTTTCTCTTGTCCCTTAGTCCATCTTCACTGCAGGAAGATTTGGTGGCCTGCCACAGTCTTATCATGCATATGACTAAGGTTGTCAGCTTTTCTTTGGGAGAACTTTTTGGCCCTGTGGGGAGTTGTGTGCTAGTTGCAGGCACTTTTATCTTTTGACCAGGCTCAATATGGGAACATAATGTAGTCTCAAAGTACTAAAAATAGGAGGAGGCATTGGAATATAAAATAATCCTCATTACCTAGCAACACTGTTTTGATCGTTCTTGGTAACTGGCTTAGCTTTATCCAAGAGCCACAAAGAGTGTGAATCTCCTACCTCCTCCCCTCCCCTCCCCCACCTGCTTGTGGGTATGCTGTCCGCCTCTGGGGCCAGTGGTACCCTCTGGGGGGCACCAGCTTAAATACAGTGGTTAATGAAAGAAAACATGAGAAATGAAGGGAAACTGTGGACAGGATGAGTGGTGGGAGATGAGGCGGTGGAAGGTTAGGGTCAGCGTGAACTGGAGCCTGGAGGACCCTGTGAGCGCTTGGTGAGTCACCTACTTCCGGTCATCATGGGGGTAGGCGTGCGGACAGTATGGATGCTTGTGGGCTGGGCGTGCGCGTGCGTGTCTGTGTGTGTGTGTCTGTGTGTGTGTGTGTGAGAGAGAGAGAGACAGAGAGACGGAGAGAGAGAGAATGGGAGAGGGAGAGATGAGGATGAATATAGAAACATTCACCTATCACAGACCGACTTATTTAGCAGAGCAGTTCTGGGATATTAGTGCAATGTAAATGTCACCTCTGCTCCCTTATGGCCATCCAGCCAGGCTCCTATTTCCCACTGTTGAGTGTTCAATGATTTTCCAGCCACAGGGCTTCCCTGGCTTCTGCTAGCTTGCTTCACACTCTGTGGAGGTTCAAATATTTCTGGATATTCAGCCTACCGTTGCCTTGGCTCAATTTCGCCGCACTGTCAGCTGGTTATACGCCCTGTACCACCCTCATAAATCAGTCTCTTCTCCCGTTTCATCTTTTTGTAGTTTGGAGCCTTGTCTGTTTCTGTGTATGTGTGACGGGTTGAGGGCAAATGGGAAGGTGAGAAAAAAACCTGAAACATTGGGGAAAAATGCCTTCTGGCTGTGCTCCACGGAGTTCTTTAAAGGTGAGGAGGTTTCCTTACTCTGCTCTTCCATAAATCATAAAGCAGGCTGAGGTAAAGCGCATCACAGTGCATCTGAGGGACTGTATCACTCTCCCAGCAGATGCAGGGGGTGCTAGTGGTATAGGAGGGCGAGGGGAACAGGGTGGCAGCTCGGAAAGGCAGGCCCCCCTGCAAAAGAAGTCTTGGTTTCATTTATAATGATGAAACTGTAACTATCTCAGGGGACTGCGAAATTTGGCAATACCATCTGTGGGTTTCTGACTCTTTCACATATTCATAAACTTGTGATTAATGTTCCACTGGATCAAGAACCTGCGTCCATGGGTTTTCAGGTCACTGTAGTAGCTTCCCAGCTCCTACCTCGAGGCTGGAGCTAACACAAAGGGGCCCTTGTATTCTGTGCACTCATGTGGGGTGACAGTGTTTCTTGGATTAAAAACACTTTGTGTTTTTAAACTGCTCTGGTTCCACAAGAGAATTTTTAAAACGACTAGATTTTAGTCAACTAAGCTCTACTACAGATCAATAAAGTTGATCAGTACTACTGTTAATAACAATATTAGGTGGTAATTCCAAGACTGCATTCAGAATAGACAGGGGGTGGGGAAGAGTCCAATCGTTTTGATGTGAGGTTTTATTTTATTGTAATCCTCTACTTCTCTTTCCTGGAGGGATGTGAGTTGGTTAAGTTGGTGATGGTGATGACAAAAAGAGGAGAGAAATGTTTAATTACCTTTATTAAACATTTAAATCAGTTTTATTGAAGTAGAATTGACATAAAATAAAATTTAGATATTTTAGGCATATAGATCAATGACCTTTGACAAATATATGCAACCACATGATCACCACTCTAATTAAGAAATAGAACACTTCTATCATCTCAGAAAGTTCCCCTGTGCCCCAATGCAGTCCTTTTTACTCCCCAACTCCCCGACCCAAGGATTATTAGTCTGACTTGTAATCTCTACAAATTAGTTTTGTCTATTCTAGAATTTCATATAAATGGAATTACACATTACGTAATCTTTTGAATCTAGCCTTTTTGCTCAGCAAAATGTCTGTGAGATTTATCCATGTTGTTGCACAAATCAGTAGTTCGTTCCTTTTTATTGAGTAGTGTTTTATTTATGAATACACCATGATTTGTTTATCTATTCACCCGTTTATGGACATACGGATTATTTCCAGTTTTTGGCTATTGTGAATAAATCTGCAAAGAACATTCATGTCAAAATCTTTTTATGGACATATGTCTAGAAGTCATAGAAATGCTGGGTCATATTGTTGCACGATTTAGTTTATTTTGCCCTTTTACTTTTCAACCTGAACATGCCTTTATATTTAAAATGTATTCCTTTTAAGTATCATATAGTTGAGTTTGCTTTTTATCCAGTGTGACAATCTCTTCCCTTTAACTAGAGAGTTAGTATATTTATATTTAATGTAATTATTGATGTGGTTGTGTTTATGTCCACTATCACACTATTTGGATGTCATTTGTCCCTTCTGCTTATCTTCGTTTGTCTGCTGCTTCTTTCCCATCTTCTTTTAGGTTAACAGACTATTGCTTAGTGTTTTCCATTTTATTTCCTATGTTTACTTCTTACTTGTACCTCTGCTTATTATTTATTTTAGTTGTTGCTCTAGGGCTAAAACTATGCATTCTTAGTTATGGTAGTCTACTTAGAGTCAATATTATACCTCTTCACACATCACATATGACATTGCATACTTCCTAGTTTCCCCTCTCCACTTCTCACTTCATACCTGTCACTTTGCAATTCCCACTTTCTGTTTCCTGATTCCCACTTCACAAATGTAATAGCCTCACAACAGCAAAATTTCATTTAACTGCATACTTTGTCCTTTGCATGATTGTTATCTTATCTCTTACTTTCACCTATTCTGTAAAACTTTACCTTGTACTATAATCATTGTTGCTTTAATAAACAGTATTATTTCATGTAACTTATGAGAAGAATGACAACGTAGTCTTTTATATTTGCTCATTTATTTTTTACTTCAAGTGGTTCTCATTCCTGTAGATCGGAGTTTTTTCATCTGGTATTATTACCCTTCAGCCTGAAGACCGTCCTTTCACCCAGCTTTTCTTTATCTAAAAATGTCTTTATTTTACCCTTATCCTTAAAGAATATCTTTGCTAGTAATAGAATTCTGGTTTGACAGGTTTTCTTTTTCCTTTTCCTTTTAACACTTTAGAGATACTGTTCCACTGTCTTCTGGTCATCAGTCATTTCCCCCCTTGTTTCTGTGTTCATCTTTTGTTTGCTAGCTGCTTTCAAGATCTTCTGTTTCTTTAGCTTGGTCTTCAGAAGTGTGGTTATGATGTACCTTTTGTGATTCCATTTATATTAATCTTGCTTGGAGTTCGCTGAGCTTCTTGGAATTGTAAGTCAGTGTTTTTCATTGTATTGGGGAAGTTTTTGGCTGTTATTTCTTCAGATATCTTTTCTGCTTCAATTTCGTTCTGTTTCTCATTTGAGACTTCAATTATATGTGCGTTAGATCATTTGATATTGTGCCAAATATCAATATGCAGCTCTTTCATTTTTTATTGTCTTTTTCCTTGCTTTTCCTTATTTTTGTGCTATGCTTGGACTCCAGCTCTCTTTATTGTGGTCAGAAAATTGTCTCTAGGCAGAGAGCCAGGGTGAAAAAAAGAAAAGACTAAATCAATGATATTATTAATCTGTCTTCAAGTTCACTAACTCTCTGTCATCTGCAATCTTCTGTTAAGCCCAAAGAGTGATTTTTGTTTTTGTTTCAGCCATTATACTTTTTAGTTCTAGAACTTGCATTTGCATCTTTTTGTAATTTCTGTTTTGCTACTGCGATTCCCTATCTGTTCATTCATTAAGACTGTATTTTCCTTTAATTAGTTGACCATATTTTTCTTCACTTCTTATAACATTTATAATAACTACTAATAGCTACTTAAAGTGTTTGCTTGCCAAGTCCACAATCTGGATCACATTTCCCATTTTCTTTGTATGTGTAAGTGACTTTTTATTTTTAAGAAAATTTATTTGTTTATTTTTTAACATCTTTATTGGAGTATAATTGCTTTACAATGGTGTGTTAGCTTCTGCTGTATAGCAAAGTGAATCAGCTATACATCTACATACATCTGCATATTTCCTCCCTCTTGAATCTTCCTCCCACCCTCCCTATCCCACCCCTCCAGGTGGACACAAAGCACCGAGCTGATCTCCCTGTGCTTTGTGGCTGCTTCCCACTAGCTATCTGTTTTACATTTGATAGCGTATATATGTCCATGCCACTTGTAATTGATTTTTTAAATTGAATGCTGGACATTGTGGATAATATGTTATAGAGACTCTCGATTCTGTTATTTTCTTTGGAAAAGTATTAATTCTTATTTTATCTTACAGCTTAAATACTGGCTGATCGCTGTGAGTTTTTGCAGGCTCGGTTTTATGCTTTGTTGCTGCATATCTATGCAAAGCCCATGGCATTTCCCAAGCCCCTCTAATTTATTGGAACTCGCTCTCTAAATTCTGTCTCCTTGTGGATCTTGTCGGGGTTTGGAATTAGTCTTTATTAGGGTGAGACTAGAGTAAGTCTTATTTTAAGGGTATGGTTCTTGTTCCTAAGGAGTGATGTTTCTGGAAATCTCCACTCTGGAAGAGCTGGAACTCCAGAAAACTCCGCAACTTCCCTTTCCACACTGGTGCTCAACCTCTGGTATCTATCTTTTACTTACACCTTTGTAGTAACTGCTGTCAAGAAAATCCTGGGTATCTTGCCCTGAGCTATATACCCAGCCCTCAGCCATGAGCTTGTGGGGTCCCTGTCTGCAAGCTTCTCTCTGATACTCTACCCTGCAGATTCCAGCCTTTTTAGCTGCCAGGAACTCTGACCTCTGCCCCCTCAGCGTAGTGTGACCACTGTGCTGTGCTTGGACTTCAGCTCTCTCTACTCCAGTCGGGAAACTGTGTCTAGGCAGAGAGCCAGGGCAATCACAGGCTGATCTCATGAGTTTTCCTTTTCTCAGGAATTGAAATCTTATGCTGCTTTTTGTCCACTGCCAGAAACAGTTGCCTCATATATTTTGTCCAGTTTTATATACTCTTTTCCAGTAGGAAGGCTAGTCCGATAACCAGGTATTTCATCATTGCAAAAATCAGAAGCCCTCAACTTACTCTTATCTTTAATAATAACTAGCACTTATTCAATATGTACCTTATGCAGGGTACTCTTCTATTTGTTTTATATGTACTATCTCTTTTAATTCTCACAATAGTGCTATGAAATAGGTACTGTTGTTATTACAGTTTTATAAGTAAGGAGACTGATGTGCAGAGGGTTAAGTAACTTGTGGCAAGAAACCCGACTAGCAAGTGACGCAGTCTCGATTCAAACCAGACAGTTTGACTTAAGAGTTCATACTTTTAAACCAGTGCTTGACGATAGCCAGTGCTCTGGGAATATCACTCAGTGTCATGGTTATCACACAGAAAATGCTTTCCTCCCTAAGGATGAGATGAAGTGCTTCATAAGTGCAAGTATGATTATTTGTATAGCAACCCCCAAGTGAAGGTGCAGCCATGCTATATTCTGAAGTTGGTGTGTAGTCAGGTAATTTAGTGAGTTAACTATTGCTTGTTTTCAAAATTTGTGTGATACAGAGGTCTTATATTTCTTACTGGTCACACATGCTGGTCTTTTGAATAGCCGAGGCAGAGGCAAACTCACTCAGCCATGGTTCTTGAAAACCTCAAACCTTATCTTATGTTTTCTTAACTATGGACTACCTGTTCCTTATGTCATCTCTGCCTTAAAGTCCCAGGAGTTTCTGGTTGGTCATCCTTAGACACCTTGGGTTTTCTTTTAGAGCACAAATGGGAATAAGCATTTCATCCATTTAGGTGAGGCAAGAACAGAAGGAACAAGACATCAGGCTGCTGCTTGCAGTTGGGTGTTATTAGCTGGAAACATAGGAGAGTCCCAGAGCAGACTTTATTTTCCGGCTGCCATTCACAGCAGCCTTGACACATGACCAGGAGATGGGGCTGTGTGAGCCCACCGGGCTTTGTTTATATCAGAACTGAGAGCCTTGCCTTTCATCTAGAGTGCTGGTAGGTATCACTCCCAAGTGGTGCAGCAGCAAGTGGCAGCCAGGATTTAGGACTCGGTCCTGTGTATTGGGGTCTTGGCTCTGCACCAATGAGGCAGCCATGAATTATGACCAGATGCCCTGTTGTATCGCCCCATTATTTTATATTTGTTTGCTAGCCTATGGAGGAAGGGGCGTTAACCTGGGGTTGGGGGACAGGTGAGCTAATAGAGAAGCAGTGTGGGGTAGCAGACAGAGACCTGGGTTCTAATTGGAGTTAAACTCACTTACAGGCCCTGTAGTGTTGGGTAAATTACTTAATCTTTCTGAGCCTTGGTTTTAGTAGTTCTAAAATGGGAGTCATAATGCCTGTTGAATCCAGTATTAAAGATAATTGTGAGAAAATGAAAGCACGTATATGAAAACTATTTCATCTAACCCAGTTTCCAAATGGTTTTCTCTTAACCCAGAGAAAGAGAGTCAATGACATGCACCTTCTGGCAATTTCGTTATTATTGTTCACTTCTTGATTTTTAGATAAATACGTAAGTGGAACCAGTTGGCTGGGGAGATTTAGGAGTTCACAGAGGAAAGGAGTATTAGCGTCTGGGTCTGTGAGAGTAACTGAAGTAGGCTGCTGAGATGAGGCAGTGAATTAACAGGCATTTTCTGAAGTCCTTCTCGTGCTCAGCACCGTGCTAGGGGCTGTGGAGAATATAGCAGAAGAAAAGGCAGAGCTCGTGCCTTCTTTGGGCTGTCGTATCCCCGAGAAGTAAGACTGGATGCTGGGAACAGATGTTTCAGGAGAAGGAGCAGTTTGAATAGGTTGGTGACTGGGAGATGTTGAGAGGTAAGAGAAAGGTCTGAGGAGGAGACAAATACCCACTGTTGCCTTTCCCAGCCCAGTTCACCTTCAGGCAGGGTGAACCTCATTCTGTCAGCTTAGACCAGTTCCTCTCCCAAGCTGGACTTTACCAAGGCAGGTAGTTCTATACCCTCCAGCTGGTAGGATCTTGATGCAAATTAGGCTACTCCAAGCTCGGGGTCTGGCAAACCGAGTAGACTCGGGCAACATGCCTGCAGTCTTCCCTTCAGCACTTACTGTGCAGTCCCACCACGGGGCTTCTACTTTGCTTTCTTGATTTATTTTCCAATGCCTTGGCAGGGCAGGAGCCCATCTCTGAGCTGTAGCTGATTGGCTAGGCTGGACCCTCTCTGCAGAGTACCAGCAACACCTAAGCCACGACAGGGAATGGATATGGTTGCATTTGGGGAGCCACTGGTAGGTGGAGGGTGAAATTAGGATAGAATTATAAATGTAAGACTCTTTTGGTGGGGCTGTATCAGGTAGATGCCTGGGGAAATGGTGACGCAGTGGGTAATTAGCTGGAAACAAAAACAGATTGTTGTTAAATTAATCTGCTGGTCTTGGAGTTCAAGTAGTGATCAACAAAAGAGGGGAATGGCTGTCACATTAAGTTGACTGGCCAGAAGGTGCTGCCCAGGGAAGGGAGGCATCTTTCAGGCCGGGCTTAGTGCTTCAGTCAGGGTCCCGGTGAAACCAAGTGAGGCCCTGTGGGGCTTCCAGGCACAGAGGTCCTCTTGTCCCTCATTTCTTGTGGGCAAGACTCCTGCATCCATGACCTTCCCTGAATTCCAAAGGGCAGATTCCAACAGTTGCTAATCTAGGGAGGAGCAGCCACTGAAACCACCTGAGGCGAGATTAAAGGGACCAGAGAAGCTCATCAAGATTAGGAGACCTGAGATGAGATTAAGGGAGAGGAGCCCTGCTCACACCCTAATCTTGTCAGAGACCCCAGCTTTGAACCACTGCTGTAAAACCCTTCATCAAATCCTCCCGGGTTAGGACACACAGTTCTTCGAGGCAGAAGTCTGGTGTGTCCCCCTTTGCCTGGCAAAGTAATAAAGCTATCCTTTTCTACTTCACCCAAAACTCTGTCTCTGAGATTTGATTTGGCCCCGGTGTACAGAGAGGCTGAGCTTTCAGTAACGCCAGCAGGAAGGTGAGGGAATACTCAAAGGGTTTAACTGAAGAGAGCTTGATACAGGGACTGTTTACAGAGGTATGGGAAGAAATGAGGGACTCGCCATGAGCTGATGAGCAAGTTCAGAGGCTAGCAACAGCTGGAAGCTGTTATCACGTCTTGCTGGGGGACAGGGGGAAGGAACCATGTTTAAGAAACCTGGTGAGAACTGTAGCTATGGGAGGGGGGCTGCCCAGCAGGAGCTGTGGCTACACACACAGACACAGACACACAAAGTCCCTTGGAGTGCAAACACCACTTTAACTATCATCTTGGAGTACCAACAAACAAACGTCAATAGTTTTAAATGCAGCCTTTCTGTTACAGAGCTCAGGTGTGACTGCTTGCTGCTCAGAAGCCAATTCTCCAGAGACAAGTGTTGGCTGGAAAGGTTGCTTTGCTCAGGAGGCGTGCAACCTGGGGAGAAGGTGGACTCATGTCCAAAAACCAACTCCAAAGATTCTGCTCAACCATGAAAGTTTTTAAAGGGAGAATCATTTGGGGAGGGGGTTGGAGTCTTCATTATCTTCCACTGTGTGCAGGCTTTCTTCTGATTGGCTGGTGATGAGGTAACAGGAATCTTGTGCTCAGCCTGAAGTTACCATCCTCTACCTGAGTGGGGGCCTTAGTTCCTGCAAAAGAACTCAAAGTACTGTTATGTATATTCCTTGAGAAGGAACCAGGACCCTGCCCCATCACTGCACTATTGTTTCTTGACTGCCTCTCCCTTGTTTCTGTATTCTCTCCCTTCCCTGATTAGCAACTGTTTGCATCTGCCCTTTGGAACTCAGGGAAGGTCAGGGGTGCTGAAGGAAGCCAGGCTACTGCAGTGTTACTGAGGCCAGAATGCAAGTGTTTCACAAATCAGGGGGTAGTCAACACTGTTGAATGCACATGAGGGATGAGATGAGACGGTAAACTGACTATCGGATTTGGTGATATGGGGGTCATTGGTGACCTCTATATGAGCAGTTTTAGTGGAGGGTTAAAAGGAGGATGGGGGCTCCCCTGGTGGCGCAGTGGTTGAGAGTCCGCCTGCCGATGCAGGGGACACGGGTTCGTGCCCCGGTCCAGGAAGATCCCACATGCCGCAGAGCGGCTAGGCCCGTGAGCCATGGCCGCTGAGCCTGTGCGTCCGGAGCCTGTGTTCCACAACGGGAGAGGCCACAACAGTGAGAGGCCCGCGTACCGCAAAAAAAAAAAAAAAGGAGGATGGAACGTGAATAGTGTTCTGCAGCTATTAGGAGGTGAATGCCACAGTCCTCCTCTTGTTTTGTACACACTGTATATACTGGTTCTTTCAACTGTTCCTAACATGATATATAATTTTTTTAGATTTTTAGATTTTTCTTAATTGTTTTCCTGGTCAAACCACCTCTAAATGAGCTCAGGGGTTTCTGGGTTATGCCCAGAACTGAATATAGTACTCCACATGAGATCTGTCCCATGTAGAATATATTGGGAAAATGATTTCCTTCAATTTCAGTATTCTACGTCCATGGTTGCAGCCTAAGATAGATGGCTTTTTTTTTTCTTTTTTTTGACAACCAGATTGAACTTTTGATTGATACTTAGTTATCATGTAAGAGCTCTAAATCTTTAACACAGTATTTCAAAGCTATTTCTCCATCCTGTTATTAAATAGCTGGTGGGGTTTTTTTGGATCCAAGTACAGAACTTGAAGGTTGTCACTGGTGCACTTCATCTTGTTTGTTTGATTTGCCTTGTCAAGGTCTATTTTGGGTCCAATTTCTGTCACTCAGGGACGTCCTTTTATAAACAGGTTCCTATGCCTTCATCCTAGTGATTAATAAACGTGTTAATTGCTTCACGTGTTTTGTGAAAGGGGGTGGATATAAATTATAAATTACTGACAGATACATTTACATGTAGACAGGCCAAAGGCTGTTTTTAAACACAACTAAAGAGTGAGGAGGGCCCCACAAAGTCAGAGGGTCTGGCTCTTACCTGCTCAAGATCACAGCCAGGCAGATGCTTCTGTCACCTGGATGTGTCTGGACCAGTTCCCCAAAGCTCTTTCCAAGCTGCATTGGCCTCTTCTCATCCAGCTGTGAACCTCCCTGGCTGTACCATTATTCTGCCCACCTTTCTCCGTCATATTCTCAAAGATCTCATGGGAAACTTGGCTAAATGCCCCACTGAAATCAAGATTCTTTATACTTACATTTCTCTGAATCACCAGTCTAGCAATCTGATCAACAAAAGTTACAATAAGGTTCTACTTAAAAAATAAGGTTCGGGCTTCCCTGGTGGCGCAGTGGTTGAGAGTCCGCCTGCCGATGCAGGGGACACGGGTTCGTGCCCCGGTCCGGGAGGATCCCACGTGCCGCGGAGCGGCTGGACCCGTGAGCCATGGCCGCTGAGCCTGCGCGTCCGGAGCCTGTGCTCCGCAACGGGAGAGGCCACAACAGTGAGGGGCCCGCGTACCACAAAATAAATAAATAATAAGGTTAATAATAACTTGTAATTATTAATATTTGTTTAGCACATTGTAGTGTGCTACAGAGCACTTTAATCTATGTTTTCTCACTTACCCGTCACACTAAACCATCACAATAACCTAGTGTGGCCCAAGATGCTTCATTTTGCAGATGAAGAAATTGATCATCAAAGATTAAGTAAGGACTTCCCTGGTGGTCCAGTGGTTAAGAATCTGCCTTACAATGCAGGGGATGCGGGCTTGATCCCTGGTCAGGGAGCTGAGATCCCACGTGCCGCCGGGTAACTAAGCCCCAGCACCACAGCTACTAAGCTTGCACACCTCAACTAGAGAGCCCGCGTGCCTCAAACTACAGAGCCCACGCGCCCTGGAGCCTGTGCGCCACAAGTAGAGAAGAGGAAACCCGCACGCCACAACTAAAGAGAAGCTTGCACACTGCAACGAAGATCCTGCGTGCTGCAGCTAAGACCTGATGCAGCCCAAAAATAAATAAAACAAATAAATAAATAATAAATCTTTAAAAAAAAAAAGAAGAAGATAAGTAGCTTGGCCTAGGTCTCATGACTGCTTATGAATGGCCAAACTAGGATGCAAACCGCTGACGCGGGAGCCTGGGAATTGGAACCTGCACAGGCCATGGAGGCCACTGTTGTTCACAGGTGATGAGAGGAGAGGAAAGCTGAAGCTTGGTGCTCCCATGGATACTCAGAACCTAGCACAGTAGCACCAGTTATGTGGCAGAAGCTCGGGTATCCGTCACTCGTTGGGAGGCTCTTCTTTGACACATCCTGGGGCCTGGCTTCCCCAGACTCGGGGTGGAGTTGGGCAGAGACTATGTTGTTAGGATGCTGTTATCCTGGTGGATGGATGGGGCCAGGGCAGAAATGGGTTCAAGGTGAACCAGTGCTCTCTCCTGATGATCACGTCTTTCTTTGTTTTGAAGCAACCACACTGCTTGTTTATCAGTCTGTTTTGGAGCTTTTCTGTGAATCTGTGCATGTTAGAGCTGGTCGTGTGCAAGTTAGAGCTGGTCGTATGCCAGTCTCCAGTGTAGAGGTCCAGTCCTCTAAAGGATTAATGATAGTGATTCTTGAACAAGTCTTCACATTATTGAAGTGTCGTTAAAAGCAGGACTTTGGTACTAGTCAGACTTGAGTTCAAGACCTAGGTCTGTACTTACTAACAGGGAACTTGGACACGTTTCTTTTTTTTTTTTTTGCGGTATGTGGGCCTCTCACTGCTGCGGCCTCTCCCGCCGTGGAGCACAGGCTACGGACACGCAGGCCCAGCGGCCATGGCTCACGGGCCCAGCCGCTCCGCGGCATGTGGGATCCTCCCGGACCGGGGCACGAACCCACATCCCCCGCACTGGCAGGCGGACCCCCAACCACTGCGCCACCAGGGAAGCAGCGGGACACGTTTCTTAAACTCTGTCTTACTGATCCGTAAAATGGGGGAAAATGATAGTACATATAGGCATACCTTGTTGTACTGTGCCTCACTTTATTGTGTTTCCCAGATATTCCATTTTTTTTTTTTTTTTTTTTTTTACAAATTGAGGATTTATGGCAACCCTGCATTGAGCAGGTGTCTGTTAGTGCCATTTTATTCCAACAGCATTGCTCACTTCATGTCTCTGTGTCATGTTTTGGTAATTCTCACAACATTTCAAACTTTTCATTGTTATATTTGTTATGGTGATTTGTGATCAGTGATCTTTGATGTTACTACCATGTTACTGAAGTCTCAGATGATTGTTAGCATTTTTTAGTAATAAAGTATTTTTTAATTAAGTCATGTACAGTTTTTTAAGGTATAATAATATTGCACACTTAATAGATTACAGTATATAGTAAACATAACTCTTTTTTTTTTTTTTTGTCCACGCCAAGTGGCTTGCCGGATCTTAGTTCCCTGACCAGGGATTGAACCCAGGCCACGGCAGTGAAAGCTCAGAATCCTAACCACTAGGCCACCAGGGAACTCCCTAAACATAACTCTTATATGCACTGGAAAACAAACAAACAAAAAAAAATTGTGTGACTCACTCTATTGCAATATTTGCTTTATTGTAGTGGTCTGGAACCGACCCTGCGATATCTTTGAGGGCCACCTGTACAATATATATAGTTAGTGGGGACTAACTTAGTTAATGCAGATCAAGTGTTTAGCACAGTGCCTCGCATATCCTCAGAACTCAGTGAACACTGGCCATTGTTGTTGAGTTGCCGGTGTTCTGGGTCAGTACTCGCTGTATTGGTTTAAGGGATTGGCCTCTACTTTACTGTTTCTTTTCCCCTATAAGGTTTCAGTTTCATTTTAGCCCCCTTTGCCTTACCGTTTTCAGTTTGAAGATCATTCTCCTTGGTGGAAGAGATAAAAAAGCAAGATTAAAGTTGAGTACCTCTGCTTTCTCTCTGTCATCTTTTAACTTTCCGTCATCATACGAAGCTGTTTCTATCACTTCCTGGACCATTTTCTTTTGAACACAGCTTTAACAAGTCTTTTAACTATTATTTTTTCTTAAGCTTTAGCCACTTTTCTTATAAGTTTGCCCTTCTGTTTTTATAACTGCCCTGTTTTTATATATTAGGAGTACATTTCTATACATTTTCTTATATAATCTGATTTAATCACAAACTTTTTGGGTATCCATATTGTCTCTTAAATGTCTTCTGCGTCGGGATTATTAGCTAGTGTACAGCCAGAATGAAATCATCTAAAGCAGTGCGTTACATCTCTCTTGAATCACATTGCCTTTTCATTAGAAATGTCCATAGACTCAAATTCATTATTTCCAACTTTTAATTTTCCCTCAGAAATCATCTTACTAAATGGCACATCTCACTGCTCACAGCATTCCCGTTTCTCAGCTAGTATAAATTCCGGGAGGATGTGGTCATATTCTCACAGGGATATCATTAATTCTGCGTAACCATCTAGGACAAGGATCCTTAAACTACAGCCTGCAGGCCAAATCGGGTCTGCTATTTGTTTTTGTAAATAAAGTTTTATTGAAACACAGCCATGTTCACTTGTTTACGTATTGCCCGTGGCTGCTATTGCACTACACAGGCCAAGTTGAATAGCTGTGACAGAGCCCACATGGCCCACAAAGTGTAAAATATTTACTGTCTGTCACTTTACAGGGGAAAAAATTGGCTGGCCCACAGCTAGGGCTAGGAACAATAACCTCCTCCCCCACAGCGGTTTTTCTCAAAGATTTCCTAACCTCCTGGGAAATACTGCTGTCAGAAGGAAAAATCAGATGCCCTGTTTTAACAGAATTAAACTTCTAGCATGTCTAAATAATTGAAATCTTGTATGGCTAAAGTATCTTGCCTTTCTGCCAGTTTTCTGATCTCTTTCAGGAAATATTTTCAATATCCTCTGCCAGGCTGAGATGCTTGGTGGTCTCCTCTTACTGTGATGTTATTTTCTGTCTCGTTTGCCTTTTGATCCAAATGCTCTCAGCCGTGGGTCCTGGTTTGTGAATTTCCATACAAGTCTACAACACCTTAAATGCCTTCTCTACCTGTTCATCTTTTTTTAAAATGCCGGCAGAGCCCGGTGGGAGCAGTCTCTGACTTTGTTCATTTGCCACAGACTTACTCTGTTCCTTATGCTTCCATTGTTGGACAGACTCCCCTGCTCTCACCCAGGTTCCAACCACCAAGCAGGATGGTATTGGGGAGAAGCTGGAGCCGCAGGGTCATTGTACGAGGTAGTCGTCTCTGCGTGGTGCTGTCAGCTGGAGAGGGACAAAGCTAGCCAGGACAGTAGCTGCTTCTGCTGCCTGGCGAGAAACGACTGGGTACCTTGTTTAGGGGTGGATGGTGGCTTCAGAGTATATTAACAGGCAAGGGGCGGTAGCCCAGGCATTAAGCCAGGTCCAGAACATGAGAGATGAACCTGTTAGTTACACGTACACACCAGGGTGAGGTGGTGCTCTTTGCAGTTGAGTGTGTGCAGCTGAAGCAGGTGCAGCTCTTTGAAGATGCTGGACCCTAGTGGGTCCCTGCCCCTGCCATTCCATCTCTATCTCCATCACCTTCTCATTTCTGCCTTCAGAGTTTGTACTCCTCCTCTGCCCCCCTCCTCCGTCTGACTGTGCCCCTGCTGGCTTTATTTCCTCTCTAAACCACTGCTTCATACAAACAGGAGCTCAGAACCTTGCTTATTCTTGCCTCTTTTCCTTTGCTTCCTCTGATCCCCAGTCACTAAAATGTATTCTTTGTGTGTACCTCAGTTTTCTTTATCCACGAACCCTTCAAATTGAAAGGAAGAAAATATTTTAGTTGGGATAGAATTATGAGAAAAGAAGAGTTAATGGATTCATGGAAAAGCCAGTCATTCTGTATTTTAACAGTAGGTCATTCACAGTGCTTAGTGCAAGAACCATTAAAATCATTAACAGGTCATTAATGCTGACTTTGAACTAGCTCATCGAAATCTCACTCTTAATAGCTTTAAAATCTTTAAAAACTGTTTCCAAATGCTTGAATTTTAACCGTCAGGAGTTAAAAGTGGAGCAGATGACTCTGGGGCTCCCTTGGTTTTAAGGTCCCAAGGGAAGATCAGGGTGTTTGGGGTCCTTTGCAAAAGCCTGAGACTAATGTCGTGGAGGGCAGTGAACGAGTTCCCTCATAAACCATGTCACGATGCCACTGTCAGAGCAGAGATGAAGTGGACGAAGCATCAGTAAGCTCTGACCTACCGAGCTACGCGCACGCCCCTTTCCAACATGGCGGGAATCAGAAAAGGAAGCCATGCTTTGAAGATTCTGTCAGCAAACAGATCAAAAAGGACAGCTGCCCCACTTTCCTTTGCAGGCTGTCATGATGTAACACCGCTCATCTTGTGAGAGCCTCTTCTAACACGGTGCTCCTAAATTACCCCGTAATTTCTTCCTGTTATCCCTGCCCTGTCACGTGCTGTGTAAGAGGATTTTGTAGAAGCTGGAGTCCTGGTTGGGTCAAGTCACAGAGGAGGCTGGGACTTAGTCTATAGTTAGAGGCCAGGAGGTGCCGAGAGCTACTTCTAAGGTAGAGCTGGACGGACAACGTGGGCAAGGCTGGTGGAGGGCACTGCTGCCATTTCAGCCACTAAAACAAAAAACATAGGGGCTGGTTTTTGCTCCGGGTGTACATTAGAGGATACCTGGATTCTGCCCTTCATATGTTGGTAAAGCCAAGATTTCCTTTTCCTTTGAGGTATTAGGGAGGATGTTAGCATTTCTATCATCATCTTCATTTTTCCTTTATGATTAGAGTCTTCATCTCTTTTTTTTTCTTAATTTATTTTTTGGCTGCACCTCACGGCATGTGGGATCTTAGTTCCCTGACCAGGGATCGAACCCACGCCTCCTGCCTTGGAAGCACAGAGTCTTAACCACGGGACGCCCAGGGAATTCTCTGATAAGAGCCTTAAGGAAGCTTTTTTCCCTGTCTATGCCAGGGGAAAGATGGTGGAGAAGGAGGAAATATTGGATTGGCCAAAAAGTTCGTTCGGGTTTTTCTGTAACGTCCTACCAAAACCCCGAACGAACTTTTTGGCCAACTCAATACCACTTTTGCACCCTATCCCCTAATTTTATAACCGAGAAAATTAAGGAAAATGTAGATTGGCATTTAGGGAGGGTTAGAAGAGCTCACAAAGAGAGTACAAGGGTTGAAATGAGCATCATGTACTTTGGAGGAAGATGTGAGAAGTTGTCAAGATGTGAGATTAGAAACAGATAACCGATATAGATACAGAGACGGCTATTCCTCTGTTGGCCCCTCCAGATCCACTTCCCATCCTTCCATTCTGCTCTGACCACGACGAGGCTGAACCTGATTTACCAGATCAGCAGGCTCCCCACCAGTCTGCTTGGGATTGGCCAATGGGATGCAAGAAAGAGCACCAGGAGGGTGAGGTTGGATGACCAGCCCCCAGTTTCTTTCGTCCCTCCTGCACTGTGGGTTGAGAATGGCTGCCTTCTTCTGCCAGAGATCACAGCTCCCTTGGGGTGGCCCCTCTCACAGGTCCAGCTTCCACTGGGATCCATTATTAGCTCCCTCCTCTTGCCACCTCAGGGATCCAGAGCTAGTGACAGCTCCCACCGTGGCCAGACCCAGGGTGTTTCAGGACCCCTTGTTGGCTTCCCTTGACTCTGCCCACCCCATTTTAAATAGTCTTTGTTAAACTCTCCTTAGTCTCCCCATTTGGGGTTAACATCTGTTTCCTGTTGGAAACTGATACAATACTAGATATCTTACACCCATATACAATTTACCTACTACTGTGTACCCCTTTATATGATGTATGCAGTGTATACCTCAGGTCTTCCTAAAGCACCACCCAGGGTGTGGCACTGGCGAGTCCCCTCAGAGGCATTGCTCAGAGATTGTGGGAAGAATGAACAGTAGGGGTAGGATTCCCTGTTCTCTGTAGGCTGGGAAATGGGTCTTGACTCTCTCCATTACTGAGAAGAAAATTTCTCCCTTTCTTGCAAATTCTCCCTGCAAGAGTGGCCTTTTTCGTCGTTGTCAGGCCAGCTTCTTCTGGCCCCAAAGCAGTGTAGGCGAGTTGTCATGGAGGCAGAGTAGGGTTTGTTGGTGACAGAGAACACCCGGTTGGGCAGCTGGGCTGCTAGGCTGGCCTCACCATTAGTCTTCACTTTCTCTTTTGAGCCTGGGTGGCTGAGGTTTTTATAATCAGCAAGTATGGATGGCACTTAAGCCTGGAGTGGCTCTTAGCCTCAAACAAAGATGGTGGCCTCCTTACACGCTCTCCACCCAGGAGAGCCGGACTGTTGGAAAACAAAGCTGGTGTATCCTTAGCATTCAACCCTTTACCCTGGATAGCTTAATTCATTTTTATTATACTGCTTCGTCAAACCTCATTGGGTTTATTCTCCTCTTACTTTCTCTCTTTAAAGAAAGTATGCACCTAATAATTCAGACAGTGTACCGTAGAGGTCACTTACCATGTTGTACTTGGCTAATGTCTGATGTGTTGTACTTTATGCAATAGAGAACTTCAGTGGCATTTAGAAGTGCCTCATCTCACTGAGATCTCATGTCTGGTCCTCTGCTTTCACCTTAGTTCTAAGGTTAGGTGATTTGTACTATTGTGTGAATATTAGAATCATTTCTTTTGCCCAGAAAAATGTCAATGTGAATTTTTTTCAAGTCGAATCAAAACACTGTGATTTTTAAATCGCTTGCTTTGTTTCTTATGCTAATGTCTGAAAGTATTTTGAGAATCGCTGAAGGGTCATATCAACACATTTCCAGTTAGTTCAGATTTTGTAGAAGTTGCATCTCTATTAGTGGGGCTTTTAGGTTGCAGTCCACAGGAAATGACATTGACTCATTTAAGGGGGGAAAAAAAGATGTATATTAATTTGAAGGGAAAGGAAAGGAAAAGTGTCATGGAGCTTCCAAGGATCTGGGTAGCAGGAATTAATAAATACACTTTCTTTGTCCCAGAGATACACTCCTGGAACGAATGATGCTTGATGGCTCTATGGTTTCTGAAGTCTTTGTGGTACTCTGCTTAAGATTCAAATTCCAGGGAGAGGGGATCTTTTTTGGTCCAGCATGGGGCATCTTGTTTGACAGGCCCATGGAGATTTTATCCACTGGGGAAGCTGTTGTTCCTCAAAGCACAACTTGGGTGTTGTTACCACTAACAGGAGAACGGGTGCCTGGCGGGCAAAGCCAACAGATGTCCACTTCAGCATCTCTCTTTAGTCTTCTGTTTCTCTCTCTGCCAGATCATTAAGTAAGACGTTACATAAAGCTGGACTTATCATGGGTGCCACAGGCTCCCCACCAGGCATTCCTCTGACTATGTACATTATCACTAATAATTGTCCATTTGCTTTTAGGCAGGTTTTAGCCTCTGTGATGAGCTTCACACTCCTGCCAGTTTGAACCTCACGTAAGGAATAAGCTTTCATGAGTTGTTGTGTCAGTTTTTTAAAGTCAAAACGTATTATTTCATTGCCTGTGTGCTCCTCTCTACTAATCTTGTAATCCTACCCCAAATAACAGTTCAATTTGGAAGGCTGCCATGTGGCCAAAACATCAGCTTTTCCTAGCCAGGTTCCGTTGTGTGAGCAAGGGCCCGAGCTAGGACAGCCAGGGTACCCTGCTATCTGCCATTCTGGCTAATGAACTGGAGACACAATTTCTATTTCAGATGACCTGCTGAAGCACTTTAGTGCTCTCTGAACCATTGAGGAAAAATTGAATTAGACTCAGTATAGGTGTATAATCCAAGCATATTTGAGGCTATTCAAATCCAGGGGAAATTGGTAATGATAAGAGCTAATATTTATGGGGAGCTTACTACGTGCCAGACACCTTGCACTTCACCTGTATCACCTCTCTTGAACCTTCACCCCAACCCTAAAGACCCTATAAAGTAGGTACAAATATTATCCTTGTTCTCCTGGTGCAGAAACTAAGGCTTAGGGGCAAACTAACTTGTTCAAGGTTACACATTTACTAATACGTATTGTATATACTCTAACCTCTATGCTGTGCAGCCACTCACGCTTGGTAAATACCTATGCACCTCGCCATCTCTTCACTGACTCCTCAGTTCAATGAATAAGATATGTATCAAATGCTCAGGGTGGGGCAGCACTGTTGGAGGTGCAGGTGCGGAATGTGTAGCTGATGAGACACGATGCCTTCCCTGCCAGGAGGGATCTTGCCTTCCAGGAGCTAACGTGTGTACAGAAGCTCAGTGACTTGAATGCTGTGTGCCCTGACTGTGCTGTTCACAGAGAGTGTATCCCCAGTGCTACCAGGGCATCTAGAATCCCTTCTGAAAGTGGAACATGGGAGAAGCTTAGGTAGGTAGGTAGGTAGGTGGGTAGCTAGCTAGCTAGCTAGCTAGATAGAATGATGAATGGGTATATAGCTAGATGATAGAATATGTAGATTAGATAGAGAGATGATACATGGTGTAGATAGACGATGATAGACGATGATAGATATACAGACAGACACATGTGCATTGTGTCTCTAACTCGTCCACCACGTTACACGTAATGGGTATATAGCTAGATGATAGAATATGTAGATTAGATAGAGAGATGATACATGGTGTAGATAGACGATGATAGACGATGATAGATGATATACAGACAGACACATGTGCATTGTGTCTCTAACTCGTCCACCACGTTACACGTAATGGGTATATAGCTAGATGATAGAATATGTAGATTAGATAGAGAGATGATACATGGTGTAGATAGATGATGATAGACGATGATAGATATACAGACAGACACATGTGCATTGTGCGATGATACATGGTGTAGATAGATGATGATGATAGATATACAGACAGACACATGTGCATTGTGTCTCTAACTCGTCCACCACGTTACACGTAATGGGTATATAGCTAGATGATAGAATATGTAGATTAGATAGAGAGATGATACATGGTGTAGATAGACGATGATAGACGATGATAGATGATATACAGACAGACACATGTGCATTGTGTCTCTAACTCGTCCACCACGTTACACGTAATGGGTATATAGCTAGATGATAGAATATGTAGATTAGATAGAGCGATGATACATGGTGTAGATAGATGATGATAGACGATGATAGATATACAGACAGACACATGTGCATTGTGTCTCTAACTCGTCCACCACGTTACACGTAATGGGTATATAGCTAGATGATAGAATATGTAGATTAGATAGAGCGATGATACATGGTGTAGATAGACGATGATAGACGATGATAGATATACAGACAGACACATGTGCATTGTGTCTCTAACTCGTCCACCACGTTACACGTAATGGGTATATAGCTAGATGATAGAATATGTAGATTAGATAGAGCGATGATACATGGTGTAGATAGATGATGATAGACGATGATAGATATACAGACAGACACATGTGCATTGTGTCTCTAACTCATCCACCACGTTACACGTAATGGGTATATAGCTAGATGATAGAATATGTAGATTAGATAGAGCGATGATACATGGTGTAGATAGACGATGATAGACGATGATAGATATACAGACAGACACATGTGCATTGTGTCTCTAACTCGTCCACCATGTTACACGTAATGGGTATATAGCTAGATGATAGAATATGTAGATTAGATAGAGCGATGATACATGGTGTAGATAGATGATGATAGACGATGATAGATATACAGACAGACACATGTGCATTGTGTCTCTAACTCGTCCACCACGTTACATGTAATTGCAGAAAGTGGAAACACGTCCTTCACATTCTGAGATGCTCTGTAGAGCGGCCTTCTGCAAGAGTTACATTCTTTTAGGTTTTGTGTATTATCTTAAAATTTTGTTTTAGTTCTTTTTTTTAACTGAAGTATAGTTGATTTACAATGTTGTGTTAGTTTCAGGTATACAGCAAAGTGATTCATATATATATATATAAAAAACAGAATATATGTGTATATATATATTCTTTTTCAGATTCTTTTCCATTATAGGTTATTACAAGATATTGAATATAGTTCCCTGTGCTGTACAGTAGGTCCTTGTCATTTATCTGTTTTATATACAGTAGTGTGTATCTGTTAACTTCAAACTCTTAATTTATCTCTTTCCCCCCCTTTCCCCTTTGGTAACCATAAGTTTGTTTTCTATGTCTGTGAGTCTATTAAAAGTTCATTTTAAAATGCCCTTTCCCCCATAGTATTTCAATGATTATTTTAACATAAAAATAAATCCCTAAAAGTAGATAGTGGAGTAAACTGTGGCTCCAGGATAGGTACTGTGTTTCTGGGCAGTTTCCATATCCCCAGTGCCCCCAGGGGTTGGTCCGTATACTCTAATTTGAGAGGCAGGGAAGAGACTAATGTATCTCAGAAGCCTCCACAGATATCTTGAATGGGAAGTGGTTTAATACCAGGAATTTGAGGTTTATGAAACCTTTGAAAGGCTGGGGGAGTGAAGGCCAGGAAAGTCCTGTTCAGGAAAAAGGTACGTGCAGGGACTGCAGTGAAGCTAGTGGGCGATTCTCAGGAGATGCCTGATGTCCCAGGCAAACCCCCCTCTGCTGGGTGCCAACAGTCTCACTGTTGGGATCTAACTGGAAACTTGCTGGCTAGGGCACCTACGAAAGGCAGTTTCTAGGCTCTAGAGAGCCTAGCATGCAAGGGAGAGCTTGGAGAGGTGAGGATGGTGCTGAGGATCCACCAATGATATCCCTACTGCACAATGAAAAGGGACATGTGGCCTAGGATAAGGCAATAGCCATTCCTTTTTTCCCTACTGTAGTCCTATCCCTTTCAGCCTTCTCCTTGAACAGCTTAAAGTGCCAAGGAATGAGGTTTCAGTAAGAAGCATAACCATGTTGGGGAAATTTAGTTTTATTGATTCTCTTCCTTTTTTATTTCACTTTCCCACTTTCTACCATCTTGGTTCTCCCATTCCCTTCTTTTAGGGAAGAGAAGGGCTGTTAGTCTCAGGATTGTGTGTCAGTTCCTCTGGGGTCTGTTATCATCCAAGGCCTCTTCAGAGATAAGCTCTTTAGGGAAGACACAGGGTGAAAAGCTGAATGGATCGAAAGGATTTGTAGGGTTTTCCTCTGTAGGAATGTGATTTCCTCCTGTGGTAAAGGGAGCTAAATGCTCCAGCTAGTTCATCTGGAACTGATCTGATCTCATCTGATCTCATTTTCAAGATGCTTCTGATATGAACCTCAAGAAGAAGGTCTGTTTTCTTTGGTCCCTGTGGGGTCCCAACCACTCTCAGGTTGCGGAGCCTTTCCACTCTTTTTTCAAGAAGATTTTCTCTTCTTCACCTCTCAACTTTCAAGCAAGATCTTGGTCAAAAGTTTTCATTGGTTCATTTTGATGCTTCCCTACTGTTCTGTAAATGGATACCACCATTTTTTTTTTTTTAACTCAAATGAATTAAGTTGATGGACTGTCTTAAAAGACTGCGTCACGTTTTTTTAAAAAAATTATTGTTAGAGTTGTCATTAAGCCTGTTAGAAAGAGAAGCCATATGGCCTCTACCTGGCATCTTTCATGTCAGACGGGGCCATTGTTTCCAAAATGTTGGGACCATTCCAAAAGAGAATGGATAGTTATGTATTAGAGAATGTTAGTTTAGAAAAGAGGTTGAATTTTAGAAAAGTTGTGAGAGAAACAAATGATTTAATTTATAAGTGAGTGTTTCAGGGGAAGAGTGTGAGAAGAATCTATGAAGAATAGTAGTTTATAATCTTAAACTTGGCTTTGTTTGCTGTCTGTATGGATTGTATGTCGGGACTAAACCACATTTAGAAGGTCACCAAGTATGAAACTCTGAACATAGACACTCTGACTTAGAAGACTGAAGGTCTGCATGCCTATTTGTAGGGAGGTTTGGTTAAAACAGTGAAATCAGGCAGGTAGATGGTGAACTTTCTGGTTCTGCATGTGGAGAAAAGGAGCTCATGGTGGGAATTCCCCAGAATAGAGATGTGGAAGCAGGTGAATCTCTCTGTTAGCTGGAGTTAGAAGTCTTTATTCCTTCTGTCAGTAGTTTCGAGTGGGTGGAAAAGATTGAGAAGGATCTGGACAAAGAGAAAGCTGACTTTCAAGCTGATAGTTCCAGAAAGAGACCACAGGAGGAGGGGACTAAGGAATCCTTTTCCAGCTTCATTTTGATAAAGCCATTCATTTTGGAGCTACAAACCCTGTAAAAAAAGGAGACCCCCAACTTCATAATGGGTAGTCTGTGAGTCAGTTATCCACAGGCTTTTAGGGGAGGGAGCAAATAATCACCCTTTTAATATATTTTATTTTCCCTTAACAGTGCCCCACTGCAGAATGGCAAATAAATAGAAAATGCAAGGGAACTGGGATTCATGTTCTCAGTTTGTGACTGATCATTAGTCAAGGGATGGAAACCAGGAGTTTTGAAAGCTATGTGGACATTTTTTTTTTTTTGCGGTATGCGGGCCTCTCACTGTTGTGGCCTCTCCTGTTGCGGAGCACAGGCTCCGGACGCGCAGGCTCAGTGGCCATGACTCACGGGCCCAGCCGCTCCGCAGCACGTGGGATCTTCCCGGACTGGGGCACGAACCCGTGTTCGCTGCATCGGCAGGCGGACTCTCAACCACTGCGCCACCAGGGAAGCCCTATGTGGACATTTTATTTAACATCCAGATTTCAGACTGTCAAACTCCTATTATGAATCAGTGCATGGTGTTTATCAGAATCAACTGAACGAAGATTTACTGACTACTATTTTCTTTATGCTTTCACTTATATCATTGTCTTTAATCTTCCTAGCAATCCTGTGAGGTATTACTATTTCCCTTTTACAGATTAGAAAATTGAGGAACAGAGAAGTTAAGAGACTTGTCTTTTTAGATGCACACAAGGAGGAAAGGGTGGACTACAAAAGTTAAAGCTGATGGCTGTCTGAGAGCAGGTCCAGAGCTGTGGTCACAGTGCTCGCCCTACTTGGTTCCAGTTTCTGGGGACCTGAATTCTATCATTGATGTTGCCAGCTGACCACTGTGATGTCTTTATTTGGGAAAATCCACCCAGCACGTCCAAAAAGCCTGGCGAGGTGACCTAATTTTAAGAAGATACAAAAAAAAAAAAAACAAAACTCTACCCAAAAGTTCCGACAATTTTCTAGCATCCGGAATAATAAGAAAGCAGAAAGAAGTATTTTTGTATATTCTGAAGTTGTCACTTAACATGAGATATTGTCACCTAATGTAACAAACGTTTTTCATCTAACAATTATAGGCTAGTTTTGAATTTATATTTATCTGTAATATTGTATAGTTTCCTGTGAATATTCTAGCTTCTTCTGCACTTTGGGGTAAACGTACCTTCTTAAAACTTGGTCTCCTAAATAAGCGTGACTTAAAAGATCAATTTCAGGAATCGAATGTCATGCCAGAAAAATTTCCAGCGAGCCCACGCTTACCTTGGTCATTGCGGTCTCCTTTTCTTCTTCTGCATCACTCTACTGTACTGTACTTTGCAGCCACTCTTAGCCTCCTGACATTCCTCTCATTAAATTAGCTATCACGTAACACCGCTTTTCTTTTTTTAAGGTACTACAGCACTTCCCAACACAGCCAGCCCACCCCAAGGGCTTCCAGCTCCCTCTAAAATCTTTGGGTCATCATCTGAGGTAGCTACCTGCGGCGGCAGCGGAGGGTCTATTCCCAGAAACGGCAAACACCATTCACGTGGGTGGCAGGTTGCTGGGGCTTTGTATAAAGAAGCAGCAGCCTTGATCTGTAGGACCGTGTGATTTTGTTAGCAGGACCCAGTTTGGAGCCTTCTCATAATGGGGCGTGACCCGGAGGAACAGGTTGTTCTTGGACTGGTCGCTTGGATCTGGAAGAGGGCTAAGGGGGTCGGTAAAGCCCGGGAAGACTGAGAGGCTTCAAAATGAAAACAGACCAGTTCTGGGGCTCCTCCCTGGTATAGAAGGCTCGTCCCTGCCCCTCCCTCGTGCTTTTATCCTCTTCCTGAAATGTAGCTCCTCCCCCTGCCGTCCTTGCCCTGGCATACTTCTCTCCAGTCTTCAGTCCCAGCTCAAGGCTTCCTCTTGGGAAAGCCTTCCTTAACTTTCCCTGTGGAACGTCCATTCTCTGTGTTCCCAGGCAGCTTGTGTGGACCGTGTACCTTTTATGTGGTGATTACTTGTTTATAGATTTGTCTCTAGCTAAGCTTGGAGCCCCATCATCTGTGTCTTCCTGGCAGATGGTAGAGACTTAGTAGATATTTATCAGATGAGCAGATGGGCTTTCCCTCCCACCCCCCGCTTTCTCTTACTTGGGCCAGGGTGTTGTATTTTGCTTTGGTTTTGCTTAGGGTAGGTGACTGAGAGCAATCCACACAACACGTTTAATACCTTGGATGAAGGTCATGAAACTATGCAAGGTTCACGCGTTATAAACAAGAGGATGAATCTTCTCTCTCTCAACCCCCTCAGGGCCAATCTCAGTTTGGCAAAGATGACCATTTGTGTAGGATATCAACTCTAACAAACTTTCTGATTTAAAGTGAAAGCTAACTTAATATTCTTTATTGCTTCTTGGAATCTGATCTTGGCAAGATTAATGTAAAAAATATTATGAAGTAAGGTAAATCTTGTGGGATTTTGACCGAGTGAAATTGAAATGCCAGGGATCTCATTTTTCAAAAGGTCCCCAGCATTTTGTCCAGCATCTTCCGTCAGTGCACAGCCTCTTAATCACTGGCCTGAAAGCTCTGCCCTCTGGTGAGATACCCCACAAAGTAACCCCACTGCAGGCAAAACCCCCAGCGACTATTAAAAGAATAGCTGAAATTCACATACATTCCCCCAAATACAGTAAACCAGGGAAATGTTGATTTTACCTGCACGTTAAAAACAAGTCATCTGGTCACCTGGTGATTGGGGGGGGCATTGGAAATAGCCGTTGAGCGGCCTCATTTTCCTGCTCCGCCAAGCCGGCCTGGCTGGAAGTAGCAAAGTCCAAATACAGATACCAGCCAGGTGGTTGGAAGGGTCAGATGTCTTGTTCGGAAGAGTAGCTGGAGTTAGCACTTCAGCCACGACTGGGGTGGTCCTAAGGCTGTGTTGTCCAGTACAGGATACGGTAGCCACAGATCATCTTTACATGTAAATAGATTAAAATTAAATGAAATAACCATTCAGTTTCTTCGTTGCTGAGCTCCATTTCAAGTGCTCAGTGGCCGCCGCAGATAGAATGGCCGTCACCGCAGATAGAATGGCCATCACCGCAGATAGAATGGCCGTCACTGCAGAAAGTCCTCTTGGGTGGTGCTGTGCCAAGGACCTGGATGCCTACAGCGTTACATCTGCAAGATGCCTGACTTTTCCAGAATGGCCAGGAGCAGTCCCGGGAGGCACAACTTAAAATAGAGACAGAGGACAGCAAATGGTGTCGGTTTGCCTGTGGCCAGGGTTTGGGTGATGCCCTTGGGTACCACTAGCAGGTCTGAAACATAGTGGAGAGCGAGGCAATGGAGCGGTTTAGATTCAAATTGAAATCTACCTAAGTTATTGTGTGACTAATGCATGCCAGGACCTACGCTGGGTGCTTTCACCTCCGTTACCTTATTTCTGCCTCTGAGATAGTGGCTACTTGCCTACTTTCTACAGATGAGAAAACCGAGGCTCAGAGGCGTTAAGTAACGTGTAGAAGGGCGGCACATGGTGGCAGGGTCCAAGTTGGAACTTGGTGCTTTTAACTCCAGTTCAGTGCTTCTCTGCCTTTAGGGCTAAGGAGAGGGAGGAGGGTGCAATGAGGGACCTCCATCCACTAGGTCCCTTGGCGCCTGGTTAGTGCTTGACCTTTCGGTCATGGCCTGATGCCGAGGTGGGTGTTTCTTCCATGGGGAGCTTAGTGAATGGAATGAGGATCTGCTTCATTTAGAATCAAAGATGAAAATACATCACCAATCATGACAGTAATAATAATTAGGTAGTTGGTACTGTTCAGTGTGCCAGCTACTGTTCTAAGCGTTTTGCATAAGTTAATGATTTAATCCCCATGACTACCCTATGAAGTAGACACTGTTTTTACCCGTGTTTTATAGATGAAGAAACCAAGGTTTGGAGAGAGAAAGTCAGGTGTCCGATGGCACAGTGAGGGGGTGGCATCTTAGAAACCATTATCTCCACTTGTGGCATCTCAGATGGCCCTGGGACAAGGAATAGTGGGGCAGGAGCGCACGCCCAGCCCAGTGCTTCATATTCACATTGCACGGCGCCCGCAGCACCTCTGTGAGGCCCCGCCAAAGCTCACCTGCAGGTGGCACGTTGCAGACTCTCCATTTTTCAGGTGTGGAAGCAGAGGCCTAAAGGGTTGAAATGACTCACCCAGTGTCCCAGAGAGTAAGTGGCAGCCCCGGCAGCCCAGGATCGCTTATAAACCTTTCCCTGCCTCTGGTACTCCAGTTCTGACCCCTTCTTGGGAAAGCCGGTTCTCAAAGGGGACGCTGCAGAGAAGTTTCTGGAGGCTCTCTGTGTGCGTCAGAGTATAAAGCTGTCTTCCACCGTCCATTTCACTCCAGCCATTCCATGTGTGTCCTGTGTTGTGCTGAGTAGGGCTGATATCAGTAGGGCATCAGAGGTGTTGCATAGAAGATTCTAGTCTCGAAAACCATGTCTTAGTACTGATTTCTGCCTGCGCTCTAATGAGATTTTTGTTTCAGAAAAGAAAAGGAAATGTGGTGAACGTGGCTCTGATAGGACTAAAGATATACATGGGGTCCTCCACCCAGGCGGTGTGGACTCTGGGTATTGGATTTGCATCCTTTCTACCCGGGCTCTTTGAAACTCACTACCACTGTTACTCTCACCTCAGGTGTAAGGAGGAGGGCTCAGTCATTTCTTTCCAATGGGTGGATCGGGGAGTGAGGTGAGATGTTACCCATCCCACTGAGGCATCGGGCTGCGACGCTAGCCCGCGGGACCAGGAGCCTGCCTAGCTCCTCTTCTAAGCAGGGACCAGGAGGCGGCGCCCCAGGGGTTTGTAACGTGCACCTGGACCCTCCTACTGTTTTGCTTGTTGCTTCCCCCCGTTTTTTTCTTTCTTTTCGGCCGTGCCTTGTGGCATGCAGGATGAGCTTAGCTCCTCGACCAGGGATCAAACCCGTGCCCCCTGAAGTGGAAGCATGGAGTCTTAACCGCTGGACCACCAGGGAAGTCCATTGCTTCCCCATGTTGGGAGGCACCCAGAGCTGACACTTGGATTGCACGTTGCAAAATGCACATGCATTGACTCCTCTCCAGCAAATCTGCGAAAGGTATTATATTCAGCTCCATCTTACAGATGAGGAAACTGAGACTCTTCGAGGCCAGTCATATAGAAAAAGTAGTTTGAACCCAGCGCCCCCAATTCCTAAGGCCATGCTCCTTCTACACCGCAGTCACCTTGACTCTTCCGGAGGGCGGTGCAAATTCAGACACCACCTCAAATCCCTGCTGCCTTCCTGTGGCCACACCCTTATCCTGTGCCCACAGGTAAGTACAGAGCTGTGAGCAGGAGGCTCAGGTGAGCCTGCCCCTCTCCTGGACATGCTCTGCTCTCTGAAACCTTGAAGGTGGCTTCCTGCCAGTCATATTAAATACGCAGCTTCGACAGGAGCACTAATTCCTGCCTAGTGTTGTTTGAGAAGCATCTCCTTTAAATGCAATCCACATGTCTTTCACTTTCCCCTCTCACTTTATGTCCCACTCATTTCCTCCTTTCTTCTTCTCTGACCTCTGATCGCCTCCCCTCTCTTTTGCTTTCCTCTTTCTCCTGTTGCTCCGGGAGTGGCAAGCGACCCCGGCTGGTTGTTATGCAGTGTGTACCGTTGTTGAATCGCACCGGAGTGAGCGTCGGCCTGGGATGAAGGGCCATGGCATCAGCTCCGTCCTAATGACCGGCCTGTGCTGCCCGGGGTGGGAAGCACTGAGGAGCCGCCGGCAGGACCCGCTCCCGCTGCGGAAGGGGGAGGTTACAGGGGCCTCGGTGCATCGGGCTTCTCGCCGCCCGTGCCCTGGCCCTGCGGGTCATGCTGGGGGCTGTTTTCATCTCTGCCTGCTGGTCCCGCAGGCACGGTGGGGCAGAGCCTCTCCCTCCTGATGCCTTGGGCGGTCAAGCCTGCTGTTTTCCTGCTACAAGCTTTCTGCAGGAGGAGATGGAAAAAACCAGAGAAGGAGGAGAGTGACAGAGGCTGGAGTGAACAGGTAGCTGAGTAGCTGCCTCTGTGTGCCGTCAGCTCCGCCTCCTGCAAGGCCCGGACCAGGGCGCTGACCCTAGCATCCTGTGCTTGTGAGGGTGCCTGTGTGCGGGGAGCGAGGGGGTGCGGGGAGCCTCAGGCCTAGAGCAGGGGTCCTGACAAAGGGAGAGAGGAGAGCTCATCTGCCCACAAACCCCTGCAGATCAGGGGCCTTCCAGAAAGCCGTCAGATAGGAGTGTGATGTATGGTCTGCGGTGAGCAAGAGAGCAGGTAGCTACGGAAAGCTGCGTAAAGAAGAATAAATACTGACACAAACTCCTCGGAGGTTGTAGGTAGGTTCCTGTTTCCCGGGCTGTGAGGCCAGCGCAGACTTCCGAGAGGAATTTGCTCTCCTGGCTGGGGCCCCCTTGCCGCTCACTTCTCTCCCCTCCTCCCCGCCTCCAGCTTCTCCCAGAGCCTTAGTGTCCAGGCTGGGAGCACTGTGTCAATGCTAGAGATACAAGAAGGAATGGGATCCAGCGGTTTTCTGGAGTTGCTCCCAGTCTAGTTGAGGAGACGGTCAAGACTTGCCACGGTACTAACTGTCACAGGAGAGGCATCAGTAGGGTCTCACCTGAGAACAGAAAGGGGCCCGGAGCAGAGCCAGCCCAGGGAAATGTGGGAAGGGTGGGAAGTGGCTTTCAAGCGAAGGCGATGCTTGAACTGGCTGCTTAAGGAGAGAAGGGAAGGGCGGCCCAGGCGCCCCTTGAGCTTGAGTTGAGGCATGGAGATGTGAAAAGGCACCGCAAATGTAGGAGCCTTCAAGTCAAGGGCAGTAGGTTTGGAGCAGACGGGTTCCTGAGGTGCCGTAAGCTGAGAGTGAAAATCTCTGAAAGATGCAAACCGCAAAGATCATTTTATGTCATGCGGGGGGGGGATTAATTCAAACTATATCCTGAGAGCTGCAGGAAGCCACTGAAGAATCTTTAGACAGAGGAGTGACACAGTGCAATTTACATTTTATTTAGAAAAATTCCTTGGGAGACGGTGTGCAGGAGGATTGCTCAGAGCG
Source organism: Delphinapterus leucas (assembly GCF_059928025.1). Lineage (NCBI taxonomy): Eukaryota > Metazoa > Chordata > Mammalia > Artiodactyla > Monodontidae > Delphinapterus > Delphinapterus leucas. The sequence goes on along the minus strand of NC_143139.1, from coordinate 11,105,555 downwards.
GTGAGGCCTTGCCAGTGATCCCAGCCAGGAAAGATGAAGGTCTGAGCCCGAGCAGCGTCAGGGAGATGAGACGGAGGGGGCACTTGAATGGAGGGATTAGCTATGGACAGGAGAGGGTGCACCTCCTCTGGGACGGAGAGAAGGGAAAGAGCAGGCTGCATATTGCTGGAATAATTCTGTCCGAGCGTTTCTTCCTTTTCATCAAACGAGACCAATTCAGTTTTCACGCCTGTACCTAACACCAAGACGTGGTAATGACATTGATTCTTGTAAGTACTCTCTGGCAGAGATTTGGGGGTGTTTATTTGTGTGTCCTATCAGTTTTATAAGGCTCTTAAGCTCTTCAAAGAGGGCACACGATGTATTTATCCATCTATTATGTGCTGCATTCAGCACACCAGGGAGACCTCATAAGTATTTAATAATAATAAGATCTAAACCCCAGGAGCATTATTGTGTTTGTCAGTGAAGGAATAAGTAGGTTTGGAAGCATTTTGTCTAAGTTTAAACTTTATAAGAAGAGTATCAAGTATTTGAACTTCTGAACATATTAAAATCCATTCCTGAAATGTAATATAAATGGCTTCTGCTCTTGGGTTTCCTAGGTAAATAGTTTAGTTGCCCTAATTGGAGATTGTTTCTTACAGTGCAGGAGGCGGTATTTCTTTGTTGTTCTATAATCTCTGACAATCAATCAATCTGCCTTTAGAAAGAAGAGCTTTTTGCAAAGATGGCTGATATCTTCTAATTCAGGTCCCTTTTCTCTTCTCTGATGTTTTATATAAATCAGAAAAGCCACCATTAGTTTGTCTCACCATTAGTTGCAACATCCTTCTCCCTCTCATATTCATTCCTTGTCACATTTACCTTTATTACTCCTGGGTATTCCTCCAGCCTTACAGCCCTCTTGTCTGCATCTTTTTTCCTGAGTCTCTCTCATCTCTGTCCCAGTTTAGGGACCAGTCAGACGTCAGCCATCAGGCCGCTGGATACAGTGTATTTCCCCAGCACGTTAATGCGGGGCGCCAGACCTCGCTGTGCCTCTGTCCGTCGCGATGCGTACAGTTCGTATCTTTCCCTGAGACTCTGATAAGCCTGATCAGAAACTTTTGCTGGATTTGGGAACAAAGCTCATTATTTCCTGCCCTCCGCTCCTGTTTGGGCTCTCCCTCACTAGGACACATAGCACTGTTGAGGGGTATTATTACTAACCATCGCAACAGGCTTCCGACCTCCCTGTGTTGAGCCCAGGTTGTCCTGATCAAAGATAAGTTCGCACAAGTCAGTACTGCTCGTGTTTATCTACTTGGGTTGTCTCCCAGCCAGTCGTGTGTTTTCACATGGATTTCTACACACACGAGAAGTAGTTAAGTCAACTTTAAGTGAAGCTCTGTGTAACATAGCCTGCCTGTGCCATGGAATTTGGAGCTCCAAAATTTTGCCCTTTGTGCTGCCCAAGGATAAGTGGCTTTGATCTGGCTTTAGGAAAGTAGAAGGAGAGAAGGAAGTATCATTATGTTACTTTCTTGGAGCCTGCCCTCATTGCAGGGTATGAACTCATACACATTTATACTGAGCATGGTGTGTGTACACACAAACCCAGGGCTGCTGCTTCTGACCACTTCTTCCACTACGTACCAAGCATTTCTAGCCTCTATTAAGGTGGTCGTTCTCTTCTGGAGCAGTCTAGCAGTATGCTTTGTGTTGTGTACTTTTCAGGCCCCTTTGAATGTCCTTTCTTCCATTCCAGGCAATCACTGAATACTCTGGGGTGCATTTTGTAAGAAGTCTTAAGTAAGGGGACATGACTTGAAACAAGTTATATCAAAAACAAACAAACAAAACAACTGTGGAAGGCAGTGGTGGTATTTAATCTGCAGGAGAGAAGATCAGAGCAGAACGCGATAGTTTTCTTCAGGCATTTGAAATGTTGTCATATGGAAGGGGATCAAGGTTGTTCTGCGTTTCCCCAAGGAGCAGAACTAGTGCAAGGTAAAGGGAGACAGAGTTCAGTTCACTGTCAGGAAGGATTTTAGAGTATGATAGTTAAGAATTTTTGCACTGGAATCAAGCTTCTTGAGTTTAAATCTACCATCTGCAGTTACTAGCCACACTTGGGTACATTTTTTTTTTTTAACTCTTCTAATCTTTAGTTTCTTTATTCATTCGGTGGGGTTAATATGAGCATCTATCGCATGAATTTCTCTGGTTATCTGGTAACATAATACCAGTTAAATGCTCTTACCATGATGCATAGTGAGTGCTTGATAATGCGGGCAATTATTAACATCCGAACTGTCTCAGGATAGTACATGCGTTTAACAGCAGTTTCCAGCATTTCCTATTACAATTGAGCATTACAATTTTTTCTTTTCAAATTTGAAATTTAGAATATTTATGTGTGGTTTTCTTATTTTTTTTCTTCAGTGAAGGAGGTTGGTGGTGTCAGGGAGGAAGAACTTTTCCTCCACCCTTCTAGGTTTCTTCTGGCTGGTCTAAGAATGAAATCAACATGAGACAGATTAATAGGAGAAAATCAAACAAATGTTTAATAACATGTATATATGGGAGAGACCCAGGAAAACTGAGTAACTTGCCAAAATGGTCGAAATCCTCACCTCACGAAATCCAGCTAAAGACAAAAGAGGATGTTGGGGGTAGTGGTTTGGGACCTCAAAGGGGAGGAAGGCGATTCACATGAAGATGGAAACGCAAATGTTTGGTAGAGAAACATTTGCTGGGCCTTGCAGACAGTATGAGACACAGAGTGGGCTCTGATCTATAGGTCCTTCCTGAAGTTTTCCCCACCACACCCAGCCCAGATTGTTTGAAGATCCCTCTGAGGACAGCTCTACTCAGGGAAGCAGGCCCTCTATTTAAGTTCTTTGAGGCAGTTAAGGGGAAGGTCAAAGTTTCTTCCTGAGTCTTTTGAGCCTTGATTATTTTCACCTAGAAATAATCTGCGTGCTAAAGAAACAGTTTGAGGTGGCAAATTTTGCTCCCCTACAGTGGGGAACTGAGAAGGCTTAGCTTCCGGAAAAAGTTAAATGGCATAAATATTCCTGTGATGCGTAGGAAAAGGAAAGTATACAGTGTCTTGAATTCAAAATAACTGGAGCCTGGGGTAGAATGGATGAGGATGTCATTCTGACCTGGTGAAAGTTAAATGAAGATATTTTATTTTTTTTAAATAAAGAAATGAAGTTTTAGGATTTAAAAACATCATACATATTTCTAACTAAGGCATTCATGGGCAGTAATAAGTAAAATACCGTTCACGCACAGATTTTTTAAAAGAAAAGGATAAATTGTTTGATCTTTTTAGAAGCATTGAAATAATAAAGTCTGTAACTTTTGAGTCCTTGTTTATACACTTGAAAAAATTGAGGTGAAACATACACGTAGTTAAGTGAACAAATATCACATATCAAGCTCAATGAATGTTTACATATGTATACGCCCACACCACCATCACAGATAAAGATATAAAACATTACCATCAAGCCAGGGAGTTCCCTCATGCCCCCTTCCAGTCAGTACCACCTCCAGTACTGATGAAACCACTATTCAGACTCTGTCAAGCCTTAGATTTATCCCTGTTCTTGAATTTCATGTAAGGGAAATCAGGCAGTATGTACTCTTGTGTCTAGTGGCTTTTGCTTAACATCTTGTCTCTGAGATTCTTATCGTTGCATGTAAAAAAATATGCAAAAAGCTTATTTCTAAATGGCTTTCCATTATTAAAAATAAATGTTTGGAAGAAATGTGAGGCTAGAAGGAGTCTTACACAATTTCATGTCCAGGCCCTGTGATTAAGAAATGAAGCATCTGACATTAAATGACATTAAGGGGACTTCCCTGGTGGCACAGTGGTTAAGATTCCACGCTCCCATATGCAGAAGGCCCGAGTTCGATCCCTGGTCAGGGAACTAGATCCCACATGCATGCCACAGCTAAGAGTTCGCATGCCACAACTAAGGAGCAGGCGAGCCGCAACTAAGGCCCAGTGCAACCAAATAAATAAATAAATAAATAAAATATTAAAGAATATATAAATGACATTAAGTAACTTGCATAGTTAACTCATGACCAAGTGATGTGGTATGCTGTATCTTCACATATATAAATCTTTTGCAAACTTTATTCTCAGTGAGAATCATGTACCTAGTGTCTGAGTTATATAGAAAATTTGAATTATTTAAAATTGCAAATTACTTTGATACAAATTAATCCTCTTCAGCATTGGTGCGTCTTCTTAGGTTGTACGCACATTTCGACAATGACGTTTTTTGAGTGCCTTATTCTGATTGTCCAGTGGGCACATTGTCATTATGCCCATTCACCAAGTCATAAAGCTCCAGGTACAACAAAATGAGATTGATTTCGCCAGACTAAATCTTCACCTACACATCCTCTCTCTCTCCCGTTCTCACTTTCTCTTGTGTGCACTCACGTAAACACACACAAACACACATACTCACAAGCACATGTACCAATTTCAGTAGACCCTGTGAAAACCACACATTTCCTGGGATGTAACCATTCATCTCCATGTCATCAAGTGCGTAATTGTCTCTCCCCAATAGTATTGTTTCAAAATGTTATACTTGGAATTGACTGAATATAGCAAAACCTTGTAGTAAAGGGATGGGAGGAGATGGAAGGGTGGTGGAGAATGGGAGGACAGGGTGTATGGCTCAGAGCGCCTGTGGATTTGTTGGTAGTGAGGACGCCAGATACAAGGTAAAACGCGTTAAGTGACAGGAGTACAAAGAAATGCCATTTCGTCTCCTGGAATATGGCATTCTGGCTATTCAGCCTAACCCTCTGGCTAAAATCAAATTAAAATACTGGATAAAAAGGATGTTGTCCTAAGAGCATCAAATTGCTTTAAGAAAATAAGGAATCGGGGGCTGAAATCCAAGAGAGAGGAAAGCATTGGGAGCTCCTTTTACCCAGTGGTATTTGCTGATCTAGGAAATGGAGCTGCAGTTTTGATGGCCTGGCAGGAGAGGGCACAAAACAAAGCTTGGAACTCAGCTCAAGTGGGGTCCCTGGGGAAACCCTCCCGTATTAAGCTGGAGTCTCTGAACCAGAAATACCTGCATCACATCCCCAGGCAAGTCTATGGAGAGCTGCCTTGAGACTGAGCACAAGGGGCTTGGGGGTGGGCAAATGAAAGAAACCTGTGGCTGAGAAGTTGTAACCACATCGGGCTCTCAGCCCAGCAGCATTCTTGCAACCATATTTGCATAAATGGATGGTCAAGAACCCTCCAGCAGGGAATTCAGTTAGAGGTGGTTCCGGGTTCCCAATACTCTTAGGCATCCGGCAGAAGCAAATGCAAAATCTCGGGGGAACACACCTTCATCCTAAGATTACCGGGAATGCCTCCTCCCCTACACTTTCAATGAAAACGAGCATGCCGCAAAACCACCATGAACCAGAAGAAACTAATAGCGCACAGAGACAGACCAGAAACATCTCCAGACTCTGGAATCGTCAGACGCACTTTGTGAGACGGTAGTTAACTGTGTTTAAAGAAGTAAAAGGCAAGCTTAAAAGTATCTCCAGGAACCAATGAAGTATCAAACGTGTTCTCGAAGATTTGTAAAAGAACCATTTAGGGATTTGGGAATTACTGCCGTTGAGCAGGCGGGCATCCACAGCTGTGCAGGGCCTTGACCCCAGCCGGCTGCTGGCGTGCGGGGGACATCGGAGCCTGGAGCCTTCTATTGGCTGCATCACGGAGCACAGGCTCTGCCCTCTTCCCGCAAGAACAAAGGGAGCCGGGATCCTCTGATCCTAAGCCTACCCAAGATGCAGCCCGCCGGCTCCCCGAGAGCCCCGCCCCCTCCACGGCTCCCAGGCTGGCTTTGCAGTGAGAGCCGAGGGCATCACTGCCCCACGTGTAGTTTTACGTGCATCTCCTTCTCTTCCGCTCTCTCTGCTTCCTCCGGGCCTCAGTCAGGTGGATCCCCTCTACTCGCGGTGAAGTTCTTGCGACCTGCAAATTAAACTGATAAAAGACAGATTAACAGGAGAAAAGGAAGGACAACTGAAATATAACTTGCTGCCTTGTCTGGACTCACATGTACTTGGTAGCAATTTGCTGCAAGTCAGCTCTGCCACTTGATGGATGACACCGCTTTTCACCAAAAAATAATTCAAAAATGGCAGAACTCTTTATGGAATGCGAAGAAGAGCTGGAATGGTGGCAGAAGAAAGTATGCAAAAGAGTGTGAGGATGGGGATGAGCCAGTCTTGGTCGGAGAGGTATCAGGTTCAAAGCTAGCAATTTCAAATATTTTGAACACAGCTCCTATTCAGAGGAATAAAGAATGGTGCACTCAGTCGATGTATTACTGCTGCTCTCAAGACTACAAGTCAACACTGTGTGAACCCAACGTCAAATCCAGTGGCTGCCTGTAAATTTTCATCCTGAATCTAGATCTTCAGGTAGTTCTGTTATCGTTCAGCCTTTGTCTAAACCTGGAAGTGTTTCTGAAACTATGCAGTCTGCTTCGGCATACAGTGGAAACTATTTATCAATACCAGCAATACGCAGTTAAAATTCCGGACTGTTATGGGTAGTCATCCAGTAGAAGCATAATTGGCCTCAGAACATGTCACCATCTTTATGATAGCTCAAGCAGGAACTAACTACCCATCCTGTTTGCAAATCAGGTAATATGCTTAAATTAAATAGATACAGAATTGAAAACCGTGCCATCAAAACGTGAATCAAAGTATAATCAGTAATGAATATTGTATAACGGTAAACTGTTTAAGATTATAAACTAGGCCAAGTGTTCTTTTTTTTTTTTTTCAAGTGTTCTTAATTCTTAATTGGGAAGATTGTTGAGATGCTATTGTAACTTTTAATTCTGAAAATATACCTTCATAGTTTAGTTCGTTTAAAAAAAACTCTTAAAAAGTAATAGTTAATATTTATTGATCTGATAATATTTATAAGGCTTTGTGTTAATTGCTATGCATAAATTAATCTCATTTAATTCTTAAACGTCCCTACGAAGTAAGCACTATTATTACTCTTGCTTTACAGTTGAGGAAACTGAGGCTCACAGAGGTTAAATAATTCACTCAAGGTCACATAGCTGGCAAATGATAGATCTGGGATTTCAATACAGACTAACACATAGTTTATATGTATCTGCCTACATGCATACGTATGTGTTGTGTATAAATGTATACTCTTAAAAAAATGGAAACATTGCCTTAGTGCAACAGCTTTCAAAGCGTAGTCTTTAGTCCCCTGGAGTTCATGGGTTTGGGAGTCAACACTATTGTAATAATAATATATAGATACTACTTGCTTCTTTCACTCTGTTGACATTTGCACTGATGATGCAAAGCCAGTGATGGGTGAACTGCTGGTGCCTTCGTATAAATCAAGACAGTGGTACCAAGCTGTACTAGTAGTTTTTGTATTAGTCACCACCATGCATTCACAATAAAAAATGGTAGTCATATTGAATTTCTGTGATGAAATATTAAAATGTTATTAATTTTGTTAGCTCTCTGCCTTTGGCTGTGTGTGTTTAAAAAAACAGTTTGTGTGATGAAATGGGTAGTATGCATAAAGCACTTCTGTGTCTGTGCTTTAGATACAGGATACCATGGTATCTTGAAGAAAAGCACTTGGTGATCGGATTGTGAGCTAAGCCACCCGCTTTTTAACAATAGAAGACTATTTTTATCTGAAAAAAGAGAGAACCAACCAGAAGTTTTAGAAGAAAAACAAAAAACCTGAAAGTGAAAATTCATATGATTGATTTAGCAGGTTTACATACAGCTGAAGAGAGAATTAGTGGACTGGAAGAGTAATCAGAAGAATTATCCAGAGGCAGCAGGGAGAAACTGTCCCCCTTGAAAAAAAGAAAATGTAGAAGAGCAGTTAAAATACATGAGAAACTCTCCCCACTGTCCCCCTTGAAGAAAAGAAAATGTAGAAGAGCAGTTAAAATACATGAGAAACTCTCCCCACTGTCCCCCTTGAAAAAAAGAAAATGTAGAAGAGAGGTTAAAATACATGGAGGATAGAATGAGAAAGTAAAGACCTTTTCTGCTTGTAATCAGAGTTCTAGGAATGGTGAGAGAAACTAGGTAGAGGCAGTATATTTGAAGAAATAATTCCATATGTCACATACATAGATCTCATGATTGCATCATAATGATAAGAAGTTTAGTTTACCAGAAATATGTAACAATTTAAAACTTGTATATACTTAAAACCATGACCTTAAAATAGCCATAACTATCTATCTTGATCTGTCTATATTTATAAATTAATAGACTTATAAAAATAAAACGTACAGATTCAAGAGGTGTAATGAATACTAAGAAACACAAATACAGGTAAATGTATCTTTAATTTATATTTCAAAATGGTTTGTGCAGTAAACTTAATCATAGTATTACAGCAGAAAATCAACTACATAAAGAATATTTTAAAAGAAGTCACAGAAAAGTGGTAGATTACTTTAAAGAAATACCAACAGACTAACTCCTGATTTCTCAACAGCAACAACAGAAGCCAGAAGATAGTAGAAACTTTATGTGCTGAAAGAAAGTAACTGGTGCCTTAGAATTTTGTGCCAGTGAAAACATCTTTTAAGAATTAGAAAGTTGAAAAAAGTTGGGGACCTCCCTGGCGGTCCAGTGGTTAAGACTCTGCGTTCCCAATGCAGGGGGCACGGGTTCGATTCTGGTCAGGGAAGTAAGATCTTTCATGCTTACTTTCTCATTAAAAAAAGAATGAAAGAGCTTCCCTGGTGGTGCAGTGGTTAAGAGTCCACCTGCCAGTGCAGGGGACACGGGTTCGAGCCCTGGGCCGGGAAGATCCCACACGCCGCGGAGCACCTGGGCCCGTGCGCCACAACTACTGAGCCTGCGCTGTAGAGCCCGTGAGCCACAACTACTGAAGCCCACGCGCCTAGAGCCCATGCTCCACAACGGGAGAAGCCACCGCAATGAGAAGCCTGCACACTGCAACGAAGAGTAGCCCCCCCGCGCTGCAACTAGAGAAAGCCCGCGCACAGCAACGGAGACCCAACGCAGCCAAAATAAAATAAATAAATAAATTTATTTTAAAAAAAAAAAGAATGAAAAAAGTTGTAAGAAGTAAGCAAAATAAAAACTAGAATTTTAGTCACTAGAGAACATTCTGAAGTTTTACTTTAAGCAGAAGGAACATGAGCCCAAGAGGAAAGGTCTGAAATGCAAGATGGAGTGAAGAACAAGTAATGAATATGTGAAACTAAAGGAATATTAGCCATATACAGTAATAATAAAATTGACCAAAAGTGATAAAATTAAAAATGGGAAAAGGGAATGATAACAACAATGTATAAATGAAGTAGGGAGGTCAATGGGGTTAAAGTGTCTTAAGATTCTTATATTTTCTGGGAGAGGGGTAAAGTTATTAACTTTACACCAGTAAACTAAGTACACATGTTTTAATTTCTAGGATAATCACTAAAACAGTAAAACTGTGTATAACTTCAAGTAGCAGATGGGAAATAAAATGATAAAAATATTCAGTCAGCCAAAGGAAGGCAAAGAAAGAGGAAATACGAAAAAGAAACAGGTGAGGTGGAACAAATAGAACAAGCAAAATAAAACGATAAATTTAAGCCTATTAATTAAACTAAAAATGATCTAATTAAAAATCAGATTAAAAAATCTAATTATATGCTCTTCATAAGTGACGTATCTAAAACATAAGGATACTGAAAGAGTGAATATAAAAAGTTAGAAAAATATATACTTTGTAATGTTAACCAAAAGAAAGCTGATATTGCTATGTTAATATCATACCAAACATGATATTATGCAGATGGGTCACTTCAATGATTAAAATTTTGGTTTACTAGGAAGATATAAAACTTTTAGATTATAGGAACCTAGTAACACAACCTCAAAATATATGTTATAAAGATTAACAGTTGCAGAAGGAGAAACAAAATCATTCAGAATTATGATAGGAGATTAAAACATACTTCTCTCAGTTGCTGATAGAAAAAGCCAACAAAATATCAATGTGGATATAGAAGATTTGACCAATACGATTAGCAAGTGTGACATAACAGATATATGCAAAACACTGCAGCATACAATTTTTTTTCAAGCACATACAAAACATTTAAGAGATTGATTGTTTACCAGAACTTAAATCACATCTCAATAAATTTCAAAGAACTGAAATCAAGGTAAAAAAGACCTTATTCTTTCTGACCACAGTGCAGTTAAACTAGAAATCAAGAACAAAAGGATAAGTAGAAAATCTCATATATTTGGGGATAAATAACTCGTGTTAAAGGAGAAATCGTGATAGAAATTTAGAAAGTATTTTGAGTCAAACAGTAACAAAAATGCTACATATCAATACCTGTGGGATGCAGGTAAAACAGTCCTTAGAAGGAAATTTATGGTCTCTACAGCTTGTGTTTAAAAAGAAAAAGACTGCAAATTAATAAGCTAGACATTTGTCTTGTGAAGTTAGATAAAGGGAAATAAAATAACCTAGAAGAGTGTAGTGGGAAGTAAATAATCAAGAGTATAAATGAAAGAAATTGATAATAAACATATAAAGTATTCACGAAGTCTAAAGATTTTTTTTTGAAAAAGAGCTTACACAGTTACAAATGTCTGGTAAGGCTGGTCTTGAAAAAATGATAAAGGGAACATGTAATCAATCTAAGGAATAAAAAAGGATAAACTATAAATGCTACATAAAATAAAAAGATAAGTTATAAAAACTATGTGCTAATAAATAAGAAAATTTAGTTAAAATAGAAAAACTATTGGAAAATATAGCTCACCAATACTGATTCACAAATAAGTAGAAAACCCAAGATTATGATAATCTTTGAAATGTTTAATTGGTAGTTAAAGAAATCCTCCAGAAAAGAAAATGCCAGGATTAGATGGCTTCACTGGCAAGTTTTGTCAACTATTAAAGGAAGAAAACTTTCACTCTTATGTAAACGCTCTCAGAGAATTTAAATAAATGACAATCCCTAGGGGTGTGTGTGTGTGTGTGTGTGTGTGTGTGTGTGTGTGTCTTTTAAATGTGGCTTAACATAGTCTCAATACCAAAATTCAGCAAGGGTTCTCTGAGAAAGACAAATTACAGTCCTATTGCACTCATAACATAGATGCAGAAATTTTTAAAAAATAGAGCAAATCAAATCCAGCAGTCTTTGAAATCACTTTGATGTCATGACCAGGCATTTTCCCAGGAAAACAAGGTTGGTTTAATATTATAATAGCAATTAGCTTAATTCATCATATTAACAGATTAAAGGAGAAAGTCATATTATCATTTCAATAAACATTTGAAAATATTCAGCATTTATTAATGATGATGATAAACTCTTAGTAAACCAAATATAGAAGAGATTGTCCTCACTCTGATAAATAGTATCTAAAAATACCTATAACACACACGATAATTAATTGTGAAATATGGAAAACATTACCTTTAAGATCAAGAACAAGACAAGGATGCACCGTATTGTCACTTTTACTCAGCACTGTTTTGGTGGTCTTAGCCTGTGAGGTAAGGAAAGAATAAAAGAACTTAAAAAATTAGAAAGGAGGAAAACCCCCATCATTATTTTCAGATGATATGATTGTATATGCAGAAATAAAAAGTAATCCAAATATATTTGTTGAAACTGATGGGAGTTTAACTTTGTTGTATGATAAAATATATGAAATCAATTATATTGTTAAGCCAGCAGTAATTACAAATGAAAATTCAAAATATATCATTTATAATGCCGTAAAAATATGACCTAGGAATACATCTAACAAAAAAAAACGTATCTGCAAAGACCACACAGAATACTATAAAACATTATAGACTTAAATTGAGGGAGAGAGAGACTATATTCACATATGGGAAGACTCTGCATTTAAAAGATATTAACTCACCTTAAAGTGATTTGAGATTCAATTTACTCCCAATCAAAATGTAGCAGATTTTATTTTGGAGAAATTAAACAGATGGATTAAAAAATTCACTGTAAAATGCATTCAGAAATTCACTGTAAAATTTTACACTGTAAAATTCACTGTCTTGCATACAGCTGAGCATACAGTCAAGACATTCTTGAAGAGGATGATCGGAATGGGAGAACCTGCCCTACCAGGTAGCAAGACCTACTTTAAAGCTTAATGGTGTAATATTTTTACAAAGATATACAGACATGTCAGTGGAATGGACTAAAAAGTTTCTGAAACAGAGCCCCACTGGTAGAGATACTTGATAAATGATAGAAGCACATGGCAGATTGGTGGGGGGGAAAAGCTAGACTTTTTAATAATTAGGGCTGGGGAAATTGGGCACTATATTAAAAAAATTAAATACATTCCTCACTTCGCAGTATATACAAAAATCACTTCCGGGTGGATTTGAGATGTAATTGTAAAAAGTAAAGCCATAAACCTCATAGGAGCTAGAAGAATATTTCATCAACTTGGAGTAGGCAAATATTTTTTATTTAAAGCAAAATATATCTAATAATAAAGGGCCAGTTTGATATGTTCAACTACAATACATTGAATTTACAATTTTTTATCAAGTTACACCCTAAAGATAATGAAAAGACAGGTTGCAGAGTGGGAAAACATATTTAAAGATACATAGCTGACAAAAGACTCCTCTTATTTTGATTAGTTGTACTGTTCAGTACGGTAGCCAGTAGCCACATCTGGCTATTTAAATTAAATTAATTTTAACAAGCAGTTCTTTACTTTCACTAGCCACATTTCAAATGCTCGATAGCCATGTGACTACTGGTTACCATACTGGATAGCACTGATTTAGATTTTATAAGGAAATCTATATCCAGATTATATAAAGGATAGTTCCCTATATAATTCATAAAGAAATGAATATTCTTGTATAAATTAATAAAGAAGACAACTCAGTAGTAAAATGGGTAGTAAAAAGGCTTTAATAGACCCTTCCTAGAAAAAGATACCTAAATGGTCAATAAACATGTGAAAAGATGTCAACCTCATAAAGAAGCAGAGGAATACAAATCAAAAGCATTATAAGTTGCCCCTATATACTCTGTGGATTGACTGAAATATTTTAAATAGCACCAAGTGTTGGTGAGAATGTAGATTAAGAGGAAAACATCTACACTGCTTGTGGAAGCGTAATTGCCCAATTTTGAAAAATAATTTGGTGTTACCTATTAAATCTAAAATATATAGAGAATAAGTTTGAAATTCATAGGGACAATATATGTGTATATACATATATACCCATGTATATCCCTGCTCTGAATCCCACATGTAGGTAAAAACCTTAAGAGAACTTCATACACTGTCATACCAGGGTTCCTGAATAAGAGTTGACATGGAAGAAGAGCTCCAAGCTGCAATCGACCCAGAGGTCTTATCTGTATTCTAATGTACATAAGTATTTTGAGTGGAGCAGTGTATAGCAATTAAGGTAAGCGAATTACAGCTGCACGCAACACCGTGGCTAAATCTCACAGGTGTGATATAGAGTAAAAGAAGCAAAATGGGAAATAATACACACGGTATGATTCTATTTACGTAATTTTATAAAACAAACAACTAAATCATACTACTTAGGAATTTGTCATTAAGTGAAAATTTGAAGAGGAGGAAGAAAATGATTAGTATAGTACTCAGTAGGCTGGTGGCTTCCTCCACTGGTGAGAGAGAAGGTCATAACAAGGAAAGGGCCCAGAGGGGCCTTTTGGGGTAGTTATAATATGCTATTCTTTGATCTGGGTGGTAGTTATGGGAGTATTTGCTCTAGAATTATTTGGAAGAGTGTACATAAATATTTTTTGAACTTTTGTTATATATATTTCATAATAACAAAGGAAGCCCTAAGCTGCTTGTGTTTTCTTGAGTATACTTGAAGTTATACAGGAAGGATATTTAAGAGCGGTATGACTAGATTAAACAGTAGATACAGAGAAAGATCATTCTAGGACTGGAACATCATGAAAACAGCATGGAGGTGGGAAGCCATGCCTGCTTGAGTCCTGTCAATAGTGCCAGCTTCCTTTAGGGGAAGGTGAAAATTGTTGGGAAATAAGGCTGTTACATAGGTTAGTGATGTATAATGGGAGATCCTCCTAGACTTGAAACTGTTCTGAAATTATTCTTGAATTAAAAAAAAAAAAAGCCCTTCATATGTAACATCATCTTCTACAAAACACAGCTGTGGATTTCTTGAAAGAAAACATGACCATAGTCATAACCCCATTGGCACCAGACAGAATAGGACAAGTATTCAACATCTTAATATGCTATTCTTTGTTTATACCACATAACAGGAACTGGACAGTTGGCAATATCCCCATTTGATTTGTTTAATTACAGATGAGCCATTTGCTTTAATTTATTATTTTGACGTAGAAAGTAATCATGTCTAATATTTATAGATTTCCTAATGTGTGTTTGGCACTTTTAACCACCATGCTATGTTGCGTAGCAGAGCTGCTTGGGGCAAAAGTAGACGCCCCTCTGGACATTCCTGCCTATTTTCATCTTCATTTGGATTGAACATGGCTTACGTAAGGCACCTGCCCAATTGCTCTGCGACTAAACTCTCTTCAGCTTGGCACTGACCCATTTACTTTTGTCAGGTCATAGTGTCTTGTCTTATTTCTACTGAATGTTATCCAGTCTTTTTTTGTAAGGGTGGTTTTTCCATTTTAAGTATATATGTGTGTGTTTGTGTGTATATATATATATATATCTTATATATAAAATATGTATACGTATATAAATATACATCTTATATGTATATAATATACATATTTTTTACTTTCAAAGAGTTAAGGGCCCTGCACAAGTTAGTGTCATATGTCAGTTTAATTAACGTGGCCCTCTTTTAAAAAATTAATTAATGTGGACTTGATTCCACATCCAAATTTTAATAATATATTTTGGGGTGAGTCACACCGTGTTGGGCTCTAATTTCATCTCCACTTTATAAGCTGTTTTGACCAGAGGCAAAATATGGGCTTCCTGAATTTTAAGTTTTCTTATCTATAAAATGAGGAAAACAATTCTTACGCAAGCCTAGGACAGTATCTGACAAAATGTAATTCTCAGTAAGTGATGGTAGTAATACTAAGTAGTAGTAATAGCAGTAGTCGTTATTATTTGCACTAGAGTATATGCCAGGAAACGCAGTGAGCAGACAAGGAAGAACTACATTTGTGTTTTGCCTCTTGATTTCTCGCCACACCCAGCAAGCAGGATGATCTGGCTACACAGTGACCATACAGTGACAACAGAGTTCTCTCCTGTGGTGAAAAGCACCAGCCTGGGAATCAGGCAGGCCTGGGTTCATATCTTTACACTGCCATTTATTAGCTGTGTGACTTTTGGCTAATGACATAACCTGTCTCTAAGAAGCTTGAAGTATTAAATGCAATTCTGTGTATAAATGGTACAGCATAGTGGCTAACACATAGTTATTCAATAAATATTTATTATTATTACCTCTAAGAATAGTTCTATTAATCAAGAACACAAGGAGCTAGAAATAATGACTGGGAAAAAAATCCCTCCACCTCAGACTCTGATCCTGATGGGTCTTATTTGCAGCCTGTGGGCTTGGTTAGCTCAGAAAGGAGAGAAGGAGAGTAACATAAGCAGCTCCTGTGGGTATTAATTATCATTGTTCCTTCCCACCTCTCTTTGTCTCCTCATTAAAACCCTTGTTGGCAGAGCCAGTGCTGTTTTAAGGTAGCTCTTTCTATATTATGAAGAAGATGGCAGTGGGAGGAGGACGGAGGAGGATGGGCAATAAGGACCAAGTTATTTATTTATTTTCATTGCAATGAAAAGCACATAGTGTAAAATGTATCATCGTAGTCTTTTTTAAGTGTGCAGTACACACTTAAAAAAGTGTTAACTTCATGCACATAGTTGTGCAAATGATCTCCAGAACTCTTTCATCTTGTAAATGGAAACTCTGTACCCATTGAACAACAACTCTCCTTTCTTCACTCCCCAGAGCCCCTGGCAGCTACCATTCTATTTTCTGTTTCGAAGAGTTAGACTCCTTTAGATAACTCATATAAGTGTAATCATGCAACGTTTGTCTTTTTGCACCTGGCTTATTTCACTTCGCATAATATTCTCATAATTCATCCATATGATAGGATTTCCTTAGTTTGGTGGTTCCATTTTTAATTTTTTGAGGAACTTCTATTCTGTTTTCCATACGGGCTGCACCATTTTACATTCTTACTAACAGTGCACAGCAGTGCACAAGAGCTCCACTTTCACCACATCCTTGTCAACACTAGTTACTATTTTTTTTATAATGGCCATCCTGTTGGGTGTGAGGTGATATCTCATTTTGCTTTTGATTTGTATTTCCCTGATGATTAGTGATGTTGAGCATCTTTTCATATGCTCGTTGTCGGTATATCTTCTTTGGAGAAATGTCTATTCAAGTCCTTTGTCCATTTTTAATTGGATTATTTATTTTTGTTGTTGTGGTCTATATTCTTTATATATTCTGGATATTACCTCTCATCAGATATGCAAATATTTTCTCCCATTCCATAGGTTGCTTTCACTTTGTTGATTGTTTCCTTTGCTGCACAGAAGTTTTATGTTTGATGTAGTCCCATTTGTCTATTTTTGCTTTTGTTGCCTTTGCTTTTGGTGTCATATCCAAGAAATTATTACCAAATCTAATGTGATGGAACTTCCCCCTATCTTTTCTTCTAGGACTTTTATGGTTTCAGGTCTTACATTTAGGTCTTTAATCCATTTTGAGTTAATTTTTGTATGTGGTGTAAGTTAAGGGTCCAGCACCTTCTTTGTATGTGGATATCCAGTTTTACCAGCACCGTTTGTCAAAGAAACTATCCTTTCCTCATTGTGTAGCCTTGGCACTCTTGTCAAAGACCATATGGCCATATATATGAGGACTTACTTCTGGGCTCTCTGTTATGTTCCATTGGTCTATATGTCTGTCTTTATGCCAGTATCATACTGTTTTGGTTACTGTAGCTTTGTAATATGTTTCAAAATCAGGAAATGTGAGGCCTCCAGCTTTGTTTTTCTGTCTCAAGATTTTTTGGGGTATTTGGAGTCCTTTGAGATTCCATATGAATTTTAGGATGGTTTTCTATTTCTGCAAAAAAAAAAAATGCCATTGGGATTTTGATAGGGATTGCATTGAGTCTGTAGACTGCTTGGATAGTATAAATATTTTAACAATATTAAGTCTTCCAATCCATGAACATGGGATGTCTTTTCATTTATTTGTGTTTTTCTTTAATTTCTTCAAGGACTATTTTGTAGCTTTCAGAGTATGAGTCATTTTCCTTTTTGGTTAAGTTTATTTCTAAGTATTTTATTATTTTTGATGATATTATAAATAGGATTGTTTTTTAAAATTTCCTTTTCAGATTATTCATCGTTAGTGTATAGAAACACAACTGAATTTTGTGTGTTGATTTTATACCCTGTAACTTTGCTGAATTCACCTATTAGTTTTAACAGTTTTTCTGTGGAATCTTTAAGGTTTTCTATAAAGAGGATTATGTTATGTGTGAACACAGATATTTCATTTCTTCTTTTCCAATTTTCACACCTTTTCTTTATTTTTCTTGCCTAATTGCTCTGGCTAGAACTTCCAGTACTATATTGAATAGAAGTGGCAGGAGTAGGCATCCTTGCCTTGATCCTGATCTTAGAGGAAAAGCTTTCATTTTGAGCATGATGAGCATGCTGTTGAGCATGATGTTGGCTATGGGTTTTTCCTATATGGTCTTTATTATGTTCAAGTAGTTTTCTTCTATCTCTAGTTTGTTGAGTGTTTTTAATCAATGAAAGAGTGTTGAATTTTCTCAAATGCTTTTCTGCATCAATTGAGATGATCATGTAGTTTCTGTCCTTCATTCTGTTAATATGGTGTATTACACTGATTGATTTTCGTATGTTGAAACATCCTTGCATCACAGGAATAAATCTCACTTTGTAATGGTGTATAATTCTTTTTTTTTTTTTTGTGGTACGTGGGCCTCTCACTGTTGTGGCCTCTCCCATTGCGGAGCACAGGCTCCGGATGCGCAGGCTCCGGATGCGCAGGCTCAGCGGCCCAGCCGCTCCGCATGTGGGATCCTCCCGGACTGGGGCACGAACCCATGTCCCCTGCATCGGCAGGCGGAGTCTCAACCACTGCGCCACCAGGGAAGGCCCGGTTTGCTAGTATTTTGTTAAGGACTTTTGCGTTAATATTCATCAAGGGTATTGGTCTGTAGTTTTCTTGTGGTATCTTTATCTGGTTTTGGTATCAGGGTGATGCTGGCCTCATCAAATGAGTTTGGAAATGTTCCTTCTTCAGTTTTTTAGAAGAGTTTGAGGATTGGTGTTAATTCTTCTTTAAATGTTTGGTAGAATTCTCCAGTGAAGCAATCTGGCTTTTTTATGTTCAGAAGTTTTTGTCTGCTGATTCAGTCTCCTTACTAGTTATAGGTTTGTTCAGATTTTTTTCTTTCGTCATGATTCAGTCTTGGTAAGTTGTAGGTTCTGAGGAGTTTATCCATTTCTTATACATTATGTTATTTATTGGTGTGTAATTATTCATAGCAGTCTCTAATGATCAGTTTTATTTCTTTGACATCAGTTGTGTAATGTCTCCTCTTTCATTCCTAATTTTTGTTGAGTCCTCTCATTTTTCCTTTGTCTAGCTAAAGATTTGTCAGTTTCATTGGTCTTTTCAAAACACAAACTCTTAGCTTCATTGATTTTTTTTTCTGTTTTTCTAGTCTCTATTTTGTTTATTTCTGCTCTACTCTCTATCTGCTAACTTTGGGTTTAGTTTGCTTTTCTTTTTCTAGTTCCTTGAGGTGTGAAGTTAGGTTGCTGATCTGAGATTTTCCTTCTTTTTTAATGTAATAAACTTCCCCCTTCGTACCGCTTTTATTGCAGCACATAACTTTTGGTGTGCCGTGGTTTTGTTCTCAATAAGGACCAAATTATTAAAATAGTCTGGGCCCAGGATGTACTTCTCCAGTAGAACTAAATAATTAAGCTATACTCAATTATTTTTATTTTCCTAGTAAAAATATGCTCTCATTATATATCTATCATCTATTGATCGTCTGTCTAAATACAGCCAACCCTGGAATATAACGTGGATTTGAACTTTGCTGGATCCACCTGCATGTAGATTTTTTTCAATAAATATGTACTACAGTACCATACAGTCAACAGTTGGTTTAATTTGGGGGTGCAGAACCATGGATACTGAGGGACAATTGTAAAGTTATACAGGGATTTTCGACTCTGCAGTGGTCAGTGCCCCTAACCTCCGTGTTGTTTGAGTTAACTGTATCTATCTGTCTGTCTTTCTACCTCTGAAATGGACTGCTACGATTACCTAATACAACATTCTTATCTTCTAGAGGGAGAATCCAGGCCCAGAGAGATAAGTGTCTTGCATGAGATCCCCATAGCCAGTTACTTCTGAAGGTCTAAAAGCTCCTGACTCACTGGGGGAGCTTATGCACCCTATAGACTGAAAACAGTGTTAGAATGCAGGCATTCAGGAAACCTTTCTTGAGAAATGATAGGTTAAGGAGGTTACTGTTTTAATTTGTATTCTTGTCCAATAGTAAAGATTTGGGAGTCTCTTACCGATCATCTGATGTACTCTTCATTACACAGTGGTGTTTCTCTCCTCTGTGTCTGCTCCTTTTGTAACTTCTGGCTTTAGCAAGCCAGTGGAGCTGGAGGGTAGGGTGTCTTTTATTTAGAACATACTAACAGAGAAGGTGGTGGATTTGGACAGTTTCTGCAGCAAGGCTTTAGCTGGTCTGGGCTGTGATTTCCCTGCATGAGAGAGGCATGAGTTTGGCTGACTAACTTAAGAAGCTCTGAGGAAGTATACTCAGTCAGTGAGAAACTTTCCTAAGACATCAGCTTTTCCCTATTTCTTGTGCTTTTCTCAGAGAGTTGTAGGGAGGATGGGATGCAGTGGAACGATTCTTCTTTTTAGGGCAATCGAAAAGAGCAAGGGAAGGAGCAATTTAAATGTTTGTAATATTTTAAGTAAGTGACATTATTATTGTAACTTGTTGTCATAATTATTATCATTATGGGGGGCAGATGTGCCACACTTCTTTCTTGGTACTTTACATACATGATCTCATTTCTTTATCACAAGAGTTCTTCAAGGTAGGTATTATTATCTTAATTATTGTTATCTTTACAGATGAGAAAACGGCTCAGATGGTTTAAACAGTTTACTCAAGGTCACTCAGCTAGTGTACGTCAAAGGTAGGTCAACTCTGTTTATAGTCCTTGCTAGAGAGTAAAATATGTAGATAAAACTTAACTTGCCCATAAAGTGATAATAGTCTTTATATATGTGGACTTCTAAAGGCCTCCCCCAAAGACATTTTGTATTCTGGACTTTTCTTTTTCAAGGACTTCACTTGTCCACAGAGCCATGAGAGCACCGTGTGAGTATGGTAAAACACTGAAATGGATTTTCTAGTGTGACTTACGGAAGTCATTGCCATGTAGTTGTGCATTACACTCATTTTGGAGATGTATTTTAAAATTTACAAACACCGCTATGGCCTTCATGATAACTTTCTTAAATTGTCTGTATTTTCTTGACTTTGGATTCTTTGTGTGCCCTCCCTGGCCAGTGGTGATGCTGTAGACCTTTCGAAGGACCTACCCGATCGCTTTGCTCTTTTCATTGGACACCCTCTCCCCTTCTGGATTCCATTCCAAGTATCTGCCTTGATCTTTAATTACAAGGCTCTATGGATTGTCGTAGCCAAGCTCGTCCTGCACCTTAGCTTCATCAGCTGTGCACTCCTGTCGCAATCTTCCCACTGTTACTCATTTGCCTTGGCGCCATACTGCTGTTCTCAGCTCTGAGTTGAGTGTCAGTTAAAGGAGACTCCACCTTGGTAGAGCCCTCTGTTACACTTCACCTCTCCTCTGAAGTCGCACTATGATCCTCTGTTGGCACTCGTTATTTTCTATTATCAATATTGAGTTTCTAAATGTAGAAAATATTTGCAAATGGAATTTATCTAAATAGTATAGATGAAATATAAGGCCTATACACCAACTATAACATGCACACAGACATTTGGTAAAAGCCCACTGGATATAAAGGGAGTTGATGTGTTCTCCCAAAGTGGTTTAAGTCCTGATTTAGTCAACCTTTGCTACATATAAGGATACCCTGATTAATATGCACAAGGACTCTTAAGCCAAAAGGCACTTACTTAGACCCCAAAGTTGGAGGAACTGACGTAGTATGAAAAGATCTAAAGATCCACGTTCAAAAACTTTTTCTGAAAACCTCAGATAATGAGCTTAATGAGTCACCTTGAAATACTTTACATATGCTAGTCACAGCCACCAAGAATCACAAGGCAGGGATAGCTAGCCTAATGTTGTACAGGAGCGGTGAAATAATTATTATCTGCAGAGTTCAGTTTATATTATGAACCCACTTTTCTGTCATTCCTCAAGAACTTCTCAAATTCTTGGCCTTTCAGATTTTGGAAAGAGCTGTTTTGATCTTACACTACCCATAAAGCAAATACTGCTTTAGCCTCCGCTTTCAGTTTATTCTGCTAATTGAGCAATTAGTGACCACCTAGGACCGATATATACAGATCAAAGTGCCCAGCCACGCACTCCCAAGAGCATTTGAAGTCCCTTCAGTATACAAAATGGTTAAAGTGAAAGTACTCATTTTCTGGGCAGGGTAAGAGTGGGTGTTACTGTAACTTCATTTCAACTTTCCAGTTTCTTGCAGTCACAGCCCTGGGGTATAAACTTGGCATTGCAGTTTCTTGGAAAACCCCCACACTGGTTGTTCAGCCACACTGGCTTTGTCACTGGCTGGCCAAGCAGCCCTGAGCAAATTTTTTAGCCTCATGATTTCTTTGGGTCTCAGTTTCTTCATCTGGCAAGAGAGAGGGTGGAAATAAATCAGCCGATACAACTCTTAGTTGCTCTTACATTCTTTAGTATGTGTCCACATGTTGCAGGCACATTCATGATATTTACACAATGTACAAATGACTTTATAGGCAAACAAAAGAGGATGCAGCCCTTTAAATAAACTTGAATACTAAGAATTAGCTCATGACTCTCATTTAACTTAACAGAAGTGATTGATTCCTTCCAAAATGACTCATTATGTGATTCCTTTAGGTCAGAAGTAGTAAATATGTGACCCAAGACATTTATGTACTCAATTTTATTTGGCTAATGGGGTAAATATTTCATATGCTTGCAGTTGCTAACACAACATGGCCTTAAAAAATTTAGTGGCAGTACCTAAAAGGAGACAGGAAGAGGCTCCATTAATCTGTTTCTCTGCCTTATTTCAGTTTTATCCTTCTCCCTGCCTTTATCTTCTTTTTTTTTAAAATTAAATGGCTGGTGTACATACTTGAAATACATGTAATATATAATTTTAATAAAATTTTTTTCTGATTATGAAATTAATGTATACTCACTGTATAATATTTGGGAAAAATGGAAAAGTTGGCAGAAAGAAGAAAAAAATCACTTAAATTCCAACAAAGTAATTGCTATTAACGTTTTGGTATATTTCCTTCCAGTATTTTCTATGTATTTTTATATAGATGGAATCATACTATTTTTTTGTGTGCTGGTTCTTTATTTAATATTACAGCCATAAGGGATTTTCTATGTTTTAAAAATTCTTGGTAAACATAATTTTTTAGGATATTTAGCATTCTGTCATATAGCTATAGCATAATTTACTTAACCACATTCTTACTGTCACCTATTTAATTAATTTGAATTTTTCACTATTATAAATGATGTTACAGTGAACATTTTGGTGTATGAAGCTTTTCTGTCTCTATTTTACATTATTTCTTTAGGATAGATTCCCAGAAATTGAATTACAGGGTCAAAGGTATGAACATTTTTAAGGCTCTTGATCCATAATGCAAAATGGCTTTCCCAAAATGGTTTTATCAGTTTATACTCCCTATAGCAATACGTGAGAGTGCTGTTTTACCATATCCTTGGCTACTCCCCTCTAAAAACTAAATAAAAACTCCTTTATGATTTGGTGGGTAAAAGTTATACTCCACTGCTAGGTTAATTTTTATTTCTGTAATTACCAGTGATATTGAACAGTTTTGCATGTTGGTTAATCAGCTGTAGTTTCTCTTTTGTTAAATTTCTGCTCATATCTGCAGTATTTAAACAATTCTTTATTGTGGGCTTCCCCGGTGGTGCAGTGGTTGAGAGTCCGCCTGCCGATGCAGGGGACACGGGTTCAACTGGAAGGCACATTTCTTCGGGAGTTGGCTGTATGATTAGAAATCAGTGTGTGTATGGGCCCCATGAATATTTTATTGATAGCAGTGGTGAAATAGAGTGTGTTCGCTGTTTTAAAATATGGCTGCTCAGATGTAATTCAAAAGCTGTTCAAAACAATTTAATCACCTTTATTTGTACACAAGCACTTAGATATGGGCAAGTGCTAGTCTTTGATCAATGTCGATCAAGTCATTTGCATAGTGAACAAAACCCAGAACCAACCCGGATGGTTCTCAAGGGATGGGGACATTTGTGGTCAGGTCACAGCTCCTCTCTGACTCTGGGTGCTCATCCCTGGTGACTGTTGCTCTGAGCTTGCAATCCACTAGTTCTCTTTCCTGAAAGAGAAAGTACTTTCAGGATGTCAGGTGAATTCTTTTGGAGCAAGCTTTAAGATTCATTCTCTAAAACCTCAGAAATAGGAAGTCTTCCTGGAGGGCTAACGGGATAACCTTCACTCCCTTAAAGTCCTCAAGAGAACTGTGTGGTTAATGTGGGCCATAGGCAGCCCTTGGGGCTCTCATTGGATGCTCTGGTGCCCCACTGTATTCTCATGACTGCAAGGCTTTTGAGAGGCAGTTACAGGGAGAAGCTTCTTTATCCAAGGTGGCAGTTTTTGCCTTGCCTCTCTGACCTCTGCAGAACCAAGAGGAATAAACAAATGGTTGGGGAGTAGAGAGAGTGGGAGATACAGCCTCATTCTGGCCTGTGTGATGTTTCAGCTCACGGTGTCTGGGAATCGTGGACCTTCATCGCCCCCTGGATCACTTAGGGAATTTCGTTTATTCTATTCCCAACATAGGAAGGATAAATCTAGCCTGCATGATATTTCATTATGAGAATTTGAAATAGCTTCTTAAAAATAATATTCTTTATAAGGGAACTAGGACTAGAGAACCATGAGGCTATTTTATTGAATTTGACATATAAGCATTAAATACAAATTAGAACTGGGCCATTGGGAGATGGAACTTCTGATTCCTTTCTTCCCCTGTGTTGTTATAGCCCTGAATGAAAACCTTTTCTGAGAGTTAATTTAAGGATCTCACCTTGGTTTTTTGGGACAGTTGTGTTTAGCCTGTGAAATTTTAACTCAACTCATTTAACAATTATTTATACAAGAGTCACTAGGGTGGTTTCTTTGGGTTTGAATCTGGCCTCTACCATTTTTTAACTGTAAGATCTTGGGCAAGTATATTTGTCACGAACAACCAATGATATGTCCATGTTGAGTGCTGAGCATGGTGCAAAGTAAGTGCTGAGTGAATATTGGTTCTTGTCATTATTTTTATTAGATTGTACACTTCTAAATGGCAAGACTGGTCTTACCTTTATACTTTTAACAACTTAGAAGAGTGCCTTGTACATAGTAGGCAAGTAATTGTTGGATGTGATTAGTTTCTTCAGTTGCTTCTCTTGGGTCCTAGCAAGTCTTTTTCTCCTTGTAGCTTTGATGGTAGGTTGTGGTGATGATGATGGTGGTGGTCCCGTAGCATGTGTAAGACACATGTAATTTACTATTCGGAGGCTAAATAGAGGGTTCAATTTTGCAGGTGCCAGTCTGACACCTTTTACCAGCCCCATTGTAAATATCACTTTAAAAAGCTTTGTAAACTGCATTTTTTCTTTAGAAAGCTTGAGTGGCTGCATCTGTACAGTAGGTGAGAACATTTAAATTCAGAATTACTAAGGAGACTGTCAGATTCCGTGAGGTTGAGAATAAAATCCCAAATTGGCAGTGAAGGAGGGTGACCCTCATTGCATTTGTAGCACACCTAGAGAAAGGCACTAAATAATGTCTCGGAATGACCATTATAGGTTTAAATGTAATTCAGTGGAGCCTGTAATTTTCTCAGGGCTTTGAAGCTTAGTGAAGTTACAAGCTGGTCAGGACCTTGAAGGGAAGATGGGGAGAGCATTGATGCAGGGGGATGCAAGGAAGATGCTCTTCCTTCTTGAATAAGAATCACAGTCCCATTAAAATAAAAGTGCCAGAGTCTTGGCAGAAAACACAGATTTGCATATTATTCACATGCATTTGCATATCTAGTTCAAGAGGCTCCATCTTCAAGTATGTAAAATAAATAGTGTAACCTGCTGCAATTGTGCCCCAATCCAGTCTCCAGGGCACTGCACAAATGAAGTACATAACGCATCCAGAAAGCACACTCCAGAAGACGGAAGATGGCCATCAGCTAAAGGCGGCAGCGCATCAGTAACCCTGACAGGGAGCAGAGATTGTCTGGCTTGGCTAAAGTACAAGAGAGGGAAAGCCACTCTCCTCGAGTGTCCTCACCTGCAGAGGAAGCCGGCTTGGATGAGTCCTGGGCCCGCTGGAGTTTGCAGCTTCGGAGACCAGGCTGCCCAGGGTATTGCCTCTCTCCCGAAGTGGAAAGTCTGCATGGTGCCCAGATAGCACTGCTTTCCCTTAAATCCTACCTGAGCCGGGCAGGAGTCACACCATGTACAGGGTATGGGTGAGATGTGGACCAGACACCCCCCATCCACTAGATTTCACGGGCTCTTTCAGTTTGGTCTTAGAGACCTAAATACTCAAAATGGTTCAAATGACAACAATGAGATAAGGAATGATGGGGAAACATCATCCCATAATAGCTATAAGCCTTCCTACAGCATCCCTTCTCCTCAATAAACATATACACCAAGGGCTTCCCTGGTGGCGCAGTGGTTGAGAGTCCGCCTGCCGATGCAGGGGACACGGGTTCGTGCCCCGGTCCGGGAGGATCCCACATGCCGCGGAGCGGGTGGGCCCGGGAGCCATGGCCGCTGAGCCTGCGCGTCCGGAGCCTGTGCTCCGCAACGGGAGAGGCCACGGCAGCGGGAGGCCTGCGTACCGCAAAAAAACCCCAAAAAACCCCAAAAAACCCACATATACACCAAGTAAACATAGTGCTTGCTATGTAATTGCTGCCTTATGACAAGTCCCTCAGCTTCTTTTTCTACCAGCTTGCTGCTCCTAAGCCTCTCTTAAATGGACATTCTAGTGCTGCCACTGGCTGCATGGGGTGACGGTAGTGGTGGCTCCACCTCACTCCTCCCCAAGTCAGCAGCAGATGGATTTCAAGACCCAGTTGAGGTGCTATGGTTTACAAATCCCCAGTATGGCTTTCAGAAGTTAGAGTCATCTGTAGGAGATTCAGAGTACGGAAGTCCCTGATGTATTTTGCTTTCTAGAAGTGATAAGATAGATGGGCAAATTTCACAGAATGTTAAAACCAAAAGAGTCTGAGATGAGACAGATGGGGCAAGAGGAAATTATTGGAGGTGGCAGCAGTGCGCTGGTAATGAGTGGCAGATATCCAGGACAGAGGATGTTAACATTGAAACTGTGTCCTTAATGTTTTACGGTTCACAAAGATTTGACTTTAAGATGTAATGGGATCCTAGCAGTAGCCATTGGGGAAAAGGGAGGATGAAAATGGTGCGTGAGATCAGGGAAAGTAGAACTGATCCAGCAGTCCTGGAGAGGGCTTCCCTGGTGGTGCAGTGGTTGGGAGTCCGCCTGCCGATGCAGAGGACACGGGTTCGTGCCCCGGTCCGGGAAGATCCCACATGCAGCGCAGCGGCTGGGCCCGTGAGCCATGGCCGCTGAGCCTGCGCGTCTGGAGCCTGTGCTCCGCAACGGGAGAGGCCACAACAGTGAGAGGCCCGCGTACCGCAAAAAAAAAAAAAAAAAAAAAAATAGAGCGGGAGAGAGAGAGAGAGAGGGAGGAGGATGGGTGGAGGATGTACCAAGTGATAGGGTCTGAAAAGGCATGAGGCAGTCAGGTCCTTACTGGGAATCTGGAGAACTTTGTGTTCCCCTAGAAGGAAGAAACTGTCAAGAGCCAGACAGAGGCTCAGGGCTCTATTTGGTGGCTGGAGTTCAGGGCAAGCCTCCACTTGTAGTAGGGGATTTTTGAGCCATCAGGGAGGCAAGGTGGGCCTGCCATATGGTCAGGACCAGCACCACAGGTGGGCAGCAGGGCCTCAGTTCCTCTTAGGCACAGGGAGGACAGAATTAGGATAGGAAGACCATTTCAGTCCTCACTCACTGGAGGGACCCAGACTGTTGCCTTGACCAGGCTTTGCTTAGAAGCCTAAAAAAGATGAAATGTGCTGACAAGCAAGGCTGAAGAATGGCAGCGACTGACAGTGAGCTTTGTGCCCCTGCTTGTACTTCTCTGTACCTATTACCACTGGGTATTTTAGTTTTCTGGGCTCATATTTACTTGTGAGAAACGCACCTCTTTTTGTCATTTGAATGAAAACCAGGTGTATGCACCTTGTACTAGTGCAAAATTCCATCCTTGGTGCCATTCCATAGATGCTAGGAGGCTGAAAACACAAGCAGTTTGGAAAAATATGGGTTTGGCATGGTCTTGGGGAACAGAAATACTTTACTGCTGTTCACATTGTGATTTCACATGCCAGCCTCTCTTCAATTTTAGATAAGTCATGTAACCCCTTCCTCTTGGTTTATCCATTTACACTGGGTGTTTAATACATACAGACCTTGTGGAGGTTTGGTGAAAATTAATTAGGTAACGGTTATAAAGTAGTTGGAAGATAAAGCACTCAATAATATTAAGTTGGGTAATTGTGCTTACCTAAAACCCTCTCAGCAGACTCAGATAGTAAAGCTTTTTTATGTCCTATCCTGTGCTAATAGGTGATGACCATGTTGTTTTCCTTGCTAGAGATGCTATATATATGAATTTCAGGGTTAAGTACAACTGTCTCTCTGTCCCCTTTTATACTCATTCTCCTTATTCCCTCTTCCTCTCTCGTCTCCTTGCCTTCTCTTTCCAATGCCAATTCAGCTGTTTCGTTGTTTGTTCAAGTGACTTGGAATTGGCCCAAAGTAGCAAACAGGCTTGTAAAAGTGGATGAAGGTGGACTGCGGACTGCATCGGTCCCAGGGCTCAGTCCACAGCCACTAAGACAGAGCTATTGTCACAATACATTTGAGGACATGACATGGTTTCCTTCATATTTCAGAGTGAAGCTGCTATATAAATGTAGTACCTGTCCCCAAAGCAGGCTGCAGAAGTAAATACCTAAGAGCTATTAGCCTTCTCTGCTTCTCAAGATTGCTCCAAAGAAATAAAATCCATGAGATCCAGAAAACCCCAGTCTTCATTACTCACTTTCCATAATTATTACGTGTCCTGGATGAGTGGGTAAGTGTAAGTAAGTCTGAAATAAATCCCCAAAGTGTCTGAAAGCAGGTCACTTTGACTAAGAATTGAATTATTCTTTTAGGAGTTGTGATTTCCTTTTATTTTTTTCAGCTTCCATTCATGCCATTGTTTGCTCATCTTTTTGTAAGAGTTCTATTGAATCCTCTGCCTTATCCTCCTGCCCCTATATATTAGTTTGTTTTTTTTTTTTAATTTAATTTCAGGGGTAGAGAGAGCAAGCACCCTTTTTTTTCCCCATGAAAATTTCTCTATACTTAATTATGAAGGCATTTAAAATCTTCAGTGGTGGTTTATTTTATAAAAATTCATTGAGCTGTGTGCATACTTATAATGTATGTACTTGCCTGTGTAAATGTTACCAGTTAATAGAAAGTGTTTTAAAAGTCACTTAGGTTATTCAGATTTTTGTAAACTGTTTTCTTCTTTGTGTTTCGTTTCTTCTGTCTCACTGAAGTTTTTTCAAAAGCATTTCAGCTTATTTTTGTAATTATTTGGCTTTTCCACACTCCTCCAGTCGGGGCTCCTTTATTTATAAGTGCACAGTAGAATCACTTGGGGCACTTATGAAAAATGCAGATTACCAAATTTCATTCTCAGAGACTCTGCACCACCTTTTCTGGAGTCAGGCCTGGGTTTCTACAGATTTTGCCAAGTGCTCAAGTGGTTCTGAGGCAAGGTGCTTGCAAATCATCTTTGGAGAAACACTGCATTGGATGTGAGTTCTTTAATAAACTGTATACCTCGCCCTCCTTTTGTCCTTTCTGTGCACGAGTACTCTATCTTATGAACAAGTTCTATTCTGAAAGTCAGTTTCTGAGACTCTCGTTTAAAACTGGTGGCACAGTGGTTAAGATCCCACGCTTCCAATGCAGGGGGCCCGGGTTCGATCCCTAGTCAGGGAACTGGATCCCACATGCATGCCGCAACTGAGAGCTTGCATGCCACAACTAAGAAGCCCGCATGTCACAACTAAGGAGCTGGCGAGCTGCAGCTAAGGAGCCCACCTGCCACAACTAACACCCGGTACAACCAAATAAAATAATAATAAAAAAATAAATATTTTAGAAAAATAAAACTTAAGAATACATGTCTTTCGGGAAGGTTGGTAGATTCCTAAGCCAACATGTAAAAGCCTAGTTAAGCTTTCCAGAGTTTGTTACCAGCACTTCCCAAACCTTGTAGCTGGCAGTGCTGGCGTGAGGGAAGTGGGGATCCGGATACAGGTCATAGGCAAGGGGCAGAGACGGGGGCCCCTACCATAGTAGGAAAGCATTTATATAAAGACTGAAGTAGACATGAAGGA
Organism: Delphinapterus leucas; assembly: GCF_059928025.1. Lineage (NCBI taxonomy): Eukaryota > Metazoa > Chordata > Mammalia > Artiodactyla > Monodontidae > Delphinapterus > Delphinapterus leucas. Next base: position 11,075,654 of record NC_143139.1, on the reverse strand, counting down.
AGAAAGAGTGAAAATTCTTACATTAATCGGAAGAAAAAAGTTTGTTTGGGGGAGTTTCTAACCATACCCAGGTAGAAAGGATGCTCTTCTCTTAAGGATGTATATCTGTGCTTTCAATTTAGAGAGAGATTTCATCTTCATTTAGTTGTCACTTAGGTCAGTGTTTTTGGCTCTGACTTCTCTTTCTCTGTGGTTTAGTATTTATCTTTCATCATTGCAATGTTTTCTACAACTCTGTGTACCGCTGACACCTGGAAATTGATATAAAATACACAGAAGTTACTCCCTAAATTGTCTCCCATCCCTGGCTTCTCCTTCCCAAAACATTGGTGTAGAGAACAATTTTAATACAATTTTAGTCTCCCACCTTCTCCACATCTTACTGTCCTTTACTCCTCATCAATTTCAGATCTATTATCTCCTCTCCAGCAATTTTTTTTTATGGCCTGATTATCTTCTACATGACTAGCTACAACCTCCGTGGTGGGGCTTCTTTTTGTTATACTTCAGTCAATCTGATAAACTCTAATCAGAATAACGCACTACATGTGTAATTTAAATGCACCACTCATTGCTTTTCAAGTCCTTGTGAGCAGGCAAGCTCATAGAAAGAATCTTGAAGCAAAGGCAGAAAAAAAAAAAAATTCCAGGGAAGGAAACAAACTATTCATGACTAAAAAAAATTCATCAAACTAGAACTAGATAGGAACTTCCTCAACCTGACAAAGGGCATCTATGCAAACCCTACAGGTAATATCCTGCTTAAGGCCAAGAAACTGAATGCTCTACCCTTAAGATTAGGAACAAGGCAAGGATGCTTCCTGTACCACTCCTCTGAACCATTGTATTGAAGGAGGTCCTAGCCAGTGTAACAAAAAATAGAAAAAGAAGGGAAAGGGAAAAATAAAACTGAATTTATGATTGTCTATGTAGAAAGTAGCAAAGAATAGACCCCAAAAAGCTATGAAAATGAACCAGTAAGTTTGGTAAGGTCACAAGGCCAATATACAAAAATTAATTGTGTTCATAAATGATATCAATGTTCAATTAGAAATGGAAATTTAATAGTTTGCCTCTGCTAATCCCAAACTCCCATTACTTCCCTCCCCTACCCAGCCCCCCCCACCCCGTCCTTGGCAACCACAATTCTGTTCCCTATATCCGTGAGTCTGTTTTTGTTTCGTAGATATGTTGATTTGTATCATATTTTAGATTCCACATATAAGTGATATCATATGGTATTTGTCTTTCACTTTCTGACTTATGTCGCTTAGTATGATAATCTCTAGGTCCATCCATGTTACTGCAAATGGGATTAGCAGATGCAAACTATTATATGTAGAATGGATGAGCAAGGTCCTACTGTATAGCACAGGGAACTATATTCAATATTGTATGACAAGCCATAATGGAAAAAATATGAAAAAGAATGTATATATATATATGTTTGAGTCACTTTGCTGTACAGAAGAAATTAATACAACATTGTAAATCAACTATGTTTCAATAAAATAAAAAAAAGAAATGGTAATTTAGAAACAAATTTATGATATCAAAAACATGATATTCATGGGGTAAATTTTATAAAATTTCTGACTTCGTATTGTTCAGATGTCAGTTTTTCTCAAATTTTTGTGTAGATTCAACACAAGCTCCATAGAAATCCCAGCAGAATTTGTTTGGTAGAAATTGACAGATGATTCTAATATTTATATGGAAAAGCAAAAAAGCCAAGAGAACTTTGGAATGAAAGAATAGAATTGGAGGACATACACTGATTATAAGACTTACTATAAAGAAACAGTAATCGCTAGTGTGGGAATGGCATAAGAATAGATGTAGAGGTCAGTCAGGCTGCGGAGATAGTTCAGAAGTAGACTCACACACGTGGGCAATTGATTTTTGACAAAAAAAGAACCTTGACCCATATCTTATGTCATGTAAAAAATTAAAATGTATCATAGAACTAACTACGAAACTAAAACACTTTTGGAAGAAAACAGAAGAAAAATCTTTTTTGTTTAGGTAAAGATTTCCTAGATACACAAAGAGCATGAACCATAAAAGAAGTGATAAACTGGACTTTATTAAAAATAAAAACTTTTGTTCTTTGAACATCATTGTTAAGGAAATGATAAGATAAGCCACAGAGTGGGAGAAAATACGAGCAAAATACATATCTTATATAAAGGACTTGTGTCTAGAATATATAAAGAACCTTTACTACTCAATAGTATGACAAACAACCCAATTAAAAAATGAGCAAAAGATACTTTACCAAAATAGAGATACAGATAGTAAATAAGCACTTGAAAAGATCCTCAACATCATTAGTTGGCAGGAAATTTAAATTAAAATCATAGTGAGATACCACTAAACATCCAATAGAAGTGGATGGATTTTTCTTTTTTCTTTTTTAATTAAAAAAAGAGGAAGGAAGGAAAGAAAAAAAGAGAAAACTCACAAGATCAAGTGTTGGTAAGAATGTGGAAGAACTGCTGGCGGGAATGCAAAATGGTATAGCCACTTCGGAAAAGTTCGGCAATTCCTTATAAAATTAAAATTACGCTTAGCATATAACCAAGCATCTTCATTCCCAGGTACTTACTTAAGAAAATTGAGAGCATATGTCTAAGAACTTTATGTGAATGGTATAGCAGCTTTATTCATAATCACCAAAGTGGAAACTCCCAAATGTCCATCAACAGTGGGTGGATAAATACTTTGTGGTACATTCATACGGGGAGTATCACTTGTCAATAAACAGGACCGAGTACTAGTACAAGCAACAATATTGGGAAATCTCAAAAGCCACTATGTCACGTGAAAAAAGTCAGACACAGAAGGTTGCATACAGTATGATTCCATTTATAAGATGTTCTGGAAAAGGCAAAATTATAGAGACCAAATCAGATCAGTGGCTGCTAGGGGTTGGAGTGGAATAAGGGATTGATTATAAAGGAGTTCATAGAGGGAACTTTTTGGGTGATAGAAATACTCCATATCTTGATTATGATGGTGGTTACTTATATACTGTATACGTTTGTAAAAACTTATAGAACTGTACACTTAACAGGGTGAATTTTAATGTATGCAAATTATACTCCAGTAAACTAGACCTAAAAAAAAAGAATTTTGTTATTAGCTAAAATTTACATACTGATGTATGCGTGAATGAATAATTTGTCAGTTCCATTTAAGAATAACAGACTTCCTCATTCACATGGTACCTTTCAATTTATATGCTACCTTTATACATATTTTCTCATTTAAGTCTCATAACCCTGTGAAATAGGGGTATTTTCACATGATTGTTCACATTTAGAGAGGACCACGTCTCTGAGGTTCAGAGAGCCTAGGTGATGTGCTTAATGTCACATGGTAAAACTTTTTCAAATCCAAGCCTTTTCCCACAATTTCTCAGTGCCTCTTTAAAAATGAAAAAAGAAAAACAAAAGCTGTTTCTCACTATGGGTTACTTGGGTGCTCTTTATTCCCTTTGACTAGCTGGGAATTCCTGCTTTGGTGCCTTGCACTGATTCTCCGGTCCAGACCAACTCCAGGGAGCTTCCTGGTGCTTCACTCAGTCCCTTCCCCCCCATCAGAGCTCTTCCATTTCCTCCAGATTTTAGGTCTCCTGGGAAAATGCTCTTGATGAGCCCAGAGTCACCCTGGGCACCCACTGTGCCCCCTTCCTTTGGCAAATGTGGCACATATGGTTTGTGTCGGATGTAACTAGTTCATCTCTACGTTATTTCTTCATCTGTCTTTTGGAGAGATTTGTGTAAGAAAGAGCCTGTTGACTCTGGACAAGGAGACATATGGAAATTTGGAGAATTGGTGTGGGAATGACCAAGCGCATGGCTGGGAGAAGAACCGGTGAATTTCAAGGCATGAATGATTAATTAGGTGCAGGGGTAAAGGCTTAGCCGCCTTTTCACTAAACTCTGTGGAGTTCAGACTGGATCAGTTATGTTTCTGTCAAGCGACATTGCTGAGTGTCTGTAGACTCTTAAGGCAAGAGGAGACTAGGAAACAAGATGTCAGAGTTTAAAGAAAGAAAAATGTAGTTTGGCAACCAGGAGGAGATGATTCTGATGGGGATATTTTGATGTGAAGTGAAAGAAGAAAGATGGTTGAATGAAAACAATAGGACCTTGCATCAGGTGATGAGGAAAGAATTTGGTGGGAAAACAGAGAGAGTAGCAGGGTCTGACTTAGACCTGAATATAAATTAGACAAAGGAAAATGACAAGGGCATATGAAGAGCTGTGAAAGCATTTCAGACATGTCAACCTTGAAGTGAGGCCAGACAACTAAACAGATGGATAAAAGTGTAAAACAAGACCTTTCTTTACAGGTTAGGAATGAGTAAGATTTGAGCCACCAGCTCAGTTGAGGGGAGGGGAAAGTATAAGGTTAAATTCTGGGTAGAAGTGAAGCTGCCTGGAAAGACAGGATGAGGAAAGAAAAAGAGTGGTCCAGAGAAAGTAAGAGAGTAGAGGCAGAGGCTCCCAGAGACATTCAGATGTAAGCAGACCGAGGAAAGCAAGGAGGTTAGGCTTCCGGAGAGATGATGAGATGGGGCAGAAACAAATAATGAATCCTGTCAAGCACAGCCAGGGAAAATGAGAACAGCAGGAAGAAAGAGGCAACCGGGGTTGTTCGTGAATATATTGTAAGTGACTTGTGTCAAGGTAGTTTTAGTCAAATGGAGGGGATGAAAGTGGGAAGACACTCAAAAAGAACTCAGGAAGAGGAAATTCTAAGAAAAAGAGAAGACAGATTTGAAAAGAGAGGTGAGGAATGGAATGAAAAGGGTGGAGGAGAGGCCAGATGAATGAGAATGAGTTATTCCCGCTTGCTCTCTAATCCACGCACATGCAAAGCCTTATACCTATTCGTCAGCCACAGTGCGGCCAGAGAGAATTTGCAAACTGAAAAAAAGGCCGCCTGAGGATGAAGGGTTTCCGTGAGGCTGTGAGACAGCCTTTGAGTGAGCAAGTGAGAGTCCTAAACTGGAAGAGCTGAGGGACTCGATTTAGGATGGAGGTGAGAGGACGAAAGAGGCTTTGGAGCCCAGGGGCAGTTTCAAGGCAGTGGTCCAGGGCTGTGGTGTTGAGGTTCGTGTTACCAACAGGGAAACGTTCATGTTGAGAAGAGGACCGTTTCCATGAATAGTATCTCAATCAAAGGCGCTTCAGTGAATGGCATTTCATCAGTACTTCGGTTTCTTAATCATCATAAAACTGGGGTCTTCTCAACAGTGGCGGTATTATCCTGGGCCTAGAAGGATTTACCATGCTGCAGTAGGCCAGCCTGGTTGATTTCCCAAACAGCACTAGAGTTTCATTCGCCTTGGAAATTGAGACTAAACCGAATTTCACGATCGGAGATCTTTTCCTTCCCCTCTCTTTCTTCTGTCATTTCTTGCCGCCTGTCTAGCATATGTTAAGCACCTTAGCTGAGCACCCAGATTTCTCTGTGTCCCTTTTCAGCTTTATCTCGCGACTACTCTTTCCATGAACTCTTCTTCTGGCCAGACCATGCTGTTTACCATCCCTGTTAAGCTTTGTGTCTCACTGCTTTGCTGCCTTAGTGCCGCCTGCCTCACTTCTGTTCCTGCGCTCAAGCTCGATTCCTCACCTCAGATACCCTCAGAGCTGCTTCCAGACAAAGTTGTCCGCACTACTGAGCCCAGAGCCAGCCTCCCTCTGCTCGTCTCTGTAGCTCTTTACATCCTTCACGCCATCTGACGGTCCAGTGTTGGGGAGTCTCTGTCGTCTCCTTGCTGGATTGGGTAGTCCTCGTGGGCAGAAGCAAAGTGTTAACTCCCTGGAACACTTCTCTGTGATTCGCAAAGTGAGTCTTCAGTAAGGATGTGTTGATTGATTGGACTTTTGAGGGGAAAGGGATAGGAGCCGGTGTGTGAGGTCGAGTTTTTTGCTTTCAAAATCTATATATTTTCCCAGTTTTATTGAGATATAATTGACATACAGCACTGTATAAGTTTAAGGCATACAGCATAATGAGTTGACTTACATTATTGTGAAATGATTACCACGTAAGTTTAGTTAACATCCATCACCTCCTGTGTCAAGATCTGATTTTAACGGGAAAGTCGCATGTACCCTGAGTGCACTCCCTGTATTGGATGCGCAGATCTCCGCGGGTGGATTGTGGCGCTGCCTGCGACTGAGTTGTACGGGGCAGAGGGGTTCATTTGGCCTGGGCGGGGCCTGGGAAGGGAGGTGCAGGCAGTGCCAGCTGGCCTCACCCTACCATCTCTATGGTGATAGTGGACATGGTGATGCAGGCCTGATGTACATGCTGTTCTAACAGTGTAAAAATGCTGGACTCAGGCAGAGAGAACAGCTACTTGCTTTTTAAAAACAATGAAAAATGTGAAGGGTGGCCAGATTACAACTATATTATTATCATTACAGCAAGGGAGCCACAAACATTTTTTTTGTTCTTTTTCACTATTTTAATTTCTTTTCCACGTATTAAGAAACAATACAGAGTTAACTGTCACGTTTCCTTGAAATATCACCTTTATGGTTTCTTGTGTTGCCGTATTTCTTTGTTTATACTTTGGCTTATAATTTGACAGTGAACATTTGACTCTAAAATTCATTTTTTCATGAAACGGATTCCAACCAAACCAAAGAGAAAGAACAAAGTTAAGGCTTCCTTACCCAGTTTGTTTCTTCAGCTACATAAAGTCCCATTTAATGACCACATCTTCCTTCATGAAAATGCTTGGCCTTTCTCTGGGTTGTGCTTTGGAGTCATTCTGATAATTGGTTGGTGTATTTTTCTGATGCCCAATGCTTTTATATTCCTCACTCAAAATGCTAGCTCCTGGAGGCTATTCTCTTGAAATATTCTACAGACGTTTATCCATTCTTTGCAGGGGGGCCAGGCGCCCAGAGAATGTTACTGTTTATCATACTGCTGACCGAACCTGGACCTGAGGATAAGCAGGAAGCACCATCTGGAGGGGCCATACCTTATTCAGTGGTGGGTGGGGTGGAATTCAGGTCCTGGTTTTGCCATTTTGAACCTGAGAGGCTCCTAGGCATTATGGAATGCAGGAGGAATCTGTATCATTTATGGTCAGAGTAGGAAACGGATAGCAACCCTCAGCTGGTTTAATTTGAAGAGAGTTTAGAAAAAGGACTGTTTACCAAGATGTGGGCAATGCACAGAAACCACAAGAGGTGGTACAGTGTCCTGAGCTAGAAGTCACCTGGCGTAGTTACCACCATTTTTAGTCCCGAAGGAGGAAGCTGGGAGTGATAATCTGGAATCTGGAGGGGGCACTGGGTAGAGAGAGCTGTGTGGAAAAGGATGTTTCATGGAAGCCATGACCTTCAGTCAAGTGATAGAGCCAACCTACCGTGAACCCACAGGGAGGGAGGCACGAAGGGGAAATACCCCAGTCTTGGCTTTCTTGTTCCCTCTTTCCTCCTGCTTGGGCTGTCTGTTGGGTCAAACCCAACAGGAAGCCAGAGGATTAGGACGTCCATTGATGTGCTCCAAACAGGACTGCCTCCCAGGGCTCAGAGAAGAGGAGAGAAGAGTAGGGAGTTGAACTTGAGGGGGGTATGGAAGACAGAGAGATTCCCAGGGTTTTAAAGCCGGAAGAGACTTTGAGAACAACCAGTCCATTTCTCTTACTTCACAGATAAAGAACAGAGCCACAGAGAGGCTGAGTAATTCTTTCTAATTCACCTGGCTTGTTAGTAGTAGGGTTGTAACAGGGCCTGGGGTTTCCTAATCCTCAGATCCGTGTCCCTTCTGCTGCACATTCTTCTCGTACGGTAATTGGAGAGGGAGAGAGTGAGAAGTGAAATGGGAGAGGTATGTTTCCACTTATGATTAATTCTCCGAGTAGGTGCTCAATTCCACACGTGAGGTTAAAGGGATTTAAGCGAGCTCAGAATTCAGTTATGATTGGTTGCGTGGTTAACAAATATGAATATTGATGGCAAAAATAAAGATGGCATTTTACGTTAAGAAACATATGACTGCATCTGAAGTTGGCCTGATAACCAGCCAGCTCAAGTGATGTGGCTTTTGTTCCCTATTGATTCTGGCCTTGCTACCATGCTCTCTTTGAGGTCTTTTATGGCCTCAGGGTCTTGTTTCAAACCTAGGCTTTGAGTGAAGGCTGAATCATGTTTGGGTACCATCCTTCAGCAGCAACAGCGTCTTACAACTTAGAGACCAGGGGAAAGAGGGCTAATTTGTACACATATGTATATCACCAGTATAGGCATTGATTTACCCACATATGTACATGTGCAAATGAACACTCAGATACATAGACAATTATCAGCTAACAACACTGACCTAAGAATGACCCTGTAGAATATCAAGAAGTTGGGAATTGTATTGGTGTTTATGGTATTTCCCCTCATGTTGTAACCCTTGGGAGTGAAGGACCTAGACTAGTGCCTTCATTTATGTGTCAGTGGAGATGGAGAGAATCAACTTGTTATTGGCATTCTTAGGTACTTATTTATCGGTTCATTCATTAGTGTCGCCAACAGACGTTTCTTGAGCACCTACCATATGCCAGGCACTCTGCTAAGTACTGGACGTAGATAAGGAAGACACGTTATCCTTGACTTCACTTCATTAGGGTTTGCTAGAAAAGCTATCTTGTTAGCCAAGCTAGTGAGAATTGGGTTCTCCCTTCCTATATTCCATGCAGGGAGAATCACTATTAGTAAGTGAAGGTATGGGTTCCAAAGATAAGAAATGAATGTTTTTATGTAGTTGAAGCTATCATGTTACTTTGCACAGAATTTGGTGGCTGTTTGGTGGCTGGTGGGAGGTGGGGGAATAGGTTCTACTGCTGGGTGGTTCTAGGATTTAAAATCTATTTTAGGGACTTTCCTGGTGGTCCAGTGGTTAAGATTCCGTGCTCCCAATGCAGGGGGCCCGGGTTCGATCCCTGGTCAGGGAACTATATCCTACATGCCGCAACTAAGACCCGGCGCAGCCAAATAAATAAATAAATATTAAAAAAACAAAACAAAACACTAAAAGCTTAAAAAAAATAAAACAAAATCTATTTTAAATATTGTTTATGTTGGATATCAGGTTGTTACTTGTAGACTAGCTTTTAAAAGCAACCTGTGTCTAAGGTTGGTAGAAATTGTACTAAAGCTGGAGAGAGGGGTGGGAGGGAAGGAGTCTTTGACTTCTTTCTAAGTAATTCAAGGCAAAAGAAGCCCCTTATCTGTCTCTGAACACAGTATATTCATATTCAGTAAGTAAATATCAGGTACGTGCTATTTGCTAGATGCTTTCAAGTAAATTGTTTAATATTCACAACAATTCTGTGACGTAAGGATGATCACCCCCATTTTGTAATGAAGAAAATGAGGTCCAGGTAGTTTAAGTTACTGCCTCCCCTCCATCTAAGGGAAGTAAGTGTCGAAGCCTAGTGTCAATTCTAGATCTTTTGATGTCTAGTTCCTTGCTTTCTCCCCTGTATCATAATATCCTTCTAACTAATATTTTATTATTTTTGCAGTTTCAATATATTCATTACTATTCCTGCTTATGTGTTAGTACTTAGCTTGTTAATCTCCTGATCTCCCAGACAGGGTTAGGCGGCCTCCTATGGAGCACTGAGCAGGCTCTTTTCTAACTCATCACATCGTACCGTAATTTCCTGTTTATTTTGTTGTCTTGGACACTAGACTAAAGGCTCCTTGTGGACAGTATTCCATTCAGTGTTGGATCCCATCTCCTAGCACATTCTCTGGCACATGGAAAGCATTTAACAAACGTTTGTCCAATGAGTGAATCTTCACAATTATCCTGTGAAAACCGTTACTGTCTCACGTTTTACAGATGAGGGGGCTGAGGGTCAGAGAGGTAAAGAAACTGATCTAAGATCACATAGCAAGTTAAGAGTAAATGTAAAACATGTTCTCAACTCCAGAGTTTTGCTATCTCCACCACAACGCAGCACGATTATTATTGCTGTTGCAGAACAGGCTTGGTAGAGGGTTGCAGTGGCTTGGGATATACTTAGGCAGTAGAGTAGATCATATGGGGGACTTGGAAATGGGCCTCCTCAACACCCCAATTTTAAATCTATTTTAACACAGGCTGTTTATCTGCAGCTCAGAGCACCAATGTGTTCTGGGTGGATGCGTATGGTTCTGGTGGTCCCTGTTCCATCCCTGGCTCACCGTTACCCTCCCAATATCGCCCTTTGACCTCCTTCCCAGGTGACATTTTTTCCTGCTCCCCATGATTCTCTTTTTATCATCCATCACCCGTTTTTACTGCTCATCCCCCCTCTTAATAGTCAGTGACAAGGCAATAATTTTTATTAACACTTGAAAATGCTATTTTGCTGTTAAACCGATACATGCAATTGCCCTAATCTGCTGCCAAATGGTGATAATCAGAATCAGGTCTCAAAAGGTTTGGATTTCAGCAGGGCTGCCTACACCGTCCTTGGAGGCATATAAATTAATTATAATTAAGAACGGTGTGCAGATGTTAGAAGAGAAATTTTGGTGTCTGCTCTTGCAGAATATTGAAGAAAAAAAAAACCGTCAGTGGCTGTTGCTGATGGGAGTACAGAAAATCATCTACATTTATGTTACAAATTTCTATGAAAATGCATACATATAAAGTGATTTATGATCCTTTGTTTGTTATCTGTTCAACTCTTGTGTCAAGAAATTGGGTGACAGTAGAAGTGATACTTCTGCTTTGTGCATACAGCAGGAAAAAATAGGTCAGATAGAAAAGCCAGGATTTAGCTCCTGGAAGGGTGCAGAACAAGGTGGTAGGTTGTAGAACAAGGCTCAGGTGGTAGGCCTGCTTGGACTGAGCGAGAACAAGAAGGCTCTTAGGTAACAGGAGTCCTAGGAAAGCAAATTCCTCTGCCAAGGAATTCAATGGCACATTGGCCCTTTGCAATGATGAGGCCATCTTCTCATAGGGTCTAGGGGACTGGTGGTCTTTGGAACGGCATCCTTACTTGCTTTATGTAGGAGGACTTGATGGAACCATCTGCTGGGTCAAAGGTTTAGATAATTTTTTCCTCTATCTTTTCCCTCTCTCCCATGTATCCTGCTCTTCCCTGATCGAGTACTTTCCCAGAAATGACTTAACTAAGGCTCTGAGTTCTTTGATTGTCTATTTACATTATTTGTTATGACTGTGGTATGTTGAAATGGATTTGGGATTAGCTCTGCATAGAAGTATGTTTAGATAAGTTAAATCCTCCGACAGGACCAAGGAGAGCAGTTTATTGCCATGTCAGTCACTACATTAAAAATGGATTCGGCATGTTTACGGGATGTCCAGGTAGACTTTTCTTTCATCACTGGTTTCATAGGCACATAGTCCCAGACCCCAAACCCCAGATTACCAGGCTTTCTTACCTTGTTCCTTATGAAGAAAGAGCAGGGGCAAGGGAGCTCAGAAGCTCTACAAGAGTTTGGATGATGATAGCAGTATGAAAAGAGGAGAATAACAATGCAGAGAGAAGTTTTAGGTTCTAAGTCCACTAATATTAAAGATAGGTGCCTTTTATATGTTATTTTTTACAGGCTTAGATGACGTTTAGATGTGTTTAGCAGACCCTAAATGCTTCTGGAGGATTGAAATTGGGTTTCCAAATGCCCTGAATGCATAGATGGCATTGTGCTTCTTTTGCTAGAAATGGCTATTAGTCTTGTACTTCAGAATGGCACTGGATGGTAGATGTTTGACATCTGGTGTACTCCTACTTTCTGCTTCAGATGATTGCGGAACACATTTATTACCTAAGCTAAGCATTCGGACTCAAAAAAGCACCTCTTTGGTTCCACATTTGCTGTGCCTCTATAAATTGGAATTTAGAAAGTATGACTTAAAACCTGAAATTGACTTGGGACTTAAACGTTTTAAAAAAATGTGTTAATTAAAAAATTTTTATTTTGGATCTGTTCTGCAGAGTTAAGTTATTCATACTTCGCTGTTCAAGGCACACTTTCATTACTGGTTCAGATAAAGATGTCTTGTTTAATTAACTTGTTCTCCATGTACCTTTATTCTTCTATATATCTTTTAGAGTAAGATAATAAAATTCCTTTAAAAATCCTGCTGTTATTTTGATAGGAATTGCCTTCAAGTTACGGATTAATTCGGGAGAAAATAGAACTTTCTAAAATATTACGTTATCCCCTCCATGAATTCGTCTATGATTACATTGTTCAGGACTTCTTTCATATCCTTTAGTAGAGCTTCAGATTTTCTCTGCAGAGGTCTTGTGCACTTTTTGCTAATTCCTAAATA